>NC_068972.1:17268960-18567460 GCF_016808095.1 Vigna angularis
TAATTGACTCAACTTTTGCGTATTTTTTTGGTTTTATGCATGAAGAAAAGTAATATGAAATGAAAATGATGATACTAGTTGAAAAACAGATCTTTTGTTGCTTTAGCGAAAATTAGGTCTGGTGGCCAGTATGAAAACTGGGCTTGGGGGCCAGTGTGAAAACTGGGCTTGGTGAGCAATGCAAAAATGATATGAGAAAATTTGATTTAGAGAGAGAAAGAAACGTTTGGAAAATAAAAATGTTTTTTTTTTGGTTACTTTCTGACACGGGAAAATCCAGATCGGATCGGCCCCGAGGAGAAGTAACATAGAAGGAGGTTGGACTTACCAGGCACATTGACCCAATGGATCAAATGACCTGAGCCGTGTGAACTTGTCATAAGAAGATGACGAAGAACACAGTTTTTTTGCATTTTTTTCAAAGTTTATGAAACAAGCTAAAAGAAATTCATTTTTTTTTTTTAAATTTTTTGTTATGAGAGGATTTCACAAGATTGAACTAAAGAAAATTTTGCAACACCACCAGACTCAATGGGCCAAACATTATTCTTGTTACAACCACGACAAGACTCAATGGGCCCAACACTATTCCTTTTACAATAATGAAAAAAAAAACTTGAGACAAGAGTCTGAATTCCCTTTTTTTTTTGCACAAATATTTATTCACACAAATGAAAAGGGAAATTATGAATTGAGAACACAAAATAAACATGTATTTTTTTATTTTTCAGAAATTCAGATGGACTGGTTCAAGAGAAACCACATATGCCAAAAGGGCCTAATGGGCTCAAAAACTGTTCATCTTTCATTCTCAGATTTTCTTCTTTAACAACAAATTCAACGAAAATCACACAAGACAATTTGAACAAATGTACAAAACATCATTCAACAGCAAAAATGTGAAAACAAAGTATTTTTGACACATTTTCAAAAGAAGTAGACTCGAGAGACAACCACGAAGGTCATCGGGCCTAATGGGCTCGAGCACTGTTTTTTTTCAGATTTTTTTTCTTTTAACTACAAATTCAAAGAAAATCACACAGGACAATTTGAACAAATGTACAAAACATCATTCAACAGCAAAAATGTGAAAACAAAATATTTTTGACATATTTCCAAAAGAAGTATACTCGAGAGAAAACCACGAAGGTCATTGGGCCTAATGGGCTCGAGCACTGTTTTTTTTTCAGATTTTTTTTTCTTTTAACTACAAATTCAAAGAAAATCACACAGGACAATTTGAACAAATGTACAAAACATCATTCAACAGCAAAAATGTGAAAACAAAATATTTTTGACATATTTCCAAAAGAAGTATACTCGAGAGAAAAAACCACGAAGGCCATTGGGCCTAATGGGCTCGAGCACTATTCCTTTTTCAATATTTTTGATTTTTTTTTTTGATTAATTCAAAATGTAGAAGAAGAAAGAATAAAATCGAACAAAATGGCGTGATGTGAAATTACAAACATGCCAAAATAATTCTTCACTCAAATTTATATTTCAGAAGAAATGGGTTCAAAGAAGGCTAACATGACAATGAGGCCCAATGAACCTGAAAAATGTCCTTTATCATGCAAATGAAAAACAATTTTGAACACTTCAAATTTTACATCACTCCATTTATTATTTTTTTTTGAAAATTTTCTATTTATCATATTTTGATTTTTTTGTTTCATTATTTTTTTTGGTGAAATCGGATCATCCAAGAAGTCTGGTATTGGGCCGGATCGACCCAACAAAACCCTACCCGTTTTCAGATTTTCAAAATTTTTTATTTTTATTTTTATTATTTTTTTTTGTAAAACTCAGAAAGAAATCAGACCGACACCAGACGGTTGCAGCGACCGGAACTGTAGCCACAGTGGATTTGCTCAGCTATAAAACGGGTACCCCTTCGGCGTCTGAGCGACATTTTCCCGATCTCGCTCTCTCTCTATCCTTCTCTTTCTCCCTCTTCTCTCTCTTCTCTCTCTTCCTTGAGCGTCTGGATTCCGGGAGGAAACTCTGCCCCCGCGTGCTTTCGAAGGCTTCCCAATGCTGCGACGAGCTTCTGCAAGCCCTTCTGCTTCCGGGTAAGTCTTCTGAACTCATAATCTCTCTTCTTTTCCTTCTTTCCTCTCACACTTTCTTTGTTTTTTCTTTCTTTTCCCCTTTTCGCTTTCTCTGCCTTTCTTTCCTTTACGCTTTCTGTTCTTGCTGTTCTTTCTTGTCGCCTTTTCGAATTCCCTGCTTTCCTTTCCCTCTTCCCTTTCTGTTTTTTCTTTTCTGCTTTCCTTTCTTGCAAGCTCTTTATTTTCTTCTGCTTTCTGCTTTGTCTGCTTTTATTTCCGTCTTGCCCTTCTTTGCATTTCTTTCTGAGTCTTAAAACACTTAAAAACACAACTGTCTTAACTTAAGGGGTATATAGGCTGGAAACCAGACGTTAATCTCCCTTCGATTGAGGGTATGGCAGAGACAATCGGGTAGAACAACGCCACGTACCCCATAAAATCAGAAAACTTAAAAAGAGAATTTTATTTGTATGAATCGAACATGGACAAATGGACAAGGACAAAAGGACATAGATCCGTTTAGGACCCTCTTGCAAGGACCGTGAAACAGATCCGAGACCGGACACTGAAATAACAAAGACTGACCGGACAAAATAAACTAAAAGGAAACAAAAACGAATAAAGAAAACACTGAAAATACTTCTTTTTTTTGCTTTGTGCTTTTGTTTTGTTTTTGTTATTTTTATTTTTTATATTTTTTTTCTTTGTTTCAGAAAACTTAGAGAGGAAAGATGAGCGAGATGGAGATGGAGAGGTACACCAGTCAGCGGTGGCGACCTACCGACGATCAGGTCAAAATGATGACCCATATCTACAATTACGGGGTCACACATCCCAGCAGAGCCCAAGTCGTCGAGATTGCATCTCGACTAAGGGCTTTCGCAGATGCCACTGAATACAATGTGCACTGCTGGTTTAACAACCACGGCAATCGGGTCAGGCGCTGGCAAGCGGAGATAGACCCCACTGGCACTCAGTTTTCACAACTGCCGCTATACATGTATGGTAAGTACCCTGATCACCTCCATCTTTTTTTTTCATTTTTTGAAAATATTCTCCTCATCTTATTATTGACAAAAAATTTGTTTTACCCTTTTTTTGAAAGAATACGACTGGGTGATCATGAGGGCGCCGAGGCTGCTGAACTTGTTCCCCGTTCCGATCATCATTGACGATGACAGGGACGGACGACAAATCGCTCCACCCATGCCTCTCACATTCCGGACCAGAGCTCCCTCGACGGAGCTCTCCCTCAGACCACCGCAACCAGCTCGGGAATTTTTTCGCTGAATTGTTGTTTTTTTTTTTTTTTTTTTTTTTTTGGTCTGTAACTTAACGATCACCAGTGATCGAACCCCGAACATTGTTTATTTGCTTTTGTTTATTTTCTGCTCTTTTTTTGTTTTTTTATTTGAATTTGTGACTTTGCACTTCTTTGTTATATCTGTTTTTTTTTCTTTTTTATGCATTTTTATTTTATTTATCATGATGCCAAGATCGTATGAGTGTATCCGACCTTACTGTAATTTCCTGCTCCAATGATGAAATGAAATTAGATTTTTATGGTTTTTTTTTTTTTCAGTCTAAACAAAAATTTCTAATTTAAACGAAATAATGGAAAATCGGGTTTAACAGAAAAAAAATATCTACAAAGAAAATACGGAAAAAAGACTTCGAATGAAATGAGATCCAAAGCGAACACCATGAGCATGAAAAACAAAATTTTGAAATCATTATGCATATGAGACAAAGCAGAAATGGGAAGAGAGGAACAATGAACTCGTAAAACAATTTGAACAATTTGAAATTTTGATGACTCCTTTTTTTTTGAAAATTTTTTTTTTGTGCAATGAAATCGGACTCAAGCAAAAGCTTTCAAAAACGACTTCCTCTTTTTTTCGAGTTAATTGTCTTACTTGCAGTCATCAAATTAGTAATTATTTTCAAAGCTTAGAAAAGTGAGGAATGTCACATATCCGAGGTCTAACTTTGGGATTACATTTTGAATTTTTCTCCCGAGACATCAACGTACGCATGCTTGAAGAGACTCGCAAGTGAAAAATGGGAGTTGTTAGAATGGTTTGGGAGAAAACGGGATAGTCACGCTAATGTCACCTCATACGTTCTGTAAAGTAGACGAGTGCCGAAGCGAAACACGAGGTACCTAAAACGTTTCCCCGATTTGGTGTAATGAATATGATGATGAATCCATGATAATTTGTACAAAAACTCAAGTAAGATCCGCAAAGCTGCCTCAGTTTTTTTTTTTTTTTTTTTTTTTTTTTTTTTTTTTGCATGGGGCTCTGTTTGGAAGAAGTAGTGGGTATGAAAAAGGGAAAGCTAAAAGGATGGCCCCAAATGGGTTCGATATTTTTGTATGCTTCAGGCTAGTTGGCAAGGAAATCCTTTCTTCTTGAGACATTATTCATTTTCATCTCTCACTTCCCTCCCCCTTTTTTTTTTATATCACCCTTTCGGGTTTCTGAATCTAAGTGACCTATTCTCCCCTTTTTTTTCAATGGGTTTAAGGATCATCCTACTAGCGCAAGCGAGAAAACTTCTGGCCAAACCAATTTGCCCCGGGGTGAAGGTTTACTTTGTTACCTAGGGCATTGGCAATATTGTTGGGAGGAATCTTCTATTTTTGAAGGGTGATATTTTTCAAGCACCATGCGCACAAACGTCTCGAGAGAAAGCATCAAATTGTTATTGTTTATTAGACATTTGACCTCGGAAGAGTATGACACTGTAACCTTGCCTTTGATTATTTTTTCTATTTTCGAAAAACAAGAGTTTGACAATCTGCAAGAAGACAAATGACTCAGGATTTCTTCAATTTTTTTTTGTTATTAATTATTTTTTTTTTTTGACACCCTATTAGGATACGATTTCCAGTAAACCTTGGAGATACCAAGTAATGAAAGTTTACATTAACAGTTCATGGATGAAAGCGTGACATCAATGAGCATAAACCTCATAGGAAGACAAATTAAAGCTCAAGCAAAACAACATCAGTTCCAACTTTTACAATAACTTATGCTTTCCTAAATAATCCGAGAGTCCTCTTCACTCGTCCATGGCATTTGTAGAGGTGAACTCACGCCTTGCCACAGTGCTGGATTGCATTTCTTCAAACTTTAAACATCCTGAATCGATCAAAGATTGCACTTTACGTTTCAGAGCCTTGCATGGCTCTATTGAATGTCCTCACGCCCCTCCATGATAATCACATCTGGCATTTACGTCATAGCTCCTTGGATACGGAGGTCGTATAGGCCTGGTTGGACAAATCTTTATGAGGTTTCTGCAGAGAAGATCTGGTAGTAGCTCTGTATAGGTCATGGGGATAGGAGTGAAGTTGGCGACCTTCTCATCACGATTGTAATTTCTTCGTTCAGTGGCTCGACTAGACCCATAGGAATGCGACATTTGAGGACAGGCAATAAAATGTGAATTAGCTCTTCGTTCTTTGCCTTTCTCACGTCTAGGATCATACTCATTTAAACTTGCTACTAGCTCTGGGCCTAATGCAAATTTTCCATTTCTTATACCACTCTCAACCCTCTCTCCAATTACTACTATGTCAGTAAAACTTGAGGAGACTGAGATGCTTAACATGTGCTCATAAAATGGTGGTTGTAGAGTACTCAAAAACGTGGTAGTCATCTCCTTGTCGCTCAGACGCGGTTCTACTTGAGCAACAATCTCTCTCCACCTTTGGGCATATTCTCTGAATGATTCAGATTCTTTCTTCACCATGTTCTGCAATTGTGCTCTGTCAGGTGTCAAATCTTTATCATATCCATACTGCCTTAGGAATGTCTCAACCAGATGTTTCCATGAGTAGATGTGAGTAGTCTCTAAGCGCATGTACCAAGTTAGAGTTTCGTCAATTAAACTTTCTTGGAAGAAGTGAATCAAAAGTTTTTCATCGTGGGCATAAGCTGCCATTTTCCTGCAGTACATGCTTATGTGGCCCCTCGGGCGAGTATTTCCCCGATATTTCTCAAACTCTGGCAACATGAACTTTGGAGGTATCACCACGTCAGGAACTAAACATAGTTTTTTAGCATCTCCAAATTCAAAACTTCCTTCACCCTCTATGGCTCTCAACCTCTTCTCAGGGACTTCTAATATGCTCTTATCGTCCTTAAAATCTGTTGGTGTAATGACACAAGATGGAGACTTCGTCTCAGGTTCTTTTTTCATTATCATGCTCTCAATACCTGGTTGGATCGTCTGCCTATGAATTGTGAAAGTGGTTGCCCCAGGCTCGTCTTCTACTTCAGCTGCATTACCTTCGGCCTTTTGAGTGTCAAGATGTCTCGAGTCCACTCCTGAGGGTGGAGTATAATTCGGGGGAAGACCATAGGAAGGGAAAGTTTGTGCTTCTGGAACTCCTTGTTGTGATCGTTGTGTGCATAAACATCCAGGACTTTGTAAGGCATCCAGGGTCTTTAGGACCTGTCTCATTTGTTCCTTCAGCTGTCGGATATCGGCTTTCATTCCCTCTTGAACTTCTTCTTGGTTCTCCATGATTTTGCCACTGGTTCGTGTCCTTTAGGGTGTCTTAGATGCTTAGCTGTATTTTTTTTGTGAAACAAATTAAGAAAAAAGAAAAATAAAAATAAAAAAGAAAAGAAAAGAAAACATAGTTCAAATTCTCTAGTCAGAAACTATAAAGCTGTGAAAATATTTGCCCCGGTATAATTTTGGAAATTAACACGAAACAGAGTCAATAAGGTGGTTCATCATTCAGAAATCCCCAAAATGCGAGACATAGGAATTCTTGGTCATCACATTCTTCATTTGTCTGATCAGTTTCTCGCAGCAATTGAGGAATGTTTCAATCCCCTTAGGTGGGTTGATGATTGACATTACAGACCCAGCATCAGCTAATAGCTTAGGAACATTTTCAATGACTTCATTGATGAAGAAAGCTAATTGTGAGTGACTTGTCCTTCTTCAACGACATATTCCTTCATCTGACTCGTCAATCTTTATGTCCCCTTTTAGCTGAATGGCAACATTCCTTCTAGTTTTGTCACTGCTGCTTCTATCCACTGCTCATTATTTTGAAATTTCTTTTCGCAATTTGGGTAAGGGAAATTAATTACAATTTGATTGTCTTAACCCTTTCTGTGATTCATTGGCTAAGGGAAACTTCCATTAATAGTCCCTAATCTTGGGTCTCCCTTGAAGCGAACAACATTGCCCCCAAGTGTCTTTAACTTGATGAAACATTTCACCAAAAGTTCATTCCTCACAAGATAAAATGACCATGGAAGAAGATGAAGAATCCAATAGGCAGAAGGGAGTGTTCCCACGAGCCCTAGTAGCCCTCCAAACTCTCCTCTAAGTGAGATGCACCTCCAAAGAACCAAAGACCGTAACCCCTTCGTATTTCTGGATTAAATAGACATATCAGCAAAAGTTGCGCCCGTGGAAAAATCGAAAGTGGACGAGCGTCCACTGAAGTCTGGACGAGCGTCCTATTCTCTGGCCTGGACGAGCGTCCTATTCTCTGGCATGGACGAGCGTCCTAAATCTTGGACGAGCGTCCTATTCTCTGGACGAGCGTCCTAAATCTTGGACGAGCGCCCTCTTATGGACGAGCGTCCTCTACTGTCTGGACGATCGTCCTCTTCTCACGTCATCTGGACGAGCGTCCTCTTCAAAACGAGCGTCCTCTTCTGCTCCAGGACGAGCGTCGTCTTCAGAGAGATGGACGAACGTTCACTTGGCGTCACTCCGGCGCTGAGCGTTTCTGCATGTGTGACGAGCGTTTCTGCGTGCCTTGTGGTTGGTTCATCTCTATAATTTGTTGGAGACTCTTCCAAGCTCATTTTTAGCTCCCGCAATGATATATAATCTGCGATCTATGCTGCCAAGGGACACACCATTTAACTTATTCTTCGTTTAAACTTGCACAAAGTTGCGCCCATTCATTTGCTCCTTTCATATTTGGTTTACACTGCAATAGCTCAAACATGGGACACATGGCTTTTAAGGCGTCCTCAGTCACACGGGAGATGAACATGACATAACACTTTTCCTCCCTTCAACTCATAACAATGATTAAGGGTCCCATGAACTTCAGCCAGGATGGTAGTGACTGGATTCTCACAGCGCTCTTTGTATCCCACAAATGCATTCAAAGCGGCATAAACGGCGAGGTTCTTGACATTTAGGAGAAAGCATGACACCATAGAGGAGAAGAGCTAATACATCCGTAAACATTTCCCAATTTTCCTCTTAAGTCTAATGATGTAGGTATTCCTCTAAGTATCTTTGAGGAAGGCCCCTCACTTTGCTTTTGATTGTGAACTCGCTTTCCAACTTCATTGGGTGTACTTTCCTTATCCTCGCTAATTGCAAGATAAGTATATACTGCTCAAGGTAGCTGTATGGAGTCTTTTCCATATTTAAGACTTGCTCGAATTCTTCCACTGGTGGCACTAGTTGGAAATCTTGGAAAGTGAAGCACCTTAGTGGTGGATCATAGTACTGGGCTAAAGTAGTAATTACTGAGGTTTGGACCTCCACCTCTAACAGACTCAACAAATTCTTATACCCCACCAATATTATCCTCCTTTACTCGACGTGCATCTTTTCGTCAAAATGTATGAACTCAAATACCTCTTGACTCAAAATTCCATGTTAATTCCCATCTTTAGCTTAAGGGCCTTAATCAAAACTTTATAATTTTTGACTAGAATCCACAAAACGTGACAAGACTATATAAAAAAAAACATGAGCTAAGAAAGAAGGAAAAAGTAAAAAGAAAAAAAAAACGGATAAAGAGGTATGTACAAGGTGCGTGATTTTTATTAAGCGAACATGAGGGTTATAGGAAAGCACATTTCTCCCTTTTGTGCCTTATCAAAGGTTGAATATCAAAAGTTCTAAGGCCAAATATATGCACTCACAAGGATAGCTTCCTAATGCTTAAATCAGGCCACCAGAGCTATGGCTCTTTTCACTGTTTCTCCACAACAGTCAGAGTAATCAACTAGATGTGGAGACACAAATGAAAAGAACAGACTCTGGCTGGGGTTCTCACGATAGCCAAACAGGAAGTACATCCCAGAGTGACACCGCTACACAACCCCTCTATTTCTAAGTTGCGCTCAGACCCGGGTATAGGGCCTCACTCATGATATGCATATGATGTGTATGTGTGAAGGGAGAATGCAATTATACACCCCAAACCCTCACCTGCAAAACAACCAGAAAATTCCCAGGCAGATATAACATGTTTTCTACCCTAGGGTTCAATATAATCAAAAGAACATATATACAATAATGACAAATATCCAACAAAGATAAAGAAAAAGAAAGGGAAGAAAAACACAAAGAAAAACCACATTGAATTCGCACATCTAATTAAATGGCCTGACTCTCTGGTTTCCCCAGTGGAGTCGCCATCTGTCGCAACCGGAATCGCGACGAGACGACGATCAAATAAAAAGAAGAGAGATATATTGAAAAGAGAGATTGGAGTCGCCACCATAGTTTATTCTGGAAAACTACGGAAAAACCATAAAATGATAAGGCATGGTCAAATTGAACCAGATTCTTGGTTCGGGAGTCGGTTACGTGTAGGGAAGGTATTAGCACCCTACAACGCCTGCCCTAAGGCAGTACCTTTAACTAAATGTGCGAATGTGGATGTGGTTTTCAAAGTGTTTAACTTTCCCTTAAAACAAAATTCAAAAGAAACAAACAATATTTTTTAGCTTTTTGGGCCCGACAAGGATTGACCTTGCTCCTACGTATTCTCATGTGAGAAATCAGGGTTACGTAGTTCTTTTAGAAAACTGCTTGAGAAAATTGTTTGGAAAATTGTTTGAGAAATTGTTTTGGATAAATTTTGGATTTTTGGGAGAGTGAGCCTGACAAGGACTGGCCTTGCTCCTACGTATCTCCACTTTTGATGGAGAATCAAGGATCACGTAGTTCTACCAAGGCAATATTGTTTGTTATTTGAAAAAGTAGATGTTTTTTAGTTTTTAAAGATTTTATATTTTTTGGTATTTTTTATTTAGGAGAATGAAGAGGTTTTTAGCACAAGGACGATGCGTGCGATCACACATGTGCCTAAACCTTTGAAACATATTTTTTTGCGTAATGAGTACTAGGCTGATGCGTACGATCGCACGAGCACTCACACGGCTTTTTTTTCTTATTGTTTTGCGTAATGAGTACTAGGCTGATGCGTACGATCGCACGAGCACTCACACGGCTTTCTCTTTTATTGTTTTGCGTAATGAGTACTAGGCTGATGCGTACGATCGCACGAGCACTCACACGACTTTTTATTTATTTTATATTTGGGCAATAAGTACTAGGCTGATGCGTACGATCGCACGAGTACTCATACCGAGATTTATTACATTAAATGTTTTTTTTTTTAAGTTTTATATATTTTTTATTTACAATTTTTATAATTTTTAAGTAAAACAACACAAATAAGTTTACTAAATAAGACAAAGGGGTGAGAGTTGCCGTACAAGGGGTGAGAAAAATAATAATAAAAAAACAAAGCCCGACGTGAATAGAGATGCCGAACGTTCCGTCGCAGGCGATCGTGCAGTTCGTGGTAGAGACCGAACGTACGTTGGGAAAGGAGGTGAATGACAAGCGCTCGTTGGGGACGAGCGTTCGTTGGGTGATGATGAACGTTCGTAGGTGGAGATAACGAGCGGACGTTGAGAACAGGAGAAAAACGAGCGTTCATTTGATGGAGATGGTGAACAAACCGTCCGTTTGAGAAATGGACGAACGATCGTTGGGAGGGAACGCTAAATGGCGGGCGTTCGTTATAGAAATGACGAACGATTGAAAAAGGCTGGTGAATGACGAGCGCCCAAATAGAGAGCGCTCGTCGGAGAGTTGACGAGCGTTGAGAAAGGATTCAGAAGAACGAGCGCTAGTTAGGAGATGGTCACCAAACCGTTCGTTTGAGAAATGGACGAACGATCGTTGGGAGGGAACGCTAAATGGCGGGCGTTCGTTATAGAAATGACGAACGATTGAAAAAGGGCTGGTGAATGACGAGCGCCCAAATAGAGAGCGCTCGTCGGAGAGTTGACGAGCGTATGTTGAGAAAGGGAGCTTGGATGATGAGCGTTCGTTGGGCAATTGTGGACGGACGCTTGGAAACTGGCTGAATGACGAGCACTCGTTTGGGCGAGCGTTCGTTTGGGAAATGGGCGAACGGTCACTGGGGAGAGTTGACGGACGCTTGGGAACTGGCTGAATGACGAGCACTCGTTTGGGCGAGCGTTCGTTTGGGAAATGGGCGAACGGTCACTGGGGAGAGTTGACGGACGCTTGGGAACTAACTGAATGACGAGCGCTCGTTTGCGATCGTTCGTTGGGACGAGCGTTCTTCCTCTTCTCCGTTCGAAAACGGCAACCCAAGGAGGTGTTTACTTCTTCCACACGCGCACCGTCACCTCCGCCAAGACCGGCCGCTACCAGAGCGCTGATGGCAGCCTTAGATCCTACCAATTGCCGCGCCAAGCCCTCGCTTTTCTACCTCCCTCCTTCTCTTTCCTCTTGTTGTTTTCTCGACTGTACAATGGGTTATGTGTGTGGATGTTGTTCGGTGATGACGAAGGTGAAGGCTGATTTGGAGATGAAGATGATGAAGTGGGGAGCGGCGATGATGGCATGGAGGAGGATGACGGGTTCACGGGATGGTGGGCAGACGTCGGAGGTATAGTGGATGGCGGAGTTGAAGACGATGAAGATGAATATGAAGATGGTGGAAGTTTGAAGTGGAAGCGTGAAGGTGGTGGGTTTCGTGGTGACGAGAGAAGAAGTTGATGGTGGCTGGGATGGAGGCTGTTTGACAGTGGAGGTGCTATAGGGATGTTGGTGACACTCACGGTGGCTGATGGTGATGTTGGCCGTTTGGAGGTTAGGCCGTGAGTTGTTTCTTGGGGTTCTTTCGGTATTGACAGAGAAAGATGAGGGGTGATAGCCGTGAGGTATGGGTTAAAGATGATGGAGGTGGTGACGATGGCCAGAGGTTGGAGTTCGGCCGTGAGGTGTTTTTGAAAGGATGAAGATTCAGTTGGAAGTAAAGGCTGTGAGGTCAGGATGAAGAAGTAGAGGGAGTCAGTGCCCCCCAGGTATTGGAGATGATGAAGAAGAAGTTGAAGTTGTTGGCCGAATGGTGACAATGAAGATGGTGGGTGTTGGGGACCTGAAGGAATCGGAGATGAAGGCAGAGGAAGATGTGGGATTCGAAGGAGGTGTTGCACGGGGAAGAAAATGGATTTGGCGGGGGCGCATGGTTGGGAATGATGAGCCGAGGGGTGGCAAATGAGTATGGTTGATGATTGAGGGAGGGAGAGTACCGCGCCGAGAGAGTTCTCGGTGGTTGGGAGAGCGGTTCCAGTGGAGGACGGAATGGTTCAGTGAGGATGAAAACACTGTTCTACTATCTTTGTCATCCCATTTACTGTTTCAAAATGTTAATCGTAGGAAATGGACAGAGACGTGTAAGCCTATTTTTGATCGAAATGGCACAAAAGAAGCGGGTAAGAGTGGGTCCGGGGAGATGATGATGATAACAGCGAACATAAACCAATATCCACAACCAGAGGAATCAGAGACAGTCATAGGCAAACCTAGCAACTTCAACAGACATACATGCATACGTGCAAGAGCAAGCAAACAACTCGTTAAAACAACATTACTTACCTCTCGAAGATCCGTTTTCTATGGTAAGCTTGTGTTTCCAATGAATCCCCTCCTCCCTTAGGTAGCCGACTTCTCCCTTCTCTTTGCTGTGAATCCTTTCTCCCTCAACCGAGAATGGTAGCGGCTGCTGAACGTGTGCTTTCTAGGTGGCTTGTAGACCAAACTCAACTTGCTTCTTCTCCCATGCAACGTTACAAGAATGACCGTGTTCTTCCCTTAGTAGTGCAGCTGGTTGTGTACGTTCCAAGGGCAGTTTATGCGTGTGTTTGGAGGGAGGTTCCAGTGGGGAATGGAATGGTGATGACGGCAGAGGTGTATGATTGTTGATGGGAGATGAGTTTGGTGGCATCTGTTACAAGACCCGTATGATGGGTTCACAGATTTGGGGTTTTGAAGTAGTTATGGGAGATGGCTCTTGAAGATTGGTTCCTCTTTGTTAAACCTCGGGTCCTCCTCCTCAGAAAAATGGATGATCCCCCTCCTTCGTTCTAGTCTCCTCCTTTTATCTTTCAAGCTTGCATGGTGCCAAACACAATAGATTCACGGACGTTTTCTTGCTCCCCACTTCCAAAAAAAACAACTCCCGTGACTTCTAATTACTTCCCGTGACCTCTCCTTCATTTATCTTCAGCACACTTTCTTCAATCAAAGCTCCTTCTTTGTTGCCCACTGGAACAAGAATGTGTGTGTGGGTCATGCTCTGATACATTCTATTCCCGCATTCCATGCTCCAATATTTTAATAAAATGTACTCAGCTTCAATACAGTTTTATCTCTAGTGACTTCATACAATTAATTAATCACCACATTGTACATGGAGGGAGGGCCCTCCATTCTTATCACGGTGCTTCCCTTCTCGGCTAGGTGCAGCTCCAGTCCAGAATCAGCGTGCCATCATCTTCCATTCATCACCACCGTAGCTTCATTTGTCAAGCTTCTATCACGACACCACTTCATCTTCCTTGCTTCACCGTGCAATCACGTTGCAGCTGGTCCCAAACGTCCCAGTTCTCTGCTTGTTGGACATGCTTTCTGCTGCCTTCATCCGTGACCCTCTCTGCACTCTGCTGGAGCTGCTTCAACACATCCCCATCATTCTCCAAAATAAGTGGCAAGTGGTGGTTGTTGTTCACTCTCCCTCTCGGTGTGCTCTTCTTTTTTTCGTTTTTTAGTAACCTCTCTCTCTATCCTCGATGGCCACCCTCTCCCTATCCCCTCATAAGCCTCTCGTTGCCTCCTCTGGCTGCCATATGGAGCATGCGTATCAAGCGAGCACGGGAGGCAAGTGGAATAAAGTCTGCAGCATCAGCAACATGCAAGGCACCTGGGAGGCAACCACTAGTGGCTGCCATGGAGTCAAGCTTGTGTGATTGGAAAGCTGCAGGTGTGCATGGTGGCTGTCATGTGAGGCGGGAAAGCATCTTCTCTGCAAAGATTAGGGAACCACCGTGGCATCCCCCTTTTTTTTTTTTATATATATATATATATATTTTTTATTTTTCTATTTTATGTATTTCGTATATATATAGTTTTTTTTGATTTTATAAAAATGAAACCAAAGTAAAATAAAGTTAATTAAAAAACAAAAAGAAAATAAAAGATGAAATAAAGATAAAATTAAATTAAAACAGAAAAGATTTTTTTTTTATTTTTTTTATTTTATATACATTTTTTTCAATTTTTTCTTTTTATGAGAAGAAAACAATAAAACAAAAATATTTAGTCAATCCGGACGAAATTGAGTGTTGACAATATATAATCAATAAGATAACTCGGACGTGTATCTTTATTTCTTTACTTCTTACTTTCTTGCTAAAAAATAAAAAAAGAGCGAGTAAAAGTTTCAAACCAAACTAATATGTAGTTCAGAATTTGAAACAGTGAACTAAACTCCTAATAGAAAAAGTTTGGTTTTTTTAAACTGAACTAAACAAACACAGTATAACTCAGTTTTTATAAAAATAGATCATTTTTTATAATATAAAATAGTATGCATTATCTATCGTTTCCTATAACTAAGTTAACTCGCTCTAGTGATATTACTGATATGTCTTTGCCATTAGCCTCGACTTCTCTTCTTTCTTTTGATTTTTTTTTCTCATTTATATTCACTTAATTTATATAAAAAATGCATTAGATTGGACAAAAAATCTGACATTCTTTTCACTTATATATAATTTTGTCAATAATAATAAATTTAAATTATTGATAGATTTTACTACAAATTTTAAGATATATAGTTATTAACCAATTTTATCAAATGAATTTTACAATAATTGATTAAAACCTAAAGTGAGATGTTTATTAATCAGCCATATAAATTCTAATTTTCTGACAAATATTATCGATGTATTCTTTATCAACGAATATTTCTATTGATAATTGAAATTTTAAAATTCGTCACTAAAATTTTATCAGTAATTATAAAAGTTTTTAATGTTGTTAATTATTTTAGTTTCATTTTCCTACTAATAATGTTATCTAGACATTAAGAAGAACTTTTTTTTTTCATGTTGCAAAAGTCAAATGTTTGCAATAAAATCATATTGGGAATGCACAAAATAGAAACTTATTTACCAACTAGTAGACATAATATTATTCTTTCATAACTTATCTTGTTTGTATATTATTGTTTGCCTTGATTTTTTTTTTGCATCTGATTTTATTTTCCTTTGTAGTGCTTGTATGGTGAAACACCTAAAAGCCTATCAAACAAAAAAGATAGAACACAGAGCAAACATTGTCTTTGCTTTGGTGGACTCAATGATATTGAAATGAAGAACATTGACTTTAGATAAGTTTCATTATGTTTTATTACGTTGATAAAATGCTTGACATGGACATTGAACATCAAATTTTTAAGATATGTAAATTTATATTTATGAAGATCTTGCTGTTGATTAGAGAACAAATGTTGTTAGCTTTCTCGATATGAGATGACATAGGTTAGATATTGTAATTTTACTGTTGAAAGAAAATACTTTAAAGAAGGAATATTTGAGTTATTAATTTTTTTTATAAACTATCACAGCTAATTTTAATAGTTATAGATATACTTGAATTGCATGTATAAATTTTCATTTTTATTTTTGGTAAGCTTATTTTTTAAAATTTAGTAATAAATTATAAAATCATAGTTTATTATAAAATCACTTTTTAAAATCCCATTTACTATATTTATTTTATTTTATTTATTCACACATGTAAGTAAAAATAATCTAAAAGGTTAAAAATTCAAATTTTAATTTTATATTTAAATTTTGTCACTCGAAAATGTTAAAGCAAAATGGTAATGGGATTTAATGACAAACTCAGGTGTAGTTTCATATTTGTGTACGAACATCTAATAGTAATTTAAAAAATGCATAACATGAAATTTATGTTTCGTTTCTCTTGAATGAAAATAACTATTTTGTTCACGAATATAGATTTGTGTTTTCAGATGTTATGTAATGACTTATCATGAGAGTGTAGATATGTGAGGTTTATGATTGAAGATATATAATTTTGAAGTATTGTGATATCTCAATTATATATAGAAAGTATATATATAATAAGGACGTCATCATGCATAATATAGGAAAGCATTTGAGAGTAAATAGGATTACAGTCATCCTCAAAATAGTTTCAGAATTTAAACTTAAATTCCAAAGAGATCTAAATATAAGCTGGAAGGAAAAACGGTATCCCAAATTTCAGGAATAACTAATAACACCACCAAAGACTAGGCAGCAACATTATCCTCAACATCCAAAGTCGTCTCCAATGGAACCTCATCGCCATCTGCTCTCATCCAAATGGATGATCATCGCAAGAAGAAACATACACAAGCAATACAAACAAGCAAGGGTGAGCTAGATAAAAATCATGTTATTCAATCACACACGACATGTAAAAGCCACTCAAACATGATACATTGACATCACAAGACTCATTGTTTTATAGACCGACTCATCCGGACCAGAATGATTGTCGAGCTATGGCGGGTTATGCACTCATGGTGGCCTCTACTGCTTTGCAAAGCCGTTGCCAATGGGTTCCACCCTACCACACTCACAAGGTTAATCCGTTCTGCGCCCTGGAGCATACTGGAAGCCTCCAAGACTAGGACCTCCTGCTACTCCTCACCACATGGATCAATCCTCTCTACTTGAGAATGAAAAACCATTGGAGCGTCAGGAAAACCCCCAAGACTGAGCTACCATGCAATCATTCTACACTAAGGATCTCACCAAGAGATCCTATACAGATGAAACTTGATTTACAACTTGGATCATACTTTCATCACTTTGTAATCATATACTTTCTGCCACAATCAGCATATACACAATCTCAACAATATACATTACTCACCACTCACATTTACAAAAATAACATCTCCACAATTGAATCTAAGTTAATCAATACCAAGAACCAAACAACTTCAACTAACTCATAACAGCTCATAAAATACATCAATTTATACATACTTACAAGTAATATAATTATTGATTAACACTCATGTTTCAATATAAGAAACAACTATCCTTACTTTATTATATACATATATATATATATATATATATATATATATATATATATATATATATATATATATAACTATCCTTACTTTATTATATATATATATATATATATGATACGTACATTATTTTATAAATATATATATACTCAGGTTTTTAAGGTTCCTCTATCCTACCAACAAAGAAAGGCTCTCAATTATTAACAATTTATTTATTTAAATTATCTACCCTGTTCTCTTATGCTCTAAATCTGAAATGCTTAATTTTAATATTTTCACTTCGTCTCACAGCAACCTCAAACAGTACCTATACATCTATTTAATACTCATATACATGCTATTAGACCTTCCAACAAGATAAATTTCAGCCAACAAACTCATTCAAAACAAATTAAATTGATCACATCACAACATGCACAATTTCACAGTTTCAATTATAACACCCAATACAATAAAAGTCATAAAATAGTTTCACAATAGCACACCAGTTCAACATTCATATGCATATATTTTTATAAAATAAATTCATACAAAAATAATTAGCTCCTCTTACCTTGAAATTGAGCAGTATAGTCAACTAGAGTGCCCTAACCGTGCCTTCACAGAGAAAACTCAAACAGTGCCCTACAACCACCTAAATGGTGATGGAAACAACTCTTAGAGCTAGAATAGACAGAGAATCAAAAGGAGCACCATGCAACCAGTAAAGTTGCATGCCCTAAGTTCAAGAAAAAGTGGAGAAACTAACTTACTCGTCCAAATAGAAATCTAATCGGATAGAAGGGAAGCTCTCAACTCCGTGAGCGAAAGAACACCACCTATTTGAAATTTCAACGGTTCAAATGAGTGCAAGGGTAGAGAGAAGGCAGAACAAGAAAAAGAAAAATGGAGATGAGTTTAGAGAGAGAAAGGGGAACTGGAAAATGAACTCAGAGCTGGAAAAATGAAGCATCTTCTGAGGTCCTAGTGCCCTTAGCTTCTTGGGCCAGGCTGCAGGACCCAGTAGCCTTACATTTTCACGCTCTTACAAGTATTATCTTAATTAATATAAAAAATAAATAAATCAACCCTATTCGACTAAAATGATTTGAAAAATTGTGATGTTTTTTAAAGTTTCTATTAG
Source organism: Vigna angularis (assembly GCF_016808095.1). Classification (NCBI taxonomy): domain Eukaryota; kingdom Viridiplantae; phylum Streptophyta; class Magnoliopsida; order Fabales; family Fabaceae; genus Vigna; species Vigna angularis. The sequence continues at coordinate 17,287,373 of NC_068972.1, forward strand.
TAGTTGTTGTTTGGTAATACAGTAAGATTCGGTAGTTATTCAATCATTTAAAAAAAAACTAAATGAAAATCATTTTTAAAATATACTTTTTTGTTAAAAATTGTGTTTTAAAACGATAGTGATGACATATGTTTTGTTTATCATTCTATCATGTTTTGTTTGATAATGAATGAAATCATTAAAATGTTAGTTGTTTTTAGAATACACTTGTGAATATTTTTTTATCTTCTACATTCTACTTCAAATATTTAGTATTTAAGAATTGAAGAGTTAAAGTTATATCTTCTTCGTGTTCTTTGGACGAAACAGGAAGTTAAACATTTTGTATTTTAGATTTGTTGTTATTGAGTGAATAAATACTTTATAGGCCATGTTACTCGTATAATAATGTTCAATACATTTTAAATTTAATTAAGTTTTAACTCTTATAAGTGTTTAGATAGAGATATTGTTTTTTTGTGTCCATTAAATATTTAAGGTTTAGAGTTTAGAATTTTTATTTTTTTAAAATTATTTTTAATTGAAATCATATTATAATATTTATTTTATATTAATTACAAATATATTTCTTATTATAAAAAAGTAAAATATAAGATAAAATAAAAATTATATTACCTGATTAAAAAAATAAAAAAATATTAAGAACTTAATTGAAAAAAATAAAAAAAAAAGTAGAATAGACAATTTTTTTTTTCATTTTTAAATATGCACAATCATAAAAGATTTGAAACAAAATTAAACCTAAATTTTTGTTTAATGTTTCCTTAAAATTTATTTTTTATTATGCATTTTCTTCCGTATACCTGATATTTTTAATTGCTATTTATACTTATGATTCTATTTTGATAAATTTCTTCGCATACAAAGTAATAATATATTTCTACATAAAATACATTTAGGAAGTTTCAAACTTTCCGAAAGATATGAAATATGTTTTAGAAAGGATTCTCAGAAAGAGTTTTTTTTTTCTGTCTTTTTCTTTGCAAATTTTTTTATATTTTTATCTTTGTTAGTGGTGGTAATAAAAGTGGGGGGAGTGGTAACGGTATAGAAAAGAGTTTTTAAGTCTTTTTATTTTATTGTTGGAGTGAAGTTAGTAATTGTGGGATTGTAAGAAGCAATAACCAGCATAGTGTATAACCGAATAGGTTTGGATTTCAGGACGATTAGGCCTGAATATTGTCTTTGGTCTTTTGTCCTTTGAATTTTAATCAAATTTAACTTCTCATTTTTTTTTCTTATGTAAACACAAAGTATGGTATAATCAATTAATGAATAGTTTAGATAAAATTATTAGAAAACTATTTAAATTATTATATAATATAAATTATATAATACTGATAATATATGATATAAGGAATTAAAGTATAAATGAATTAAAAATGTATAACTCTATCTAGTACAGCCACTACAAGATTAATATTTTCATTGGACTTTTTTCTCTCACTTAAGGAACCATGTTGAAGTCTCGAATATTTTTCTTGTTGCGCACACCAGACTTTTTCTCTAGCTTGAGGAACCAACATTTCACCGTTATTAGAGAATCTGACAAGATTTTGAATGTTAAGGAAAATCTCATGTTTAATTTGTGAAACAACATCATTAAAGACTCCTATATTTTTTGGAACTTTTATAATGGCTCCAACCGAAGGAGGGATAATAAGAAAATTTTTTAAGTTGAGGTCAAGGTTGGAGATTGATTGATAATGTGTTGTAAGAAAAGATAAAAAGAATATAGTTAATTATAAAATTATAAAATATAAATTAGCATGTAACGGTGTAAAATAACAGTCACATAAATCCAATAACTAATCTATAAATCAAAGAGCATGACTTAATTAATTAACTTATTTCTCATTTATTATTTCATAATATGCTTCATTTGTTTTGCACTATTTTTGAAACTAAAATATTTTTATTAACAATTTTATTGACATATGATTATTATTAAAGAAGTTGTAATTAAAATTTTATTTTAATATTTTAAATTGACAAACAAATCAATTTTCTTCTAAAATTATTAAATTCCATTGTATGAAAAAGAGGAAGAGACGGTGAATAAATATTTAAAATTTAAAAAGAAAAAAAATGATTTTTTTTTCAATATTTTGATATTTTAAAAGCCAGGATTTATCTTCATTTATCTTTTGCAACGGTTTCTATTTGGAACCTTCAAGCTACCTATAATAAATATGATATAAATAATCTTGGAACAACTAAGCCAAGTTAACATAACACATTTAATTTGGCAATTATTTGCTTCCTTGGGAAGTTGTATTTCAGGGTGTTTAGCTGATTCCTTGAGCTTCCTGCGCCAAACCGATAATAAATATGATATAAAATTATTTATATTTTTTTTATAATAGATATAGTTTATTTATGTGGGGAAATATAAATTTTATCTTATTTCTTATATTTTATATTTTTTTATTTTATTTTATTTTTAATAAATTTTCATATGATGGTAAATAATTTGAAATGGTATATAACTCAAATACCAAAATTTGGAGTGATGATAATATGAACTTGTTGGAAATATAATATCCATTTTTGTATTTTACAAAAATATCTTTGACTTTTTATTAATCTTTTAATTGACACATTGGTATGAAACAAATTTTCTGCATCGTGTTCACTTGAGGTGAGTTACTATTTACGCATTACTAAGAGTGAGGAATTGAAGGTAAAGTTGTGTTCACTTGCACTGAAATGCACGGAACGAATTAAGGTGAATTGTGGGATTGTATACTTTTCGATCACCCACTATGAAGACGAGATTTGAAAGGATCGAAGCGAAAAAGTCTGGTGTGCCCCTACATAAACATATGATTCCACTTTTTCGAACCTTAGTACATTAATATATTCGGTGGTAGATGAAGTTTGTTTTTTACATTGCAAGGTTGCAAGGTTGGTGGTAGATGAAGAAGATAAGGTTGATGGACAACTGATGATGAAGAAGGAAGTGGTTGATGAAGAACATGAAGCTGTGAAGCTGGAGAAGACGAAGAAGGTGAAACCGATTCCAATACGCCGTATTCGGTTACAGTGTAAAGAAGAAGGGAAAGCGTATTCGGTTCCCATAACTGCGTATTTGGTTCCCCATTTTGCAAAGTTGTTGTATTGATTCCCAAGGTGTGTATTCGGTTACAAAGACTTGTGTTGTGATGGTCCATATATGCCACAAGGCATGCACCTCCTGCCACTATAGAGATGAACAAAAGACCAGTTATGATCCATATGAATGTGCGTCCAGGACTAGGATCAGACCCAGACATTTGTGTTTAGGAATAATGTTTAAATATTCACGATTTCCTCTTTATTTTCATCCATTTTAAGCAGTGATAAAGGGTTAAGATGGAGGAAAGAGCATTGGGGTGGCATGGGGTGAGAAGCAGGTTGCATTTGGAGGTGTCCTGTTCTAATTTCTTCTGGTGTGGCACTTGCAGGGAAGCCTGAGAATGAGAATTTTTCTCAAATGGAAGGCGTGAAAGAGAGAGGGAAGCGGGTTCCAATTATGGTTATTCAAGTTGAGGTTACAGATGGTTTGTTTCATACATATGCTACTATTTCACATTCAAAACCCATTCTTTATACTAGTTATGTTATGTTTAAGTGTGAAAAAGAGTTGTTTTTACACTTATAAATGATCGCAATCTTATAATTATTCATATTATTACTCAGTGAAAAGTTGTAATAGGAAGTAGATTGTTATGTAAATTATTGTACAAGAAAGGGTGTATAATTTGGAGTTTGTCAACCAATTTTCGCAAAGCGAAAGCCAAAATTCGCACTGCCAGAAAAAGAAAATTCGCATAGCGCACCAGTACCTGTGCGCTGAGCGAATAAGTTTAGTTAAAGTGCAGCAGTTAAAGGAAATTCGCACAGCGCACACACACCTGTGCGCTGAGCGAATTAAGGAAGTTAAGTGGCTTTAAAAGACGTGACAGAAAGGCAAAAAGCATCTTCTAACACACGAAAATAGCCAGAAAAATACTGGAGAATTCAGGAGACGATCAGGAGACCTTTCAAGACATCAAGACTTCACTTTCTGCAAGGAATTGCTGTAAAGAGTACGTTTGAGATGTCTAGGATAGGCTAAATTTTCTGTTCATTGGAATTGGTTGTATGACGAAACGTTAATGTAAATTTCCTGTGCAATATATGTTTCTGTTCTTGTTCTTTTCTTGACTTGCTTTTGATTATACGGAAGTATTAATCTCTTTAAAAGTTCTTTTGTACTGGGAAGTATTTTTAGAACCAGAAACGTAAGAAAAGAAACTAAAAGTAACTACGCTAGGAATAATTATGTGCTTCTGGTCATTCTTAACATCTCAACTTAATGCAAAATTATCTGATGAATTAATTAAGGAATTAATAATTCAATGGATAATTTTAGAACTTGTTTTAAGGAATTAAATCAAGATACTCTCATGTGAATGCTTGAACAGAGAATATATGTTGTTCAGGATCTTACCGTAATGTTAGTCAAAGACCAATTCCAGTGATCTTTTATTGCATTTTTTAAATCTTAATTGTTTACGTTGTAAATTTCATGTTTAAATCCAAGTTGAAATCACAAATATCATCAGTAATTGATCTTGATAAATAATTTTTATTGAAATACGTAACTCAAATTCCCTTGGGAGAACGATACATTTTTACTTATCACTGTATTACTTGTAACGATTTGGTATACTTGCCAAAAAGTTATCAATACAAAATACTCAAATTTAACAAGGTATAGGATAATACCGTATTAGCACACGTCAATAATAATAATAATAATAATAATAATAATAATGTAAGAGCCTGAAAATAATAAGGCTATTGGGCCTTATGTTGAAGCAGTCAACCCATAAGCTAAGGACCCATGACCTTAGGAAGGGATTTTCTAAAAATCAGAATTCCTTCATTTTGCCAGCTTTCTTTCTCTCTCTAAAACCCTTGTCCTAAAATTCTTTCTGCCTTCTCTTTAGATTTTCTCTTTACTGAACCGATCAAATTTTGATTTGAAGGTGTTTCCGCGCTCGCTGCACCAAGGGCTTCAGTTTGAACCGAACGTTTTTCCATTCCGACTGGTAAGTATTTTTTTCCTTTTCTTCAACCGTTCTTAAACCTAAGTCATGCAACTTGCTGGTCGCCTGTTACTGGTAGTTTTTCCTTTAGTTTCTCTGTCCCTTCCAACTCTAAGAAATGTGCTCTGCACCAATTTTTGGTGGCTTATAGGTGCTGTCAAACTCGCCTCTGTGAGGAGGTACTGCTAGAGCGTTCCTAGGAGTGGTACTGTTAAGCTTTCTAGGTAAGGGGAGCTAATTATTTTTGTATGAATTTATTTTATAAAAATATATGCATATGAATGTTGAACCGGTGTGCTCTTGTGAAATTATTTTATGACTTTTATTGTATTGGGTGTTATAACTGAAACTTTGAAATTGTGCATGTTGTGATGTGATGAATTTAATCTGTTTTGAATGAGTTTGTTGGCTGAAATTGATCTTGTTGAAAGGTTTGGTGTAAGGGTTCTGTAATAGCATGTATATGGGTATTAAATAGATGTACATGTACTGTTTGAGGTTGCTGTGAGAGGAAGTGAAAATATTAAAATTAGGCATTTCAGATTTAGAGCATAAGAGAACAAGGTAAATAATTTAAATAAATTAATTATTAATTGTTGAGAGCCTTTTTTTATTGGTACGATAAAGGAACCTTAAAAACCTGACTTGGCACATCCTTGATCATAGAGCAGCCCTGGTGAGCAATTGGGGTAAAGAAAGATCTCTACTAGGATGAAAATAAAATAAAACAAGTTGATTGTAGATGCATAAAGTTATCATATGTTAATTTCTAGTCAATTATAATTTTAGAAAATCAGTCACTGTGTGTTTGAAATTTAAAGTAAAAATCCATATATAAATATATATATTAGTTTAATATAATATAAAAATATATATTTATAACGTTAGGTATCATATATATATATATATATATATATATATATATATATATATAATAATAATAATATAATGTAAATATATATATTTATAAGATAAAATACGTAATATATATATATATATATATTAGTTTAATGGTGCGTTGGTATTTCCAAACAATAACTCCAATATTCATTTTGCACTTTATGATTTACAGGGTGGGCATTTAGTTATGATTAATTTAGAATCCAGAGTAGCCTTGATTACAGCAAAACAGGTGCTTGAAAAAAGAGTTTGATATGCTTCTAATATAGCATATATATATATATATATATATATATATATATATATATAATAAAGTAAGGATAGTTGTTTCTTATATTGAAACGTGAGTGTTAATCAATAATTATATTACTTGTAGGTATGTATAAATTGATACATTTTATGAGCTGTTATGGGTTAGTTGAAGCTGTTTGGTTCTTGGTATTGATTAACTTAGATTCAATTGTGGAGATGTTATTTTTATAATTTGTGAGTGATGAGTAATGTATATTGTTGAGATTGTGTATATGTTGATTGTGGCAGAAAATATATGATTACAAAGTGATGAAAGTATGATCCAAGTTGTAAATCAAGTTCCATTTGTGTGGGATCTCTTGGTGAGATCCTTAGTGTTTTAGAATGAAAGTAGGAGCTCAGTCTTGGGGGTCATTCTGAAACTCCAATGGCTAATCATACTCAAGTAGAGGGATTAATCCATGTGGTGAGGAGTAGCATGAGGTCTTAGTCTTGGGGGCTTCCAGTATGCCTCAAGGCCCGTAACAGGCTAACCTCGTGAGTGTGGCAGGGTGGGGAACCCAAGTTTCATAAGTCACCACGAGTGCAGGATCCGTCATAGCTCGACTATCATTCTAAAGTCCGGACGAGTCAAGTCTAGAAGATAACATGCTAATATGTATGCCTTAAACTGCTTTGATTTAAGTTAACTCTTGTATGTTATGTGCTTGATATGATGCATGCTTTTATATAATTAGCTCACCCTTGCTTGTTTGTGTGCTTGTTGTATGTGTTTTGATGAGGTTTCTTTGGAGGCAACATTGGAGAGAAATGAAGATGATGCTGCAGCTTAGACTCACTAGGAATTCTTAGTTCTCTTATGTCATTTTGAAGAACCTTGTTATGTTTTAAGTTTCAAATTCTGGACATATTTTGGAATACTCTAGTGCTTGAAGTTTTAATTTCTTAGTAAATTCTGGAATACTCTAGTGCTTGAAGTTTTAATTTCTTAGTAAATTCTGGAAGACTGTAATCCTATAATACTTTAAGTACATCTCTTAACTGCTTTCTAATATTATAAATTGGTGAGGTCTTTGCATATATATATATGCTATATATTTGGGATGTCACAAATAATATTGAAAAAGAAAGAGTAGTAAAGTAGTGTTTTCTTTTAATTCATTTAGTACATTATAATTCTTTTTAATTTTTTACTCTTTATAAATATTTTTACAATTAAATATAACATTAACAATTATCATTTTAATTTTTTATCAATTAAATAAATTTTTTAAATCTATCACATCAATCAAATCCTACCCTAATTTTCACAAACTTTACCTCCAAACCAACTCTCAATTACCTCTAAATCAACCTAAATAAACGACAAAAAATTTATCCTCAAATTCATTCAATCACTATCTCCAAAATCATCTCCTCAATCTTCCTCTAATGAACAAAGCATTAACGTTATGAAAAAAAAAAATCATTCAAACAACATTAACGTTATGAAAAAAAAAAATCATTCAAATATTAGAACATGCAAATTTCACACAATTTAAATAACAATGATCAAAAAATACTTTGTTTTCTGGCCTTTAATTTTTCGTATAGTTTCTATTCGTTAGAACTCTAATTTATATTTTTCAAAAAAAAGTTAAAAATAATAAATTAGTCAATAGATATTTTAAATTTATTCTTATTGCATAAAATTAATGTTTGAGTGATATTTTGATATCATATATACTTATATTCTCAAAATACACAAAAATAAAAATTTTATATTATTTATTTCAAATATTTATTAATTTTCTAATAAAAAACCTTGATTAATTAAAGATATTTTATAAAATAGGGATAGAAAATTATATGATTGTAATACTTACTAATAAATATCATTGTTATTCCAAAGTTTGAATTATGTAATTTATGAAATGCAGATAAACTCTTTCACTTGCCCCAAACGTTGAGTGATATTTTGATATCATAAATACTTATATTCTCGAATTACACTAAAATAAAAACTTTATATTATTTATTTCAAATATTTATTAATTTTTTAATTAATGAAAAAATCTTCAATTAATTAATCATATTTCAAAAAATAGAAATAGACATGATTATAATATCTACTAATAAATATCAGAACTACTTCCAATGTTTGGATTACGTAATTTATGATATGCAGATAAACTCTTTCACTTCCCCATCAAATCATTCATAGATTCTCCATCAAATCATTAATAAATGGTATAAGAATTGGAAAGTCACACTTGAACCTATCTTGTATATATATAGCTGTGACTTTTACATTATGTTCCCAAAGAGGTTGTAATCCATAGTAGGTATATGGACTCTATTCAGAGTTTCAATCTTAATGGGGAGCAAATTACGACCTATGTCACCAAGAAGAAGAGAACAATCCTTGAGGTTCTGGAATCTTTTTTGTTTTCCTCAGAGTCCGAGCAAAAGGTTATTGGGATCGATATTGAGTGTCATCTGTCAAAGGATGTAGATAAAACCAAATGCGTCACATTGCATCTTTGTGATGGAGACTCATGTCTTATTATCCAGCTTCTACATATGAATTCCATTCCCATGTCTCTGCTTAATTTTCTTCGTCTTCCGAATTATACTTTCGTGGGTGTTGGCATTAAAGATGATTTGCATAAATTGGAGGTTGAGTATGGGATCAGATGCAAAAATGCAGTGGATCTGGGGCCTTTGGCTGCTACTGTCATGAAGATGCCTCGTTTGAGTGGTTGTGGCATCGATGAACTAACCCGTGTGGTTAATAATCTTGATCTTCGAAAACATAGACCTTTATCTGCTGTCTTTAAGGATTGGGGTGAATATGAACTAGGCAAAAAGCTTGCCAAACTAGCTACTGTTAATGTTTACTCTTATTATAAAGTTGGTAGCAAATTGCTTGAACCTTACACTTCGTAATGTTCAATTATGTTCTGCCTTTAATTTATTTTAAGAAAGTTTGATGATTTGCTCATAAGTTTATATTTCTTTGTATAAATATATATATATATATATATATATATATATATATATATATATATATATATATATATATATATATATATATATATATATCTATGTATATATAATGTTTACATTTTTGAATATGGAAATTCACCATTTGTGTTAAAAGAAATAGTTTAAATTATTTTATATTTGCATTGACATACAAATAATATTAATAACATTAAAAAATATATTTACATTGATATACAAGTAATAGGAAATAAGTATACTTTGGAAAGTTAAGAAAATGGAATGAAAAGAAGTAGGGATGGAGTATGAGTTGAAAGAGATAATGGTTTGAATGGAAAAGCTATGGGCACTATACGAATGACACAACTCTTCACATCTCACTAAATAAGGAAAAGAAGGACAGTTGGTACAGGAGGGTGGAAATGATGACTTCTCTCTCTTCCATATTAATAGTTTCCAATTTCTTTATTTTTTCTTTTTTTCTAACAATCAAATCCCCTCATTTTTTGAGCTAATGTTCCCGCCTCGCATTGACCCCTCAAGGCAAATAAGGGTTTATGCAGCTCAGTCATTTTGTTCCCTCCACCACCAACGCTCCCTACAATGGCTCCATCGGGTACCGTCTCTCCTCCGACACTTCCATTGCCAGCCGCACCTTCCTCACCTCTCTTCGCGGCATTGTCACCGATTGAGTAGCTGTATTAATTTTCACCGATGAACTCCCAAAGAAGATACACGAGTCAACAAAACTAAATTCATGTAAACCAGGATGTTCGACACATATATGCTCGGAACCTTTCTGCAGACAAGACAAAAAGAACATAAATGAATTTTGATGAAGCTTCAACTTAATGGCATCTTTGGATGTGCTATATTTGTTGCACCTGAATTTTCAAATTCCCAATTGACCCAGGTTGAGTCAGGTAACCATCAACATTGTGAGTCGAGATAACATTGACCAAGTAGCCTTTTTGAACAAAAAGGATTCCTTCTACGTCTTCAGCACCAACATTTACATTTATGAAGTTCTGTTCCCAGCACCAATTATCTTTCAATGTGACCGATTCGGGGAACTGTGTTTGACCTAAAACAAATATTATTACAGTGGCCAAAACATATATACATCAGAACTTTCCAAAAAAAAGTGACATTGGACCAAAAATATAACGAGAAAGCAAAAAAAAATATCAACCTCAAGCCTGTATTTTTCAGGAATAACATTTGAAAACTGAAATTCACTATACTCTCAGTGGTCAAAACTGAAATTCACTATACTTCTAGGAATATACAAATGGACCACATTCCTCCTTGCAGGATACAACACCATGAATATTGACCAGAGCCAAAACAAAAGCCCCGTCACTAACAACACAGCAACCGCTCCTAAATTCTGCTTACACAACCCATTGCGGCAAGACGATTTGCTTTTGCTCCCTTTCTCTTCACTGTTAGAAGGAGCCGGAGAAGGAGGCGTCGACTTCACAACATTCGCCGTCAGGTTCATCAGACTCATCGCCGGAGGAGGCGGTGGGGCCGCCCCTGTCGCAACATCAAAGGAAGAACCAAAACTCCACCACTCTATTTTGTGAATCTCTGTGCTACCCTGCGTAGAACCTGAGAACCCCACATACATAAAATCACTCAAATACTTATCCACATCGAGACTCGTCGACAAAACGGGATCTTTCGATTTCAAATTGGAATACGAAACCCACACGTGTCAGCTTCTCAATTCCTTTTGCTGCATCAAATCCAGCGGCATCATCGTCACAAAACCTTCTTTTAACGCTAGGGTTTGCCATTTCGGCACCGCGCAGCTCTACGGCGAAATCGACCTCAAAAATGAACAATTAGGCGAAATCACTGAGATAGGGGAGAAATTTCCGCCGTCCCCAGCGAGATCCAGGCAATTCGAAGGCGTTCGGGGGTACATGGCACCGAAATTTCAAGCCTCCGGAGTTGTGACTCAGAGGTCTAATATATACGCTTTCGGAGTGGTGATGTTGGAGCTCTTGTCCGGGGAAGAGCCACTGAAGTTTAAATATGACGAGAACACGCACAGATTTTTTAGGACGTAAGTGATCAAGACGGCGAGAGGCGTGGTTGACAGTGGTGATGGTGGCGTACAAGGGAAACTATGTGGCACTAGAGTGGATTTGACTGTTAAGAAAAAAGAAATAAATCAAATTGGAAATCATTATCATGGAAGATAAAGAAGAAGCTGCATAGCTTAGGAGAGAAGAGAAAAAATACATCCACTTATATAATTAGAAAGCAAAAGCAATTCCCGTACTAGCGGAGATAAGGCCGTTGTCAACTTAATGGATAAGATTTGATTGATAAAATTTTTATAATTTTGAAATTCAATCTATACAATTTTTTAAATCGGATATTAAACTAAAAAAATCCACTTAATATAGAGATCAAGTAAATCTTTAAATTTAAATTAAAATACCCTTTGTCAAAGTCAAAATCCTAGACATCTTCCCTTTTCAGTTTTCTCGCTTACACTACATCTTGCCCTCTCAATAATGTGTTCATGCACCTCCATTCTTCTATCTCAGTTCTTGCACCTTCTTCAACATTTGTGTGTGAGTGGTTGCACCTTCCTTCACATCCCGTCAATGAGTTCTTCCACTTCCCTCGCCTTTGCATTCCCTTGCATCTTCCCACATCTCCATCTCTTACATCTCTATACACCCCATTCAATCTTGATTTTCACTGTACCTCTATATGAATATGGTGATGCATGAAAAGGGTTAAGGAAGAATTAGAGGGCTTACCCGCAAAAAATAAAAATAAAAATATAATTTATATTTTATTAAGTTAAATTTAATTAAAATTAACATTAATTAGTATTTTATAAGGTTAAATTTAAACAAAATTAAAATTTATTTTATATTTAATTTAATATATTATATTTTATTTAAATTTTATTTTAATAATTTATAAAAATATATTTTTTTAAATATTTGTGGGTATCCACTAGTATTCATGAATATATGTGGGTTTATAATATCCGCGGGTATTTTTTAAGCGGGTATCCGTGCGATTAACAGGTCGGATAGCGGTAAGATTGGGCATAGTATACTAAACTATTCTAAACTATAATTAACTATATTTTTAATAAGCTAAAAAACTAAACTATTTAATATAATATTTAAATTGTTTAAAAATTTAGTTTTTAGAAACTGAACTATATTAATTAACTAATAATTGAACTGAATTTTGTATTGAAAGATTAAGCATGCTATCAGCTATATAAATAATTGTTTTGCTATACTCTATTGATCGTTATGCATTTTATAAACTTACGGTAAGTATCCAAAGGTTATGAACTTAAATAATTATTTACAATATTAATAATATTAATAAAGATCAAGACACTACCGTTTCAATTCGAATTTAAAATATAGGCTAGTTTACTTAACAAATTTAGTTGTGATTAAATTTGAATGTTAAAAGTTCACTGTGCTTCATATTAATTTTTTTATAATCTTAATTATTCACCAATTAAGACAATGAATAAATTAGACAAATAAAGTAGATATTCTTCTTCAAATATTATTTATTTTATTATTTTAAATATAAAACAATATCTTTAAATATACCATTTTATTATTTTAAATATTAAATAATATCTTTAAATATACCATTTTTATTATTTTAAATATAAAATAAATAGTATTTTAAATAATATCTTCAATTCCACAATTTAAAGTTTGTAATTATATATTTACCGCTTTTTGAAATTCAAGCTTATGTTTGAATGCCATCATTATGTTTGAATGTAAAGTTTAGTTTAGATATCTATTTTAGTTATTGAATGGATAGTATAGTTGAGTTATTAGTTAATTGATATAAGTTCAGTTTCTTAAAATTAAACTATAAAACAATACATTTTGGATATTATATTAACTAGTTTAGTTTTTTTTAGTTTATTATAGTACAATTAACACTAATGCAAAAAAGACTTTTTATACCTGTTAAAATAGGCTTTTTATACATATTATTGCGTAGGTATAGAAAGTTTTCCATTTTATATCATTTTCTAGAACAGGTATAAAAATGGATCACTTTTACACCGGTTAATTTAGAGAGGTATAAAAAAATCATTTTTATACCTACTATTCTCATTGTCATAACAGGTATAAAAAATCTAACTTTTATACCTATTATTGCCCCGATTGGAATAAAAATTTAAATTATGATAATTTTAATTTAGATGTATTTTCTCTTTATTTTTATATATGTCAAACATCATCATCATATCAAAAAAAGAAGAGACAAGAGAAAATCATTAGAAAACAACACAAGATTTATTACTATGTTCCTTAAAATCATACATAGCCCCTATAACAGAATAAGTGTTTCAGAAAGAAAATATCCCTCGACAAAAAAGAATAGGTTTTCTTCGTATTTGGTATCTCAATTGAGTCTTTATTTTATGAAAATTGTAACAATTAAACCATTATCATTAAATTGGACCTAATAACATTAGTCTATGATTGACGTGATATGGTGAATTATGTTTTAATTGAGGTGGACTGTATTACTTGATGTATGTGATTTTTATGTGGATATTTTATTTTCTTTTTAAAAAAAGAAATTGGAGAGAATGAATGAAATGTTGGGAATGAATTAGGGATTTAAATTGTTCGAATTAGGGATTGGGATTGGGAAAACTTCGGTATGAAATTGTAGGGGTTCATGGAAATTGGGAATCAATTGCACAAATTGGAGATTCAAATTGAAAATTAGGATTCATTCACAGCTAACATTAATACAATCGCGAAGTATGCATCACGATTTCTGCAGGTTGAGTTCACATCCTTGCCGGTTAAAAAGATGTTTCTGGTGACTTGGAGATTGTTCTCAATGGTGCTTCTACCTTCCGCTTGGCTTCTTGTGATGTTGGTTCAGACAAGATCACTTTTTCTTTTCTTCTTCAGAGGCGCCACTGTCATCCCTAGTCACTGTGACCCATGGCTGCACCCATCAGTGTCTCCATTGACGCCACCACAATTAACCACCACTGAGAACCCGAAATCACGATAAATAGAACCCAAAATGTGAATCAAAAACCCAAATCTTAATTCGAAAACCTACCCCCAAATGCAAGATCAAATGCCAAGCACAGAGAAACCCAAATTAAAACCCTAGCCCAAATCACGGAATCAAAAATCTGCATTGAAGATTCCAGAAACCCAAATCAAAACCCTTGTCACGACGTCGTCGAAAAATCAATCTCGCTGCTACAACACTCACTACAAAATGAGAAGGGAGGACGCGCCATCATCACGTCATCGTAGCGCAAGCGCAACATCGTTGCCGTCAGAGCTCGCCTCCATCCCGCGAAACCCAACCCCAAAGAAGAAGAAAGGAGAAATTTCTCCCTACGTCGCAGCTGAACCAGAAGGAATAGGAAGAAGAAAGTCCTCCCCTAAGTGAGAAACTTGTAGTAGACCAACCAAAAGAGAAATGACCCCTTAAAGCTGGGTCCATTTACGAAAAAGAAACTCATAAGGAAAAATAAATTCTCTAAATAAGGTACTCTGAAAGTGATTAAAAACATACATCACCATGCCACATCAACCTTCTATTAACGCCGTTAGGTCCAATTTAACAACAAGAATTTAATTGTTACAATTTTCACAAAATAAGAACCCAATTGAAATACCGAACAAATAAAGGACCTATTTGAGATTCTGAACGAAAATAATGACTTACCGAAACATTAAACCTTAATTTCAATAGTAAAATCCATCCAAAATTCAGATAATAAACCAAAAGACAAAAAAGAATAACATGGGAAAGTCTAAAAGAAAATCTAATTGATATCGAAAATAAAGAAAACAATGGCACAACCACTAATTATATAAGAATAAAAGAAGGCAAATGAAAAAAAAAATATCTTTTAAGTAATGTTGTCAGGTAAAAAAATGTTTATAGAAATTGTCTGTAGAATAGAAGCTTACATGACTTCGATTGTCTAATTTAGTGCAAGTTAAGAATTTCATAAAAAAGATAATGTTAGTTATAATTACAAGGAAAACATAGTTCTTTATGAATGTTTTAAATTATAGTATTTCTTTATGAATGGATCCATGTGTGAGCAATCTTGATTTTCATATCTATGTATGGGATGAGAAGACAATGAATTTTCAATTTATTGTTGGATATAATAATATAGAACTCTAGCATATTTATATCTATTCGTTATTCACACAGTGACCTACTACGAATGTATAATGTACACGAGTCAACTTTATGCCTATTCCATATTGTATATTTGGGTTTGGAAATGTGTAAAAGCCACGACCTCTTCTGAATTCATTTAGTGTTTAGTTAACAAAGTTATTATATAATTTCTTTCTGAGTTTGATCACTTTTCTTTTAATCCTTACAATCTCACTTTATTAAATGTAATTTATTTTGAGGCATGTTAAAAATAAAAATTAATGTTATCAACAATTATTTTTAATCTTTTTAAAAGTTGAGTCCGAAATTAGTTTAGGATAAAGAAAATATCGTATTAATTTTTATTGGTTTGAAAAGAATATATATGTTATAAATAAAAAACTGAAATAAAGAAAATTAAAATTAAAAAATATAGCAAAAGGCATAAATGTATTTTGGTTTTTTAAATATTGTTACATTCTATGTTTTGGTTTTAAAATCTATTTGCTTAAATTTGGTCTCATTGTCTAGTTGTTTTAGTTTAAAAAATGTTTCATTTTTTTCAAATTTCTTATTTTGAAAATATGTGATATAGATTATAAAACAAATTATATAGATTATAAAAGAAAAAAAATACATATATATATATATATATATATATATATATATATATATATATATATTTCCAAAATTATTTTGACATATATAATAAATTTAAATACAATTATATTTTTAAATAAGGTAAGGTTAAACATTACCATTAACTTTCACATTTCAGTTATGTTGTTATTTCAAAGTTTATCAATCCTATATCATTCATGAAAAGTTATTAAAAAAATATGCACAATCATAAAAGATTTGAAACAAAATTAAATCTAAATTTTTGTTTAATGTTTCCTTAAAATTTATTTTTTATTATACATTTTCCCTCTATGATATTTTTAATTGTTATTTGTAACATCCCAAAAATATAACATAAAACTATATAAAGGAGTTATCATATAATAATATAGTAAAACAATTACTGGAAATAAAATTAACCTTGCAGTTATTACAAAATAACCATAAAATTTAAAACTTTAAAAAGTTTCTATACTACTACAAAACTATGGATATAACCAAACGGTTATTACAAAACTAAACACAAGACCGAGTGGTCTTTTACTAAGCCGAGGGGTCCTCTCCTTTCAAGGACTGCTCCACCGAGAACTCCTCTCCAACTGCTCACACCCACAGGGTAATCATTGCAACAGAAGAACTAAACAGGAAACATGGACAAAACAGGAAATAAGGGTAAGCTAATGTAATTTAATTGTATACACATACATACATTTCACACAAGTCCAAACAATGTAAGACCGGACACTACCACATACCAAAACCAAATACAAGCAAGCATCTACAAACCGAACACTCAAGTAGTTATAACCAAACATTATACTCATGCATAGACCGAACACCATAATTCATGCATAGACCGAACACCTGACTTGACCATCCAAATTGTATGAATATGTAGCTTGAGGTCGTTTGTGCACCCGGATGGTGTAGTAACTGGAAAACCATCAACTTTCACTCGAGGTTAGTCCATTATAACTCACCCAATAACCTATGGGCTAGGACCTCCTGTCATTCTCACACAATGCATTACCCATCTCTACTTGACAATTGGTAATCATCAGAATATCAGGATGAACTCCGTGGATTTCACTATCCATATTCATACCACTTCAATACACATTTCACTGAGACATTCCTCCTTGGAATTCTCTTCCACATTACTTGAACATATGCCTTATTTGAATATCAATATAATTTCTCATACATAATAGATGAATGTAGTTATAACAACTAATCAGAGTCAAACAGTGAAATCAACATTTAAATACCAAATAACCTTTCGTAGAAGAGGACCGAACGAGCAACAACACAACCCCTGAGTAAGACTGAACAGAAACTCACTAACTATAACGAAACCGAACACCATTACAAGATTGGTACACGTGACCGAATGCTAGTATTAAACAAAATAATAATACGAGACCGAGTGCTATAACCTAAGACGAACACCAATAGTTTAATCCGACCACTTAAGATTGAACTTGAAAATTATTCATAAAACCTAACACTCTTAAGAGATCGAGTGTTAACACTAGCATACTACTAGTATAAGACCGAACACTAACACTAACATAAATGCTAGTATAAGACCGAGCGCTAACACTAGCATATTATTAGTATAAGACCGAGCGCTAACACTAACATAAATGCTAGTATAAGACCGAGTGCTAACACTATCATACTGCTAGTATAAGACCGAGCGCTATCAAGAACGAGTGCTAGTACAAAATCGAGCACTACCCAAAACAAGCGCTAGTACAAAACTTAGCACTACCACCTAAGATCGAACGGTCATGAACGAGTAAGACTAAAGAGACCGAACCCAATTCATGACCAAATACCTGAACATGACCGAGCGGTCAACAACGAACGCTCAATTTTCTGCATAATTTTGCAGAGCTTCTACAGAATTATGAACAAGCTAGATTTTACCAAAATTAAACCATTTCCCTAACTTTTAACCCTCCAAACATGAATCATATACACCTTTACACCTATCCCAGGTTACCTAAATCGTTCTAACATCATCCCAAAGAAATTCGTATCAGATTAAACTCCAAATTATGCATAATCAACACTCGATGACCAAACATCCATTTTTTTTCACTTTGACACATTTTAGAGAGGCTTAACGGTTCTAACAGGTTTAAAGAAACCTGCCTAGACTTTCCCCATTGACCAAATTCTCTCCCGATCCCAAATTCTCATTTTCACCTCTCCACTTCCTTAAAACCAGAACCGAACAATGACAGAATACACATTAGAAGACTCCCAACCAGTTCACAGATTTCAGCAAGCATAAAATCAAATGCAGAACAATCAATCATGCAATTTCCCACACATGTAACCATCTCAAACAATAATCTCATATACAGAAATTCATAATTAAATTAACTAGCTTCCCTTACCTCTTAGCCGAACCAAACAGCTTAATAACTTCAGAAATTTTGCTCTTAACACCAGAAAATCCTAAAATACCTATAGTTCACCGATTGGTGATAAGAGACCACCCAAAGGACCAAAATGAAGTTAGAAAGGGGAAGAGAATACTGTTAAACTCATGCCAATAACAAAACTTTCTTGCATGTACCAGAAATCCCAGAAATTCACTAGAATTTAAGGAACAACACTTACCCGCTCTAAACACGAAATTGATCGGGGGAATAGAACGCTTGTGATGCCATAATCATTCAGGTGCCCCCTGATTGCTGAATAGATGAACTATGGGTGAAGAAATCTAGAGAGAAGGGAGAGGAAAATTAGGAAATAGTGGTTCTAGAGAGATAAACAGTTTTAAGATAATGAACTGAGTGTTTAAAAATTTCTATTTATACTGTTGATGTATTTTAACATGAAAAGCTCAATTCAGTTATTTTAATACCTCTATCTAGTCTATTATTCTATTTTGTAGGTGTTTACATTATTTATATTTAAGTGTCTATTTGATAAATTTCTTCGCATACATTTTCATGAAAGGAAAAAGTAATAATATATCTCTACATGAAATACATTTAGGAAGTTTCAAACTTTCCGAAATATATGAAATATGTTTTACAAAGGATTTTTAGAAAGAGTTTTTTTTTTCGGTCTTTTTCTTCTTCTGCGGAGTTTTTTATTTATTTATCTTTGTTACTGATGGTTAGTGTTGTCAAAATGAGTTGTAACTCGCGAGCCAACCCGACTCACCAGGGCTTTGAAAAAAATGTAATTTTTTTTATGTGGGTTAGTTTTCAACCCGGCTCACTTAGAACCCGGCTCACTTAGAACCCGGCTCACCAGGTTGAACCCGTGGTGAGCCGAGATGACTCACCAATCACCTAATTTAATTTAATTATTTATTATTTTGTGTTTCAATATTATTAGTTAACATTTTTTTTATTATATTGTAGATGAGATCAAAAAAATGTTTCAAGAGAGAAAACTATTATAGATGTATCTATTCAAGACTATAATATTACAAATGGACAAGTGATACAAAAATTATCAATATTAAAGACTTATTTGTTTGACTTTTGTGCTTGTTTTTGGATTACACTTGGATTATATCATATATTTTTTTTAATTTTGAATTGTCTTTGGATTTTAACATCATTTTAGAGCGAATTTTATTTAGATTTAAATTAAAAGAAATTATAATTTTTTTTTATTTAAAAAGAACTTATAACTAAATGAGTTAGTGAGTCAACCCGTTTAACCCATCAACCCATGGTGGGTTAAGCCGGGTTCAAATTTTTTCAGCTTGCTAATAAGTGAGCTGGGTTGTGTTAGCTCACTAAATGACAAACCTATGATGGATCGGATCCGATCGAACTGGGTCACCAGTTTTAACAGCTCTACTGGTGGTGATAAAAGTGGCGGCAAGATGATGGTGACGGTAGTGATAATAGTAAGGAGTTTTTAAGTCTTTTTATTTTATTGTTGGAGTGAAGTTAATAATTGTGGAATTGTAAGAAGCAATAACCAGCATAGTGTATAACGAAATAGGTTTGGATTTCAGGACGATTAGGCCTGAATATTGTCTTTCATCTTTAGTCCTTTGAATTTTAATCAAATTTAACTTCTCTTTTTCTTTCTTATGTAAACACAAAGTATGGTATAATCAATTAATGATTTAGATAAAAGTTTTAGAAAAATATTTAAATTATTATATATAATATAAATTATATAATACTAATAATATATGATATAAGGAATTAAAGTATAAATGAATTAAAAATGTATAACTCTATCTAGTACAGCCACTACAAGATTAATATTTTCATTGGACTTTTTTCTCTCACTTAAGGAACCATTTTGAAGTCTCCGAATATTTTTTTT
This sequence comes from Vigna angularis, assembly GCF_016808095.1. Classification (NCBI taxonomy): domain Eukaryota; kingdom Viridiplantae; phylum Streptophyta; class Magnoliopsida; order Fabales; family Fabaceae; genus Vigna; species Vigna angularis. The sequence goes on from NC_068972.1 coordinate 17,307,703, forward strand.
GTGGAACTAACTTTTTCTTGTTGCGCACACCGGACTTTTTCTCTCGCTTGAGGAACCATATCCAAGTCTCGAATGTTTCTTGACATATGATTATTATAAAAACAGTTGTAATTAAAATTTATTTTAATATTTTAAATTGACAAACAAATAAATTTTCTTCTAAAATTATTAAATTCCCCGTTATATAAAAAAGAGGAAGAGACGATGAATAAATAAATATTTAAAATTTTAAAAGTAAAATTAAAAAACAATATAATTTATTTATATTTTTAAAAGGAAAAAAAAGATTTTTTTTCAATATTTTGATATTTTAAAAGCCAGCATTTACCTTCATTTATCTTTTGCAACGGTTTCTACTTAGGAAGCTTGATAAATATGATATAAATAATCTTGGAACAACTAAGCGAAGTTAACATAACACAATTAATTTGGCAATTATTTGCTTCCTTGGGAAGTTGTATTTCACGATGGTGTTTGGCTGAGTCCCTTGAGCTGCGTCAAACCGATAATAAATATGATATAAATTTATTTATAATAGGTATAGTTTATTTATGTTGGGTGAAATATAAATTTTATCTTATGTCTTATGTTTTATATTTTTTTATTTTATTTTATTTTTAATAAACTTTCATATGATGGTAAATAATTGATAAATTTTGAAATGGTATATAACTCAAATATCAAAATTTGGAGTGATGATAATATGAACTTGTTGGAAATATAATATCCATTTTTGTCTTTTACCAAAATAATATTTGGCTATACTTTATTAATCTTTTAATTGACCCATTGGTATGAGACAAATCCTTTAACCTTAGTGAAAAAGAAAATAATCATTCAAATATTAACGAGGCTTGAAGTGATATATTGAACGTGCAAATTTCACACAATTTAAATAACAATGATCATAAAATTCTTTGATTTCTGGCCTTTAATTTTTCGTACAGTTTCTTTTCGTTAGAACTCTAATTTATATATTTCAAAAAAAAATTGTTAAAAATAATAAATTAGTCAATAGATATTTTAAATTTATTCTTATTGCATTTAAAATTAAAGCTTGAGTGATATTTTGATATCATAAATACTTATATTCTCAAATTACACAAAAATAAAATTTTTATATTATTTATTTCAAATATTCATTAATTCGAAGTGCACTTAGAGTGTTTAAATATTAAACTAAGAGCTTTATGTGACTATCTTCTTCGAGCTTTCTGTGATTACTTTCTTCTCGTCCAATATCTACAACACTACCAACACGCAACACAACCACTACACTCTATAACTTCTTAACTCTCAACCCAAAAAAAATCAAACATTTCATGCAAGTGAAAAAACTGCAAGAGAGAAAGGAGGTGCATGCATATTAGGGTTTATACAATCACTGCATAAGTTGGTAGTTAAGAGGATGGTTGGTTGTTAGGACATCATTAAATTATTATTAATTTTATTTTGACTTTAATAAATAAAGGACATATACGTAAATTTGGGAGTGCACGGTGATATAGGTGAGGTACAGAGCATCACTCTCTTTTGGAACGATTTCTTCTTTTTGGAAACTTCAAGCGACGGATAGTAAATCTGATATAAATAATATCTTGGAACTAAGCAAAGATAATATGATGCATTTAAGCTAGAATTTATTTCCCTCCTCAGGCGGTTGTATTTCACGATGGTGTTTGGTTAAGTCCCTTGAGCTTCCTGCATCAAACTCGATGCATGAGATTGTTCTAGTGTGTTACAAAGGTGAACCCATTCTGTATCTCTATATATAGCCCTTACCTTTGTTTTGTGAATGAAGCCAGGATAGTCTTTAGCTAATAACACTCCGTTCCAACTTGTTTCGATGGATTCCGCGAATGAAATTGTTGTGAATGGAAATCGGATTACAACTTATGTATTAAGGAGTAAAGAGGGTATAAATGGTGCTCTAGACTTTGTTTTTCGTGACTGTTTATTTAAGGTTGTCGGTTTGGATATAGGCAAAAGTAACACATTATACCTTTGTGATGAATTTACATGTATTATTGTTCCTTTGCTTGATCTGAATTCGATTCCCGAATCACTGATGAATTTTCTTTGTTGGCCGCACCATACTTTTGTTGGCGTTGGCATTAAGGGAAAGATGGAAATGTTGGAGACGCAGTTTGGAATTAGATGCACAAATTCCGTGGAATTAGGGCCATTGGCTGCTGATGTATTGGGCATGCCTCATTTGAGAACTTGTGGTGTTGATAAACTCGCTCTTGAAGTTCTTGGGTTTGATCTTGGAAGGAGACTAGTGAGTGGGTTGTATGAGGATTCTGGTGCTAATTCACTTAGCATACAACAAGCTGAATTTGCAGCTGTCAATGTTTGTTCTTTCTACCAGATTGGGATGAGATTGTTCGAGAAAAGAGCTTTTAATTGTGCAAATAGAGGACGTGTGATTCGTAGCAAGAATTGGCTTTTGCGTTTTGGAATTTCTAAGTCAAGATTTGCAGTGTTTGTAATGATTTTTTTAGTGTTCGTCAGAGTTATGAACTCTGATGAGTTTAGAAAATCAAAATTTTGAAAGAAGAAAAGTTTATTATGTAAGAAGGACTGTGGAATCGATAGGTCTTGGTAAGAGAATTGTTTTTCCTTGTTTTGTTTGAGGTTTTGTGTAATCTGTCCTTCTTAGTTTTTATCCAATCTTATTTATCTGAATTTAATGTTTAATGTTTTCTATCTCAAGTTTTAGGAATAATTATGATAATTATGTTAATGCTGAAAATTTTTTACTAATATAATTTTTGCTGAAAATATTTTATCGTCCTATTGAATTTATTTCATATTTTCATCTAGAATATAAAATAAGTTATTTTCTTATTTTGTGTCCCAATTGAGTTCTTATTTTGTAAAAATTATAATGGTTAAATTATTATTGTAATATTGGACCCAATGACGTTAGTCTATGATTGACATAATAGAATGAAATATGTTTTAACTGAGGTGGACTCTATTACTTGATGTTTCTGATATGAATATTTTATTTTCTTTTTTGTAATAGAAATTGGAAAGAATGAATGAAATATTCGGAATGAATTAGAGATTTAAATTGTTCGAATTAAGAATTGGGATTGGAAAAACTTCATTATAAAATTGTAGGAGTTAATGAGAATCGCGAAACGTTAATACAATCACGAAGTATACATATCACGATTTCTATAAGTTGTGTTATGTGATTTCATTTTAAAGATGAGTATTTAATAGAGGTATGACTATATTTTATGATCGCTCGGTCACATGCTTGACAGAGGGGGGAGATATCTGCAAAAGATACTCCGACGCTCAAGTTAGACGTGTGATTTGAAGAGTCTCAACTCTTGGTTGAGTATTTAGTGAATGGTTATCACTGTTTCAATATTTGAGAATATGAGTTGAGTGTAAGTAGACCCTGAATGGAACATAAGTGGAACGTACCTGGCTTTTGGCTCTGTTATTGTATTTATAAGTGCTTCATAGACGAAATAATAACAAACTTACCTGAAGATATCTGCAAAAGATACTCCGACGCTCAAGTTAGACGTGTGATTTGAAGAGTCTCAACTCTTGGTTGAGTATTTAGTGAATGGTTATCACTGTTTCAATATTTGAGAATATGAGTTGAGTGTAAGTAGACCCTGAATGGAACATAAGTGGAACGTACCTGGCTTTTGGCTCTGTTATTGTATTTATAAGTGCTTCATAGACGAAATAATAACAAACTTACCTGAAGATTCGGTTGGTTGCTCATAAACAGCTTTATGAATATCTTTAATCAGATATCCTTGATTATTTTATCCTCTGCTGGATTATTAGTCCAATAACTTAAATGCTAGCCCAATTGTGGTCCAACACCTTTTAACCTGGTTTGACCTGGTTGACGAGCGCTGTGGCCCAACATCATTCAACTTGGTTTGTTGACGAGCACTGCTACAGTAGAGTTGACGAGCGCTACTACAGTAGATAGACCGATCGGTAATAAGTGGATGCACCGAACAACGGATAGATCGATCCGCCTTATTCCATGACCGCTCGGTCCACATTATATACGATACATTATGCCCCCCAAGTCCGAGTGTAATCGTTCGGCTTTAGCCTTGATTAACTATAGGACTTATGAGTTTGAGGGAGACAATATTTGTTGTACTGGAAAGCATGGCTTCAGTTGTTGTTCCTTCTTTAGGTCGGACGATTTAAGTAGTGGATGTCAAATGAACTTAGTACCCGAGGCCATGGAAGGTCGAGAAGTGTAGGCCAAGTGGCCGAATGGCCGAATACCTGAAGCCGAGTGGCCAAACACCTGTGGACGAGAGTGAGCGTTCATTGAGAACGTTCCCCACTGCTCGGTTTAGGACGAGCGTGAGCGTTCACTTAGAGCGTTCCCCACCGCTCGATTTAGGACGAGAGTGAGCGTTCACTTAGAACGTTCCCCACATCTCGGTTTAGGACGAGAGTAAGCGTTCACTTAGAACGTTCCCCACCGCTCGATATAGGACGAGAGTGAGCGTTCACTTATAACGTTCCCCACCGCTCGGTTTAGGACGAGAGTGACAGTTTGTTGAGAACTTCTATCACCGCTCGATTTGGACCAGATGTTTTTCAGATAACGTCCCTGGGTTTTCTTTACGAGTGTGATAGTTCGTTGAGAACTCTTATCACCGCTCGGTTTGGACTAGGTGTTTTTCAGATAACGTCCCTGGGTTTGTTTACAAGAGTGAATGTTCGTTGAGAACTTCTATCACTGCTCGGTTTGGACCAGGTGTTTTTCAGATAACATCCCTGGGTTTTGTTTACGAGAGTGACAGTTCGTTGAGAACTTTTATCACCGTTCGGTTTCGACCAGGTGTTTTTCGGATAACGTCCTTGGGTTTGTTTACAAGAGTGACAATTCGTTGAGAACTTCTATCACCGCTCGGTTTGGACCAGGTGTTTTTCAGATAACGTCCCTGGGTTTTGTTTACGAGAGTGACAGTTCGTTGAGAACTTTTATCACCGTTCGGTTTCGACCAGGTGTTTTTCGGATAACGTCCCTGGGTTTGTTTACAAGAGTGACAATTCGTTGAGAACTTCTATCACCGCTCGGTTTGGACCAGGTGTTTTTCAGATAACATCCCTGGGTTTTGTTTACGAGAGTAAAAGTTCGTTGAGAACTTTTATCACCGTTCGGTTTGGACCAGGTGTTTTTCAGATAACGTCCCTAGGTTTTGTTTACGAGAGTGAAAATTCGTTGACAACTTCTATCACCGCTCGATTTGGACCAAGTGTTTTTCAGATAACGTCCCTAGGTTTTGTTTACGAGAGTGATAGTTCGTTGATAACTTCTATCACTGCTCAGTTTGGACCAGGTGTTTTTCAGATAACGTCCCTGGGTTTTGTTTACGAGAGTGACAGTTCGTTGAGAACTTCTATCACCGGTCGGTTTGGACCAGGTGTTTTTCAGATAACGTCCCTGGGTTTTGTTTACGAGAGTGACAGTTCGTTGAGAACTTCTATCACCTCTCGGTTTGGACCATGTGTTTTTCAGATAACGTCTCTGGGTTTTGTTTATGAGAGTGCAGTTCGTTGAGAACATTTATCACCACTCGGTTTGGACCAGGTGTTTTTCAGATAACGTCCCTATGTTTTGTTTACGACAGTTGTTGAGACTTTGGCAAGTGTACCAAATCGTTCAAGTAATAAAACCGGTAAGACCGGATATCGTTTCCCAAGAGACTCGTGTCCTAGACAATCGTATAATATCTAACTAATTTAGACTAAAGAATGATTCCATGTTTTTGGGGTTTTCATGCATTTAAATTAAAGATAAAACATAAAGGGTAAAAGTGATCTTTGATAATGCAAACACTTGGAAATGGAAAGATTAGAAATGATATGAATGATATTGTTGGGGGTATGATTTCACCTACTTCACTCTTATGCATAGAAAAACACTTCCTCTTTATTAATATGCCAATGTCAATCTACTAAATTACTCAAACCCAATCCCTTGGTAGAGAGAGCCTAGACTTACTTCTTAAACTCCAATCCCTTGGAAAACCTAACAAGTTCATCCGCTTTAAGAATTGAGATTCAAGACAACCAAAGGTCCTAGTTCTATCCCTAGATACAATTTCCTTTAGGTGTTTAATCCAGTTCTAGATTCACCCAATATTTCCCAATATCAAGCAAACCCTAAAATCATGATATGGTTGAATCAATCATACAAGCTTTAAGCAAAGGAATTAAACACTAACAATCAATCAAAGAGGCATATAATCATTCAAAACAACTGTAATTTACATAAGAGATCTGTGGTTACATCAATCCCCCAACAAGAATGAAACTAGCTCTCCATGAATGGAGGGAGAGCTTGATCTTACAACAATGGTGGAAATGGATGAAGGAGGAAGACCCAAGGATGAAGAAGGGCTGTTCCCACAACTCCTAGATCGCCTCTGGACGCTCCAATTGAGAGATTTCGTGTCTGGGATGCCAAAGATGCCAACTCCTTCGCGTTCCAGAACTAAATAAGCCATTTCTGCCACATCAGCAAAAGTCGCACCCGGTGCCGCCTAGGTCAGTAGGCGCCCGGCGTGACTCTCTGCAGCAGCCTTGGTTCTTCATCTTTTCAGCTCCTCTTCTCTCTTTTCTTGGGTTTTGGAAATGTTCTTTGGTGAGTAGCTTCTTCCAGCTTCTTTGGTTGGGGATTAGCCATCAAATGGGCTAATTACAACTTATAATGTAATCACTTATAAATAACAAGAAATCGAGTCAAACAAGACCAAAAGTAAAGGAAGAGTTGACAATTTCCATCAATTTGATGTTGGATATTGCAGTAAAATTGGTCATTATCAACTCCCCCAAACTTAGAACCTTGCTTGTCCTCAAGCAAAAGGTAAACTATCCTAAAATACAATCATTCAAGTGTATTGGTTTCAAATTTGAGATATCCTTTAAGCTCATGAAGTAAAAATCCTGTGTTTGCATCTAATGGAAAGAACATAATGGATATATACAGCTTTCATCAATCAAGCACAACAGTGTTGTTCACCTATCAACAATTATGATCACAATGCAGAGGGTGTAAAAGAAGTCAACAAACATGACAGAGTGTTTCACATGATGTATGGAATCAATCCTCACCTGGAAAGTGTTTCACTCTAAAGCACTGGTGTATAAGGGTGTATAAAGCTCACTCTGCAATCATATTATCACACAATTTAACTTTGCCTTTCGTTTCAATCAATTCAAAACATATTACAAGCAAGTTGATATCACAAGGACTTTGATTGGCTTGTATTGTGGTTGGGCTAAGAAAGAATCATGGTTTTTCTGGAAATCAAAGGTTCTTGAGCTGAGAGATTACATAATTCACTTCATGCATATAAGCTTCTCCTTTGCTCCTCATGTATCATTACCAATTTCAAACTTACACCCAACTGTTTTTCATTCAGTAATTTTCTTTTTCTCTTTTTCTTACTTTTCCATCTTTGTCTTTTTCTCAATACACCATAGTTCCCCCCCCCCCCCCCAAACTTGGATTATTCTCCTGTAATGCAGATGCATGTTCTATTCAGCTCAAGGTACAAGGTTCAGGGAATTTTCAATAAGCTTAAGGTACAAAGAGGAAAGATCTTTTTACATTTATGGTTGAATGGCTAATGTGTATGTAAGGTGAGAAAAGAATGCCTTGATCAAATTCAATAAGCAAGTAGATAGTTCAAATCATAGAAACTCAGGCAAAGTCAATGGTGATCTAGCATGATAGCATTCGCACACAAAAAAAAAAAAAATCTGAGGCACAAATTCTCACCCTGTTAATCAAGATTCCATACTTTGCTAAACACAATGTCATGAATATTGACTGCAATTGACTCCCTAAGCATTAGCATAACTCAGTGAAAACATCCACAATAAATGCTCAATTAACTCAACTATTTCCACACATTCAATCACATAAAGAAAGCAAAACAACCAGATTTTCACACATCATTAACTCATACTGTCAAACCAAATGCATAGAAGATGTTTATGAAAAAGTTGTAAACAAAAAAAACTTCAAAAATTAAAAGGTCCTAAAAGTTAAATAAAGACTGAAAATGAAAGGAAAAAATAAAGAAAGTCGACTACTGCTGTGATGGCCATCAATCAGTCTGAGTCCTCCTCCTCATCTGCCTCATCATCGTCGTCCTCCTCATCCTCATCATCGTCCTCCTGCTCATCCTCATCCATAGCAGCAGCGCCATCCTGAGGTCTACCCCCCCAGAATGAAAGGACTGGTCACCAGGCCAAGCAACGAAGGTGCTGTACTGGTCAGACGTCATGAAACCTGGATGGGATGCTGCATAAACATGTCTCATCATCTCTGCATGGGCCTGGCCAATCCGGTTCACCGCCTCCAACTTGGATTCAATCAGTGCAAGTCTCCTGTCCATCATCTGGGAAGTATCGGATGGAGGTGCTGGTGGTGGTGGCTGAGGACGTCTGGGGATAGGGCGCTGTCTAGCATGTATCCTCGGCGATCTGGGTGGTGGACTGGCAACTCCATCATCTGCATCCAAACAAAATTGGGTATAATACCCCATATCAATCGGTTTCCTGGGATGCTCGAATGGTGGAATAGTAGTGTCCACTCCTTCTTGCTTGCAGAGATGTGTGATCAGAGATGGATGTCCAAGGGGAGCTTTTGTTGAATTCGCACAGTTGCGTATCTCATTAGCGATTAACTTCCCCAGGTTTACAGAGCGTCCAGTTAGAATGGCATATAAAATTATAGCTCTGTTAACTGTGACATCAGAGACATGCGTGCACGGTGAAATGTTGGAATGCACAAGAGGCATCCATAGACGGCTGAGAGAACTGAGATGTACCCTCTTTATATGAAGAGGTTGTTGCTGCCTATTTCTTTGAAATGTGCCTCCTGTAATACATAAGGCCTGCTCAATCTCCTCATAGTCTAGCTCCGTCACCATCAGCTCGGCGTAGCCACATAGCTCATCATCATCTTCCCACTCCGTGTTGAGGAACTCATTTATAGTGTCAGCATTGAATGAAATTCGCTGACCACGCACATAGCTCCAGAAGGGTTCTGTGTCCGGAGAGAAGGATTTGGCATTTGCATAGAACTCCTGGACAATGGCTATGTTGGCTGGTTCTGGGTATGTGGTCAAATGGCTCCATTGCCTCTCCATAATCTCATTGGAGAAGTCTGGCACATCTTGAGGTAAAAGGGTGACTTTCCTCTCCATCAAGAGTTTTCTGTTCTGGACATTGGAGAAGTGCTTCTTATGGTCCTTGGTTAAGAAGATATCAGAGTATATCTTCTCTTTCCTTCTGTTTTCCCTGAGACCGGTCTTAATCCTCTTGGGCCAAGATGAAGAAGCAATATCTGCAAAATAAGGTAGGATCAAAGAGGTGACATGTTATTAGATTCATGAATGAACTCATCAATAACTTTCATCTTTATGCACCCAAAACATGCAATGATATTCACACTAATTATACATTCAAAATTGAGCAAAGAAGGGCCCTGATTAGTGCAAATTTGAAGCCAAACCAGAAAAACAGCAAGGATCAATGAATCTGTTAGGACCAGTCACGCCAGGCGCCGCCTCAGTTAGTAGGCGCCGGGCGTGACAGCAGGTTATGCAGATTTTTGGTTAAAGCATCTCAGCTGCTAGCTCAGTTTCCAGACATTGAAATAAGCTTAAGCACTTTGAACATGCAGCCTTTAATAAACTAATCATCACAAGTCAAGGTACAAGCACAAATTCTCATGAATCAACACATGTTTTCAAACTTTAAATAGCTCAAACTCAGATTTAATCACAGTTCAGTCAAGAATTCATAACAATTAACATGGAAACAATACACACAAGCTGCAGGACACACCAAAACAAACATCAAAACTGGGCATGGACAGTCGCGCCGGGCGCCGCCTCAGTCAGTAGGCGCCGGGCGCGATTTGCAGTCTTGGGGTAAACCCAGATTCTGCATTCTAGCCACTGTGAATGTGTGTGTGTGTGTTCAAGCAGGTCAATGAAAGCACGAAATTAAAACAACATAGTAGCTATAACAAACAACACTCTAATTGAATTGAAATAAACTACCCTAGGCCAAAATCAAACCATGTAAATGATGAACAACCAAGGCTAAGCATTGTGAAAAGAGTGAAAAGCCTACTTGATGCGTAGAGAAAGTGATTAGCTTGGTGTGGAGATTTTTGAATTGGGAGAGTGCTTGGGTGGAGAAGGGCCGAGAGTGAGCAAAGAGAGAATGAAGAGGTCCAACAGTGGTGGCAGCAGCAATGAGGTGTGTGGGCTGAGAATTAGTGAGAAGGAAGTTGATTGTGGTGATTTGGAGTGGAGAAGAGTGGAAAACGTGAAATGGAGGTGCGTGAGGGTGTGTGTGAGAGGTTGTGAGGGTGTGCGTGAGAGGTTGGGTAGGTTTAGGTTTGGGTTATTTGAATTGGGCCTCTCCACTGTGCACTCAGAACCCAATTGCAGTTGAAGTAGCGCCCGACACCTAATGAATCATGCGGCGCCAGGCGTGGGATTGTGACCCAACCAGATGCAGAATCAGAGAAGGGGTGGTCAGACTGGACGAGCTGGCGCCGGGTGCCGTCTACTGCTTGAGGCGCCGGGCGAGAGTTTCTGCAGAATTATGCAGAAACTGGTTTTCTAGCTACCTAACTCGGGTTTTTGTGAAATTGAACTTCAAAACACTTGAGATGCTCCAGAATCTCATATTATCATTAAACAAACTTGTTCAAAACCCAAGGAATTGAATTGGAGCACTCAAGTTGCAAATTGAAGTCATTCTTTCAAAGTTTTAAAATTTCACAAGTTAGGCAACATTTTTGGCTATTGGCTTAAGTAAGGCACTTTGAAATCATGTTAAAACAGCCTAGAAAATAGCCAAAACAGTTTCACATCTCTAATTCACATCAATGCACTATATCCTTCAACAATCTAACAATCAACTCAAAAAATCACCTTGGTTGTTCTTCACACAAACATGCTTCAAAACAATGAAATCACACTACACATTACAACATACAATCCAACAATCAAACAACACTCAAAAATTAAAATCACACAAGAGAAAAGGTTAGAAAGTTGGGTTGCCTCCCAGTAAACGCTTGTTTAACGTCATTAGCTTGACACCATTAAGCTCAAGTTTGATTCTTGATGTTGGAGTGCTTCTTCTTGTCATGACACCAACATCCTCTCAACAATTTCCTAGTCACCAACTTGACTCTCCTAGAATATGGAGCCTCGATCTCAAGTACTCCATTTATCTTGATGTTCTTGATGACCCATAACCTATTCTTGAATTTCACTGGTTTGCCAGGTTTGGGCTCATCGCTTGCTATCACAGAATTTTGGTGAACTAGTTCTTCTTCTTTTTCTTCTTCCTCTCCCTTTACTCTTGGGGATAAACAATTGAGGCTCCTCTTGACCAACTTGGCAGCTTGCTCTGTTAGACTAGTAATTGATAAAATTTCATCAGTGGCTTCAATACTAGTCTCTTTTTCATGATTTTGCTGCTCAACTCCAAAGACGTTGAAAGTTACTTCCTCATCTTGGTCCTTTAATTTCACTGTTCCTTCTTCCACATGAATGACAACCTTTGCTGTCTTCATGAAAGGTCTTCCAAGTATGAGTGGTATCTCTGCATCTTCTTCCATGTCCATAACTACAAAATCCACCGGGAATTGGAGTTTATCTATTTTGACCACCACATCTTCCACGACACCATACGGATACTTGATGGATCTATCCGCCAGCTGCAGCATCATTTTTGTAAGCTTGATTTCAAGACCACCAATCTTCTTAATCATAGATAGGGGTATCAAATTGATACTAGCCCCCAAGTCAACGAGAGCCTTCCCTATATCATGGTCTCCAATGGTGCACGGGATGGTGAAACTCCCCGGATCTTTAAATTTTGGAGGGAGAGTCTTCTGCATGATGGCACTACAATTTCCCTGCACTTCAATTGTTTCCTCATCTAAATACCTCTTTTTCTTGTTGAGGAATTGCTTCATGTACTTTGCATAGGCGGGAATTTGTTGTAATGCTTCAGTAAAGGGTATGGTGATCTCAAGTTGGTTGAAGATATCCATAAACCGCCCAAATTGCTTCTCTTTCTCCTTTCTTGAGTAGATTTGTGGATAGGGAAGAGGCTTCTCAACTTCCTTTCCTTTTCTTCTCTCATCTCCCTCTTTTTTCTTTTTCTCTTCTCTAACATTCTCCTTTTCTTCTGACTCATCTTCTTTCAAATTATTATTCTCTCCACTAACTTGTTCCATCTCATAATCTTTCTTTGCTTTTTTCTCCATCTCTCTCTGAGCTAATACCTTTCCACTTCTAGTACTGATTACATTGCATTCTTCCTTCGGATTAGTTTCAGTATTGGCTCCAAAACTCTTATTAGACTTTTCCTCTAGCTTCTTGGCCAGTTGGCCAACTTGTATCTCCAAATTCCTGATGGAAGCTTTCGTGCTTTTATGGTTGGAGATGGACACTTGCATAAACTGCTGAAGAGTATCCTCCAACTTTGAGGTCCTGTCTAATAAAGAGGGATGTTGTTGATATTGTTGTTGTGGTGGTCTATTTGATGGCCCAGCTTGTTCTTGACCCATGCTTGGGTGAGGTCTCCACCCTTGGTTGTAGTTACCTTGTCGACCTTGATTACCCATATAGTTCACCCCTTCTTGGGACTTTGCTTGCATGGCGCATTGACCATTCACATGATCTCCACCACATAACTCACAACCTTGATGTTGAGCTTGAGAAACATTTTGGAGCTCTTTTGGCAACTGAGAGAGTTTGTTCATGAGAGCTTCAAGTTGTTGAGTCATTATCTTGTTTTGAGCTAACAAGGCGTCCTGAGATTGTAGTTGTAAAACACTTTTTTGTTGGAGTTGAGCCCTTTCATTCTGCAGTTCATTATCATTAGCAGCCATATTCTCTATCAGCTCATGTGCTTCTCCAGGTGTCTTCCATCTGATGTTTCCTCCAGCTGAGGCATCCAACATCAGTTTGGTTTGAGATTTAAGGCCTCCCAAAAACATATTCAGGACGGTAGGCTCATCAAACCCATGAGTGAGCGTCTTTCTTAGTAACCCCTTGAACCTATCCCATGCTTGGCTCAAAGTTTCACTACCATCTTGTTGAAAAGATGAGATTTCCTGCTTCCCTTTATTAACTTTTGACTGCGGGAAGTATTTGTTGAGGAACTTAGCAACCATGTCCTCCCATGCCGTGAAGCTATTCTCAGGAAAAGAATTCAACCACATCTTAGCGTTTCCTCCCAACGAGAATGGAAACAGGCTCAGCCTTATAGCTTCATCAGGAACATCATGAATCTTCACAGTATTACATATCTCAAGGAAGGTGGCCAAATGATTGTACGGATTCTCATGAGAAAGGCCATGGAACTGATTGTTCTACACCAAATGGATGAGAGCAGGCTTCATCTCCATGTTGGCAACATTAACTCCTGGCCTAGCAATGCTGTTGAAGTGAAGAGGCCCTGAGAATGTAGAATAGTCCTCCAAGGTGCGTCTAGCTTGGCCCTCACCATGACCATTTGGATTGGCAGCCATATCTTCTCCTTCCTGATCAAAAACAGGTAAGAATGGTTGCTCAGGAATCTCTTGAATGAGAGAAGTTTCTCTAGCAGCCCTGTTTTGCCTTCTCCTTCTACTGTTGTTTCTACGGGCAGTTTTCTCAACTTCAGGGTCTAAAAGGAGAGGTTCAGATGATGTTGTGCTCCTAGTACGGATTGTGCCCTGCATACACTAGATACAACAATACTAGAACACCAAGTTATCCAAAAATAAAAGAAAACAAAAAATTATTCAAAGTAAAAAGAATATAAGAATAAAGCCTAAGTTGGTTAGAAACACACAAAAGTATAGTATTAACACCGAGTCCCCGGCAACGGCGCCAAAAACTTGTTGAGACTTTGGCAAGTGTACCAAATTGTTCAAGTAATAAAACCGGTAAGACCGGATATCGTTTCCCAAGAGACTCGTGTCCTAGACAATCATATAATATCTAACTAATTTAGACTAAAGAATGATTCCATGTTTTTGGGGTTTTCATGCATTTAAATTAAAGATAAAACATAAAGGGTAAAAGTGATCTTTGATAATGCAAACACTTGGAAATGGAAAGATTAGAAATGATATGAATGATATTGTTGGGGGTATGATTTCACCTACTTCACTCTTATGCATAGAAAAACACTTCCTCTTTATTAATATGCCAATGTCAATCTACTAAATTACTCAAACCCAATCCCTTGGTAGAGAGAGCCTAGACTTACTTCTTAAACTCCAATCCCTTGGAAAACCTAACAAGTTCATCCGCTTTAAGAATTGAGATTCAAGACAACCAAAGGTCCTAGTTCTATCCCTAGATACAATTTCCTTTAGGTGTTTAATCCAGTTCTTGATTCACCCAATATTTCCCAATATCAAGCAAACCCTAAAATCATGATATGGTTGAATCAATCATACAAGCTTTAAGCAAAGGAATTAAACACTAACAATCAATCAAAGAGGCATATAATCATTCAAAACAACTGTAATTTACATAAGAGATCTGTGGTTACATCAATCCCCCAACAAGAATGAAACTAGCTCTCCATGAATGGAGAGCTTGATCTTACAACAATGGTGGAAATGGAAGAAGGAGGAAGACCCAAGGATGAAGAAGGGCTGTTCCCACAGCTCCTAGATCGCCTCTGGACGCTCCAATTGAGAGATTTTGTGTCTGGGATGCCAAAGATGCCAACCCCTTCGCGTTCCAGAACTAAATAAGCCGTTTCTGCCACATCAGCAAAAGTCGCGCCCGGCGGCCCGACAGACAGGCGCCCGACGCGCCCTCGGTCAACATTGTCACGCCCGGCGCCACCTAGGTCAGTAGGCGCCCGGCGTGACTCTCTGCAGCAACCTTGGTTCTTCATCTTTTCAGCTCCTCTTCTCTCTTTTCTTGGGTTTTGAAAATGTTCTTTGGTGAGTAGCTTCTTCCAGCTTCTTTGGTTAGGGATTAGCCATCAAATGGGCTAATTACAACTTATAATGTAATCACTAATAAATAACAAGAAATTGAGTCAAACAAGACCAAAAGTAAAGGAAGAGTTGACAATTTCCATCAATTTGATGTTGGATATTGCAGTAAAATTGGTCATTATCAACAGTGACAGTTCGTTGAGAACATTTATCATCGCTCGGTTTGGACCAGGTGTTTTTCAGATAACGTCCCTAGGTTTTTTTTACGACAATGAGAGTTCGTTGAGAACTTTTATCACCGCTCTGTTTGGACCAGGTGTTTTTCAGATAACGTCCCTAGGTTTTGTTTACGAGAGTCATAGTTCGTTAAGAACTTCTATCACCGCTCGGTTTGGACTAAGAGTTTTTCGGATAACGTCCATGGGTTTTGTTGACGCCACAATGATGGCTTACTTCTGAGAGGGATTTACCTCTTCGGTCTTCTTGCACTCCTCTTGGCCGAGTGGTCTGCATGGTCTTGTCACCTGTGGAGCCGAACGGCTGAATACCAGTGAGGTCGAATGGCCGAATTCCTGTGAGGCCGAACGACCAAATATCTGTGAGGCCGAATGACCGAATTCCTGTGAGGCCGAAGAGCCAAATACCTGTGAGGTCGAATGACCTAATAGTTGAGGCCGAAGGGTCGAATATCTTTGAGGCCGAATGACCTAATAGTTGAGGCCAAATTACCTAATTGTTGTGTGGCCGAACGACCTAATACTTGTGATGCCGAATGACCGAATTCCTATTAGGTCGAACGACTTAATACTTGTGAAGCCGAATGACCGAATTTCTATGACATGGTTGAACACATGATGCCAAATTTAGCTAAGTGGTGAGTGCATCATTGGACCCTTAATAAATCTTAAACAATATTATAATATTGAATTATGATATTTAAATTAAATTAGATAATAAAATAAATCTATATCAAAATAATTATCTGTAAAGTCGTAGAAGCTTGCTGACGTTGATGGTAAGACTACATCCTTGTCTGGAACCTTGTGGTTATAAGGGATGCCCCCCGGCCCCACGGTGGGCACCAAAATGTTTTAGTAGATTTTTACGGGACCGAGAGACTAACCTGTTCTGACGTGTCTTCCTCGCCTCCGAACGCTTGGATTGCCTAAGCCGCTCGCCTTTCTTCAGTTTGGACCGCTCGCTCCTTTATGACCGCTCGGTCTCCTGCTTGACAGAGGGGGGAGGTACCTGTAAAAGATACTCCGACGCTCAAGTTAGGCGTGTGATTTGAAGAGTCTCGGCTCTTGGTTCAGTATTTAGTGAATGATTATCACTGTTTGAATACTTGAGAATATGAGTTGAGTGTGAGTAGACCCTAAATGGAACGTAAGTGGAACGTACCTGGCTTTTGGCACTGTCATTGTATTTATAAGTGCTTCATAGACGAAATAATAACAAACTTACCTGAAGATCTGATTGGTTGCTCATAAACAACTTTATGAATATCTTTAATCAGATATCTTTGATTATTTTATCCTCTGCTGGATTATTAGTCCAATAACTTAAATGTTTGCCCAATTATGGTCCAACACTTTTTAACCTGGTTTGACCTGGTTGACGAGCGTTGTGGCCCAACATCATTTAACCTAGTTTGTTGACGAGCACTGCTACAGTAGAGTTGACGGGTGCTGCTACAATAGATAGGCCGATCGGTAATAAGTGGATGGACCGAACAGCGAATAGACCGATTAGCCTTATTCCATGACCGCTCGGTCCACATTATATACGATACAATTTGTTTTTTTTATGTAAGATAGTTTCTAAAGTATGGAATATGTGATATGTGGGCCGGGGTAAACAATATACAACATAATCTTGCAAGAACTAAACAATTTTATTTCATGGAACTAAACAAAAAGGAAAAAATGACTTGGATGAGAATGTGGATAGCCATCGTAGGAGTATATGGAACCAAAAAAAGTAACGTTTTGTTTAGAGAGGTTAAGGCTAATGGGACACACAAAAATTTTATGTATGGCCCAAATGATATTCTATACATGAATAAGGAGAAAAAGTAAAAAAAAAATGAACAACAACTTTTTCATACTTAAATTGGTATTTATGTCATGTGCATTACATTAAAACATTTTGTACTATGTGAAATTACTATGCATGACATACTAATGATATTTGAAAAATGTAGTCTATATTAAAATGGTCATATTTTTAAAATTATTGACAAAAAATAAATCACAATATATCCTTATATTCTCATTGTTCAATACGATGTTTGAATTGGACAATGAATATTTGTAACATGAGTTCAAAGTGCATATAATACATGCTTGAAAGCGAATATTGAAGGCATTGTAAAGAGATTTGTAGAGATAAAAATTTACTTCATCTTTTGATAGTTGGTAATCTACTTAAAATTAAATATTTATACCATAAGTTTTCGAATTCTATTCGAAGAAGGTGAGATTGAGTTGATTGGAGCTCAATAAAAGGCAAATTATTATATTTATTTGGAAAAAAGAGGAAAACATTTAATCAAGTACACACTGTGAATTTGAAATGTCATTCTTATTGAGTTTAAGATATTAAAATATCCAATTCTTTCATGATGACCATGCAAAGAGACTACTTTATCACATGTTTGGCTTTTCTACTTTAAACTAGAACAATAGAGTTCATACTTGTATAAAACCTACAATACTCTTTCATGATGACCATGCAAAGAGGTTACTTTATCAATCCTACACACTTATCACATGCAACTAACTTTTCTACTTTAAACTAAAATAATACAATTCATGCTTGTATAAGTATAAACATATGTAGTTAACTAAAGAATTATATCATACTTGATATTAACACACACAAATATACCATATATTATATACACTCACAAAATGTCTAAGCAAACTAAAACTATGTTTTATGCAATGGGAATGTCTGTGATAAATTTATATGCCTAAAACTAATTATGTTATGCATGTAGAATTGTCTAATCACTCAAAATCCAAAAAATCATAATATAAAGAGGGTTGACATCACTAGTTCTTATATTAGAACTTCTAATGAAAGAATGATACTTTACAAATTTTAGAGACTTATCCCATGCAAGGAGAACATTTTACCAATCTCAAGCACAACAAACAACAAAGGATATGGTAAACCATGGGTATCAATCTAAATAAGTGAGTTTTAAGTAGTTGATTTGTGTAAGTTTGGCCATTCAAATAGTGCAAAAATTTGGAGGAATATGTAAATGATATTTGGAATAAAAAACAAAGTCTAGAAATAAAAAGAAAACTCGCTGCCAAGAGTGCTTAAAGCTAGTTGCCACATAGGATTAATGATGTTGACAAACTGCTTTTATTTTGACAACTTCTTTGTAACTTTTGATCCACTTCTCTTAGCTTCACCTCTTCTTCAAAACT
Organism: Vigna angularis; assembly: GCF_016808095.1. Taxonomy (NCBI): domain Eukaryota; kingdom Viridiplantae; phylum Streptophyta; class Magnoliopsida; order Fabales; family Fabaceae; genus Vigna; species Vigna angularis. The sequence goes on from NC_068972.1 coordinate 17,326,156, forward strand.
CCTATCAAGTTCACTGAAAAACACGATTATAGCTCAAGTTAGGCAAGTTAAGAGAGCTAGATCAAAGTTAGAGTCAAATTACATTAGTTCATATACAATCTAAAGCACCTCATTTAACACATTTTTATTACAACTAAGCTTCGTGGAAGAAAATATGAAAATGAACCAAAAATAGAAAATAAAGGTAAGAGAACTCCTAGATTTAGTGCTCTAAAACAAATAAAAAGTATATAATTTGACACTTAACTCACCACCACACTTAGAGTTTGTACTTATGGGAAAAGAAAGAAGAAAACAAAGTTTAAAACACCTTCACAACACTAAAAATCACTTTACTGCACTATTGAACATATAATTCATCACACATGTAATTTATCATGAAACACATTTTAAACGTTTAATAAAACCTAACAAAATTTGCTTAAAAAGATTAAATCTATAAATTTCTAAAGTTGGAAGACTAAATTAAACAAAAATTCCAAAAAAGGACTAATTTCAATGTTTACGAAAATTTAAGGTACCAATAACCTATTTAACTAATATAATAAAAATAAATACCAAATCAGACCGGTTCTCATAAAAAAAATATTCAAAAAAATAATTGTATAAGTGAAGAAGAATGAAGTGAATACATACGTCTCATTTTCAAACGAATGAAAATGAAACAAGAAAGACACAAAAACGTCATTAGAAAAAGAAGAAAACTAAAATTAAAGGAGATAGAAAACATCATTTGAGTTGTTTCTCAAGAATGTCTTGCAGGTGCTAGTAATAATAAATTTAACAACTTATGCAGGAAATATGTTTATATATATATATATATATATATATATATATATATATATAACAAATTTTATTTTAGGGGTGTATGAAAAAAATTAGAGGTATAGGAAGAAAGCCCTAGAAATATAACATGTGACCAAATAGGTTTGAATTTCGGGCTTTTCTTCTTGCACCATCATTTTTTCTTCCCGCACCTTCTAAAATTAAATTAAAATACCAAATTTACCACTTTGTCAAAGTCAAAATCCTAAACATCTCGCCCTTTCATTTTTCCCCTTGCATTGCATCTATCCCTTTCAATCATGCATTTTTGCACCTCAATTCCTCTCTCAGAGTTCTTACACCTCCCTCCAAAAGCCATGAGTGGTTGCACCTCCTTTCCCATCGGTGAGTTCTTCCACCTCCCTCCCCTTTGCATTCCTATGCATCTTCTCGCACCTCCATCTCCTACATATCTATACACCTCCTTCAATCTTGATTCTCGTTGCATCTCCTTTGAATATGGTGATGCATGACAAGGGTTATGGAAGAATTAGAGGGCTCGAAAGCCAATAATACGATTTCCTACAGTTCCCCAAGAAGGAGGATATCCTTTCAGATTGTATGTTGCAGAAGATATTTCTAAATTTGTAAATATACTTCAGGACACTTAATTCAAAAAATATTTTTATGGATCGCGATATGTTAACAACTAAAATTTGACAACAATTTAACAATGGTCACGTGTTAGCTTCTTATTGGACTCTAGGATTTTTTTTTTGCTGTCGCTGTGGTGAAAAAGGATGCAAATTTACCTTTTTGAGGATTCCAAAATTACCCCTCTGTGCATCTCCATTTTCAACTCAGATTTCATTCCTTCCAACCTCCATCAAAACTGTACTTTGCCCAACTCATTGTGGAGCAAAGACCGAGTGTTTCAGCAAGTTCAAGTCCCTTAGCATTTGAAGCCAAGACATGCTCTAGTAATTGATTACATGGTGCTTGTAATCGATTACTAGTGGCTTAATAGGTACACCAATTGGGAGAACGTGGCTCTCCATGGTGATTTTTCTGTGCTTAAGGATGCCTTTATCCATTGTTTTCAATGGATGACTCCTGTTGGTCATGGTTGATGGTTGCAAGTGCATCAAAACTCATCTTTGTCCAGCCCATTGTGGAGCAAAGACCCCATATGAGTGTTTCAGCAAGGTAGTTAAAGTCCCTTAGCACTTGAAGCCGATACATGACTTGGTAATCGATTACATGGTTTCTATAATCGATTACCAGTGGCTTAATGGCTATTTGTACAAAAACTTGCAAGTCACTCCCTAGTTGGGAGAACGTGACTCCCCATGGTGATTTTTCTATGTTTAAGGCTGTTTTTGTCCATTTTTTCAATAGATGAATCGTGTTGGTCATGGTTGATAGTTGCAAGTTTATAAAGAAATAAAATAAAATATAATAAAATAAGAAACATGAAACAATAACTTGGAAGTAAACTCATTTAGGAAACTTAAAACAAATGTTGTTATTGGGAAATTAACTGCATCTAGTATAATGGTCTAAAAATTATGAGTTAATAGTCATTTGAAAATATCTTTAAGTCTAGATTACAAGAAAACAAGAATCAACTCATTTTGAGTTTGGTGGAGAAAGTTATCAGCAAAACATTAACTTTAAGGAATTAACTGTATCTACTCAGATGTCCAAAAATTACAAATTAGTAGTCATTGGAAAGATTTTTTAGTCTAGATTCTAACAAAAAAAATCAACTCATTTGGAGTTCAGTGGAGAAAGTTAAGAGTAAAACAACTAACAAAGGTTAGAGTTGACAGGAATATGTAAAACGTTAACTTTAAGAAATTAACTGTACCTACTCAGATGTTTAAAAATTACAAATTAGTAGTCATTGGAAAGAGGTTTGAGTCTAGTTTCTAATAAACAAAGAATCACATCATTTGGAGTTTTGTGGGAAAAGTTATGATTAAAATAGTCGACAAAGGTAAAAATTGACAGCACATTATCTTATATGTATATCTTTCCCTCTTGTTTACAGATCTATTACTTATTGAAAATTCCTTTTAAATTTTGTGCACTGTAACAACATTAGATGGCATACCAGGACATGAATGGTGCAAAAATCGTCATGAACTTGAACAACGTTGGTTCAAACACCTATAGGAGTTTTTCCCTCCACAATTGAGTGGGACAAACTGTGTTTTGATATAGTTGACACCATCAATGATGAGCAACATGTGTTTCATCCACAATTGAGTGGGCTACACTGGGTTTTGATGCACTTGATACCATCAATGATGAGCAACGTGAGTCATCCATGCAAAAAAATAGAAAAAATCACTTATAGGGACATAAAAACGACTTTGGGGAGTCAAGTTCTCCCAACTGGGGAGTAACGTGTAACTTTTCATACAAATCAACAATCAACCCCTAGTAGTCGATTATAGGGTTTTTGTGTTCCTATGGGTGATTTTTTCCAATTTTTTCATGGATACCCCATGTTTCTTATCATTGATGGTGTAAAGTATATCAAAACACAGTTTGCCTTACTCAATTGGGGACGAAACAATCCATATAGGTGTTTGAACCAAGGTAGGTGAAGTCTATGACCATTTAGAAAGCTTACAAAAACGTTGTGTTTGGGAAATTAACTGCAGCTAGTACAGTGGTCTAAAAATTATGAGTTAGTAGTCATTTGAAAGCTCTTTGAGTCTAGATTCCAACAAAAAATGAATCAACTCATTTGGAGTTCGGTGGAGAAAGTTAAGATTAAAACAACCAACAAAGGTCATAGTTGACAGGAATATGTAAAACGTTAACTTTAAGGAATTAACTGTACCTACTCAGATGTCCAAAAATTACAAATTAGTAATTATTAGAAAGAGTTTTGAGTCTACTTTCTAATAAAAAAAGAATCACATCATTTGGAGGTCTGTGGGAAAAGTTATGATTAAAATAGTCGGCAAAGGTCAAAGTCGACAACACGTTATCTTATACGTATATCTTTCCCTCTTGTTTACAGATCTATTACTTATTGAAATTTCCTTTTAAAATTTGTGCACTGTGACAACAATAGATGACATGTTTCTTAATTAAAAAAATAAAAAAATTTCCTATGACACTCCGAGAAGGGATGTTACAACAATGGTCATGCACCTAACCTCAGTTTGAGAAAATCACCTAAATGAACATTTTTTTTTTTGAAGAAATAAATTGCCTAACATCATCATTGATGTTGGGAATATACCCAATAGTATTGAATTCACTCACCCATCTCAAAAAATGAAAAATTTTAACAAAAACAGAGCAAAAACTATCATGAGGAGTATTGTTGTTCCAACTAGGGAGTCACGTTGAACTTTATGTACAATTGTCCTATAAGTCTCTGGTAATCGATTACAATACCCCTGTAATCGATTACGGGGGCATGACATGGGCACCAATAGTCATGAACTTCATCTAACTTGGTGCAAACCACCTAAATGGACATTTTTTTCAACAATTGAATGACTTATGTTGTTCATTGGTTAAGTAAACACCACCCATGACTAATAAACTCAATCATCCATCCAAAAAAGTGGAAAAGGTCACCCAAAAACACAGACAAAATATATCAAAATTGAAATTTTATTCATATAATATCAGATAAGTACATATTATCCAACATCTATAATAATAATCTTTTGTATACTAAAACCTGTACAAGGCTCATACAATGAAAATCTCTACATGTAATTAACATAAATTGAAAACCTATAATAATCTTAAGTCGTGCAACACTTGTTCTTTTTGCACTTTCTCATGGTCTTACCAACCTTGGCACGTTGGGGGAGGTCAAAATCGCAAGAGGGAGAGAAGGGGAAAATGGCTCAAACGAAAACAGAGAGAGAGTAGGAAGGGGGGAAATGGCAAAAGAAAAAAGCGAGAACCGTGCTTATTGGACCAACTTCGCCGGAGATGGGGAGAGGAAGAACGAGACAGAGAGAGAACTTCAGTAGAGAGACCCATGAGAGCAATGGTGGAGAGAGAGTAAGAGCAACGATGATATTTGCGAGAGGAAAAAAGATGCAAAACACAAGATTTTCTCAAATGAAATCAGGAAACCCTTTTTTCCTTCCTAAAATGTCATCAACGACACATTATATCTTTTTAAAAAAAATTCAAAATGACCAAGCCACGTACCTAATGTTGTCAAAAAGTTGGCAAAAATTAGTTGTTAAAGAAATATTTTCCTATTTTTTATATTCAAAATTAAGTGTTTTAGAAATTATTTACAGATCAAAAATGTCTTTTGAAACACCACTTTCAAAAAATATAAAAAATCATTCTGGATTGGGAATTCCAAAAGATATTTAAAGATTTAGAAATACTTTCTAAATCTGAATTTTTATTTTATGATTCGGATTAGGGTGCTTCAAAATGTTTTTTTGAATTCAGAAAATGCCTTCAAAACCCCCAATCCGAAATATAGGAAATTGACTTGATTTAGTTATTGAAAGCATTCTCGAATACAAAAATATCTATCAAAACATTCAAATGTCTTTATTTTATATTTTATAGACTGGGTGTTCAAAAAGTTATTTTAGAATTCACTCCGAATTATAAAAGTACTTTTTTGAGTAATTGTTTAAAAAAAACATTTCCAAATTCAATTCAGAAATACCTTTAAGAGCATTCAATCCAAAAGGTCATCCTCTCACTGGGAAGTTGGAGGAGGGCCTATTTGTGCCCTTCGAGCCCTCCATTCTTCCTTAGTCCTCATCATTAATCACTAACTTAAAAGGAGGTGCAATGACAATCAAGATTAAAGGAAGTACAAAGAGACATAGGAAGACGTTGGAGATGGAAGGGGTAGAATGACGCAGGGGACCGAGGGAAAATGAAAGAAAAAGATATATAAGGTTTTGACTTTGACTTAGGACTAAAGTTGGTAATTTTAATAGGGTGCAAGAAGAAAAAGCAGAGTGTAAGAAGAAAAGCGCTTGGATTCAGGTCAATTAGGCCCGAATGTTTTTGTCTTTCATATATTTTTTTTTCTTTTTGTTTCAAATTTAACTTCACACTTTTCTTATATAAACACAAAAATATATGTCCTTTATATATATATATATATATATATATATATATATATATATATATATATATATATATATATATTTTCCTATGCTACGAATGACCGATATGTACTAGGTCTTTTTACATAAATGACCAAGATGTTTTCTTCCAATTTGAGTACTTCTAGGTCTAAAGTACGGGGATGTTTGCAATAACACTCCAATGACGTGCAAGTCTTGTATTTGCATGTAATATCAAATACGTAAATATTATATCGCAAACAATGATATTTATAATATTATCATAACATCTACCTAAATGGGCCTAGATTATCTAGGTCAAAAACTCTCCTAAGTAACCTTTGATTATTACTAACTTGACTTGTTTACTTAATCCTTCGTTAATAGTATTAATTTTATCATGAGAAATCGAAATGGTCTATATATACGATATTACTAGGGCCAAGATGTTATTTCTCACTTATTCTTTTATAGTCTGCTTCATTTGTTTTGCACTTAATCTAATCTTTGGAACTAAAAAAAACTTGTGATTAAGAATTTTATCGACATATGAGTATTATTAAAAAATTGTAATTAAAATTTTATTTTAATCTTTTAAGTTCACAGATAAATAAATTTTCTTCTAAAATTGTTAAATTGCGTTATGAAAGAGGAAGAGATGCTGAATAAATATTTAAAATTTAAAATGGAAAATAAAATACTGTATAATTTATATATATTTTTAAAAGTAAACAATTACTCTATTTTTTTCTTTCAATCCTCTGATATTTTAAAAGGGTGTACCTTTTTTATTTATCTTTTGGAACGATTTCTTCTTTGGAAACTTCAAAGCGACCGATAATAAATCTGATATAATTAATCTTGGAACTAAGCAAAGATAAGATGATGCATTTAATCTAGAATTTATTTCCCTCCTTATGCAGTTGTATTTCACGATGGTGTTTGGTTAAGTCCCTTGAGCTTCCTGCATCAAACTCGATGCATGAGATTGTTCTAGTGTGTTACAACGGTGAACGCATTCTGTATCTCATTGTATGCAGGGTTGTCGGTTTGGATATAGGACAAGTAGCACATTATATCCTTGGGGTGAATTTACATTATATCTTTGTGATAAATTTACATGTATTATTATGAGGATTCTTATGGTGATTTACTTCTTCCAACTGTCAATGTTTGTTGTTGCTATCATGGAGGAAATTGTTTGAGAAACCTGTTATTTCTTCGAAGATTGGGAGGAAATTGTTGAAGAAACCTGTTGTATCTTGATAAGTGTGAAAAAAGAGTTATTTTTATACTTATAAATGAGCTCAATCTTGTAATTATTCATGTTGTTCCTCGTTGAAAAGTTGTAATAGGTAGTAGATTGTTATGTAAAATATTGTACAGAAAATGGTGTATTATTTAGACTCTGCAGCCAATTTTCGCAAAGCGAAAGCCAAAATTCGCACTGCTAGAAGAAGAAAATTCGCATAGCGCCCCAGTACCTGTGCGCTGAGCGAATAACATCAGTTAAAGTGCAGCAGTTAAGAAAATTCGCATAGTGCACCAGTACATGTGCGCTGAGCGAATTAATGAATTTAAGTGGCTTTAAAAGACGTGACAGAGCGAAAAAAACATTCTTCTGACATAAGTTCCGGACAAAAGAAAGAAACGAAAACATTTCAAGAACTTCCGGAGACTACTTCAAGGCATCAAGACACCATTGTTACAAGAGATTGCTTCAAATAGCAGTAGTTAAATTTCTCTTTTGTTGGGATTGAATGTAATGAACTCGCTCTGATTTAATTTTCCTGCTCCTTCGTTCATATGCTCTTTCTTGAATTTATTATCATTATATGAAAATATAATGTTATTTGAATGTCTTTCATTACTGGAAAGTAACTTTGAACATGAACGTAGATAGAGCACTTAAGTGATTGGGATCTAAGATAGACTCAATAACTTGATCATTCTTAACATCAGACTTAATGCAAATTGTATGTTAAATTGACTAAGGGATTATCATTTTAATATATTAATTTAGAACTAGTTGCTAAGGGATTAGAACTAGTATGCCTTGATGTGAATGTTTGAATGAAGTAATGAGATATTGAACAGAGTTTTATATTCATATGATTCATGAAACTAAATTCCAACGAAGTGTCTTTTAAATATAAATTCTTTGCACACCAACTGTTTGATAAAATACCAAAAATAGTTTCTTGTGTTGTTTTGTGCATTTTGATGTCTAATTGAGTTATAAAAGGAAGAATTGTCATGTATTGCACAAGTCCCTTGGGAGACGATACTTTTACTTATTCACTGTATTACTTGGAACGATTTGGTATATTTGCCAAAAAAGTTAATATATCTGCGAAGATTGAGAGGGAATTCTTGGTGAAAAGAGTTGTTATTTCATCGAAGCGAGGACGTGTGATTCGTAGGACGAATTGGCTTGTGTGGTTTGGATTTTGCAAGTCAAGATTTGCAGTGTTTGTAATGATTTTTCTAGTGTTCGTAGGATGTATTGTGAACTTTGATGGGTTTAGAAAATCAAACTGGTGAAAGAAGAAAAGAAAGGCGGGGGAATAGATAAATTCTTGGTAGAAGTGTTTTTCTTTGTTTGGTTTGAGGTTTTGTGTAATCTGTCCTTCTTAGTTTTTATCCAATCTTATTTATCTAAAAACACTTTACTAGAATAATCTTCGTTGAAAACATTTTATTGCACTATACTTCAGAGAAACCGAAGGATAAGAAAATAAGTGAACAAAGAGGAGAGCAATTGTATATTCTTATTATTGACATTAAAAATGTACATAGCTTTGACTTAACAAACATTATATATATATATATATATATATGAGGATTATATATATACGAAGAGAAGAGGGAAAAAGTTAACGTGCTCTAAACAATATTCTAAGTAAAACACTAACCATAAAACTATTTTAACCAGGAGTTTTTTTGTGTACTTTTGAGTAGCTTATAAAATGTATTTGTGTTGTTCATGTTGCTTGTGCACAACATAATCTAGCTGGCTAAGTTTTTACAAATTGATTTGTGTCTCAGAAAAAGCTTAGTGTTAAAAGTTTCTCATGAGGCAGAAGTCGCCGTTGCCATATCTTGACTTGAAATTATTTTATTTTTCAATAGCAAAATCCATCCAAAATTCGGATAATAATCTAAAAGACAAAAGAATAACATAGGAAAGTCAAAAGAAATAACACAGACAAAAAGATTATTTAAGCATAAATCAAACAAGTGTTGGAGGTAATTTCGATTGTCTAATGACGAATGTTAGGTAAGTTCAATTCTGGTTGAATTGTGATGTTTGAAGTGCTAAAGTTACATTCTAAATATCAACTATAATTTTTATTTAGTGTCAAGTTAAAAATTTGTAAGAATATAATGTAAGTTATAATTATAAGTAAGGAAACCATATTTCTTTGTGAATGTTTTAACTACAATATTTATTTATGAATGGATCCATATATATGTGAGTAATATGTATTTACATATCTATGTATAGGATGAGAAGACAATGAATTTTCAATTTATTGTTGGATATAATATAGAACTTTAGCATATTTATATGGATTCGTTATTTAGATAGTGACCTACTACGTATGTATAATGTACACGAGTCAACTTTATGCATATTTCATATTGTATATTTGTATTTGGAAATGTGTAAAAGCCATGACATTTTCTTCTAAATTCATTTAGGCTGTTTATTTTAGTGGATAACATTGTTCAAGAGCAAATGCGAGAACTGATTTGTGAATAAATTCGTGTTCGCTTCAGTAGACACAAGGCGATAGAATTAAACAAATTTACGGGATTGCGGAGTTTCCAAATCTTCACTGAACTAAGGAGATTTGCACTGATTTCAGTCAAAATGGCATGTTTGCCCTCGTTTATTTGTGAAATACCATATATATTGTTGTATTTGATTTTCATTCGAGTATTAAGTTTAAATTATGTGAAGAAATTGAATTATGGCTATATTCGGTTCTAATATTTGAGTATTCAGTTCCAGCTATAAGAAGAAATATCTTCAGGGTTGTATTTGATCTTCGCTGAGTTTTATTCGGTTCCCTCACATGTATCCACTTCACGTATTCGGTTCCCCTCACATTTATTCGGTTCCTACTTCACTTATTTGTAGTTTTTTAGTTGTATAATCAAACAATTACTGAATTTACTAACTGAAGTTTTCCTATCATACTAATCAAAGTTCTCTTTTTGAGAAGCAAGCTTGTTACAAAACTTGTCATCCGAAATTGAAAAAAATCATGCCTTAGAAGCCTCCACAAAAATTGGCACACTCAAATACGTAAAAGGAACATGTCCGTGATTACAAGAAATAACCCTTTTGAGATGTTTACAAAAGAAACATAAGCATCAGCGTAGTAAAAATGACTTTTAGTAGGACTCGCCCGGTAACTTGAGAAAGTGTCATATTCATGCAAAAAAGATTTCAAATGTTGTAGGATACTAGTATCTCCTCTACATAAAACAAATATACCATCAACATAGAGAGTATGAGAAATAAATTGTATTCGTAGAGAGTTGACCATGAGAAGCATAAGCTTTTTAGAAATAAGCTTTAAGATGCCCCTCCTTAAAACCTCCTTAGCGAAAAAAGAAGAAGAAGAAAAAAGCAAAAGAGAGAGAGGACCCTCCTGTCTAACCCCTCTACCACAAGTAAGGTAACCAACCACATCACCGTTAGCCTAGATAGAAAGATAAGCAAATTGCAAGATGTGAAATCCACGGAAAAAATCATCATGAAAGCCAAAACAGTGCAACTCCTAAATTAAGAAATGTTAATTGGTGGTATTAAAAGCCTTAGTTATATCAATCTTGATGGCTACATTACCATCCTTAACCTTTTTAGAGAGAAGATAAATAACGTCAGAAGTAATACAAATACAATCTTTAATATTTCTCCCAAAACCATTTTGATTAAGGAAATTAATCCTTATAGCAATTATCGCAAGCCTATCGTCTAAAATTATTGTAATGATTTTGCAATGAAAATTAGTTATTAATTCTACCCCCATTAACTTTAGGAATAAAAGGAAAAATATTTGAATTCATACTAAAGAGGATCCAATCGAGTCGAAAGAATTGTTTAACAACTTTACAAACATCAACACCAACAATATCCCGAAAAGAGTAATAAAAATATCCACCAAAACCATGTGAATCAGGAGATATATCACCATCAAGAGAAAAAGCTACATGCTTCACTTCATCAAGATTAAGATATTTAATCAAAAAATTATTTTCATATCCGTAAGTAGGAAGGAGAACAAGAACCAACAACAGAAGTAGTAAGAGAAACATAAATTAATATAAAAATAAAAAAATATAATTTTCAATCATATTTGGATTACAAATAACTTGATCATCATAACATAACTTAAAGTACCCCCTGCATTATGCCTTTTGTGAACCCCAACATGAGAAAACAGTCTGACATGACAATCCAAAGAAAAATTTAAATCCTCTTTTATTTTGGCCTCACAAAATAACAAAGCATCCAAATCAAATAAAGAAGCATTTGAAATTTGTTATTGAATATTAAAAAGAAAGTCTTGATTATCCACCACCAATTTATATATCTTTCCAAAAACATTTTTATTCTACTATTTCAAACCAACCTTAAGACATTGCAATTTCCTTTGCAAGATCAACATAGGACAACAAGGAGTAGGAGCATTCCAAGAACTATGGACGAGAGAATGACAATCCTTATGACTTCAACATATTTAGAAACTGAAAAGAGGATGTGTTTCTGCTGAAATGGGACGAGGATGACGCCTGTGTAAGTTCATGTGTAAGCCCATCCAACTGAATAAGAAAGAAAAAGGAGTAAGGGATGATGATAGGAGCAATTTCGAGGTAAAACATTAACACGACAAGACCAATGCTTAAGACAAAGAAAATTACAAAAAGTTCTATCAAGTCTCTTATCAATACGATGTAAACCTCTTTAAAAGTTTAACCATGTGTAATAAGATCTAGAAGATTGAACCACGACAAACTCATTGGAATAGATCCAATTCAAAAATTCAACATAAAAAATAAACTAGGGGCAACACCACCCTTCACATCCTTAACACAACGAATAACATTAAAACCACTAATGATACACCAAAAATAATGAATTAACAAAAGAAGACCATAAAGAACAAAAAAGAATGTAAAAAGGTCTTGTACCATAAATCCCAATAACTTATAATTAAAATTTAAAATAAATAATTTAAACAAGAGAATTACATTTTATTATAAATTACTAGATTATAATAAAAAATATTTTAAATTTGAAAAGAATAGATAATCACGATATAGAAGAAACATAATTTAGATAATTTAGCTAGAGTGTTTTTCTTTTTAAATTGAGAAATTGTGTGGAACATACTTCGTCAAGAAATAAGACAGCTGGATTATTTTTATTTTTGATAAGTGGGGAGAATGAGTTTCTTTTCTAAAAATCTTCATAATTTCATATATATATATATATATATATATATATATATATATATATATATATATATATATATATATATATATATATATATATATATATATATATATATATATATATATATATATATATATAAAGTTAATGAATTATGTACTTAGTTTATAAAATATGTTACACTCTTAACTAGTTAAGAATTACTTTATATAACTTTTTCAATCATTATTATAAAAAATTGCAAACTTTGATTGTGATTTGCATTCGGGTGAAAGAGTAACTCTATCTTTTTTAACAGAAATGAACCTTAATTTTCTTGTAACGCGGATTTTCTTAGTTTTTCTAACATTCAATTGTCCTCAGAAGTATATTTCCTCAGTGAGTTTTTCGAATCGGAAGAGCCAAGCAAGCAAATAGTTTAATTTGCCCAGAGCATCACAATTTCAACTTTCAACGACAAAAAAGGGTTTGCTAATCATGCCTTGTCCTGGCCCGAATTCCAACTTCTACAGGTACAAGCGGTTCTAAACATTATCCAATTGTTTTTGCAATTTTGCCAGTGGAGAGAAGACACATGGTAAAATAATCATCATCGTAGCAGTTATAGGATTTTAATCCTTTTTTCTAATTAATCATATCTAACACTTTTCTTCTTCTTCTCGAGAAGAGTGGTTGGTAATCGATATGGAAGTAACTGCAATCAATCATCGTTTTGAATTGAATTTCTGATATGGAAGACGTGGAGTGACGTCGTTTAGCCGATACTCTTACTTATTCAACCCTTAAATGTGTGTTCATTCTCACTTTTAGTCACAATCCATAATAGCCTTCAATTTCTGCATATGGGTGACTTCGAGCTTTCCTAAACCCTTCAATTGATGCTTCAAGTTTAGTTTTTTTTTTTTTCATTATTTGATGGTGTTGCATAATTTAGGATCAGTTCCGACTACTTTAGAAATGTTTGAAGTGAATTATCTAATTTGACAATTTTCTAGTTTATTTCACCTTCTTTAATTTGCATCAGGATTAGTGTTTTTTCTGGTGACGTTTCTCGGTTCTCAGCCTGGAAGCAATTCTTGTAAGTACTGTTGCATCGGTGTAGCTTGTGGCAGCGGAGTAATGTTTTAACCCTTTTTGTTTGTGCTATGTTTCTGCAGCTTTAGTCTGCGATGATTATTACTCTTTTAAGTCTGTGCAGTGGGAGAAGCCTTGTATGACGGAAAGAGTGGCAGAAATAGCAGGAAGAACACAAGGGTCTTAGCTGGGCTCATTGCTCTCAACAAAAATGCTTATAGACAACAGGTACACTCTCAAATCAGTTCCATTAACACACTCAGCTATATATAAGAAATCAGCAAGCTTCTTATCCTCTTTAATCTCAGATTCTTCTTATCAAGGTTTTAAATTGCAGAAGCAATGTGTTCACGGTGAATCCAAAAACCTTAGGCTATAGACCGGTTTTGGAAACCATGTTTCTAATTGGTCGATTATCGTTTCAAAAGTGTAATGTAGTCCCATTGAATTTCGTGTTGCTTTATCTCTGATCATGAATAAACTTAGTTGTCTTTCAATGGCATAAGTTATGGTATCATTTTTTTTATTTTTGCACAAATATGGCAATCTTCCTGTGCATTCTGATGCCATATTCCTATTTCAATAATTCTACTTTACAGATCTTCTGCAGGAGTAGCCAAAACAGGGTTTATTCGGTCAACTTGGTGTATTGGTAGTATCGTACACTCAAAACCATTAGCGATTCCCCTCCTCTCTTTTCCCTCCCCCTCCCTGAGTAGATAATTATATTCTGGCTTCTTCCAATGAATTATTTTTGTTATTTTGTACTTTTGCAAGACATTGAGGATGGCTAGGCTCTTACTATTTTTCGCACTTGCACATGCCCAGTTTTTGCTTCTTGAAACTTGATCATATTGTGACAGCTAATATTTTTAAACTATAAATTAATTTACTCATGTTTATTTAACAGAGTGGCCTGTATTTGGTGCTAAACGTTATTTGTTCAGTCTGCTACTTTATTTAACTTGATGGAATTATGCAGGAACAGATCATGTTCATCGGCTGTCAGAAACAAGTCCTATTGTTCTGCAGGTTTAATTACATTATTCTTGGTTTCCTGAATTACCAGATTGTTGAAAGTTATTATCATTGAGAATTATATAATTGCTTCAAATTTTATCTTCTAATGTTTCTTATGGTTTTTTTTGTTTGATATCAAAACTGGTCACTAAGATTCTTTATACGGCTCAAAAGAAAACACCTAACATCTGCCTCTGTCTGACAGAAAAACTATTCAAATGTTATTCACTTTTAACTACACTGTTGCAGTGCTATGAGTCTTGATAATTGATTCAAACTAATAAAAAAAAAATTGGACGTTACATAACCAACTTGTACACTCGAGTATTCTACAAGCGCACCCTTTCTTGTATCATAAGCTATTGCTATTTGGTTATTTAGGATTTAACTCCTCAAGTAATTAAGTAGAGTTTAGAGCAAGAAAGAGAAAAACAACACATTGTTGATTTAAATTAAAGTATTTTGTAATCGTAATATACTCACTTTCTCAATTTACTTGCAGCAGCTAAATCTTGTAATTGAGAAACCTTTTTGCATTTTTGTTTTCATTCTTGGAAATGCACTTGAAAAGATATACTGTGAGTAATTTATTGAATTCATAGCTAGATAAGTAAAGGATCCACTCAAATGATGTTAATTAGAACTGTTTAAACCTGTGGAGGTAGCATAATTCAGGTGATTGTAAAACAGGCCCCTCCCACACGCACACCAAAAATTAACATGGAGATTTTATTTTTTCTGAATAAGGCGTGCTATTCGAATTTCATGATGCGGTGCCAGGCTTTTCCATTTTTTTGGTGGGGGCAGGTTATTGCTGCTGTTGATTCACGTTCATACTCGGCTTGTCAATCAAAGAAATCTTTAGATTTTTATTCGTACTTGGGATTGCTTGTGGGTGAGAGAGGAATAAGAAACTAAATTAAGCCTACGAGGCAAGATAAGAAGTGTGGCTCCACTACTACTGTAGGCACCACACGATTAAGATTCGTTGTCTGCTCGTTGCATTCCTAAAACTTTAACTCTAAAAATATTTTCTACATTGAAATTGGACATAAAAGGCGTACCATGTGATAAACGGAGCCAAAATATCCGTTTCATGAACTCGTGCTGCTTTTCATGTTGAAATTATGATTGATGGTGGAAGTTGTTGTGGATTCTAAAAGGATCGTGGGCTTATTCCCTTTGTAAACAAAGTTTAATATATATTATTTGTTTAATGAAGTCAACAAGGCCTAGGCCGAAATAATGGAAGAAATAGGGAAATGAAGAGACAATTTTGGCTTTAGAAGAAGAGAGCAGGGTAACCGATCATTCCCCACTTCGTGGTGAAGGATTTGAATTGGATGCAATGTATTTGGCATTTGCCGTTAAAGAGAAAGAAAACGAAAGCGTAGAAGAGAAAAAGAGAGAGCTGGTCCCAGTGGTTTGTTTGACGGTGGCGTGTCGTATGTAACATCTCACAATATGTTACCCTGTGCCTATCTATCCGTGAACGGCTATATATCAAAAACTTCAATTATTCTTCTTCACAATGAGAGCCTCACCTGCTCGATAAAACAAAACTTGTAAACAAGCACGAGACCTATCTTTGATACCTTCATAAATAAAGCTAACATGTGTCGTTATCAAGATCTATTCCATCATAGTGACCATATCACACTCCTTATGCTAAGCTTGTATAATTTTTTCTCCTTTTGCTTATGTTCTTCTTTAATTCCCCCCGTCTCCGCCACTCTTCAATCCGTGAATAGATTGCATCGCGTGCAGGATACAGAGAGCCATTAACTCACGCACCTCAAAATGGATCGGAGAGTAGTTGAATTACTCTTCCTATTTATAACCTCCTCTCCATATTGGGACAACGCTTTTACCACCATATCCTCCTAATTTCAAAACCCATTTATCTATAATTACTTTTCGATCGATTCCGGGAACAAAACAAGCCAAACCAAGTTTCTACACCACTTGTTCGTTCCCGTTTAAAAACCTTAACCTAACAATCTTCACTGCTGTACATCTGTGAAATCAATGCACATTCCTTCAACTAGAACAAACAAAAATACAAGACAAAACGAGGAGTCAGAATCAGAATATTAAAAAGAAGACAGAAGTCTATTTGCCTATTTCTTTTTTATCATTTCCACACACCCCAACCCGCCAATGAATGCTTTGTTCCCTTTTCTTTCTCTTCTTTTCTTGGGAGGAGGTTTGTTTTTTCTATACCATAATAAGAAAATTAACATCGAAGCAAAATAAACTACAACTAGGAGTAGTCCCTGCATTAGATCATAATCCATCTTGTTATACAGACATAGTAATGATCGATGGGCTATGTGCAAAAAGCTATAAACTGGGTTTTACAAGTATATATATCATCATGATCACTAATATTACCATCGGTCAGGAAGAAAAATTACATGTACCATTACTAGAGTTCTCACCTAACTCTCATAGGAAAAAGTCAGCAAAAAATAAACCACATAGAAGCATGAGTAATGGAGTTATCATCTCTACTCTTCTTTCAACATGTGTGAGGGAACAACATCTTGAAGAAGTCCATGGTCCCTTAGAAATGCATTCGTCCCCGGATTACAAAGCCGTCTCTCTTGAGTAAAACCCGCGTTCTTTGGAGTGGAAGAATCATTGTAAGGGAAACCCAAAGAGGACAATGTGTTGAAAATAAGTTGTTGCTGTTGGTGCTGCTGCTGATAGTGGGATAAGTAGTTTCCTGCTTGTGGAAAAACTGAAGTAAAGTTGGTAGCGTATCCAGCGGGGACGCCTGAGCGAGGCATAACTGGGCTTGGATGTGTGTGTTGGCCTTCGTAGGTTGTGACTACCACGCTTGGATCAGTGAAAGATCGTTCCACGCGTTTCTTCACATTACATGAAACACTGGTGCAACGATAGTAACTCCTACATGTGATCCACACATAGTATATTCCAAATGTTAAGGCTATTTAATTAATTAATTAATTAATTTGTTTGGTGTAACTTGTGAGTGAATTAAACGAATTAAGATAAAGTAGGGAAGGAAGGAAAAGTAGGTAGGTGCAGGCACTGTAAGACTTGAGATTAGAGTTTACCGGGAGAATTAAATCGGATGTTACCTGGGAAAAGGGCTGTTTTTCACGGCCTTTTGACCGTACTTCCTCCATCTGTACCCATCTTCCAGATGATCGACCTCGCTTTTCGTCATGAACGCGAATCTTGGTTCTCTCTGTCTCTTCTGATTTGTCTTCTTGGGCTTCAACCTAAACCCAATAAGAACCAGATCCCAGAAACCATCAAATCTTAGAACCTTCCTCACATCAACCACATCACATGTATTCTTATTTTATCTCAAAAGCAAAACATAACTTAACAAAACAAAATGTACCCCATGATCTCGTTACTTTATCTAATTGGATCGTCAAACACCTTCTCCCTTGCTATACATATTAAACCCAAACAACATATAAAAACACGTACTTTATACTAGAGAGACCATCCCAAATTGTGTGTTCTTCACATCCCATCAACCATTCATTTCTAAAATTAACTTTTTAAAGCCAAAGCTTCATCGCCCCGCCCCAACAACCACAAAAAATGAAAACAAAAGCTATACTAGACTAAGGTAGTCTTCCGTGAGAAGATACCGCAGTCTTAATAAAAAAAACACTGAATACTTGCACAAAACCAAAAAAAAAATCCACCATATATATCAGTAATCCTTTCACTAGAAAAAAAAAATTCCAGTAATCCCCGAGAAAAGAAAAAGTGATGAGATAAATAGGAAAAAACCCACTGTTTCTTAGTCTTTTGTTTTCCTTCTTCTTCTTCATCGTCATCTTCTTCAACTTGGTCTAGAGTCTTATTCTGTTCATCATTGACAGCATCACTGGATGCAGATGAAATAGAAGAAGAGTTCGGAGTGGCGGGTTGGTGGTTCAACACCTCGGAACACTCTTTTCCGTTATCAGGTGGAGCCTTAACTGTAGAGTGATGAGGCACAGAAACGGTTGAAAGTTGAGGCAACTCAAGCAGAGGACTGTAATCCTGCACACCCAGTAGCTCCATAAACCCTAAAGAGCTCTTTTCCACCTCAGAGAAATCAAAGGTGTTCGAGAATGGATAAACGTTTGAATTATAACAAGGGAAGGAAGAGGACCCAACCGCATCCTCAGTCTTCACAACCATCTCCTTCTTCTCCATATACCAAACGCGTTGATCTCTCAAATGCTCAAATCCTTCATCTCTCACACGCCACAAACTCGAACTTAACACTAGTGAGAAGTGGAGAGAGGTAGGGTTGATCTGGTTTATAGCTTAGGTGTGTGTGAAAGAGAGAGAGAAAGTTTGTGAGTACTTTTGGATTTAGAAGAAAGTGAAAACTGTGTGGAAGGAACAAAGATAGAAATGAAGGCGAGATTTGACCGGCAAGTGTAGGTCATGGACTGGTACGGACAACGCTGAGCCGGTGGCAATCAATGCATGCCATGGTCGACGCTTTCATACGTAGCATTTGACCCCTTAACCGGTTTAGGATGTGTGTGAAAGGGGTTCCGCCATCTCCTAGATTCTAACGGCGTTAAATGATTTTTTTTTTACTCTCCCTCGTTTCTAAAAATGCCAAATTGTAATAATAGTGTTCACTCGTGTGCAAGTGATCTACGAAATCTGATCAATCCTTCAAAGTTTATCGTCGTTTTCTTAATTCTTTAGTTTTCTTTTTCTCTTTTTCAACCTACCTTTTTCATTATTATTTTTTCTTTCACTTTGTGAAGCTTTTGCAGCGGGTTTTGATATTACGCCAACTTGTCTTACAAACCAACGTAGCACAGGGATTCGTGAATAGGTTAGGAAAAAAGTCATAAAAAAATAGATGGCGCGACATGGCTAAACAAAACTAATCTTAAATCCTTAAATAAATTGATTAAATCAGTGAGCCTAATTTCCTCCTCTTGACTCTTGTGAAATCAACATTTGAAATTCCCAAAAAAGCAAGTTCTCGTAAATGAAAAGGGCAACCCTATTTACTACATGTTGTATTTTGTTTGGTGTATAAAGACAATAGTTAAAAGAAGTAGAGTGAGGAAAACTAGCAAACAGGGGATTATTATTGTTCATCCATTCATATAGAGAGAGAAATATACTTATATGATTCGTTTATGGTTAAACAGGGAATTGTACCACAGTGAGTGTTCCAATGAGAATATACCTCATTGCTGATGGAAGCTTTGGGTTTGGTTTATTTGGATTTGGTGTATAAATTGGAAAGAAACTGATCCGGTTATAGTTGAGTGTAAGATAATAATATTCATAAAAACTTTTGTTGCTAAATCTCACATATCCGACCATATCTGACGGAGGAAGTCACACATAAAGGATTCGGAGCCACAAACCTTAAGTTGTGTGAATATCTCTAAGAAAGTCAGCACACCCATGTGTTGTCGGTGGATGTAATTTTTTTACAGGCAAAACTATAAAACCTCTTGCATCCTTTATTGTTGATTTTTTTTGTATGGGGATTAGAGTTTGAAAGCAAAAAAGAAGAGAGAAACTGCATAAGAAAAAAGAAAAAAAAAAAGTAGCATAAGAAGATGTGGAAGGGAGTGTTTTATTATGTGATGAGAAGAGAATGGAAAAAGGTTGCACGTGTGGTTTTAAGTGAGCCACGACCACGAGAAGCATGCTGACATATGGTTTCCGAGTGAAAGTACTTGACTGCTGTCCAGCATGCGTCTCAATAATTAGAATTTGTTCTTCTCTCATTTTGAAGATATGGGCATGAATGTATGTTTACAAATGAAGGAATAGAGAAAAACCATGATAAAGTTTTGAAGGCTGAGAGCTCCTTTATATTTTTCTCCATTATGTTTCTCATCACTCTGTTGAGACAGTACCATATACTTAGAGTGCGTTTTAGTAACAATAAATAAGTTGTTGGAGTTTTCTGGAATGAATAGCTTCTGTGAATGTTGAAGATCTGTTAGGGATGTACCCTGTTGTACGTCACCTATTCTTCTGGATGCATGCCCGCAGAAAAATCAACTTCCTTCATCCCTTATAAATTTAATTAACTTCACATGGTCCCTACTATACTATTCCCTATTTCCTATTCGTTCTATAATTATTGTATAGAATGATTTATGATGCGAAATTCAAATTTGACTTCTAATTTTGAAGGTTTCGGAAAGGAAATCTTGTCTTAATTTTTAATATACATTTCCTCATAGTTTGCTGAGCATGTAAAGATTTTCATTTTCTTTCTAAATTGCTGGCAGACATTGTTGTGAATTTATAACACCTTAGTTAGACCGAAAATTCAACGTTTAATCATTATAAATCACCACAAACAATTAATCCATTCAAATAAAAACTAAAAAAACAAAATATATGAAAACTAAAACCAAACTCATGAGGAAGAAAATACAAAACAAACTCCTTTTTAACAAAATCCAGCTATTATGGAAAAATTATAGATTAATAACTAGAAAAAGAAAATCAGACCATTGGAAGTTTTGTCTTTTATCGATCTCTAAATTTGCAAGGTTATCAATACGAGAATTCTCTTCGTGAAAGATATGGGTTACTTTTATACTTTGTAACATCAAAACTTTCCAAGCCTTTTTGTCCTCTCGGTAAAAACCATCACAAATAAATTTGAGGAGAATTTCATTTAAGTTTGATTATCTTCACAATAAAAAAAATTACTTTTTCATTCTATCCTTATAATACATTTGATTCCAAGCTTGATTATTTACGAATGAATTTTATTAAAAAAAATATGTCAATAGTTATTGACAAATATTTATCGATATATTTATTTTTTATCGGTATTATTGACAAATTTTAAAAAAAATTCAATCTATTGGTAAAATTTAATTATGAATTTTTTATTGTCAATAAAATGTTGGTATTTTTAGTTTAACGATGAATTTTAAACATTAATGATCATTTTTATCGAGATCCGAAGTGTGAACTTTTGAACATGTGACAAAATTTGAGTAAATTTGAAAATTCATATAAATACTCCTGAAGGTTGAAACAAAATGAAAGATTTATTTACAAAAGACTCTCTCAAATAAAAAAGTTTGAATCTTTTGAATAAAAAAGAGTAAATTTGAAAAGGTGTATTTCATGATAAAATATTGTGTATTTATAAAGTTTTTGGACCTATGACTTATGTGATAAAAACATACAAGGTTTAGATGATATCAACTAATATCAAAATAACATATGCTATATATATGAAAATTAGCATCATAATAATAATAATAATAATAATAATAATAATAATAATAATAATAATAATAATGTGATACCTACCCAATATACAATATATTCTATAAATATATATGATATTAAAGAATATCATGACCTAATCAAACAATTACAATTTGGTCACATATGTTGTTAATACATGAATGTTTACACCAACAAATATATCTTAGAATATCTTCAGACTATTTTAGACTAGTAAAGCTGAATGAGCTTTATTTAGCATTCTTGCTAGATTGGGTATGTACATCATTAATTTGTAATATAATTTTTTTTTGTGTTTTATTCTTCTAAAATTGACACATTAAACAAAAGCTAATAATTATCATACTTTGTATAAAAAAATAAAATTATAAATAATTTAAAGAAAAATAAAGAACAAAGTTAAGGAAAAAATGGAGTACAGATTTGTTATCATGAATAAAACCTAAATTTAAGTTGCTCATGTTAGCAACAAAACAAATTAATTAGCAATATTATTTTATGTTAATTTTGTTGTAAAAAAATTACTTTTACTCGTTGGTATCTCTATCCGTTCGAAGTTTGTCTTTATAAATTATTTTATCTTTTGTTCCAATTTGTTATTTCTAAATTTTCTTTTCCAATACTTGTAAATGGTAAGGAAACACTTGTTTATAAATATTTATAGAATGTGAGAGAATGATTTAACTTTTCTATAAGTCAAAATAAGTTTTTTATATAGGACAAATATTTGTGTATAGCTTAAATTGATTTTAAAGAAACTAAATAAAAAAATTCTACAAATTTTCTTATTTATTAAATTTTAAGGATTTTTTTATTCTATTTTTTTTAATTACAAGTACTTATTATTAAAATATTATCCAAATAAAACCTATTTATTATAATCATACAAGTCTCTATCATAAAATATATTAATAAATCTTTCACCACATCATTCCTACGTTAGCAGAGAAGTATTCGGAATGTATGACTTTTGAAGAAAGAAAATAGTTTTTTCTACCCACCGAAAAAACTTCAGCCAAGGAAATAGTACAAAATTTTTATTTTTCTACTTTTAAAATGAAATTAAATTACAAAAACTTCCTTATTAATTCATTTATTTGTGTACAGTACAGTTGGGTAGTTTTGGTCTAAATATCGTAGTGTATATTATTTACTTGGACATACAAATTTTTTATATAAAGAAGTATGATGGAAGAAACTTTTTCATAGATTTTAGGAGAAAAAATTTTAAAAATGGAATCAATTATACTCCTTAAACTTTTTCAGAAAAAAAAAGGGAGACATGAATTGATTTTAAGTAACAATTAAGTTTTTTTAATTTTTTCTTCAAATAGACTGTTAAAAGTAATTCCATATCCTAACATAATAAGATAGTGTTGTGTAAGTTTTAGTAAAAGAGTAAAGTTTTCGTTATGTCCGTATAAATTGAAAATAACAATTTATATTATTTTTGTAAAATTATCACAAAATCATTTTTCAAATCTAAAACAAACACACACTATACATTGTTTTAAATTTTTTAAAATAATGTGCTACTTTAGGGAATCAATAGCACATTAGTATGCTGTTTAGGTCAGTTTGTTGTTTATGTTAATATAATTCATTTCCAGCTAAAAATTCTCCATTTCTGCTCTTTTCTTTTGGTGAGCTATTTTAAAATAATTAACGTCTTCGGGACATTAGTCAAGATTTCAACAAAAATTGAAAATTCTTGGTATATTTCCATATTTAGTTATTTTTCACAAACTTTTTTCCTAAATAAAAAGCCTTAGTTAGTTCCAGAATTTCCAACGATTATTGTCCTTCTAAAACACAATATACATGATATTTTTCATAATTTAGTAAATAAAAAAATACCTTTTATATACAAATGAAATTAATAATTTTAAAAGCCTGTCTGAACAAATCTATCTAAGTAAAAGAATATTTTAGTTTAATCAATCACAGCTAACTAATTAGTAAAGTAATCAAAATTTTACATCATGCCTAACACATACGTACGTCATCCAATTGTTCTTAGATTTTTTACCTCAGTCTCTTTACAACCTTTCTAAATCTTTTTTATCATTTGGTTTCTTCTTTCTCTCCTCCTTTTCTCTTTTATTATTTTGTACTGAAGAGACAGTTTTGCAGAAGGGATATATTTTGGTAGTTCTTCCATAAATTCAGTGTCCTTTTCATCATCTTTAAAAAAACAAAAAAATTAATTTTGAACACATAAATATAGCACCCACGTGATTAATTAATGTACGTATGCAGTACACAAATTTTGACTGCCAAAAAATACATAAAAAGGAATACCTTAACTTAAGGTTCAATCCACAGACTGGTTTAAAATAATAAGCTCTAGGGTTAAGTGAGATTCTATTTATTATATATTTCTCATAGAAATAAGTACTGAAAATTTGAAAAGGTAAGAAAAATGAAAGGGATTGGATAGACGCAAAAGGGTTTGTTTACGTAGAAAACTGAAAAATTGGGATAAAAGCAACACAAAGCAAGATACACGGTGGCCGGTCTTTAAGGGGTGATGGGTCCTACTTTGTCGATAGGCAAGTTGGAGGGAATATTTTTATTATATTAGGACCAAATAATTTCTTTTAGTTAGAAAACTGTTTTAGATTTTTGTATTTGTGAGATGAAGTGAGAAAATAAAGATATTAAAAGTTTTGAAATGATTAAAGAATTATAAAAATTAATTAAGGATTACAACATATATAATTTAAACTTTTAGTAGATATTAAAATCAAATAATGGAGATTTTACCATGACTAACGACTGAATTTAAAAAATTACTAAAGATTTGTGTCACATAGGTCAACCTAAAAGTTTCATATATGATATTCTTAATTTTTGTTCCGAAGAATTATTTTTGTTCTTAAATATTTGGAGATTTTGATTTAGGTTGTTTGTTCCGATTGATAAAAACAACTTATATAATTATAAATTATTTTCTTTAATAACAAGATGTTAAGATAAATGTCTTTATTTTTATTGACTCGATCATTAGGTGGTATGTTAAAGACACATAATCATTTGGTCTCAAATCAAAAAGATAATAAGACTAATATTTTTTATAATTCAATATTACAAATTGAATTATTATCTAGTGGCACTATTTCTAGTTAACTTCAATGTAACTTAAGAGAAAATCATGTAATTATATGTTAATTATGCTTAACTTAATATGTGTTATATGTATTCTCACTTTTCCCATATGCATATCAATATAAAAATCACGAAGTTAATATTATAAAAAAAAATAGACTAACTATGTGTTCTGTGTTGGGATGAAGATATTTTATTAGCAAAATTGTAAAATTTTACAATAATATATATGGTAATTAACAACTAAGATAAATACGCATTAAAAAGAGAAGAAAATTGTTCAACATCCACGAAAAGGTAAAACCTTCGATAGAAGAAGACGAGAGATGTGAAAAATGGTACGCTAGATACAAAAATATGGTTGCTGATGTCCATGAAGCCAAAAATTGTGAAAATGTATCTTTGCTTGCCCACTGTCTTAAGCTACAAGTGTTTGTTCTAAATCAAAGGATATTCACTACAAAACAAAATAATAGAATCTTAATGGAATATTTTGGAGAGCTGGTTGAAAATTGTAGGGATTTAGACCATCGTGACAAAATATTTGTTAAGGACTTTAATAATATGAAGTCATATTAGAAGTCATGAATTGAAAGATTGAGGATGCAAGCAGAGTAATCAAGAGGTTCTAAAAAAGGTAACTATAAGTGTACTCAGTGTAATAAGAGTGACCACATAAATGAATGATGCTATGAAATCTTAGAATATCCAGAGTGGCAGAATCATAATCTCACACAAAGAAGAATTCAAAAGGAAATTCAATTGCTACAGTAATTAATTTTTGATAAATTTATCACTATTCTTCTTCAACAATGTTATCAGCTAATGCAAACACAACATTAGTGATTTTTGAACAAAAACTTTTGTTCTTTTTTCAAGAAATCATTTGATGTGACTTTTTGAATAAAATAAACATTTATATGTTTTTATTTGATACCAAATTAATTTATTTGTATGTACCTATTGACTAAACATATTTATATTATATTAAATATAAAATAAGACAGTACAATATTGTATCTTCTATTTGACAAAATACTTACATCGATCATTTTTTTATATTTAAATTATTTTAACATTCAATCAAAATGATAAAGTGATACATGCATGTCATAAAGTAAAACTTGAGATTATACATGTCCTATAAGATTGACAATTAGACTTATGACAACTCTTAACGCACTCTGATTAATTAAAAGAAGACATTAGTAGACTTAAGACAACTCTATATAAAATGTACTAATTAAATACATAAAAGGAATATCATGTTTGTAGAAAATCATAATTTATTGGAACAGATTATATTGATTAATCATAATAAAAGAGGAATTATTATTACCTATGAGTTTACTTGTAGAAGAAATAATAAATCGGTCATGCAAGTTAGAAATAATAAACTGGTGAAGATAATGTAGTTTTTTCTTCGAACACTCCCTGTATAATATAGAAAAAACAGGGTACATTACTGTTTAAAAATTATGATTAGTTTGGAATTTGATGGAGCTTGTTTCTGGGGCGGGGTTTTTCATTTCCAAATTTTGAGTGTTACGGTGATTGAGGGATGTTTAGATAAAATAATAGGTAAATCATTGGTTTTGCACATACAAGTATCAATCTGGGACTGTGTTTGATTGGGGTTGGTTGCTCGTGGGATACGTTTTGGGGAGCTCAATGTAGGGACAAAACATAGAAATAAAATAATAAAAACTAATTTTGTCTTGTCGCCATACGTCACCGTCTTCTCTTACAAGCCCAATATGCAGCAGCAACAGTAGCAGTAGCAGGTCCCCCAACCCTAGAATTGACCACTGTCACTGGTCCACGCTACTTATCCCATTTTCAAGCCTAAATTTCTATTTTTCTATAAATATTTCCCACTTTTTTATTTTATTCTTCATTATTCTCTTGCCAATGCAACGCTGTTATTGCATGCCACATCCACCTCGCATCGTAAAACCTAATCCTTCTTCTTTAAGGTGCCTCTTTTTTATATATCGTTTCTTCTTCTCAGTTGCATGTGAGGTTTAATGTGTTTTTTATTAAGGTATATATTAAAAGGAAAAATATTTGAGAATAGGGGTGAGAAGAGGTTTTGTTGTTGGTGTTGGGTAGGTAGTACTTTATAAAAAATTTCTTTATAAAAAGAAATGAAAAGAAATAGAATATTAGAAAAAAGGATAGGGTGTGGAAGCCGTACCTTTGGTTGGTGTGGTGATAAGTTAGAAGAGGTCCATTATTGAGCTGAAAAATAAAAATGGTTAATTGATGGTATTAGTGGTTGCTGAAAGGGTGATGATTGATGTATATTTGATATAAGATTTCTTACCCCACCTAACCGTTACTTTTCCTCACAAATCACCCTCTGAGTGCTCAACTTATCCTTTTTCATCACCCAATTTAAAAACTAATCAACCAAATCTTTATTCTTTTCCCTCTCAATCTGTGGGAACAACACTTTCTAGAAGATTGACATAATTTAAGGCAAGAGAAGCTCCGGCATTTAGCTAAATCCTACTCCTCACTGCCCATGAAGCTTCCCCTTCCAATTTCTTTCCTTTTTCTTTACTAACAAACAAACATTTTAAACAGCTTTCAGACCCTCAACGTGCTCCCTCCACATGGAGTCAAGTCAAAATTAAAATTAAATAAAAAAGTTTATTAGCACTGCCTTTCATCTCAGCATTCAAATTCAACCCCCTCTCAAGGATATATATATATATATATAATATGTTTTGCTTGCCAAAGAGTAACACCTTGCTCAGTCAAAGTATAAGAGACAAACATCCATAACACTTTAAAACTATTATCACTAATTATCTTCTTTTTCTTCATTACACGTCTTCAATATCCTATCAACACGTTCACACCCTTCAGTTTCTTCTTTCGGCTAGGTCTTGTGTTTCTATCGGTTTAATAATTTTATTAAAAAATATCATCCATTAAGATTTATTCAATATTTTTATCAGGAAACAATCCAAACTTGTTATTAGTATAATATTTATATATTATAACTAATATCAAGAGTTTGTTAGTATGAATATTATTTATGATAAGTTATTATTCTGTCATTATTATTTACACTGTTATTATATATAATTATTTTGAGATAAATACTATTTCAATGTCAACATAAGTTCATGTTCGTGATCTTTTAAAATCTTAAGAAATCTTTTACAAATAGATTTCGTAAACAACAAAAAAATTCATTCCAATTAACAAACATTTTAAAGTCATTATTAAGATCCTATCATTTTTTTTTTCAAATCTATACTCACAATTTCGGATCATAAAACAAATTTTTATTTTATAGAATTAACTATCTTCAACAACAACAAAAAATCTAAATGCGTTTTACCTCTCGTTAAAGAATCGAACTTTGTGAAGACTACCTACTTGATATTTTGTATTTGTGTTTTTTTCTTGATCTTGTTGGTATCTTTTTTATTTGTATTTATGTATTTTATATATGCGAAACAGTGACATTGGAATAATTTCGTCGGTCAAAGGTGCCTACCGACACCTCTGTTAATCTGGGAATATTTTTTAGCAGAAATTTCTAATTCAAAACGGTATGTTCCATTTCTTACAGTGGCTCTGGTTCAAAGTTTAAAAAGTATGGAAATTAAGGTCCGAGTATTCCTTCATCATCCACGACAATTAATGAACTCGCATCGCACGTCATTTCATTTTCTGTTGATTAATGTTTTGTTGGGAAAATTAATGATAAATAATAGTAATAATGACAGTATTAATATAAGCAGACATAGTAATATTAATATAAGTTGTACTGTAAATGATATGGGTGTGGGGAATATTTCCCTTTTTTCCTTGGTGATGAAATGACCTTGCAATTTGATTGGTTTGATACATTATATTATTATTATTATTATCTTTATTATTATTATTATCTATGGGCATTAAAGTTGTCATAATGGTTTTGTGAGTCCCACTTGAGATGCATAGTGGCTTGGAAATGTTCCAAATCCATGGCTTTTAGTGATAAAGATTAGATAAAAGAAACAGGGATCATGAGAAAGAGTGATCATGTGATCTTGTCAACACCTAAATTTGTTAAGTCAATACATTCAGTTTTATTCACCTCACCACCCAACACTTCTCACTTCAAAAATAATAATTAACAATTTAATTATATTTTACATTTCCCTTTTGGAAAAATCACTTTTAGGTGGGCCTATGGACCTACCAATTCTTACCACAAATGCCCATGCTTTGAAAATACAAATCTTAACATATATAATCTAATATCAATCACAAATCACAACTACCACCTATAAGTGAGCTCCTACCTGCTAAATCAATACTTCCTGCTCCATTTCTTAACCCTCTCTCTCCCTCTATCTCCATCATTTTCTCTCCTTCAATATCAAACAATCATCTTTTTCTTCCACCTCTTTCCCTTTATTCTTTTTTTCCATAACAAAGGTATCACCAGGCCCAAGCCCATCCACACTTTGTACACACTCCATCGAAGGCCCATCGACCAATACCATTATTTTTAAATATTTTCTTTAATAAAATTTGGAAGGTTACTCCTTACACCATTTTACATTTCTTCCTAAATCTCATATTTTTTAAAAATTTTAAAACTGTCTTTCAAAAAATCCTACACTCACATTTTTTTTTTCAACAAATTTTGAAATCCGTTAAAAAAAAATCTTTCAATATATTTCAATATTTGTTGAAGAATTTTTCAAGATTTTAACGAATTTCGAAATTTGTTAAAATTTTCAGAAAATCCTTTAATAGATTCTGAAATTCTTTTGAATTTTTTTAAGACTTTAATCGATTTCAAAATTCGTTGAAAAATGATATTTTTGGAATGCGACTGATAAAAAAATAAAGGTGGAGAGGTGCACGAGTAGCCCTCTAAAATTCGTTACAAGAACATTTATTGAAAAATTTCGGTTTCCTCTTTCCACACCTCATTATTATTAACTGCACCCTATACAAATATTAAAAGATTAAAATACCCTCTTTACTGAGTCAAGCCACTGCTGCTGCATCATTGCTGTTGTGCTTCCATTGAACTCTTGAGAGGAACAAAAGAAAAAGAGAGCTTGTTCTGAAAATAAAAAATACTTGACTCTCTAGAAAGCTCGTTTTAGAAATCCGGTTCTAGAAGATAGTATATAGGAAAAGCCTGTTCAAGACATTTTACTATGCAAAGCTAATTTCAGAATGCATTTCACGTATTTCGAAAGCCTCTTCCAGAAATTTTGGAAAGTTTGTTCCAAGAGATTTTGGAAACGGACAAAATCACTTTTACAAGGGAGGGCAGTTAGAAATTATGGATCTGCAAGAAATAAAGCCAATATTTATACAGTAATACAATAGAGGCCCAAGAAGAAAACTCTAAACCTAATTACACCTGCTAAATCTCACAAACAAAGTGAATTAAAGGCACTACTTTTCCTAAACCTCCATAAACTATAAACTTCCTGCATCCCCATAAATTCTTTTATTTTTCATTGTGTAATTTGGAATACTTTTTTATATTATATTCCAGAATACATAATCAAAATACATTCATTTGAATTTTGGATAAAAAAATATATTTACAAGAATACAATTCAAAATATATTATGCAATTTAAAATATATTTTTTATTTTGTATTTTAGAATATATAATTCAAAATATAAAAAATTATAAATAATATATTCTGAAATATAAAAAATTATAAAATTATATATATTGAAATTTTGAAAGTGCAGGAAAAAATGGCCTCAATTAAATTAAGATTAGTTTTGGAATTATTTTGGTTAAGGCGGAAAAGAAACCAACCCGACTACCCAGAACTGCCTAAGCTTAACGTTTTCGTTTTCAACTACGATACATCTGGGCATATTTGGTTCTCTTTTTATTTTTATTTTTTAAAAACTGTTTTTCAAAACAGTTTTATTTTACCTTTTTCTTTTAAGAACAAGTTAATCTCACGCTTAAGTTTTGTAAATTAAATTTAAAGATAATAATACTTTAATAATAATTTTTTGACAACATTTTAACACGTGTCATTCTGTGTGATTGGTTTTATGTTAATGTTATTATTATTATTAATTATAAAATAATTTTGAATCAATCACAAACAACATAAATGATATTTGAGATATTATTAAGATGTTATTAAAAAATATTTTCAAAATATCATTATCTAAATTTAAAATAGGTATTCTTCAACAAAGTCTGTCTAATACATTGGAAATTATTGAATAAAACAGAATCCTAAGGCTGTGTTCGCATGAATAGATTTTACTGGTCATGCGGATTTGCGAGCGAAGATTGAATTAACCTGTGCTGTTCGCTTGAGCTGATAACAAGGGATGAGGCAGGATGGATTTGCGAGATGGAGTCCAATTTCGTCACTCGCATGAATGAAGAGATTTGCGCGGATTGTTACGGAAAAGTCAAATGTGCCCTTCAGTTATTACCTAAATTCCAATCCTGGTTTGTTCATGGCATGAAGAAGCACTGGAATGAAGACACAGCTGATTCCATGAATTCAGAGCCGAAGAAGACAATGCACGGGAGGATGGCGTAACCGATTACAAGAAATTTGTAATCGGTTACGAAGGACTGAAGTTGTCCTCACACATGTGTAATCGGTTACGCAAAGGTGTAACCGGTTACACGGCATGCTGCTTTGGTTGAATAAAGATCACAGGAGCAACTGGAAGTCATGGACGGTGGTTGTTGTTTAGATGGCACCGTGGAGTAGCTTCTCTTTTCTTCCCTTGCTTCTTCAAACTTCTAAAACTATTATCTTTTCTTATAAAATAAATAATTATAGATTTAAATAAATCATTTTGGTATTGTAATGTTAATTTAATTTTAAAAGAAATATAAAATAAAACATGTGATTTCAAATTATCTATTGAAACAAAATCACAAGAAATGTTTTTTTTAACACGTCTCTTTAAAACAAAAGGAATAGCATCCACAATAATCAAATGAAATCAATTCATTTAAATACTTTTCTATATAATTAAAACTAATTATTATAATTGATGAACAGTTCCAAAAATTGAAAATTGATGTTATAATTAAAACTAATTATTATAATTGATAAGCAGTTCCAAAAATTGAAAATTGATGTTTTAATAGATGTTGTTTGCAAATTACTTCTAAGTATTATAATTTTTTTATTAAATTCATTTTACTTCTAAAAATTATAATTTTTTAATAAATTCATTTTACTAAATTATAATTTTTTTACTTTTAAAAAATTAATTTTAATTATTATTTTTAACTTTTTACTCTTTATAAACATTTTTACAATTAAATATAACATTAACAAATAACATTTTATATTACTAGAGACATTTTAGTAATCTTTAATTTCTATCAATTAAACCAATTTTTTAAATCTGTCACATCAATCAAATCGTACACTAATCCTCACAAACTTTACTTCTAAATCCACTTTCAATTATCCACAAATCCATTCAAAAAAATAACAAAAAAATTACCCTCAAATCTACTCAAATTCATTCAAATCATCTTCTCCATATCATCTCCCTCAAATCATTTCAAAAGAACAAACCCGTAAAATATTTTACTATTTTGCGAGATATTATCTAAGTATTTTTATTCAAAATATTCGTAAAGGCGTGATAAAAAAAAAAGTAATTAATACTTAATTGGACTGCACCCGCGCAGTAGCAACATGGCCCATCATCAGTGTTCTGTCCCGTCAATGTAGAGCAGTCCAGCTTTAAGTTACCGTTAACAACACATGCGTTCCATCATGACAGTAAATTTCTTTAACAATTTTTTTCCTTTTTTGAATGACAAATTTTAACACTTGGTAAATTATTTATCGTAATTTTAAAAAGAATTATTTATAGATAAAATGAAAAATACAAATAAAAAAAGGTAATAAGTTTATTTATTACGAAGCGGTCTTGGTGTGCAAAATATATATCCGTGTAATTTCATTTTGCAGAACGGTTTAAAAAAATTGAGGATTTGATAAGATCCAACGGCCCTAATTATTTGTGGCGTGAGAGCCGCTAGAAGCTTCTAGGTGTAAGTGGCTCCTTCTCACTCCCATTCAAATACAGATACTATTTCTGCCTTTTCATGTCTATATGAGATAAGAGAGAGTGCAGAGGC
This sequence comes from Vigna angularis, assembly GCF_016808095.1. Lineage (NCBI taxonomy): Eukaryota > Viridiplantae > Streptophyta > Magnoliopsida > Fabales > Fabaceae > Vigna > Vigna angularis. Next base: position 17,359,058 of record NC_068972.1, read on the forward strand.
AAATTACACGTTTGTGCGTGAATCTAACGGAATTTCTTCATAACCTCGTTCCTCTCTTCTGCGTTAGATTCACGCACAAACTTGCCATTTCCCTTTTCTTTATTATCTTTCATTTCGTAAGCAGAACTTGCTTTCTTGCATTCCACTTCCGATTCGGATTTCTCTCTTTACCGCTCCTCAAACGATGATGTCGAAGCTGGGTTTCTAGTTGCGCTGAGGTATGTCATCTTTCATTTTGCCGCTGTTTATTTTGCTGGATTTAAAAATGCTTTTGATAATTAATTTCGATTTTACATTCTAATTAGTGAACATCTAACTAATTGCATGTTAATTTTAAAAAAATTGTAATGATTATGAAGAGCTTTTGTTGTGTATGAAACTCGCGTGGTATACAACAGGTAAGTCTTCAGGAATGGTGGCGTCCAAAGAAAATCTATTTTGTTAAATTTTAATATAATCTTTTTATTGCATTGGGAGTTTATTTATTTTATTGATGATTCTTTTTAAAAGGTTTAACTCTCTTGTTCTACATGGTTTAATAAATTCAAAGCAATTTTATTTTTCCAAGTATTCGTTGTTAATCCAGATTCAGATACCTTTATAATAAGGTTAAGAATGAGATTTTTAATATCATGGGAGTAATTAATACAAAAGAAGTATCATAACAAACTTTATTTTTACATTAGATAACTTTGTATATGCATTTTTGATCGTTTGCACTAGTTATTTTTTCTACCGTATTTTCATAGTATTGTGTTGGAATTAATCCTTCTTGAATACTGTTCACATATGCTTCTGAATTCATTAAAGCTATTGTTTTAAATATTTCTTCTTTTACAACTAATTTACTTCAACATGCCATTTATGAGTGATTATCAAATTTAATAGATTAATATAACTATTATTAGATGTGCTTTCAATTTCTTTTTTTCTCTTTTTTTATCATTTTGATTTCTTATAATATCTTTTCCTTCTCATTCTAATAATCTATATTCTAAAGATATATAATTTTCTTCTAATATTTGTATATTTTGTTTAAGATTTTGTATCTCTTCTTATAAATCTTTTATTATTTACCTTTACTTGACCCTTAAATCTATTGTAAATTTCTTTCATGCTTATTGGTTTTATATATTGTTAATACCCAATTTTTTTCTCGGTGAATAAAATTTATTTTTTACATGTAAAACAAAAAAAAAATATTATTTGTTCTACTATTTACATCCCTAATTTAACTATTTCAAAACTCTATTATTTCCAATGGTTTGTTTGGAAGAACATAGTGTGTCAGTATGTGTCGCATACTATCATCATCGATAATGGAAAGTAGTTTATTGATAAAAGTTTGGCTGAGTTCTATACCAACCTTGACATCAAATATGTCACAAGATCTCTAGAGTATCTCTAGTCCAATGGGCAAGTTGAAGCCACAAAAGAGGTTATCTTAATGCAATTGAGGAAGAGGCTAGACTTGGCTAAAGATAGATGACCACAACATCTTTTGGAAATGTTATGGGCTTATTAGTGTACTTTATAATCTTCTACTAAGGAAATGCTCTTAAGCTTGGTATATAGCACGAATGTTGTAATACCTATGGGGATAGATGAACCATCATCTCGGTAACAAGAATACAATGAAGACCATAATGATGATTGTCTTTCATATTGATCTCGACTTGCTCACTAAAATGAGGGAAAAACCTCAAATATGAGAAAGCTGAGAGAATCTAGGAAATACAACTCTAACTTGAAGTCGAGATTTTTCCAAAAGGGAGACTTGTTATGGTGCATGGGTAGCAACGCTAAGAAGTTCTTTGTGAACTGGGAAGGACCATTCAGAATAGTTGAAGATGCCAACAAGGAATACTTGTTGAGACATCCTATACCTGATACTTGGAATGTAATCCATTTGAAATTATATTTTAACTAATGCTTGTAATCTATAATGTACTATTTTTAATTGGTCTTTTTTTCTTAAAAGAGAGTTTTCTATCAAGAATGTTTTAACGAAACACTTGTTCCTTGTTAGCAACCTAATCAGTCTTGGTTGAACTTAATCTTTAGTTTCCTACCAACAACCTAATCGGTGTAGGATGAAAAACACTTCAATAATTTTTTGTTGACTACCATTCCAGTATTTTAGAAAAATCTCAAAGTCCTTTGTCGACGTATATGTTGACCTTGATTGAATAAAGAATAATACAAATCTAAATTACTTAAAGTTACTACCATGTTCATTGTGATTAAAATCACTCCAATTACATTATACTTAGTCCTAGATATGTTAATCTCGACATTTGCACAAAGTTTGGAATAATGTACAAGTTATAAAAAGCAACAAATAGATGATTATTGAAGGCAAAAAGTTTCCATGAACTAGCTCATAATTATACAAGTCTTGGCCTAAATGTATTTTGGCCTTTACAAAAAAAAATACAAAACAATATATAACAACAAATATTGTCATCTTATCCTATAGTCTTCGGTTCTTTTCTTCATTGACTTAAGTTTTGGCACTAGCACCATGATGTTTAACAGTAGGAAAAGATTCTTGTATAGTAGAAGGTGAGGGCATTTTGGTCGCTGTAGGGGAATGCACTTGAGTATCCCTACGAGTCCGTTGTCGGCATCCTCAAGGGTGACATTTGCATCTGCTTCGATAATCTCATTGACATCCATAAGTGCACATCTAATCTTATGTCTTTATTCACTTCACTTCAAAACACTCATCCCTTATCGATATCTTGAAGAGAAACTCCTTAAAGCCCTACTAAAATCATTATTATGTTCAGAAAGAACAAGCTTCCAGTAATTGAAAAATTCAACCTCAACATTTTCTCGTTCCCTCTTTTCCTTAGCCAATGTCACATTCAATTCCTTCTCCTTGTCCTTACCCTTCTTCTTTGATTCAAGGCAACAATTTTTCTAACTCTAATAATTTTTTTCCAGTTCAACCTTTTTTGCCTTCATAACCTCGTACTCCTTTTCTAGGCCCTCCTTGTCAACGACACATTTTTCTTCAAGACCACAAATTCATTGACCATTTTTGTCTTCCCTTCATCCTTAATCTCCTTCTTTAACAACTTGGTGATCATGTGGTCATGAGAGATCGACTATGAAGTTCGAGATATGCCTTTATCAAGACCTTTGTATCACTATCTTCGACCAATCGCATTGGTCATCATTAAAATTGAACTGAAGGCATTGTTTCATACTCAATTAAGGACCAATTAATGCCCTATAGTTATCAGCATTATAACTAGAACTTCCCTCAGGCAGGTTCAGTTTAGTCTGTAACTTCTTCTTGTCCTCCTCCTTCGGATCTTTGAAGGCTAAATCTTCTTATAAGCAATAACACGAGGAGGGAGGATATCCACAATCAACCCATTTATCATAGGAACGAATGACCTTCTCCTTGCTTGTCGCCAGTAATATCTTATTCGTCAAGTTATAAAAGAAATCACCCATCCAAACCTTTTGTGTGTGATAAGCCATCACTCTTGCAAAGGATGAAACATAGTTAGATTAGTTGAATACCAATCTATCATGAACTTGAAAATGTTTACTTACCATACATATCATTCAAGGGTTGGAAGATAAGTATATCTTAACAATCTCGCTAATAGGAAGCCGAAGGGGAAGTTCATTCAGTAGTTTGAAAATTTTTTTATTCTAATTAGTCATGTCTTTTCTCAGCCATTCCTAATACCTAGTTAGATTTTCAGTCTAATAAAAAGGAAAGTTAGTCTAATAAAAAGGAAATCTAGAATTATTATTCTCATAGTAAAAATGAGATAGACCATTGTCAATCACCGTGACCTAGAAGAAACCATTTTTAAAAGTTCTTGAATGATTCAAATTAAGAACCTAGTAAGCTTGTCCCATACTAACTGACTAAAGAAGGTCATGTAACTGGATGTCGAGGTTGTGTGCTATAAAAATGCAAAAAACATTGAGATGTAGAGTTTAGAGCTAAGGTTTCACAAATAGGCATAGGAAAATGATTAACACATCTGAATTTTTTACATTCATTTGGCACTACCCTTATTTACTTTTTACTCTCTTCTTTCCTGAAAAAATACAAAACTCTACACTTTTATGACCATTTTACGCTCATACTTTGTGTCAAATGAATGTAAAAGTATGTCATGATACCATTATTTATACGCATAAATGCTTCGAGATAACTTTAACTATTCAGATGAAGTTTGATGGGTACATTCAAAATGTGCTGCACACCCATAGTAAACTCATCAAACAGTAATTGGACATATACTTAGATAAAAAAAGACATATACACATAAAAAAATTCCTTTGAATAACCCTCTTGGTCATGAAAAACATTATCTACGGTATTCGCTCTTTTGAGAAATATAATGTCCTTGACCTCACACTCTTTTATATATATATATATATATATATATATATATATATATATATATATATATATATGTGGTGTTTAGCCAAAATCTTAACATGGAAGACCACTTAAATTTGGAAGTGTATTGTTTTACTTTAGGATCAATTCATTTATATCATTTTCTCTTTTATCAATACGACTCAATTACCTCATTGGCCAACTTTATTCTTTTCTCGATCAAAACCTCTTGGTTCACATGGGAAAACCCTTAATAATGACTAGACAAAGAACTACTACTACTTGGATTTGGGTTATCCTTAACAAACATATTAGAACTATTAGAAGACATACCTGATTCTAGTCGGCAATATGATGTTAAGAACTTTTGAAATAGATTATCAACAATAAAGAAAGAATGCTAACGTAAGTGATCAAATGAAAAATGTGTACTTTATTTATAGCACAATCATGGAAACACTTCATCTTCCACCTCTATAATCCCAACCATCAGATAACAGTCAAAGGTTACACCTTTACATCCTCCCAACGTCACATCATTTCCTTCATGCCTGACAACCATCAAATCAAATCTCTTCTTTGTTATGCTTCTTGAGACTGGAGGCTATACTATACCTATAGAGTCAGATGACCAAAGAAATGTAATTTTTCTTTGCACATGATAACTAGGCCGTAGACTATCATCATAGCAACATCTCGTAAGACTTCAACATGTAACATTTTAAGCTTGGGAACCAATGAATTATAGACATCTAGCCGTACCTCGACCATTCAAGTATAAATATTATATTTGTTGGAGTACATCTCAATCATGTAAGTCGACATATACTCGGTCCAAATGTATTTGACTAAAAAAGAACTACACTAGTTAAATTATTAATATTAATAAATTATGATTAAATTATGAATAAAAAATCAAAACAAGATTGCTACCCAATTAATAGATAAGGATCTATAAGCAAAATATATATATATATATATATATATATATATATATATATATATATTAATTACGTTCATTATTATAATATTTATTATAATATGACACATTTAATTTATTTAAGCATCAAAGTTTTTCAGACATAATTTCCTATTAGGGTTAGAATACGAAAAAATAGTAGCTGGTGAAAATGTTTGTAGAGAGTATTATTGATTTCAGGGGAAAGAAAAGATACCCAATGCACGATAGATGATGCACACCTTCAACCCAATAAGCTTTCTCTATTTTACACCATGAATGCATTGAATTCTGTTATGACAATGCTAATTGTTAAATCATTGAAATGAACTTTCTGTACGCCTTTTCTACGAGATCAAACAAAGCTTTCATAACAAGGAAATGTCTTGCGCACTTAGAAACAGGTCGAGCGAATGAAAACATTTGAAAGTGATACAGCAAAATATTTTAATTTACGACAACACAAATTATTGTACTAAAAAATACACACAAACATGTTCTCATGATGTGTTTCAACTATGAAGACCACATCGTTATAAAGATAATATCACGTTCCATTAATTTTACTTTTGCATCACTGATCTCTTTAAAAAAATCCCTTTTCTTTATTTTTGTTTGTTTTGATAGTTATATAGTCTTAACATAAAATGTAGTCAGTCCCTCAACGAAGAATTATGTTATCTTATTATTATCTTGTGCAAACTTCACACTTACAATTTACTTGTATTAATTCTTTTATAACCCTCTTTCATTAATTAGTGTGCATCACGCTCCACTTATTTTAAAGAAACAATGTTTTATTTTGTATATAAAAAAATCCCTTAAAGTGCTTTTAAAAGATAAAGCATTTTTTAATAAAATATTAACCGTTCCCACTAAGCAATACACAGGTGTCAGTTGTTTCAATTTATTTGAATTGGCATGTTGGGTGTTGGGTTATATCACTTCAAGTGTAGTTTGTTGGGTTAAAATAGGACAAATATCATATAGATATAACATTTGTAATATAAGAGTTATATTAAAAGATAATTTATCTAATTTATTAAGATAAAATTTCAATTTAATTAAATAAATACCAAAATATTTAAGAAATTTAATTTAAGTTTAATCTGGGGTTCATTAAATTATTGGTCTAAACTATCTTTATATGGGATGCTAAAACTATTCCATTAGCTAAAAATTAGTTATCTAATATTTAAATTGTAAACAATTTAAATTTAAATAATCCCCTTAATTTTTAAAAATTCAATAATCTACTTAATCAGCCAATGTTAAGCCCTGCATTAATTTATATTAAAGATTCACATTAATTATCGCATTAAGTAAACCCAGAATTTTGCAAGAATAACATACAGGTAAACTTTAAAATCAGAAATTTAATAACTTCAGTAATTCATTGCGGTAGTTTGAGCTTGGTAACTCAAGTTTTGTTCGACAATTCTGGCTAGTTGGATAATTTTGGACATTTTTTTTTAATTAGCATACTTCTCACAATTTTTTTTATAAAAATATTTGACTTATCTTTATTGTCCACCTCAGCATACTTTTTACATTTAAATTATACATTACTCGTATTTAAATTTACTCAGCAAAGACAAATGTGTTTAACAAAGTGATTTATGTTTATATTTATATTTATATTTTATTACATTGCATAAATTCCCTACTCTAATATAAATTTCTCGTATTGATTATTTGAGTCTTTTATATTGGTTAATGAATTGATATGAAAAGTGAGGAAATTTCAATATTTGTAAATATTTTGTTGTAGGAAATGAGTTTTTAGAGAGTGAGAGGATTATATAGTGACTGAATAGAATGTTATTTCTATATTGTTGGCAACTCTAATTGATGAAATGTGATATTTCATATTGATCAGAGAACTATAATCATTATAGAATGTGATGTTTTTCTTTTAAAGTATTACATTCTTAAAAAAATTCAATAATAAAAAACCATGTTGGGAAACTTGATGTATAGATCTACAAAAATGTTGACATTAATCAAAGTTTCTACATCGAAAAAGATGTAAAAATAATTTAGGTCTCAAAATCTAAAACATGAGAAACAGTTATTTAAGATACTAGAGAACTCAAATTGAAATACATGTACAAGATTCTAAGTAGATATGAAATAAAGAGAATAAGGTAAGAGAGTGGAAAATGAAAGTAAATATGATTTGTTTGAATTAAAGGGAGATCGGGAAATGAAACAAATAAAGAAAGGAAAAGATAATGAAAAATGAAGTTGTTAGATTACGATAATATGATTGAAAAGTTTTAAATAGATGTATTGACTTGATAGAATAAATTTAATTGTATACATTTAAAGAATAATTTATAAAATATAAATTTAAAATAAATTAATGTTAAAATTAATTTTTGAGAATATAAATGAAAGCTAAAATACAAATTACTATAAAAATTTAACAAACAAAAAACTATATTTAAAAAAAATTATCCTGATAAATAATAAAAATTTAAATTAATTATTTCTAATTTTATTTATTATTTCAATAGTTTTTATTTTAATTATTATGTTTTTACAATACAAAATATATGTTAAAAATTTGTTTTATTTTATCAACTATTTTAATATTTTTTTTATTTTATCAACTATTTTAATATTTTTTATTTTAATTATTCATTTATTATATTTTAGTATAATATTTTTTAAATATTTAACTATTATCTAATGTTCAAAAGTCGATTATACATAGCATATAATTATTATGATTAACTTCCTTCATAAATCTTTACATTACAGTAAAAAAAGTCTAACAAAATAATTTTGTCTTGTTTTATGTGGATTTCATCTTTCAATACATTGACATTTTATCACTTTCTAAAGTTGTAGATCCAAATATACATTAATAGTGAATTATAATTAATGTAAGAACTTCATGAATGGAAGTAGATCAGGAGTAAAAAAATCTAAGAAGAATCAATCATGGCGATAACAAAAGGGATAGAGTGGAAAAGAACAAGAAGAGTGACAATAATACAACATGTAGAAAGAGATGAAAATTGGTAAAAGTATGCAAAGTGAAAAGGTAAGAAAATAAGATAATGACATGATGCCACTGAGAAGAGAAATGAGAATGAAATGAATAATGAGAAATCATATACGATTTTGCAGATATATTTTAAAAAAACTTTAATACATACTTTATGCTATTGTGTCTCAAGGCACAAAATATAATGCGATACATATTAAGTTATTCTTTAGTTTGATTTTAATTTCTTTATGCAATTTCGTATGTTTTGTTTTTGTTTAATATATTTTTATTATGTAAAAGTTTTTAATCTCTCTAGCTTATCAAATATTGGTTCGAATGCACATTGCTGGTAGAAAAAGGTTAAATTGAAAGTAGATTTTAAAATTACAAGTACTAATGTTTTCTTTAATCAAATATATCAACCAGAATTAAATTAAAGTAGACCGTAGGGATTAAAATATGTTTGAATTCATACCTATAATTTAAAAGAATTATTATTGGCTCGATTTTATATACGAACTTTGGGAAGTTTGAATGAACTACATTGTCTTGTAATAATAAGTGTTTTACGCGTTATTTCTATGCAACGTGAATAAGCATACTAAAATCAGTATTTAGATATTTCATTGGTTAAGTAGAGGTTAGTACGTCTTAACGAAATAGTACATAAGGATTGGTGGTGTTGATATGGAAGATAGTACGTTAATATATTACTTTTTATGTATTAACTTTTTACATGGGATAAGATGGTTGTACACACACAAAAATTATAAAAAGACTAATGATATTTTACACGTTATTTTTTTAACATTAATTATTATTATTTTTCTTTTATAAATATAAAAATCCACCTTTTTATAATTATTTTACTCTTAGAATAATGATTCTTAATGAATGGTTAGTTTAACTTAGTTGTATGAGTAATTGAAGTAGTATACTGGAAATATATAATATTAATTAGTTGAATAGTTAAAGTAAGAGAAAATGAGAGAATGGTTTTGAGAAGATGGTCCTGAAAGAGGCGAAAGGCAGAGTGAAAGTGGCGATGAAAAGGGGGAAAACGGTGCGTCACATCAAATGAAATGAAATGTGTTAATGGTATGTGATCTAATCTAAATTTTGAATAAAGCATAGTCACACACAACAAAAGTCAAGAGCCGCGCCAATCGCGATCTTTCCTTCCTTCTTCCCTTCACTAACCCACCGGCCGCCACACCATACCACGGAGTCAACCTTCTACAATCATAGCCATTTTCATTACCACAATAACTGTAAAATCTTTCATAACAAACACGTGTCTTCATTCTTCAATCATCACTTCTAACTGCTCACACGCACGCCACCACTCCATTCCACAATGCTTCGTTACCTTTTGCTGTTGTTCTTATTGGGCCTGGGAGCCCGGGTGGAGTCACACGAGGAATCGGGCCCCTGGAGCTGCAACTCCGAGTCCGAGATCCGAGTCGAGGCCAATTTCAAACCCGGCGTTATTACACTGGATGGCCACGCCGACGATTGGAAGGACATTGATGCGTCCTACTTCCCCCTCCTCCCCGCCCTCGACCCTGACGCTGAGAATGAATTCAAAGGTGGAAAGATGAGCGTTAAGGTATCGCACTCCATCCGCTTCAGTTAACTTTCGTCATTTTTTTTTCTTTATTATTTTTCTCATTTTTTTTTTTGTTGCAGAGTGTGCATGATGGCCGCGATATCTTCTTTCTATTGCAAGTCGACGGTGATTATGCGTACTCCAAAGGGTAATAATATGCCCTCACACGCATATAAAAAAAACTTCTGGCTAGTTTAGCTTGTTTGTTTTGATACTGAACCAAACTTATTTCTGTTGATAATGTTTTGAAATTTAATGTTAAGGTCCGATATGTTTGTAAATAAGAGAGGATACATCATAATTGTGAGTTTCATTTAAACTTTACTTACATCTTATACGATTTAATCATATTATCGAATTAATCCTATTTATTAACATGATGCTCCACTGAGGTGAGTTCCTGTGTAATGGCTGTATAACAACGTTTTAGATCCATGTTACTTATAAATTAAGTTCTTTATATGTATTATCATTTTCTTCTTTTTTTCTGTGTATGGTAGTTTATGACGAGATTTTGTATGGTTGGTGCATTTGTTTTGCAACGCAGTGAAAGCAAGAAATGTCCATCTGTTGCTCTCATGTTTCAGATTGGAGATGGTGCCTCTTATCATAATGTAAGCTGATGGCACTGAACAATAGTTTGTTCAAATGCTTTCCAAGTTTTGCGGTCTTTGTTGCTTTCAATTATAATCCTGATCCTTTTATCAAAATATTTTTATGAAACATTATTTGATAAAGATTGTGTCGATTGTTATAAGATGGGTGGCTGTGAGGAACATTCAACCTCATGCACTAACAAGACCTGCAAAGGTCATGAAGTTGACATTATGCACTTTTCCATAGGAAGTGCTATTCCAGGACGGCTTTATGGCGGCAATCCCTTGGACAATAGGGATGGAAATGGTGGCGACAGGTGATGTGTTGAAAAGTTTCTTAACTTGTACTGTATTGTTTGACAATTCATGATAGCTCTTTTTTTTGCTGGATGTGTTCATTCAGTTTCCTATATTTTGGTGGTACAGGTTTGGTCACTTGGTTGATCTGTATGCCTGGAATCCACATTGTAGATACTTGGATGGAACTGGTCCTCCAGGTTCTGGTATGTACAAGGGCAACACCATTAATAAGAATTATTTGCTTGTATGACTGAAAAAACAGCTGAATAGGATTGAAACACCCTGTGGAATTATCACAGAGGCTTCCTAGAAATTTGAAATTACTGGTCTGTAGTTACTTCCATGACTTCACTCTTGTTCACTAACCACATCTTCCTTCATACTTATGCCCATTATTCTGGTGTTCATGCAATTCTTTAAGTGGAACATGGTTTATTCTTCTGTATACATTTTCTATTATCATATTACTTGTCTTTTTCCCCTTCCAGTGTTGTCTGTATTTTCTATTGTACGTTATTTAGTTTGCTTACTTATTAATATCCTTAACAGTTTACTCACTTTAGCCATATAAAAAGAAAATATTTATATCTTGTTTTGAACCATGCACGAGGTGGTTCATTATTTTATTCCTTTAGCATAGCATTGGAAATTAAGGTTCACGCTGATATTAATCTCTTCTAAATTTGCTCCTTGGTTTTTCTTCTCAGCAGTTTTTGTAAAGTAATTTATCTTTGCCCTACAAATCCCAATTTAAAATTGATGTAACTTTACATATGAAAATGATTAAGTAGTGATTTTGGCATATGTATGATGCGTCTTAGATTACTTTAAGATGACTTCATTCACATTGGAAGAAAGGGATGTGCCAAAATTAATTAAGGCATCTCTTATCCGTATATTAGAGGACAAGATGTAGATATAAGTGCTGTTAATGCTATAAGATTACATAAGACAACTTTTAAGTTCCTAAGTCAGGTGAAGGTATTAAGTTTTAAATGGCATGACACAAGATGGACAAGTGCTGTTGTTGGGCCCACAGTTCATAGCACTCAACACAATAGCACCAAGCAGTATTTCATTGAAATCATAATATGTCCTACATCAGTTACTTTATACTCAGTGGTATTTTCATAATCTTAAACATATAATATTTTCTCTTTGTATCTAAAATGATGTGTGGAGCATAACATATCCAGTCTCGTAATGGCAAACCAATTTACATTATTTTCTTTATCTGTAGAAAAAACATCATTTCAGCTAGTATATCAAACAAAGATTTATTTTACTAGGTGAAATTAGTCACATGAACAAAAGTCGTTGAAACTTCAAAAATTATTGTTCCAATATACTTGTCTTAACCTGTCGTGATGCCTTTTTTGGAAAAAAATTGAAATGGAGTCCACAAGTTCCAAAGTCGATAATACAATTGAATATGGTGAAAACTCCCTTGTGTTCAATATACACATAGGATCCTCTATTTATAATAGAACAAATATGGACTAAGCCCAAAATACAAATAAGAAATAATAACAAACAAACTAATAAAGATAAAATATAAAGATAATATATCTAACACTCCCCCTCAAGCTCGAGCATACAAATTGTATGTACCAAGCTTGGAACAAATAAACTCAATTCGAGGACCCCTTAATGACTTGGTCAATATATCTGCGAGTTGATCGTTTGACCCAACAAACTCAATACATATTTCTTTAGTCAACAACTTTTCACGAACAATGACAATCAATCTCTATATGTTTAGTCCTTTCGTGAAACACTGGATTTGATGCAATTTGGAGATCAGCTTGATTATCACAATACATCTTCATAGTAGGGATGTCACCGAAGTTAAGCTCTTGAAGGAATTGTTTCACCCATATAACTTCACATGTGAGTGACGCCATCGCCTTATACTCGGCTTCAGCTGTTGATTGAGCTACTATATTTTGTTTCTTACTTTTCCATGAAATAATGTTTCTTCCTAGAAAAACAGAATATCATGTAGGAGACCGTCTATCAATAGGCAAACCTGCCCAATCTGCATCACAATACCCAGAGACCTGAATGCTTCCTTTATCTTCATATAACAATCCTTGCTCGGGAGCCTTTTTGATATACCTTGTAATGACAATATCATCAACATATACTATTAAGTAAACAACCGAATGGTCTGCTTCACTATGTTTTAGCCCAAATTTTTCAACAATGGAGCTAAACTTTCCAAACCAAGCACGTGGTGATTGCTTGAGGCCATATAGAGATCGATGCAATTTGCATATCCTGAGTTCTTCGACAACAGATTGGGCTTCAGCCATGAAGGACACCATATCATGGTCGGCCATTTTAAGAGATGCAATAGAGACGTTGCATATCGTTGGCATAGATGCTTTGAGCTTTCTTCCAAAAGGAGTGACAAGTTTTGAAAGCCCTCAGAGATATAAGAAGTTTAGGTTCCACTAATTGCCATAATAGGGCACACAACTAGAAATCTGCTTGTTTCCACTGATCAACTATTTTAGCAGGCACATGGCTTCCATCTCGCTCAAGGTGGTCATAATGCCCTTGGCCAAGGAACCACATTTCAACGGCAGCAGACCATGATAAATAATTTTTTCCATTTAGCTCCTCGGAGGTAATGGATGGGCTTTCGGAGAAGGAAAAAGTATTGCCATACGCCATCTTTGACGAAGACGAATCACACCAGCGAGGAACAAGAAAACCCTAAGGGTTTAGACGGACAAAACTGTGACGACAGCCGGTGGTGGATGGCCGGCGGCGGGCGATGGCGGATAGCGACACCAAACAAATGATACGAGACAGAAACCAGAGCAGGATCGACCCGCTCTGATACCAAGTTGAATATAGTGAAAACTCCCTTGTATTCAATATACAAAGGGTCCTCTATTTATAATAGAACAAATATGAGCTAAGTCCAAAATACAAATAAGAAATAATAACAAACTAACTAATAAAGATAAAAGATAAAGATAATATATCTAACAAATACTTTGGAAATGGTGACCCTAATGATATCAATGGATATGAGATTGAAATATTGGTGCTAAAAGGGGAGTTTAGGCTACTTTTATTCAAAACTCTCACATCATTTAAAAGACGAGGCTAAGGGAAGTTACAAATACCCTTCTTAGTTAACCCACCATTGATGCACCTTTTCAAAACAAAATTGTGATAGAGCCACTGAATTTAAAACCAACAATAACCTTGGTGTGGTAACTATGTCAACAAGCTTGAGGTCGGAACAATTGAATATCATGTAATCCTATTAATAGATGTCCTTGTACTCTCCCTTGCCTTTTTAATTATTTCCAATGTCTTCTATACGTGTCCAAACCACCTTACTCGATTTTCTATCTTTTTTCTTTTAATTAGTTCCATATCATTATCGTTTTGTGTACACTCATTCCGTATCTTGTCCTCTTATATTATTCCTACCTTTTTCTTGTTATCCCTATAAAGCTCAAGATTGATATCATAAAGTATAGTTAGATGCATATAAGTACCATATAAGTTGTCCTTGAACTATAGTAGGTACTTTGCACTCACAAATGATGTTCAATGACTTTCTTCATTTGAGTCAACCCATTTATATCCTGTGGGTGACAACCTTGTTAATTTCTTCATCATTTTGAAGTATTTGAATGAAATATTTATACCTATAATCTTGTGGTACGACATCTTTCAATTTTACTTTTGTTGAAATGTTAACTCTCACATTGAATAAGAATAAACAAGTGAAGTGTCATATGAATGAAAAAAAATGCAATTCTAATACCTTTGTTGAATATCCTACATCAATTAGATATAAAGCCAAATTATACTATACAAGAGGGTGAAAACCTCAACTTACAAATCAGTTTTGTGAAGTTGAGTTAGACTTGAAGTCTATTTTCTAAGATGGTGTCAAAGTTAATCTTATAAAGGGTTCTATGGCCATCACGCCACTTGTTATCAGACCACTCATAAATATATAGTCCTATGCTTGAGATGTTTAGTCCCCAACGTGAGAAAGTGTGTTGGAAATCTCACCTTAACTAGATATGACCTAATTATTGTATGTAAGTGGGTTCAAACCACACCTTCAAAGTTGGGGGTTAAGTTAGGACTAAATTCACATTTTAAAAACCTTAAAGTTTTTTATTGAATGTGGTGTCATGTTCACTCGTGTAGTTCTCATGGCAGATTGAGGGAATCTTTCAATTGTTTTATCCACTTGGATTCAAATTTAGTATTAGGTTGATGGTTGACTCATACAAATATAAAGAAATTAGTGGTGGATCTATGGATAAAAATTCTTTGTATTGAAATTCTCTCTGACAATAGATCTATGTACAAATGTCAAATGTTGTGTTCAATTGATGTGAGGAAATAATTATTCAAGTGGCTATAGTGTATTGACAATAATGACTGAGCTTTAGGGCCACACAACAATGCAAGTATTATAGCATATTGGCAATACTGTCTAAGGTTTAAGGACCCATTGAATTGTCAATGATAGAAAAAGGTTTATGCTCAGGAGAGACCATACCATGTGAAATAAATGCTCACTTGAAGAAGAAATTTTTGGAGCACAAGTGTGAATATAATGTTTTTACATTTAAGAACGAACAAATTGAGTACATGTAAGTGAAATGAACCTACAAACCTAATGCCTTCAAGCTTTAGATTTGTGGTGTCAAATTCTCTTGTATAGTTTGCCCTTGATCCACTGATAGATATATTCCTAGTGTTTTATGCCATTAGATTCCCAACAATTTCCAAGTCATATTCTTATTGTCTTTTGTTCAAGTTACAATGTGTATACTTTGTTAGACTCATACTTAAGTGAAAAGCTTTTGTCTTCAATTTTATTTTCAAAGCTAAGTTTAAGTTTAACAACTTTCCTTGATTAAAAAAACTGCGTAATTTGTAGAAAGGAAGGCAATTTGGAATAATCCTTTGTATGTCTCTAGCAATCACATTCAAGACTAAGTAAAACAAATAAGGACTTAAGGTTGAGCCTTTTTGTTGTCCTATCACCATCCAAAAGTCCTTCATATTTCCTCATGCAGTTTTCACTCTAGTGGTTATCATATCATAGATTTCTTTTGTAGATTTGATATAGGTCATGAAACATCTTTCTTTTCCAAAGTTATTCACTACACTTCTCTTGATACTCGATTACAAGTTTTCTCAAAGTCAATAAAACTTATATGCAAGTCTCTTTATTTCAGTATCTTTTCATCTACCTCGTAAAATATAAATGAGTTCTGTTGTAAACCTTCCTAGTATTTCTGTTGACTCCCCATAAGTGTTTTCGAAATCTCTTACTTCAGTATCTTTTCATCTACCTTCTAAAATGTAAATGACTTCATTAGTAAACCTCCCTATTATAAAAGTCTCTTCTCTTAAATCTATGCTTTACCACATTTTACATAATTTCTCAGTGACCCATAAGTTAAATCCTCTGTAGTTAACATAATCCCGCATATTATCTTGTTCTTGAATGTGCAAACTAAAGCTCTTTCTCCCCACTTAATTGACATCATAGATCTCAAACTCATTGGTGGGCTGATAAGCACCCAAACACTCGAGGAGCCTACCCTACAAAGCTAACAATTAAAGGGAGAACCAAACACTCATGCTTTATCTCATCCTTAGAGTGACATTTCAGCGTTAACCAGGTTTGATACAAATTGATAAACATCCAAACAGTTGGGGAACCCACCTCAAAAACTAGTTATTAAGGGGGAGAACCAAACACTTAAATACTCCATCAACCGTGCCACACTACTTAATATGGGACTTAGACACCCCCACAATATTAAAGTCCTATGGGACAAATGATACATTGTGCCCGTATGCACTTTTGAACTTCAACAAAAAATACCTTCTAGACCAACAACTTAACTATAATCCATCCTTTTCTGGGTCTTTTTTTGTCAGCACTTGCTACCAAACAAAATCTATTTCTGAACTTAAACTTCCTCTCCCATGAATGATTTGATGTTCCACCTCCTTCATGAAACAAATGTTCATAATTCTAAAATCTTAAGTAAAGAAATAAAAAGTAAACTGCTACCCCTTATATAGTTCTCTAAAACTAGAACCACATGAACTATAAATTGTGTTGCCTCACAGCTGTCCATTTAGATGTCTTCCTAGGAAAATCTTCTTGTGCAACGCCTTGAACTATAAATTATTTTTTTTCAAGTGCTTCAGAACCTACTTGTGGTGCATAACTACCAATAGTATTGATGGTCTCGTTTGCAACCAATAGTTCTAAGGTTCAAATTTGGCTTCAATTTTTTTACATCCACCAACCTCTCTTTCCAATCCTTGTCCACAACAATACCCACACTATTCTTCTCTCTAATTTTCCCGGTATACCAAATTTTAAATCCCGATGTAACTATGTAACTAACTCCTTAACATTTTCTCTAACCCATTTAGACTTTCGTCGTACATAATGTTAATCGTCTTCTGAATCATGGTGCCTACCACCTTTATAAACTTACCTGTCAATGCACCAATATTCCAAGTATAAAAAATCTCTGAACTAGCTCCTCCGTCCACATCTACATATGTTCTAGAAACTACGAGCATTCTTCCTTATTTGACACTATATATGGACATTGATGCTGTGACTCTAGATTATTTGGGTCTGTGCTCAAGTCATATATAGCTCGTTACCTCACCAACTAACATCTGAAATGAATCTCTATGAGAATTATGAATTAAATTTATGTCGGTAGATTTTGTTGACCTATTAATGTTTATGGTTTGAGAGTTACAATAAAATGTCTATTACTTCATAAGAATTGAAAAGAATGATAACGCATCTATTTTCAAAGAGTTAAAATTCTGAAAGGAAAGACACTTCCCTCCAGGCAATGAATTTTTCTTTCATTTGTGTATTATGACTTGGAATGTTGTGGGTTATATATATTTGACATTTTTTGTTTTCAACCCGTCACTTGTTGATATTTGGTAATCTTTATAACTTTTATCATTTAAGGTATATAGACTGACCCTTTTTCTGTTGTCAGCTAATGATTCTAGTGCGCAGAATGACTGGAAGGGTGCCTGGTGGCATAGTAGTTTCACGGTTCACTCAGGTGACTGATTCATTTTAGATTAAAAAACAAGTATTATGTCCTATCAATTAATAATAGTTGGAAGCTGAATTCATACTGAATTTTTGGTTGATAGTGACAGGAATGCCAAAACAATATTTTCTGAGCAGTAGTTAAAATATGTTTCCTTATACATACTACTTATGAAGTAAATGGTTCGTATATATGAGATAAAACATGCTTTGTACTGTGCTTCATTTATAATTTTTGTTTTATCTTATGTCAACAGCACTTGAAAATTTTCATACATGTTAGTGGCAGTTGCTTTCAATTGGTACCGTCTATGTAGGTCAATCTCCCACTAAGTGCCAAAAGTTCAGTGATCCATTAAAGAAGAAAATCCACTTTGTTTCTTATCTTGCCATACAAAATATCCCTTTTTTGGGGAGTAGACCCATATTTTCGTTCTTCGATAGTTACAAGCATCGTCACTTTAGTCTCTATTATTCAAGTTATCATCAAATCAGCCGTTCGTCGATGACATCTTGCTTGAGATCGAGAGACTAAATTGATTTGCATTGTTTAGGTGTTATGTTGATGTTAAAATATAAGGAATATTAAAGTGATAATCTTTTGCATTATTGAGGGGATTATTTTGATGATAAATGTCGAGTACAAAAAATACGGCACCTGTGTTCTCGTAGGACAAAAGTAGGGATTTATTCTATCTTTTATGCTAAAACATATTTTGTATTCTATATTTCTAGTGTATGAAACGCAGTAATGGACATAATTAGGTGCTGGGTCAACGGTAAGAATAGTAATTGATTATCTGGTTTAACCATGTGTGTGTACTAAAATACTTCCTATATATCAAAACAACAGTGTTTTTAGCTTTTGAAGTTATTTTTTCCAGTAATACCTACTCATATAAGTAAAAGTAATTAATATATTATTATTTATATTGAAAGAGAGATGACAGTAAGAAGTAAAGATATTTTTTTACTAGATTTTTATTATTTCTCCATCTCATGTAATTAATGTTTGTTTTTACCCAGATGAAAAGCAACAATAGATATACTACTGCTTTATGAAATGATTTTATTAGTAATTAGTTGTTTCTTAGTCAGGGTACCTTAAAATACTATAAATTTAAACTGAGGTAGTATAACAACAGGAACATAATAACTAACATAGTTTTGGTGTAATTCTTGTTAATATTATGTAATAGGATCAATAGATTCACACATTATTCTTTACTCATGGATAACACTAAAATTTATTGACCTCAGTTATTTTTCTTGGTGGTTCAGACCAGTTCAATCACTGCCTCTGATTTGTTGATTCGAGCTGTTTTTTGTTTTATTTTATTAGAGTACCTTAACTACATTGTCTTAAATCTGATCTCTCTGCTTTAGTTTTACCCTATCATTTAGTTTCTTACCATCTTTTTTTTCCTTCTATTTTATGTATTGGTACTCACATGCTTGTCTATAACAGGTTTCGTAGAGGATGAGAGTCCATATGCAGATAATGGAAAAAAGGGCAAATACTTTTTTGAATTTTCCAGGCCTTTGAGGACCATGGATCATCTTCAACAGGTTAGAACCTAGAAAGTAATACGACATTCAGAAGTTTTATTTGCTAAGAGCTTGCAATGATTAATTGATTTTTTTCCCATCAGCTCAATTATTTATTCTCAAGTTCTCTTTCAATTAATCTTTGGAGCCTTTTGTAAATCTAATAATGGTTTGTGGATGAAAAACAGAAGAACTTATTATTTATCAATTTTGATCAATGCTGGCACGGTGTATCCCAGGTCAAGCGATACAATATTTTTTCAATAGATTTCTATGCTGTTTTCTTGTTGAAACAACTTTGGCTTTGGATGAGACTGCTATACTGTATTGTTTGTTTTACCTTCTTCACAATTCAAACTTGGATTCTGAATACATGTTTATTGGCTATGGCCAAAAACTAAAACATATAGGATTTAGATCACTGCCTCTCTTTTTTTTTGGTTTTGTTTGGGGTGGGAGCATTGATGAAAAAGATGTTTTCAAATATATATGTGCTTGAAGGAATTTTTCTGAATCGTGTGGTTTTTGTTTTGACAAATTTTGTTTTTTTCTTTTAGTTTCTTACTAGCTAAGAACCCATTTTATAGCTTAATTAGAGAGAACTGGAAACCCAATGTATTTGTTTTAATAGTTCTGTACTGAGTAATATCTGTATTCCAAAGCTTCATTTATAAAATAACTAGCAAGTAAAATGATGCAAAATAATACCTTGCAGGACGTGCAATTTAACATCGGTGGATCCAGTAAGATGTCTGTTGCATTCTGGTATCCAGTAGATGGTCAGCCATGGCATGGTTCTGGACACTACTCTGTTAATTGTGATTGGGTTCCCATTGACATATCTGTTGGCGGTTCTTTGAGTGGCAACTCAGTAGATGCAGCATCAAGTAGCTCGTGGAATGTGGCTAGTGCCTTTTCCGTTATACTATCAGTAGCAGCACTTTGTGTGTCTGTGTTTGTGAGCTATCGAGTGTTCAATCCTAAGAGTGTTCCCTTTACACCGTTAGAGAACAATAACCTTTAAATATTGAACCAACAGCTTAAGTTTGAGATTGTACTATTCATTACGTTTGTACTAGATAGGTTTGTACTGTGTAGTGCTTTCTCTTTGCTCTATTTTTTTATTGTAACTGAAGCATTACTTTAGTTATTTTAAGCAGTGTCCAGAAAAGTATTAATTCATTATCTGCATTATGGAGTTCCATCCTCTTCGGCTTAGTTGCAATTGCAGTACTATTTGCTTTTCAGCATCATTCAGTACGAAATCGAACTTGAACTGGAATCCGGCCAAAGGAAGAGGATGATTTTGGGTTTATAAATAAAAACAAATGCGAAAAAAAATGGAAGCATGGCTCCTTTCTTTTTGGTACATGGTTGCATAACTTTGAGACTGGCTGTTGTTGAAAGGGATGGTTAGGTAAAATTCTTCTTTAGGTAACAACTTGACAATTTGAATTTTAACATTTCAAACAAAGTTTACATGAAGTTGTGGTCTATTTTCACTCCAATTAGTCTCAATTAAGTGATACATTGTTCAATACAAAAGGCATACAAAAGAGCAGTTAACTTGATATGATAATATGAGGCATAGGTGATATAATTGAACTTAACCGCTTGCTTATTACTGTATTAAGGTTCCAATTGAATAAAATATATTAGAAAATGTTCATTTATCAAAAGAAACTGCCATCCGTAATATCGACATAAATATAATGTTTAGTCGTGTTGGTTTCTGTATCAATGGTTTGGTTCTTTTATTTTTCTATTTTGTAAAATTAATATTTTAGTAGCGATGCTTACATTATTATTTGGTGAATTGTAATGGTTCCTGTGTTTTAAAAAATAGTAACTGTGATCGAGTAATTAGATATAGTCTTAAAATGAGAGAAGCACGTCGATGGCATCCACAAGTTATATACTCTTTTAAAAATTATGAAGCAAACATAAAAGGCCAAGAATTTTCGCCTCCCTATCAGCTTAACTTGAAACTGTTAGATACTTACAAGAATCGAAAAATACTTACAATATCACCGAAAAGGAAGATGAACTACAGACTTCAACCGTCTCAAATTTAAGTCTCTCTTGAAGGAGATCTTTACTAACAGTACTAATAGTTTGGCATAGTGCTGATAAAAACGAAGACCCAATTCATCACAATAGATTAATAGGTATCAGTATGGCATCCAAATGTTAGTGGTCCTAGACAAATTGAAAAACAAAATTAGAGTGAAATTGTTTTATTTGTGCCATGTTTCGAATGAAAAAATGATTTTCTATTTTTAGTTCTTCTATTTTGAAATAGAAAATACGGGAACGATAAAAATAAAATAAGAACTAAAGATATTTTCCAAATGAAGTATTAAAATAGTTCCAAATCTTATGAAAATAGTTCTCCTGCGCACGATAGTTTTGAGGATCATCTTCCTTCAATCTTGGATCAGTTTCAGGAGACGCTTTGGCCTCATTAATGCAAGTTTTAATCCAGGAATCATCAAAATTCTTAGCCTTGAGAATCTTACACAACTCATCAACACCATCCATATCCGTCTCTTCTTCGTAGTACTTCAGAAAAGCCTCAACAACTTGTCGTGAAAGATGCCATTCATCACCCTTGACTTCTGAAAGCGCTGCATCCAAGTGCCTCAGAGCAGCATCCAATTGACGTTTCTCCAAGAAATACAACATGAACATTTCCTCTATCCTAAACAAAGGGCTTTTGCTCCTCCTGCTAGCCCCCTCAAACACCAATGCAGCTTCTTCCACCATGTTCTGACCCAAATAAGCACTAACGCAGACACCAGCTAACTTCACATCATAGCTAACACAACTAGCTTCCCACTCCTTAAAGCATTTTGTTAAGCCCTCTATATCATTAAGCCTTCGGAGGGTACTAAGCATAACCATATAGCTAAAATTGGTCACAGGGGAGACAGACTTGAGGGAATTCCACACCCTATGAACTTCTCCCAGATTACCTGTCCCAGCGTAGAGGCCAAGCAAGAAATGGTAAGCATCACGCTGCCTTGGCTTCACTCGTTTCTCCAGCTCCTTAAGCATCATTTCAGCCTTCTCAAAGTCCTTAACCTTCACATAAATAGCAGCAAGGTTGCTGTAAGTCTGCCAACCAATTTTATCTTCAGTTTTCATCTCCTCATAGACTCTCTCCACCCCATCAAGATCGCCCAAAGAGGCGCATGCGTTCATCCAGACATGATACGTGAATGAAGACAAGGGAATGCTTCTCCTTTTCATTAGCTCCACCAGGTGAGGCACTTTCTGGGGTTCACCACTTCTCATATACAGACTCATCATATTGTTGAAAGCCAGAGAAGAGACATAACCCAATTCATCCATTTTGTCAAAATGACTCAATGCCTTGTCTTTCATTAGTTCCTTGCAGTAACAGTTCAAGAGAGCACCATACGTATACTTGTTCTTGGCCGGAGTTGGAAGACCACTGAAAAACTCTTCACCCGCAACCACCCCTTTGGTTTTGGACACAAGATCTAATTGCACTGCATAATTATCCCAGGAAAAGTTAATTTTCCTCATCTCCATCCATTTAATTATCTGCCATCATCATAAATTATAAACTTTAACATACATCAAAATCACAAAAATAATTTAAATTGACATTTTATACCTCGAGTGCATGCTGAAATCTGCGATACCTTCGGAGCTCCTCGACACATCTTTCGAGTTCTCTTTTTTTAATGGCTTTGCCTTGCATTACATGGTTGTCTAAAGTTTCCGACACGCTTCCTCCAGTCTTGCCCAACGCCGATAACATTCGATAGATGTTTGGACTTTTTGCTGGACTCTCAGCCGCCGTGCAAAGCCGCCGGAGTAGCAACCGTCCACCAGAAATCAGCCGGCCGAAATTCATCTCCGTTGATCTGGCATCGTCCCACAGCTGGTGCGGGTGCTATTAAAACCCGCTACACGGCGTCGTTTCGATTGTCACTTGAAATACCAGGTAACCGGTAACAATTGTGTGTACTTTAACCTAAGAGCCTGTAAATAAGAAAAGGTTGGTAGATGGAAAGATTGAAAATAAAGTATTAGAATATAAAGGTATTTTAAATTAATAAGATTATATTATTTCTAATGTTAAAAGTACATAATATAAATAAAAATTTGTAAACATGTTTCATTATCTAAAACATATATCATTTCTCTAAAACACTTCTTTTAGATTGTTTTTCCTTTTCTTTAAGTATTTTAATTCCTGAGTCATCTTTTTTATGGTCAGAAAATACTTTGATGATCACGACGGTGATATCTTCAACTTCATGCGATCAAAAATTTTAAAAGAGTAAATTAGTTTCTACTATTTTCTTGAGTTGAGCTTCTTTCTTGCATGTGAGAAGATTCCCTGATTGCATGCAAAATCCTAGAGTTCTTGTGTATTCTTTGATGATCATTGGTTCTAATGATATACTTGAATGAAAATTCTACGGTTTGTAGATATAAATAGAGTTTTTTTAGTTAAGGCAAGGATAATTGCTTTCTAGAGCCATTTGAGCTTTCCAACTAGGTAACGAAAGCTAATAATTGCTTTAATTTAGTGTTAATAAGTATGAATGTATGCTAGATAAGTTATGAGATTAAGGTTTGGTTGAATATGTTATCAATTGTGATTATTGTTGAATGATGTTGGTGTATTGATGAATGAATGTTGTCTATTGAAGCATAATGCTATGTATGATTGTCAATTGGTATCTGCTTTTGTACCATAGGGGCCGAACGGCCTTGGAAAGTGAGACATACCACGTGGGACGGACGACCCTAGAACATCTAGGACAACAGTACATTACCCAAACTGACAGATAAAGCCGAACGACCATATTCGACAGATAAGTTTTCTCTACAAGGATTAAGGTAAACGATGATTAAGGGTAATGCGCCAAGATTGGGTCGAGATTAAGGTACTACTAATCTCAAGCCCACCTCAAAAACTATAAATATAGGTCAAAGGTAAGAGGTAGGTGATCACATTTACTATACATTTAATACTATTGCTCTGACTTCCGTACGAACAATTTGCTGACCTAAGCATCGAAGAATCTTTGGGAGGTACCTCTCTGGACGGTTGGAGTGAAGACGAAGATTAGACGATTAGTTACCCGAACGACATTAAAGAGGAAATTGTGAAGGTGTTAGAAGTGACTCGACCCTATACACGAAACAACTTTAATCTTTAATGTTGTTGTTTTGAAGTTTAGTGAGGTATAAAGTTTTGAAGAATTTAAAGTAGTCAAAATGGAATGTGAAATGCTAGTTTTGGTCTTAAAAAAAGGGGTTTTGATAGGTGAAACTTTGAAGTAATGGTTGGATGGGTTCATTTAAGACTTGCTTAACTAGTTAGTTCACTAAAATTTGGTCGGTAGCATGTCAAATTTGTTGTATGTGTTTTTGGATAGTTAGGTTGATCTAATGGATAAATTCTCTAACAAAATGAGCCAATTGGTATCAAATTCGAAGGGTAAACATTTTTCAAATCAAATTTTGGTGTTAAAGATACAAGTTGGGTCATTGGAATGAGTTATGGGGGTATTTAGATCAAAGTATGAAGTTTCTGAACTTTTGGGGTGGCGCTTAGCGGCACCAAGCAATGCTCCAATGCTAGAAAATTGAGAGTTTTGGCACTTAGTTGCACTAAGGTGGCACTTAGGTGCCAAGTTTCTGAAAGGGTTGGTGCTCAACAACAGGGTATGTCGTTCAATGCCATTATGTTCTTCCCAAATT
Organism: Vigna angularis; assembly: GCF_016808095.1. Classification (NCBI taxonomy): domain Eukaryota; kingdom Viridiplantae; phylum Streptophyta; class Magnoliopsida; order Fabales; family Fabaceae; genus Vigna; species Vigna angularis. Next base: position 17,384,298 of record NC_068972.1, read on the forward strand.
TGCTTGCTTTGAACTTATTATAACTCTATGGTTTCTTCAATGTTATTTTGGCATCTAAGCTTGATGTAAATGGTTTAGATGCATTTCAATGTATGTATGTTTGTAAAGCTATATAGAATTGACAATAAAGTGAATATCTTGTGAATGAAAATGATGAAAGTGTATTCAATTTTAGTATGTTGAAGGGGATTCCATGGGGAATAACCTTGTGTTGTGCTTGTGTAATGTATTGATGTAAGAGATTTGGAATGGGGGAATGTTTCTTACTCCAATAGTTATCCAAACTCAAGTAGAGAGTGGTAGTTATGTGGTGAGGAGTAGTAAAAGGTCCAAAACCTCAAGTATGTTTGACGATAGGTGTTTGACAAACTAACCTTGTGTGACAGTTTGGATGGTATGTTGTTTCACCACACATGTGCGGGTTCCCCAATAGTTCGACACCAATACATGTATGTGAATGGTGTCTAGAGTCTAGATATATGTAGGCAAAGTTGTACTTGGTTTTAATGGATGTGATATTGGACTTTTTATGTTTATGAATTTTATTAATGGTATATGTGATTCTTTTAAAATTAGTTTACCATGTTGCTTCTGTTTTTGTTTATTGTGTTTGATCTTTCTTCTTGACAGTAATCACCTGATTGGTGTGAGCAGAGAAGGATGTTTCAGTTGAGCAGACACTCAGAGTGGAAGATGTTGATGTATAGATAGTTAGACTTGTATTGTTTTAAATCATAATATTTTGTTGAACCTTTAGTTCAATGTTTACATAATATTAGAAATAGAACTTTTGTATATAAAGTTTGAATTATAGTTATATTTTTGGATAACGGTAATCACATTTTATATGTCCTTTTTTGTTAACCATTCTTGACTATGAAAGATGTGATAATTTCTCTTATGGTATTAAAACTATAATTTGGGATGTTGAAATTTGGTATTAAAACAGTTCTTCCTTAGAAAGATTGTAGGTTATTAGTGTACGAAGTTTTTGTTGTGTACTCTTAATTGTGTCTAAATAGTATTTCAGATTATTTGAGTTAAACTAATGACTTTTGTTTGTATGAGCAGAGTATGACACCTAAGCCTCCTCTTCCGTCACCCACAAATCTGGACATGCCAAATCTAGTAAGGATGATGAAATCCTTCGTGTTGGCAATGTAGCAACAAAATGCATCATTATTTCAGCAAAATATGGTAGCCTTACAGTAGTTAGAAGTTGTTAGGGTGTCAATTGAGACATCCTAAAGGCAGTACATGACAACTATGAACCATATGAGTGATACAAGGTCAGCAGTGGAGCTTTCTCACTCTCCTTTTTCTCAAGCTCAAGAATTTAGTTTGGAGATTTTTCTCACCATCATCCAGCTAAGTTTGATGACAAGATGAGTCATGATGAGGGATATGGAAAGTATTTTTGATCCAAAGAAATGTCCAACAGAAAGCATATTGTCTTTTTCTAAGTACTGTGTAGTGCTTTCTCTTTGCTCTATTTTTTTAATGTAACTGAAGCATTACTTTAGTTATTTTAAGCAGTGTCCAGAAAAGTATTAATTCATTATCTGCATTATGGAGTTCCATCCTCTGCTGCTTAGTTGTTGCAATTGCAGTACTATTTGCTTTTCAGCATCATTCAGTACGAAATCGAACTTGAACTGGAATCCGGCCAAAGGAAGAGGATGATTTTGGGTTTATATATAAAAACAAATGGAAGCATGGCTCCTTTCTTTTTGGTACATGGTTGCATAACTGAGACTGGCTCTGGTTGAAAGTGATTGTTAGGTAAAATTCTTATTTAGGTAACAACTTCCCAATTTGAATTTTAACATTTCAAACAAAGTTTACCTGAAGTTGTGGTCTATTTTCACTTCAATTAGTCTCAATTGAGTGATACATTGTTCAATACAAAAGGCATACAAAAGAGCAGTTAACTTGATATGATAATATGAGGCATAGTGATATAATTGAACTTAACCGTTTGCTTAATACTGTATTAAGGTTACAATTGAATAAAGGAAATTAGAAAATGTTCATTTATCAAAAGAAACTGCCAGACGTAATAGCAACATAAATATAATGTATAGTCGTGTTGGTTTCTGTATCAACGGTTTGGATCTTTTATTTTTCTATTTTGTAAATTTAATATTTTAGCAGCGATGCTTACATTATTATTTGGTGAATTGTAATGGTTCCTGTGTTTTAAAAAAATAGTAACTGTGATCGAGTAATTAGATATAGTCTTAAAATGAGAGAAGCACGTCGATGGCATCCACAAGTTATATACTCTTTCAAAAATTATGAAGAAAACATAAAAAGCGAAGAATTTCCGCCTCCCTATCAGGTTTTGAATGTCAGTAATAAAGACAAAACTTGCGCGGATATTGCATATAAATCGATTTTTGTTAATAAATGAGTCTTTCAACAAACCAATCCCACAGAGTTCACTTTCATAGATTAAAATTATTTCAAGAATCGAAAAATACTTACAATATCACCGAACAGGAAGATGAACTACAGACTTCAACCGTCTCAAATTTAAGTCCCTCTTGAAGGAGATATTTACTAACAGTACTAATAATTTGGCATAGTGCTGATAAAATCGAAGACCCAGTTCATCATAATAGATTAATAGATATCAGTATGGCATCCAAATGTTAGTGGTCCTAGACAAATTGAAAAAGAAAATTAGAGTGAAATTTTTTATTTGTGCCATGTTTCGAATGAAAAAATTATTTCCAATTTTTAGTTCTTCTATTTTGAAATAGAAAATACGGGAACGATAAAAATAAAATAAGAACATAAGATATTTTCCAAATGAAGTATTAAATTCTAAACAATTTTGGAGAAAGTGTTCCAACTCTTATGAAACCATGATAACTGCCAAATCACTTGCATCATAAACTGCGCCTACAAGCTGCAGACAATTGCTTTTTCATGATGTCTAGTTCTCCTGCGCACGATAGTTTGGAGGATCATCTTCCTTCAATCTTGGATCAGTTTCAGGAGACGCTTTGGCCTCATTAATGCAAGTTTTAATCCAGGAATCATCAAAATTCTTAGCCTTGAGAATCTTACACAACTCGTCAACACCATCCATACCCGTGTCTTCTTCGTAGTACTTCAGAAAAGCCCCAACAACTTGTGGTGAAGGATGCCATTCATCACCCTTGACTTCTGAAAGCGCAGCCTCCAAGTGCCTCACAGCAGCATCCAATTGACGTTTCTCCAAGAAATACAATATGAACATTTCCTCAATCCTGAACAAAGGGCTTTTGCTCCTCCTGCTAGCCCCCTCAAACACCAATGCAGCTTCTTCCACCATGTTCTGACCCAAATAAGCACTAACGCAGACACCAGCTAACCTCACATCATAGCTAACACAACTAGCTTCCCACTCCTTAAAACATTTTGTTAAGCCCTCTATATCATTAAGCCTTCGGAGGTTACTAAGCATAGCCAGATAGCTCAAATTGGTCACAGGGGAGACAGACTTGAGGGAATTCCACACTCTGTGAACCTCTCCAAGATTACCAGTCCCGGCATAGAGGCTAAGCAAGCAATGGTAAGCATCACGCTGCCGTGGCTTCACTCGTTTCTCCAGCTCCTTAAGCATCATTTCAGCCTTCTCAAAGTCCTTAACCTTCACAGAAATAGCAGCAAGGTTGCTGTAAGTCTCCCAACCAATTCGATCTTTAGTTTTCATCTCCTCATAGACTCTCTCCACCCCATCAAGATCGCCCAAAGAGGCGCAGCTGTTCATCCAGATATTATACGTGAATGAACACAAGGGAAGGCTTCTCTTTTTCATTAGCTCTACTAGGTGAGGCACTTTCTGGGGTTCACCACTTCTCATATACAGACTCATCAAATTGCTGAAAGCCAGAGAATTGACATAACCCAATTCATTCATTTTGTCAAAATGACTCAATGCCTTGTCTTTCATTAGTTCCTTGCAGTAACAGTTCAAGAGAGCACAATACGTGAACTTGTTCTTGGCTGGAGGAGGAAGACCACTGAAAAACTCTTCAGCCGCAACCACCCCTTTGGTCTTAGACACCAGATCTAATTGCACTGCATAATTATTCCGGGAAGAGTCAATTTTTCTCATCTCCATCCATTCAATTATCTGCAATCATCATAAATAAACTTCAACCTACATCAAAATCACAAGAATAATTTAAATTGATATTTTATACCTCGAGTGCATGCTGAAATCTGCGATACCTTCGGAGCTCCTGGACATATCTTAGGAGTTCTTCTGTTTTTACGGCTTTGCCTTTCATTATATGGTTGTCCAAAGTTTCCGACACGCTTCCTCCAGTCTTGCCCAACGCCGATAACATTCGATAGAGGTCTGGACTTTTTGATGGACTCTCAGCCGCCGTGAAAAGTCGCCTGATTAGCCATCCTCCACCAGAAATCAGCCGACCGTGATTCATCTCATCTGGGATCGTGCCACAGCTGGTGCAGGTGCTATTTGTGTATTGTTGATGGATTCCTGGGTAGGTTTTGTTAAGGTTTATCAAAATCCGCTGTACGGCGTCGTTTCGTTTGTCACTTGAAACAACAGGTAACCGGTAACAATTTTGTGTACTCTAACTGAAGAGTGCGCAGAAATAAGAAAAGGTTGGTATGATGAAAAAAGAGTGAAAATACATAAGTGAGAATTTTGTCACTAAGATAATTTATGTGATCAAATAAGTTTTTTAAAATTGATATATTCAAAACCAAAATTAAAATAATTTTTATATCAAAATAAAATGTGTTAATAATTTTGAAAGATAAAATTTTTAAAATAATAAATTAAATTCATAAAAATACTGAAATTAAAATTTACTTATTTATTTTACTTAAAGTCAAAATTATAGTACTAATTATATAATTATATATAATAAAAAATTATTAAATCATATAAATAATATTCTTTCAATATAATAAATTATTGTGTAAGATTGAAAAAATTATTTAACATTAATTAAATACATTATTGTTGAGGATATGAAAATTGAAATATTGAAGAAGTTTATAAAGAGGAATACGTAAAAAAAAGAATGAAGTGATGGAAGTAGGAGAAGAATGTGAAGAACATCATGAACCGAATTGGCAGTAGAATTAACACCACACTCTCTTAACTTGTATATAAAGAGCATACTGTTTAAAAGGATATATTTCTCTTAATAGTAAATCCATTTAAAAGAACACTGTCTAAATGAAATGAGTTGAAGTTAACTCACAACCCATCTACCTTCCCTTCCAATGTCTCCTTATTTTCATCATTGTCATCTTCTTCACCTCGCGAACATTAGGTACACTCTCTTTGATTTTCTCTTCTTTCTTTTGTTCCCCTAGTTCTACACAATCATTGAGTCATGGATTATTATATTACTCACTTGTGGCAAAATTAGATAGATGTTCTTAGAGAGACAACCATATACACTTCTTTGAAGAATATTTGCTCCCTTCGACATACCCAAACATTTACCAAATCCGAAAATGAAAACCAAGTTGTCATTGATCCTTAAAAACCAGAAGCACTTGTGTTTAGAATTCAAGAAAATGAAACTCCTTTTTGCTTTATGCATGACTCTATTTTTGTTAAACTAGGGCTATGGATCCCCTTATATTGACATTCGTTCGAGCAGTCAATATTCTATGTCGCATTTTGGTATCCATACTTCTACCAACTTATTTATTTACTTTTTCAAATTTAAATTGTTTTCCAATCTTCCTGGACATTTGTGAATGGCTTAGGACTCCTCTATTTTTACCAGTCCTCATATACACAATTTAAAGGAATTTTTTTTTAAATTTGATCATCTTGCACTGGTCCCAACATTTTACAGGGATTTATCTTATATTAGTCAAACCCTCCCTAGTTTTAGTAGGCTCGGCAAAAAGAAGAGTTGGAACAAGACATACTAACCTATTGTGAGCAACATAACACAATTAGAGACAATCTTTAATATATCCAATCTTTAATAAATTTCTTTGTTTTTGCATATTTATGTTATTAAAGTGTTTTTAGACTAGTTTTCGGTTTATTTCTTGATTTAGATCATTCTAGTTTTTTTAAGGTGATAAAATTCAACTTTAATTCCTAATTTTAGTTTCTTATTTTAAGTTATTGTAGCCTTAGTTTTTGTAAGTCGGCTTTGTTTCCTTTTAATATGAATCTTAGTTGTTTTTTTGTGATTTTAGTTTTCAAATTTTAATTATTTCCTGTGTTAATTGATAGTCCAATTTGGTACGTTTCATTTGATAGTATTTGTAAATATTCTGTTTAAAAGATGATTGTTTTAAGCTGATGGATTTTTCAAATTGCACACACCAAACAACTTCCCTAACTTTTTAAAACACATTTATCTTTAGAAATTTAATAAAATAATCACCAACTTTGTATTCATTTATACAGTAAATCAGAGCAATTACTTTATTATTTGTAAGATTCCGTTTTACTTATATATTTTTATATCTATATATTCATTTCTTCCATGTAACAAAATATTTGAAAATTTTGATTATTAAATTATTTTTACAGTAAATTGTTGTTAGTTTTTATTGTAACATGTATAGTTTTTTAAATATTTTTTCAACCAAATAGCTTCACACGCATATATTGTTACAGACATAAACTCTGATTTAATTCTAGATAAAGTGATAATTATTGACTTATTTGATGATTAAAAAATAGTCCCTAAGTTCAATATAAATGCATATCTTAAATAACTTTTTCTATCATCTCGATCACCACCTATCAGTAAAACTAAATAAATCTGTTTTCTCACCATTTTTACAGAACAGAATAGATCATAACTAGCCATGCCTTTCAAATATCGAAACATTCTTTTTGCAATTAAAAGATGAATTTCTTTTGAACACTCAACATGCATAATATCTGGTCTAATGAGAATCAAATACACTAAAATTTATATCATTTACTTGTAGACAGAGCTATCAACCTTCCTCCTTTCATGATCTTTAATAAGCTCCATGCCCACTTCATTAGATATACAAACTGAGTTGCAATTCTTCATTTAAAACCTTGGTAAAGAGTACACATCAGCAGTTGTCAAAACCTTCTATTTGAAGTAAGCTTCGACTACACCAAAAAACTGAATACCAGAATTAACCGATTCTCTGTTTTTTGACTCTTGACACAAATAAGGTGGAACTCCCATCAAAATCATCTGGCAGCCAAAAGCAAATAGGGAATAAAGCACAGAGGCCTGAAAATGAAAGCCATGAAATTGAATGTCCCTTTTCTAATTCGTTATCACCCTCAATTTCTCAAATCTCACCCCAAGAAGACCAAGAGGAATCTGAATGTGCAAATATTGAATTTGAGGAGGATGTATTGGTGGAATAATGATATGATTTTCCAAAGCATAAAGAAGCTTCACTTGATTCCAAGTCAATACAGAATTCAACACTTAATATATTTAACAACTTGTTCTTCATCTTGAATAGCTCATCTCGACTATCACTTGAAACAACAGGTAACAGGTAATAATATATTTGTACATTCTTAAGTAGAGAAAAAAAAAAGTGAAAAAACAAGTGAAAATAGATGAGTGAAAATTTTATCACTGTTATAATTGATGTGATAAAATAATTTTTTTAAATTCATATATTTAAAACTAAAATTAAAATAAATTTTAAGTAAAAATAGAAAGTAGTATATAATTTGGAAAGATACAAAATTATTTTGAAATGATAAATTAAATTCATAAAAATACTAAAATTTAAATTTATGAATTTATTTTAATTACAATTAAAATTACAACATTAATCATATGATTAATTGTACTATATTGTTAAATAATCTAATCAATATTATTTAAATGTAATTAATTATTGTGCAATATTAAAAAATTAAGACATAATTGATTAATTATACTATTGATTGTGTTAACTTGTTTTGCGTAAGTCTATTTGTAATTGTGTGAAAAACTATAACACTTAACTTACCTTTTTTTTATGTTTTTTAATATTTCAATGTTTACTTTTTCAAAATTTCTTCACTTTATTAAATTTTTTGTCGGCGTATTTACGCTTTAAAAGAAACACGCCAATAGAGAGAAATAGAAGTGTTAAGCATTATTACCGGCGGTGATGTCCTGTTTTTAGTGTTGTGTTTAAGTATTCAAAACTATTTTCATTTTCTATTTTCTTTTTTTCTTAAGTTCCAAAATGGTGTGTATCTTTTGCATGTGTTTTCTGATATTTATGTTACAAAATTTGCTTCTATCCATGCAAGATCCCCATATTACATAACTAAATAAAGTGGAACAAATGAGAATTGCAACTTTGAAATTCAAATACAGAGTATAGTCTTCTATGCAATCAATAGTTCTAAGGTCGGCAACAATACCCACTCCATTACTTTCAAGAAGCTGAAAAACATTTTAGATACTAAACAATACATTGACAACAGAAAACACACATGAAAAACTAAAAAAAAAGAGTAGAGAATATGAAGAAGATTATTTATTAACGAACACGTAAGAATATACACAATTGCATAATTTTAGAATACAAATGCTCATATAGAAAGAAAAAAAATGAAAAAATAGGAATAATTAATATGATCTACACTTAAATATTATTCAAATGCATTAACTTTATTTATATTTAAGTAAATATAGACTAATTATAATCTTAATAAATTAAGTAAATATATTATTAGTTTATGAACTTTAACGCGAAATTAAAATTCTATCAGTTGAAAACGCATTTGACACAAAAAAAAATTAATGTAATTGGATTAAAAGGAGTATATTAATTTATTTTTAAAATTTAGAGATCAAAATATATCAAGTTTTAAACATTAGTGAATTTCAATTTCGTATCAACATTTATGTATTAAAAATATACTTAACCTAAAAAAATTAACAAAGTCTAACCCACTAAACAAATTCAATATCTAATAAAATATATAAGGAAACATTAATATTTCAGAAAATAGATAATATTTATTTAATAATACTTATCATACACTGTTATTAGAAGATCTACTAGACATAAAACAAAACTCAACAAATATTACTAACTTTGTCTTCTTCTAAAACAATGTTGTTAAACGATTGTTACTAGCCATCAACATTTAGAACTTTCAAACACTACATTGATATGTTCCTAAGAATAAGTTTAGTTAATATATCAATATGATTCTTTTCATATCAATCTTTTGGACTTTAATGCTAAGAAAATTATACATGATGTTAATATGCTTGGTTCGCTCATAATGAACTTGAACTTTGACCAAACAAATTGCACTTAGACTATAACAAAACATAATAAACCATGTACCTACTCATGAGATTGATTAGTTATGATAAAAGAACATAACTCATTATAAATCATATTCGATCAAGATCCCATGATAAAAAACATAACTCAATATAAATCATATTTGATCAAGATCACTGACATAGTTTGAATATAAATATCTAAGAAAAGTACATTAAGTATCATCTTCATAGAAAAGACCCACATCATAATACCCTTATGTTATGTTTGGATAAGGCAATTTAAGAGAGTAATTCATTTATTTGAAGAATTTGATATAAAATGACTTGTTTTGATGAGAAAATTAAAAAAAAATGAAATTGAGAAATTTTAAGAAGATATTTCAAATAACTAAAATAATATAATTTGAAATTCACTCAAAAATGAGGAAAATGAACTCCACACATTATGGAATTCCTCTTTGGTCAGGATGAAAAAATTCTACAAGCTTACTCGACTTAAGCTTTAATATGCACCAACTCTTCTCGACCTTCGTCTTAAATTCTTATCTTGATGATTAACTCATCTTGATCTTTAGTCATGGTTATCTTGTCACGACCTTCGGTCAAGTTCGAGTTTTCTTGACCTTCGACTAGGATAAACTAATCTTAACATTTGGCTAAAGCAAACTAGTCTCAACTTTTGATCAGGACCGACTAGTCTTGACATTCGACTTGGACCAACTTAGCTCAACAACACAATGGTCCAGTTAATTCAGTTTGTGACGAAGGATGAACATAGTCAACTACGGCTAAGGGAATAAATGAGTGGACTTGGATCAAAAATCGAAACAAACCAATTCAGGCCCAAGATTAAACAGAATTAACCAAATCAAAGACAAATATTTCTAAGTAATTTAACTACTATGTATTTTAATTTCTTAAAATTGTTAAAATTCCTTATCCAAACATAAGATTAAGATACTTAAGTATATGCTTAACCAACAACAAATGCTTTTCCTATATGAACCATGTACCTACTCATGAGATTGATTAGTTTACAAAGTGTGGTCAAACACACAATTACACATACATTACGCTATATCACATTAGTATACACTAAAAAAAAGGAAAAATAATTAAATAATAATTAGTTTAAAGACAAAAAGTAAGTTATTATTATATTAATTGTGTTATACACTGTTTTATTAACTAAAAATTATTAATGTCTAAAATAATTTCTATTATTAATAAAAATTTATAATTAGTTTTTGGATGAAATATAAATTGATCTCTAATATTAAATACAATATTTTAGCTCCAAATTCTAAATTAATTAATCTTTAATTAATAATAGAAACTAATACATATATTTTTGAAATGATTTTATAATTTTATTAGTAGTGTTTTATAGTCTAGTACCTTAAAAGACTATTTGATGGAGAATACTTTGAGATACTCCTTCAACTAGAGATGCTCTCTAAGGTGTGTAAGACTATTTGATGGAGAATACTTTGAGGATACTCCTTCAACTAGAGATGCTCTCTTAAGGTGTGTTGATGAAACTCTTCAAAGAATGGACTCTATGTGAAATGATGAAGGTTACGGAAGCTATCAAAGATGAAGAGATTTTATTGTTAGTGTCGGATAGTCTTAGTAAAAGTTCTTCCAAGAAGTGAGACTAACCATGAAACAGAAGGTAAAAAAACCATGAAACAGAAGGTAAAAAAAAGTTTAGAGAAAGACATTTCATAAGGTGAAAACTAAGGAATAGTAGCCTTGTAATTTTAGAAAAGTAACTCTCCATTCAACTTAGTTCTAAAAATTAGAATAGGGTTGCCCCTCCTTTTATAGGAGGTGGAGGAGGGAGGTAAAGTACAGAAGAGGAGCCCAAAGCATTTAACGGTTTCCAAAATGAAGTATTAAATTCTAAACGATTCGGGAAAAAGTGTTCTTAATCTTATGAAAACCAAGATAACTGCCAAATCACTTGCATCGTAAACTGCGCCTACAAGCTGCACACAGTTGATTTTTCATGATGTCTAGTTCTCCTGCGCAGGATAGTTTTGAGGATCATCTTCCTTCAATCTTGGATCAGTTTCAGGAGACGCTTTGGCCTCATTAATGCAAGTTTTAATCCAGGAATCATCAAAATTCTTAGCCTTGAGAATCTTACACAACTCATCAACACCATCCATATCCGTCTCTTCTTCGTAGTACTTCAGAAAAGCCCCAACAACTTCTGGTGAAAGATGCCATTCATCACCCTTGACTTCTGAAAGCGCAGCCTCCAAGTGCCTCAGAGCAGCATCCAATTGACGTTTCTCCAAGAAATACAACATGAACATTTCCTCAATCCTAAACAAAGGGCTTTTGCTCCTCCTGCTAGCCCCCTCAAACACCAATGCAGCTTCTTCCACCATGTTCTGACCCAAATAAGCACTAACGCAGACACCAGCTAACCTCACATCATAGCTAACACAACTAGCTTCCCACTCCTTAAAGCATTTTGTTAAGCCCTCTATATCATTAAGCCTTCGAAGGGTACTAAGCATTACCATATAGCTAAAATTTGTCACAGGGGAGACAGACTTAAGGGAATTCCACACTCTATGAACTTCTCCCAGATTACCTGTCCCAGCATAGAGGCCAAGCAAGCAATGGTAAGCATCACGCTGCCTTGGCTTCACTCGTTTCTCCAGCTCCTTAAGCATCATTTCAGCCTTCTCAAAGTCCTTAACCTTCACATAAATAGCAGCAAGGTTGCTGTAAGTCTGCCAACCAATTTTATCTTCAGTTTTCATCTCCTCATAGACTCTCTCCACCCCATCAAGATCGCCCAAAGAGGCGCATGCGTTCATCCAGACATGATACGTGAATGAAGACAAGGGAATGCTTCTCCTTTTCATTAGCTCCACCAGGTGAGGCACTTTCTGGGGTTCACCACTTCTCATATACAGACTCATCATATTGTTGAAAGCCAGAGAAGAGACATAACCCAATTCATCCATTTTGTCAAAATGACTCAATGCCTTGTCTTTCATTAGTTCCTTGCAGTAACAGTTCAAGAGAGCACCATACGTATACTTGTTCTTGGCCGGAGTTGGAAGACCACTGAAAAACTCTTCAGCCGCAACCACCCCTTTGGTCTTAGACACAAGATCTAATTGCACTGCATAATTATCCCAGGAAAAGTTAATTTTCCTCATCTCCATCCATTCAATTATCTGCCATCATCATAAATTATAAACTTCAACATACATCAAAATCACAATAATAATTTAAATTGACATTTTATACCTCGAGTGCGTGCTGAAATCTGCGATACCTTCGGAGCTCCTCGACACATCTTTCGAGTTCTCTTTTTTTTATGGCTTTGCCTTGCATTACATGGTTGTCCAAAGTTTCCGACACGCTTCCTCCAGTCTTTTTCAACGCCGATAATATTCGATAGAGGTTTGGACTTTTTGCTGGACTCTCAGCCGCCGTGCAAAGTCTCCGGAGTAGCCATCCTCCGCCAGAAATCAGACGGCCGTGATTCATCTCCGTTGATCTGGGATCGTGCCACAGCTGACGCGGGTGCTATTTTTCTCTTGATCAATTCCATGGTAGGTTTTGTTAGGGTTTATAGAAACGAGCTACACGGCGTCGTTTCGATTGTCACTTGATACAACAGGTAACCGGTACAATTTTGTGTATTTTTAACATAAGAGTGCGTAGAAAAAATAAGAAAAGATTTGTGGGATAGAAAAAGATTGAAAATAGATAGGTGAAGATTTTATCACTATTGATGTGACAAAAATAAGTTTTCTAAATTGATATATTAAAAAATAAAACTAAAATAAATTCTATATCAAAATAAAAAGTATTATATAATTTTGAAAGATAAAAAATTATTTTATAATAATAAATTAAATTTTAAAAAATACAAAAATTAAAATTTATTTATTTATTTTAACTTAAATTAAAATTATAATATTAATTATATAATTATTTATACTAAAAAAATTACTAAATCATATAAACAATATTCTTTCCAATAATTATGTAACATTAAAAGAAATATTCAAGACAATTGATTCCATAAGAGAAAATATGTGTTAAAAATACTCGAAGAAAATGGTATGTTTGCTGCCAAACTAGTATCCAATCTTATGGAACCTTTTACCAGACTAAACAGGTCTTTCAACATTCCTTTATCTAACCCTCAAGTTTATTTTGATTGATTGGTCATATATCATACAACCACCATACCAGACTTAGCTTTTGTCACTTAACAACTGAGCCAATATGTTTCCCAACACATGGGTACTCTTCATTGTTTTTCCATAAAAGTGTTTCGTTATCTCAAAGGATCTCCGGTTAAAGGTCTTCATTTTTCTGCCACTCATCTCTCATTCCTTTTAGTTTTATTGATTCTGACTGGGATTGTTGTATGGAAATCCGGAAATCTAGCACAATATCTTGTGTATATGGGCTTTTCATTAATTTCTTGGAAAACCAAGAAGCATATATCACAATATATCGGTCTTCCTCTAAAGCTAAATACATACCCTTTAAACACATACCCTTTGCAGCTCTGAGTCGAGTTGCAATGGCTTCATTATTTACTCGATTTAAAATTTTCTAGTATTATCCTTATTTTAATTTATTTTTTTTAAATCAATCTACTATATACCTAATTCATAATCCTACTTTTCATGAGCGAACAAAACATGTAGAAATTGACTATTATGTCATTCATGTTGTTGATAAGTTGTAGATAAGTTGATATAAAACACGAACAAAGATTTTTCGAGACATGTAAATCATTGTCTTTAAGGGCTTATTTGCAGTGAGTTGCAAAAGTTTCCTAGGATACAACTAGAACTTTTTAAAAAAATTTTAGAATATTAGAACTCGCAAGTATTTCTTTGAAGTAGAATGAAACACAAGATATAAAGTGTATAAGAAAAGAAAGAAAAATTGAGAAGGTAGTTCCTGGAATAATATTTCCTTTTTAGAGGTGGAGAAAGAGTTTTGTTTTGGTGCCTTCCTTGGAATGAAAGAGGTGTTCTATTGTCGCAACCAGAATTGTACCGGGAAAGACGATAAAACTCATTAAAAATAATAAAAGAAAGAAAAATTGAGATATAATAAGTGACTTGTTTTTACCCATATGAACCTTATTCATGGATATCTAGTCACAAAGGTTGGGTTACCACCACTTGTTTGTTTGCTAGTGACTTAAATCTCATTCCACTCGATGTTCTAAGATCATATTTCTTCCCAAGGGTTTAGTCGATGATTTGCTAGATTTTGTTCTGAAATCACAAAATCAATGGAAATAGTTCCACTCTTTAGCAACTGCTTCACCAAATTGTATCTCAATTGTATATGTTTATTTTTTCCATTGTAATTCTTGTTTTTAGCAATAACTATTGTCGATTGACAATCACAGTGTATTGACACTTATGGGGTTGGTTTCATTCCTAGTGGAATGTTAGTAAAGAATTTTTTTTCAACCACTCAACCTCACTCAGTGGAATGTTAGCAATTCCTAATTAGGACATTGAGTGTATCCACTCAGTCTACCTACTACATAAGTAATATCAAGTCTAGAAAAGATCATCAAGTATAGTAAACTCCAAATTATTTGGGCATATTGAGTCTAAGAAATAGATTCTACTCTATTTTTCATCAATTTAGAGTTAACATCATAGGGGTACTCACGAGTTTGGAATCATAATATCCAAACTTCTTAAGAAGTTTCTCAATGTATTGTTTTTGGGATAGAATATATTATCTCCATTCCTTATGATTCTAATACCTAAAATTACATTGGTTTCACCTATGTCTTTTATTTCAAAATTCGATCCTAGAAACAATTTAGTTCTAGTGACAATCTCACTGCATGTACCAAAGATTAATATGTCATCCACATACAAGCATATAATAACACAATCACCATTTTTAGATTTAGAGTACACACATTTATCAACATCGTTAAGTGAAAACCCATCACTTAGCAATACATTATCAAGTTTTTCATGTCATTATTTTGGTGCTTGTTTCAACTCATACAAAGATTTTAAAAGTTTGCATACTTTACTCTCTTGACTAGGTACAACACATCCTTCAGGTTGAGTCATATAAATTTTCTCTTCTAAAACATCATTCAAAAAGACAATTTTAACATTCATTTGGTGTATCACTAGTTTAAGGATAAGTGTTAAGGCTAACAATACTCAAATAGAGGAAGGAAATCCTAGTCATAAGAGAAAAAGTGTCAAAATAATTTGTTATTTTTCTAAGTAAAACTTTGTGCTATTAATCTTGCCTTATACTTTTCTATAGACCCATCTGGGTGATACTTTTTCTTGAAGATCCACCTACTGATTTAAAATTGTCTAGTGTTGTCCTTATTTCAATTTATTATTTTGAAATCAATCTGCTATATACCTGACTCACAATCCTACCTTTCATGAGATATGTTATAGATAAGTTGTAGATAAATGGACACAAAATACAAACAAAGATTTTTCAAAGCATATAAACCATTGTAATTGAAGACTTATTTGCGATAAGTTGCGCAAGTCCTTAGGATATAATATGAACTCTTCAAAAATTTACGAGGATATTAGGACTAGCAAGTAGTCTCTCTTTGCAATAGAATGAAACCTAGGATATGAAGGGGAAGAGAGAGTTTGTTTTGGTGCCTTCCTTGAAATGAAAGAGGTGCTCGAGTTTTAGATGTGTGAAGTGACCAGCACGAAAAGCCCAAGCCTTGCAGAAGATTCCGCAATATGTGATTCGTTGGAGAAGAAATCAGCAGCCCACCAAGTCCAATTCTTACGGAGGAAGAAAAGCAGCAACCTAGAGTTAATTATGGAGCAGTATAAAATAACAGGCTTTATAACAATTCGTCAAACAAAGTGACCTTCTTCATTTGCTGCCAATTCCTTCTTCTACAGAACTGACTTTTATGTTTACTAAAGCTCTCCATCCCAAAACTTTCGCACACTCTGTCTCCACGCTAGGACTGTTCGATGCTCCCAGTCCCGCTTGAGGGGTATTACCAAATAAATATGTTTTATCGTTAGAATTTGTTACCGTTTTGTCTTATCCTATGCCTACGTGTAAGGTTTGTTACGTTTTGTTATGTACGGATGTTTTCTTCATCCTAGTATATATGACCATTGCTTTTCTGTACATGATAGAACATTAATCAATGAAATATTATTTTTGTGAGACCTATGAATTCAATGACTTCAGAAAAGCCCCGACAACTTCTGGTGAAGGATGTCATTCATCACCCTTGACCTCTGAAAACGTCGCTTCCAAGTGCCTCACAGCAGCATCCAAGTGACGTTTCTCCAAGAAATACAACATGAGCATTTCCTCAATCCTAAACAAAGGCCTTTTGCTCCTCCTGCTAGTCCCACAAACACCAACGTAGCTTCTTCCACATGTTCTGACCCATGTAAGCACTAACACTGACACTAACTAACCTCACATCATACGTGGACGAAGAAAAAGGGTAGGCTTCTTCTCTTCCTCTTAGCCCCCCATTTGAGGCACCTTCTGGGGTTCACCAATTCTCATAAACAGGCTAATCACATTGTTGAAAGCCAGAGGAGTGACATAACCCAATTCATCCATTTTGTAAAAATAATTCAATGGCTTGTCTTTCACTAGTTCCTTGCAGCAACAGTTCAACAGAGCACCATACGTATACTTGTTTGTTCTTGGCTGGAGAAGGAAGACCACTGAAAAAATTCACAGCCGCAACCACCCCTTTGGTCTTGGACACAAGATCTAATTGCACTGCATAATTACTCCAGGAAAGGTCAATTTTCCTCGTCTCCATCCATTCTATTATCTGCAATCATTATAAATTTATAAACTTCAACATCAATATTACAACAACAAAAAATTATAAATTGATATTTGATACGTCGAGTGCTGGAATCTGCGATACCTTCGGAGCTGCTCCACGCATATTTCGAGTTCTGCATTTTTTATGGCTTTGCATTGCATTATGTAGTTGTCCAAAGTTTCCGACACGCTACCTACAGTTACGTCCAAGGCCGATAACATTCGATAGAGAAATACTTTTCACTGGTCTGTCAGCCACCGAACAAATTCGCCGGAGGAGCCATACTCCACCAGGAATCAGATGGGCGTGATTCATCACCGTCGATTGGATCGTCTCACAGTCGGATCGGGTGCTCTGTCTCTTATTGATTCCTTAAAAGGGTTTCGTTAGAGTTTATCAAAACGCGCCACGAGGCGTCGTTTTGATTATGAGTTGAAAAAACCGGTAACCGGTAGTCTTTTTTGAGTTTTTTTAACTGAAGTGATTATGCGGTTTAGTTACGGTTAGAGAGAAATGAAGGCGCTAGGCATTGTCGTTGGTGCTGCCCCATTGCCCGTGCTGTGTTCGCGTGCTCGGAACCATCGTTTTCGCGTTTCCTTTTCTTCTCCTTCGTCAGGTTCCAAAGCGGTGCGTATCTTCTACATTTGTTTTTCATATTCGTGCTACAAAATTCGCTTTGGCCAATGCACGATTCCCATATTCCTGGATTGATCAGGTGGAACAAGTGGGAATTGCAGCTGCGAAACCTGAATACAAGCCTGGGGTGTTTGATGACATGTTTCTCAATTTGTTCCGCAACAAATTGGTACAGGTAAAGAAAACCTTGTAGAGTGCTCTTCTCATACGATGGTTAATTTATTGTAGTAGCTGAGTGGTTGTGAATAATGTAACAGGAAGTTGGATGGGACTCGAAGGAACCTGGATATGATGGACTAATTGAAGTTGCGCATCGTCTAATGATGAAGGGCACTTCCAATTCTACTACCGTGGAAGCAGCGGTATTTCAATTTGTTTCTCTCTCTCAATTACCCCTTTTCTGAAACGTTCTTATATGCTATATCACTTTTCGTAAACTGTTTGGCCCCTTAGAACTGTAATTTTATTATTATTTGGCTCCTTTAAGATGAGAAAGTGTATAACATTAGATAGCCAATTTAATTTGTTTAAGCGTCTCGAAAGGAGAGCTGTTTATGGAGGTCTTAAACTTAACAAGTTTTTGTGCAGTTTTACAATTCAGGCAACTGACAATTGACGTGACAATTCTTATATAAGAAATCAAGAATTGTTGTTTATAAGCAATTTTCTTATCAGAGTTCTTAACATTTTTTAGATAATTGCAGAACGTGTTTGAGAATTTACTTAAATTTCGCGTGCCACTGTAGGACTCACACCGAAAAGTGAGTTAAGTTATTCCATTGTGGTTGCACTGTCGGAGATGTTACAACAGATATTGATTGATAAAATCGTTTGTAGTGAAGTAGAAAACAGTAAAACTTTTCGGCTCAAATAAAACCTAAAAGGCTTATTCGGTAAAAATGAAAAATTGTTTTGAGTGTGATTTTATTTGAGATAATCTTGTATTAAATTAAAAGTTTATTACAAATTGAGCTCATCTTGAGTCTATATGGTATGTTACGAATTTTTAATGGTCATGTTGTCCGAAAGTAAGTTCGCTACCTGTTGTGACAACTTGTGTCAGGTACGAATATTGAGGTCTCTGTTCCCTCCATATCTTTTGGAGCTCTATCAAATGCTCATAGCTCCCATAGGAGGAGGCAAAATTGCGGCTATGATGGTTGGTGAGTCTGATGAGATATATTTCATTTTTCAATTCTTTTAGATGAATCCCGAATCTTTATCCTGCCTCATGTTCCCCTAAGAAATTTGGTTAGATATCCTAAAACGTTTTGGTTTTGAAGCAAGGGTTACTGTATTGACTTGCCAATGGCTAATGGGCCCTTGCAAAGTGAATTCTGTTGATCTAACAGATGGAACCTCATGCAGTAGTGGGGTGAGCACTTGTACTTTTCAATGTGTTTGATCATTTTTAAGTGTTGGTAAAATAATACCAAAAATCTGTAATATTCAAAGCAGTGTATTTGTAAATCTTGTAGGTGTATGTGGAAAGATGCAGGTATCTGGAGGAAAGCAAGTGTGTTGGTATTTGTACCAACACCTGTAAGTTTCCGACACAGGTTAGTGATCTTTAACACACCTGCTTATTTTTATTTTATGTTATAAACAGATGTAAGCGTGTTATGCATGCTTCGAAGTTTTTGCTTTCTCTAGAGGACTGTATTGACTCTTTTCTATGTAGACCTTCTTCAAGGATCATATGGGGGTTCCATTACTTATGGAGCCTAACTTTGGCGATTACAGCTGTCAGGTAATATTAAGTAATCTTTATTGAAAACCAACTTTGTACTTGTCATTACTCTCTCGTCTTTTAAAATTGCAGTTCAAATTCGGAGTTCTTCCCCCACAAGATGATACCATCCTGAAGGAGCCATGCTTGGAAGCCTGTCCAAACGCTTCCCGACGACGCATGGTAGCCAACAATGTAGATGTAACTACGTGCCCAAAGGCATGAATTCATTTTTCTGAGACTTGGGGTTTTCACCTTTATGTTCACTGTCCAAAGCCTCATGTACATTCTTGAAGAAGGAAATACAGCGAGAACCCATGAAATTAGTAATACAACTTATCCTTTTCCAACTAGATTATATGGAGTGCTGATATTTTGTACTTGAATACATTGATATTTAATCTCCTGGATTTAGACATTTTACGATAATGATATAATACAAAAACGTATTTTGTCTTTTGATGGTTTAGTCCAAAATTTAACTTGATTGATGGGAAATCAAAGACGAGAAAATACTAGGGAGATCTTCATTAATGAGTAACAGTAGAGAACTTGACATCTTCAACTTAAAACTTATATTTATGAATCCTTCATACTGGTGTATTGTTTAATTTGTAATATTTCATATTGATGACATCAACTCGTATTTAAACTCTAACTATCTCTTTTTTAAGTGTGATTATCTTGCACATTATAAGCTTCCTTTGAGCGAAAGCTCTTGTTTGTCGGTAAGTACTCGATAATGACTCTTGCTTGTCGTATTACTCGCCTCAACCTAGACCCTGCCAAGAAAAGTTTTTATATACAGAGAGAGATGATGCATTGTCAAAAGAGGTCACAGTGAGATCCATTATTACGAAGGTGATCCTGAAAATTGGCTCCTGCATTCTCTCTCAAATTCTTAAATTCAAACATATTCTATCTAGTATATCCGTCTGCGATAATTGGTTTAAACGATAATTGGTCTAATCAGTAACATCTATTTAAACTAACAGAGCCTAAAACTGACGTTGACTTTGGTAACACTTTGCTGGAAAATTATGTTGAAGTTTTAAGTGCGTAGAATCTTATATTGTTTATATGGACAAGTTAACAAACATAAAAGTGGCAAAGATTTACAAACCTTTTATGTTAAAGAGTTTGGTTTACTGTTTTCTTATCTTCTCTTATGTAATTAGTTGATGGCTCATTGGTAAATAGTCTTACTCCTTAGACTTTCCGACATTAGTTAGAACTTCTTATAAAAAATTAAAAAAATAGTAGCAACCTATGCATTGAGAATTTTTCTTTACATTAATCATTACCTTTTGTGTTATTTATTTTAGAAGGAGAAAACAAGGATGTATTAGAAAAATCACTCTATACTTTTGTAAGTAAAAAATGATATCAAATATTATTTGTTTGTAATAAATTTATTGTAAGAGTGAATCTTCCTGCACCTCCCTCACCTCATCCTGTACCCCCAAAATTACCTATATACCCTTCATTTAATTAAAAGTAAAAACTTTCATTTAATTAAAAGTCAAAACCTCTTCCATTGCATTATTTTATTCTATTTTTCATGGTAAGTGTCAATTTTTTTAATGGAGCATTGCTATACTACACTAGATGTGATCCTGCTAGGCATGTATTATCAATGTTTAATAAAAAAAAATGCCACCACCGCATATCAAATTCCGGTGCTTACGTTTGCCGCAGATCGAACTGCGGCGTGCACCCCAGCGAACCGCACTTCGAAGTCCGGTTCTGCACGTTTGCCGCACTTCCAAATGCGCGTGCACCTCCACCGAGCCGCACTTCCAACTGCGGCTCTAATCCTTGCCGCACTTCCAAATACGGCGTGGACCTCCAGCGAGCCGCACTTCCAACTGCAGCGTGCACCTCCAGCGAGCTCCGATCCCATCAGATCACGACCCACGAACCCAATCACTATCCAAACCCAACCAAGCACATAACAGACAAACCCAACCAAGCACATGAAACAAATATATTACATACTAACCTGGACGCCAGCCACGAACCCGAGCAAAGCAGCGGAGCGGATGCCAGAGACAGACAGAGGAGAGGACGGAGAGAAAAAGAGGGAGGAAGGAGGGGTGTAGATGTAGGGTTTTAGTGAGATGCGGCAGTGAGATGCGGCAGGGGAGGGGAAGAAGATGAGTAAAATAGGTTTAATCTTTTTAATTAAATTTTTTTTCTCTCTCCTCGTTGACTGTGAAAGGGCATTTTTGGAATTCCAGTTTTTTTTGGAGGTGCAGGATGAAGTTGGTGAGGTGCAGGGAGAATGACTCTTATTGTAATACAACCTTTCAAGACTTTATTGAAAAAAAAATTGAACATAGTTAAACTTAAGTAAATCAATACAAAACAAGCATTTATACATATTTTTTCTTCTATTACATGTGTAAATTATGTCTACCATTAATCTCTCATACACAATTGTTGTGAAAACTCATTTATGAAAAGTTTCCATCGAACCACTAATGATAGTTGGTTAAATAGTATACTAGGATTTTATTTTTCGATTAAGCTTTATGTTTCGGATAGTGAAGTCAAAAACTACTTCTGTACACTTAATTGTCTATCTTCCTTTGTCACTTTCTATTTTGGATATCGTTATTCTCAATATTCTTAGTTCAGTCTTCAAGTCCAGCAGTGATGTACCTGTCAAAAGCATTCTAATGCTCAAGTTAGTTACGGGATTCGATCAATTATAACAATGAGTATTAATTTTACAATAAATGTAATCACTTACATCTTTACCTTTTATAGATTTTGAAGTGAGCTTTTAATTAGTGTTGACCCAATTATGACCCAAGAGTTCATAAGTATGTTTGTTGTTAATCATGTAGGCTTTATGAAGAGTAATTTACATTGTACTTAACGATCGGTCACCCCTAAAACATAGACCGACCGATTATAATGTATATAGGTCTCTCCAAGTTTGACAAGATGTTTAGTTTCGAGGAAATTGATATATTGGTAGTCGTAAGAAAGTACATTGATGATTGGTTATACGATATATTTTACAAAATATATTAAATTGTTCTTTAGAGTTAGGTTGGTAGCCAAAATCTTAGTAGTTAATATTAAATACTAGTTTAAAATCTAATCATACTTTTTTATTCATAATAGAAATTATTTTAAATTATCAATAATTTTTAATTTATAAATTGGTATATAAAGTAGTCGTTAAATTGTATATTTCGATTAAGCTTTACAAAAATATATTAAACTCCTTTCTAGAGTTAGCTATTTTTTTGGAAATAAAATTAAAATAATGAAAAAGATATTATAAGCCATAGTAAATAGATGGATAAACCTATTTAGACATTAATTTTTTTTAGTTTATAAATTAATATCTAAATTAGTGATTTTTTTGTTTTTTAAATTGGTTGTTATTTAAGAATATTTTTAAGTGTTTTATTTTATATTTTTTATATGAATAATTTTTATCATTTATTTTTTCTTATTCTATTTTATATATAGATTTTTTATTGATATTTCTTACGCTAGTAAATAACTTCTATTTGTTATATAAATATTTAAAAGTATTTCCTAACAGAAGCATAGAAAGACAATTGAACATGTGTTTTTCTTTAATCGTTTACAGAAAAATTAAACTTCACCGATCATATTCATGACTAGGATGTGATCCCTAAACTCTAGGAACTAATACTTATTCCTTCCTATAAAATAAGAACATAACTGAAAAATAGAAACATAATAAAAAAAAACAGACCAAAAATACTTTTAATTAAAACCTGACATTCCCTTCCTAAAGCCAATGCATTTATACTAGCTGCTGCAATCATGATCCAAAATTTCTTGAATTGTTCTAATTTTAAAGTTTTTTTCATAATATCTAAAAGCTGGTCTTAGGAGCCGCAAAAGCTCAACTTGACTATTTCACCATTCACCAAATCTCGAAAAAAAAAAAAAAAACCTTATATCAATGTGTTTATTTTTTCCCTGAAACATTGGATATCTGGATACTATCAATAAGCGCATAATGTGCTGCTATATATTTTACCTAAGTGGTAGATAAGGCAAGCACTATTTGTTTCTTTCAAGCCTCAAGCCCAAGAAACTGCTCTTATTCTCATCATAAACACAAATTCATATGTAATTTTTTTTTGTCATCAAGTCACTAGAATAATTACTATATGTAAAGGATAGTAATGTTCTACTACCAGCTCCTTTCTTGTATATCGGATTTCCAAATTTGTTATTCCTTTTACATATCATAACTCTCTTTGTTGTAAGCCAATGTTCCATAGTATTACTGGTCATAAATTTGATTATTAAGCTCATTGTATACATTAGATCCAGTGTAGTAAGTATTGCATACATCAAACTTCCAATTAGTTGTTTAAATTTTATTCTTTATACAATCATTTCCCAGATTCATAATATGTCATATATTTTAGTGTTCTTCTTATTCTTCCTATAAAATAAAAACACAACTGCAAAATAGAAACAAAACAAAGATTCTTTTAATTAAAACCTAACATTATTATTTATTTATGTTTCTTGTTTTATATTGTTTGAACTCGACAATATTTTTCACTTAAATCATTTGAACATGTTAATTAAGGTTGAAATTCTAACACACTAAAGATTTCGTTTAATTTAACAATTATTTTAGTTAATGAAAATAGTGTTTTAAAGGCGTTGTTTATCAAATTTCATATTTTGTAAATGTTGAAAAACAAAAAAATGTTTTTTGAATTAGTTAAAAAAGAAGAAGCAATTGTCAACTAATACTCAGAGAATAAACTTACCAATATTCTTAAAACTTTTTTTAATAATATTTCTGCGAAAAAAAAAACCTCCTCAGCGTGGAAAGATATAGAAGAGACGTGACGAGGCGTCTTATCACTGCACTTATGTAGTGTTTCAAGAGAGCTACCTGTCCTTATAACTTCTTACCGTTAGTTTACCGTTAATGTCATTCTTTTTCCGTTAACGGTGGCCACCACCTTTGAGGGACCCAAAACAATTAATTAACCCCTTCCACACCAAAAATCCACACAAAATAACACCGTCGTTCACCCACACCCATTTTTTCCCCCAAACCCAAAACCTTCTCCGTCAGGCCACCGGCAAGTAACCGTGAGTAACCGGTAACGGTGACACCTCCGATTCAGCTCAGTCATGCACACCTTCTTCACTCGGAGTCCCACTTCACTCCCCCAGCTCAATTTCCACCGTTGATTTTATCGCAACCCCGTAGATCTGATCTGAACCGTTCCCGGCATCGCCGATGTCGCTGGTCGCCGGTTCCACCTCTTCAATCGGTAATGATAGGTTTTCGTGTGCAGACCAAGCTTGATTTTTTTTTGTTAGGTTGGGTCTGTTTGACATTTGGCAAATAATGCAGGTGGGTTTAAATCGTTGCTTGGGTTGTTATCTTGCACGGTGTGGTTTGTGGTTGAGTATGGTGAATGTGGTAGAACCCTGCAACAGCAAACACCTTCTTTATCTCCAGCTGCTCTTCCACCTGTGGTTGATGGTGATCTGCCACTACTGGCAAATGCTTTTGGGTTGAAGCATTTGCCTGCACCAATCCCATCACGTGCCAATTTCACCAAAGGAAGAGTACAATTAGAACCTCCGGGTTCTGCGTTTAAGAATATTGCCCCTGTGCATCCCATTGCCGATGCAATTCCTGCTCTCGCTCAACCACCACTGTCCCCTTTTGTTTCCGGTAATTCGAGCAAAATTGTTTTCTAATGGAGTTAAGTTAACCCTCATTTTAGTCCTGAACTTGGAAAGTGCTGTCACGGAATCTCTGTTAGGAGCTATAATTATCGCAAGTTATAAAATTTAGAAACTAATGATAGTGAGTTGTATATTCCAGAGACTAAAATGATGAGAATTTTTGTTTCAAATATTTTTAAATTGATTATTTTCTGATTCTTCTGACTGCTCTCACAAATTTAGGGGCTAAATGGGAGTTCACTTGAAATTCGTTTTTTAGTGCCACTGTCTGTTGGTTGGATTGTGTTTTTTAAACTTGTAATTGCTCGATTAATTTTATTATAAAACACGAACAGATTGTTGCAGACATGACATGGTGTGGAAACGAGGCAGTGAGATTTGCCAATGTGCTTATCCCATAAAGCTAGACTTGCTTCTTTTGAATGTCTCTCTAAACCCTGACTGGAATGTTGTTTTTCTCGATGATTTGGCCACCCAACTTGAGCTGAACACTACCCAAATTGAAATTATTAAATTTTACCTACTGAGCTTGTCGACATTGAATATATCGATGGATATCACTCCAAATAAAGGGATCAGTTTCTCCGCCAGTGAAGCCGCTAAAATAAATTCGTCGCTCTCATTGCATAAGGTTCAACTAGACAGCAGATATGTGGGCAACTACAGTGTCCTCAATATAACCTGGTTTAAAGCTCCACCTCCTTCTCAAGGTATCTAAAATCATTGAACATGTCATTACAAATCATTATACTTTACTGTTGTTGATAATTGGAACTAACACAGTGAAACATTGTTGTATAAAAACAGCCACATATAATGTTAATTTGGAACTTTTTAAAATATGTAAATCTTACTGTCTTGACTACTTCCATTTAACTGTTTTAATTTCACATCCTTTTTTTAATGTTTTTGCTAAGTGGTAAGGAAAGAAGAGAGATATTTTGATGCTCTAAGGAATAATACATTGATAACAAGTGACACGGACCTAACAAATTTTGTTAGGATAGACTCTAATATTATCTTAGAAATTGAACTTTAAGTTTAACTATATGCCTCACAAAATTAGTTTACAAAGTACGGTCTCCATCCTTTTATATACCAAAATTTGGTTATATCTCTAGTAGACATTAGCTCTCCTACATGTACCAATAAATATAAATCATGTAACTTTGATACTTATGAAAGTGTTATCCAAATTTGTGAAATGTTAATTAAGATAGTTCCTTGTATATTGCTTCTAAGTCATAACATCGAACTGTTTAGCTCTGCTTGCTTGTGGTTTGTGTTAGGATCCCATATCAATTATAGATATATATGACTTAGGGTTTCTAAGATTTGGACTATCTTCACGTCATAAATTAGTTTTGGGGGTGGAATTAGACCTAGCCAAAATTTAAGATGACTTATCACAGATTTTGTATCGGCCAACCCTCAACTGTCTAAAATACTTGTTGCCTCTTTGGCTTTCCTAGTATAAAAGAATATCCATGCTTTAGATGTCTAATCCTATGCATGAGGAGGGTATGCTACGATCCCTATTAACTATAGATACAATACAACTAATTGTCCCTTTGGCTTTCCCACTATAAACAAAGTCTTTTAATATTGATGCTTTAGATGTACAATCCTAGGTAGTGCGCTCTAAGAGATCCCTATTGACTATAGATGAAACCAAAATTGAGTTGAACCAAACCCAAATCCCAGAGTTTGCATCTGTGATTCCACAACTACTACACTTCAATGCATGTGTTAGTCTTTCTCGTTGGCTTGTTGCCACATATTTGTATAATTTCAATGAGTTATAACTAATTTTGTAGTAAATTGTCCAATGTTCTTTCTCTGGTCTCTCATTGCTCTAGAGGATGTACTCAACTAGTCTATTGTGAAACCAGATTTTTTGTGGTTTCTGAATTTACTCCTTTGGAAGAGGAACTTCAAACAACCGCCTCTTCGTGGGGGCCTTCAAGGATGTGTTAATAATGAAATCAGTGCATTATATGTATAATATAATATGATAACATATATTTGGGTTCTAATGCAGCTCCTACAATTGCTACATCACCTAAGAGAGCTCCTCACAGGAAAGCACCTCCAACCACATTATCGAGTACTTCTTACAGGGGAAAGCATTCAAACTTGCCTCTTATTCTTGGAATTGTGACTGGCGTACTCTTCATTTCCATTGTATGTGTACTTACACTTTGCTTATGTACGATGAGGCCAAAAGCAAAAACACCTCCCATGGAAACTGGTAAATATTTCTATTTCTAACGTGTTATTTTTCTTTTTTTCATTCCTATAACAGCATATTAAAGTTAAAAGCTGGTACTGATTATGCTTGGTGTCCTTTTTATATTTGGATGTTGTAAAGGCAATAAGTATATCAACTAGAAGAGGGCAACCTGGGTTCCCTCAAACAAAATTTTTCTCATGACGCAGAAATAAGGACAGAAGAAGTTCCCCGAGCTTATTAATTGCAATTGTTCATTATGAGTATTTTCAGAGTGGTTTATTAGTTTCACGACAAAATATTCATTGGAATTCAATATGGCTGTGTATATTGTAAATTGTGATCATTGATTGTGAAAATTAATATAGTTTATAATTTTTTCAACTGAAGCAAGAATATCTATGCTGTTGGAGCAGTGAAGGTTGCCAATTTTTCACATAGTTATAAGTCTGTTTGGAGGAAAATAGCGAAGGCCACATTTTACCTTATTGAGATACTTAAATTTAGGATTTCAACCCAACATGAGTTTACTTTTTCAGATATTAAAAGATAGAAATGCTTGTGGTTCAACTTATATACTTAGTATTTCTGGAGAAATCAGATGTCCATTGATGAACTCAGACTGAAGAGAAAATACAGGAACTTATGGCACTCTTATCTGTTCATTATTTTCGTGTTAGTCTTTTGTCTTCTAGGTTTGCTACTAAGTTTGCTCTCTTTTCTACAGAAAAGCCAAGGACTGAAAGCACAGTGCCAGCTGTTGGGTCTCTTCCCCATCCAACCAGTACACGCTTTATTGCTTATGAAGAACTGAAAGAAGCTACCAATAATTTTGAATTAGCAAGCGTACTCGGAGAAGGAGGTTTTGGTAGAGTTTTTAAAGGTGTCTTGAATGATGGAACTGCTGTTGCAATTAAGAGGCTTACTAGTGGAGGGCAACAGGGTGACAAAGAATTTTTGGTTGAGGTTGAGATGCTTAGTCGGCTGCATCATCGTAACCTTGTAAAACTAGTGGGATACTATAGTAATCGTGACGCATCACAAAATCTACTTTGCTATGAGCTTGTTCCGAATGGAAGTTTAGAGGCCTGGCTTCATGGTAATATAACTTCTCGTATCGTCTTTGTAGTCTTGTACATGTTTTC
Organism: Vigna angularis; assembly: GCF_016808095.1. Taxonomy (NCBI): domain Eukaryota; kingdom Viridiplantae; phylum Streptophyta; class Magnoliopsida; order Fabales; family Fabaceae; genus Vigna; species Vigna angularis. The sequence goes on from NC_068972.1 coordinate 17,412,847, forward strand.
TACAATGGTGTTGTTTCTAAAACTATATATTATGCTTAATTGAAATTGGCCGACTTGTCCTAGGTCCCCTGGGAATAAATTGCCCTTTGGATTGGGACACTAGAATGAAGATTGCCCTTGATGCTGCAAGAGGACTTGCATACCTGCACGAAGATTCACAGCCCTGTGTTATACACAGAGATTTCAAGGCATCCAACATATTACTTGAGAACAACTTTCATGCAAAAGTTGCAGATTTTGGTCTAGCTAAACAGGCGCCTGAAGGCAGGGCCAATTATTTATCTACTCGAGTCATGGGCACATTTGGGTTAGTCTCAGTCTATTCTTTCTTGTATTATACTAATCATTTTCATTTAATTTAGTTTTAAGATGAAATCAAACTTTTATGTAGGTATGTAGCTCCTGAGTATGCTATGACTGGACATCTTCTTGTTAAAAGCGACGTTTATAGTTATGGGGTTGTCTTGCTGGAACTGTTGACTGGAAGGAAACCAGTGGATATGTCACAGCCAACTGGACAAGAGAACCTTGTTACTTGGGTTAGATTCATACCTTGGCATTCCCTTGTTGAGTTCAAAATTTTCATTTGGAGTTTTATGTTGATTATACAATAATTACGTGGTTATCCCTTTCAGGCAAGACCTATTCTTAGAGACAAGGATCGGTTGGAAGAACTTGCTGATCCAAGGCTTGGGGGAAGGTATCCAAAAGAAGATTTTGTACGTGTTTGCACTATTGCTGCAGCCTGTGTTGCTCCCGAAGCAAGCCAGCGACCTACAATGGGTGAAGTGGTACAGTCACTTAAAATGGTGCAGCGGATCACAGAAAGTCATGATCCTGTGTTAGCCTCATCCATTACACGGCCCAACATGAGACAGTCTTCTACCACCTATGAGTCGGATGGGACATCTTCAATGTTTTCTTCGGGTCCTTACTCTGGTCTAAGTGCCTTTGACCATGACAACATTTCAAGGACGGCTGTTTTCTCGGAAGATCTTCACGAAGGACGATGAAAATGCTTGGAAGAACAAGCTAACCAAGAATGTGTACCCCAAGGTTTTCACACCATGATTTTTGAGGAGTGAATGGAGATTTCCGGGTGTTGTTGCTGATTGGAGAGGATTCTTCCGTGGTCGCTTTTACCATCCTCCTGGGTAAACTGCCATCCTTTCCTCCCCTACGAGACAGTGTTTTCACGTGTGGATGAATTTTGTATATATGTGTAATCTAGTTTGTTTTTACAGACTGGCATCAAAAGCCTTTTTAATTATAAATATATATATCCGCATAGCTTCACTGTGATAATCATACTCAACGAGGGTAAAAAAGATGGCGTAGTATCGATCCCATGAAGCTTAAATTAGTGTTAATATTGTTTTAGAAGGTGATCACAATTCTTCTCCCAGCCTTAATCGCCATAATCTCCCCACCCCCACCTCCTTCCGCTTCAACGCCTGTGACATAGTTTGAGTTAGAATCATCAAATATCAATCAAATTGTTACCTTTTGTTGAGAATAAGACAGAGAATGACTCTGGCCTCATCTTTTCGAGCTTTTAAGGAAATTTGTCATTGCTCGGAGTGTCCTAGTGCGAATTAATTGGATCAAGTTCTTCAAACACTATTCTCCTATTATGTTCATCGGAGTGGCTAGGAGTCTGGAGGAGAGACTGGGCCAGGGTATGATGGGGAACGCTTTTCTCCTTCAGGCACGACAGGGAGATGGAGCTCTACTACAGGGGTGTTGGCAGCATGCGTGACAGTGTTGTTGCTCATGTGTGACACTACATCGGCGGAAGGGAGCTTGAGTGAGGTTGTGTCACTAGAGAAAAGAGGATTGGAGAGGGAGAAGACATTTTAGAGTGACATGTCATCACATCAAACCTTTTAAATATTGATCGTTGAATTGATGATAATTTTTATTTTTTAAGGGATCGGATTGAATAAATATTCTAACTATTGAAACTAAAATACTACTTAAGTATTAAAAAAAAGGCTTAATTAATTTTCAAGTCTCTCGTAAATGTGTCTATTTTCATGTGAGTTGTTATTAAATTTTTGGTGCATTGAATACTCAAAATTTTATATCTTTTAATTGAGTTATGTCACCCTAATTAAGATTTAAAAATATATAAATAAGTAATATAAGGTGATTAATTATGAAATAACTATTTTGTAAAATTAAAAAATAATATTAAGAAATTACTTAAAAGTTAATTATACATACATACACCGTTCAAAAAACTTAAAGTATAATAAAAGAATTGCAAATAGAAACAAAATGAGAACTAGTCGTTAGTTTGGCAAATAGAAAAAAAATGAGAACTGGACGTTAAATTTGCAAATATAAAACATATTTTAAATTGTATTTCATATTTTTGATCCATATTTCAAATGTATTAAATCTCAATTTCAAAATATAATTTGATAATTTAAAAAGTAGAATGAGCAAGTTTAAAACAAATCATAATTTATCATTGATGGAGGCATAATCTATATGTTAAATTACATAATCAATTAATAATCTAATATTAATAACATGCGCATAATATATGTTAAACTACATAATCAATAAATAATCTAATATTAACAACATGCATGTACGCATAATTTGGTTATATAAATAATGTCTTTATGTTATTTTCTTAATACTCAAAAGAGATATCAATGATGAGTTTATTTTTATTTTTTCATAGGAGCTTATTAGAGAGATATTATATATGTGTGATATTGATATATTTTACTTCACTAAATTATCATTTTTACTTTTAATTTAAAATCTCAAGATTTTTTGTTATATAATATTTAATTTTATCATTTTTATCCCATGTGTAACTTTAACTCATACATATTCTCTCATCGAGGTATTTCCATCTTTGCACATAACCAATTGGACAATGATATTTGACATTCAATTTTTTTTCCCATTTAACACTATCTCTCACTAATCTTCTAGTTTATTTCTTTTTTATAAATACAAAAGTTCACTCTAGTTAGGACTATTTTACTTTATAAGTCAGAATTTTTTTCCTAACCTATCGAAATGTGAAGGATAAATAATTAATACGCCTCCTATTCTTTCTCAATGGTACATCAATGTGGCCTCCAACGATCTTGTTCTAGTTTATATTATTAAGTAGGTCTTTGAAGTTTTGTCAAGTTTTGAACAAAATTTCTTCAATTCTATAATTTCGTAATTAAATTTTTATCGACTTACCACTTTTATATACTACAAAAATGTAAATAATCGACCCTCATCGTGGCTTTTTTTCATTATTTTCACCCTCTGTCAAATATAAATAATAGCATAATATTGTAATAATTTTCATTACTTGCACACACTGAAACAAGGTCGATATAAACATTTCTTGAGTTTAAGATGGACATTATAATATTCTCATTATTATTATAACGAAGCTGAATTAATGTTACTATTATAACTATTCCAGCCCTTAATTTAGGGTCCATACGAAAATCATAAGGTGGAGAGCGCGTTTAGGTGAGTTTTACCGGGTCAGCCGGTGGTTTTCTGTTGATGAAGTTGTGGTTGAGAAGAAGGCAAAGTTAGGTATAAAAGGCCGTCCATACCTGGAACAAAATGCAACTCGATTTGATCCTTTGTCTCTCCTCCAAAACGTTTCTCTTCTCTACTCTAAGAAGAAGACGCGTTTCTAAGGAGGAGAGACAATGGATCACTTCAGATTCAACAAAACCCTTCTCCTCATCGGAGCACTCTCTTGCCTCCTCCTATCCACCGCCGTCTCCGCCCGTCAACTTCTAGCGGCACCTGTCCCCCCTGAGCTTACACAATTCTGCAGCGGCACCGATAACCCATCCCTATGTGTCGATACCATCGCCCCCTTCCTATCTGGTTCCTTCGACCCCGTCAAAGCACTGGAGAGCGAGATCAACGCCACCCTCCAGAAGGCCAGCGAGATCGCTGCTTCCATCTCCAAGCAGCTGGAAGATCCCACCACCGCCAAGAACGCTTTGGACGCGCTCAACATCTGCAAGTCTCAGTACGATGACATGTTGGACAGCATAAAGGAGTCTCTGAATCTGGTGGCTCAGATGAACGTGGCGGATGCTTATCACAAAATGAGCGCCGTGATTTCCTACAAATCCAGCTGCGACGACGCTTACACCGAGTCTCCCGGCGTCGAAATGCCCTTCCGCCAGGAAGCCACCACGCTCTTCGAGTTGAGTGGCAATTGCGTCACCGTCCTGGACACCATCGTTAACACTCACAAGGTGTAATCACGGAGAAGGAATGACACATGCATGCATGCATTCTTTTGAGAGTTTGAGGGGTTAATGGTTATATATATATATATTTACGGGTTATTTGTATGAATCTGATCGAAATCGAGTTCGACCAAGGGTTGCCTACATGTATGTTTGCCAGTTTTGGATAACATATCAATAAAATCCTTTACAATAACTTTTATTTCCTTCAACGCGCTACATATAATTATCTCTTTTCTCCCTAAACTAATTTCAGTATATACATTTAATTAACATACACCCAAGACTCAAATATCATCAAATTATCATTCTTATATATTGGTTTTTGCAATAATATTATATATATTATAATATATAAAAAAATCCTAGAAAAGTTACTTCTTATCCCTATACTTTCTTTTATATGTTTTTACCTATTACTTATATTTAACTATTAATTTTTTTATATAGCTACTTCATCACTTAATATAATTTTTAATTACTTCATTATTTTATATACTTTACTTTTATTTCATAAATAATATTATTTAATATATAAGTTTGAATTATTTTATTAATCAATTTAATTAAAGATATGCATCTCTAAAATTTATTTTAAAAATTAGATGATTTTTAAATAAATAGAAAATTAATGTGTGCCATTAGACACACAGTAACTATTATTAATTTTTTTATAATGTATTTTCAATGTATTTATTATTAGTAACATATATTAAAAATATTAATTCATTTTTTATTCTTAATATTATCTTTTATAATTTGTAATTATTTGATCATTTAATAAAGTTAAATTTTTTTATTTTTTACAATTTGTAATATAAATTGTTTAATATTTTTCGTATTTTTAGTTTGTGAAAATTAAACTGATATTATTTATTAAAAAACTAGCATGAATTATATGTATATAGAAATTGATAAATAATTATATTTATAACAAAATAAGTTAAGATAATGTATTTAATAGTTTATTTGAAAGGTTTAAAATATATATTTGTAATAATAACTTCTTAATATTATAAATTTTGTTTTATATTTTTTAATGAACTTTTTACTATTTTTAACTTGAAAATGTAGAGTTCAAGGCTTTAGTAAAACCAAAACAAAAGGTAAAACTAACAAACCAATTCTTTTAAAATATATTATTAATGTATTTATATTACTATTAGTTAAATTCAAAAATATATATTAAAGAAACATTGACTAGACAATTATAACAAAACATTATATAGCAAAAAAAAACATTAGATAAGTCTAGAGATTATACGACTCTATCCATTTTCTGAATAGATGAGTTTTATCGTATACATTAGACAAATTTGTTCATATATTGATTAGACAAGTCTAATAATACACATTAGTTAAGTGTGTTCATATATAAATTAGACAAGTCTAACATCACATATTAAACGAGTTAGTCAATGTACTAATTAGACGAGTTTAACAATACATATTAGACAGTCTATTGATACATTAATTTGTAATTTTAACCAGTCTACTTTACATATTTCTGCATATCCTTTATATTTTTAGAAAGACAACTCTATTTTTGTACATACTTTATCATTTGTATTTTGACAAATTGTACTATTTATATTTTTATAGATATATTAACTTTCTAAACCTATAAATCATTTTTTAGATGGATTATATTCAAAACTTAATTATAAACTTAAAAATATTTATTATTTCTTTCCTCATATTCTCAATCACTAAGAGCTATCAAAACAGGTAACTCAGCTCGATCCGACCCGCTCACCACGGATTGGTTACTTAGTGAGCCAATCCAACCCGACTCACTTATTAGCGAGCTGAAAAAATTCGAACCCGACCCAATGGATAACCCAACTCACCACACATTAGTCACTTAGTGAGTCAACCTAACTCGACTAACTTATTAGCGAAGTGAAAAAATTCGAACCCGACACACCAACAAATCAAATAAAAAGAATATCATACACTCCAAACATATTATGAAAATAAATACAATTCTAATCATTCATAAACTTTTCTTTCTTAATTTGTAGGCAAATTTAATTTCTTAATTATTAATCATCCATCTATAATTTTTATGTTTATTTAGACATGAATTAATGAAAATGGACAAAAAGCATTACTCTAATGACTTTTATTGAAAATAATAACAAAAATATGATAATATTATGAAAATGTAATTTAGTAGTGATTTAATATATTTTTAAAACTAAAAATGAAACAAATTACCACTAACTAAAAATAAAGAATTAAATTTACATAAAAATATCCAGGAAACAAAAAAAAATTATATAATTAAAACTCAAAGGATTAAAATTGTAGAAAAATAATTCAAGATCAAGCAAACATAGTAAAATATATTAAAAAAAATTAAAATTATGCGTAAAATTTAATAGGTGAATTTGGTTGAAAATTTGTATAGATCTCAACTTATCGAACTAAACTGTAAAAGTTAGTAAATATTTTAAAAAATTCAGTCATAATTTTTTATTCAAATAACTTGTTTTATATTACATATTTTAAATTAGTAGTTTATTTCCTACTAAATTACCTTGCGAAATAGAATAAGATATTTGTGTATGACAATATTATCTATTATTTATTCTTTTATTTATTTTTGACCTGATTATCATATACAGGGAGGCTTTCCTTCAACACTAACAAACGCTGGGTTGAGTTCACTGTCGACAAGTTTTGCCCCAACACTCAACTCCGCTATCCCTATTCTTTCTTCTTCTTCTTATTATTAAACAAACACTCTCATACCATTGCACCTTCCTTCTCCTCCACCCATTAACAATGGCTCACACGTCCCTTTTCACTCCCTCTTCCTCTCTCAGATTCAACCCTCTTCTTCTTTCCTCCACTCCCACTTCTTCTTCTTCTCTTCCGCACAACCTTTCTTTCCCCACCCTCTCCAGGTATTTTTTTTTTCTTTATCAATTTGTTTATGGCACCCCATGTACTGCGGTGGTTTTTAAACACTCAATTGCCGTAAAGTTTACATTTTGATGACTAATATGCGAGTTTGTGGTTTTTCGATTTGTTACATTTTATTGCTTGCTTATTTGGTTATTTTAGAGAATTATGGACACCCGATTTGTGGAAGACGACCCTAAATTTTTATGCTGATGGGTAAGGGTGAAAGTGAGATTTTGGGTCACTTTTGGGTTGTGTTTCGAACTGAAAAATGGTTTGATAAATATAGAATTTGAATTGTCTGAGTTTTAAAATGATTAATCTAGGGTGGGTCTGCTGTGAAGGGTTTTTAAAATTTTAATAGCTAAAGCTTGAATTTTTATTATCTACCTTTTATCTGTGCTTAAATTTCCCTTTTTAAAAAGATTGGCAATTTATCATGGAAGAGACTAGAGTATTCTCTGTTATGCTGGATATTTTATGTCTATTAAGGGGATGAAGTCTTGCTGCGGTTTGCAGGAAACTAAGGAAATCGGTGGAAGGTAGAAAGATTAATAAAAATTCTGCTGTGAAGGCAGTGTATGGTGATCAATTTTGGACACCTGAGAGCAGTTCACGTCAGGATATTTGGTCCATAAGGTAGATTTAGTTCTGTTATTAGTTTTATGTTTTAGGTTTTAGCCTCATTTATTGACTCGGATAGTGTTCTTGAAGGAGGGATTTGAAAGTCCCATCTTCCCCTTATTTCCCCACCTATGCACAAGGACAAGGGCCACCTCCTATGGTGCAGGAGCGTTTCCAAAGTGTTATAAGTCAGCTTTTCCAATATGTAGGCAATTTTTACTCTTGTTACTTGAGGTCGAGTATTCAACTTCTGTTTAATCTGGCTAGTATTAATAATGTGTTTTGGTATTTAGAGAATAATTCGTTGTGGTGGAGCTGTTGATGACGATATGGCAAATATCATAGTTGCTCAGCTCCTGTACCTAGATGCTGTTGATCCTAACAAGGTTTGTTCTTTGACATTGAAAACTCATGGTGTATCTTCTTAATCTTTCTCCATATAAAAGTTTTCTGTTGAATTTTTGAGCTGATGTTAAATGATTATAGTTTGGTATTTCTTCATTCAGCTGTTATTGTTATCTTGAATTTGTATTTTGGTAATTTTTGTTGTGTAATAAACTCAATCTTGTTGTGCACGTACTTAGTCAACTACCAATTTTCTCATTATGTTGAACAGGATATTGTCATGTATGTAAATTCTCCAGGAGGGTCGGTTACAGCTGGTAATTATTTGAGTTAACTTCTATATTGCATTGTTTTTATTATATTCAATCTACACATGGTTTCAAAAAGAATATTAGTGTATTTCAAATGTTAAATGCTTCCTTTGTTATTTCTTTCCTCAGGTATGGCAATATTTGATACAATGAGGCACATTCGACCTGATGTGTCTACTGTCTGTGTTGGATTAGCGGCTAGGTAACATTTTGTTCTTTCTCCGGACAATATTACCCTAATGCTGACAGGTTACTGATTATCACCGCCAGTAGAAAGTTAAAAGTTTTATCCCAATTTGTTCTTGGTGCATGCTGCTGGCAGAACAGACTGATTTATTTATTTATGCTGAAAACACATGGAGAATTAAGATGATTAATTGTTAATTATATTAGATATTTGGCTGCCACACTGTATCATGTAAATTTACGTTTTTAAAAACACGAGATTACAATTTTATCTGTGTTTCTTTAATTTGGATGGTTGATCCCTTGATCCTTTTTCCAATTTGTATTTTCCCTATCACTATTGACTTGTATATCTACCCTGGTAAGGCCAATTAATAAAAATAAAATAAGGCATATCAATCTGCTCATTTACTCTTTGGTTTAGTGCAGCCTTGTATCTTGGAATGATATATTTCAAATGAGTTTCCACCGGCTTCAGGATTAGTCATTTGTCAATGTTGAGAACAAATAGTTTCCCTATCATGGTGTGCATTTAAAGGCTGCTGCATTTCATTTGAAAAAATCTACTCCGTTGGTAGTTGCTATGTGGTTGGTTATATTATAGCCGTTTTATCCAATCTTCCAGTATGATATTAGTTCCCGATACCTTTGCGAAAGTAAAGGGGGTGGAGCTGTGATTTTCCCTCTTACTTTCATATAGTGAAATGGGACTGGTAGTGCTGTTGAAGATAAATATTAACTGTTGAATTGAAAGTCTTTAGGCTTTTTGCCTCTGAAAAAATATTCTTAACACTCCCAAGAATTAAAAATCACATCAATATTTACAGTTTGAGAATGAAAAGTGAATGATAGTCAATTATATACTACAGTTATTTATCATTTCTTGTTGAAGAAAATTTAGTTCCCATTCTTACTTATATAAACCTTTTCATGTGCAGTATGGGAGCTTTTCTGCTTAGCGCTGGGACCATTGGTAATAATTCTTGTAACTTGAAATCATTGTATCCTTCTCTTGATGAATGTGTCATCTCTACTCCTCCAAAAGTGAAAAAATGCTTCTTTCTAACTTTAAATCCCTTTCTACAAAACCTCTGAAGGAAAGAGATACAGTTTGCCAAATTCAAGGATTATGATTCATCAACCGCTTGGTGGTGCTCAAGGAGGCCAAACTGACATAGATATTCAGGTACAAACCTCATTTTCCTCCTTTTAATTTTTATTGAACAAATGTCCGATTTACTTCTAATAGTTTATATACATTTTCTATCATAGAAAACTAAAATATTAGGATAGTACTTAAACTCTTTAATGAATTAATTTAAATCAAGATGAATGCCTAATATCGTAGTGAGTTTCCTAATAGCCTAAATTTAAGTATACAAATATGCTTAGTAATTTCTCTATTCATACATTATATTCCATACCCCTGATACTATGATTTCTTTCCTATACTACTAACCTGCTATTTATATCCCATTTCCTACTATTATATATTTGGAATTATCCAGCATTTTTTTAGATTGTATTGAATCAAACTGTTCCACTAGTTGTGAGTGTGAACACCGTTGCAATAAGTGATACTGTGTATGACACTACAAAAGGAAAGTGTAGAACTTACATATTTGTTACTATTTTGTACACATCATATATTCCTAATTTTCCTACAATATCTTGTTGGACATAACTGATTATGATTGTAAATTCTCAGGCTAATGAAATGCTGCATCACAAGGCAAATCTGAATGGATATCTCTCCTATCACACCGGCCAAAGTTTGGAGAAGATTAACCAGGATACAGACCGTGACTTTTTTATGAGTGCAAAAGAAGCCAAGGATTATGGACTAATTGATGGTGTGATTATGAATCCTCTCAAAGCTCTCCAGCCATTAGAGGCTGCAGCAGAGGGTAAAGATCGGGCCAGTGTTTGAGCACCACATTGTTGCACTTTAGTTACCGAGGTAGGGTTAAACTGTAAGATGTTTTTGGTTACTGAGTTCAACTGAACTTTTTAACGGATGTTGATATCTGTGTACCTGTACCAAAATGAGGTCAAATTCATACTTCTATTTATTGCTTTAGATTTTATACTCACAGATGGTTCTTTAATTAATGAATCCTGAATGTAATTTTTCCTTCACCCTTTCGTCTGTGATTATCTGATACTGACATGCTTCGTGCTTCGTTAAATAATGAAACGATATGCTACATCTCTCAGTTATTAATTTTGCATAAAGGCTTTGCATTTTAGTTTAACCTTAAATTGTTTATAAATAAAGTTTTGTAATTTATGAACTTCTGATTATATCAAATGCAGATTGTTCTTATTTCCAATTAACTCTGTATTGTGTTGATTATTTTCAATAATATATTTTGAAATACTCACTGATCCATGTTAACACTATTCTAACCAAATTGGTGTATTTAATCTTATTCTAAAAGTGTTTTATTATTAAAACTTTTGTCCCAAGCCGTGAGAAAGAAAAATGAAAGTTAAATTTGACGCTGCGCTTCCATCGAAATTTTTAATTGGTAATTCATGTTTGAAAATTGTTATCCAGAAAAGCTTTCTGACAAAAAATCATTTTGAATTTGATTTGTCTTTGATTTTCAACCTTCCAAAATTTTAAGTTTCTATTTTAACCTTTATCATCCGTTTCAAAATAGATGAATAATATTTATTTTACAAATATTAAGAATTTGTTTAAGCAACACATGCCTATGTTATATCGCTAATCAATTAAAAATTGCCATGTATAATTTTTGTTCAAAAAGAGCTCAAAAGTAATAACTTTTAAATTTAGATGATAAAAATAAAGATCTGCTCCTTTGGATTCTTTGGAAACAGCGGAAACAGTAATACGATTTAATATTTGAAGGTCATCAACTAATATGTATTTTGTTCCTTTCTATAAAAAATATTATCAACTAAACGTTCTTCCGATACTTTCTTGTTTTCTTTGAAGACGAACACAGAAGATAATGACGCCAAACAGACCTTAAGATTTTTCAATTTACATTTTAGGCTTGAAAATGGACCCAAAATTATAATGGTTGGGTTTGGATGAGTACTCAAGCCCAAACTCTCAGGGAAATAACATTAAATATGATGTTTCTTTCTGCACCCATCAAATTTATTCCTGCATCTCACCCATCAAACTGGATTTTACTTTTCGGAACGCACTAGCCTAATTCCAAAGATATTTTCAGGAAGACATTCATCCCACTCGTATGTTGGTTTTACTATACGATTTTTTATGTGCTACCTGACGTACATGTTTTAATTTTTGGGATTCACATAAGCTTTTCCAATTTTGAGTTTAAGAAAATAAGTATATATATTGGGCTTTTGCCTTTTGTAATATGTGCATAAATCTATTTTGTGTATTTATATTATGTGATAACTTTGTTTGAGATGTGTTCCTAAAAAGAGTTATAAGATTGAATTTAGTTGAACAAGTGGTAAAGAGATATGTTTTTAAGTTGCCTTTTTACTTCTATGATTGTGGTTTTTGTTTTGTAGCATGACATTTGTGACTTTTTTTTATGTTAAAAAGAATATCAGGTGCAAGTTCCTTTCACTAGTAAAAAAACAACTTTTAAAGGCGCCCAATATGCCTCGGTTTTCTAAAAACCGAAGCATAATAAAACGCGGTGGCTTTTTGGTAATTAAAGGGAACGTATATGCTTCGGTTGTTGGGGAACTGGTGCCTAAAACAGATACTACCTCGGTTCACTGGGCCACCCGTGGCATAAACCCCTCTGTCACTCAACCAGTCAGATTGACTAACGTCCCGTCAAGGAGCTATTGCCTCGGCTCCCCCATAAACCGGTGCCGAAAACGACTATGACCTCGGTTGCTCACCCACCCGAGGCATAAACCAATCTGCCATTAACCACCCTCTGCACGTAGTCAGACTGACTGTCTTTTGTGAAGGAGATATCACCTCGGGTCAACACAGAACCGATGCCTAAAGCGGATCTGACCTCGGTTACAGCAGTAAACCGAGGCGTAAACGTCTGCATGTTCAGACTTTTCATCTGACAAATGTCTGTGTCATTCATTTTTTCCACATATATTGCTTCGGGTTTCCCCGGACCGAGGCCGAAAGCATCTACTACCTCTGTTTGGATGCCACCCGAAGCTTATAAGTTCATTTTGAAATTTATTTAAGCTGTTTAGGCCTCGGTTATTTGTAAAACCGAGGCAGTATTGGTTTGATTTTTACCGTAAAACAGAAGGGTTTACGGTTCTTCTTCAACACCTCCCTGTGCTTTCTCTTCTCCGTTGCGACCATCGTTTCTGGGCGAGCCTCCACCACCAAGGCGCCATTGTTGTCTTCTCCGTGCGTCCACCGTCGTGCCTCCATTGTCTCCGGCGAAGCGTTGTCCAAGTCGGGTGGCTATTTCTTGCACGAACTACAGGAGTTCTTTCCAAGCGCTGCTTCCGCCATCGTTCCCGCCGCTCCACCGCCGGTCCGCTGCCGCTCCGCTACCTTTACTGTTGTCCTTTGCTGCCACGGTAAGTTTTTAAAAGCCTTTTCATAGAATTTGTCTGTGGCGATTGATATTCGTTTGAACGAAGAAAGGAATGTCTGATTGTTGCTTGTTGCTTTTTGCTTGGATTCGTTATAAGCTTCCCAATCTGAAACTGTTGTTATCTGCTGTAAGAGTGTTGGAATGAATAGGAAACGATGATGTAAGTGTATGTTGTAACAGTGTGTATGCGTGTGTGATCCGAGACAAACAAGAAAAGGTCCCAATGCACGAGTTAATTGGAAGAAAATCATGACTTTGGTAGCTTAGATTTTGCTCAAATTGTAAAAGGTGTTTAGTGGAATTCTAATGGAAAAAAATGTATACATTTGTTAGTCCATGCTTGAGATTCAACTCATAACCCAAAATATCTTAACTATAATGGTAATTGAGTTAAAAAGTAAACATCTCTAACTTCAACTAAAAAGCTAACACGAAAATTGAAAACATCTAAACAAACTTAATCTTGAGACAATAATAAATTGAAATAATAAATTTACTTATTTAATTCTTTAATTGAATAATAAAGTCCATTCTAAAAAATATTCTAAAAACCTATCAATTACTTTTGGAAGAATTAAAATAAAAAGATAGTAGAGAAACCCAAGTTATTAGGTTCACTTGACCTAGATGCCGGCCACAACTTGTGTTTTGAGTCATGAAGCACTTGACTTTAGGCCAACACGTGTGTATATATATATATATATATATATATATATATATATATATATATATATATATATATATATATATATTTGATTGATATTTTTCTGTGGTGATTTTAATAGTCCTTTGCTTCCTTTTACTTGATGTATGTTGCATATGTAATTATTTGTTTGTTTGGATATATTCTCGTTTTGAATTAGCCTTAGATTCCCGTTTGAGATTGAATACAAAAATTATTTAATATCTCCATTTTTTTCTGAACAAATGTACTTTTTAAAAATGAATAGAAAGTACATGATGTTGTCAATGTTGATATCTGGTCCAAAGCAGCCTGGAAATGACATCGATGTTTATCTAAGGCCACTAGTTGAAGACTTGAAGTTGTTGTGGGTTGATGGGGTTGAAATATTTGATGCCTTTGCTTCAGAAACTTTCATGATGCATGCCATGTTATTTTGCACCATTAATGACTTCCCAGCTTATGGTAATTTGTCGGGGTACAGTGTGAAGGGTCATAAAGCATGTCCTATATGTGAAGAAAACACTGCAGCTCAACAATTAAAACACGGAAGGAAGACAGTATATATGCGTCATCGGCGATTTTTACAATCTAATCATCCATATCGAAGGTTAAAGAAAGCATTCAATGGAGAACAAGAGAAAGACAATGCACCCATTCCACTTACTGGACTTGAAGTTGCTGAGAAAGTTAATAAAGTACATCATATATTTGGGAAAACGTCGAAGAAGTCTTCTATAGCAACCCCTTGGAAGAAGAAATCAATATTCTTTGATCTTCCATATTGGTCAAAGTTAGATGTTAGACATTGCATAGATGTCATGCATGTTGAGAAAAATGTTTGTGATAGCTTGATTGGTACACTACTAAACATCCAGGGAAAAACAAAAGATGGAGTGAATGCGCGTTTGGATTTGGTTGACATGAAGATCCGAGAAGAGTTGGCACCAAGAGAGATTGGTAAACGTACTTATTTGCCCCCTGCATGTTACACAATGTCCAAACAAGAGAAGATAAGTTTTTGTCTTTGTTTAAAGAGTATCAAGGTACCACAAGGATACTCTTCAAATATCAAGAGCTTAGTGTCAATGCAGGACTTAAAGCTTGTTGGACTGAAGTCTCACGATTGCCACGTCTTAATGCAACAGTTGTTACCAGTGGCAATTCGTGGAATTTTGCCCAAAAAAGTTAGGCTGACCATAACTCGATTGTGCTCATTTTTCTCGTCAATTTGTAGTAAAGTCATTGATCCTACAAAGTTAGATGAACTTCAAAGCGAAATTATCATCATCTTGTGTCAACTAGAAATGTTTTTCCCTCCATCCTTTTTTGACATCACGGTGCATTTACTTGTTCATTTGGTCAGAGAAATAAAGTTGTGTGGACCAGTATACTTAAGATGGATGTACCCTATTGAGCGTTATATGAAGATTTTGAAAGGGTACGTCAAAAATCAATATCGTCCAGAAGGTTCAATGATTGAAAGATATATTGCTGAAGAAAGTATTGAGTTTTGCTCTGAGTATATGACTAAAGCAAATCCGATAGGAGTCCCTCGGACATCATGGTTGAGTAGATATTCTACAAGTAAAAGCATCAGAGGTGTGAATGTGGTGACGAAAAGTCGTGAAGAATTGATGCAAGCACATCTGTACATATTAAACAACACAGATGAAGTGATCCCATTTTTGGAAGCACACAAAGCCGTTGTAAAGGACAACTATCCACGACAATCAGAGAAATGGCAGTTGATGGAGCATAACAAAACATTCTTAACCTGGTTCAAATCTGAAGTTTTGAAAGAATCATGGTCCTTTGAGACTTTGTTCTGGTTAGCAAATGGCTTGAAGTTTGATGTTGTATGTTGTACAGGCTACGAAATTAATAATTTCACATTCTATACAAAGACTTTGGATGATAAAAGCACAGTACAAAATAGTGGCGTCAGTCTAGAAGCTGAGTCGCTACAGTTTTCCACATCCAAAGATCAAAATCCTATAGTTGGATCCATGCGATACTATGGTAGAATTGAAGAGATATTTGAAGTTGATTACACTAAGTTTTCCGTTGCACTCTTCAAATGTAAGTGGGTAGACAATAAGAGTGGTGTCAAAATAGATGAATCTGGTATGACACTTGTTGATTTTCGAAAGGTTGGTTATAGAGACGAACCGTTCATCATGGCATATCAAGCATTTATATAATAGTATTTAGTAGATATTAGGATATAGTAAGTTCTAAGTTTATGTTTCTAAGTTGATTTATGTTTTTCTACATTATTATTAGTTTAACTTTGTACATTACATTCATTTATCCTTCAAACTTGATTTATGATTACATTGGTTGATTTATGATTCTAAGAAGTTGATTTATGATTATATTTAATGCATTTATGTTTTATTATAATTTTCATTCAAAATATACGTTTATGGATTTTTCTAGACTGTTCTGGCTGTAAATATATATGCAGGTCTGTTTCTGTAGTGGGGAATGTAGCAGAAACAGACCTCATTTTTAAAAAAAAAACAAGGGAATATGCCTCAGTTAAGGTCATACCCGAGGTAGAAACGAGGTCTACTGCTTCGGTTATGGCTCGAAACGAGGCAGTAGAGGGTGGCTTTATGCCTCGGTTCTGGGGGAACCAAGGCAGTATGTCCTGCAAACGAGTCTACTGCTTCGGTTATGGCTCGAAACGAGGCAGTAGAGGGTGGCTTTATGCCTCGGTTCTGGGGGAACCGAGGCAGTATGTCCTGCAAACGAGTCTACTGCTTCGGTTATGGCTCGAAACGAGGCAGTAGAGGGTGGCTTTATGCCTCGGTTCAGGGGGAACCGAGGCAGTATGTCCTGCAAAAAAAATAAAAATAAAAATAAAAAGTTTACTGCTTCGGGTACGAAGCAACCGAGGCCGTATCGCAATTAAATATGCCTCGGTTCAGACCCGAGGTCAAAAGGGAAAGACATATTGCCTCGCCTGCGTATGCCTCGGTTGTAGAACCGGTGCCTATAAGCAAATCTAACCGGTGCCATTTCCCTTCATTGCACTAGTGTTTAAATAAAGAGGTAATAATTTAAGATTATATATATTGAGTTGAGTATTTGTTTCCCTGGATTAAAATTATTCTTATTGTTCATTTTAGTTAGTGTCATATGCATGCTGAGAACATTGTTTATTTGACTTTATTTTTTTCTGATTCCGTATGTTAATATATTTTAGTCTTTTAAGTTCTCTGTATATGTTTCTATTTAAAATTTGAAATCTAAACTTCATGTTGCTTTAATTTTGTTCTAGGATTAGTTTCACAATGTGATTTAGGTGTTGTTATTATGAGAGTTGTATTGTAAAGAATTCATAAATAATAAATTTTGTTATTAGACAAAGATATATTGTTTTCTACTTTATCTTACCAACATAGTTTATCAAAAACATCATGATTCAAATAAATAATTTTGTATAACAATTATTCTTTAATTTTAATAATAATGATCAACTGTCACATGAAACTCAAGCTGGACAATTATCAACAAGAAATGTTATAACAGGACAATCAAGATGAATAAAGGTTGAATCTAAACTTTTCTGAAGCACATCTATTTATTGTATATCACTATAACAATTATATATATATATATATATATATATATATATATATATATAACTTATTTATTTAAATATAATAATAATTATAATTATATTTTTCAATTAAAAAGAAAAAAAAGACATGCGTACACACTGTAACATCCCAAAATTATACAGTCATCAACTATATACTTAGAATAATCACATATATTAATAATTCAAAACAGTTTTAAACAAAGGGCACGACAATAACGAAAGAGGCCGAACGACCGCAAATGTACATAATTTAACGAGCGTTCACAAAAAGATAAGGACGAACGGTTTACAAAACAATGACCGAACGTCCAACTATTTACAGTCCACAAAAGAGCGCTCGCTCACAGCCGCTCGCTAATCTAACTAAAAACCGAACGCCTCTACTGTTCGGCCTTCACTTCCACTTCTACGAGATTGGCGTCCTCCAAATTTTCTTCTTCCAGTGTTTCTTCCAGTAACGCCTCTCCATCTGCTCACATCCACACGGATGATCATTGCATAAACAGGACGAAGGTTCAAGAACGAACGACAACACAAGAAAGAGACACAGGGTAAGCTTATTGAATTTAATTCAAACCAAAACATACATTGTATACATATCAATTCCAGCAAGTAAGTTCACAACATATACATTCAATTTATACATAAATTTCATCCAAAATCCTGATACTAGACCGACTGTCCGGACTGTATGAATTCTGTGTAGCTACGACGTCCGTGCACCCAGGTGGGATAGCTGTAATACTCGTCAGCCGCCACCTGAGGTTAGTCCATTCTGTCCAAGTTACAGTTATGGACTAAGACCTCCTGCCATTCCCACGCATGACATACTCCTCTCTACTTGAGAACGAGCACTCACGGAATATCAGGATGACCCGCCAGCTAAGCTTGTCACATTCATACTTTACAATCTCAATATCCATTCAAGAGTCGTTCCACCCTGGAACGCTCGTTCAAAATCCAAAATCATAATTTCAGTTCTCATAGTGTTCGCACATCTTAATTTATCCTCTTGAATACATTTTCATTCTATGTTCCACTTTCTTAAGAAGACGAACGTTCACTCCTCTTCATAACGAGGACGAACGTCGAGGGCGAGACCGAGAAAGACTTCTTGAATTAGTTAAATGAACTAACTCTAGTACGATCGGGAAAATACTTAGAATAATTTAAGTTCAATGACTCTGGAACGAATCCAATGGATAGATACCTCACAACTTGGTTGAATAAAATAAACCGAACACAATTTAATTCAGGGGACAAACCGCCAGTCAATGACCGAGCGCGAAAGTAGGCGTTTAATAAATAATTTGGACGAACGTCACCGAAGACTTGGACGAACGCTATTTAAATTTAGGACGAACACTTATGGGAATTTAGGACGAGCGCTATTCTCGCTCATTACAATTTACGGAAATGGACGAGCGTTCGGTCTGAGACCGAGCGCCAATTAGGACAAACGTTCAATAGATGACCGAGCACAATTTAGGACGAACGCTCAGTGTAAGACCGAGCGCTACTTAAGACGAACGCTTGGTATAAACCGAGCGCTATTAGGACGAACGCTCAAATAGCATTTCAAAAGGGGACGCTCGTTCTTAAGTCGAATCCTTTCCAAATGAAAGAAATCCTACTCTAACTCATTGTCAGGGAAAACCGAACGGTAGAAGACCGTTCGATGACGAGCGCGCATTTTCAAAGTAAGAACTATTATTTTGCCCAGATTTTTCATATGATTCATATCTTATAATCTATCTCCACCATAAATCTCATACATTACAGAATTCATATTATCATATTTCAGTTCATACTTTATACATCGTATCAAAATATCAAATTACATACTTTATAAAATTCTCATTAATCATTCATACCAAGCAACCATCAGCATACGAATCAACCAATGCATACCACATTCATTCAGTGTAACAGCGATCGTTCATAACTAATACATCAGCATACAATTCATGCATACAATCCATACCGAACATGCATACAACATACAGTATAAATTAAATTACAATAAGCTTCCCTTACCCGGATTCAGTAGCGAACGTCCTAAAGGGGTGGATCTTGTTTCGTCTAACAGAAGCTCTCTCAACGTTTCTCTTAAGCTTTCCCCACTAAACTAACCAAAAGAAAAATGAAGAGTTTAGCCTACACTGTTACATGCAGCTGAATACCGTTCCCAGGAAGATCAAAAACGATCGCTCAAGTGAAACTTACCAGAACTGGAAGTTGTTCGGTTTGAACTGAAGCTCGCGGTGCAGGGAACGTTCCTACGGTGCTGAAACGTGAACGGAGATAATGGTGGTAAGTTGCAGAAGAGAGAAGGAGAAGGGTTCAAGAGAGAAGGAGGAGAAATGGAGATTTTGAGTTTGGAAGGGGAGAAGGTGCGCGTGAGAGGGAGTGGGAGATTTTCCAGAAAATTCAGTTTTGTTCAAATCCCACTGTCAGACGGACGAGCGTCCCTCTCGTCGACACCTGCACCCCACTACTGACTTCAGAAGTTTCCATTTTGACAAGTGGCGCACATGCACGGCTCGTTGGTGGATTTTCAAACGCTCAGAACACGTGGCGCGGCACATTTATGGAAGTACAGTGGTGACTCAGCACAATAATAAATGGGACGTGACACACACTGATATCATAGGAGTTGTTTTTAAAAACGCATGTAAGCATGAAGGATTTTGCAGTTACCAGCTCTGCTTCTTGGTAACCAGTCAGCAACATTCTGAAAAGAGTCACCTACTGCTGACAGACACTTATCATCGTCAACTTTCATCACTTCCAAATTACAACTGCACTCCACGTAACATTAGGTATGTGGATTTTCAAGTTTTATTCATCTTTTTCGAATTGTTCATATGAATATATAATTATTTTAAATTTAGGATACTAGATTTTTTTTTCTAAACAATTCACTATTTTGTAAAAATTAAAAAGCAATGTATTTTATACTAATATAATGTAATACTTGACTCTAAATTTGTGATTGTCTTATAAATCATTCAGAAAAACCATTAACAAAATAAGCATAAATATGCGAAAATATTTGGAAGAAAGAAGGGAAGGAATCTTAAAAGGGAAAACATGATAATGCTTACTTGGTATATTTATTATTGTGAATAGGATGAATACATACAAAATGAGATAATATAACAGAATAAACAAATAAACAGAAAAATTATAAAAAAATAAACAGGAAACTGAATATCATTGAAAAAACAAAAACTGATTATAGTTGTCCTCAAATTTATATTAAAAATGTCGAATTTAGAACTAAGATCTCGAAAAGAGCAAATCGATTAAAACTTAATGTTGAAACATAATACTACATCGTCAAGGAAATAGGTGAGCTATTTAAGATGATGGTATTTAGGGCATGATATTCACAAATGATGCTATAAGAAATAATATAGAGTTATTTCTTAAAGATGAGTTACCAAGATAAATAGAGAATCTAATTATTAATGAGAGAATATCTAAAAAGAAAAACATTATAATATTGACTACATACATTAATTATTATGAACAAAGTGAACATGTAAAAAAAATGGATATAGCATAAAACTATAAAGAAACAGATAAAGAAAAAACTACAGAAAAAATAGATAAAAAATTAAAAATAATCGAGAGAAAACTAATTAGGGTTGAGAAACCTATGCTAAGAAATATGTATAATGTAGATTAATTTAGATAATCGCTTATCGTCTACTTTATCAATCTATGTATACCATTATTTTTTAGTACTAGATTATCTATTTTATGTTTTTTGTTTAATGCTATGATATACAGGGAGATTGAACTGGAAACCCAGTTATGACTTTTATTTATGAGTTAAATATGTTTTTAGTCCCTAAATTATTGACCGTTGGTTTTAGTCCCTCTATAAAATAAGGTACAATTTGGTCCTCATTCTTTTCGAAACTTTGGTTTTAGTCCTCGAAAACTAACACCGTTAAAAATGTGCTAATGTGTCTAACGTCTCTGCCTAACTGATTACACGTGTCAGCAAAAAAGCAATTACACGTGGACACTGATTACACGTGTCAGTGAAAAAGCAATTACACGTGGACACTGATTACACGTGTCAGTAAAAAGCAATTACACGTGGACAGAGACGCTAGACACATCAGCACATTTTTAACGGTGTTAGTTTTCGAGGACTAAAACCAAAGTTTCAAAAAGAATGAGACCAAATTGTACCTTATTTTGAAAGAGAGACTAAAACCACGGCGAATAGTTTAAAAACTAAAAACAAATTTAATTCTTTATTTATTTATCTGGCATTACAGGGATGTTGGGTCTCATACCATTGAATCCTGTTCACTTCAGAACACGACAGAGGATGTTCCTTGCCTACTGGGGCCCACATCATCCCCACCCAACACTTCCATAACCCTTATCTCATTTTCTTTTATATTTTATAAATAATAATACTTTTTTTTTCTAAGCATGAACAACAATACTTTCTTGAGTTTTGCGTCTGTGTCAACCCTTCCCAAACTAAAAAACCTGTTCCCACGTTGGAGTTGTTATAATTATATTTCAAATACCCTATATATGTTTAAATCTGCAAAGGGTTTGTGATAACAAAGTTTCAGCAAATATCACTTTACATAATTTTTTTTTTCTAATTTGGAGTCTTGCGGAATTAGAGTTTCACCAGAATTAAGATTGCAGTTATTGGTGGTTTATTTGTTGTTTATTTCGCTATTCAAAGATATTTAATCTAACTTACTTTTTAAACGTTCATTTCCAGAAGATGTCAAAGCAGCTATGAGAAAAAGAGGAAAATATATAATCCATACGGATCTTCTTAGTCATTGTGCCTTTCCATATAAATTTTAAACTCTGTGGACAGCGATATGGATAATGATTATAGTAGAGACAGAGCCCTTTTCAACATACCAAAACAGGGACCAATAATATAACCCTTCAGCAGCATTGATGAATCGATCAAACTATATTAACTAGTTAATTAGTTTGATTTTAGAAATTCACCAATTCAGTTTGACAGTGGTCTGAAGGAGTTATATCCATCTATCTAGATTGAGTCAAATTGTAATTTTGATTTGTATCTCTTGTTTTGACTTTCACAATCAATCAAGTTTGGTACACATTTTTATTTTATTTGTCAAATTTGCGTATTTTAAAAGTACGGGTGGGTGAGCTCATTACTTATAACTATTAGATTCTCATGACTAATTTGACTTATATTTTTTTTAAAAAAAAAATGTTTGGTAAAATATAAAGAAGAAGAAGAAAGGAGTAAAATTGATTTTAACACTCTTACACAATATTGCACTTTACCGGACGGCCTAAACTCTAAGAATAGATTTAGATCCTACTTTCAACTAAATATCTATATGAGATACAATTCCTACTTCCTCTTCACTTAATAACTTCAACTGCAATTATATCTAATTCAAGCCAAAAGTTATAGAATGTGGTTCACAATTGATGATATTTTAAGGTAGTAACTTCAGGTATAGTTCAACATGGCGACACCCATCATTTTCAGATAAACTCAACACAACAAGATACCACACAGCATACGATTTATCATGCAAATGCACATCAAATAACTACACATATACTAATTATTCTAGTTGTAAATCTGAGTGAGTGAAATTAGTAACTAAATGCTTGATCATAAGGAGGAAGAGGAGTCCTCGAAAATTCAAAGTGGCTCCATCATCCGTCAAACATGCAGCCAAACACAATACCATTATTCAAAGCAGTATTTTCATTTGTACCAAACCCACGGGAGAGGATAAATAACTAAACAAGGAATTTGTTATAAATCACGTTGATACGTATATTTAATTAGGCCAAACGAAAATAAATATGAAAAGATAGTGAGGAAATGAAGAGCATGTCCTATATATATAAAATGTGAAGTAAGCAATAGCAATGGACGTGGCAACCACTTTTAAACTTGAGGTGGAGAAAATGGTTGTTAAGTCACAAACAGAGGGAGCTTAACGTTGAACTTCCCGTGGGCTGAAAATAAAGAGCCAAGAGGGGTGTTGGTTGGAGTGATTCATGATGATTGGAGCTTGGAAACAAATGAAAGAGTGGTTCAACCTAAGAGAGGTTTTCTACCTCCTCACCGTCGTCATCCTCAGCCTCCTTCTACCTCTGTCTTTTCTTCTCTTGGCCACTCTCTCCGGTGCCCAATATTACCTTCAGACCCTAACTTTGTTCCAGTATTCAACACAAGACTTTCCCTATCTTTTCCACCTTGCCCTCCACATCAACCCATGTCTTCTCTACGTTTTGGTTTCCATTGTCAGCGTAGGGACCCTCATCCAGGGGCTCATGGGTAAAAACAAAATCTTTAGTCAGACACCCTCCAACTCCTCTTCTCTCTCCCTAGCTTGGATTCTCCTATGCGCGTTCCAAGTCTGCGTCGGTTTGGGCATCGAGGGGAGCATTGCAGCTGGCCTTTACGAGTATGATGATGACGTGTCCGGTTTCGGTGCGGAGAGAAGCCTGTTGAGCAGGATGATTTTTCTGCTGGGCCTGCACGAGACCACCTATGTATGGTGTCGGATGGTGGTGAGGCCCGTCGTGGATGACACTGTATTCGCCGGGGCCCGGAAAGAGAGGTGGGTGGAGAGGGTGGGCCTGGCTGCGGGCTTGGGCATCTTGTGGTGGTGGAGGTTGAGGGAGGAGGTGGAGACTCTGGTGGTTGTGGCCCAAGTGAAGAATGAGCAATTGATGGATGTGGGAATTTGTGACTTTGTTGGGTGGTGGTTGTATTATCTCGTTGTGACCATTGGGATGGTGAGGATTGTGAAAGGTATGATGTGGATGTTCATGGTTTCTCTCTGTAGAAGAAGGCCAACAACAATAGAGGTGGAATCGAATCAGAACGACGACAAGGTGTAGATAGAGTTGACCGATTTTCTCTATTCTCCTTTTGCTTTTGTTTTTTTTCTGTTTACTTTCAAATTCACCTTCTCTTACCTCAAATTTTTTCCTCTTCTCTCTGGTCAGAGACATTACAATATTGTATGCTTTTGCAAAATTGTAACAAACGCGCCACTAATATTGTATTGGAAACGTGTTATTGCTCAACATGTCGATGATTAGTTCTTTAACATGGCTTATTATTTGATGTGGCTATTTATTGGCATGACCTGCGACAAATCAATATGATATTTTTTTTATCGTTTAGATAATATAAGTTGTTTTGTCAGAACCGCGTCTGAAATAATCATTCCAAACCGTCTAATAAGATTGGTTTTTGGTGCTAATCTCCCACGACCAACTCTAATGTCGTGATTTCGTTGTGATGGTGTTAATCATATATACCTTTACTTCACCAAAGGAATGTCGTCCTATTTATTTTTTAAAGATAGGTGTACCAAGAGTTTTAATCGTATTGGATTATTACTCGCTATAAGCATCAATGATTAAAGGCATATTATTAATAGTTGATCATTAAAGTCGTTTAGTTTTGATAATTGTACATCAACTTGCTTGGTTTTCAAGAAATAAAATCGTGCTTGGTGTTTTATTTGAATCTTAAAAATTTTAAATTGAAGATTATAATGAACTAAAAGTATTGTATTATTTCTCAAACAATTTTAAGCTTTTATGAATATTTTAATATTGATAGTTTTTTTATTGATTTTTAAAATATTGAAAGAAGTTATAATAAAAGAAAATAGTGTCACACGTAAATCATACATATAATGTCAACGTGTATTGTTTTTAAAAATAGATACGTTAACCACAATAATAATATTGCCAATACTTACGAATACCATCATTACTATTTTTTATGAATTTTTCTTAAATCTCATTTAAGATAAACTATAATGTTAGTTAGAATAAATCCATTAAACGTGTTATTTATTGAAAGGATACAGTAAAACTAATGAATGAAACTACATTATAACTTGATTTTAAATTTTGCAAAGATCCTAAATTTCTATAGACAATCAAGGTTAGCTGACACAGGTGAGGGGTTTTAGTGGGTTAACCTATTACATTGCCATTTATTGAGTTAAAATGTAATAACAGTGAAAGAGTGTTTACAGATATAATTACTTTTACGTTTATAATCTTTAATATATTAGATACGGGACTGTGTTTTGTGTCGATATAACCCTCAGTCTATTTAATTTAAACTTAATTAGTAGGACTCTTTTAGTGTAAAACTATTTTGTTTAAACTTAATTTCAAAGTAATTGGTGCATGGATCTTGACATTTTCTTTCTGGCTGTTTCTTCCACCTCCTTTTATTCTTTCTGCACCCCTATAAATCCCATAAACCTTAAATTATTCCTCATTAAAATTATGAAAGGTAAAAGTTACTCTGAAATACATTTAAAAAATATATTTGACATGTGTATTTCAAATCGTATTTTCATATTTGAACATATCTTCTTGCATGTTTTGAAATATATTTTTTGAATACTTTTGAGTGTATTTCTAAATTTAGAAAAACCTTCCAAATCACGCAATCTAGCATGTATTTTAAAAACAGTTTTGAAATATATTTTTGGATCCAAAAGTATACTCTAAATATGTATTCTAAAATACATTAAAAATAAATCTTCTGAATCAGATGTTCCATAAGGTATTACCGGATTGGGTTGCAACAATTTCTTTTATTTTTCTTAAACCATGTGGGGTTAGTTTTGTTCTCATCCTTAAATTATGCGCACACACATCTACCTCCTCATCATCTAGCCTATTTTCTAGTTGTTTGGTAAACTCTTTTCCATGACTTAGAATTCACTGCAATGACATGTAGAAACTCAAGCATAGAATTTGAATAATATAGGAATGGTGTAATGTAGGTCATGCGTTGAAGGAATTTGTTGTACGTGTAACTCAAACGTTCACAATTTTTCTTTGGTGTTTCTTCACTTTTTTTAATCTAAACAATCTAACTTTCCATCATTTTTTTCTCCATTTTCATCTTTTTGACTCCCTATAATGCAAACAAAGTATTAATTGAAAAGAAGAAGAAGTACTTCTTTTTCTTTAGTTTCAACAAAATGGTCTTACAATTAAAAGCCTTCGTATATGCATCCTACCAGACTAGACAAAGACATATGGCCATAAATATAACCAAAAAATTCCTAGGAAACATCTCATAATGTAGCACAGTTCCTGCTGCAGGACAAATTTAGTCTTAGCCAAAGGATATAGAGATATACTATCAGCAATCTATAGCATATTTCTCGTATTTTTGTGCATGGTAAAGCCTGTCTGGTATTGTGGGACTTTTCTTGGAAATGGCCACTCCCTAATTAAAAAAGGCCATCCATCATTTTCCTCAACTCTTTCGTCACGCTGGCTGAACTTCTTAGGAACACTTATCGGATTAAAACTTTTAAGTATTACTCATAATTTGTATTGATTCGAACATTTGTTTCAATAATGATAAACCAACCATGGATGACGGCGGCATTTGATTTCTTCTAGAAATATTATATATCCCCTCACAAATATTCCTTTCCGACCATGAATAATGATTGTACAAACACCAATGTCGATATTTTTCTTTATAAGCTCATTCTCTCGAGTTTAAATTGTTAATACCCTCCAAGATTTCAGCTAACGCAACATGGGAAGCGGTCCTTTTTCCTTCACACCTTTCAAATTCAACGAATTCCTTGGCGGTTATGGCTCAATACAAGGAGAGGATGTTGTGCTCCAAAGGGAGCACACTTTCTCTTCAACAACGGAGCAACTAACAGGGATAGATACTCACGTAGATCAAACTCAAAAGCAGCAACGTAGTTTCGATTTTGATCACGTGATGACAGAGGAGTTCAACTTAGAATCTGTTCAGCCACCAAAGAAGTCTTCTTTTCAAGAAACTAAGGGACAAAAGGATAAACAAGTGCTGCCATCTTCTCTAGCATCATTACAGCTCCTGAGAAATTATGGAAGCAGGTTCAATAAGCTAGGGACGCAAAACATCAGGTGTAGTGTTGAAACTTGCTTTAGTCCTCAGAAATTATCAACTGAAGAAATAATAAGATTGGCCGGAGCAAGGTATCTTCAACACTCTACACAGTGGCATCATGATATTTGCATCCCCGTGCACCCTTATGGAATGAGCCTTCAGGTTTTATCGGAAGAAGAAAATAGAGGTGTGGAGCTCGCTCAGTTTCTTCTGGCAGCTGTTGATAGGGTAGGCTGCCAGCAATTTGAACGTGCCAGCATGCTACTTTCCCATTTGCTGTGGAACTCCTCAGGTGGTGGTGGAAGCCCCGTTCAGAGAGTTGTCTTTCATTTCTCTCAAGCACTTCTTGAAAGAATCAAAAGAGAAACGAGAGGAAAAGTGACATTGAACAAGTGTGAAAAAAACAAGGAAAGGGAAATGATTGAGAAGCTAAGATTGGATACTAACATGGCTGTTACGTGCCATGAAAAAATTCCTTTCAATCAAGTAATGCAGTTTGCTGGAGTGCAAGCAATTGTGGAACATGTGGCATTTCAAACCAGAATCCATCTCATAAACCTTGATATTGGATGTGGGGTGCAATGCACAGCTTTGATGCAAGCACTGGTTGAGAGGCATGAAAGGCAAGTTGAGCTTCTGAAGATAACTGCCATTGGACTTCAAGGTAAGACCAGACTGGAAGAAACAGGAAAAAGGTTAGTGAGTTTTGCTGAATCCTTGAACTTGCCCTTTTTATATAAGATAGTTTTCGTCAGAAGCATCACAGAGATCAAGGCTGAGCAATTTGGAATTGAAGATGACGAAGCTGTAGCTGTTTATTGTCCTTATATGCTGAGGACGATGGTGTCGGATTTTGTCTCTTTGGAACACTTGATGCGGGTGATGACAAAAATCAGACCAACTATAATGATAGTTCTTGAGTTGGAAGCAAAGCACAATTCACCCTCCTTTGTGAATCGCTTCATTGAAGCATTTTTCTTCTATGCAGCATATTTTGACTGCATTTACACCTGCATGAAGCAGGATTATGAGTGCAGAATGCGAATTGAGGGAATATTATCAGAAGGGATACGGAACATTGTTGCTATGGAAGATGGAGAAAGAAAGGTTAGAGATGTAAAGATAGATGTTTGGAGAAGATTCTTTGCAAGGTATAGAATGGTGGAGACTACATTTAGCGATTCATCATTGTACCAAGCTAACTTGGTTACAAAAAAATTTGAGTGTGGGAATTTCTGCACTGTGGAAAGAAACGGGAAATGCCTAATAATTGGATGGAAAGGAACCACAATTCATTCAATCTCAGCTTGGAAGTTTCTTTAATTTGATTTCAATTGTGGTTTCTTTCCATAAAATTCCCCTTCATGCTTCTTTCATCCATGTATTTGTTAAACCTATATTTTATAATAACTTGAAACTTTTTATTTGAAAGGTGTTTTTCCTTCTGTGTTCCTTATGTATTGTTTTTGTTCAGATTCATGTGTCTTTCACCACCTTTTAACATTTCATTTTTTTTTTATTGGAAATTTAGAAATTAAAATAATATGTTATGCTATTTTTTAGAAAAATAAAAGTCATGTTGATTGGTAGGATTTATTTGCTATTTTCTAAGCCCTAAGAGTACTAATTTTTGTTAGTGGTTATAGATGTCAACATTTACGTGCACTTATCTTTAGTTATTTGCTTTGCACTTATCTTCAGTTATTTGCTTTATAAAAGCAATAGCACTCCTCAATAAAATATTAATGCAGTTTTATATTTTTGTGTTTCTCTCTCTCAACTTTTCCTTCTCAACTTTTCCTTCAATAAAATAACCTACATTTTTATTTTACTTACTCTTATTCTTTTTTAAAAAGAATTGTCATTCTTGTATTTAAATTTTTAATTTATTTTAATCTTTATATTATTTTTTACTCAATTAAATTTTTGTTTTTAAGAAAAAAAAATCATTAAGTTCTCACTTTTTATATATATAAAAAAAAGTTAAAATTTTGATAAGTAATACTTCAAAATTCAATTTAACAAAATAGATAAATCCTTTTGTAGAAACATGAAATTGTTCTTAGTCGAATAGTTTCATATATTTTATAAATAGGAGACTTATATTTTTCCTTCTTTTCTCCACTCTTCAAACCAGAAAATTAATATTTTTATGTATGAAATAACAAGTATCTCTATTTTAAATAATCAATGTAATCTCTTATAAACATGTTATAAAAAGACATTCATTCAAATAATCCACCATTATTAAGAAATCGGTGTGCTCTTGTATCAGTTTGATTTCTTTTTTCATTCAAATAATCCACCATTATTTATTACTTTTTTCTCGATTTATTTTTCTATGAATAACACTTACACATTTGCATTTCTCTTTGTCCTTAAAATGACAAACTTGTGAGCTTAATGATTAAATTAAAAGATTTACACACCTAAGCATTGATCATCTACATTGTCATCACTTGTTTTAATCTGTCTTTCTCCTAATCACCTGAAATTATTTATAAGTGTTGTTTTCTTCAGAAATTTTGTATCTTTAACCGGCTCAAGATTTATTTCTTTTTGTTTTTGAAATCTTAGTCATCTTTTTTTCTACACCCTGACCAATTGTTTTTCAAGATTTTCAAATATACTTTTTGATTGAAAGTGGATCATATTAAATAAATGAACTTTTGTGAAAAATTACTTCAATGAAGTTTGACACTTTTTCACCATCATCATATTCTAAAAAAATCTTAATATTTTCAACGGTGAAGACGAAGGGACACAATAAATGTAGGACAGGGTAAGTTAAATCAACTCCGATGTGTCACACAGCACTAAATCATTCTACCCGAACCCCATATTTCGTGAGGTTGACTCCGAGAATACTGGGAATGCTGTTGGAATAATGAATCTTAAAATTTATATTAAGAAAAAAACTATATAAAGTTATCTTTAATATATATTTATATTATATAAAAATGATAAAATTATGTATTATATAAGAAAAAAATTATAAACTTCCTTTTTGAAACTTTAAGTTCAAAATAATCTCAATCTTTAATATATATATATATATATATATATATATATATATATAATTTTTGCAAGAAGAAATTGAAAAAAACTCATGAGATACTTTCATTGCAATTATACCTAGTGGAATGGTCTTAGCATATATTTTTTAACTTTTTTTTTCATACAGTTAAAAGAACTAGACGAATGAAAGACGTTTCCAACAAAAAAATATCTCTTTTAACAATATTTTTTTGACAATTTTTTAACAATAATTTATGTGCTAATTTATGATTGATCAGTTTCAAATATACATATCAACAAAATAGTAAAACATTGTTAAAAAAAATGATTAAAATACCATTATCCTTTCCGATAACCACCTTTCCAATAACCACAAGAAAAAAAGTGCAAGAATCAGTCCAAACGAAACTTAATTAACTCCTACAGTACAGGCAATAGTGTAAAATAAAACTAAGAAAATAGCATTGCATACCTTACCATTTGTACGCAACCACCAAAAATTACGTTGCGTTTGTTTCCGCGGTAGGCCATGTAAAAGCTAGAAAACTGTTACTTTCTTTCTCACACAGCACACAGCTAGTGAGTCTTTCTTCCTCCTTTGATCGACTCCACACTGCACGGCACATCATCGATGGTGTCCAAACCTACAGACTCCGTTTCCAGACCTCGAGTCAGTTTCTCTCTCTTCCTTCAATTCAAGAATAACTGAATAACTTGCTGTTTAATGTTTCAATTCCTATTTTTTTCTTTTTGATTCATCTTGTAACTGCTTTTCAGAATTTGCTTATGCCTGTATAGAATTTTTAATTTGATGGGATATTCACGAGCGAACATCATTAAGAGCTCTCTGTTCCTCTATCTCTCTGTAATTGAATATCGCAACACTTGAGTTGCGAGTAGGGCTTTTGGATTGTGCTTAGTCTTCAATGTTGGTTTCTGCTTTCTTGTAGATTTTCCGTTACTAATTGAATGGTCTTTTTGCTTCATGAGTGAGAATTGAAATTTTACATTCTACTGCATATAGCGGATTTTGTTTTGTGATTTTCTATTTTTGTATTTTTAACGTGGTAACTTTTTTCTGTAATGTCGACAGAAACAACTTGGAGAGGCTGCAAATGATGCATTGGGAACCTTGTCCCTCAAGATAAATCAGTTGAAAAAGCAAATCCAGGTGGAGAGAATTGTATACATTAAAGTAAGATTGACACCGGGTTTATGCTGCCTTAGCTTTATTCTTCTAGGAAAGTATCCAGACTTGTATAGTTTGTTTGCTGAAGACATAACTTTTTGTTTCTATTTATTCGAGAAGATTGTCTTAATCTCTATCTCGTAACATTTAAATTTTATTTCAGTTCTTGTTTGACATTTTCAGAGAGTTAATTTTTCTAATTTGGTTATATTTGCAAGCAGTTTTCCTTTTAATGTGTGAGGTTATACTTTGTGTGAGGTGCAAGCAGTTTTCCTTTTAATGTTTCTGGGTACAACTTTATGTTATGATTGCTAATTTGAACTTGAATTCAATTAATGGAAAATTTCAATGTTGAGAGGGCTCTTTTTGTACTCATTGCAATCAACCTTAGTTATATTTCTGCAGGAAAAAATTCAGAGCAATGAGAAGAAGCTACAATGTCATACCTCAGGAGTCCTATCAACAATATCAACAAGGGGTTATTCACAGACAGAGGAAAATAGGAAAATTCCAATTCTTTCTAGAATTGACCGTCCTTTATGTAAATTCAATGGTTTCTCTCCGGTCTCAGGAGACAAAGACCACAACAATCAAGATGTATTATCTGCTACAAGTATCAAAATACCATATATTGAAAGATTACCGCCATATACCTCTTGGATATTTCTGGACAGGTGTTTT
Organism: Vigna angularis; assembly: GCF_016808095.1. Classification (NCBI taxonomy): domain Eukaryota; kingdom Viridiplantae; phylum Streptophyta; class Magnoliopsida; order Fabales; family Fabaceae; genus Vigna; species Vigna angularis. Next base: position 17,445,128 of record NC_068972.1, read on the forward strand.
AACTTTCAAATAATTATTGTTCTCTCCTGATGGGCCTGTTGTGCAATTTTGTTTTTCAAATTGAAGCTACCTACTTTCCATTTTAAAACAGAAACCAAGATTTCAAAGTTTATTGAGCAGTGAGTACCCAGATTGTATAATATTTTTATGCTATTTTAAATCTTTCACATGCATCAGAAATCAGAGAATGGCTGAAGATCAGTCAGTTGTTGGAAGAAGACGAATCTACTATGATCAACATGGAAGTGAAGCACTGATATGTAGTGACAGTGAGGAAGAGTTAACAGAACATGAGGAAGAAAAACATGAATTTTCTGAGGCTGAAGACCGTGTTCTGTGGTAAGTTAGAATGAATAGGGTAGAGCTGTGTTTACAAGGTCCATTTATTTGTGAAGATTCAATGGAAGTAGAATAATCTTGATTGTAACATTTCTCATTAGCTATATGAATAGCATTTAATTGACAAGTAAGATCAATGTTCTGTTGGAGTGCAAATAACTGTCTTAGTATTCAGGAAACAATACTTTTATTGTGATCGCACAAGAATTTTAATAACATTTATAAACTTTAATGAAATGTTCAAGGCTTTCCCTTTCTATAATTACTGTCTTGGTTATTTGATTTACTAGGATGGCATTTGAGGAATATGGGTTAAATGAGGAGGTACTGAATATTGTTAGCGAATTTGTTGGGGGCAAGAGTTCAGAAATTCAGGTAATCTTGCATAACTTGTGGAACGAGATTATGCTTCATGGTTGTTAATCTAACTTTAAAAGAAAAAAATGCATGTGGTGATTTATATTGAGAAGCCATTTTTATTTCTGGAAGAAATTTTGAAAACAATCTGCAGGAGAGGTACAAAAGTATTAAGGAAAAGAACATTGGTAGGTTGGATCAGCCTTCGGAAAACTCAGGAGATCTTGAATCTATTATTGGCATCTCTCCAGAGAAAACCCTGAGTGCTGCATTAGATTCTTTTGATAATCTTTTTTGTCGCCGGTGCCTGGTATGTGCTAAAAGCATGATACTTTTATCATTCTATCATCTCATAGTAAGTGCATCCATTCTTTCTTGCTTTTCATACAGCAGATTTTTGATTGTCGTCTTCATGGCTGTTCTCAACCTTTAGTATATCCTGTAAGTAACTGTATCCTGTGTTATTTTAAACTCAATCCACAATCACCTCATCCATAAGGCTAATTTGATGGTTTACTTCAGAGTGAAAAACAGACAGTATGGTCTGATCCTGAAGGTGACAAGAAACCATGCAGTGATCAGTGTTACCTTAAGGTATTTTTCCTTGCCTGAGATATATATTTGCAAATTTTGAATTTTTTACTAGATTTCAATTCTCAAAGATGAAATTAATCACACCGTCCCCCCCTTCCCCCTCTCTTGGTATTCAGTTGAACAGGTTTTCATTGACTGTAGACTATTATACAATAGATATGGTGGCATTTCTGTGCTCTGTTGGTTTATATTGGAAGTAAAGTAATCCCAGTCAATAATTTTGTATGAGGCATGTTAACTTATTAAGGTGTGCTTTAGATGTAGTATATGCTGATTGATTCTATGCGTGTGTCTGTTTATCTATGGGTGCCCACTTTTGCACCCAGCTTCAATTTCAACTCAGGTGTTTCTTGAATTTGATTTCCATTTCAATTACCAGCAGTTAAATGAAGTCAAAGGTGTGTCAGAAGATGCAACTTCTGGGTCTGATCAAAATAAGAGAACTACAACTATGGAAGAGGCAGATGGGATATTGGCACCCTCCACTATAGAGGAACCTGGTAATCAGAGTACATCACCTTTTCCAACAGAAGTTGATTGTCATAGATCTCTCAATTTAAATGTTCCTATCTCAGTAAGTGTGGAGAAACGGAAAGTCACAAATGTGTCAGACACAGCACTTTGTGACTCAACTCCCCTTCCCGATGGTTCTCAAAATTCTAATAAAAAACTGAAGACTATCTCAGATGATGTAATTACTGTAAATAGTGATTCTAGCAATAACCTTTTGGGTGCATGCGATGAAAGTAAACATACTATTACTTGTGCAATTTTGGACAAATCTGTTAATAATAATTCCAATAAATTAATAGACTCTTCTAGCACTTGCGATACGGATGAACATGACAAAAGTATTGGGGATGGACCCAAAGACCCTACAAATAAAACAGAATTGAAGAAGTTGTCCCCTTCAATGGAAGGGAAAGTTGATGGGATGCCAGGTCTCTCAGATTGGAAACCTCTAGAGAAAGAATTATACTTGAAGGGAGTAGAGATGTTTGGAAGAAATAGGTATGGAGCTTTCTGTGTTTCACCTTACATTATTATTTTAGAAATGCAAGGATGTCACCAAATTTAATTTATAGTGTGTTTGTTCACTTTCTCATGTCTAGCATATGTTTCTTTTGCCTGTTTGCACACTGTTTTGGTATAATTTTATTTTATTTCACTTATCACTGTTGTTGTTGATGTGGAAGTTACACTTTTCTGTCTATAAATGCTACAAACTCAACCTCTCTTTTAACTTCAATTTCAATTAATATTCTGGAAGATGTGAGTAATTACTGAAAATAAAGCTTTTAACTTCGAAGGAGTTTGTAAATTTTTTGTACTTTCATATGTTATCTACTGAGTGAAATGAGTGCTTTGTGTTTCTTGAAAGTAACAAATTGTCTTGCACTCATGTTCTGGAAGAAATCATTGAGCACTTGATCTCTCCCCTCCAGTACCCTCCAAAAAAGAAAATAAAAATGGGTAGAAGAAATAAAGAGTTCATGTAAATGAGAGGGAACCCACCCTCCACATGCTTGATGGGGTTTAGTGAGGGGAGGGTAATGGAGTGGTGGGGGAAGGGGAGGGCAACAAGTAACTTCAAATGTTGCCAAAATGTCATCTTGTAGTAGCCTCGCCTGTATCACAAAATTGTATTACCAATTTAGATTAATACCTGTATCCAAGTAGTGGAAACTCTGTACCTCTGAAATAAATAACCTTCACAACTGTCAGTGGAATTTGATGTATTACACATTATATCCATATAACATATCATGTAGTTATTTGTGAAATAATCTTATTTCTTGTGCTAGTGTTGTGGTCTATTGCAATTTGCAACAGCCCTTTTCATTGTATTATGCAATTAATAATAACTATTGATTTTCTCTGAACGGCAAGTAATAAGCAACCCATTCAGTGCATAATTTGAAAGCTTTGTAGGAAGCTTCTCCAATTGTTACTAATGGTTCTTACGCAAATGAAACTAAAGCATATTGCATTTTCCTGTTATATAATTTTACTTCATGTTAGTTCTAATTTAATTTTGTGCTCATGTAAAGTGAAACTCGTACTCTGCAGCTGCCTCATAGCAAGGAACTTACTTTCTGGCTTAAAGACTTGCATGGAAATAGCTACTTACATGCATGCTGGAGGAGTGTCAATGCCCCACGGATCTATCATTGCACCTAGTTCAATCATGGATGACAAGGGAAAATTTGATGCAGAGTACACAGTGAGAATTTCAATCTTTCCTGTTTCCATCTTCTTTGCCCTACCACATTCTTGTGTAGGTTTTGTAATATACCAATAGGTTATATGGCCAATCTTTTTATTTAAAAAAATTATATAACCAACATCAATATTTTCTGAAATTTCTTTGCAAATAAGATAATTGGTATCTCAATAGGCTAGTTAGGCACCGAACTTAAAATATACGAATTATCTTTGATTGAAGGAATTCTTTTGGCTTTCTTATTTGGCTGCCTCATAAATAGGGTGCTTATGCGTTGAACATGTGAAGAGATTGAGTTACTTTTGAGTTGATAAATATTCCTTCTTTATTACCTCTGCCACATACTCCATTTGTATGATGAGTTTTTTTTTTTTCTTTTAAATAAAACATCATTTTGTACATTGGCCGCACTTAAATTTATTGTGCTACTCTTTGTTCTGAAAACTTCTACCAACCTTTATGAGCACACTCTACTTTAGATGCCCACTAAATTCCTTTGTATCTGGGTTTTCATGTTAGGACCAGGAGATGCCATCTAGGTCACGATTGCTGAGGAAAAGGGGCAAAACTAGGAAGTTTAAATATTCTTGGAAGTCTACTGGCCACCCATCAATATGGAAAAGAATTGCTGATGGGAAAAACCAATCTTGCAAGCAGTATACACCATGTGGATGTCAGTCAATGTGTGGAAAGGAATGTACTTGTGTTAATGGTGGAACATGCTGTGAAAAGTATTGCGGGTATTTCACTTTTCCTTTAATTAAGTATGTAGCTTTTCTATTAATATAATGGAAGAGAAAATTGCAAGACATCTTGTATTTCTCGTAGCTGTGTGTAATATATTGCACTATTTGAATTATTCTTGTTAACACTAAACAATTTGGGAGTAATCTGGATTGGTGGTTGTAATATAACAAGGGTAATCTGGATTGATGGTCAAATATGGTTTCCCTTGGTTAGCAAACATTTGAACATAATACAAGAAGCAATCATCTATTTCTGAGGAGCAACAGATGTATAACTGTCAATATAAAGCTATTTCTACAAAACTCGTTTTTCAGTGGTTAGGTTCCTATAAAATGCAACTTTCAACTTAATGTGTGAACTAAGACTTGATAAATGTAGTTGTGTTCGTAAGTCAGGATTTAATGTAATAAATTGGCTTTCTACCTTCAGTTGTTCAAAAAGCTGCAAAAATCGATTCAGAGGATGCCATTGTGCCAAGAGTCAGTGCAGAAGTCGACAATGTCCGTGTTTTGCTGCAGGACGGGAATGTGACCCAGATGTTTGTCGGAATTGCTGGGTTAGGTAATATGCCTAGTATTTTTGCTGTGAAATTTATTTTAAGACTGCTAGTTTTTGAATGAACATATCTCCATTCTATTGCTTCACCTGATTAAGAAAGTGATTATTCAAAAAATCACCTGTAATATTTGTGCACAAATAATCCAGTATCTCAGTAGTATCAGTTCAATTTGGTTGTTTCTGTGTATTAAACTTTTGGAAAATTTTCAGTCATATATATTGACTGACTTGAGAAACCAAAGTTAAACTCTTGCAATCATTTTTTTTATATCTAGTTTATATAAATATATTATATTTTACCAAATATTAATTTGCATACATTTTAGCAAATATTAATTTGTCCCTTTTAAATATAATGAATGTTTGTTTTTATTAATAAATAGCAAGAAAAAAATTTATAATTCATTAATAATGTGGGTAAATTTGATACATTGGTAACGTTGTTTTAAAATTTCAACAAAATCTACTGAAATAAATTACTTTTTATTGGTGTATTGTGATTGCACTAGAAGTGTCTTATATTAAGGATAAGAGGGATTTATAAATATTAAAACAGAGAGAAGAGAATGTATATGTTTTGCAGGGCCTGAAAGACCCCTCGTATGATCTTCCTTTGCATAACGATAAAAAATTGATACAATGGAAACATGAAAGATCAAAAGACTACCCTAGACTTCTAGGCACAGAACTAAGTACAGCTGGAAGAGGTTCCAACACACTACCTCCTACTTTAGACTTAATAATTACTCTAACATACATAGATTTAATAATTATTCTAACAGAAGTATAATCATGTTAGCCCAGTAGATCCATTGTTTCTTGAGGATTTTTTTGGCGAATCTCTCTGACTTTCACATGCACTGTTCTAGTGCTACCTCCTACAAGTTTCTGGAGACCATTGTTTTCTTCGGCACACACAAGGTTGGGCTTGTGTCGTGCTTAACCATTGAACTATCCAAACATCAAGGCCAACGCAGGTCATCCATCCTTGTGCCCTCTCTCACATCTCTCCCCTGTTCCAAGCACAACTCCAACCGGTGCATGGTAATGCCTGATGACTGACCAACCTGTGCTCAGGTCACCTTCTCCATACATTCCTTCCCCTGTGGTAGTGCCTCCATCGGAGTTTGTTCGGTGGTCTAATCTATTTTTCTCTCCTTGGATTATTTTGTTCTAAATTTCAAGGAAAAAACATATCTTCCAGCACCACATCAACTTTCATAACAAGTTCTTCCATGTAGTCACTTTCGCACCAATATCAATTGTTTCGGGTCCGAGATCTAGGATCACAGTCAAAAATACTTCACAGTCACACTTTTCTTTTCTCGGAAACCCTTAACTTGGTCTCCAAAAAACTACTCCAATGCTCAAGTCACTATATGACAATTCGGTTAGAACAATAAAGTTTTAAATTCACAATAAATCCAATCATCTATCATTTTACCTAAGATTCGTATTTATAGATTTGGAGGTAGACTTATAATTAGCATATGTCTAATCATGGCCCAATAATCAATAAACATACTTTATTGGTAAACTTGATTATTAGTGATCTTTAAGTTTTTTTATCATAACCCTTTGGCCATCTCTAGATCTGGCTGAGCGGTTGGTTACTCAAGTTCTGATGGGATACTCTAACGTGGACCATTCGATTAATAGCTGACTAGGCGGTCATACAGTACATCAATCTTCTCTCATCACCATTAGGCAACTCTTCCATGACCCAGGATGCTTCTCCAACACTTCTTCAAATATATCAATGTCGTTTAAGGCCTATTAAAATTCTAATATGGGACCTATTTTCACCGAATAATGTTATAGTGGACGCTATGTCTGATCTTTTCCCTATCTCTCATACTGAATTCAGTCTCTTCTAGAAATTATTGACCTATTGTAATTTGAAAATATGCATAACCTGTTTCACTATACTAACTAAATTTATCACCGCCTTTCACCATACATATATTTGTTTGTCCTTGTTATCTTTTGTTCCTATTCCTAAGTCTCCAGGTAAAGCTTTATCTCACTTAAAGTGGTTACAAAGCGTGCTTGATGAGATATGTTCTTCAAAGTAGATACTTAGGAGTTTGTTCCTCTTCCAATTGGCAATTAATTGTTTGTGTCGGTGATTTTACACTCTTGAAATGGAACCTGTTGGTAAAATTGATCAGTATAAAACTTGTTTTGTTTGGTTGTCAAAGGATATACACAAATCTATGGCCAAAATTATATTGAGACTTTCTTTTCAGTTGCCAAAAGGATATCTATTCGACTTCCCTTTTCCATTGCAACTACTATTCACCATTAGATGTTATTAGCTTGACATCAATAATGCATTTCTACATGGTCATTTTGATGAGGAAGTCTACATGAAGCAATCTCTTGGAGGAGTCATATAATAATATTGTATGCCGCCTTGAGCAATCACCTATGGTTTGGGGGTTTTCAAACTATCATCTAGCAGTTTGAAATGATACAAACTGATACTGATCATTATTTGTTTTGTTATCCTACTAAAGACTTCATTTTAACTCATCCTGAGTGCAGTAAGTCCATTTTTAAGCTCTCATTGTCAAGACCATTTGCAGGGAGTCGTAAGGATCCTAAAATATATTAAAAATGTTCATAACAAAGACCTCATTTAAGGGAAATACTTAAATTTTTGGGTATTTTGATGTTGACTTGGCAAGATCACCAAGCAATATTGTGTTATTACTAAAAGTAATTTAGTATCGTGGAAAAGTAAGAAACAAAATGTGACAACATCAAATGCAAAAGCAAAATATAGGCAATGGCAGTTGTCACTTGTGATCTAATATGGCTAAAACAACTTCTCAAAGAGCTTAAATTTGAAGAAAACTTTGTATGTGGCAACCAGGTAGCATTACACATTGCCTCTAATCCAGTTTTTCAATTGGGGTAGATTGTTATTTCATAAGTGAAAAATTGAGTTTTGGTACAATACCACTAGATTATATATAAATTATTAGGAATGTCTTTATTTACTCCTTTATCACATATTCATTATTAGAGGAGACTAAATCTTTTCTATATGTTGTATTATTCCGTTTTCTCAATATAAAGCATTTATGTTGTCTCAAAAACATACTATTTCAGTTCGATGACTCTCTTTTCTATGATTTAACTATCCTAAATTCCTTTAAATTCTTAATGAACTACATTGATTGTAATCATTTACTTCTTAGAACTTTAATTTATCCTTTTTTTTATACAGGTAAAGCAATTCTTGTGCGGAAACAATTGGGTAAATCTGAACAGATAATTAGGCTATTAAATTATTCATCACAGGAACTCATATCCTCCACAAGCCCCACCTGCCCCACCCAAAACTTTAGAAACCATGAATTGATAATTCTCTATTTAGCGAGTATCTTCTAGTTTAGAACCACAGTATTTCCCTTTTATGCTGTTTAAGTAAAACATTTCTCAGCGGTTTCCCCTTTTGTATGTTACTTTGACTATATGTTACCCTTCCACCTCAAATCATTGTGATTTCCTTTTAAAATTATGTTCTTTGTAAACAGTTGTGGTGATGGTTCATTAGGGGAGCCACCCCGGCGTGGAGAAGGTCAATGTGGAAATATGAGGCTTCTTTTAAGGCAACAACAGAGAGTAAGTCACTAGGCGTTTAAAATTATCCACATTTCATTCTCATGTCATGAATCAAGACCATTGATGCATAACTCATGCATTTGGGTCTCACTGTTGCTTTATTGGTGTCTGTCAGATTCTCTTGGCAAAGTCTGATGTTGCAGGATGGGGAGCTTTCTTGAAGGTTATTGATAAGATTAACAGATTCGTTTATTTTCTAAATTCTAACATTAGCTTGTTCACCTTGCTAAGATGATGATATTTCAGAACCCTGTTAACAAAAATGATTATCTAGGAGAGTACACAGGAGAACTGATCTCCCACCGAGAAGCCGATAAGCGTGGGAAAATATATGACCGTGCCAACTCTTCTTTCCTTTTTGACTTGAATGATCAGGTATCTCGCATCTTCTACATTTTTCTTCTGTCTTGTGCTGCTCTCGTTCTTTTCTCAATTGAAATAAGTTTCCTTGTATAATTGTTTTATTATATTTTTGTTACTTTTGCCAACCTAGTCTTTTCTGTCAAATTTCTTTCAAGGCAAGCTATAACAAGTTGGCACTGCAATCTAATTTAGACCTTAAAGCTGCCTTCTGTTTTTTAACAGTACGTTCTTGATGCTTATCGCAAAGGAGACAAGTTAAAATTTGCAAACCACTCGTCAAATCCCAACTGCTATGCAAAGGTGAGTTCAGAAACTCAAATTTTAGGAATTTAAAGTAGTACACTTTTGACTCAGTTGCTTTATGTTATAATTGTTGGCCTCTTTTTGTACTTGTGGCATAGGTGATGCTGGTTGCTGGAGATCACCGAGTAGGCATATTTTCCAAGGAACACATAGATGCTAGCGAGGAGCTCTTCTATGATTATCGCTATGGTCCAGATCAAGCACCGCCATGGGCACGTAAACCTGAGGGTTCCAAGAGCGACGAATCAACAGTTTGTCAAGGCAGAGCAAAGAAACACCAGTCTCATTGATGATCCTGGAATCCTGGACCAAGGTCCAGACATACATATTTTTGGTTTCTACTACCTTATATTCTCTACATAAACAAATTTGTGACATCCCATGGGATAGGTTCGAGATCAACTGTCACAGAAGAAGGTCTCATCAAACTGTCATAGAAGAAGGAAACAAATAATCGGTTTTGCTGATGCTAATATGCCTTAAATTATGGATAGGACAGAGCTAGGTAATAAAATGGGCAAGAGATGAAGGCATGACGAAGCAGGTAATGTTGAGGCCAACAAGCTGAAAACTAGCCTAGCCGTTGGGAACAAAAGCAATAGAATTTCATTTCGATACTAGGCATGACATTTCGGCCAACTTGATTTTGCCCTTCATTTTACGAGTCATCCAAGATATTTATAAATAGAATAAAGTGCTGCCAAATGAAAAAGAAATATATTTTAAGTGTTCTTTAGGACATTTCTGACAGCAGAGAAAGAGAAATACTATGCGTTTTTATTTTATTACATGTTATCATTTTAAAGATACTTTTAAAAAAAAATTATACATTTATAAATTTTTATTTATACTTAAATGCAAATATATTATTTACAAAATGAAAAACAATTTTTTTATCTTTATGATTTAAATCACAAATTCAATGTTTTCTCGTCAAATTAATATGTTCAAATGGAATTTTCTTTTGTAAAATATGTATCTTAAGTTCAGTACAGTATCTATAATGTATAGATTAGATATACTCTTATACTTGAAGTATTATATAGTCATAACGTTACACGCTACTATTGTTGGTGTCAATCATATCTGATATTTTATATTCATTAATTTTTATCGATGAATTTCATGTTTACTTTTTACATTTTAAACAATATAAATAAATATTACTTAAAAGCTTATGTATAGTTAAGTATTTATTTTATTTCAAATTTAGGATGTATAATTATGAAGATTCACATAAAAAATGTAATGCTCCTATTTTTTGCATTCTACAATTTTGATCCTTTTATCTTAAAGAAATGCATTCATTTTTTAAATTTTCAACAAATAGTTATTTAACAATCTAATTTAAGACTTTGATATTAACTTTGATTCACAACTGACACATTCTAATGATATTTTTCTTTCTCATTTGAATTGTCATAAAAAAAAAGTTAAGAAAAAAATTATGCAACTACATGAAAGGTAAAGTTAAATTTCTTTAAAATAAACAAATAAATTTAGTAAACACAGTTGAGTGTTATGTAAAAGTCAGCATTAATTAATAATATATTATTGACAATGTCGTAACTTGGATGATTATACTAAAACTATTAATTTTGGAAAAATTGAATTAAATATTAAATATTTTTATTTTAAAACGTGGAATCAAAATAACATATTAAAAATAAACTAAAATGGGTCCCACTCATTTATGCAAGAATAACTGGATGAAATTTATTTATATATTTTGTTATTGATATTTATGAAGTATCCCTTTCGTTGACTGTACCCTTTCAAATCTTAATGTTCAACTTAGTTTTTATTCCAACCATTAATAAAATACAATTCATCATATTTTTATCTATAGTTAATAACATAATAAATTATAACAAATGAAAAAAATGGTGTTAAAGAATGCTTATCTAGCATATTTATCAATAAAAAATCTATAATTTAAAATAACTTAATTGTTGCAGAATTGATTGGGCCAGCATGTATTAAATTCCTAGAATAAAAAAAAGTACATGATCATCAAAAACGGAAATAAGAAAACATTTGCAGGTGAGGCAATTAACTTACTCGAGCATCATGCGAAGCTAAGATTGAAGAGAGAAAAAGCATTGGAACAAGTAATGCAACGAAAACCAAACATAAATAATGGAAGGTACAACAAATCTAAACCAAACGTCCTGTTAAATTATGATCACCACATCCCCAATGTTTAGAATTGTAGAAAGTACGAACTAAAAAACTGCCTCAACAAGTGCGTGCTTCTTTTTGGGGTATCCCATTCCAACCAAATGGTTCAAATACACCTTCCCATCCTTAACAGTTGCTGCTGTGGCCAAACGATGCCTAGGTCCTGAAAATGTTCCCACAACAGAAGCAGTGTTCCACCCATCTGAACTCTCAACTAATCTTCCCGAAGGGTTCCCTGCTGCAACTACAAGCTTGGTAGGAGACACTAGTTCCAAACCATCACCAAAAAAAAGACTCCCTTTAACCTTTATCATCTTCACCTCCTCTCCTTTTGTTAAATCAATCTTGAACAAATTCCCGCTGAAAGTGTGGATCACTATCAGGAACCCGTCTGGGTGGTAAACTATTCCATTTAGCCCAACCATGTTCTTGTACCACTCTTTTGCAGAAAACAACGGGCTTGTAATGGTTGATATAAGCTTCCCTTCCACCCCAACTTTCCAGATTTTATTGCCTTTGGCGTCAGTAACATAGGCATTGCCTTCAGCATCCACTGCAACATCGTCTGCGAAAGATTTTTCATCACCTGCATCCATTACAAAATCGACACTGTCACAATAATGTCACCAAGACCCACTAGCTGTTATCATGAGCCAACCCAAATAGAAAAGTTACTTCTTTGCCGACGGAACAAGATAATAGGACATGCAATAAATAGCTGGTACTGAGTAGGTAGGCCATTTCCCTTTGGTTTTATTATTGTCATGCATGGTTCATAATAACTCACATTGGCCAATGCAATTCACTGCCATCCCTGTGTTTTTTTCTTTCTTGCTTCCTTCTTGCCCACATGCATACGTGCATGCGCTGACAAGTTTTTGTGGCGTTGATGTGAATGTTTTTATGCATATCAGACAGAGCAAACCAACTTTATGGTGTAGATCAAATGTCAAAAGATTTTGACAATAAATACATTTTTATTATCATAAAACAATTACGTATGTTCGAATAAATATCCATAATGATCTCTTACTATGTCTGTGTTTCATATGTTGATTAATGGATTAATAAAAAAGTCAGGTTAATATGAGAGGATGTATTGGAATATATTACCACTGACTTCTTTTTTTTCTAACAGGAAGTGTCATCTAACATCCAACAAAACATATATAGATTATGAATAATGATAAGACGAGATATTTATACTTTTATTTAACATGCAGTATAAAGATAAAATAATTATAAAGATATGAAATTTTATATTTTATTTAAGAAAAAAATAATAACAATAATGTAAAAAATTTGATGTGGGTGAAAGTAACATTTTTGATGTATTATTTTCCTACTTTTTAACTATCGTAACTACCAAGTACCAACTACCACCCATTTTCCATGCGATTTCCCAATGACTTTGTTTAGGTAAGCCACACACAAGACTTTTTCCTCTGATATGGTAGAAGCTAAGAAAAGAAAAACTCTTTATTAACTTCAAAAAATACCCAACAAAAAAAAACCACCAAAATTAAAATTGTTAGCATTTCTTTCAATCATCCAGTCCTGAAGTTGAAATGATAGTGGTTAGTTTTCAAAAGGGAGTTCTCATGGCTTTAGTTTGAGAAAAAAAACAAAGACTTTAACGCTTTAAGACTTGTTGAGATGAAAAAAATAACTGCAAATGATGTTGATGGCATGTTGCGTGTCAAACTTTCAAATTGACCAATAGATATAATTGAAGAATAAAATGTAAATGAAGAGATATGTAAATGAAGAGATAAGACGAACCCTCGTGGAATTCGCACCTAGAAAACTAACATTTTACATCGTTAAGTTTTATGCAACGATCCACACCATGTAATCTCATTAAATTTCAAATGCCATTACAAAATTTACGATAAAACAATTGCATTTGATTTTTATTTTTCCTCTATATATAAACTGAATATGTCTTAATAGTATATGGAAACTTTGCCTTTTGTTTAAAACAGATTGAAGATACTATTGTATAAAATAATAGAGAGAAGATTACATAATATATTAGTGAATGATAAAATAAATTTTTGGTGTTGGACTTCTTAAATTGGAGTTATCTTTTAATAAAATAAATTTAGAGACTATGTTCTAAATGATAACAACGTGGGAGAAAAAACGTATACAATTAAATAGAAATTTGACATTGCTTTTTTCTAAATGTTAGGCCATTGTGTAGAGTCATTATTTGTTTTGAGATTTATTAATCAAATAGTACAGATTGGTTATGATACAGACAAAAACTACACTTGTTTATTATATCAAAAATGTTATTAATGAGAAAGTTGTGACCATCCTAATTATGAATTAATGACAAAGTATCATTGTTACCTTATTTAACAATATTCGTCGTAGGTAAAATATTTTACAAACTGTTATTACGGTATCATTTCCTAGATTTATAAAGAAAAATTGTCGTTGTATATCTATACCATATCAATTGTCTAGACTTCACAATAAGGAATATTAAAATGAGTTGATACTTCTGAGTCAATTCAGTTTCATTATAAATTTTGATTTGGATTGATTGAGTGGAAAAAAAATTATAATTTTCTTAAATATAAATATAAATAAACTCAACTTACTTAAATCTGGAAATTAAACTCAGCTACCTTAACCCACAAATCATACAGAACTTTAGTCATTTAAAATTTCTTTCACAATTTTTATAATTTCTTTAACTCATAAAAAGTTAGTGAATTTAAAAGGACTAATTTTCACCTCAAAGGTGGTCACGGACTCACTCTGACACCTCTCTTCCAATGAGCAAACATGCATTAATTTATGGTTAAAAATGCTAATAGATTCTAAATATTTGAAAATTTAAAATGGATTCTTTAATAAAAAAAATTGGATATTTAATTTTCCACAATTTTTTGTAATTAATTTAGGACACTTCTGAGAAAGGTAGAAAAATAACTTGTGATGATTTTACAAAACTTAATTAGAAAACAAATGTAGAAAATCAATAACTTCCGAGACAAAGTATTAAACTTTTATTTACTTGATTCAATAAAAATAATAACTTCTTATGTTAAACATAATAATATCCCACCAAATGTATACACAACTTCCTCAAAATTAATAACTAAAAGAAATACCGTATGACTTCCACTATCATCCAACAACAATCAATAATTTATACTAAACAAATTAATTGATTTCAAAAATAAATTAATTAGTTCATTATAATCATGCTCCATGCTTGCTACTATTTGTAATTAGTGGATTTTAAAACTTAAACAGTAAGATTAATAGATTAAAAGAAAGAAAGTATCCAAAGAAAAATCAGTTAAAAGTGAGGAGAGAGAGAAGCTTACTAGGGCCACTTAGTTGGGTGAGAAATAGGCGATTCCAGGAGGAGAGATCGTATGCAGCAAGCGCACCGTATCGATTGCCAATGGCATCAGCGTTAACAACGAGAACTCGATTTCTAGGTGAGTCAATAGCGATACCCAAAGACGCGTTTCCGGCCAAATTGGGTTCTTTCACCACCATCACTTCCTCTAACGGCAGCGATAAGTCGGAATCCTTTTCCGGCAACTTAACCTGGCCAACACCACCTTCGAAGAAAGAAACTATGAAGCGACCGTAATGAGAATCCCACTTGGCGCATTCTCGGAACCAGCCAGAACTGTGGTAGTGGTAGACATGGGTGGCGGGGTGGGCTCGCTCCAAAGTGACGATGATTCCGATGGGTATGGCAGTGAGGAGAAGCAGAAAGATCAGAAGCTTTGGAGAACAGAGAGCCATGAGAGAGAGAGAAAGAGAGAGAGAGAAAGAGAGAGCTTTGGGGTGTGTGTTGGGAGTATTGGAGAGTGCAGGTGACAGAAGCAAGTTATGCAAATCAAATTAGGAAGGGGTTTTAAAGGAAAAAATGATACTCTAACCCAGTTCTATTGATTCCATTCTGACACACCTTACGTGGCAGGTTCCACGTAGCTATATTTTCTTTTTTCATTTTGGTTTTATTTTCTAAGTCTTGTTGAAAATGAGGAGGTTCAGTTTTTTATTTTTCATTCACGCCTTTTTTTTTTCTTCTCCTTTCCCATACATTTTTACTGATTACTGTTTTCCCAACTGTCTTCTTCTACCTTCATACACATAGAAAACAGGGAGGCAGAGCAGGGATCTTATTGGGTGGGGATTGGTGTTACTATTATTATTTTTATTTAATTTTTTATTTATTTTAGTCTTTTTTTTATTATTTTTATTGTTTTATTTGGTTAATTCCTTTTATACAGTTTTCTTAAAAATTAATTTATTAGGAATTAATTTCGTGTTCGACACACGATTTAGAATTGATTTTATCTTTTTTATTTTAAAATATAGACTGACTATGTTATATGTTTTATGTTTTGTTTTAAGGTGTTAAATATTCTGAAAAAATACTTCTTTTGTTTTTTAAGATTCATGTTTTAATTTTTGAACTTCCATAGAATTTTTTTTTTAAGTTTTACATTTTAAATTTAAGATCAGAAACTTTGAAGAGAGAAATTTAAGATCAGAAACTTTGAAGAGAGTGCCATGAGAGAGTTTTGGAATGTGTGTTGGGTATGTTGGAAAGTGTTATGAAAATGAAATTAGAAAGGAGTATTAAATAGGAGCCAATTGCACTACACAACAACACAACACAGTCTGCAACACCACATAGCTCATTCTCAAGATCGATGACACTTTAAGTATCCCCACAAGTGAAAAAGGTATTGTAATAAATTTTTATGTGGTATTAATATATTATTGAGTGATGGCAAATTTTTAAACAACTATATTAACAGGTTTTTCATTTATAATTTTTATTTGCATTTTAGTTTTTCGAAAATAAAAACTAAGTTAATTATTATAATTAAACGTTAATTATCAAAATTAAAGATTAATTTAATGTCAGTATTTTTGTTAAATATTATTCATGTTCTAATTCCTGTACAAGACCCACACACCTGTCTTTTTTTATCCGTTTTTCTTTCATTTTTTTTTCTCTTTCCTTTTTTAAAATTTTTGTGTCTAATTCTTATTTTTTTTCCTTAGCTGTAGTTAAGAAAATGGGATTAAAATTTAAATAAAAAAATAATTACTGATTTTAAATAATTCATAATAAAAAATAATTTTAAATTTTATCATTTTAATAATTACATTTTTTAATTCAAATAATTAATCGTTATAAAAAAATATTTATTCTTTTATCATTTTAATAATTAATTTTCAAACTTAAATAATTACTAATAATACTATTTACACTGTATTACCTATAATAATTTTTATTTTAATAACTATAATTTAGTTTATCTATAACTATATTTATAATTATATATATCTTTTATTTTTTTCAATTTCACTCTTTCAATAACTACTTTTAAAATTTAATTAATTTATAAATATTTCAAAAATGTGCACTTAAACGCTGGTATTCATAAAAAAAACAATCTTGACTGACCTTTTTATGCGTCTGCATGCATTTTTATAAATTTATATATATTAATTTTGAAAATTCCAAAATATATATTAATTATTTTTTTCTTAATTTTATAACCAATATTTTAATTATTTGTTTTATTTAAAATTATTTTAAAGGATGATAAATTGTTAATTTGATTTTTTAATAATCAATAGCATCTTGAAATAATCCAATCTGACAAAGTATTTAGTATATCAGTATAGGATTAAAATAAAACAACTTCCATTGTTTAATTTCATCAAGAATTTCCAAATCACTTTGACTACTAGTGAAGCACAAACCGAGAAATAACCTCTGCAGAGAATACTTTATTCTACTGTAAATATAATCATTTAACTGTTGTAACTTATCATCTTCAATGGAAAATTGAAAATATATACACTTGCAGAGCCTTGTGATTACCAGCACACAGCAAAACTATCATAGAAGTTTTATTAAAGAAAATGTTTCCTGCACTGTATGCATGTATCACCACACCTGCATCTGAATCTATCTAACTACTAAAGTAATTTAGGTAGATCCATAGGGTCAGTTTGGAATAATTCAACTTCATCCTGACCCTTTCTAATAAGCAAAACTTATTTGCTTCATTAACACCATAATCACTTTTATTCTCGAAGTTTAATATACTTTCACCGAGAGGAAAAGATACACATCCTTGTGAGTTTTCTGCATAATGCTTGCAGTAGTATATGCATCTACAACATTATTACTGCAAGAAACAATGCAACAATATTGCTGCAAGAAACAATGCCTCCATGTATCCAACATCAACACCTTTGAGTGCATTAAAGGTTCCATCACTAATATTATTCACATTATCATGAAAAGCAGAAGGGTGTTGATTAGCTATTACAGCAAATAAGTTACTTTGAGAACTTCGGTTCAAAAGATTGTCCATCATTTTATTTTGGTCATTCAAGGAACTCCTTTCCTGTAAACACATTGCACAACACTCTCATTAGAAAGAATATGATTATCACTGACATCCTTAGTTAATTTAAGATCAGAAGCAAAATCAAATCCACCATACTCAGCTGCATCTTGTGTACAAGAGTTAAAAGAAACATTACAAATGTAATCACTGTGAACACATATTTTTTCATCAATAGATGAGCTAAATAGACCACTGTACAATTGTTGTCTATTGGATAAGACCAACATTGTATCAAAGTTCTTTTTAACTTGATAAAAGTTGTTTTGATGGGATTGACAAAAGCGCACCCAATATTTCGTTAGCATGAATCATATTGAAAGGAAGTAAACAGAGTCCCAATAAAATTTTCAAGGGACCAACCTTAACTAATTCTCTATTTTAAGTGTTGAAAATTATACACAGATTAGCAATTAATAGTTTGACAGTTTTTTTTCTAAAGGGTGTGGCAAATGGTGAAAGTGGAAGAGACACAGAGAAAGAAAGGAAAGTCTACTTTGAGGATAGAAGGTCTGCTTCTAACATAGATCCTTATATAGTCACCTCCATGATTCCAGAGACCACCATCCTCTAGAAACCATGAACATATGTTTACACCATTCAAAGTTGTGTTTTCAATACCATTTGATCCACAATTTAGTTATGTCTCCAAGGAATTGTTTTCTTAGGTCTTTTAAGCCTTCACTGTCTGCTTGTCCGGTTATGTCTTTGTCCATTTTTATAAAAAATAAAAATAGGTTCAGTTTTTTTTATAATATGATGACTTAATATTTGAATAATTACTTTTTTGCAAAGAAATATTTGAATCGATATTAAGGAAAGTATTTAATTATATTAAAGATAAATTCTCTTAACAATACCAACAAACCAATAGTAACATTGTCCAAAGCTCATCTGATTCTGATATGATGTAAGATTTTAAAATAAAATCAATTGACATTGATGAAGTTGTGTTTGAGACAGATGATACAGACATTCCAACCATTACATCCTCTTCATGTTTAAAGAAAATCAATTGAATGAATGGAGCAAATGCATATTATAGCAGTGGTAATAATCAAGTTTTCATTTCAAGCCATTTAAGAAGTGAATCAAGTTTTTTAGGATGGTCTTCTACCTTGGTCCTAGTTTTGAGTAGACATGGCTAAATTTCTTCTGTGCATCTATTTTAAGAGATTTATAATCTCATCCACCCTTCTACTCACATAATTTATTAATTGTGATATTGTAGCGCTAAACATTAAGTAATAATCATATATTAAAGAACTATATGTAATATCATCAGGTTTCACACAAACTTTCACTATCACAGCTAACACATTTTTTTGCTTCTTTCATCTTTTCTTGTTTACAAATGATAGCATTCAACATATTATAGTATAGACATTAGGCCTAAGGTTATTTGATCCCATTTTAATTTACCAAACCAGTTGTTTCTTGTAACTTATCCACAATGCAAAAGTCATAAACTAGGAAACCATTTCACAATACAAATCATAATATACGTAAACCACGTAAATTAATACATATCTGTGATGTACATTTCCACATCAAACTTAGTTGACTGACCTTCAATTGCTTTGGTTTCTCCCTACAATTTATATGGTAATAGATGTAAACTACAGATGCATGAAGCATAAAAAAATGAATATATATATATATATATATATATATATATATATATATATATATGGGACAGTCACATGTGATAATGATCCAACTTTATTGTAATCATACACACACACACGAAGGATGGTGTGATAGTGTGGGATATGTTGAAGAAGTTCGGGCTAAAATATTTATCAGTGGGCACTAATTTCATTGGATTGAAGCTTATTTACATAATTTAAAACTTGTAATGAGTTATGGGGTAGAGAACCTCTAGAAGTAAAATGAACTTGGAACAAAAAACCATTAGGATTTTAGACATAGGGAGTGAGGTCACAGTTTTGGTCTTGACAGACAATGAAATCATTGATTCCAACCCCTGTACTAATCAGTTAACAAATTCTACAATAAAATTACAATGACAAAGAAAACAGAAGTTACATAGCAATTAAAATGCAGGGTGCAAAATAAAAAAAAATATCAACTCTTCACATCTAATATGCAGCTAGGAAAACATCAGGTTTAGAGAGGTCACATTCCCTAATCAAACAGATACAAAATTTACAAATCATTCGAGCATACTATATAGCAAATAAACCTAACTTGATATAGAAATGAGGTTTCACCTTCTATGATTTCAACGAGCCTCTAGAGATAAATTCACGACGAAATGTCTCTGCCTAAGTTAGTGCATCAAGCAAGCAACCATTGTCTTCCATTTTGGACCGTCAATGCCTCATCAAACAAACCTTTTTTTACAGAGACCTTTGATCATAATATTATAACTACATAAATATATGATCGATACGATTTCTCATTTTACAAATTCCTTCTTTATCTTAACTATAACGTTGATTTTAATTACCTTACTCCTAAGTTCACAAAATTTTAAATTAATATATTTTAACAAGCATCTATCACTTAAAAACTAATTAATTTAAACTGTAGATTAAAATTTAATTTAATTAATTATATCTATAAAAGCTCATAAAACTCCCTCCAAGAGTGAAAAATTACTAAGTTTTCTAAAATGTTAATTATGTCATATAAAAAATCCAAACACCACTTAATTTTTAGCACAACAAATATCTAATAGAATTTCATCCATGAAAATATATTTATTATCGGGGTAAAAAAAAGAGAGCCCTTTCAGTTAAAAAAAAAGTGGTGGTGCTTCGTAGTGTAGGGCCATCAAATTGTTACAAACATGTTGAAAAGTAAATGTAAAAGGTATAATAATGGCATTTCTTTATGCACTTTCATACTTTCTATTTTGTATCCTATAGGTGGTTAAAAGACTAAAGTGTCTCTCTTATCATTATCTATATATTGTATTGTGAATCAACTAAAGAAAAAAAAGTTTAAGATTGTATAATTTGAAAATCAAATAAATGTGTTTTGAGTTATACAATGTAGAAATATATTTTTTTTCACAGAATTTTTTTTTAATTGTGCAATTTAAAAAAAAACTTCTGAATAACACAATTTAAAAATCAAACAATAACTTTTGAATTGTACGGTCTAGAAAATACTTTTAGATTACATGATATAAAACTTCTTTTTATGCAAAAATAATGTCTTTCAAAATGTAAATACTGAATTTTTTTCTATTAAAAATAATAATTTTTAAATTCTGCAATTCATAAGTCAAAAAGAAATATAAGTTGCACAGTTTTAAAGTAAAAACAATCTAATAGTCATGTTTTACAATCAGAGAAAGAATTTTCGTTTTTATGAATGTGCAGAAGAAAAATATGGGATATATTGGGTTGGATGATCTCAAACAAATATGTACAGGCCCAAACTCATTTGGAGTTGGGCCTAGGGCCCACGGCGAGCCGTGGCCTTTCATATACACTAATGGATACCCTCATCGCGTCTTTTCCCGCACTCTCTCGACGATCGTCTTCGCCTGGGTTTCCTTTGGTGAGTTCTCTCCTTCCTCGGTTATCGATATTATTGTAGATCTTCAAACCCTACTTCTGCACGCACCACAACTTTTGGTTCTTCTTCTTTCTAACGGTAGTAATTTCCCCATTCAGTGTTATTTGTTTCGACGAAATTCTTGTCCACTCTGTTGACCATTTTTTACTTACAATAAAATTTTGGGGGGGAAGTCGGCAATTGGGTTAAGATTAAAATTATAGTTGTTAAACGTTCAAACATTGCATCGGATTAAACTATCGATGTTCATCATGATCACATCTGGTGAAAGACTGGTTATACGAATTGTTTTTTATTATTTTGTTGGGAAGTAATTTGTAGGTTTTATGTTAGATTTTTTATTTATGTTTTGGGTTGTGTGGGTTTCGTGTCATAGGATTTGATGTGATTCGTGAATTGATTTCACTTGAAGGATAATTAATCAAACGAAGCTATACTGGTGGATATGAATAAGTGTATTAGGTTTCAATAATGGTTACTTTTTTTGGTCCATAGATTTGAACCACCAGTGTTTGAAGACTTTCTCTCCGACTAGTTCTGCTCGGCCGGGAACTAAGAAAAGTCTGGCTAAATATTGCGCCAAGGATCGACCTTAGATTCTAGTGATTGATGTATTCATTACGTTGCTATAACTTTCATGTTCTAATGGTCGATGTATTCATTTTGGAAGATTGTTTGTTTTAATTGAGAATGCAGCTGTCGGCATTTATCATTTGTTTGGTTGTCTACAGTTTGGTACATCCTGATAAACAGGATCGAAAATTTACGAATAATTCCTTAAAATTTTCATCCCCAGTTTTATTGGTAGGCGAAAATATCTTGGGGACATATGAGGGGCAAACTCCTGTGTTTCCCTCCTTTTGTCATTAAAGATAAAGTTTCAACAACAAGAAGTCAATGAAATGTTTTGGTGTCTCATCTCTTTTACTTCTCTTGCTTTGTTTTATTAAATCATGCTATCAGATCGATAAAGTTTAACTGGCCTCTTTTGAACTGTCTCCAATTTACATATTTAATATATTTAAATATTTAAAAATCGATGTTTTGTAGTTTGTAGAATTGACAAGCCTAAAGATACACTCAAATGGCTGGTCCTAGGATTGCCCATGCTACCTTGAAAGGTCCAAGTGTGGTAAAGGAGATATTAATTGGAATAACACTCGGCATTGCTGCTGGTAGTGTGTGGAAGATGCACCACTGGAATGAGCAGAGGAAAATCAGGACCTTCTACGATTTACTTGAAAAAGGTGAGATCGGTGTTGTTGTGGAGGAACAGTAGAACTGTTCTTGCTTTGTTGCCTATGCTCTTCATATATATAGGCTTTTTTCCCCTGCTATATTCAATTGGCTCTTTAAATGTAAATGAGCCAACTAACTGATGAGATTGAAAAGAATAAGTTTCTTGCACTGATTGAGTACTATGTCGCCTTGTAAAATTTCATACAGTTATGCTTTAATTTTATGATTGGATTATTCTCTTCCTGTTGCACAGCTGTAGATGTTTTTATTTTCTGTTTTATTGTTTTCTGCATATTTTTGGTCACATGTTAAGAACTCAATCAATTCCTTTTTGGAAGTTGCTAGATGTAATATTTTATTATGTTAGTATATGCTGTTCGGCTAGGTTTGGGCTTGTTGCAATTGCACTTGGGCTTGACTTAGAAAATTAGTGTAAGGGTAACGATCAGTATTTTATTTCCTTTCCTTTCCATCTTATCCCTGAATTTCAAAAACTAGTACCATTGGATTATGTAAATAGGCATCAGTTCATCCAGGATATAAAATCCCTCCAAAACGTGGTATATTCCAATTCTAGAATAAAAACTTTAAATTTCTGTGTAATATTTGTCTTCAAGGAGTGATTCTTAGTGCAATAGTAGGTTGTTTATGGCTTGCAGCTGTAAGACCGTATATGTACCCTCTCCAAATCACACACTTGTTTAGAGCCTCATACATTAGGCTACCCTATTTAATATACTAGTCTCCCTACCGGTGAGAAAAAAAATATTTTTACTTAATATATTAAGATAGAATTGGTTTTAGCTAATTTTATAGCTTCAGGGTTTTGATGTTTTCGTAAAAATGGAAGTAATTGGCTGATTGCATTAGCTGTTACTATTCACAGCTAGTAGATTCAGTCTTATTAGAGTCACTCGCACAGCCCCTTTTGCAGCCACGCGTCAAACCCAACCCTTTCTTTTTCTTTCCAAACCCAATGCAACAAACAAGAGGAAGTTTTGATTGACACAACGAGGGGAAGATTTGATTGTCTTGAATGAAAAACAATCTTGAAAATTTTGAACTTAATGCTTGTTCCTGTGGAGAAAATGTGGGAAGAATGAGATGCTGCGAGAAGTTGATCAAATATGTGAGTGGAAAGGAAGAACAGAGGTGCAGAGATAAAGAATATGATGATTCTTTATTTAAGTTTAATTCCTGTGTCATTTTCCTTTTTTTTTATTTAGGTTTAATTGTTACAACATGGGTTACTAACATCATCATACAATTAACGTTGTCAATGAAAAAATTAACGAAATGAACTTAATTTATGTATACATTAAACTAAGTGTGGATGAAGTTCGTATTTTTAAAAAATGGAGATCAAATTGACACACAACATTAAACCTTTCCGAGATAAAAGTGTTTGAAGTTGACTCGAACATGATTCATTTTATTTACGAGACAACTTGAGTTGTTTTACATTTAAAGAACAGATGTTTAAAACTCTCTTCATTTTCTATACACAATCTTGTTACTAATTGTACTCCCCTACAGGCTAAGTTAACCTTTGTTGTCTTCTCTACTTAGATTCCCTTGCAATATATTATATGCTGACTTGATTGAAAATGATCTGTCATCTTCCTACATTCATACGAAAGAGCCCACGCTATCTCAATTGAACGCTAGATATGAGTTGCATAAATTCTTGTTCATGAAAACTTTCTCATAGTAGTCTAGCTTTTTTCTAACTTAAATTCCAAGTGCCCCCCTCTTCCATAAATCCCCTATAATTCTAGGGAACCTACAACAGATAGTTGTACCCACTTATTCTCCCAGAACTTACTCTCCAACATTGTAATCAAACCATAAACCTTGGTGGCTACTATTCCACATACAATACGTAGATCGCTCCACCATCAGAATTCGTTATGTGCTCTATTGGATTCATTTAAGTTTTTCCAAGATTCATATTTAGATTTTAATACTTCTTTCCACAAACCTTGGTTATCCATACCTATTCTCCATTTTCATTTTGCAAAAGAACTTTGTTGAAGTTTTCAATATTTCTAATTCCCAGTCTTTCTTCATCCTTAATTTTTGTATAAAATTTCCTATTTATTCCAAACTATATTTTTTTCCTCAGTTTTCCATCTCCAAATAAAGTTTCTTTATACTTATAAAAACTTATAACATACTGACACTTTAAAGAAAGAGAAATAGTAGATACACGAAATGTCAGAATTTATAAGATATATACTATCCGTGAAGGATAACAATCTACTTTTCCATATATGTACTTTTCACAATATGCTAAAACGGAAATATTTTAATTAATTATTATTATGTAGCTTTAACATAAACAATTAAAATTATATAAATATATAATTTAACGTTTAAATGGAGAAAATTTTAGAAGCATTAACAAAAATATTTAGTAAAAGCTATAAGAATTTGATGGTTCTCTGTATATTCAAAACGTAGATATAATAACAAAATATATTGGGCTGGCGTGTAGAAGAAGGTATGTGTGCCCATTTTTCTCTTTTTCACACCGACAAGTACGCATGTAATATATACATCTAGTAGAGTTATTATTTTATTTTCCATAGAGTTGAAGAAATAAACCTTAACTTTTAATTTAAATAGTTATATATTCAAAGAGTGTATTTTTTTTTTCCCAAGTCAAAGTAACTTGCGAGTTATTTGTTTCTTTCTGAGAAGACAATCTGCAACAAGATTACAGATTACAGAATTTACTATAGCATAATAATACTTTAACATTTTTTTTACAACATTTTAACATTATATACGTGTCATTATGTGATTAGTCCAAAATTATTCTACAATCAATAATAATAATCATAAACACCAATATAGACTTTAATCACATAATAACAAGTAAATAGTGTTAAAATATTGTAAAAAAAATATTATTAAAGTATCATTATTCTTTACTAAAATCAATTAACACTCAATACATATGTTAAAAAATAAAAATTTATAAAATATATGATGTAATAAATAAAATCAAGATACACGTGTATATTTTTTTATAGATAATAATGGTTGATAATAATACTCTAAACGAATAAAAAGAAATAAAAAGGAGTTTACATTTGGAAGAAGCACGCAATAGATTAGATTAGATATATAGATAGCCAACGTTTTGTAACTACTTTGTTTGTCATATTTTAGGCAACTATCACAACATCTGGTTGGCTATAATGTGAGAGCGTCAATGATATTTTCGCGTCCAAACACAAAAGCTTTCGGGAGCAGCAAAATATCAAGATTTTAATAGCAGTCCAACATTCTAGAACCTCCTTATGAAGAAACCGAACCAAACGCAACTAAGGTTGGAAAGAGCAATGTCTGTGCATGTGTTCTCTTGACAAAATGAAAATATCTGTTGTGCTAGAAAACAAAGAAAGGTTAAGTGTTGGACGTGGAAGACAACATGTGGTTGTGAGAAGATAAGTAATATGCGTACACATATTCATCAGCGTTGGTTATATATACCTAACTAAATCGCTGCTATCCCCTCACAAAACCTCTTCATTGCAGAGTTAGTCGTTTCAGCTAAGAAAAGAGGAACAAAACAATGGCAACAATAGCAGGTGGTGTCAGTCTTTCGAGCCCAAGGAGAGTATTTGCTAATGCCAAGGGATCAAACTCTGCGCCAAAGGCCCAGGCAATTAGCTTCCCACTCTTCAGGCCCACACATAAATGGCCCGCTTTGGTAGGGGTGGGGAAGGCCCGGCTCATTCGTGCAACGCCGGAAAAGATAGCGGATAAGGTGGAGGAGAGCATAAAGAGCGCGGAGGAGACCTGCTCGGGAGGCGGGACTGACGCGGAATGCGCGGCGGCTTGGGATGAGGTGGAGGAGCTGAGCGCTGAGGCGAGCCACGCCAGAGCGAAGCAGAAGGAGTCTGACCCGCTGGAGAGCTACTGCAAGGATAACCCCGAAACCGATGAGTGCCGCACTTATGATAATTAAGTTATCTTGTGTTACATGTTTCAATGAATCCACTTGTATTAATTAATTCTTATTTATAAATTATACCAATAATTCAAACTCTGCCACTCTTCCCAGTGGTTGTGTTGTGGTGGATGCTTAGGTGCAACTTTTATATACTTGTAAATGTCAACACTTCAACGTAAATGATGCAAATGGTGACTTGTACACCAAAACATTTTTAATAGACTTACCACATGAATAGCTGGAATTTTGAATTTGTTTATATTATTTAAAATATTAAGGTTTAGTGAGATGGAACATATAGAGTGCGTTTTGTAATAAAAAATAAAAGTGATTGTCGTTTTTGTCATTGGTTGTTCAACATGATTAGGTCATTAAGGATTGTCAGGATTATTGTAGTTTTTATATATTTTTTAATTTTTTTTAGATTTTATTTTAAAAATTTATAAAACATTTTTTTAGATATCTACATATATTTATGGATATATGATGGTTCTATAATATTTATGTGTATTTTTTAAATGGATATCCGACATGTATTTACATGAAATCTGTACAGAAAACCAAGAAATTAAAGTACAATTCAAGAATTTCTCGTGGGACAATTCAAAATATATCTTTATGAAACTTGCAGTGTGAATAGAAAACATCAAAATGTTATTCGATTGTTCTATTTAGGGTGTATGTTCATCTAGAGTTATAGAGCTTTCAAAATTGGAGTCACACTATCAAATCAGATTTATTAAGTGAATAAAGCAATATATTTGTAAGTCGTCAAATTCTTATGAAGGTCAAAAGCAATCTTGGTTACCGATAAATTCAATATAAGTCCAATTTTAATATCTCAATTCTACACGAAATGAGGTTAAACCGTCATTGTTTTCCATGATAAAGAAAAATTTTCACCTCAAAAAGATCAAAGTGTTAACTCAGATATACTCATCCACTATCCTGATTATGATTAAATAATTTAAATTATGTTACATAAGTCTCAATGTGGATGCATATTACACAACCAATATTCCACTTGTACTCTCTCAAAATCATTTGGGCTCATGATTAGGATCTGATTAGGGTATTTAAGAGGTCCTTCTTTTCTTTCTTTAATTTAATTTTGGGTTTTAGAAAATACCTTATCCTCTTCATAGTACTTCCATTCTAATAAATTTATTTATTTATCCATAAAATGTAAACCAACTCGCATGATAACGGAAGGAATTAAAATAGTCAGAGCTCGAGTTTTTGATATTTGTTTGCACTTGAAAATGTTAGAATAAAAGTGTGGACCAAGAGATGATGCAAGCTAAGGATTAAAATATAATATTAGATTAAAAAAAGTTTAGCTAACTACACACAATGTGATTACTAGGATGCTCAAAGAAACAAATTATCACGAGATATTATCAAGAATAAATTTCAGAAGATATTCCAAAAACAATTGAAGATGAATATGAAATAACAGAAAGACAAATTCAAAAGAAAAGATTATATTATAAAAAGAATAATGTGTACACTAGTGCAGTCAAGGGAAACGATAGCGGTTATTTTCGCCTATAGGCACCGATTCCACAACCGAGGCATATACAGGCGAAGTAAAAAAGGGTAGTTTTTTGCCTCGGTTCTAAACCGAGTCAAAAGGGTTTGGATTTTGTCTCAGTTCACAGACAACTGAGGCAGTAGAGTGTTTTTAATTTTTTTAATCTTAACCGAGATCACTTGTCGGTTCCTCATTCTGTTCTGTTTTTCTATGCTCTTTTGCTTTCTCTTTTCCTTCTCTTTGTGCCTTAAATTTCTCTCTCTCTTTTTTAATCTCAAGTCGTTAATAACAATGCTTAACCTGGAATTTTATTTCATCCATGTTTTTACACAAGTGGGGGCAAAAATACTTGATCCTTTGAGGAAGAAAATTACTTTTGACAAACTCAAAGGACAGTGTCCTGTTGAATATTTAACTCCATTGCATCAATTGTAATCATACATTTGTGCATTCATTGCATCCACAAATATTCTGCACAAATTATGGTTTACATCAGTTATTTAATTCTCAAACAAGTTACAAATAGATCAATTTTCTTATTTTGCGAAATGAACTTAGTTTATACCTGGAGAACATTACAAACTCCAAAAAGGATCTAGAAGGCAGAGCCCAACTCTGCATGATAGACCATGTATCACCATCTACAGGCATTGGTGGCAAAGAATCTTTTCACCCATGCATTCTCCCCATGGCTTTTGAGAAAGCAAACCTTCGCTCAAACACAAGAAGCTCTAGAGCCGTGATCAGAAACCTTCGCTCAAATCACAATTTCTTTCCAGACAAACTCCAACCTGCACTAACAACCCAGATTTTCAACCCCAATTATCACCATCCACCCCAAGACCTTTTGCAACGATAGAAGAGACATTGTCCTTAGCCTTCACATAAAAAACCAAAGTTGCATGTATTTAATTTGTGTTATAAAGAATCACCTTTTCCAGGAAGAACTGAAAGCACATGGGTGACAGAAAACTTCCAAGTGCTGGAATACAGTGGCTAAGATCGAATTTATGGCATTAACCTACTTGCATGATGTACTATATGAAGTATACCGATCGAAATTGATTGTCATTAAGTAGGTACTAATAGGTCAGATTGTCTTACGCTCTATAAATATATTGCATTAATGATTAATTTTTGGGTTTGATTACCTAAAATATATTGCACTAATGGTTAATGAATGGAGGTGGCTGTCACAAGCCTTATAAGTAGACAACTGATGTCCAAGTACAATCATCTTCTTCGATCCTAATAAAATATAGACCTCTTTATGAAACATATATGACTTGAGCGTCGGAGTGTCTTCTGCAGGTCAACCACCAATTGGGAAGGATTACTTGAAGAGTTGGCCGATCGGAGCATAGCAAGGAAGGACGATCGACCATCGGACAAATGTTATTGAAACATTTTGGCGCCTACCGTGGGACCGAGCGGCATCCCCATGAAGCCACGAAGAACCAGACGCGCGCTCAGTCTCGACATCGCTATTCGGATCAACACCAGGTTTTGTAACAAGAGTAAAAAATTTCGTAATAATTCCTAAAGGCATGACTTTTGTTTTGAGAACTTTTAGGAACGTTCAGCCCTACATCTGACCTTCACAGGTTCCAGTTTTCATTATAATTTACAAATTATAATATATTTATTTAACTCATATTTTTGTGAGTAAAAATATCCTCCACAAGAAGGTACAGAGCTGCGTTCGACCTTGTTAGGTTCTACCAAATCTTAATTTTAAATTATAAAATATTATGCACAGGATGATTCAAAGCTGCGTTCAACTTTGCCAGATTCTGCCAACTCTTAATCTTAAATTATAAAATATCCTGCACAGGATGGTTCAAAGTTGCGGTCAACCTTGCCAAGTTCTACCAACTCTTAATCTTAAATTATAAAATATCCTGCACAGGATGGTTCATAGGTGCGTTCAACCTTATCAGGTTCTACCGACTCTTAATTTTAAATTATAAAATATCCTACACAGAAAGGTACAGAGTTGCGTTCAACCTTGTCAGGTTCTACCGACTCTTAATCTTAAATTATAAAATATTATGTACTGGATGGTTCAAAGCTGCGTTCAACCTTGTTAGGTTCTACCAACTCTTAATTTTAAACTATAAAATATTATGCACAGGATGGTTCAGAGCTGCGTTCAACCTTGTCAGGTTCTACCAACTCTTAATTTTAAATTATAAAATATCATGCACAGGAAGGTACAGAGCTGCGTTCAACCTTGTCAGGTTCTACCAACTCTTAAATTATAAAATATTATGCATAGGATGGTTCAAAGCTGCGTTCAACCTTGTCAGGTTCTACCAACTCTTAATTTTAAATTATAAAATATCCTGCACATGAAGGTACAGAGTTGCGTTCAACCTTGTCAGGTTCTACCAACTCTTAAATTATAAATATTATGCACATGATGGTTCAGATCTACGTTCAACCTTGTCAAGTTCTAACGACACTTAATTTTAAATTATAAAATATTATGTGCAGGAAGGTTCAGACCTCAACTTGGTCAGCTATAATGGTCGGTCGGGGGAAGTCAGAAAAATGGCTTCAGAAATCCCCGCTCAACGTAGGAAGTCAGAAAAATGACTCTTGCCTCAAGACCGCTCGGGGGAAGTCAGAAAAATGGCTTCAGAAATCCCCGCTCAACGCAGACAGTCAGAAAAATGACTCCTGCCTCAGGACCGCTCGGGGGGAAGTCAGAAAAGTGGCTTCAGAAATCACCGCTCAACACAGAAAGTCAGAAAAATGACTCCTGCCTCAAGACCCCTCGGGGGAAGTCAGAAAAATGGCTTCAGAAATCCCCGCTCAACGCAAACAGTCAGAAAAATGACTCCTGCCTCTGGACCGCTCTGGGGAAGTCAGAAAAATGGCTTCAGAAATCCCCACTCAATACAGGAAGTTAGAAAAATGACTCCTGCCTCAAGACCGCTCGAGGGGAAGTCAGGAAAATGGCTTCAGAAATCCCCGCTCAACGCAGGCAGTCAGAAAAATGACTCCTACCCCAAGACCACTCGGGGGGAAGTCAGAAAAATGGCTTCAGAAATCCCCGCTCAACGCAGGAAGTCAGAAAAATGACTCATGCCTCAAGCCACTCGGGGGAAGTTAGAAAACTGGCTTCAGAAATCCCCGCTCAGCGCAAGAAGTCAGAAAAATGACTCCTGCCTCAGGACCGCTCGGGGGAAGTCAAAAAAATGGCTTCAGAAATCCCCGTTCAACGTAGGAAGTCAAGAAAATGACTCTTGTCTCAAGCCGCTCGGGGGAAGTTAGAAAAATGGCTTCAGAAATCCCTGCTCAACGCAAGAAGTCAGAAAAATGACTCCTGCCTCAAGACCGCTCGGGGGAAGTCAAAACAATGGCTTCAGAAATCCCCGCTCAACGCAGGAAGTCAGAAAAATGTCTCCTACCTCAAGCCGCTCGGGGGAAAGTCAGAAAAATGGCTTCAGAAATCCCCGCTCAACGCATGAAGTCAGAAAAATGACTCCTGCCTCAAGTCACTCGGGGGGAAGTCAGAAAAATGGCTTCAGAAATCCCCGTTCAACGTAGGAAGTTTGAAAAAGAACTCTTATCAGTCAACTACTCAACAAGTTCAGCTTTGTCAGGTTCCAATGCCTTTTCATTATAAAAATAAATATTGAAGCGTTTACTTTATTTAAAAGCATATTTTTTGGAGTGAAAATCTCTTGCAAAGGAAAAAGTGTCAAAGAGAACTCTTAGCATTTTCTGTTCAATCTAAGAAACAGATCCAAAGAGAACTCCTAGAGTTCGCCGCTCGGTACATAGAGCAATGAAGACTTAAAGCATCAAAGATAGACTTCCTAAAGACCTCTTTTAAAGCTCATAATAATCCCTACGCACCTCTTTTAATAAAGAGCTTGCTCAGACTTGGGGGGCTTATGTACTACATGAAGTACACCGATCGAAATTGATTGTCATTAAACAGGTACTAATAGGTCAGATTGCCTTACGCTCTACAAATATATTGCATTAATGATTAATTATTGGGTTTGATTACCTAAAATATATTGCACTAATGGTTAATGAATGAAGGTGATTGTCGCAAGCCTTATAAGTAGACAACTGATGTCCAGGTACAATCATCTTCTTCTATCCTAATAAAATATAGACCTCTTTATGAAACATATATGACTTGAGCGTCGGAGTGTCTTCTGCAGGTCAACCACCAATCAGGAAGGATTACTTGAAGAGTTGGCCGATCGGAGCATAACAAGGAAGGACGACCGACCATCGGACAAATGGTACCGAAACACATGAGAATACCATAACGTGGGCAAAACTAATGCATGAGTTAGTCTTATACTTAGTTATAACGGTGCATGTGATCTTGTTAAGCATTTAGTGAAAAGTCTAAGAGAAAGAGAAGGGATAAAAAATGTACATTGCATATCCAACAGTAGAACCATCAAGATCCAATCAAGTGGTTGATCTTGCCTTTTAAGAAAAAAATTTAAAGTTTATAAAATTAAGAGAGTAAAGAGAAAACAAAAGAGTTTATAAATTCTTGAAAAACAATAACAAAAAAAAGATATACTCCTCGGTTTCTTCGAATTTAATTCTAGATAATTAACAAAGACCAATATTGAAAACATAATTCTTAACTTCTATCTGAAGGAACCTGAAAACAAAAAATTATATAAACAATTAATTAAATAAAATATAAGATATACCTTATCACTAGCATATGTTCAAAGATGTACATTACTTCATTGATAATAGCCTGTTTGAATCATTGTTTGAGTGAGTGAAAATGAGAGGAGGAAAATAGAGAAAATGGGTGTTGTAAAAGCTGACAATAAAAGAATAAAGATCACGAACAAAGGATTTCCTGAGGCGTGTAGATCAATGTCTTTAAGGACTTATCCGCGGTGTATTGCGCAAGCCCCAAGATACAACAGGAACTTCTCATAATTTTTGAGGATTTCAGAACTAGCAAGGATCTCTAAAAAGATAATAAAATAAACCCAGAATATTTTTAGAGAACGAAAAAAAGAGAAAGAATTGAACTAAGGGAAGAGAGAATGAGAGAAGAATAATTTCTGATGATATTTAGGAATGAAAGAAAGGCTCTATTTATAGAGCTAGGAGGGAGCCAATGTGCCTACTAAATCAGGAAAAAATCTCGTGGCTTAAGAAAGACTTCAACAACTTAATCTCGAGCTTTGGGGAAGAGAAAACTCAATCTTTGCATAAGAAATCACCAAGAAGCTTGTGAAACAACATCAACTTTCTAATACAATATGTTTTGCAATATAATATTTAAATTTAAAGCCTCAACGTTTAGAACATTATATTTTACAATATAATATTTAAATTTTATAATAATATAATATTTGTGGTGTATTGCGCAAGCCACCCAGAATACTAGAATGCTTGAGGATCTTAAGAGTTTCAGAAAATGAATGTGGAGGAAAGGTTTAAATCTTAAAAAAAGGATAACGATATCTTTTGACATTGTACGACTGTTAAAATTAAATTTTATATAAAACTAGTTAAGTAGATTTAAACAATATTTAAAAGGTAAAAACAGTTATGTGTGTGTTAAAAAAAAGATAAAAATAGTAATAATTATTTGTATTAATATAAAATAACTCTCTATGAAAAAAAATCATTACATTAATTTTGAGGTCATAGTAAATTAAAATTTAGAAAACGCTAATAACAATAATTATTTAATATAAAATAATTCTCATTTAAGATATAAAAATGAAAAAAAAATTACTACATTTCATACTAAATTAATTTACTGGTCTCCCTAACTCTCACTTTCTAAATCACTAAAGAACTAAAGTAACAGAGAATGAATTATAACATGAAGTGAATTGAAGTAATGGGAATGTAAGTGCAGGAAAGTATCAACTAAAAATAAAATTCAGGGCGATCTTTGTTCAATAGATAAATCTAACTTTAGCTTTTCTCAATTTTAGCTTTCCTCAATAAGACATCTTGTTATAGAAGGTTCACCTTGGAGTCCTTACAGTTTAAATCAAACCTTAATCATGCAAAACTTTAAAAATTCTATTTAACCAAACAAAACCAAGAAAGATAATTCTTAACCTAGAGAAAGATAACACGTGCAGAGAAATTGTAAAGGCTGGAAATGTTTATCAAGAAAAAAAAACTGTGTTGAAACTGTAAAGTCTAGCTTCAGAAAATTAAGAAAATTAAAGAAAATGTAAGAAATTCAAGCTTGACAGAACTATACAAGAACACAAAAGCAATGCAAGAATCAAAAGGGTACAACAAAACTCAAGAACAGAAAGGGTAGGAAATGTAAAGAAACGGATAAATTAAAGATTCAATCAGTAAAAACAGTCAAGATTGCAAAATTGAAAAAGAAATGAAAAATGGCATTTATAAAAGCAAGCATTTCTACAATACAAGCACAAAAAAGGGAGACTTAACCCTGGTTGCATGCGGCTTCAAAACAGGAACCTTGATCACTTCTTGAATCCATAGAAACTCCAGCTCACCCAGGCTGTCCCATTTGAGACTTCGACATTGAAAATAGTTTTACTGGTTCGCACTCCCATGAGACAGCTTCAACCCTCCCACCGTGCTGACTCAGCCTTTGGTTCGATTAGTTCATAATAAATTCAATTTTAGAAAAGGCTAATAGTAATTATTATTATTGTAAAATAACTCTCATTTAAGATATAAAAATGAAAAAAATAATCATTATATTTCATACTAAATTAATTTACCGTTCTCCCTGAGTCTCACTTTCAAAATCTCTAAAGAACTTTCGATTTATAATAAAACTTTTAATCTAAAAATGTAGTTATCTCCTAAAATAATATTGATTAAAAGATAGTTTGTAACATTCCATTTTTAATAATAAAATACTACTAAAATGAATATCACACATATGATATTGGAACTACAATGAGAAAATAAGCTTACGAAAGACAAAGTCTACACTTGTAGAATCATCTGACCTCCCAATCGTTTCACCTTCACCTCGCGGTGGAGCAACTCTAAAGAATGTCTCCCTGAGCTCACATCATTAAGGTGATTATCGCAAAAGAAAAAACATACACAAAGACAAACAACAAGCAAGAGTAAGCTAGATTCAAAACAATTAATTATATTTATATATATAACTATTTAAACAGTATACATAAGGCAAACATATCACAACACAATCATCAAACACTTTATGCAAACACTATCATGAATGGACTGTCCGGACATAGAATGATTGTTGAGCTATGACGAGTTGTACACTAAAAACACTACAAAACTCATCGAAGAACTACCATTTTGTTTCCTTACAAATTTTAATCAAATAACACCTCTAACAAGACTTAAATTATCTCATGACAACACCAAGACAGTTACTTTCTGACCTCAACCTCTCTTTCTCAAACTCACTCATCCAAACCCCCCATTTTTAGACTTAAAACTCAAGAATTTGACCAACCTTCACTCCAACCACTTGAACTTAGTTTTAAACCACCAAACCACTTCACCATACACAATTACAACATCAGAAACATTATAATTTCACACTGTCTAACACTCAAACAGGTCATATAATACTTGATCATCATCCATACACCAAACATATTAATGCAAACATACAATTTTACTTAATTCATGTTATCATACACAGAAAAGTTAACTTTTAAAAACACAAACAGAATTCTAAGCATAGGTCTAACTTCCTTTACCTTAGTTAGAATTACCCCGACTCTCTAACATTGTCGCTCCTTCCGCAAGGAAATTCTAAAAATACCTACGCATCACCAATTGATGATTGAAAAGTGACCCTAAAACCTCAAATTGACTAAGAATTTTAGGAAAAACTCCTCTTTTACATGCAAAGACAGATTTAAATGTAAGATCAAAGACTGAGAATAGAAGGAGAAAAAGGGATAAAAACTTACTTGCTCTATTGCATAAATTAATCGGTGGATAATGAAGACAACTCAGTGATGATCACATAAAAACTTTCTGATTGTCAAACACATGATCGGAGGGAAAGAAATTGTAGAGAGAAGGTAGAGAATTTTAGAAAAGTGATTTCTAGATGATACATTTTAAAATAACGAAACTCGTTTATAACAAAATTATTTATAAATAAACCATTTAATATTAAAATAACCGAGTCTCACTATTTTTAAACTACCACCACTTCTAAAATACCATTTTATGAGATTTTACATAGTTTAGATATATAATTAAATTTATGAAATCTAATTCAATGTGTACCTCATAATTACTTTATATCTTAAATAATCAATTTAATATATTCTTCCAAATTTATCACTAAATCTTTTATCTTTTAAAAAATAAAATAAATTTTTAAATTAATAAACCATTATATCTCCTATCATAATCTTTTCAATATTTTATTATCACTTATTAATGTCTAACTTTAAGAATATCACATATTATTTAACATTACCTAATGTAACAAATATTCTCATATCTGTTTATAGGTAGATTAAATGTGAATATTATATTACACATACCTACATTATTTATTATTCACAAAAAGTTAAAAGTAAACTAAATTTAATTAAAATTAAATTTTAATTTATATTATATTTTTTTGTAATTTTATTAATATTTTATTTTAAAAATTATAAAATATATTTTTAAATATTTACGAGTATCTAAATATATTTGTAAAATATCCACAAATACTTTTTTAATGATATGCGATATATAGAGAGTTGATTTTTTGTTGCAGATTGGATAATAAGTAGACACTATTAATGTCTGATCCGATCCATTGTCATTCCTAAATTCATCTTAAGATTTGTTGTTGCATTGTATTTTAGTTGATTTTTCAAGGTTTTATTTAAAATTTTGAAAATTGAACACCATAAAGAAATTAAATATTAAAATATTTATTAATTTAGGAAGTCAAGATTTACGCATAATTTAATTTAACAATTATTATCAGAAAGTATATATTATGTACATATGTCACCAAAATCATAGATGTGAAGTAATTTTTAAGTGAACAAAATTTAGTAAAAGTATATAAAAAAATAACCACTTATCTTTGAAAGCAAATGTTAGATGATTCTATCATCCAACGTATATTAACACTATTTTGAACGAATTTTATAAGGAAGTATAATTTCTACTTAGTATATGTTAATGTTTTGTAAAAGGGAATAACGCAGAACATTTAATGGTGTGTGGTATTAATGTAGTTAAACCTATACCTAATTCGTTCAACTTTTACATTTAACAACTTTTAAGCCATTATATTTAGATGTTGTTAAGCCATTATATTTAGATTCTACTTTGTTTTAAGTGCTCCTAATCAATTTTCAGGAATAGGTATAAATTTTGATGATAAATTTTTTGCACTATGGTTATTGAATACTTTATTAGAGTTTTTCCTAATCAATTTTCAGGAATACGTATAAATTTTGATGATAAAGTTTTTAGACTATGGTTATTGAATACTTTATCAGAGTTTTAGGTGATATTTTGATTCTCAATTCAAATTCAGCTTTGAATAATATTGTTTCTTTTCATACGACAAAAAGTTATGCTCTTAATTGAAATATGAGAAGAAAGACGCATTTTTCTTCATCTCGGTATGGGATGTTTGTCATAAGAATTAGGGAGAGAAGTCAGAAAAAGGAATCAAAAGGTGGTAGAGAGAAGAACATATTTCATTGATAATCTCTTCACTCACACTCAATATTAGAGCAATGTACAATTGAGAATGTAATTGTGAGTCTAAAACTCATATTGGGTAGAGATGAAAAAGTTGAGAACTTATAAGAAGGAATTCACATAAACTCATTGTTTTGATATTTTGGTTTGAAAGTGGTGTTTATGTGATTGAGCTCATGTCTCGTCGATGTTATGTCTCTTTTGATGATCCTCCCTCGATAGACTTATCAGTGATATCTACGTCAATGATTAATTTGTGGTAATTAGTTTATACGAGTACACTATATTATCTTTGTATCAAAAGTCTTTCTGACAAAAAGAGTAAGTAAGTGTGTCTTATTAAAATGAACGACGGTACAAAAGGAGTACTCATGATTGGAAATGTTTTCACTTGAAGAGAAGTGTATCAATGTGGAAGACATTCACCCTTGAGAGAGAGATTGTTGAGAATGCAAGTGAATCTCAGTCCCCATATTGGGTAGAAGTGAGAAAGTTGAACATCTTATAGAAAGAAAGACGGATGAACCAATTATCTTAAGGTCTTTTTGTTGAAAGTAGTGTTAATCATTTATATAATTAGACTTAAATCTTATTAATATTGTGTCTATCAAATTATTCTCTTCCAAGATACCTATAATATACTAATAGATATTTTATTGATTTAATTGATTACCTTTTCACTTTCAGTCAATGTTAAGAATTGTGAACTCAAATATTTCACCAATCTAATTAGTGTTGGGTACAAACAAAGTCTCACATCGGATAAATATATAAAATACACATGACTTTATACACATAAAATACATCCCTTAGTAAGAAGTCTTTTAGAGTGGTACCAAAAGTAACAATTAGCTCATTTTTGTTTGTTATAAGAGTTATAATACGAAATCTTAATTTACTTTTTATGGGTTTCATTAAGCTACATCAATTTTAAAACCTTCTTGCAACTTTTATTCTATTAGAAAGGTCTTATAAAACTCACACCCTAATTAACATTTCGTTTTCTTTATGTTTCCAAAACAATTTTTGTTTTATTTTATGACCCTCGAAATGACTTTGCAATGACGATGTTATTAACTGTTTTTTTCACTTTCACTTAAAACTACATAGGATTGTATATTGACATTTTATTAATCTAATTAATAGTGCGTTTATTGAGATTATCAAATGAAATATTAGATCTATTAAAAAAACACACAAAATTCAAATACCTATTGTATTATTTCCAACAATCAATCAAGTTATTAACCTAACAATAGCTAAACTAACAAAACAATCAAGATAAATAACAACAAAAAATATATATCTGGAAAAAATAATTAAATATAAATCAGGAATTTCATATTCAAACGTTAATAGGCAACTTCTTATCTTGGCTTCAACATGTATTCAATAGATTTATTTAATCCCTTTTTTTTGTTAGCGATAATAAAATAGTCAGACAAGTTTATTTATTAATCAATTCCAAAACAATCATTAATATGAAAATCTTTAAATATTATTACACCTATTCAACATAAAAAAAAGTTAGTATTTTTATTTTTTTTAAGGAAGTGTATAATAAAAAAGTGAAGTGTCCATATCTCATTAGTCGTTAAAAAATGGCCTTTGGTGTGCACTAGGGCTACCTATCTGAACCGGTTCCATCCTTTTTTTCTTATATCATTCGGTAATTTCATTTTAAAATAGTATTTATTAATATTTCACCATGTAATTGCCATAAATAAACGCACTATACTTTAGTCCATTCAGAAAATGATTTCCCAATCATCGTCATTTAATATTACTTTTTTTGTCACCTAAAGTTTTAAAGAAATGAAAGTGTGGTCTTACTTTAAAATTATAAAGTATATAATATATTTAATTATATAAGAGCAACATTCATATTCATCTTCATCAGCCTATAAAGAAAGAAATTGAGAGGTCAATTTTGCCAACCATGGAAAGTGAAAATATCAATCAACTACTGCGAAACCCGAAGTGGTTGGTGACATTATTTTAATCAAAACGAGACATTTCAAATACGGCATCTCACCCCACTTGGTAAATCACGCGCCAACCTACGAGCGTACTG
The DNA here is from genome assembly GCF_016808095.1 of Vigna angularis. Classification (NCBI taxonomy): domain Eukaryota; kingdom Viridiplantae; phylum Streptophyta; class Magnoliopsida; order Fabales; family Fabaceae; genus Vigna; species Vigna angularis. Next base: position 17,484,878 of record NC_068972.1, read on the forward strand.
CAACGCAAACAGTGAACAAAGGAATAATCGGAATCAACGTAAAAAGATACTCATATCTTAGAAGAAAAATGAGTTTTTAAAGAAATATAATCGGTTACGTGTAAGTGATGAAAAAAGTATTATGAAAAAATAAAATACCTTAGAAATTTAGGTAAATAATTCAAAAAGAAATTATATAAGAAAGACTTTTTAAATAAAACAAAACAAAAGATTAAAGATAATAATGCCTTTTTTATATTTATTATCAATTTAAAAAATTGTTTTAATATTTTTAATAATTTTATAATACAAAAAGTCACAACAACATTCAAATCGAAGTAAATATATTGATTTAGTTTAATTTGATCCAAAATGTATACTAAATTTAAATCAAATAAAATCAAACTACCTTTAATTTAATATTTGGCTCTAACGATTGTTTGATAATCGAACTAAAATGAATTGTAGACAGAGATGCATATAGACCAAACAACTGATTAAAACAAAATATGATAATTATTCAGCAGTAACACTTAAAATTATTATTTTGGGGTTTGTTTTTATAAGAATTAAAGTCAACTATTTTTAAATTAGGAATGAAAATAATCAGCTGATCTTTTTAAAAATATATGTTTAAAATTGTAAGATAAATTGTTCAATTCAACTTTGTATTTTAAATTTAAACACGTCACACAATATATCAAATTAGCAACATAAAGTTTATTCATTTTGACTTAGCTAATTTATTGACAATCTGATTAAACATAATATTATTCTAAAAGAAATTATATTTACAGTATTATCTAATTAGTTAAGAGTAAATAATTTCATACTAACAATTTATCAAGATTTATAACTTTTCTTTTTATTTAATGATATAATTGTTTATTACTGAGCAGGCTATAAATAAGAAAGAGGAGTTGAAGTTTGTTCAGTTACTTTATGAGCTATGTTATCAGGAGGTTATTTAAAATATTTTTTTCATATAATTTTTGGATATGTATTTGTTGTTTTAATAAAATGTTTCTAATGTAGAAATGTGTACTCCTAACAAAAACGTGAATATATGGAAATAATAACAAAATGTAGAGTCTAACAATAATGCTGAAGTACTTTGCAACTGAAACAAACAAGAATCCGTCAAAAATGTATTTCCTGCGTGATTAGTTTATGAATCTCTTCGAAAACAATGAAACACGTTTACGTTTCATTTTTATATCTCGAAATATATATTTAACTGACTATACACTATTTATTATGTAAAAATTAAAAGACCATTTCATATTATTATCATAGAGAGGATAATAAATTGATAAATTCAGGAGAGGAAAAGAAAAAAAAAAGTTACTTTGCAACATTCACATTATTATAATTTGTAAATAAGTACATTATATTTGTAAGAACTATTAATTAGTTTATAGATTTTTTTTATTTAATATGAATAAATTTAAAAATGAAATAAAAAACCCATTTTCAATATCGATCCAAAAAAATCAATGAGGGCCACAATGGTTAACGAATATGGGACAACCACAATCCATGACGGATACTCTGTCCTAAATACAACACATACTCCAATTTGTAATTTCAAACACAATATCGATACAAGCAAATACATTCAGAACAGCAAACACAAACTTAAAAATTAAAACCCACGCACACCATCACTCGTAAACACCACCATTCCCTTAATTTATTTGTCAACACCAGCAATAATTAAACCTAACCACCGGAAGACCTAATTCAATTATGAAGCAAACAGTCCTTCAGTTCCATGGAGGAACATGTCCGGCGACGCCATCATAGGGTGGGGGATCTGCCAAGGATTGAAGAGAAGGTCCGGAATCTGCGGGATCTCGACGGAGAGGTCGCCGACGTCTTCGGCGATCTCGAGAATTGAATTCAGAAACCGCAAACGATCGGCGAGCTCCATTGTCCGAGCTTTGAGGATGTCGTTGGCAGCTTCCATCTCAACGTACGCTTCCTCCTTCGCCTTTATGCTCTGCGCCAGATGTACGTTCTCGTTTTGCAATCGGCTCGCTTCTTCGGTTAGGTTTTCCAGCTGCTTCTGCTTCCGCATCCGCGATCTCCTCGCCGATTCGCGGTTCGACTCCATCCGCTTCCTCTTCCTCTCGTCTACGGCCGGATCTCCTCCCTCCGACGATCCTGAACTCGCAGGACGTTGAATCGAAGCCATTGAATTCGCAATTGGTGGTTTTTGCCAAGGTTAGGGAAATTAGCGTTTTGTAGATCTAATTAATTGTCAGAAATTCGAAAAAATAGGGGCTGCAATGAAGAAGCTAGGAGATTGAGAGGGAGTTCATGAGAAGACGTAGAACCAGTAGAGGAAGACGACGGAGAAGGAGTGGAGGAGACGGATTCGACGCATGGGGTTCGCCAGGGTCATAGAAATTCCGTAAACATTTGATTTCGAACAAGGTAGAAACAAAATAGCTTGATCGAAGATAGGATATAGATTATGAAGACAAAAAAGGGGGATTTGGGTTAGGTAGAAGAATCTGGGGAAGGTGAAAAGGTTTATCCGAAGAAGGTTTCAATAGGTGTAAGAGTTAGGTTTTATAGAAAAAATGTGGGGTTAGGTTGGGGTGGAAAACGTGCTAGGGTGCACTAGGGTAGGAATAATTAATTGAAAATTTTGATTCTTTAAGAGCTTAATGACAACGCGTCACAGCTGGCGCCAACGTGACGACTGAGAAAGAAACAGCTATTTTTCTTCCAGAGTAATTGAAAAACATGACTACAACTAGGAAACGCACATTTCATTTAAATATCTGCTGTATTTTCAATTAAATTATAAAAACATTTTCAATTCAATCCTAACCTTAATGGCCAGAAAATAAAAACAATTTTCCTATCTACTTACTTTTTTTTTATAAATGATTTTATATTAAAATATTAGGCATGACTATTTTTTATAAATTAAATATTTAATTCAATTTTAAATTTTTTATAAATATCATTATTTTTAATCGAACTTTTATTAAAAAATTGTTATATTGAAAATTATACTTTTAATTGAGTATATATTTTATTTTTTGTTAATTATACTGTATGATTAATATTTTATTTCATTATTTTGTCCAACATTATCGTCTTACATAAATCACGATATAAGTATATATAAATTACAAAAAATTACAATCCCTAATATATGTAAAATAATGGAATATTAAAAAAATTAAATTGAAAAATACAAAGTATTTAAATATTTTGTAAACTAAGAAAGTTTAATAAACTTAAATTAAAATACTCCATTTGTAAATTATTGTAGCATGCTTTTTTAAGCTTAAATTAAAAGCATTTTATATATTTAATCTAACATTATTAATGATCGTCGCATGCTTTTTAAAATTATATTTTAAAATTTAATATAAATTTATTTTATTTTATTAAAAACATTTAAGTTTGAAAATTTGTACACAAAAACAAACCAAATATACTTTTAATAATATTATCATATTTTATCGTGTGTATTTAAAAGTTCATAATCCATTCGGCATATTTTTTATAAGTTATTATCGTTTTTTAACTATTTTTACATGGATGTAAATTCCATGCATTACTCTCGTAGTTACGTAGTTAGTGGAAAACTTTTCTTCCAAATCACTCTATTTTGTTTTGCTTTCAAACTTATTTTCTAACCAATATTAGTTGAAAAAAAAAATCCTCCAAATCACATTATTTTGTTTTACTTTTAACTTATTTTTAATATTTAAAATATCAATAAATAACAAATTTATATTCAGTACAAAAATAGTTAAGAAAATTAATTACGTAAGCAAAAATTCAAAGAAAATAACTTAAATTTTTTTTTAGTTATGAATTTGGAGAAACAATAACACAAATAATAGAGCATATTTAAATTTGGAGATGTTTATAACTATTTGAAGAGTCTGGTCAAGTGAGAAAAATTAAATTTACAATATTTATACGTTGTTTTGTCTTGTAATTATTATTTGTAATTTGCATGTGTTGTTAGAAAGAATTGGGGATAAAATTAGTTTTTATTTTTAAATATGGTTTAGTATGTAAAATTGATGTGATATTGTGTGAATTGGATGATAATTATATTTGAGTGGTTGTGATTTATTGTAATTTGTTTTTGTGTGTAAATGAAAGAATTGAAATATGAGTAATTAAGCAAATTTGTATAAGTCTCATGGTGTGTAAAACTTTTTTGAGTCAAAGCACTAAGGGGAAAGTATCAAATTTTCAATTCAATAAGTCAAATTCCCTCTACCACATCATTCTTTTTTCTAATTTCTAATACAATGTTGAGCAGCAACAAAATGGTGTTGAATGCTAGTTCTTTTAACAAGGTTTGAAAGCATTTTAACTCGACATTAAGAGTCAAAATGTACGTTGAACATTACTTTTTGTGAATACTTTGACACTCCAGAATATGTCACTAAGTGTCAGAAAATGTCGTTGAGTGCCAGTTTTTGCAAAAGCTTTGGTGTTGAATGCCACCATTGATGTTAATTTCGTTGTTTGTTCTATTCGCTCTGTAGCTATTTTTTGTAGTTTTATTGGTTGACATCATTCATGTTCATGGCTTTAATAGTTGATGGATTTATTGATAAATATGCATGTGTGTAATGATGTGTGAACCTACGATGATGATTGGCCTATTAAGGGATATGAGCATTGTATTTGGTGTAATTTCAGGGATCTTGTATGGAGATTCTATGGTAACATTCTTATAGTGTATGCATTGAGATGTATGAATTCAAGTAAGAAGATATTCTTACACTCTAATAATAATTTACACTTAAATAAAGTAGAATGTGTTACATGGCAAATAGTAGCAGGGGCTTCGAGTTTATGAGCTTTTGTTTGGCCTAAAGCGTGGAAGGGATTAATCTTAGGTGTGGTATGGTGAAATCCATTAACAATGGTTCTATACAACAATAAAGGTCACTACAAGTGTACGCCTCTAGTGAATTTAGTGCTAATGCATGTATCCGAAAAATTAAGTGTAGAATAGTATTTTATTATATAGTTTATATCTAGTGGATTGTTTGGATTACATTGTTTTGTGATATAACATGATTTATTAATATATGATGTTTCTTTTTCAAATTAGTTTACCATTTTATGTTGTTTGTTTTGTATGTGTTTGTTTTTTTTTCTTTTGTAATCATCACCTTCTTGGTGTGAGCAAATGAAAATGCAAAATTTAGATATATTTCTTAAAAATAGTTAAAATTGTCATGAATAATAAATAGTGCAGTTTTTGTTAGTTTAGTATGATTATGTAAATGTCATATTTCTATAATATTTTTTTTTTAGGAATGTATTAAAATATTTTATACTATGAATTATCTATTTTAAATATTATTATGAAAGATCTCATTTTATTAGTTTAATATTATTAAAATGATATATTACAAAAATTAGCTAAAAACAATTATAATTTATAAATTAAAATTCTTAAAAAAAGAAGTAATTAACTATTGTGTATTAAATATCTTTGTATTAATTAAACTAATAGATAATGTATTAATGTTACATAATACATTCATTAATTTTGTGGGTGCGTGTTTATAATTATATTTACTGTTGTTATTTTATGGGTGCAGTGTTTATAATTTTGTTTTTTTATTTATTTTTATTATTATTATTTCATTAATTGCAACCTATTTTTATTCATTTATTGTCATTAGTGAGGTGTTTATAACTCAATTTTATTTGTTTAATGTTATTATTTTTATTTTATTGGTGAGATGTTTATAACTTTATTTTTATTTATTATTGTTATTATCTTATTAGAAGGGGTTAATAATCTCATTTTTATTTATTTATATTATTTTCATTTATTTAAAGAGTGTCTTTAACTTCATTTTCATTTATCTATATTTATATTTATATTTGGTGAGGTATTTTTAACCTCAATCTCGTTTTTATTTATTTACTTTATGATTAAACTATAGAATAAGTTTTAATTTCTAATAATTACTATATATATATATATTATATGATAAATAAATATTTGATTTATTATAGTTGGAGGTATAATTTTGAAAATTTAAATGAATATATATTAGTTCATTTATCCTGATTAGCCACTATTAAATAATTTTACTTTGAGATTTAAATGAGTAGATTATTAGCTCATTTATCTTAACCAACTACTTGAGAAAATTTATTCGAATCTTTATAACGGTAATATAAAGTGAAATTAATGAATTCATCAAGAATTTATGGTGTATTATTTTTATATGATATGAATTGTTTGAATTAAATTAATGACAATAATGTTATATGTATTATGATTTAATGTCAATTGGTTATCCCTTGTGTCTTCACCTATATAATGACTAAACTATATACATTAGCAAATATAGGTGTAAATGCTAGAAGAATAATTGGATTAAGACAAATATGACTATTTTCATTTGTCATTTGTAAATATTTGTAATACGATATATTTGTATTTTGTTTTGTAGAAGATCTTTTGAATTATAATGTCCTTATTGTTTAAAAACTTTAGACGTTACATTGTTCATCCTCTAAGTTAAATCATTCAGTCGAGGAGTTTTAGGAGGAGTGTTCTCATGTGCAATACCATGCTATTTGTAATAAGCACCAAAGGGTCCATGATACTCACCACCATTGTTAGTACAAATGCGTTTCAACTTTTTGTTTGATTGTTTTTTCAACCAAGGCACAAAATTCTTTGAACTTCTCCAATATTTAGTCTTTTCTCTATAAAGTATATACCTCGAGTTTCTTGGAAAAATCATCAATAAAGGTAACAAAGTAAAGTGCACCACTAAATGACTTTAACTTTAATGGACCACAAACATCAAAATGTACCAATTCAATTAACTATGACTTCCTTAAGGAATGATACTTCTTAAAGAGAGGAATGATACTTTTTAAATGATACTTTGGTTTCTTTATCAGCCATGCAGTGAGAACATTTCCAACTTTGCACTTTTTAATCCCAAAAGCATGTCCATTTTAGGTAACACACTAAGTCATTTTTCACTTGTATGACCAAGCCTTGGATGCTACAAAGATGCCTCTATATAAATAACATCCACACTGTCTTTAACAACCAAAGATTTAGTCTAATACACTTTAAAGTTTTTCTTCCCTCTGGCCATAACCAAGTTACCTTTAGTTAGCTTCTATTTATCATAACCAAAGTGATAATCATAACCATTATTACCAAGCAAATGCATAAATATCAGATTAAACTGAACACTTAAAGCATGTTTGACTCCTCTGAATAATAACTACACTCCCAATTGATTTGCAAGCAAATATCACCAATACCAACAACCTTTGACAAACCATAATAACTCATCTTTAACATTTCAAAATCACCAGAAGTGTAAGATGTGAAGAACTTCTTCCTCAATGTAACGTGCAGTATGACACCATTATCAATAATCCACATGCTTTCATCAAATACAAGATTAACTGACTCACAATCTAGAAGAAGAATAAGATCACCACTTATAGTATAGTGACACGATTATCATCATTATCTTTTTGCTTGTCTTTGTTGTCCTTTTTCCATCTAAAACAATACTTTTGTATGTGCCATATTTTATTACAATAATAACATTTCTATTATTGTATCTTTACTTGGTCTTGTTCATGTTGCTTTTTCTGACTTTCCTCCCTAATTCTTATGACAAGCATCCCACACTAAGATGAAGAAAAATGTGACTTCCTTCTCATCTCTTCATTAAAAGCATCACTCGTTGCCATCTAAAAAGGAACAATGTCATTCAAAGTTGAGTTTGTAATTGAGAATCAAAATATCACCCAAGACTTTGGTAGAGTATTCGATAACCATAGTCCAAAAACTTCATCATCAAAGTTTATACCCATTTTTGGCAATTGATCTAGGAGTCCCTAAAACTCATCTAAGTGATCTAATATGGGAGAATTCTACCTATACCTAAAGTTCATCAAGCAATAACAAACACATTTTATTATTTCCTGACTCAAAAGCATACAAAAACTCAATCTTCTCCCACAAAGTTCTAGCATGTGTCTCATTAGCAATGTGATTATAAACATTGTCTTCAACATATTGTTGAATAAAATCACACACTTGTTGGTACTCAAACTTTCATTCTTCATTTGATATGAAGTTTAACTTTTATGTATAAAAAATGGAAAGATGCAATTTCTTCCAAACAACAAAATTGTTCATCTTGTCTTTCCATAAACCACAATTTATACCAATAAAAGCAATCATCTTTGTGTTTGCCACCATCATTCAAGCAAGTAAATATAGCTCTAAACCAATAACTCTATTGCAACTTTGATGGGAAAAAACAACAACACAACCAATATACTAGAGAATGTAGTAAATGTAATTCTACTAACCTGCAAAAAAAAAAAGGTGAGAAGCAATAACTAATGGACAACATCAGTAAATCACCACAAAGCAAAGACACTAAGATTTTAACATGGAAAACCCTTTAAAGGAAGGATAAAAATCACAAGTTGTCCAAACCAAAGAAATGGATTCATCATAATCAACAAGGAGTACAAATAAGTCTTAATCAATTACATAAAATAATGATAACTCCCATCTAAACAACAAAGCAACAAAACTTGCAAATGAAGAACAATAAATATAAAAAATACATAGCTACCGAACTAAATATCTCATAACTCAAACCTTGTTTCAACAATCCAACCAATCACAATGAAGAACAATATGTCTCGAACTTGTTGTCAAATTTTCAATGCGATCCAACGGCGAACAAATCTATAGTATCGATTTTACAATCGTAGCTATGTGAAAAATGTGAATAGTTTTCTCTCTTCCCCTCTCTCAATATGCTCATGTTCTAAGTAAATTGTGACTTTTTTTTTGTCTCTCTCTTACTTTTCACCCCTCTCAGGTTAAGTAGACATCAAATGATTTTTTCAACTTTTGAACCTTTTCTTCACATAGATGTGATAATCTACGTATACTCAAAGTTGGTTATTCATACACTTGTTCTAAAGGTTATATATGGGTACTTCAAGTAAGTAAAAATATAAAATAAATCTATTTCACACCTTACTATAGATTGTTTAAATACATTTTAATTCATTTTGTTAGATTTTAGTTCTCTTAAGTTGAAGGTCATCAACTTACATGACATGAAATGACTTCCCAACCTTCTTGATGGGAAATAAATATAATTTTTCTTTGTAAAGAGTTCACTGAGTAGATAGACATACTTTTACTATAATATTAATAGTGTCATTTAAAAAAATAATAACGCAATATAAATTATATATTTTGAAAATAAAAATTGTAGTTTTTTTTTCTAAATTATACTATTTTAAAACTATCAAATTCAGGATAAACTTTCAAATTACATAATCAAAACAAATAATTCTCATTTTTTACTTTTTATTGATCTATTATCACAAATTGAATAATCCAAACAAAATTATAAATCTACGGTACTCCTAAATAAACAAAAAGGCGAAATCAATGAATTGAAGGACGACCGACACTCATAAGGGTTATTTGAACTTTTATTAGATCCAACGGTGGTGTAGGAAGAAAAACCTAATTTCTTGGTGAATCTATCAGGATAAGAAAGCTGGGCCAGACCAGTCGTTGACATCGAGCTCCGAATGAGTAGTCAGCCCAGGTCAACTAGACATGGGCCAACGAGCCATGTAGGCCCGTTTTCCACTCACCTCGAACATGGTCATTCGCTTTCAACTTTCAACAAAGATCAAACTCGTTTCACTACATTTCACAGATCGGAGAGAGAACGCAGTTGGTTCAACCGACACAACAGAGGAAACGAGAAGAGAAAGAAGAAAATGGGGACTGATGAAGTACCAATGGACGACAAGGCGAAGAGGATGAGAGATCTGCTATCGAGTTTCTACTCACCAGACCCTTCCAACTCCAACACCACCTCCAGAAACGCTTCCCTTGACGATATCAATTCCACCTCCTTCGATCCCGATCAGTACATGAACATCCTGGTAAAATCGTATCCCTCTTCTTCAATTAATCACTCTCATCGCGAAACACGAACTTGAACTAACTTGAATTGAACTTTCACTCGATTTCATTGAACGAATGGATGAATTATGCAGGCGTACAAGTCCAATTTGGAAGGGCTGCTTCAACGTCACGTTGAAATGGCTGCTGAAATAAAGAATCTCGACACCGACTTGCAAATGCTGGTCTACGAGAATTACAACAAGTTCATTAGTGCAACGGACACTATAAAGAGGCATTTATACATATAACCCTCCCTCACTTGCTTTATCGTGTCAAAATTGCCTGCATCTAATGCTTGCTTTTCGAACAGGATGAAGAGTAACATTTCAGGGATGGAGGCGAACATGGAACAGCTTCTTGAGAAGGTAACCGTAACGTACCTACTTTGTTGAAAATATTAGAATCAAAGCAAGTGGAAGAAAGGGAGTTTGATGGTACTTCGCATTTTTCTCCAAAACGCAGATCATGTCTGTGCAGTCAAGAAGTGACAATGTCAACACTTCTTTATTTGACAAAAGGGAGCATATTGAGAAGGTGCATCGGACTTGTAATCTTCTTCGTAAAGTTCAGGTATTACTTATCAAAGCAAGCGTACCTATTTCTTTATTCTGGCTTTGCATCACTGAAATATTCGTGTTCCATATATCCGTTAGTGATATGAGTTGTGAGCGTTTTTTGTGGAAGTGGAATATGACTGACATACTTTTCACCTTTGCCGAAGAGTAGTTCATATATGATCTACCCGATAGACTAGGTAAGTGCATCAAGTCAGAGGCTTACGCAGATGCCGTCAGGTTCTATACTGGAGCAATGCCAATTTTTAAGGTTGTGCCTGGCCTATATAGTTTCTGATTCAATCCCTTTATTATTTTTACATACAACAAGTTAATCCAGGTCTCAGATGGAATATCTCGTTTTCCCCTTCTTTATTAGGCATATGGAGATTCATCATTCCGGGATTGTAAGCAAGCTTCTGAGGAAGCAATGACTATCATAGTAAAAAACTTACAGGTATAGTTCTTTCATCTATGTCAGACTGATCGGACATGAACCATAAACTAAAATGCAAGTTGACACTGAATTTATTTATCTATTCCTTTTTTGGCAATCACGGAAAATTAATCGTGGCTTATTTTATTGCTAAGTTGTAAAATTTACAATTGATGGATAGCTGGATGCTATCTTTTGTAGTAACTGAATTCATCATAGTAAACTTGGATAGGATTAGCTTACCCTATGCACCATTCTAATCTGGTCTTCCAAACACGGTAAAACTTAAAATGTTCAATTGGTCACTATTAAAATTAACATACATATATAGTCTCTTGTTTTTAGTAGAAGCTTGTTATCATGATTTGACATTTTTCTCTCTAACCAGGGGAAGCTATTTTCGGATTCTGAATCAATACAAGTGAGAGCTGATGCAGCAGTGCTTCTTAAGCAGTTGGATTTTCCGGTTTGTTCACTTTTTATAAATAGAAGAATTGCTTTTTTCATGCTAGATAAGATATGATGGAATATTATCAACTAGTAAATATTTTCTGAATTTTACTGTTGAAGAACTGCCATGTTCTCTTTCCCTACCTTTCAGACAGAAATCGCATCATATTTTTGTGTGTGTTATCAATAAATATTGCATGATGCTAGGTTTTCAATTTATTGGCAGGTGGATAATTTAAAGACGAAGTTATTTGAAAAGTTAGAACAATCTATTACAGACATTCGACTTAACCCTATAGAAATAAACAATGCATCCAGGGACTATTCTGCTCACGAGGTAACTAGTGCCAAAGCATTATCCTTTTGTATATTGTCTTTCTCTCTTACCCAATGATATCTGATATTACTAATTTACTATCATATCTTTGGCTACTTAAGATGTCCACGACAAAACAACATTGAGGTTATGTGTGTATCCTAGAGCACCAATTTAAGCAAGATATTCTTCACCAACCAAAATTATTGTCATAATAAAAGTATGACCACTCCATAGATTACATACTTCATCCATAAGTAGTGATTTAGTGTCCTGAAGTGTTGAATATGAATATGTGACACAAATTGAAGTTGTTAGAATAAGTATTAAAATCTGGCTAGGAAATAGTTGTGTTGGGAACTACTTCCTGTTGTACCTATGAGTTGTACCTAGTTTTGTACCAAGGAGTCTAGTGTAGTCTTTTGATCTTTCATATTCTAATTGTATTGGATTTCTATTATTATAAATAGAAGATTATAAGAGGGGTCTTTCAAGTCCTCTAAAATATATTTTTCTCTTTTTTAATCTTAAGTTTTCATGCATCAGTTAGGTATATACATGTTGGGATTTTTCTTGAGGATATATTGGGGACATTCATCATTAATGAGTCATGAGTCACCATATAGGAGATCATGACACCACCTTTTACCCAAAACTTTAAGGCTATGTGTTTGACTTTTTTTTTTCTTATGTTACTCAACTTTTTTATTTTTACTCAATGTGAAATTTTCAACTCATACTTGGATTCCTAACAATCTCTCTTTCAAGCGTGAGTTGAGTTTTACCATAATGGAACATGCTTGTATCTATCAACCTCAACACATTTTCCCTGATCCTAACTATTGTTGTTTTTTACTATGACAAGACATACTTACCTTCATCTAAGCCATTTTCCAAGACAAACCATACCTGATACTATTGTTGGGATTTTTTTAGGGGATACATGGGGAGATTCATCACCACTGAGCTGTGAGTCAACTATATAAGAGATCATAACACTGCCTCCAACCCAAAATCTTAAAGCTTTGTTTTTATGGGTCTTTATATGTTATTTAACTTTCTCATTTCTATTCAATGTGAGATTTTTTACTCATACATGAATTTGTAAAATTGTATTTATGCAAGTAACTCTAAAATTGTTGATGTTCATGTGCTGGACAAGAATGTTGAGGAGTTGGCCAATAACAGGAAATAAACAAGTAATGATTACATGGATGGTTATGTCAAATAATCTGCCAAGGGAATTCATGAATGAAATATTATTACTCTTCAAATCAATTCCACTTTTTCCCCTTCTATTCAGCCTATTTTACTTCCATTTGTATGTATGTTTTTTTCTTGTAACTGATGTTATAAGATTGATGAATTATCATTGTTCCCGTTTCTTAATGTAGGCAGCTGTTCATGAATTTGTGGAGGCAGTTCGTGCATTTAGAGTTATATTTCCTGATTCCGATGAACAATTGGTTAAACTTGCTGAAGACTTAGTCACCAAGTTCGTATCATTATTTTTCCTCAGGAAACATTTTTATTTACATGTGATTAAATTTGTATAATATCATATATGCACACTTTTTTACTGTATGTTAGGAACTTTGTAATTGCTGAGGAATATGTAAAGACACGGATTTGCCCAGATGATCTACTTGGTGTTCTTCGTAAGTAGTTGCCCTTTGTTAGTACTTCAGTATTTTTTGTGTGTGTTCATAGCTTATTGGAAAAATACTTGATTTCTAAAACTATATGTCTTTTTACTTTCAGTACTGCATTAAATGAGTCAATGGCATTCGTCCCATGCCCGTTATATGATATTTACTTTTAATATACAAATTAGCATTTGGTTATATGCCTGGATTTTTTAAATTACATGGAATTTTTCTCTCTCTGAGCAATGCAGTTCTATTTCTCAAAGGCACAAGTTGTGCTTAGTGGGCCTTATTTACTGCTTATCAATATGAACACATAAACACTGTATGGTAGAACTTATGAAAATAGTCTTTGATATGTTCCTAGTTGTTTTCAGCTTATTTTGATATGCTTTCAAGGATGACTTATGAAAATAATTCTAGAAACAACTTATAAAAAAATGCTTATATAATGTAACTAAGTTTTTTCCCAAAGCGTCCAAATGTATTGAAAAGGTCTGTGTGTCTTTATACTAACAAAATACTAACAACTAACATTTTCTGATAAAAAAAAAGTGCTGCCTATATGCATTCATGTGGTTATGTCTTTTTGATATCATTTATTGCAATGGAGTGTTTTTCTAATCATGTCTTTTAGATGATATATTTGGACCATAAGGAGAAACTCGTCATTATCTCCATTTGTATTTGGCTATAAATTCATCTCATAGATTGTGTTATGTATGATAAATTAAAGTTTCTTACTTATGTGGTTTGAGTATTTAATCCATTGGAACCACTATAATATTAATCAGTAATATGGATATGTTTTTGCGAAATATTTTCAAGATGCTAATGAGTGCATTCACCTGAATACATCTTGGCAAAGAGCTATACCAAAGAGAAAAGCTAAATTCCATTTGCCCTGTTTAATACAATAGGAAGCACTTGACCCTTTTTTCCCCATTTACCCTTGTGTAAATTTTCAGTAATTTATGTGTCCGAACCTTTTCTTTTTCTCTTAAACTTGTCAAGATTTTGTATTTATATTATTTTACTCTCCGTTTCCTTTTTAGTGTCATTTCTGCGTTTTTTTTGTTGGGGATGGAATGGAAAAGGAAAGGAAGAAGGAGAAAGAGAGTGGAAGGTGAGGATGTTTGAATTGAAGAAAAGAGAGTGTGAAAGGGGAGAACCATGAATAACAAGGTTGTTGTTAAGTTTATTGATGTAAAAAAATAAAAATAAAAATTAAATTAATTGAAAGTATAATAAATTACCAACACACTCTTGTTAAAATTTAATTAAAATAAATGTAAATTAAAATTAAAAGATAATTAGTTATAAAATAATTATTTTATAAAATTGAAAATAATATAAAAATTATTTTAAAATTTTTATTTAATTTATTTAAATAATTAATTATAATTATTTTCTATCTATTTTCTACCTATCAATTTAAAAAATAAGAATATAATAAAACTAATTTATAATTTAATTGATTAAATTTAATGTTTTATAAAATTAATTACTAAATATTAAAATTTATTTTATAAAATGTTAATATTTAAGTTGTTTTACTTATTATTATAATATTATTCATTTTAATTGTTTATTAGATTATAATAAAACGCACCTTAGCATAATTATTATGTTCAAATTTTTCAACTTTCGTCGGGAAAGTTAAGTATGAAATTTTGTTTAGTTTTCCCTTTTTTAAGGTTTTGTTTTCAAGTTTTCTTCACTTTTCTTCACTCCTTATGTTTTGTGTAGTTAAAAAAAACTTATGGTTAGGTTGTTTTGGGGAAATCAATAAATGTTTTAAATTTTCTCGGTCTTGATAAAAATTTATAAGATTTCTTACTTTACTCTTTTTCATTTCTACGCTGCAATAAATGCATATACGTAATCTAATACAAGATTGGATGAAGAGTAAATGTATAAATGAGAACAGAGTAATTAGTATTGTATTGAAATTTGAAGAAGAAAGCTAAATAAAAACAAAAATCTTTCAAAATTTCAATAGTTCAAAGGAAACAAAGGGAATAATTGTTAAACCAGTTTCAAAACTTCTTTAAATTTGTAATTACAGGAGTTATCTGGAATGATGTGCTCCTAATAGATGAAGTCTTGCAGGAAGCAGCTCTCTCAAACCATTCTCTTGAGGTTATCCATATATCTTTTTTCGTTCACCTAAGTTGTAGCTATTCAATTTTCTCCTTTCGCATATTTTTAGAATATAATCATTAAAAAGTTAATTTCAATCAACTAATCCTAAATATTTCCAGGCTGCAAAGGTTGTCCTCATGTCATTTGTTAGAAGTGAATTTTCTCATCTTCTGCAAGACATCTCAGGTTAGTTCTTTGACTTGTAATTAGAATGTTTCTGATATTAGGTTTCAGCTTAAAGTTTAAAATACTTTCCCTACCTTGTAGGAGAATCAAGAAATTAAAAATCTTAGTTAGATGATTGCACCAATGTGACAGATTTTATTTTTTTTACAATGATCAGAAGCATAGAATGCTATAAATTTTGTTGTTGCTTATTCTCACTTGTAAAAATAGCTCTATTATGTATTCACATGGTTTTGGCTACTGGAAAAATTTTAGAAAGTTGTCTTCCTAAATGTACACTGAGATAGCATCTGTTTTGTAGGCTCCCTCTTACAAATCCTGAAAAAGGATGGTGCAGAACAGTGCTCTCTTGATGTTGTTCTTGATGCAAGTACAAAATCAGTTCTTCAAGGAAGCTTGAATGTGTTGTTGGTAAGCACGTTTTTATGCTTAGATTGTTCTAATCAAGTTTATATGCAATTATGTATACATCATGCATGTATTGCCATTGAGATTTTCTCCCATTTCCGTTTTATATCATTTGATTTACATTTAATCAGTCTCCTTCAGGATTTCCGCAAAATTTTAGATGAAAACTCTGGGATCGTAGTTAGATTAAGAGAGTTAATTATTGATTGGGTTCAAGAAGGACTTCAGGACTTTTTTACGAAATTGGAGGATCAGTTCCTTCTATTATCAGGTAGAAGTAACTCATCTATTCAAGCACACGGTTTGGCAGAGGGTGCTCAAGGGGATAAAGCTTTTGCTGGCCTTGTCCTTGTGCTGGCCCAGTTGTCTGCTTTCATTGAACAAACTGTCATCCCAAAAGTCACCGAGGCAAGGGTTCACTTTATAGACTTATAATTCAATTCCTGGAATTTCACTGTGTTGCTTTTTGTTTCAGATCCTCTGGGTATACCTAAAAGTTTTCCTTGTAATCTTCAGGAAATAGCTTCTTCCTTTTCTGGGGGTAGCATTAGAGGTCATGAATCCGGACCTGCCTTTGTTCCTGGAGAAATATGTCGAAAATTTCGGTCAGCTGGTGAAAAGTTCCTGCACTTGGTACGTTTTTAAGTTCATATTTTGCTTTTAATGAAATTGCAATTGATGACTCGTTTTGTCCTTGTCTGTATGTCACTCATTCTTATTCATACATTCCCTAGGTAATGCCTAAAGCATGTTTAGTGTTTTTCAGCTTGATTTGAATACCAGATAATATTTATGTTTGCATGGAAAAGATGAGTTCCAATTTGATTGACCATTTAAGCCTGTTGACAGTGCCTGTTTGCATGTGAAATACAATCCCATTCAAAACCTGGAAATGATGCAGTTGTTACATTATGTATTGTGAGCTTTCTCTCATGAACTGACTAGTTTAGCTGCCTGTTCAGTTTTACACTGTCGGTTAATTTTATGTGGAACGATGTATTAGTTTTTTCAGGAATGTTGACAACTGAGTTTTGAGCAGTTCTTATTAATTTCTTCTGTGGTTTTTGTTGATTTTTGTCTTGGCTTTTACTTGACTGGTAGTGGACTTTGTAATCCTATGTACGTATGGTGCATTTGATTGTAAAATGGTCATGTTTTCTAGAATATTTGGTTGTCCTTTGAATTTATTAAGGATGGATAGCTCCTATGGCTTTGCTTTGATGTTCTGGGATCGTTTCTTATAAGCGAACTAGCGAGCTTTACTTCACTTTCTTTGTTTCGTAGTACACTTTCTTGAGTACTCCGGTTTTGGTGGATATTTAATCTCCAGTTATCTGTACCTGATCCGTACAAGTTCTCTATTTTTTTTATTATCTAAAATATTTCAAATTGAACAGTGTTTCCCTATACTTTTTTTTTTCAGTACGTAAATATGAGAACTCAGAGGATATCATTTCTCCTGAAGAAGAGGTTTACCACCCCTAATTGGGTTAAGGTCAGTCTGTTGTATCCGTCTTTTGGTGATTGATTGTCTTTGAAACAGCTTGAATCTGGAATTTTTTCTTTTCTTTACACAGCATAAAGAGCCAAGAGAAGTTCATATGTTTGTTGATCTGTTTCTTCAAGAGGTTGGTATATCTATGTATTTAAGATCAACCACATTTTTATGTGTCTTTTAACTTTGCACTGAATGGTTTAAGCGTCGCAGTTGAATACTAGTCGTGTTAAATTTTGCTTATCTGGAATATAATGAATGAGCATGATGCTTTACATCTGTCTATGTGATGAGAATGTTCTGTAATTAATTGAAGCAACAACAATAAAAAAAAAATCTTATTCCATTCGGTGAGGTTGACTTTGTGGATTACACAACACTGTTCGCTTTGGTTAAAGATCAAATTTTAATTGAAGCAAACTGGAGGAAATTTTAATTTCCTTTATTTTCTTTTTGTTCCAGCTTGAAGGTATAGTTAAGGAAGTGAAGCAGATATTGCCTCAAGGTAGACGTAAGCACCGCAGGACTGATAGTAATGGAAGTAGTGCTTCCTCAAGGAGCAACCCATTACGGGAAGAGAAACTGGGTAGGTCGAACACTCAAAGGGCAAGGAGCCAGCTTTTGGAAACGCATCTGGCAAAGTTGTTTAAGCAGAAAGTTGAAATTTTTAACAAAGTAGAATATACACAGGTATTTTGTGACTATTATATTGGAGACTTAAATGTGAATAGTTGGTTGGGAGGGAGCCCTGATATCATTTTCCTTATGGGCCGCAGGAGTCTGTTGTTACAACTTTAGTTAAATTGTGTCTTAAAAGTTTACAAGAATTTGCCCGACTCCAGACTTTTAACCGAAGTGGATTCCAGCAAATTCAAGTGGATATCCAGTTCCTAAGGATCCCTTTAAGGGATATAGTTGAAGATGAAGCTGCCATCGACTTCTTGCTTGATGAGGTAGGAAAATTTCTCTTAAACATAGTTTTCATGGTGATGTCACGCAGTTTTCTTTTCCCCCTGTTCTGAACTCATCCGTATGCCCTAGCTTCTTTTAATTCTTAATAGCTTATGCATCTGTTGTGCTTATTTTTATTTTTGTATCTTTTGGGCGTAGGTGATTGTTGCCACCGCAGAACGGTGCCTAGATCCGGTTCCATTGGAGCCTCCCATATTGGACAAACTTATACGAGCAAAGTTGGCTAAAACCGAGCAGCAAAATACAGATTCTTCTTCATAAATATTTTTGTGGAAGCATTGGATATATATGTTTGTCATCTCGTAAAATTTATGGTTTGGTTTTGGCCCTTGAAAACTAACTTTTTGTTCACTTTGTAAATCTATTGTAACATATGTCATATTGCCATTTTATTTTTGTGAGCATTGAAACATGAGGAAGTTATATTCATTCATGGAGGGATCCAGAAACCAATTAAAGCGGGTTCGGTTTTCCCTCCGCCCCCTTTATAATTATTTAAATATAATCTTAAAACAAATTTCTTTACTAAATACTGACGTTAACAAATAAATTTACTAATTTTAAACAAAATTATATTTATTTTTTTAACGTATAAAAATAAGAACACAGCTGAAATATGACTAAAGATTTATGTAATAAACAATAAAATTTCTATATATCTAAAAAGATGCACGAACTTGATTTGAGAGAAATGTAATTGATTATTTTAAGATGGTCATAATTAAGAAGAGAATTAAGTTTAAAGATAACCGATTATCGTGAAATTATTATAAAATGATAATCGATTATTTGAAAATATAATTAATTATTTAAAAGTTTTATAATATTGTTTGGGTAAATAATAAATTATTGTTTTGAATAATTAATTAAATTGTTTTTAGTAGATTTCATATCTTAATAAAAACAAATCTACTAAAAACAATATAATTGTTATCATAAATGATATCAATTAATCTTATTTCTCAATTATATATTGATAAGAATTTCTCACAAAATTAAAACAAACTTTTTACGTTAATACATGTGTTAAAAAGGTCTCTAAGAGTTGTTCAAGATTCTCTATAGTTTTAAAATACATCTTTTCAGTTTTATTAAATGTAGTGCTCTTGAAAGAAGTTGTATCTACAAGCTCTTTATGAAAAGTTTTCTTTTTACATTCAGAAATCAGGGACATTTAAGTGATATCTTTTCCAATTCATTTTCTCATTAGTTGATTTGGTTTCTACACGTAATTTAGTGCGTTAGTGTAGTATATTTCTATACTTAGTATTGCTTTTTTTGATAGGCTAATAATAAATTTCATGATAAGTTAATAGGAAAAATGTATGTTTATGTTGAATTTAAAAAAACGATGGAATAATTCATGATTGGATTGAACTCGACATTCAAGCATAACCAAATTAATCTATATTTTTCTTTTATGTCTATCATTTATTTTTCTTTTTATTAATAGTTATTCTTTTCTTTTCTTTTTAAATATTTACTCTTGAAAAACAAGGAAATAATCTCTAAATTGTTGGAGAAGTTAAAGAATCTGATTTTAGAAAAATGAACATTTATAAAAAAAATGGAGAATGTAATGTATATATATTTTATTTATAACCATATAAATTACTTTAATTTCAGTATTTGCTATTCTAGTATTAAACCATTTTTCCAATGCAATTCATACAAACAAACAACCTTATCGTGACATGTGCGAGACAAATAACTACATTTAATAAAGTGAAAGTGTGGGCCCCGGCACTATGTTTTCAAATTTAAAACACAAATAATTTAATTTAAATATATGAAATTAAATTTATACAAATATAAAATTTTAACTCATTAAAAATAAAATAGCATCATATATAAATTAAAATTAATATAAATATTAAGTTTAATCCTCTAAAATAAAATCACTTCATAAAAAATATAGATACAATGGAGAATAAAACATCATATTTAAATATTTCATCAAGCTGGTTTCTAGAATTTGAATCGGCAATGATTAATTTTCAGAAAATTCCATTTGATAACAAACATTGACATTAGTTATAGTCGTACGAATATTATTATATTGTAAGAACAAATGTATAGAGTAAGAGAGACGGATAAGCCAATGCATTGTGTTTATTAAGCTTCTGTTAATGCGAATTTGAGAGCGACGATTTATTAATGCATGATTGTTCGTTTGAGCTGAAATGAATGAATCATCAAAGACGGATTTGTGGGACGCATTCTGTTTTCATTACTCGTAAAATTGAAGAGATTTACATGGATTGTTGATGAAAAATCGTGTGTGTCCTCCACTTGATACGCAACACAAAGGTGGCGTAACCGGTTACAGGAGTATGAAGCACATGTAATGGGAGGGGGTGGCGTAACTGGTTACAGAAGCATGTAACCAGTTATAGGAGCTTATTAATTTTGGTGGCACACACGTAACCGGTTACGCAAACGCGTAACCGGTTACAGATTCTTTTTTTTTTATATTTATTATGCAAACTTATTTTTCAGTTTTTTTATAATTATTTTAATATTATAATTTAAAAAAATCTACATCTTAATAAAATTAGGTATATTATATTTTTTAATTTATTAAAAATAAGTTGATTATTTAATTTTTATAATTTTTAAACATTAATTTTATAAATTATTTTTTTTCTTTATAAACATTTTTACAATTAAATATAACATTTATAAATAACATTTTATATTATTTTTATAACTAGGGGCATTTTGGTAATCTTTAATTTCTACCAATTAAACTCATTTTTAAAATCTATCACATCAATCAAATCCTATACTAATTCTCACAAACTGTACTTCCAAATTCACTATCAAATACCCACAAATCCACTCAAAAAAACTAACAAAAAAATTACCCTCAAATCCACTCAAATCCATTCAAATCATCTCCCCCAAATCATCTCCCCCAAATCATCTTCCCCAAATCACTCTAAACGAACAAAGCCTAAATGTTGAAGAAAAAAAATGTTAGTAAGTCACTTGACATAACAGGAATACAAATATGTAACCAAAAGACAAATTTACCTACCAAAGTATAAGGTTAAAAAAATTATATATATATATATATATATATATATATATATATATATATATATATATATATAATAACTATACAACGGTGAAATTAAATAGAAAAATTAAGATTATATTTAATAACAGAAACAGTTTTGATCCTAATTTTTTTATCACTGTGATCATATGTACTAGACAATTTTTTTACACCATTTAAATAAAATTATCAAATAAAGTAAAAAATAATAGCAATTCATTTCGTTTCAGTCTGAAATGAATTATGGTCAATTACATAAAATAATTTCATCCGTTATTAATGCTTTTGTTAATCATTATTGTTTTCTTCTTTAATGTTAAAAACTTTCAAAACAAAGTTTTTAAATTGAAGATATTATTTTGAAAATTATTATAAAATTTGTGATCATTTATTATTTTTTATTGTACTAATTTGATTTTTCATTTCTTTTACATCAGTACAACATACTCTTTTTGTAACTCGTTGTATTATTTTTAACACATTTTATTTTATACTTTTATTATAATTTTTCCATTTTATTACATTATTTTGTTGGTATTTTATACATAATTGTAGAACTATCTTTTTTTATTTTTCTATTTTACTATTTTTAATGTTTTTTCATTTCTTACTAGAATTATTAGTTAACTTTTGGTTAAAATCCTCTTCGTATGATCTTATATTAATACTGAAATTTTAATTTAGTCATCAAATTTTAAGTAATTTTAATGAGTTTCTATTTTTTAAAATGTGTAATAAATAAGTTTAAATAGTTAACGTTGTGCAAATGTGAACATGATAATGTGAATTATTTTATTATGTGAAATTGAGAATTATTTTATTATATGAAATTGGTTAATTGTTGAGTTTTGTTAGTACAATAATTAAAGATTTGGTGTATAATGGTCATGATTAATTAGGAATTTCAAGACTAATAAAAGACCAACAGAGCTAGGGATTTGGAAAGAGTGTGAAAGGAACATGGAATGAGATTTTTAACAAACATTCATTGTTATATATATTGTCGACAATGGCGACACTCGTGGAGTTTGATACTATTATGGATGTGGAGTTTAAGGACATTAATGGGAACCATATGAGTGGACTTAAACCACGTCGTTTTGAACGAGGTTAGTGATCTGAAGAGCATTGGGATAACTTTAAGAAACGATGACCTAATTAATGTGTGGATCGAGTTTGATGGATCAAGCAAAGGGTTAAACGTGTGAGTTTTGTATTCCAATTTGAAATCGAAAGATCCTATTTTGTCGACAAGCCTCAATGTGGATAAGTATTTGAGTGATTTTATGTATGCAAGGTTCTCAAGTTCCATGCAGGGTAGCACAAAGATTCCCAGTAATATGTGATTTGGTCTATGTTTGAATGAATTTAATTCATACAATCAGGCGTCCTCATCATCATATTCTGGTTGGTCCACTCCATACAATTTTCAACCTGAGTTGTGTATGACAAAGTCTTATATGTTTTTTACTGTATAATTTATGTATTTATTTTTAGTATCTGTGGGTATTTACAGATAAAATCCGTAATGGATAGTTGATACTCGCAAATATTTATTATTTGTAGACAATGAACACTTTTAGTATTGTCAAAACAAATCATTCGTCCAACCCAACTTGACTCACCACGAATTGACAACTTAGTGAGTTAACGTAATCCAGTTCACTTATTAGCGAATCATAAAAATTCGAACTTAACCTAACTCACCACATGTTGGTAGGTTGAATGAATTTGTTCATTGACAAGGTTTTTTTTCAATTTTAGAAAAATAATATTTTTTTAAAATTTAAATTTAAATAAATTTCAATCCAAAATGAGGTTAAATTACAGAGACAATTCAAAATAAAAAAATGTAATACAATCCAAAGTCATCTTAAACTTCAAATATAATTCAAAAGCAAACACCAAAAACAAAATTAGATGGGTTGGAGAGCCAACCTGGCACCATGAGTTCAATTCGATTAAGACGTATTCTTAATGAGTCTAGTTCAAAATTCGTTCGTACCAAAATTTTCAATTTTTTAGCCCAACCCGACCAAAACCCGTGGTGGATCGGGTTGACTCATGGGTTCAACCTATTTTAACAACACTAAATTTTTTAATACCCGTTTATAAATAAATCAGATACGACGAACCTGGATATCCATTATCTGCAAAATATTAAAATTAAAATTTAATTTATATTTTATTAAGTTAAATTTAATTAAAACTAAAATTAACTTTAGTTAAATTTAATTAAAATTTAATTTAATTTTATATTTAATTTAAATTTATGTTATATTTTTTTTTATTTTTTTAAATTTTATTTAGATTTTGTCAGAACTAGTAAAATCCACGCACGTATCGTTTTAGTGGAGTTCACGTGTCAAGAGGGGGGCTCGACACTAAGATGACGGACGCCAGGTGTCAAGCGAAGAGGATCCGGAAATCAGTTAGTGGAAAATAGGTGTCGACAGATGAGGGGACGTTCGTTTTGACGTGGGAAGCAAAACTTGGACTTTCAGAAAATCTACTCCACTGCATGCACCCTCTTTTCAATTTTTGAAGAATACCATTCTCTCATCCTTCTCTCTACATCCTCTTCATCTTCTCTCTAAGAACATGCATACTTTCCCTTCTCCGATCTCCATTCAGCCACCGTAGAAGCACTTCCGGCGTCAAGAGCTTCCAGATAAACCGTTCGGTTTGTGAAGCTGAACTGGTAAGTCTTTCTTTTCACTCAGTCGTTCTTGTGTTGATCACCATTCTCAAAATGAGTGATTCTGATAGTGTTGGGTTGTCACTTGGTGTAGTTGGAATTGTCGAGCGTTGACGGTAGGGAATCCGGTAGTGGAAATTGTATTCTGCCTCTAGGAACGTTCGTTCACACTCAGAGGTAAGGGAAACTTATTTAATTTAATTTCGTATGTTTCCTGTGCTGCATGAACGTTCGTTGAGTTACTAAATTAAAGTGAAGTATGATTATTGTGATATTTGACTATATGATATATGATGGTTGCCATGTTCTGATGTATGAAATATATGAAACTTATATGATATGGATTGTATGAAGTATGAAAGTTGATTATGATATGAATGTATAAAGTTATGAAACTATATGTTAAGAAATGCGTTTGAAAATAAATGAGTCTGGTATGAAATTTCTCATATAAAAGTGTACGTTTGTTACTGAACGATCATTGACCGTTCAGTTTTCCTGGTGAACCTAGTTGAAACGGGATTATTTCATTTGGAGAGAATCCTAGTTGAGGACGAGCGTCCTCGGGTAGTAATACTATGCTTGAGCGTTCGGCCAAACACAATTGTATCTGGGTATCCTGTGATAAACTCAATTTATATATATATATATATATAATGGTATATTTCCGTTGTTCGTAAACACTATTTCGATAGTATCTTATTATATTTATCAAGCCTTTTATTATAAGTTTAATAGTGCTCGGTCTTACACCTAGCGCTCGTACTGAATAGTGCTTGGTCTTACACCAAGCGCTCGTACTCGTTTCTTGTATAATCTATCTTGATGAAAATAGTGTTCGTCTAACTTCAATAGAATTTTCTTCTCTACCGTGCTCGGTCATTTACTAGCATTCGGATTTCTTGATGTAAAATCAAATAAGTTAAATATTCATAAGCGTTCGGTTTCTTCATGAGAATTCTTCTAAGTATTATTATTGGAATATCTTGAAGTGTCTGTATCCATTGGTTCCAGCATAGAGTCGTAGCCTTTGGCGAGGTCTTTTCAGCGTTCGGTCAGAGTTGTCAAGAGTCAGTTCATATAATTGATTCACTTTGTAATGAACGTTCGGTTCATTCGTTCCTTGCTATATCTATTACACTCGGTTTCTCTCTTAAACCGACAGTAAACCTCTCGGTCTTATTCTATTCTGGAACTGCAGACCTATCTGTCTCGTCTCAAGTGTTCGTCCTCGTTCTGAGTGAGGATTGACGTTCGGTATCTGGTGTCTTTATAAATCTTTGAACAAGGAGGAAATTGACATGATTAATAATGAAAGATAAAATTGAGATGAGGATTAATGAAAGATGAAACTGAGATAATTGATAATGGAAGATGAAAAGAATATGATATGAATGAAATGTGTTGGAATTATGAACGAGCGTTCCGGGGAGGAACGACTCATGTATGAATATTGGAATTTGTAAAGTATGACTGTGGTAATGCTAAGTTGTCGATTCATCCTGATGTTCCGTGAGTACTCGTCCTCACGTAGAGAAGGTATGTCATGTGTGGGAACGACAGGAGGTCCTAGTCCTTAGGGGTACTTTGGACAGATAGGACTAACCTCGGGTGGCAGCTGATGAGAGTATTCCAGTTACTACATCACCCGGGTGCACGAACGTCGTAGCTACACAGATTTCATACAGTCCGGATGGTCGGTCTAGTATATTAGGCTTTGTGTGAATGAACTATGAATTATTTTGTTTGGGTGATTTTGTGAAATGTATGTTATGCATGAATTAAATTACATAAGCTTACCCTTTGTTTTCCTGTGTTGTCTGGTTTTGTACGTCCGTCTTTGTCATTGCAATGATCATCCGTGTGGATGTGAGCAGGAGGAGGCGAGCTGCTGAAAGAGGCACTGGAATAAGAAAATTTGGAAGAAATTGGAGTAAAGACCGAACAGTAGGACGTTTGATCAATAGTCTAGTTATAGTAATGTGGTCGTTCGATCACCTTCATTTTTGTTAGGTATGACCGTTCGGTAATTTTCTTTTGTAAACCGTTCGGTCAGGTTTGCTTATCTGGTACGGCTTAATTTTGTAACTCTTTCTGTAAGGCCGTTCGGCCATAAGCGTACGCTCAACTCTAGTGTAAGAATGATCTGGTTTATTATTAAATGTAATAATTCTATGATATAGTTAAAGACTGTATTTTGGGATGTCACAGATTTTATTTTAAAAATTCATAAAATACATATTTTAAATATTTATGAATATCCACGTATATTCATGAAATTTTAAAATATTCACAAATATATTTTAAATAAATATTAATAAATAATAAATAAATATTTTTATTGCACGCCAAATAATTATTTTATGTTTACCAATCGGTCAAAAGTTTTCACATTGGATTATTATTTACCAACATGTCGATTGGCGATATATATTGATATGATTTATGCAAAAGATGTTATTCAAAGATATAATATGTTCTTGCATGAATTTAATATAATTTATAAAAACGTCTTAATAAAATATTGAAACTTTTATCAATAAATTTTGTTATCAGATATTCAAGATGAAAATTTATCAAAAGTAAATAAATATAAAAAGGGTACTATATCCTATCAGGGCATAATTATAAAACAATTTAATGATATATATATATATATATATATATATATATATATACATGATATTATGATATATGTTGAAATAATATTTTTAAACTTAATCTATTTTCTTAAAAAATTTGAAGCAAGCTCTTGTTCACACTAAATAAGAGCACGCTGTAATTGAGAAAATGTTATATTTTTCACAGATATGGGTTATAGTGTAGTAAAAATCAATATTAAGTAATTTATTTATAAATGAATGTATTTTAATGCTATTGTATGAAAATTTTGTTTAAGTACATATTATTACGTTCTACTTGTTTTATATTCTCTATTATATTATAATAAGGATAATGATGATGTCGTATAGTTTAATTAACATATTCTGAAAAAAATGCTGTTACGTAATAACTTTTTTGAAGTGATTATTGCTGAAAATAAATCAAAACAAACGACACGTAGGGGTACATTTGTCATTTAAAGCAAACGATTCGAGAGCATATCTCCGCAGTACCCCGAATTCTCAAAATCTCGTTAACTTCTCAAGACTCGAGATTTTATTTTGACCTATTTGGTCTGTTGCAAGATACAGTGAGCGAGTTATATTTTCCTACCTTATTTGAACGTAATTTCTTGAAATTAATATTTTTATAAAATCCTTCCAAATTTTATGTAAATAAAATCCCCTGAAATTTCATTCGGCTCTCTTCCCGGCTCCGTCGCGGACACCCAAGAAACACCGCAAGATTGCTTCGGAAACAAGAGCCCCAATTCGAAAGGGATTTATCTTTTCCTTTCTTCCTTTTCCATCCCCTTGCAAGTGCAAGACCTAGTTAATCACTTGCACCAAATCCATCGTAACAGAAGAGGTCAGTGGTGATGGAAGTTCGATTAATTTTCTTGCAGTTTCTGGATTTGCATTTTTGGAATTGTATATTCAATCGAATTACACTCCCGAACCCTTTCTTGAGAACAGTGCCCGTTCCACCTCGTAAATAAATAACACCTTTCGGTTTCAGATTCTGCCCTCATTCTTCAATCTGCATGCGGCTTTTGAAGTGCAACCCCTCTTCGCAGCTGCAACTTCAACCGTTTTCGAGGTCTATCTTCCTCTTTAGGATTTTCAGTTACTTTTGTTTATTCAGTTTACTGTTTCGCTTTCTTTTATTTTCACTTTGCGCGAGCTCCCAGGCGTCGTCGACTTGCGACTTGCCAGTTCCTTTTAAATCTTTGCTTCTACTAAATGTTAAATCGAGACTGATTAGACGTCGGTTAGGTTTTACCTTAATCAATTACTCTCTTCGTTGCCATACATGCAGGAGAACTAGAAGAGTGACGCTTGTTTTGAATTCAATTCAATTTAGATTTATAACGGATAGGTTTCTTGTTAATCCATAGTTTGTGTGGAATGATGTGGTGATGTCATATTGTTAAGCCAAAGTTTGTGTTGTACGATGTGACGATGCAATAGTGCACAATGTATGTATGCTGCTGTTTTTCAGGGATTGGTTTTGGAGTTTGTAGCTTATTCAGGACATTTTATGCACTGTAGTTTGTTATGTGCAGGGTGTTTTAGAAAGATGGATTCTCGGAAGGGCAAATCTTCTTGTCGTGCATCTTCGCTTAGTGTTGCACATTTAAGTGTTTCAAATAAGGTGGATCAAATGGTGGCGCCCCCTGGGGATGTGGGAGTTGTTCCGACTGATCTGGATATAGACCTTAGGGAGGTTTACTTTTTAATCATGCACTTTTTGTCTGCGGGACCATGTAGGCGAACTTTTCTACATTTTAAGGAAGAACTTTTAGAGCATCAACTTCTACCCAGAAGATATCATGCTTGGTTTTCAAGAAGTGGTGACCTCGGAGGGGATGATGCCGAAGAAGATGACGATGGCTTCTCTTTACCTTTAGATTATAGCAATTTAGTGGGCAGGTATTTTTTGCTTTATATTTGATGATTTTATTACCATGTGAGATTGTACTTTTTATGCATAGTTTTTCAATATAGATACTTTTTTACGGGGGCAAGATGTTGGTAAAGTGGGAAGTTAAATTTCGTTACACTTCATGTTGAAAGATGATCCACTTTTAGTATGTTTTTTAACTGCTACCAGAAACATGTATTATATCAGCCTGAGCTCGTTTTTTCTTCCATTATATCAGTAAACGAGAAACATACTTATTCCCTATGTTCCAAAATATATGTTGTTTAAGATTATACTCTGGGATTAAGAAGGTTATTATATATGGTTAATTACAATAAGAGATTGTAGTTTTGTTTGAACAAGCTACTTATAAGTTAAAGGTCCTTTTGGGATGGTTTGTAGTTGTAAGCTTTTAGATTTAAAAAACTACTATCAGTTTTCATATTTAAAAAAATAAATTTTAGTTTTTGATAATTAGTTTTTTCTCTATAAATTTTTTGATCTCAAAATAAATTAGTTTAAAATTTTCTTTAATTGTTAAATTAGTTTAAAGGTATTTTTAAATGGTGGTTGCAGTGCACGTGATGATGATGAGAAGGGCTATTTGCCATGGGTAGCAATTATGTATTTTTGTTAAACAATAAACCAAATTTACAAATATTTTTTTTTAGTTTTGAAAATGAATGTAAAAGTGTTTTGAAATAGAGTTAAAAGCAATTTCAGCTTCATTTTTGTCAAACATGTTTTTGTTTTGAAAACCCAAAACCTAAAACTTGCAACCACCCCTAAAGGCCCAAAAGTCTCAAAGTATGATCACTTCATTAATGCAGTCTCTCAACTATTTAGTGGAGCTACCAAATGATAAAGTTAGAAAAACATCATACTATTTTCTTAATTTTTCAAGTGATAGAAAATTGTAACAAAACATGTTTTTTGAAGTGGAAGATGTTGTGATAAGGTGATCATAGTTTGGTGCATATACTTGTTTACATTGAAAAGACTCTTTTAAAATATTATATGCTATATCCTTGTGAACTTGCTTCGTGCATATGTTCATAGAAATAGAGAGACATTGAGCTGAAATTGTATGTTTTGTGACAGTACGAGTGCCTCATTTATATTGAGAAAACGGAATAAATACAAAAAAATGAGGAGATTTGATGTACTCTAATAATAAAGGTATGATACTAGAAATAATAATTATGTTCCTAATAATGCAAATATATTCTTGATTATGAATATCTACACCTTATTTTGTAAAGATCCATAATTATAACACTTCCTTTCAAGATGGAGCATACAAGTCATATGATTAGGTTGCAGCTATGATTGGTCCTTGATCCCTTTCTAATATGTCTGCCAACTATTCACTTTCATTTACAAATCTAGTGATGGTATTCTTAGACTACACCTTTGCTCTTATGAAATGACAATTTTGGTTCATTCATAAAAGATAAGATCAAAGACAATACGTAATGCTATATGGTTGTCAAATATGAGGTCAGTTTTGGAATTTTATTCAATTTAAGCTCTTTGAGCAGTTGCTCTAGCCATATGAGCTCAAAGGTGACTAAAACCATTACCTTGTATTTTGCTTCTACACTTGATTTTGGCTCAACATTTTTGTTTCCTGGTTTTCTATGATATTAATCTCCCCCAACAGGAACACAATACCTAGAAATAGAGCATATATCCTAGGTGAACCTATACATCAACATTAGAATATCCAACAATTTGAGGACTCCCTTTATCTTCATAAATAATGCTAGGGGTATTTATTTTGGATATATCTTAGGATCCATACAACTGCATCCCAATGGTCTTGACAGAAAAAAGTTAATAATTTGACTTACTACACTCGCTTCAAAGGCAATGTCAAGCAAGTCACAATGAGATAATTTAGTTTACCAACTAACTATTTGTACCTTTTAGGATTTGAATTCAACTCTCTTTGGTGTGGTACAAGTTTGATACTTGGGTCCATTGGTATGCCTACCGAAATGTCTAGAGCATATTTCCTCTGCAGTTTGACCAAACCACCCTTGGATTGAACAACTTCAATACCAAGGAAGTACCACAATTTACCAAGCTCTTTTTTCTGGAACTTCTGAACAAGATTGTTTTGGATAGATTATACCCTCCTTATCACATAAACAATTAGGTAGATGCATCCAGGGGAAAAATAATGTTAAAATAATGAATGTTCAACTTTACTTCGTGTCATTCCAAATTGCTGGATGACAACAAAAAAACACCCAAGCCGTATTAAGGCCATAAATGGACCTGTGAAGATGACACCTTATCAAACAACTCCCCTTGAACAGTAAATCCCACAGGTTCCTCCATGTATACCTTCTCATCAAGATCTCCTTGGAGAATAAATACAGATATAGTAAATATACATATAAAGTAAATAAACCTGTATTTTCGTGAGTCAAAGTGTTAAACTTCAACATATAGTGGTACTTTGATACTCTGTACTATAGTTATCTCTGAATGGTTGACAGTTGACTGCTACTCTCAGTTAGATGGGTTATCACTTGACCTTTAAGTGCATATGAATGATTATCATTTAAAAAAAGGCTGCCAAATTTTATGGTCAATGTCAGTATACTTAAATGTTTATTGCTATTAAGCATTTAGAGAGAATTTTTATTTATTTGAATTTTGGTATATTGGAATTGTTTGTTTTAAAAATAGAAAACGAACATAAAATTATTTTGGAAGTGTCTGATTAATACTCTTAGAGGTATCTCCATCTAGAGATTACTTTCCAATAGAGAATGCTTCATATTTTAATCCAAATATGTTTTCTTATTTGGTTCTGAAATCTTTTCTCTTAGCTGCTGTTTGATATCACCTAAGTCTTAATTATTGTTCATCTTTTTTTTTATTACTAGGTATCCTCATATAACTAAGGATCACTTAGTAAAGCTTCTGAAACAATTGATGCTGAGTACGGTCCATCCTTTGCATGGAAAACTTGGAGGAAGTAGCCCTAATGCAGTTGATGTTCCTACTTTACTTGGATATGGTTCATTTTCGCTTCTTGACAGTACGTGATAAGTTACAGTAATCTTTTTCTTGATCATTCAAGCTAAGATCGCAAGTCATTAAAGCATAAACTGAAAATAATGTCTGCAATTTCAGTCTATTATATGAATTTAATGAATATGCAATTTATACACATTTATTAATGAGTTTCTGTTAGTTATTTGAAATATTCTCAAGGCAATGATTCATATTTTAGGGCTTGCTTTAAAGGTTAGGAGTGGGTATGTATCAAACCCTGTTTTGATTTATATGCTTTGATAAAATTGACAATTGATTGAAGACATGAATCTTACGTAATTATGTTTGCTTCTATATATGTACACGGTATATATGTACACGGTTTACAGTTGCCATCCTTGGTCTTCTGCACCAAGATTGGTACTAGCATATACAATGTCATCATTGTGTGGCAAGTAGTCATTAGCATGTTTAAAATGTGAAGGTCTAAGATCCCAAACATTTAAAAACTTGATTAGGTAGTTGTCTACAGTTTAAAATTTCTTCCTGGTGTTCCCTTTTGACAAATGTTGTTCTGGTCTGAAGCTTGTATTAACAAAGTTGGATTTAAATATGTCTGGAAGTTGCTGTAGTTGGCCATGCCCCAACATTAATCACAAAATAGATATGTGGAGGAATGGGATATTTACTCTATTTTTATTCCTGTGTATGTACAGGTGATAGAAAAACAGCTGACAAGCTTGTGAAGAGCCCTCCACTTTACATGCGCTGGCCTCACATGAAGGCTAATCAGGTTCAAGGGCTAAGTTTAAGGGAGATTGGAGGTGGTTTTACAAAACACCATCGTGCTCCATCTATTCGTAGTGCATGTTATGCTATTGCCAAACCATCTACTATGGTGCAAAAAATGCAAAATATTAAAAAACTAAGGGGGCATCGTGTGGCTGTCTATTGTGGTATGTGTTGCTCTTCTTCTAAACTTACTATTAATATGGTGACTTTATGCAGCTGGATTATCTGAGTTCATGTTCAGTTATTCTTATGAAAGTCACTACTTAGATGTGCATCACATGACACCAATAAGAGTTGATTCCAATATTTTTATAGTATAATTGTTGCTTTCTCTTCTTAGAGTTTCCTTATGAAGTTAAATGTTGATTTCTTATGAACTTAGATGCATATAAGTCATTACATTCATAGATGGACTAATGGTTTATAAATTTTTAAAAAATGATTTTACCTTGCAGCCATATTTGACGGATCAGGGAGATTTGTTATTAGTGGTTCCGATGACCGTCTTGTCAAGATTTGGTCTATGGAAACTGCATTTTGCTTAGCTAGTTGCCGTGGACATGAAGTGAGTAAAAAATATAGTTTATGGAAGTAATTTTGACAAGTGTTTTCCTTTTATTATCATTTCATCTGATGTTGTTGTTATTAAACTGAAGGGTGATATTACTGACTTGGCTGTAAGCTCAAACAATGCTTTGGTGGCATCTGCTTCAAATGATTTTGTCATTAGAGTTGTAAGTAGTATAGCTTAATTTGTATGTTGTCATGCAAACCTTGGGCATCTAAGTTGACATTTGCTTTACAACAGTGGCGATTACCAGATGGGATGCCAATATCAGTTTTGCGGGGACATACAGGAGCTGTTAATACTATTACTTTTAGTCCCAGTGTTGTATACCAGCTGCTATCGTAAGTTTAGGAGTTAGGCCTATTGTTGCCTTTCTATACATTGTCCTAGTGATTCTTGAGACTCAGAATAGATAAGTCTTGATGTTAATCTATTTATTTCATTCATACATAATTGAATTGTAAAACAGTTGCTAAGGTCATGTTCTGTGTCATACAAAAATCTTTACTATTTTTTATTTGTTAAACCAAGTGTTTTGTTTGGATATTTATTATTTTACTAAATAATAATTGTTAGAGATTTCACATCAATTAAAGATATAACTAAATTATAATATATAAGTCAGTGTAAATTTCACTTACAAGCTCATTTTTATGATGTTGAGTTAGACTTAAAGCTCATTCTCTAAGACTAATGTTGTGAATTTAACATACTCCTTTGCATGACATTGAATCTCTTTGCCCCATTCCAAATGAGTTACAAAGTTTGTATGTTTTTTAGATTCACCTGTCATGTGACAAACATATTTCATGATTTCATTCTTGTGCAGATTAATTATTTATTTATAATAAATTCAACTATACTTAGTTTTTCTGTTCGAATATATGAAAAGTATTTTATGCTATCTTGTTCATATATTATATAATAACTTATCACATCTTAAATCTGTCTTCTAGGATCCTTATTCTTAAGGATTTATCTTATCTTTTGGAAGTTATTTGTTCTTTAGGATTAAGAGTCCAGTATTGGTATAAATAAGGGTTAATACCTCATGTTTATCAAGTTATCATCAAATTGAAACTCATTACAATATGAATAAAATCATTTTTCAAAGTCTTTCTTTTCTTTCCTTTCCTGAATATTTAAAACCTTTTAATTTCAACTTCGTCTCAGAATGGTGCCATCCCCATGTCATTTCTTTGTCATCAAGTTCTGTAAATCAAGAGCTCTACTGTATTTGCATCTGTTTTCTTAGCAACTGATAATCTATTGCATTGTTTCCTCATTCCCACAAGTTTAGATGCTGCTTACCATTGTTTACATTGCTGTATCCACTTGCCTTTGTATAGATCCGTGTCTGTGATCACATCCTCAACTTCAGACCTCTTTTCATTTTTTTAGGGGGGTGGGGTTGTACTAATTTCTTCATTATTTTACACACATATACATCATTGTAGTGTTAATAATCTAACTTTTATGATTTATGTAGGTCATCCGACGATGGAACTTGTAGAATATGGGATGCAAGGAACTCACACAATCCCCGAATATATGTGCCTCGGCCTCCAGATGCTATAAATGGTCAGTTAATTGCTTATATTTCTGTTAACAGATCAGGCATGGAATTGGAAGTGGCTGAGTTTTGCATTTTTTACCATATTAAATTTGATATGGTGGTACAATCTATTCAGTTTTTAAGTTGGATAAGTTATATTCTATTATAATCTAAATCCAATATAAAAATAAAAAAAGATCTTTTTATATTTCAACACGTTTGTTTAAATAAACACTACACTTGGAATAGTGGATGGAATTATCAAATCTTGTTCAAGTCAAACTATGCGAGTTTAGGTCAAATGGATGACTTGTTACTTAAACCTTCCAGATCAGTAGTCTGACCTGCTGACTGAAATAATTACTTTTTTGTTATTAGGTTATTATTTATTGAGGAATTATAAACTTTTGCAGGGAAGAGCAATGCTCCACCAGCTAGTTTGCCATCCTCAAGCAATGGTCAACAAAGCTATCAAGTACTTTGTTGTGCATATAATGCTAATGGAACTGTTTTTGTTACTGGTAGCTCTGATACTTTTGCCAGGGTAGGTTTATTGGTGTGCTCTTCACAAATTTCCTATTTTCTCTCAGGAATACTATTAGCTTATTTAATATCGCTTCTATGCTATGTTGAAAATTACTGCAATTTGCAGGTGTGGAGTGCGATGAAGCCCAGCACTGATGACTCAGAACAACCAATACATGAGATGGATTTATTATCTGGTCACGAAAATGATGTTAATTATGTACAGTTTAGGTTAGCCATCCCAGCTAGATCTATGGTTGTTTGTTTTGCTTTGTAATGATCCTTATTATCTTTGCTATTCTGCATGCAGTGGTTGCTCTGTGGCTTCAAAAATTTTAACATCTGACCCTTGGAAAGAAGAAAATACACTGAAGTTTCGAAATTTCTGGTATATGCTAGCGCTTGCTATAATTTTTTCTACCCTGGTTAGTTTCATTTAATGTAACAACTCCCCTTCTCTCATTACTAAATATATGTTGCATACCTATGTCATAATATTTCAGGTATTGTCATGATAACATAGTTACCTGCTCTCGTGATGGAAGTGCAATTATATGGGTTCCCAGATCACGGAAATCTCATGTGAGCTCCTTTAATTGGATTACCATTGAATTTTGGTCTATTTTTATTCTTGAAGACATTTTCTTTTCCAGAATTGTTTTGGGGATCTATGTGGCATGAGTAGGTTCATTTCCCCCTTTGCTTTCCATGTTAAATATGTTTTCCTCTTCTGTTTCAGGGAAAAGTAGGACGTTGGACTCGTGCATATCATCTAAAAGTGCCACCACCACCGCTGCCTCCCCAACCTCCACGAGGTGGTCCAAGGCAGAGATTGCTACCTACTCCTCGTGGTGTTAATATGATTATATGGAGTCTGGACAATCGCTTTGTGCTTGCAGCTATTATGGGTAATGTACTTGCTAAAAGAAATACTGTAGCAGGGAAATTTTAACCTGCAAATTATACATTTTTTGTATACTTAAGTATATTAAACTGGTAGCACCTTGTATGCAAATCATGGTCAATCACAATCAATTCACTTTGTTGCAGATCTGTTGTTTTAAATACTAACTCTTTGATATGATAACTAACTACAGTTACATAATATAGAACTTTTCTGGCCTCAAGTACACTATATTGTTAGACTCACTACATTTGAGAGATTGTTGCTTTATGATTTTGTTCTTAAAAAGTGTCTTTGGTGCTCACTGTGGGGCTCAAACCCTTTGTGGTTGTGAGTTTAAGCCTCATGGTAATTGAGGCCTAGACAAGCATCAAAGTGGAAACTATATTGGATATTGCGAGTATTCTATCAGTGCAACAAAATTGAGGTCCGAACAGTAGTTGGAATATGTAAAGGATCCAAGTTGTCTAATTGGATTTTCTTATAAACAAATCTGCCACAGAGCATGCATAATTTTCTACTTGCCACTACTGTGTACTACTGCTTGCTGCTTTTACATATATCACTAAGCATTATATTGCCTCAAGATGTATGTTGGTTTCACATGCAATTGATATTTTATAACCACCACATGGCGTAGAGATTATCAGTTTAGTGTCACAATTGATTTTTTTATACCATGTGGATTGTGGGGTAGAGAATATGCTTGCTATTGTTTCATATATCACTAAGCATTATATACTATCTATATGTTCCTTGGTTTACTATGCAATTGATATTTTATTATCCCCATCAGGCAATTTGTACTTGTACATCTTTTGCTTATGTGATACCCCCCTTGCTGCTCTCATTCTTAACCAACGTAGAACTCCTTTTATTTGCAATATTATCCAATCACATTGATTGATAATTGCCATGATAATTTTATTCATTTGACATAGCATACATTCACAACTTTGTGATCCCTTCCCTTCTCTTGTATAGATAATCAATCTTATGTTATTTGATGTGGAGAGAAGGTTGTTGCTTGCTTTAACTGAGTACTTGTCTTCTCTTCTTGAAGATTGCAGAATCTGTGTTTGGAATGCAGTTGATGGAAGCTTAGTGCACTCTTTGACTGGTCATACTGAATCAGTAAGACCTAATTCTTTTTTTTTGGTTGAGAATCTGCAAAATCTGTCATCTATCTTTCTCTACCCCCATCCTTTCTGTATTTTGTGTGGGGCTAATTTTTCTCCATTGGTAAACATGCTTAACTTTTATTTGTTGGACTAAAAGTTGAAATTTTCTCATACTTTTCTTATTGGGTTAAGTTATAGCCTCTTATTTTTTTCTTTCTTGATTTGAATTTGTACAATCATATCATGACTAAATTGTGATTCTTTAATGGTTGGCAGTCTTATGTTTTGGATGTTCACCCTTTCAACCCTCGAATAGCTATGAGTGCTGGATATGATGGACGAACCATTGTTTGGGATGTAAGCTTCTTTTATTTGGGTCCTTAAAAATCTCAAGGTTTAAACATTCTTTGCAATACATTAATTTATTCTTTTCTGGTATATTATTTTTCCAGATATGGGAGGGCATACCAATTCGAACGTATGAAATTGGACGCTTTAAGTTGGTTGATGGGAAGTTTTCTCCGTAAGTATCTAGAATACTTGTCTTGAGTGGTCTTTTTTTTTTTCATTTAATAATTCCATTCTTGTATCTATTTTTTTTCTCTTAATAGATTTTGGTTTGTTCCTCACTTTGG
Organism: Vigna angularis; assembly: GCF_016808095.1. Lineage (NCBI taxonomy): Eukaryota > Viridiplantae > Streptophyta > Magnoliopsida > Fabales > Fabaceae > Vigna > Vigna angularis. Next base: position 17,522,875 of record NC_068972.1, read on the forward strand.
TGATACGCAGTGAATGTCTTCCACACCCATCTGTCTTTCACTTTTCATAATCTGTTTGGTACAGAAACTCATTAGGGTGATCCAAACTTTACAGCTATGTATTCGCTGTCAAGTGATAATAGAGCTGAGAGTTAAAGAAAATGTTATAAATGCTGAAAAGTGAACTGAGTTAAGGTATCAAGATAATAGAAATTTTTATAAATGCTGAAAAATGAACTGAGTTAAGGTTTCACTATTTATATCCTTACAAAGAACCTGAAAGTAAAACCACACTAAGTACACCACACAACTAATTTTTTCCTTTCATTTTTCAATCTAATTAAACAACTAAAAAGAAATAATTCTTCTCGTCTTAATTCCATTTAACGAAACAGCTTTAAAATTCCACTTCAATTCATCCCAATTTCTACCATTTCCTATTTCTTTTATATTTTGATGACTATCCAAACAGGGTGCAAGAGAGTACGAAGACTGAATCAGCAAATAATTGTTGTAGTGACAATTATATCATTCCCATAGACAAAGATGAGGACCAATGCAGGACTGTGAATAGACAAACAAAGAGAATGGAAAATTTGTAGCCTTAAATTAAAACTGTAACAGTGGATTCCAGTATGTCAAACTAGGCTATAGGAGTCCATTTGAGACCATAAATTGCCTTCTTTAATTTGAATACCAAGGACTAATCATTACAAAGCCAGAGGGGTGAGACATATATATCTCATCTTGAAGCATAACATTTAGTGATCTATATTGACATCTAGCCGTTGTAGGGCCACTTGAAAAGGATTAATCTGAATAAGAGGAGATTATATGTAATTGATTAATTTGAAACAATACATCACCCTCTATATATAGAGGATTGTAACCCTATAGTATTGGTTGCAAAGAAATCTTTAGAATCTTCTAACAACTTCTAACAATAAACCTAATATCCTACTAACAAAACTCCCCCTGAAACTGGTAATGGATATCTATACTAGAAAGAAATAATATAAAAGAATGAAGATTTTTATTCAATTGATTCAAAACAGGATATTCACTTCTATATATAGAGAACTCAAACCCTAAAGTAATAATTACAAGAGATCTCTAGAATCTTCTAACAACTTCTAGTAATTTAACATGCTACCAACAAATTTTTTGTACTGCATTTAATATCCAACTAACAACACTTCTCAAGTTGGTGAATGGGATATCTATCATTTCTAGCTTGCATATGAGATCATAAAATCACTCGGTGGGAAGACCTTTTGTAACAAATCTACTAACTAAAGTCCAAATGGGACGTAGGAAGTAGTGATAAGGTCACTATCTAATTTCTCTTTAATAAAGGGTCTATCTATCCATATGTGTTTGGTCCTATCATGCTAAACTGGATTGTGAGTGTCAAAATATATTTTAGGAAACTTTAAATATTATTTCCATGTATTTAATTTGTTATATTCCCTGTATCTTGCTATTATTATTAGAATAACAATCCCACAATTTTAGGGATTTGTTCCATAGAATAGGTTGCTCATTCAATGAGCTCTTGTATATATATCCAATGCATGTAAGGAGACAAATAATAGAAAATAATATATTCTCTCTCCTAAATTCAAGATGGTATCAGAGCCTAGTATCCAATAATGAGAAAATGGGGGGTATTTGAGACATTAAATCCACAAGAAAATGGAAACTTACTAGAGTATGTCAATGAACACGTACTTGTGGGTTTTTTCAATTTACTAAGAAAGGACCTCACTCTTTCTAACTCCTCATGGTTGAGTTGTACAGATCCTTCCTGACTTTCAGGACCAGTAGCAACATAAGCTTGCCCCCCTCTCCTTGGAAGGCCTCCTTTGTGTCCCCAATCTTTACTTTGAGGTTTTCCATGTAACTTCCAGCATTTATCCCTTGTGTGACGTGGCTTGTTGCAATAGGTGCACCAAACTCCTTCATTTTTCTTCTCTGTTCTTGGAAGAGGACCTACTTTTTTTTGTTCTGCAACCATGACTGTTGCTCCTTCAGCAAGCATTGCTGAATTATTCGCAATTGGGGTCTCTAGCATTAGACTCCTTCTACTTTCTTCACTCCAAATAATTGCCATTACTTCATTGAGTCTAGGAACCTTCTCCTTGCCTAATATTTGGATTCTGACTTGATCATATTCTTGGTTTAGGCCTACCAAGAAATCATACACCCGATCTTGTTCAATGTATTCTCTTAGAATGGCTGAAACCTCAGAACACTTGGCCTTTATGACCCTGTAATGATCTAACTCCATCCATAAAGATTTGAGTTGATTAGCATATTTTGTGACAGTTTTAGTGCCCTGTTTGGTTGCCATTGTTTTTACTTTCACCTCATAAATCTAGGCAGCATCCTTTGCCTTAGAGTAGGTTTGCTCTGTTGCATTCCATATAGCCTTTGCAGAAGTGAGGAACATGCATGTATCGCTAATTTCCGGAACCATTGAGTTCCATAGCCATGCCATGATCATGGAGTCTTCTTCATCCCATGATTTGAATCTGGCATCTTCTTCCGCAGGGGCATCTTCAGTGAGATGGCTAACCTTTCCTTTCCCTTTTAGAATGGTCTTAATGAGTTGAGACCATTTAAGATAATTTTTTCCATTCAATCTATAAGTTGAATGAACATTCTGCAATTCTCCCATACTTTGGAACTTGTCTACATTTTCCATTTCAGCCATTACAAAAATGTGCAATTAAGGCACAAAAAAACGAAGATTGATAATGTGTAGGAATGAAGGCTGGGATGGACCTCTAGGGTTGGGCAACAATGAAGGCTGTGATGGAACTCTAGGGTTAGGCAGCAATGAAGGCTGCAATCAAAACACACGGTTAGAGGCTCCCAAGGATCGGGCACTTATTAGATCAAACTAGAGCTCTTCTTTTTCAAAATAATGTTCCAAAAAGATTTTGGGGGGAAGCCATTCTCACTGCTACTTGATTAATAGATTACCTTCTACTGTTTTATCCTCAAAAAGTCCCATGGAAGTCTTAAACTCGTTCTACCCACATATAATCCATACAAATAACCTTCAACCTAGAATTTTTGGGTGTGTCTCCTTTGTACATGTTCATAGTAATGGAAGAGGAAAACTTGACCCAAGGGCAATAAAATGTATTTTCTTGGGGTACTGAGCCACACAAAAAGGGTATCGGTGTTTCCATCCCCCATCCAAAAAATTCTTTGTGTCAAGAGATGTTACTTTCAATGAACGAGTAAGCTACTTTGACCAATCTCATCTTCAGGGGGAGACTTTAAGAGAGGAAGATGAACCTTTGATATTACCAAATCTGTCTTTTGGACTAGAAACAAAAACTCAAAAGGATATGACAACTATATGTGAGGTTGAAGCTGAAGAGGAACAAGTAGAGGTAAATCAAATACCTCAATCTGCAGGACCAGCAACTAAACCTCATGATAATACAAAATTTGGGAAAGATTTGGTGTACACACGAAGAGAAAAGGCCATTCCAAGATCTACTCATGTTCAAGAATCCAACCCTACAACATTACCTGAGGTAATTCTTTTTGATCCTATAAATTCTATCTCTACTGCTTGTGATGAATTTCCTTATGAAAAACCAGTAGAACAGATGGATCATAATTTAGACCTCCCAATTGCAATTAGAAAAGGAACCAGAACATGCACCAAAACAACCTTACCCCTTGACAAATTATCTATCCTTTGAAAAATTCTCACCTACCCATAAAACCTTTCTCACAAGCCTAAACACCACAACTACACCTTCTGTATCTGAGGCATTAATTGACAAAAAATGGAAACAAGCCATGGACTTGGAAATGGAGGCGTTGGAGAAAAACAATACTTGGCAACTAGTCTCCCTACCACCTGGAAAAAGGGCTGTTCGGTGCAAGTGGGTTTATACAGGGAAGTACAAGGCTGATGGGACTATTGAGAGGTATAAGGCAAGGTTGGTAGCTAAGGGATTCACCCAAACATATGGAGTGGATTACTTAGAGACTTTTGCACCAGTTGCTAAAATGAACATGGTTAGAGTAATTTTGTCGTTGGCAGCAAACTACAATTGGGAACTGCAACAATTTGATGTTAAAAATGCATTCCTACACGGGGATCTTGAAGAAGAAATATACATGGAAATACCACCCGGGTATACGGGACAGATTGAGGCCAACATAGTTTGCAAATTAAAAAAGGCGCTATATGGGTTGAAACAGTCACCTAGAGCATGGTTTGGGAGATTCACCAAAGTTATGACAAGTCTTAAATACAAACAGAGCCAAGGGGACCACACTTTATTCATCAAACATTCTGATTCAAGGGGAGTGACAATACTATTGGTCTATGTGGATGATATAATTATTACTGGGAATGATAAAAAGGAACAACAAAGGTTGAGCCAATGCCTTGCCAAGGAATTCGAAATCAAGACTTTAGGGAAGCTAAAATATTTTTTGGGGATTGAAGTAGCCCATTCCAAGAAAGGAATCTTCATATCCCAACAAAAGTATATCGTTGATTTGCTACAGGAGACAGGTAAAACAGCCTGCAAACCAACAAGTACACCTGTTGATCCAAATATAAAGTTGGGAAGTGTAGAGGAGGATGTTTATGTGGATAAAGAAATGTATCAAAGACTTGTGGGAAGACTCATTTACCTATCTCACACTAGACCAGATATTGCCTTTGCTGTGAGCTTAGTTAGCCAATTTATGCACCAACCAAAGGAAGCACATTTACAAGCTGCACTTAGAATTGTCCAGTATTTAAAAGGGACTCCGGGAAGAGGAATTTTGTTCAAAAGAAATAAGAATGCCAGTCTTAAGCAGGTTCAACTGTGGATAGGAGGTCAACTACTGGATATTGTACCTTTCTTGGTGGAAACCCAGTAACTTGGAAGAGCAAAAAACAAAGTGTGGTAGCTAGATCTAGTGCTGAAGCAGAATTTCGAGCAATGGCCCAAGGAATATGTGAACTTTTATGGCTAAAGATTATATTGGAAGACTTAAGGATAAAGTGGGATGAACCAATGAGGTTATATTGTGATAATAAATCTGCAATAAGTATAGCACACAACCCAGTACATACTCACCAAAGGACTGAGCGGCAGTAATTTTGAAAGAATTATATCCAAGCTGGGAATGGAAAACACTTATTCACCAGCTTGAAGGGGAGTGTCAAAATATATTTTAGGAAACTTTAAATATTATTTCCATGTATTTAGTTTGTTATATTCCCTGTATATTGCTATTATTATTAGAATAACAATCTCACAATTTTAGGGATTTGTTCCGTAGGATAGGCTGCTCATTCAATGAGCTCTTGTATATATATCCAATGCATGTAAGGAGACAAATAATAGAAAATAATATATTCTCTCCTAAATTCAAGAGTGAGCAATGCTAATAGTTGGCTTCTTATCACAATAAAGGATCATAGGTTCTTCACATTCCACCTTGTGATCATTTAGAATAATTCTCATTCATAATAATTCATACACCCCTTGTGCCATAGCTCAGAATTCAACCTCTGCACTAGACCTTGCAACAATATTTTCTTAGTTCTCCAAGTCACCAAATTTTCACCCAAGAACATGCAATATCCTAAGGTGGATTTCCTATCTATGATAGATCTTGCAATCTGCATTAATTTACATTTCCATTTTTAAATTTTCATTTCTCTTGAACAATAATCCCCGTCCTGGACTTGTCTTCAAATATTGAAGGATTTTGTTTACCGCTGTTAAGAAGTGGACTTTAAGCCTAACTCAACTCTACAAAACCGACTTATAGGATGAGGTTTGCATCTACTTATATATTATAAATTAGCCCTATCTCTAGTCGATGTGGGACTTCCAACACACCCCCTCACGTCGAGATATATATATCTTGAGTGTGAGACTAGACATTAATGGGTGGTCCGATAACGGCCTGATAGCGGGTGAAACAACATGCCCAACAAACAACAAATATCGCTAGGATAGGCTCTAACCTGACTCTAATACCATGTTAAGAAGTGGACTTTAAGCCTAACTCAACCCCATAAAACTGACTTATAGGGTAAGGTTTGCACTCACTTATATATTATAAATTGATCTTATCTTTAGTTGATGTGGGACTTCCAACAACAACTTCTAGATATCTCTCCTTTGGATCATGTATGAACTGACTAATGACACTCACAACATAGGCTATATCCAATCTGGTGTGAGCTAAGTAAATGAGCTTCCCAACAAGTCTTTGATATTGGCCTTTATTTATTACTCCCAATTTTATCCTTTTGTTCTATAGCAACTCCAGTGGTCTTGTAATCAATCATACTAGTTTCTTTGACAAGATCAATAACATACTTTCTTTGGGAGATAAAGATGCCTTTCTTTGAGTAAGCTACTTCTATCCCAAGGAAGTACTTCAACTTTCTTAGATACTTCATTTCCAAGCAAGTTTTTCCTTTAAGATTTGTTTCTCATGTTCATCATCTCTTGCAACAATCATATCGTCAACATAGACTTAGAGTAGTGCAAGTTTACCTTTTGGATAATGCTTGATGAACAAGGTACGGTCACCTTGACTCTGTCGAAACCCCATGGAGATCATAACATGAGTGAGCCGACCAAACCAAAACCGAGGTGACTGCTTGAGTCCATACAAGGCTTTCTTAAACCTACAAACTTTATTCTCTTCTTCAGTAGGCCTAAAACCTGCGGGAATTTCCATATAGGCTTCTTCCTCTAATTGTCCAAGCAAGAAAGCATTTTTCACATCAAACTGTTGCAATTCCCAACCAAAATAAGTTGCCAATGAGAGAATGATTCTAATTGTATTCATCTTTGTCACTCGAGCAAATGTCTTCTTATAATCAAATACCATAAGTTTGAGTAAATCCTTTAACAACTAACCTTGCTTTGTAACATTCTAATGTGCCATCGGATTTATACTTTACATTATAAACCCATTTGCATCCTACTACATTTTTATCTAGTAGCATGTTAACAATTTCCCATGTTTGGCGCTTTTCTAAGGCACTCATCTCTTTATTCATGGTTTGGACCCAATTCTCATCCTTCAATGCTTCTTGAACGGAAGTAGGGACTCTAATTGCATCAATGGTAAAGAGGAAACTTTGGTGCTGCATAGATAGGTTTTTAGTAGTCATAAAATGAGAAATAGGATACTTGGTGCAAGATCAAGTTCTTTTCCTCAAAGCAATGGGCAAGTCATCAAGATGAGGTTCACAATTATTCAAGGAATTTTCCAAATGTTCAAGGGTGTCAGAAAAAGGAACACTTACCCCTGGGTCAGATCATTGGTGTTGTTCATGGATCAGGTTGGGTTGCTTTTGTCTCCATTGATATTTTATATGGAAGAAATTATCTGGACAACTAATTTCTAGATGTGATCGTCTCAGGGTCAGAGTTGCCCCTGTTAGGAGCAACTTCAGAAACAGGACTAATTTTTGGAGCTGACCCTAACTTAGGAACACGGGTTCCCTTGTTAGGAGTAGCTTCAGAATCGAAATCTCATCCTGTTTGTGGGGATTAGAATTTTGAATTGGATGAGTGGTGGTGATGGGTTGGGGAAAGGATGGGTTACAATAAGAAAAAGGAAAAAGAAAAAGGACTTGTTTGAAGACATAAAAACTTTTTGAATATTAAATGTTAACATTAATTATATTTCAGTTTGGTTGACAGCCACGTGAAAAACACGGTGACGACACAGCACATAATGTGCCATGTCAGCGAAACTGATGGTGTCATCCATTTGAAGGACAAACGGGAATACCAAATCTTTTTTTTAATTTTTGACATATTTAGGGATGAAATAGAAGGCATTATACACCTTTAAGGACTTCAAAGGGTATTCAACCTTCTTTAATCTTGCTCCTATCGCTCTCTCTTGAGTAACCATCTCGTCCATTCGTTATCTTCAAATGTTTGATATTCTTTTGAGGTCCTCATCAGTTTTTATTGTATTTTCTCTCTACTGTAACTTCTAAAACTCAAACCCAAACTAATTCTTTTAATATTAATTTATTTGAAATAATTGTTTTAGCATCAATTATTTTAAAAGTAATTCTTCTTAAATTTAAACCAAATGTGTCCTCAACATTTTTGCTTAAATTCAATTTTTAATATAAGAATGGAGAGCAAGCATTAAACACTAGACCACTATGTTGCTTTAAAGTGAAAGCCAATAAGAACACTTGACCGCTATCTTGTCATATGTGGACTATAGTTATCTGTTCTATATTCAGTTCAACTGTGTAATATTTTTACTTTGTTATTACCAATTTTAATTGTCTGGACCCATGCTAACACTGAAATACCATTATCATTTTTGTGTATTAATTATGTCAAGCTATGAGCTTAAGCTGCTTTGTGTCCAAATGGGAAAAACCTGTAGACTATATGTCTACCTTGCGGATCTTTAGTGTTTCGTGTCACACATGAATTGTCATTTTTTTAGCCATCACGATCTCTGACAGTGTAATTTGTTAAAATGTTGTCATCTTAGGGATGGAACATCAATTGTGCTCTCAGATGATGTTGGACAAATATATTTTCTGAACACAGGTCAAGGCGAGTCCCAAAAAGATGCAAAATATGATCAGGTGGTAAAATATTCCTCCCCTACCTTTTTTTGAAATCAATATAAACTTTATGGAAAGTAAATTTATGTCTATCTCTTTTTTTCTGGCAGTTTTTTCTTGGAGATTATCGACCCCTTATTCAAGATACTCTGGGAAATGTTCTTGATCAGGTTGATAGTCGATGTGCTTCTGTACTTTGTTGATTGTCAGTATGTTTGACTTGATAAGATTGTTGAAATTTTCTGTGGCATACCCAGCTAACCTATGTCACATCTGATGCAGGAGACTCAACTTCCACCACATCGAAGAAACATTCAGGAACCTCTGTGTGATTCTAGTATGTTATTTTTTATTCTAGTATGTTGTGGTTTATTTTGTAATTCTTATGTTTAATAGGATGCTAATTTCTTACAATTTTTCTTTTATACCAGGCATGGTGCCATATCCAGAACCTTATCAGAGTCAATTTCAGCAACGTCGACTTGGTGCTCTTGGCATTGAATGGCGTCCTTCGGTGATAAAATATGCTGTCGGCCCAGATTTTAGTGGTAGCCAAGGTCAAGACTTCCCAGTCATGCCTTTGGTAGATTTGGAAGTAATGGTTGAGCCACAACCAGATTTCATAGATGCCACGTTATGGGAACCAGAATATGACATGATTGTAAGTGAGGATACTGATTCTGAATACAATGTGAATGATGATACTTCTAGTGCAGCTGCACAAGGGAGTGTCATCTCTTCTAGTGATCTAGAGTGCAGCGAAGATGACTCTAGTAATAAGGATGGCCTTAGAAGATCAAGAAGGAAAAAACATAACGTTGGAGTAAGTGTCTTCTTTTTTGTTTGATCAATACTTAATTACAAATTATCTAATCTTAATGTTTCTCAGGTTGAGGTAACAACTTCCTCTGGAAGGCGCGTTAGAAAAAGGAATTTGGATGAGTGTAATGGTAATACTTCTGGAAGTAACAGACCCAGTAAGAAATCCAAGGGCAGTTCAAAATCATCAAAAAGGAAATCTTCAAAAGCAAAGAGATCAAGACCCCAGAGAGTTGCTGCACATAATGCTCGCCATATGTTCTCTCAAATTGATGAAACATCTACTGATGAGGAAGATAATGATTCCAATGATGAATCATCAGACAGTTTCCAAGATCCGGACGATTTTAGTGAGCCTGAGAGGGAAATGGACGTGAAGCATGATGAATTTAAAAAGTCTCAGTTAAAAAAGTTTGCAAATGTGTCGAAGTCTCCTGTATGCTCTGAATCCCAGTCAAATGTTGAAACTAGACCAAGACTGGTACTTAAGTTTTCACTTCGTGATTCTAAGAAGAGTGTGCCCACAGAGGACACAAAACCTACTTGTGAGACTGAGGATAATATGGTATGTCAGTCTTCTAGACCTCAACCCCAAGAATGCCATCATAAAACTTTTCCAGATTCAAAATCTTTGGACTCTGTGCTATCTTCTATGACTGCAACTAATTCTGAACTTCCCCAAAGGCACAATGGAGATGAAAATGATGATAAGATTCAAACTGAGAATGCTACAAATAATCTGGATCCATCTAGATATGTTGAGGAAAACACAGATCAGTGCAGAAAGGTGGAGACACACACGTATGAACTGTCAAGATCAGGGGATGCTTTGCTGACTGGTGCTGAAAATGATGACCATATCGAACACAATGCCAATGGGTAAGTAAAGATAAATGTAAAAAAAATGTTTATGATACTGCTTCATTTTCTATATTTGGCAATGTCTTCAGAATCCAATGTTTTTCACTACCATGTTTTGCAGGAGATCAGAACATATGATTGGCAAGTTAGAGACTTCCGGTAGTATGATTAATAAAGGGCTGACTGGTTTTGAAGATGCACTTAAAATTTCCTCACCGGAACCTTTTTCATCTGGAAATGCTCAGCCAAATGCTGATGCCTTCTGGACATCTGGTTATGAGAAGTTCAATGGTGTTAATAAAAGCCAGTCTGGGTCTGGCAAATGTGCGGAGGACTCGATAGAAAACAATGAAGCTGTTCACTCAAGCCACGCTGGTGACCTGAAAATGAAAGCACCTATGAAATCAACCAAGCTAATTATTAAAAAGAAACAGATTTCATCTGAAACTGAAGCTCCTTGCAAACTAAAATTTGTTAGTTCTAAGGCAGATTCAACTGGTGCTAGAGGTATTGTTATATCTGGAAATTCCTCTATTACAGGTCCTAATCTTTTACCTGAAGGTGAAGATGACAGAAAATTTAGTACTCCACAGCTACTGCATTCATATTCTGACAAGAGAAGAGATTACGTTCATGAAAGGGATAAGTCGCATAAAGGAAAAGTCAATCAAGATGGTTTTGAATCTTTTGATTGTGATATTGAAGAACATAATTCTGTTTTCAGCAATCAACTTGGTTTACAAATTGGTTTGTCTGATGTTTTAAGTGATCCTATACGTCGATCACGATCTGTAAGGATAAAAACAACTTCTGAGGAGCCAAGCACTTCAAACAGAAGGGTTAAAATTCATGGGGGTCAAAGTTCGAGGGGAAAATCTGATTGGGAAGACTGTTCTACCAAAGTGTCTGATCAACTTCATCGTAGAACTAGGACTTCCAGACATAGGCGTGATGAACATATTTCCAGTAATCCTGGTGGCTCTTTAACTCGAAGGGTGTCAAACCATCATGTCAAAAATTCGTCATGGCTGATGCTGTCAATGCATGATGATAGTTACCGATATATTCCTCAACTTGGTGATGAAGTTGTGTACTTTAGACAGGTAGGTTACTTTTTTTTCCCGTTATGGTTTGTAATAAATAGTTCATAGACTCTGGGAAAACAAGTTTCCCTAATCTGTTTCTAGTTTATGCTCTTATCCTTATTTGGTTGGTTTTGTAATCTGCTTCCTAATTCATCTTCCCGTTATGGTTTGTAATAAATAGTTCATAGACTCTTGGAAAACAAGTTTCCCTAATCTGTTTCCTAGTTTATGCTCTTATCCTTATTTGGTTGGTTTTGTAATCTGCTTCCTAATTCATCTTCCTGATATTTGATTGCCAGGGACATCAAGAGTACTTAGAGTCATGTGCATCATCTGAATCAGGTCCATGGAGATCAATTACAGGACTAGGCTTTTCTGAAATTTGCAAGGTTGAAGAGCTTGAGTATGCTGAGCTCCCAGGCTCTGGAGACAGCTGTTGTAAACTTAAACTTAAATTTGTGGATCCTTCTTCATACGTGCATGGAAAAATGTTTAAATTGACCCTACCTGAATTGAATGACTTCTCTGATTTTGTTGTTGAGAAAACATGGTATGATACTGCCATGAAGAGAAATTGGTCTTCAAGAGATAAATGCAAGGTCTGGTGGAGAAATGGAGACGGGGATGGTGGAAACTGGTGGGATGGTAGAATTATTTCAGTGCAGGCCAAATCTCATGACTTCCCTGATAGTCCTTGGGAACGGTGTCAGATCCAGTACAAGAATGATCCAACCGAGAATCATCTGCATAGTCCGTGGGAACTGCGTGATCCTGATCCTGAGATTCAATGGAAGCATCCCCATATTGATCACACAATCAGAGATAAGCTGCTTTCCTACTTCACTAAATTAGACCGCAGGGTAAGTAAATATAAAACTTTATTAGCCTATGTTCTTTCACAGAATTAGAGGCTTATTGATACTTGCAAGATGCAAAGTTATAATTTTGATTGAAAGGGTGGTGGGTGGAACGTTTCTCATTGTTTGTATTTCCCTCAACTCAGGAGAAATTTGATTTCCAAGCATTGAACAAAGTAGCTGAAAAATTAGAGTTTGCAAACAGGTACCAAAGTTTCTGTCTAGGAAAAAAGAGAGGATTGATATGCCTGTCGTTCTGTACACAATCTTGTTCTAGCAATTAGGTTAAGCCTGAGTTAATTTGTCATCTTTGGATTTGTTTTACAGGTTTCCCGTCCCACTCTATCCTGAATTGATTCAGTCAAGGTTGGAGAATGACTACTATCGTACTGTGGAAGGTGTCAAGCATGATATAATGGTAATGTTATCAAATGCCGAAGACTTCTTTACAATTACAAAAAATGTTCAGCTGTTGGGCAAGATCAGGAGAATATCAGACTGGTTTAGAAAGAAACTTGAAAGGGTATAGAAGGCCCAAATTGGGTTTTATAGGTTTCTTCTAACATTGTTTTTCATTCTTTAATCCAATTTTGGAGAATTAGTTGGTATTTAAGTTGGTTTTATAGAATGGTGAAGGGCATAGGTGGTGGGTAAATATCAGCTATCACGTGTATATATACGAACTCATCCTTTTTAATGCCAATTGCCGTTTTGAATCATCTTCGGCTTTATAACTTTGATTTCAAATTTCAATCTTTTAATGGATTTGCCTAGGCTCCTTTGAACCTGAGTTTAATATTCAATATAGAGTGCTCTAGAACCAATAAAACCTTCCAATTCATACTTTTCAACTTCCACCATTCCACATCATTTCCTACTCTGACATTAATTTACAGTAGTGCTGGATGATTTACATTTTCTTTGATAAATTTAAAGATATATATAGTAATTAATTTAAAGTATAATGTATAAAATATTATTTTTAAAGTACTTTATTATAATCACTAGACTATTATTTTTAACTAGCATTAATTTTTAAATAATTTTAATTAGTGTAATATTTGATTGATTTAGCTTTTGTTAACAATCATTTATATAAATTATCAATTGATTGATTTTATTTTTGCAAATATTCAGTAATAAATAGAAAATATATAGTTTGAGTCAAGCTATGCAAATATTTTGTTTCAAAACAGTATTAAAGAATGAATTAAAAGAAGTCAATGATTGTATTTGTATGTAATATGTATGTACATGTATTAAATATGTAAAAGTATTCATGCGCAGCGTCGGCTTGTAAATACGATTTTTTGTATAATGTACTAAATTAAATAAAATTTGAGTATCAACATGTTATTCATATAATTAAATTTGCTTTTACCTTCTGGAAATACGTTTATGTGATTAGTTCAACGTAAAAAAAGTTATATGTAAAAATAAAATAAATCAAAGAATTAAAACCGAATTAAATGATTGTCTATATATATATATATATATATATATATATATATATATATATATATATATGCATGTATCGTTTTATTATTTTCACCGTCAGATTATAATCATATATTAATTAATTGATTAGTGTAAAATAAAAGAAAAATTAACAGTTATCAAATAGTTTATATTTGTAAATATTTTTACAGTTGTATATTATATTGATGTTGTAAATGAAATTTCAAATAAATTTGGATGTAAAATTTCATATTATATTTTATAAAAAAAATGATTGAAAAGTCATAATTTATGTAAGTTATGTCAATTCACAAATAGTAAGCCATGAAATGATGAATTTTCTGCCTCAAAACGTAGTACTTAGAACTTTGTTTTTTTTTTACATTCACATTTTAACTGATTTTATATATTCATTTTACAACTATATAAAATAATTATTTAATTGTAATATAATATTTTATTATGAAAAAGAATTATAAAGGAGATGGTGTTTTGAAAAACAGAGTCAAAATAATTTTTTTTCTCAGAATAACAATTGAATTACAACCTTCCTATGTATTCATCTCTGTGCTATAATGCCTTACGGGACTAAGGCGGAGGTCTTTAGCAGAACATCAAATAAGTAGAACATAAAAAATTGTATCTTTAGGTTATGCAATTTCTAAATTTCTTATGACATAAGAAAAGCCTTTTACTTTCTTGGAGAATGATATGAAAATAAGTTTTTAATTTTTAAAAATGTTTTATACAGTCATATAGAGTGGCACTGCATGAATCATCACAAAACAGACCTTTAAAAAGTTTTTTTTTTCTTCTTCTTCATAAAAGCGTTAAACTTGTTTTTATGTTCGAATTAATGTTGTTTGAATAGTAACATAAGATTTTTAACAGTATTTAACTTTAATTTTTAGAGTACAATATCCAAGCTTTTAATCTATTGCTAATGTAGGGTAGTTAAATTTCAACTCCTTCAGCTACATCAGTTAAATTTCAGTTTCTTATTCTTCAATATATATATATACATAGCCACAAATATAAGCAGAAGCAACATATACACATACATTGTGTCACACTTTACCATTTATATATGCGATGGCTTTAAGTAAATCCTGTCTGTTAATGGGTTTATCCATATGATAGTCCATTCCACTCTCTATCGTTATTCTTTCTGTTCCAGCAGTCAATGCAATGATAGGAATGCGAACACCATAAGCTTTCTCTATCTTTCGTATCCACTTTGTTGCCTCAAGACCGTCCATTATTGGCATCTGTCGAATCAATTGTGCTCATTAAAAGTTACACTTAGATTATTCCCAACAAAAAGAAATAATAATGTATGTTACTTACCTGACAATCCATTAAGATATAATCGTAAGGAGGATTAGGAAACTCCCGAGGTAGACCCTCATCAACTAACCTCACTGCTTCTTCACCATTCTCACATTGCTCCACGGTTGCACCAAGAGAAATCAGAGTAGCAGAAGCTATATTGCGCAAAATTGCACTGTCGTCAGCAACCAAAAACTTCTTACCCCTCAAGGGTTTCTGAGACCCTGATGAGTTTCCAATCTCTTGTGTTTCTCCATGATGAACAAGACTTATTTTTGCCTTCGATGATCGTTTTCCCTTCAAAATTTGTTCACCAGTTTGGAATGTACTTTCGTCAGTTGAAGAACTGACGTGTGATCTGTCCAGCAGAGGAGACGTGTATTTTGACAAACCTGGATCCTTGCAAGTGTTCAATGTAGCTCTCTCATTGGCCATTTCCCTCTTAGCTCTACTAGAATTGCTTTGCCAAGAACCTCCAAATTCAGGAAGGAGCTTTATGGTTTGGAACAAACGAGTACCATGAAATGGTTTGGATGTGACGATGTCATCTTGACCAAGGGCCTTCAAGTTGATTCTACGCATAAAGGGCTTATCCAACCACACAACCTTACACGGGTTGCGAAGGTCTTTCTTGAAGTTGGACACAATCGTGTAAAGCTCAGAAAACGGTCCTGCATTTGCATCAATCACAACAAGGATGAAGCCGGGAGAAGCTCCTACATCAGTTTTCTTGAAAACTAAAGGCATATGCTCAGTTCCATCCATAGAACTCAAAGAAACTCTTGTGGCTATGTCGAGAGAACTGTGAGGTGTAGACCAATGACTCAAATCCGAAGAACCTGGAGAATTTTGGCCACTAGAATGCTTAGCCTTCAGGTTGATCTTCCTCAGAGTATAAAACAAACCTTTCCCTGTATTCACAACTTTCACTTTGATCCCTAACCTCTCCATGAACCTTCGTGAAGTCCTTTGGCGCTCTTCGTCAACAATCAAAAGAACCACAAGGGAAGCCTCAGGCTTTGGACTAGAGCTGCACATTCGTAACTTAGGACTCATGGAACAAATTCTAGAAGAACCAGAACACGAAGCCTGCACAGTCTGCTGCTCCTCACATTCTATTATTCTGTCTCCTGATCCACAACCAACACCCTCCCTTCTGCTACCATCTGACACTCCCTCATTCTCACATACACTGAGAACCACATTGAACTTGAAGCATGTCCCTCTTTCACCAGTATCCTTCTCCACAATTTCAATATCTCCATGCATCAAACGCACCTAAAGAAATCACAATAACATTTTTTCTAATGAACACACATGATTTTTTATACAACTTTTAAAACAATTACTAATGAACAGACGATTCACAATTGCTGGCAATTAGTAATACTTACCAGCGACTGAACAATCCCGAGTCCCAAACCAGTTCCCCCTTGGCCAAGAGCAGTATCTTTGATTTGGACGTAATTCTCAAAAACAGACTTGTATTTCTCTTTAGGAATTCCTTTTCCCGTGTCATCCACTTCAAATATAAAATCCATAGAATGAGGATCTTCTTGGATTGAACGCGTGGATTCCACGTCACTACGTGGTTCGGTTTTGTTACGAAATAAGCATGATAAATATTGCTTGAAACCAAATTTGCTAAAAGTGACTGTGGAGTTCTGCAGTAGTTTTGGCTTCCGAGTCCATGCGCGTACCGCTATATGTCCCTCATCGGTAAATTTCACAGCATTGCTCAGTAAATTACTCAGAACTTGTTTTAGTTTTCCCCTATCACCTTTCACCCGTGAATATCCCACTACAGAACCGTTACAAGGGTCCAACACCAGATCTACACCTTTCTTCGCAGCCACAGGATGGTAAAAGTCAACTACATCTTCTAAGAGATTGAACACATCAAACTCCTCTTCTTCGAGTTGCATTTTTCCTGCCTCAATTTTGCTTGTGTCTAGTATAGAATTCAACAGTCCTAATACAGTACAGAGAGTAAACAATGAAAAAATCAGTTTGCTAAATACAATTAACAACCACCATAGATATGATTTGTAAGAGTTACATACCTAGTAAGTCTTGGGTACAACCATTCATTTGTTTGAGATTGGTCTCCAATTCGGAACCGGGGGCAACCAATTCTGAAGATATCTCTATCAAACCGGTGATCCCTGCGAGAGAAGCACGAACATCATGGCTGGCACTCGCAAAAGCGGTGCTCTTGTTCATATTCTTTTTCTCAGCCTGTTGGGTGGCTTCACACTGTTTGATCAGTGAGGCACACAAATGCATTTCTCGCCTAAAGGCTCTGCAGTTTACGTATAGGAAACTGAAGAAAGCTATAAATATAGTCACCATTGTTGCCACAAACACTATCAAGCCCTTTTCCTTGTAATTCCGATCAATGATTGCATGTCCTTCTTTTGGGACAGCCAACACATACACCTGAAATTTCATTAAACCAAAGAAACAAAGGGCGTTTCATTATTATTTGACAATGTTCTTTGACACAACACAAGATGTTCTTTTCTTCCGATTTGATAATACAAAAATTCACTTTTGTTAGAACCATTATAGTTGTATAAAAAATTGTCGTTAAGCCATGCCTATAAATTAATTATGATCACATATTTGTAATAATTTACTTTTACACAAAGTAATCAGTCACACTCAATTCACTTATTGGGTAGTAACAGGAAATCACAATACTGAAATCGATTTAACGTAAATATCTCCTTATGATATCTACAAATATAAAGACGTACCGATTCGATTCCCATTATATCGATGGTGTAGCAGTGAATTGAATATGCAATATCTCTAATATTGAAACTAGAAGCAGCAGTTTGATCCTTGCATGAGACAGTGGCCCCATCAGCATTTGCATTCAGTGATTGAAACGAAACTGTATCATTAGAAATGAGGAAATGGGTGAGTTGAATCCCTGGCACAACAACTTGTCCATCTTTGGTAGCTAAATAGGAGCTTGTGCCATGTTGTTTGTCAATGCGAATGACAGAATCAGTTATTGGCGTTGCAGAAAAGCCAAGAGAGATGAGTCCTCTTCTGATGATTCTGGCTGAAGTGAGGAACAAAAGATCAGAATTGACCCAGTTGGTTCTGAATGAGGAAAACCCAGTTGAGACATTAAGTGCTTCACCAATCCAGCTAGCATTGATAAAGGGGTTAGATAGCATGATTGTGGGTTCACCATGAAGCTCTCCAGTTTCAGGATTCACAGGTTGAGTGAAGATTTTGTTGGAGGCAACAGAAGTTGATGATGAGTTGCAGTACATTGCAAGAAGTTGATGATTATGAGTGTAGTAGGAGAAAAAGAGACCTTCCACACCTATGTATGAGATTTCGGCCAAGTATGGAATTGTCCCAAATGCTGCAAACAGAAACGGAGCCACCTGTACCATAATACAAGCAAAATTTTTCCCAAGTTTAAACCAAAAACTTGTTTTTATCAAACACTTCCTTAATATGAAAAAGACAACTCTAGTTGTAGATTATTGTTATTATTATAAATAACATTTTGTTTTACGTTCGATAGAAATCATTACAAACATTCGGGATTACATTATTGAGTTTTTTTTTTCTCTTCTCTGATTCTTTTCCCTTTTACCTTTCATTTATTTGTTTGTTTCTTAGTATAAGTACAAGATAAAATGTTAAAATATAAAAATTTCCAATTATATTATTTGAAAAAATTAGTTATATGTTAGTTATCATATATATATAAACAACAATTATATTATTATTATTATTATTTATTTTTTTAGTATTAGTTACCTCGTTATAATATTAAGAATTTTAAAATACGTTATTTAAAAAATTAAGTATATGTTATTTATAAATAAATAAATAGTATTTATAATAATAAAATTGATAATATCAATATTATTAGTATAGTGAAAATACAATTGCATGCCCATTTCTTTACTATAATAAAAAATTATTATTATTATTATATATTAAAATTATAAATAAACCAATAAAAAAAACATAAGGATTGTAAAATGTATGAAAAAAGCTAGTTAAGAAATCCTTATTATTAGTAATTAGGCAATTTCTTACAACTAATATATAATTAATTTTCTTAAATGATGTATTTGAAAAGTTTTGATATTTTTATTTGTACATAATACTAAATACTAACACTAATAAATAAAACGAGTAAAATAACAGAGTAAGAAGAAGGATAAAAAAAATCAATAAATATATTCACTCTGAAAATTTTAATTATACTAATTATTTTTATCATAACTTTCAACACAACATGTCATGCATAATATACATGAAAGTATAAATTTTTTAAAAGAGGTTGCTTATAGTTTTTATTTTTTTGAAAAATATTAAAACACAGTAGCACTGATAAACTAACCTTGCTCTTTATATCAGAGAATGAGACATTGGTAATATCATGAAGGCTTGAACTAAAAAATCTTGCCATGTTGGTCGATGATGATTTCATTGGCCGTAACACTTCACCTAACCGTTCAATTTCTGATTGCAATTGCGAGACACTGTTTTTTGAGTTCGACAATTTCACATGTTTTTCCATACGTAGGACTATGACATACCAGCATGGCGTCACAAAAATCAGAATTAACAAAGCACCATATGCCTAAAACATACAAAATTATAATTAACATCAGTTTCAAACAATAAAACAAACTAATACAAAAAATAATATTCTACACCTATAATTGTAATTTTTAATTTTTCTTTTATATTTTTTTTTCACAATCCTGTATATCATTTTTCACATTAATATTATCTCGACTATTACGTACCCCATCTCGATAGTTCAAGTGTCCATGAATCAATTTTCATGAAAATTACTTGGTGAAAACAAGTAATAATTTGCGTGGCATTGTTTCAAGTGAACTGAGGAAAAAGAATATATTATTAAAAAATGATAAGAAAAAATAAAATATATGAAACTAAAAAAATACCAGTAGGATCACGAAAGATGAAGGCCTGAAGGCCATTGATAAAGGAGATTCTTTTTACTCTTCTGTGTATGATCACAAGCTTCTCAGTCTATGTCTGCATTGGAAACTCAATAAACTCATATTCATCCAGATTTGATATACTAAATAGTGCAAATACTACCAAGGTAAAAATTAACAATAAGGAGGAAATATCTCCCAAAATACTTTATATTCTCTACACAATATAAAATATTCCATATAATCTAAACTTTAATATTTTTCACTATTGCATCTACCAAAAAATAATTCAATTTAATTTCATTTACACTCATATCAAATGTTTAAATTGCTCGTGATTATAACCTTTAGCCCTAACATCATTTAAATAAAGAATCAAACTATCAAGGAATTCTTCAACCATATTTCATATATATGGTTAATTAATCATCTCTGATCATATGAAGACTCAATCTATTTTTTTTTTGCAGAATGAGGCCTAAAGCATGGTAATGATTATCAATAGAAAAAATTTTCCACTCAGATATGTATACTTTAAAATATTAAATTTTCATTACTTTTTTTTTAATGACAAACATTATGAAATTTAAACTCTTGTTCTCCTCCAATTACCAAACTCTTCAACAAATTCAAGTGACTTAATTTCATTGCTTTTTTAAGCTTTGTAAAAAAATATCAGTGGTAGTTTTTATATACTGTAATCTATACAAAGGTAGTAATTCTTAATATTTTAATGATGGAAATTGAAAATAATAGGAAATGAAATATACGTTCTTAAAGCAATTAAATAATATGCCTCAGAAGTTTTGTAAATATATGAATGGCAATTTTTGTACACCAATTAAAAAAAGATTTTTTTGTTCTGATTATATTTAAAAATTATGGATTTTCCTGATTTCTAATTCGGGAAAAACTCATTATTTCAACTCAAAATTTTCCAAATATTTGGTTCACCGCAAAATTATGGTAGCTAGGCCACAATTAGCATCTCATCAGAAATGACTTTTTATCATAAGATAGAAACAAATATGAAAGGTGTATATAAACGACTGAACTTGTTTTTCCTTCAATCAAAATAATAAACTAAAATGTAATATTTTAATCTTGGAGATGAAAAATAACTCAAGAAAATAAATAGTTTAAAATAGTATCCATTTTCAAATAATACTTTACATAAAAAAATTCGTACATGTTGTCATTTTTTTTTTATATATATTTGTCTACTAAGCCAACATCTAAATTCAATCATGTAGCCTATTTTCTTTACCGGCAAAAACAAAAATAGAAAGAAAGGGTGGAAATGAGTGAAAAAAAAACTAATCTAAGTCTTCCTGATAAAAAGGGTAAAAACCAATATTTGAAATAATAAAAATTTATAAGAAAAAAAACTAAACTAAATACATCCTTATATTATGGTTATACTATTTTTTTAGTATTCCTAATTAAATGGAAATAAATGAAAATATATGAATAGAAAAGGTATGATATATTGTAATTTTAAATATGGGAAGAGTATTCTTTAATATAACAAATGATGTGTTGGATTACCCTTTTTTTTCACTTTTTTTAGGAATTAAACCTAATGAATATTAACGATCACAATATTTTTTTCAAATATTGCTTTAAACTCGATATTATTAGCGTGAATGCACTAAAAGTAATTAGAGGGAAAATACATGAAAATGTTGCGTATATATCCCTCCCAATCTAAATAGCTAATTTTTTTTATCAATTTATTTAAATAAAATCAAGAAAAACTAAATGGAGTGGAAACTCAAAAAAAATTTCAAAGTATATATATATATATATATATAATACTAATACTAATAATAAGTTTTTAATTCCTTTTGATACATAATTGAAATTCGTCATTCTTACAAACTTTAATGCAGTTTAGTATTCAAACTTTAAAAAGTGAATAGATATATAATAATCATAGTCCAAGTATATTAAAATTTTTTGAAGTGTTAAATATGATGTTTGAGTTATTTACATTTTTTATATAGTAGTGACTAACCATAAGAATTTTTTATTGAAATTAAAAATATAAAAAATAAAACTAATTTGAATATTTAGGTAGGATGATTTCTTTTTATAAATTCCAAAGAGATTATTTTTAACCAAAAGCACCACATTAGATTATTTTTAAGAAATTGACTTAAAAAACCAAATTAAAACATGTAAAATAATACAAAGACTAATTAAATCTATAATTTATTGAAAAAAATGTTAACTTATTAAATATAACTTTTAATGGCAATAAAAATTAACAATCACTTATAATATTTTGATTAAATTTTATATTTAATTTAATGAAGATATATTAATATTAAAAATATATTTTTAGAACGTTTTTCTTAAAGAATGAAAGTTGTTCGTTTTAGAAGGATTTATTATTGAAGATGATTAAGAAAGAATGGATTTGCGAGATCGTGATTATTGGTTTGGAGAGATGAAGAAAGACGAATTAACAAAGATTGATGAGATTTATGGTTTTTCCTAATATGGTTCATTTGCCATTATTTACGATTATGTTAAACAATGTCTAGTGTCCTTTCCATATGTAACTCCTTTTTATTTCCCTTATATTATTGTTTTCTTGCAGCTTCTCAATTCTGATTTATGTTTTAAAGTGATTATTCTACCGTGATTTCCAGTTCTGCTGTTTTGAGTCCATTTGGTTTCTTTGGTAGCAACTTTACTTGTTTAAAAGTTTAAAGTTCCAAACGGGTCTCTGGTGTATAAAACATATCAATGTACATCTTCATTGCTAACGTTTTTGTCTTTTTTTTTTTTTTAAATTTCCTTTAAGCTTAAACAATATATATATATATATATATATATATATATATATATATATATATATATATATATATATATTTGATGATCACAAATATTAAATTTCACTTTAATAACAAAAAAAAACATACCAGTAAATTATATTAAAAATATATTATATTTTAAAAAACATTATTTCAATTTACTAAATTACAATTTTTTAAAATTTTTAAATTTTTTAAAATTTATTTTAATAATTAATTTTAATTTTATTTCTCTTTATAAACATTTTTACAATTAAATATAACATTATCAATTATCATTTTATATTACTTTTATAACTAGAGATATTTTGGTAATCTTCAATTTATACTAATTAAACAATTTTTTTATCTGTCACATTGGTCAAATTCTACCCTAATTTTCAGAAATTTTACTTCCAAATTCACTCTAACTCACCTCCAAATTCACTAAAAAAATAATAATTAATTCACTCTCAAATCCTATCAAATTCATCCACTCACTCTCCCCTAAATCAATCTTCTAAAACGAACACACCCTTAGGTTGTGTTCACATGAAGAGAATGTACTGTTTTATGCATTTTTGCGAGGGATGCTTTGAAGTGAATTTTGTGTTCATTTCAAAAGAAATGCAGAGAACAATTTGAAGGGATTTGCGAGATGATTCATTTTTCAATCACCTGCGAATGTGGTGAGATTTGGAGGGATTGAATTTAAAATGTCTGAACTGCCCCTCTATCTCGATATAATTCCACTTGTAATTATGACATTAATATATTCTATTCTAACTAATAAAGAATCAATTCCAATTGCATAGTAAATAATAAAAGTAACTATGGTGCAATTTTGTGACTGTGGACTCACGAGTATAATTGTGAGGAGTTACTTTAACGTGAAAGTTGCAGAGATTTATAAGGCTTACGAGGTTGCTTGACACAGCCATTGCACAAAAAAGAAAGTGGTTGATCAAGAACACGAGTGTTTGAAACTGAAGAAGATGAAGAACATGAAATCGTATTTGGTTCCAAGGAACCCATATTCGGTTCCAACCGTGTGAAGAAGAACAAATGAACATGCATACGGTGCTCATGTCTTTGTATTCGGTCCCCATTGTTCAGAAAAGGCATATTCATTTTATTATTTGTTTTTTCAAAAATGTTCAGTTTCATTTCGATAACAAATAAAATCATACCACTTTGTAGTAAATTATATTAAAAAAATATTACATTTAAAAATAAATTCATTTTACTAAATTACAATTTTTGTACATTTTTAAAATTAATTTTAATAATTAATGTTAATTTTTTACTATTTGTAAACATTTTTACGATTAAATATAACATTAACAATTATCATTTTATATTATTTTAATAACTATGGGCATTTTGATAATTTTCAATTTCTACCAATTAAACAATTTTTTTTATCAGTCACATCAATCAAATCTTACACTAATTCTCACAAATTTTACTTCCAAATCCACTCTTAGTTACCTCTAAATCTACTCAAATAAACAACAATTAATTCATTCTCAAATCTTCTCAAATTCATCCACTCACATTTTTCCAAATCCTTCTTCTTATAGAGTAAACACACCCTTAGTGATCCTGACCTTTGTATATACGGTATATACGAGGAGACTAGTAGATACATCCTAATAAACGGTCTTCTTAACATAATTTTAGAAACAAATCACCTACTTCAAATAATAATGCCAACTAAAAACTTCACATTCTTTCAATTAAAAAAAAAAAAGGAAGAGTGTGGAAATTATTTCATGAAACTACTCTTCCAACATTAACAAATCTCGGACGCCTATTCTTCTAAAATAAAATGTAGCTTTAAAGCTTATAACAAATAATATGGATAAGACACAACACAACATTAGATATCTGACATGCCCGTTCTGTTGGTAGTGTCGAAGTGGCCATGTAATTTCAAGTTTGGTTGTTTTATCTACCTGGGTTGGTAGGAAAAAGTAGAAGTAAGACAAAGCTATTTGCATTTCAACGACAATTTCATTTCTTTTTTCTACAGTAAATTTATGACTCAAAATGGTAGAATTTGACAGAGCATCAGCATAATGCTCTGATACAAATCAAATAAAATTACAAGCAATGATTGTCAATGTCTTAAAATTGCATCATCTGCTGTCTCATTTTCTTCCTCATCTCCATCTGATATCCAGGAGTCATCATCAGAATCCTGATAAGTAGAGCAACAATCATTTCTTAGTTCTGATTGCATATCAATCGTAATAATCCAAGAACCAGTCATTACCAATAAGAAAAAATATAGAATAAAAATATAAATGCATGAAAAACTTCGAAACCTGATGAAGATGATGATAGCGTTTGATATTATTATGTATGGCTCCGATCGTCTTAATAATTATGTACATCGGTATAATAATTCCACTGGCCCTCAGTAAAAATACCTACAAAATTAATAATATCCAAAGTTAATTCAATGATTCACAAAATAAATATTAATTTTATTAGAAAACTAGAAATCAAGTCCTTACTTACCGTAAGAATTGTAAACGGATAATCTTCCATTCCATTCGTAAGCAGTGCAAAAAGATGTCTTACAAGCAAGATAAGAGTAAACTGCAAAATCAAATCACCAGTAGTTATTTTAAAACATTCATCCAACATCATAAGTTACATTTTGATCTAAACTATTTTCAACTTAAGTGAATTTCAATATCTCTTATATTGTGTTCTTACTTAATTTTATTTCCTTTTTGTACATTTTCAAAATTTTAATTATGTACATTTTAAATATGTTTGTTTTTCCTTTTTGTACAATATCTTTTATTTTAAATACTCTTATGATAAACAATAATCAAAATCTTATGGTCAATTCAATATGACTCTGAACAAAGCCGCGTGTGGTAGTGGTATCTCCATTAACAACGCATTCGCCGACTAAATCAAATTAAAATTAAAACACACTTTCAAATCTGAATGGTCGAATTCCCATGTAACGGGTATAAATGCATTCACTCCACTGAATCCAGTTTCATACAATTGGCCCATTCCGGTGGCAATAATTGCAATCTACGAGTTGTTGACTCATTCATTTCCCTCTCTTAAAATTAATCCAAGATCCATTAATCATGATTTAACATAAACAATCATGTTATGTACCGCAATGCCAGTTGCCAATGACACTGTTCAATGGCATTTACGAAAATCTTATGTTTAAGATTTACCATCTCCCACAACCAAACAAAAAATCTAAACAGGAAGAAGAGTAGGTAGGACTGCCCAACGGCACTCTCAATAAATCCATAGAAAAAGGTAAAACACTTAATATATACATTATAATTTTTTTAAAATAATATTTTTAATTTTTTAATTTTTACAAGTACTATGAAAAAAGTCGATAACATTAAATAATGCTTACAGCTAAAGCCAGGGATCGACAACAAGCCGCGCTTCTATCTGCAGCATATGTGCATTCAGAGTAATTGTTTCCCTCAACTATTCTTGCGTTTAACGGTTCTTGTTCAGTCATTGAGATTTGCAGGCTATCCCTGTAATGTAATACACCAGGAACAACATTAAACAAACAGTTCAAAGTGACATTTAGTATTTGTCAAATTCTTTTATAAATCATCAAAAATTATGCCAAACTTAGCTTAGTCCAGGAGCCACATTTTAGAAATTTGATACGATTAAGGATAAATAATTAATTGCAAGACACATAAGCTCCTTTGATTAAATCACACGCGGAAAGGTTGAGGCACTTTGAGACAGACACGTTGCAACCAGGAAAATTAAAATTGTATTAAATGGTTAAATTCAACTTAAGCATGTGACATATATTCAACCATAAGGGAAAAATATGTAATGGGGGAATACCTAATGGTCATTGCTGCATCAGCTATTTGCGATTTCTTCTGAACTGCTGTATATCCAGGTTCGTATTGCTGCAAAAGCAAGGATATATGAATGATGCTATTGAAGGAGACAAGTTCAAGAAATAATATATGAATGTTTCAGTAAAAAAAAATAATTGACCCAAAAGCTAAAAAGAAAAAGGGATCACAGACAACTCCTTGTTTATCATTATTAACAAACGAGGATTACCAGCATTAGCATCAAGAAATCATGATCGATTGAAACTTGTGAGAAACCGAATGAAGAAACATTTTCCAAAGCTTCATGGTTCATACCTGGAGACATATTTCACAAGTTGTGTTTCCTTTCTCATTGCACCACGTCTGAATGCACTCTCTGTGAGCAAACTGGAAAAAAGATTACGAAGATGAGACGATTGTCGCAAGTAAAGCAAACACATACGAGGTCAAGAAAATCTGGATTTACCTTGACTGTCCCTGAACAAGCACAAGGAGCTTCCAAGGTTTTGGTGCTCTCAAATTCTTCTTCATGACATATTCTACAGCGAGAAATCCCAGAAAGCGATTTCAAATCATCAACCAACAAGACAACTTCTTCCATGTTTCTTGCAATCACAGAGAGCTCCATTTCTTGTAAAATTTCAGCCTTGGTTTTCAAATTCCGTTTAGAACTCTGTTTTCCTCTCTCCAAAATCTCAACTTTTATATATAAAACTAAGCGACACTGAACTTCCAATACTGCCCTCGTGTGATTGTTAAAATAAATAAATCTGTCAATATTGATAATGGTTTCATCTCAATTTTTAATTACTTTATGGATAAATATATACATTAACACTATAAAAAAAGATTATATTATTTTATCAACTACAATAAATTTCTTAACTAATATAATAATTATTTTAAAAATTAATCCAATAGGAAATTGTGATTAATTGACCATATAAGAATGAATTGAAATTATTAAACTCCCTTTTATGTAAATATGTTGACATAAAATGAAGGGTAGATTTGACCCCATAAATTAGGGAAAGAGAAGTTGCAAGGCAGGGTCAAACAAAACCTCCTTTTGGAAGGCATGGAGGATTTATGAAAGTCAAATTAAGAGAAAAAACATACAACAACATTAATGTGTTCTAGAATTCCTTGCTTAAGCAAGGAGAACAAGTCATGGGCTATGGTAAATGAAAGAAAGGAGAGACAAGCAGAAAGAAGAATGTTGCTAAATGCAACGATTTTTCGACCAGCTGATTTCAACCAAGTATATATATATATATATATATATATATATATATATATATATATATATATATATATATATATATATATATATATATATATATATATATATATATATATATTTTAACCTATAATGAACCAACAACAATACCCAT
Organism: Vigna angularis; assembly: GCF_016808095.1. Lineage (NCBI taxonomy): Eukaryota > Viridiplantae > Streptophyta > Magnoliopsida > Fabales > Fabaceae > Vigna > Vigna angularis. The sequence continues at coordinate 17,550,881 of NC_068972.1, forward strand.
TGGTTATTACTAAAGCATTCTGTAACATGTAGCAGTTTTGGGGAGAAAAATGCATTGAATCTATCCTTTCGTGAGAAAAATATACATTATAAATTTCGGTCGAGTACGTGTACTTACCATCCATTATGTTTCTGCATATTCATTGTCTTCTACCACTTTTTGAACATGTTTTTCCTTTGTGAGATTATTTTTTCAGTTCACAGTTCTGTGGTTAAATAACAAATACTTAAAATGTACATAAAATTAAAAACAAAATCCTTGAATATTCTTGTTTACTATACATTCGCATTAATATTATTGTTGATTTAACAAAATATTTAATAAACAGAGTTTGTTTTAGATGAAGTATAATTAATAAATGAAACTGTTAATCTTAATCAAAATATCTCAAACTGTACTAGGATCACTTTATTCATGCTCATTTTAGAGGAGCCAACAAATTCACTGGGTGTTGAGATTTAATTATATAAAGTTAACAAAGAGTAAAGTTAGTAATTTAGCCTTTAATGAAAAAAAAACGATAAGATATTCATCTACAATAATAATATACATCAATTTCGAATAATATAATTTTTTTAGCTTTTTAAGTTTATACTGCTTCTGTGTGTTTATAAATAAAAGAAAAAGTTTATTAAAGCGTAAAAGTTTTTAACTAACATAAATAGTTTCATTTAAAAATTCTAACACATTCTTAGAATAAAAGTAATGTTATATATTTTGTTATTTCATTATTCCGTTTACGTTACAAAACTTAATTACATGCATAAATATGAAATACGTAATCATATTTTCATCGTAAAGAATGCATATGAACATTTAAACAATTTATTACTGAACAAGACAATAAACCTTCTGATTGAAAATTCCATTATCATTTTCTTTAAAAGGGACGGAAAAAATGACAGAAGTAATTTGTGTTATTGGTTTAGCAAGTAAATCTAGCGGGTATTCGTTAACAATCAAAAATATTTTGTAAATACATTGAAGTGACACGAATATGAATAAAGGAAAGGGAAATGAAAAACCTGTTACATTTGATGATTCATTGCAGATAGCAAAAGGCTATGAGTGGATTTTGGGAGGGTAAAAAGTAAAAAGTAAAAAGTAAAAAGCCACTCTGCTACTTTTGTAAAATAACATATTCCTTCGAAACTGCCATTTCCAGATTTAAATCTGAGACCTACGATTCTTCACCAACGGTAACAAACATCCTTAGACAAACCAAATTTGAAATCGTGGGCCCCGCTGTTTCATTAGATTAATCCAAGCGCGTTCACCCAAATCCACACATAATAATCAACGGTGATTCGGCGGATCTATCATTTCTTTCTTTCTTTATCAAACGGGGAAGTGTAAAAGGAAACAGCGAGAGAGAGAAAATTATGTTATAAAAATATTATATAAAATAATTTAACCAATAAATAAATAATTGTAATAGACCGGGCGAATAGTTGTATTGTAAGATAAAACTGTGTCTAGTTTTATAATTTTTGTTTAAAAAAAATAAAGGAAATGCATGCGCAGGCATTTAGAATTATGAATAATCGAGGGTTTGATCTCTTCACGTATATAGGTACAAATATTCCCCTCCTCTATCGATTTGCTCACCCACTTGATTTCAAATTTGTTACCATGGAAGAGAGAATACATATATATTTTTTAAAGAATACTACGATAATATAGTTTCAGACGTTATTCGTTCCATATTATTATTATAATACGTGAGAAAAGTGACGAATGTGTTTATGGTTTCTCCGTCTTGTCGTCTCTCTCTCTCACGGGTGGATTTATCTAACAATTACGAACAATCTTGCCATATGGAAGCTTCTCAAATTAAAAAAAAAATGAAACTTTTCTTTAGCTTTCTCAATCATATCATATGGCTGAGTTACAGCTGCATCCTGTTGACAATAAGCTAAATATCAAACTAAATGCTGATATATGCGCGTATAAGACATTTTATATTATGCCCATATAACACTCAAATGTTTTGAATATGTTATTTTTAACAACAACAAAATACTCTTATACTAAAACAAAAGCTATTCAAACTCTGTTACAATCAAATTTAATATTAATGATGTTTCTTTAATATATTTATGATAACTATTCATTCTTACGAAAAGAATAGTACGTATTGTTGTTTGATTTAAAAACTTGATTTTTTTATTATATGAATATTTGTATTTAATTTAAACAATTGGTGTAATGTCTAGATAGTGTTTTATATAATTAGGGAGATTTATAAAGGGTATGGTTGATGGTGTGGTGGTGGTTGATAATGAAGTTATTGGGTTAGATAAGAAAAGGCTATCAAGGAACGTTTGAGTTTGGTTTAAGCCAGGCATCTATAGGTGAAAAATTGTGCTCCTACAGAGAAGGGAACAAAGCATTCGGCCTTTAACTGTTTTGATTGAGAGTGAGAATTAGAAAGATTGATGTCTTACCTTCAAAGTTCATGGAAATATGATCGATGGTGCTTAAAATAAGGCTTGGTTATAATATTGAGCATTTGGAAAGGAGCATATGGACTAATGTATCTTTGTTTGATTGGTAATTGATATGTGGGTGGTGCTGGGTGTTTTCTCTCCCAATCTTGAAGCAGCTCCATGTGGGCTAGGTCTCATTCATTTGGTTCATAGTCATTGCATCTCCACTAGGCCATGTTTAATTGCATCTCCTTCACTTCAATCATTGTTCCACTACTCTCTCATGCTCAATTCAAATTTGAATCAAGGTAATTAATCCATTTTCTGACTCGCCTTCATCCTAAATTTCATTATGTTAATTCTTAGTGAATCAGTCTATACATAAGTTATAAGATCAGGATTATATATAGGTGAATGGTTCAGTATCCTTTAGGTTCTTTCACTGATTTGATGCACTTTTAGATATAAAATACGAGAATGGATAGTTTTTTTTAATTTATTACAGATTGTGGGATAAATCGTAAATGAACTTAACGACTTTAATAATGAAACTGTTAGTTCACAAAAACAGTTTTACACTGTTATTTTTTAAATATTAAATTTCAGTTCTATAACCAAAACATATTTAAATAACAAAAAAAATTGACTTTGGTTATCAATTGAAACATAAAAATAAAGAAGAGTCCTCACCTAAGTTATCTCAGCCTTCACCTATCAATAGACATTTTTGCCCTTTATTTATTTAATTCTGAAAAAGTTTAATGATGTTACATCAATCTTCTCTGTTGTTCCAAGTGGTACAGTTATAATTAGAGTGATTCTTCCTACACCTCACTGCCTTCATCCTGCATCTACAATTTTACTTTTTTACCCTTCATTTAATAAAAAAGTCAAAACTTAATTAATGAATTAATGTTTCTTAACCACCAACCATTTTCGTAACTGCCAACAACAACTAAAATTTCTTTTGGCTATAAACCCTAAGCTAAGCTGCAGCCTTCTTCGTTTTCACTGTAGCATAGCAAGCATTGTGTACTGTTTTTGTTATTTTTTTTCACTCCTTGAGTTGGTGGTTATCATTCTCTGGTGGTGAGTTGGTGGTTGAGTTGGTGGTTATCATTCTCTGGTGGTAGAGATCTGGACATTGGTGCTGTGACATTGTTCGGCGAGAGGAAGAAGACAGGTACGTTTCGCGCTCCTAACCGCACTTCGAGGTGCGGAAACTAGGGGTCGCACTTCGAAGTGTGTATTTTAATTTTGCGCCGCACTTTGAAGTGCGTTTGTTATGCATGCTTGTTTTTCTTTAATTTTTTTTTTCTTTATTTCATGCATGCTTTTTTTCTTTAATGTTTTTTGTATTATATTCCTGCATGCTTTTTTTTTCATGTTTTTTAATTATGGTATTATTTTTTATTTTAAATTTCTTATTTTATGTTATGATTTTTTATTTTAAAAAATTAAATAACTTAAATAAAATTAAATACGTAATAAATAATATAGTATGAAAATAATAATATGTTGAAAATAACAAATTCAACAAAATTTAACAAACAAATAAAATAATTCACAATATATTAAAACAAAACATTTTATTTAACAATTAACATAAAAAATTAAATTTATTATACTAACCTAATAAAAATAAAACCTAATAAAATAAATATATACTAATCTAATAAAAAAAATTAAAAAACCTTAAGTTTCAAGAACCGCACTTTGAAATCCGGCAAACAACTAACGCACTTCCATGTGCAGTTAGTCTGCCTTTCTCTGTGCTTTCCACAGATCGAACTGCGGTTTGTGCTTTGCTTTTCGCAGATCGAAATGCGGTTCTCTGTGCACGCATGCGGACGTCTCTGACCACAACTCCAACGGCGTTTAAGCTCTCCGGTGAACGAACACGAACCGAACCTCCGGCGCACGAAGCGAACACCCAAGCACATGCATAGATTATGACAGCAAACAAAACAAAGCAGATGCAAGGGTACTAACCTGGACGCCAGAGATCTGTGAGGAAAACAACCACGACAGGACAAACGCAAACAAAGCGTGGCACGAAGGACGAACGCAAAAGCTTGGCACAACAGGGAGGGCGGAGACAAAATACAGTGGTACAGGATACGGGGGAGAGAAGAATGGCAGAGGAGTAGGACGGAGAGAAAAAGAGGGATGAGTGATTTGGAGAGGGGTGTAGGGTTTGAGTTTGAGATGCGGCAGGGAAGAGTTAAAGTTTTAGTCAACATTTTAAAAATTCAAAATATTCTCATCATTGACTGTGCAAAGGTATACTTGGAATTAAAATATATTTTGGAGGTGCAGGACGAAGGCCGTGAGGTGCAGGGAGAATCACTCTTATAATTATTCATTGTTGGACACTTTTTTATTTATAAAACCTGCATTGTGGATAGTTGTTTGAAAACGAGGAAGTCGTTGTTGAGGCCACCGTTGATGGCGAGGTTCTGGAAGCCACCGGTAATGGCGAGGTTCTGGCACACGTGCGCATCCATCAAGCAACTCTTCACCTCATCCCAGTTCTTGTTGTTGTCGTCGACTAAAAGCGGCACCTGGAGGACCTTCTGGCAGTCAGAGCCATTGTGGATGTGGATGTAAGCAAAGGAGGCCACGGCAAGCACGCCCAAGAGCAAGAAAAAAAACCCTAAACCGCAATTCCAACTACGGTGAATATCAACCGCAACTCCAAGTGCGGTGAGCATACTTCCAAGTGCGGCGACCATGAACCGCATCTCCAACTCCGGCAGTCTCCCAATCGCACTTCCAAGTGTGGCAAAGTCTTCAACCGCACAATCACCACTATAAGAGCTCACCACAACCACCATGACACAACCACCAAAACGAGAACAGGTCTATGAGAATGAAGCGCGAGACTGCAACAAGTAAAATGAGGGAGGAGGGGAGGAACACTCCATGAGAAGAGAGGAGAAAGAAAGGAGGTGTAGGGAAATATGAAATGCGGCAAAGAGAGGCAGAGGAGGAAGGGGTTGGTGCCTTTTTTTTAATTGTTGAATGGGTCAAAGAAAAAAAGCAGTTAAAAAGATTATCTGATAAGGGCACAACTGGAAATATGAAAGAATATAAAAGTACAAGATGAGATGAGTGAGGTGCAGGGAGAAACCACTCAAAAATAAATGAACATTTATGCTTCGATAACCATAAAATAATAAGAAATATTAAAAAGTTATGGATTTGGTTTCAATTTTTACAAGAATAGAAATCAAATACTTTTAAAATTAAATAATATTTTAATTCAAAAAATATATTAGACTTTGGTTTTTTAGGAGAATTGAGACAAAATTGAAGTATTTGGCCTTGGTTCGATTCTTAGAAGAATCAAGATAAAAAAACTCTTAAAATTAATATTTTTTAAAACCTACGAAAAATATGATAGAACAACACATTATATTTATCATATCCAAAATAAGTTAGAATCTAAATACAAAAATATGTTATCTTAGAACAAGTAAATGTGCTAAATACTAATGCAAGATATATCAACATAAAAAGAAATACTTTAAACATAAAAAAAATACTTTAACATAAATATACAAAAAAAGCAATTAAATATATATATAATTAAATTTTTTCATGAACCAAATGACAAATTGTGTCTAGTGCAAAGAACTTGAACAAAAATAATTGCATTAGACTTTTAAATAAATAAAAAACTTAAGCAAATCTCTCTCGCAATTTCGAAATGGAAGCAAAGTGGAAATTATGGAGTTGAGGACGTGGAAGGGAAGAGAAGAGAGGTGAATGGAGGAGTGGTAGCAACATTGAAGCGATATTTGACGACGAAAATAGTGGAGAATGGTGAAAAAACGGTGTTTGTAGAGATACCAAAAAGTAGCGCAAGATAGAAAACAATGTTGCCTTCGTAAAGTTTCTTTTAAAATAATGGTTTAATACATCATTTGGTCCCTACTTTTGGGGGTTTTGTTCAAAATGGTCCCATCTTTTGAAAAAGTTCAGTAAGGTCCCATATTTTGATTTAAAATGTTCAATTCGGTCCTTTTCGTGGACGGCGTTAGAAACTTAACGGTAGTGGTGCCATTGTGGCGAAATTTGAGTGAGCTGTTATGTTTTGATGGTTACGTGGCACTATAAATTGGGGAAATATCCTAAATTGGGGACCCTAAAGTGGAAATTAGAATCAGAAGCCCTAAATTGGGGAAAAATCCCCAATCTTCTCCTGCTTCTTCTTCATTTCTACTCCCTGCAACCTCATCCAGACTAGACACACCTTCTTCACATTCCGAATCAGCACTGCAGCAACTGCGATGAACACTCTTCTTCTACTTCTTTTTCTCCTTTGCTAGACGATTGATTTCAGCTTTTGCTTGGTTCAGCAGCCACTCCACGGTATTGCTAGCTTTGTCAAAGCCCAACATATCTTGCAAACCAAAAAACCTCCTTGCAACATTAAGAGAAAGTCTCATTCTCCTATCCCTCAGTCCCTTGCGGTGCTGTTGGAGGGAAATATGAGAAAGACTAACCGGTTGAGGGTCGGGGTTTTGATATTGGGGATTTTTCCCTAATTTAGGGTTTCTGATTCTAATTTAGGGTTTAGGGTTATTAAAACTTTAGGGTTTTCCCCAATTTAGGATATTTCCCCAATTTACAGTGCCACGTAACCATCAAAACATGACAGCTCACTCAAATTTCGCCACAGTAGCACCACCACTGTTAAGTTTCTAACGCCGTCCACGAAAAGGACTGAATTGAACATTTTAAACCAAAATATGGGACTTTACTGAACTTTTTCAAAAGGTGGGACCATTTTGAACAAAACCCCCAAAAGTAGGGACCAAATGATGTATTAAACCTAAAATAATCTTAGACAGAACTTTATACATCGATTATAATAAAAATTGAAGTCAAATTCTCTCACTTAGATAAAATAATTAAAAAAACAACATAAATTTTGAAATTTTTTTATTCTTTAACAACTGAATTAGAAAAAGATGTATGGCTTCGGTTCTTACAAGAACTGAGGCAAAATAAAGTATTTGGTTTTGGTCGATGCTTAAAATTTTGAAAAAAAATTGGAAATTTTCACGTATCTTTTGGCTTCAATTCTTTAACAACCAAATCATAAAAGAATGTATAGCTTCGATTCTTACAAAAGATACCCTTAAAATTTTGAAAAAAATTTTGAAAAATTTTCTTGCACATTTTGGCTTTGATTATCTAACAAACGAAGCCAAATCTCCTTCCTTAGATAAAATAGTTTAAAAAATAGCGAGAGTTTTGAAATTTTTTGAAAATTTCGCACACCTTTCAACCTTAGTTCTTTAATAATTGAAGGCAAAAGGGGTATATGGATTTGATTCCAGTGCAATAAGGGCCTATAAGTTCGCAAAATTTTCAAAATTGACACTGCGTTTTTATATACTTCCTTTTCTTTAAAATCGAAGCATATTAGGTGAATTAAAAAGACAAATATGCACTAGTGTGTTGTTTAAATGACTTTAACCTACACTGCAGAAGTCGTGCGCCATGAATACAACTTCCAATTTATATTTTCAGAAAATAATAAGTTATATCGGGGTGCACAATTTCTGTTTGATTCTACTAGAGTCATGTCCAAGTCACATGACTTCTTTGCAAAACTTGATTCTACTAAAGTCGTGTCCTATATGAGCCACTTTCAACTTGTAATTTAGGATTCAAAGTTGTGATTTATGCAAATGAATTCAAGTAAGTTGAAATGGTGCTTTGTTTGTATTACTTTTATTTTGACCAAAAGGAAAACCTTTTCTGAGAGGGTGGCAAGTTGGCGGCGAAGTTGAAGATGCAATCTTGGGCATGGGTGAGGGGTGGGGGTTGCATGTGGAGTTGGGTGGTGCATTTCACGGATGTGAGTTTGGAAGAGATGTGGTGACGAAAGGCGAGGTGGAAAGAGGTGATGGGGTTTGGAATAAAATGGTGTTAGTAGAAGTTGCTATAGACATGGTTACGATGATGACGAGAAAGAAGAAGAAAAATATTTTGCATTTGGTCATCTTCGAAATGGACACCTTGCATGTTAATTTTTTTTGCAAATAACACGATTTCATTTTGAAGTCATTAGCTCAATGCAAGATTTACCCTACAACCTGTAATAAATTAAAAAGTTGTCCAATATCCTATCTTGTCTAAAAATGCACTAAAATTATATAAAGAAAAAACCCTTAAAAGAACTTGTATTATTATTCCTTTAGGTGCATCTATCGAATCTCCAACTTTATCATTGTCTTCATAATCTCTAAGGTTTCTTGATCTAGATTTTCGACTTTCTTATAATTAGTAGATACTTATGTCACTTAGTTACCATCTTCAATTTTTCAAGCTTATAGTCTAACTAATAACGTTTCTTCACTATCAACTCTATATCCAATAGTAGAGACATGAACGTCAAAGTCTCCTTCTAAAACTCCCTTAAGTTTTGTCACGTCAACAGTTCACTCGTCATACTATCATCCAACAATGTCTCTTCAATTGTTTTTGTATGATTTTGAGTGTGATATAAAAACAATATCACATTAAATTATAACATTTGTATTGAGAATTAAAATGAGTATAAGTCTCACATTGATTAAAAGTAAAAAAATTGGGTATTATATAAGAATAAAAATTCATATTGTCTTAAATATTTTAAATTGAATGTGCATTATAAATAAATTATGTTGTATAAATGTTATTTATGCTCTCAACTAATATTACTTCAAGATCATACCTGAATGTCGGATAAAAACGGCACAAATTAGGGATGGCATTTATCTGTGAGTTAAACAAATCATTTTGTCCTAGGCTCTTTTTTATTGGGCCTTGGTTTGAAAGAAAGGTAATTGATGGGTTTAAATCGAGCCTTAAGTTAAATAGATAAGAAAACGCGACACCCACCGAAATAGACATATGCGTCTCACTCAAGTTGACAAAGACGGCTACACTAGATAATGACATACTGCAAAATTATGCACCAGTCACCATATCAAGCCAAATAAAACCTATGACAAATTAAAATTTAAAAATAATATTTTTTTTCAATCTAGACAAATATTTAAAATTTGTAATTTTCGTATTAATAAAGTTATATGTATTTTTAGAAACATTACAAAAGTTTAGGTTTATTGAGTGATTAAAATATTGTAATTACTCTTTTATACTCTACTATATTATTTTATGATAATTAGGGGCATAAACAAGCCTAGTTTGGATTTAGACAGTAAAAGTTTAAAATTTAAGTTTGACTCGTTTATTTAATCGTATAGTTTGACTTGTTAAAAAAATTAAGTGAAGTTGAATTTGTTTAACTCATTTACAATTAAGTAAGTTTTGTTTTTTTAAACTAATTTTTTAATATTCTCAATATAGAATCTAATTTCTTTTCAAATACTAATAAGAAAAATATACGCAGGTTTTTTTCCTCAGAAAAACTATACATAAGTAATTTATACAACATTTAAGTTAACGTCTTAATAAAACATAATCTACGTGTGTGTATAAATTACTCATTAATCAAGGTTAACAAAATTTGATCCTGATTAGACTAATTCTAATAAAAAACCTATGAAAAAACTTATAAATACAAGTAAAGTTATTGTTATTGAAACTTTTACTAATATTACAGTATTAATTGCTTAATCAATCAAACTCAAACTAATTTAAGTATTGAATTATTATTAGTTCGTTAATCCGATTAGTTGGAATTTTACCATTTGAACAGGAAAAGTAGCTGAAGAGATTTTTTAAGTTAACACTCGACCACTATCCGAAATAAATATTTTTTAATCTTTTTTTGAAAAAATCACAAATGAATTTTCGGTCTATCCTAGTATATAATATTTGTCGATAAAAAAATTAATATTAATATGATTGAAAATCTTAATATATCATAAATTTATTTACTTCTCAATAAATATATGTTTTATTGAATATTATAATATCATTAGGATTATTCTCCCAGAAATTATGATATTATTAAGATTAGAGAACCACCTGTTTAAATAATATAAATAAAATTATTTATGCTAATTAAGGATAATTATTTATGCTAATTAAGCATATGCATAGTTTTGTACAGAGAATTAAATTTGAAGTTTTGAAAATAGATTTTAAAGCATCTCCCTCTGTCGACAAGTTACTGTCATGAGAATGATCCAGAGAGCTTTTCATAATTGTGAACGCGACACCATCGGTTGTTAATTTGAGTTTCCTCTATCTTAGCTAAGATTGTTATGTACGTTTTCCACAGCCAATACAAATCCACAACCTATTCAATCACTCTAATGCACATCAATTATTGTTCTCTTCTCTTTTTTCTTTCTTTTTTTCACAACAATTTGTTTTTTTTCATCTATTCGAACTAAAAAAAAATCAGAGATATTTTAAGGGGAGTACATCTGAAAAAAAAAATCTACTCATATTTTGTTTAAGACGTTGATGCGCCTTATACGGATAATTTTAAAATTGAAACCGATGGATAGTTGGAATTTATAAAGTAAAAATGACGATATCCTATCAATTATTTTAATTAAATGTGTGCAATTAATATTAATTAAGTTATAATTTTATTTCATCCATTTATTTTTGTTTGCTAGCTTACGCTTTTCACACTGTCTTGACAAGTAAGCAGTGGTGAGATTCGAAAACTAGAGCAAAGAAACCATGTGCTGTGTTTTGTTTGTTTTCATGATTCAGTAGATTAGAATTCAAAGGTTTAAACAACACCAAATACTATTCCAAAAAGCGCATGAGCAGTGACTGACGCTATATAGTGCAACCCCACTTCATCCCCTTTAACTATTATCCAAACCCAACAACATTTCTGAAGCTTGGCATACACAGAAATAGAAAAGCTCTCACCTTGCAGACAATAAAGTAATGGAAAACAAAGAGAGAAAGATTATGGTGGCTGTGGATGAGAGCCAAGAGAGCATGTATGCCCTTTCATGGTGCATCACCAATCTTGTTACTGATACCAACAAGCTTGTGCTTCTTTATGTCAGGCCACCCTCTGCTTTCTACTCCTTGGATGCTGCAGGTTTTACTTGATTAATTACACTTTCTCATTATGTAATTATATTGTTTGAACCTTATCTTAAAATCATGTTATTGACTCAGTTGGTAATGTTTTACAGGGTATATCTTTTCCAATGATGTTATTGATGCTATGGAAAAGTACAGTATGCACCTGGTTAATTCAGTGATGGAAAGAGCTGAAGCCACATGTAGAAATTTGAAGGCTACAAATGTAGATCCACCTTACATGGTCATTTTTGAGGGTTTGGTTTTGCTGTTCTGGTTTTGATTGTCTGAAATTGGTGATTTTGCAGGTGAACATGGAAAGGGTAGTTGGGGTAGGAGATGCGAAGGATGTAATATGCAGTGTGGCGAAGAAACTAGAGGCTGATACCTTGGTCATGGGAAGTCATGGCTATGGATTCTTTAAGAGGTAACAGTTTATTGATTTTATTTGTGTTTAGAGGGACGTGCAGTATTTTTATGACTTAATCGGATTCTTGGTTGTAATTTGAAGGGCAATCCTTGGAAGTGTTAGTGATCACTGTGCCAAACATGCAGAGTGTCCGGTTGTAATCGTGAAGCACCCGTAAGAGAGATTGGTTTTCTGGACATAGCTTTAACTACTTCCTGTTGCTGCCCATGGTTTGTGTATATAAGTTTTACTTTTATTTTATGTTTTTGCTGTGGTTGAATCGTGGTATAGGTTGTATTCTAAAGGTTGGAAATCATGAAATGACATGAACGTGTGCTTTTGCCAAGTTAATCAGGTTTACCCAAAATAACCATACTCAGGTCCTCGAAGAACCATTGGTGCAAAACAGGACATAAATCTTATGATATAAGACCGTTAACTCTTTTAGTTAACCATTTGAGACTAATTGATTTTAAGAAGTTCTCCATAAAATTGATTTATACTTAGTGGAATAATAGAGTGAACAAATGACAAATTCTAATATTATTATATGAAGTAAATTTTAAATTTATTTTAATTGATGTATAATTTCTAATAAAAATCTTTAAATGAATATGGATGGAGAAGGTTGATATCAAATACTCATAGAACAATTGTACAGTATTTTGAATAGTTTAAAATAATAAATGTACAGATTTTATTATTAATTATTGTTAAAGTTTGTAATATATCCTTATGGAGCAGAAACTGAAAAATAAAAGGGGTTACTTAGTAAAGTTGCAGGTGGCGTGCTGCATTGATACTAACTAATCCTAACCGAAGAAAGACGTGAATGCAAGGGCTTGTGTGATATTGGAAAAGCAACTTAATGCCTATTGCTTCCTGCACCCCCATAGATATATTACCTGAACTCCCACACTAACTGGAAAATACTCAAACTCTTTCATCATTGCATCGTACTGTCATTGTTGTTGCTAATGTCGGCATTGATGTCGCAGATGAATAAGAAGAGAGGAAAAATTGCTGCAGAGGAAGAAAAAGAGAAAAAATATAGAAAAAAAAAACTTGTTTGGAAAGCTTTTTTCAAAACCTATTTCATGTGTTTCAATTTTTGAAACACATTTCATAGAGGATTGCTCCAAATAAAACTCATTCCAAAAGACATTATATACATTTCATATGTTTTGAAAATTTTCTTCAGAAAAATTTGTTCCAGAAAATTTTCAGAACATATAACCTGAAAATCATTTTTACGGTGATTTTGAGAAATTGAGGAGTGTGCAAAGAAATTGTGGGGATGCAGAAGTAAAACTCCAACTTAATTTTGTGAGCAACCAAATAGACGTAACCTAGATAGAGCTGGGCCAATAGTTTTATGGGCCTAAGAAAATTTTAATCTCCGTCGTACCCCTGAATTAAATAATATTAAAAATGAGGGCCACACACACCCCATAATCTCCATATCACCATTTTTCCTTTATTGGATTCACCATTTTGGAAAAGATTTATGTTTTATACATTTTAGAATGACTGTTCTGGAACATTCATTTTGAAATTATTGTTTCAGAAGTAAAAATACATTCTAAATTAAGACATACATATCAGAATACATAAAAAAAAGTTTCAGAGTGTTTCGGAATTTTTTTTACATTCTAAATTAAGTATTTCAAAAGATATTTTCATATCTGCAAATACATTCTGGAACCGTCATTCGATTAAAAAAAAAAACAATTCAGAACAAGTGTTACTGAATGTGTACTGATAAGACCTCCCGGCATAGACCGAGCGCCCAGCCATCTAGTAAATGGACGTCCGCCCAAGAGCTGGACGTCCGCCCATAATGGAACGTTCGCCCAAGAGCTGGACGTCTGCCCAAAATTGGACGTTCGCCCAAGAGAAGACGCTCGCCCAAGAGTGGAACGTCCGCTCTCAAGAACCGGACATCCATCCAAGGACGTACGCCCAAGGATAGGACGTCCGCCCAAGGATTCGTCGTCCGCCCAAAATGGAACGTCCGCTCTCAAGAACCAGACATCCATCCAAGGACGTACGCCCAAGGATAGGACGTCCGCCCAAGGATTCGTCGTCCGCCCAAAGTGGAACGTCTGCCCAATGTGGAGCGTCCGCCCAATGCGGAACGTCCGCCCAAGGAGTGGACGTTCGCCCAAGAGCTGGACGTTCGCCCAAGAAGTAGGACGTTCGCCCGAGGACTGGACGTCCGCCCAAGAGCTGGACGTCCGCCCAAGAGCTGGACGTCCGCCCAAGAGATGGACGTCCGCCCAAGAGCTGGACGCCCACCTAGGGTAAACATCCCTGACCGTCCATCATTCCCAACCGACGCACTTCGCTGATTACACGGTTAAACGCTAAGTGACACATTAAGTCCTTAATGAAGATTAAGGTATTATTGGGCCGTTCCCAGGCCCCCAAAAGGTAAAAGCCCATTACAACTCACTATAAATAAAGGTCTCAGGTATGAACTCTGACCAACTTGATAACGATGCATACATGCATCACAGTCGCTCTGTCATATTACTGACTTGAGCGTCGGAGTGCCTTTAGCAGGTACCCGGCCCCTCCCCACTGGGAGGGTGGAGCAGCGCTAAGGAAAGGGAGGAGGCCCGCCCAGCTTGGAGCTGAAAGCAAAGGATCATCTGCCTGGAGGGGAGGACGCCCGTCCAGCTTGGTGCAGAGAGCGAGCGTCCGGATTGGAGGACGTCCGCCCGGTTTGGAGCACAGAGCGATCGTCCATCTTGGTATCGCCCGCCAGTGAAGCTTGCTTCGGTTCGTGGGATCCAGTTGAAAGTGTCCGCCCGTTTCCGACGTTCGTGATCGCTCATCCGCCCGGCTCCAGCATTTGCCATCATCCGCCCGGCTCCAGCGTCCGGATCGGTCGCCCGTTCGTTCATCTTCGTCGTCCGCCCGTCCGCCATCAACAGTAAGTTCGTGTGTTTTAGCATGGTCCGCCCAGATCCAGCCGAAACAGAATGTATTTCTAAATTCGAAAATAACTCACAGAACACTTATTTAAAAAAAAAACTAATTGTATTCTAAAATGATTATTTCAAAATATATCTCGAGATTCAAAAATACATTCCAAACCTCTTAACCACTAGTGTAGTAATGGCATTTAACATATGTTATTTTGGCCTTTTAACGTCACTTTTAGAACTGGCGTCTTTGTGGGTGACGTTAATCAAACGTTGAACTTAACAGGTCCGACGTCTTTATAGATGTCGGTTACTACATGATCCGATATCTAAAGGGCTTTATAGACGTCAGACATTGCATTAACCGACGTTTACTGCAGCTTGTGTCTTTGGGTAGCGTAGTAGCACCTTCTTCCTTTGCTAGTTTCGTCATAGAAAATGTTGCGTCTATTTGATCTCTTATGACATTTCAATCGAAAATCGAATCTGGGTCCTTGCCTAGTTCCACTAAAACCGCCAATGAAAACGAACGGTGACAATAGAACTAGGCAAGGACCGAAGTTCGGTTTTGGGTTGAAACGCTATAAGACATCCAAAAGACGCAAGTTTTTCTTACGAGGAAACTAGCAAAGGGAGAATGCGGTACTACACTACCCAAAGACACGAGAAAAACTGCACCAAAACACAACAAAAACTAATTTTAATCGGTTCAAATGAAAGATAATCAACCAAAGACTAATATAATTGAATAAAAGTACGTTTAAACGGTTTAAAAGAGACAAAAACGCACCTGAAAAAGCAATGTCACGGAGAGAAAAGGCGAGAAGGAAGACGATGAAGTGCTCATAACTGTGGGTTTGATGTCTGATTTAACAGCAAACTAGACGTCGGCTCCCCAGGTGAACCGACGTCTATTGTGGCCTAGACGTCGGGACCCTTACTAATATGACGTCCAAAAAAACTTTTCACCTAACTCTGTCAGGCCATCTAGACGTTAGATGGCGGGATCCGACGTCTGTACGACGGAAAAAAATAACTTTTCATCCACCTGTCAGACATATACACGTCCGTTAGGAGGGACACCGACGTCTATAATCGAATATAAACATTGGGGTGGCGGGATCAAACGTCTCTAAGGCAGAAAAAAATGACCTTTTATCTACCTGTCAGACATATAGACGTCTGTTAGGAGGGGCCCCGACGTCTATAATATTATAGACGTCGGGGCCCCTCCTAACAGACATTTATATGCCCACTTATTTACGAAAATGCTACCAGTCAATAATTTACGTTGATTATTTTGTAGTCCGACATTTACGGAATTACGTTAAAATTCAATTCTTTATAAACGTAGAATGTATTTTGTCATATTTTTCAGATTAATGTTTCGAAAATATTTTCTGGATTTAAAAATACTTTTCAAAAAAACAATTAATGTAGAGAGTATAAAATATAAGAGTTGTAGAGATCGTTATTATAATTTTAATATTTTGGAATTTATAACAATCTGTTAAAAATGATTGTCATATTTTTAAATTTGCTTTCAGATTTTTAAATGTAAATTACTCATTAAATCATTATAATCAAATTATATAAGATTATTTTTTTCAATGGATAATACAGTGAATCTATGTCTATCCTTTAAGACATCGTTGATCTTAAGCTATGTATTTTATGAATTTTACTTTTTAAAAGATTTCCACTGAATCAATACTTATCCAAATTGATAAACAAGACAAAGAAAGGACCACAAAAGAGTGATTGAAGAGAAGATATTAGTATTGTTTAGGATTAAAAATGCGTTCAATCTCTAATAAATTATCACACTTTGTATTCCTTACCAAAAAAAAAGTTGTTTTTAATAATTCTTTTGTTTGTCTAAAGTATTATGGACTCTGTTTCATTGAAATGCTACTTAGCACTTTAGGAACCAATAACAATATAAACAAATTACTAGAGAAAGTCAAAAAGAAAAAAGATAAATATATATATATATATATATATATATATATATATATATATATATATATATATATTTAAGGTTATCACTAATTATGTAATATAATTTTGTGGAATTAGAAAAAAACAACCTATAAGGAAACAAAGCTAAAATAAAAGGACAAAACTTTACTATAATACTCTCCATCCATTTAATTATTTCTTTTTAATTATAAAATGTTTTAGAGAATTTGTTTTTATTTATCCATCATTTACATTCTATTTGTTTCCAACAATAAAGACTTGGTGAGTAAAAAACAAATGCTGAGATTTTCGAAAAATAATACATCCAATCACGAAAAAATAATTACACAGCAAACTTTCTATCCTTAATTACATGCGAGGATATCCGAAGAAAACTAACAATTTATACTTTAAATCATCTTATAAATAAATAATAATAATTGAAATTAAATAAAATTAAATAAAATACAATAAAACATTTAATTTTTATTCTAACGTAATAAATAATTAAAATATATAAATATAAATAATAATTAAATAATAAATTAAATTAAATTAATCAATTTAAATTTTGATAGTGTAACATGTTATTGTTTTGAAATATAAATTTTATGAATTATTTTCTAAATATATCAATATCCGACCAAATTTATCATATAATATCAATTGAATCTATTATTCAATTTCATGTCAATTTTTCCCATCCTTTGTATTATTTTACAGTCTCATTTCCTTGATTTCCTTTTTTTTTTTTTTTTACTTTTTCAAATTCAGTATTGAATGCAAATGCGCCCTATTTGAACAGTGGTGATCTTGACAACACACATTCACCTATAATTTAGGAATTTGAGAAAAAAATGCTTTGTTAATTGAAGAAAAAGTGCTTTTGAAAACTTTCTGACTCCTAATTAGCCACATATTCCAAAAGGCACAGACAAAATAAGGTATATTAGATTACTCAAATTGAACTTCAGCCATTAATTAAGGATAGAAAGGAAAAAGAGAGAAAGTGCATGATTGTAAATTGTAATTATGATGACTTAGGGAATGAAAACAGGTGTTTCATGGTATTCTAGGTATAACATATCTTACCCTTTCTATTTAGTTTGAGGTAAAATTTAAGTTTCAGATTTAGTTTTCTTTTTGAAAATTATAGTCACTTCTAATAATTTTATTTTGAAAACGTACGTCTTTTACTATTTTAAGTGGTTTAAATGGCGAGTAAAGGATAAAAAACGATACATTTCAAAGTAATAAAAAAATTAAAATAGATAGAAACTCTTGAAAATTATAACAAACTAAGAATCAAATTTGGAAAAGTACATATTTTACCTTTGATCTTACTAGCCAGTGTTACAAGGGCATTATTTATAAAATTAAAAAAAAAACATATAAGAAGGTATATAAAATTTGAAAAAAAAACTTTTCCGAAGATTAATAAGAAAATATATTTTAATTTCTTATCTAATTTGAGTTGATGTTTGTTTAGTAGAGGAAGCTTTTATCAATGTGGGTTAATTTGTTTTTCAAATTATTTATCTGGATAGCTTTTTTAAAAAAATTACAAAAGGAAGTAATTCTTTTCATTAATTATTTCTGATTAAGTCATGAAAATAGAGTATGTCTTCAGTATTAACGTTAGAGTCGTGAGATTCAAAATGACTTCAATCAAATATAATGTAATTAATTATATACTTAATTAAAGTTGTGAAAAAATTAAGCTAAAGTTGTGCAGAAGTTGAACGATTTCTTCCAAAATCAAAATTATATTAAAATTGTGTATGAATTAGATAACTTCTACCAAAATAAGATACGGAAGTCGTACATGGAGGTGACAACCTCTTCAATTTTTCAAATTAGCTTTACAGTTTATTTTATTATTCATTTTTTATTTTTTTATTTTTTGTATAAATTTGATTGATAAATGTTCATTTTTTTAATGTCTTTTAATTTTTAAAAAAATACAAACAGAAGTAAGTCTTTTTATTAATGATTTCTTATGAAGTCATGAAAACAGAGTACGATTTCAATATTAATGTTAAAGTCCTGAGATTCAAAAGTGATTTTAATCAAGATTAATGTAATTAATCATACACTTAATTAAAGTTGTGGAAGAACTAAGTTAATATTGTGCAGTGATTAGACTACTTTTTCCAAAATCAAAATTATACTGAAATCGGGTAAGAATTGGATAACTTTTATCAAAATAAGATATACTAAAGTCCTGCGTGGAGGTGACTACTTCTCCAATTTTTCAAATTAGCTTTATAGCTTATTTTATTATTTCATTTTTTATTTATTTTATTTTTATATAAATTTGATTAATAAATGTTCAACTTTTTTATTGTCTTTTAATTTTTATATAATCATGTTTTTCCCATTTTTAAATATTTCTTTAAATAATTTTATTTTTTAATTTTTCTTATTTTAAATTATTATTTTTTGAATGATTCTCTTAATAAATGTTTTAAATTTGTGTAAACATTGTTTTTTCTAATATATATTTTTAAAATTTTGACTAGTAAATAAAAATTAAAAGTTTATAACAATTTTTTACTTTTTAATATCTTTCTTTCTAAAACTTCTTTATACATAAATTCTTAAAAAACATTAAAATGGATAAAAATTATATAATAAAATTTCAGAAATGATTTATAATTGTAATAATAATTTTACTATTTTTTGTTTTCATAAATAAAAGTATACTCAAGTAGTGCCGTCAAAATGGGTTGAAACTCGTGCCGGCTCACCACGAGTTTGAGCCAGGTTGGGTTGGAAAAAAAATGCAAAATTTTTTATGCGAGCCAATTTTGACCTGGCTCACTAAGAATCTGGTTTACATGGGTTGAACCCGTGGAGGGTCAGGTTGGCTCACTAACCCACCTATTTTTTTTAATTAAATTATTTATTCAAATCCTATTTCTTTTATTGAAATCAAATTAATTAAATTAATTATTCAAAACGACCTTTACTTAGCAATAGAGTCTTTCGCGTTGTTGTCTTTCCAAAAATTTCCTTATACAAATAAACCCTAAGATTATAGATGGGATAATATTATAGATGGAGATAAAGAAGAGAATGCTTCAAGAGAGCATAATATCGTGGATTTATCCATTCAGGACTCAAATTTAATAGATGAATAATATTATAGATTGGATAATTCAGGAATATATCATTTGTTTTATCTTGTGTTTAGACCTATCTACAAGCATGACAATTTTATCTTTTGCTATATATTGTTGTTAACGGGTATATGTAGTTTCTTGGTCAAACGTTTGTGTATGTCTCATTAAACTAAATTGGTAAAATTTTATGCTCGATAGCTTAGAATATATATAACAATATATTTTTTTTTTGTTTTATTTTCTTTTATATCAATTGGTCCAATTATTATTGTTTCAATTTGATCCATCAAAGTAAAAGTTATAAGAATGTCAGAAGAAGAGAGTGAAAAAAAGTTAATTAAGTGAGCTAATGAACTAACCCGTTTAACCTATCAACCCGTGGTGGGTCGGGTCGAGTTTGAATTTTTTCGACTCACTAACAAATGAGTCGGGTTGGTTCACTAAATAGCCAATCCGTGGTGGGTTGGGTCGGGTCGGGTCAGATTACTCGTTTTTACGGCTCTCGACTCAATTATGTACGTAATATATATATTTTCACTTGTATGTATAAAGAAATATTAATTGCAATATGTTTGCATGCTTTACTTTTATTTCATGTAAAATATGAGATGTGTTACTCAGAAATGAAAAACCATATTTTAAATTTTAATATTAATATAAATTATTCCATATCTTATACAATAATTAATATCATTAAAATTTGAGTGATGTAGGATAAAGGATAACGGTTTTTTATACATAATTGGAAACATTTAAAAATTTGGGTAAATAGTTATAATTTTTTTAAAATTCTAAATTATATGAGAGTAACTGAATTATGTACCATTAATAAGAATTTGAAATTTTCTTTAATTCTAATATCATGATTCGCCTTTTTATATTTTTTTTCTTCAGATATTAATTTGACTAGGACATAGAGATATTATTGGCTTAATTACTATTTGAGAGTTAAAATCTCAACATTATGATTATGTAAATAGCAATAAAAATAAAATTTACACTAAAATAAATTATATTTATTTTTTATTTGATATAATTAAGATGGGTTTATTGTTAACGTTAAGTCATAATTATTTTACAATCATTCTTAGTTATATTTCCTTAATCACCGTAAATATTAATTTTCAGCCGTTAATGTCAAACATTAGTTTTTCGTTTTTGTAAATTAAAATTATTTTTAATTGATGTTAATTAAGATTTTTTAAATTAATATTAATTGAAGTTGTTTTGGTTAGATAAAGTAGATCAGTGATATTTCTCAATTAATGTTAATTAGGAAATTATTGACCAATAGGAGAATTACGTTTCGGTTAATGTCGATTGGAATTTTATACCATTAATCAAGATTGATCAAAATAAAATATTTTTAAACTATTAACGACTATTTAACATTTTAATACTTTTTTATTCAATGATAATTCACAAAAATCAATCAAAAAATAAAATAAATTTAAATTTAATCTATTTGAATCTTTTATAAAATAAAATAAAATTTAGGTAAACGGACAATAACAAAGACTAACTAACTATTGGTAACTTGTTCAAAACAATAGAATGATTATTGTCAAGAATGGACCCCATTTTCATAAATAAAAAAAGTAAAAAAATAAAATAAAAGCACAGTGTGTGTGTGTCGTAACAAATCTAATTATGAATTGGGCGTTAGATACAGTTTGTTTTCAAAAGTTAGATTGACAATCAGTGAAGCACTGTGACCCACATATAGGTTAACTGTTTAAACCAACTAATCATTTCATTGCGTAATACTTTTTTATATTTAATATTTTAATTTCGTGTTTCTTCTAATTTAACGAAATATTTATGACGTCATTTGATTGGAGCAATCAGTTTAAACGGCTGCAATTAAAACTGGACTTCCGCCGACCACACTCTTCCAACCAATTCTAACAACGTTGAATGGTACATATAAGTTGAAGGGTCAGACAAATAAAAAATAATAAAATTTGTAATAAACATTCTCGTTTATCGTAATTTGACGTGAAACTAATTAATGAAAAAGAGTTGTGCAATTCCTACAAATGGAAAAGGAAATAGTTTATATAAACTCTCGTGTAAACCTTAAATTATAATTAAATAAGAAAAACTATTAAATGATAAAATTTATCATAATTACCGTAAAAGCCGTATTCGCTGTAAATTTGTATTGACTGTAATTTATTTTAACGTTTTACGCTATTTGATATACAGAACTTTTAGCTAAATTAAATTACTTTTTGATGTCCAACTGGTAAAACTGAGAAGTAATATGATAACATTAAGAATCGAATCAAACGTACCATTTAAATATAATATCGTATGACAATAGTTAATTAGCAATTATAAAACGTATATAAGACTTAATACCACTTGAATGTATTTATAACATATTTATATTTATCAAAATATATTAATAAGTTTATAGTATAATTTTTAATTATAAGGTTATGTAATTTATTCACAAATAAAGAAAACATTTAAAATTATGAATTTTATAATAATTATAAAATAATTTACAACATTTTTATTGGATAATTTTTATTATAACATATTTAATTTTTTAGTAAAAAGTATATTGCAATTATTTACAAAAAAATAAAAAATCATGTCAGGGAATACCACATAAAAATAACTTCAATTGAAATTCAAAATATTTTTCGTTTCATTTAAATTTTATATTAAATTAAAATTTAACCAAATCAAATCATATGTAATTTTTACATTTACTTTAAGTGACTATTTAATAAAAGTTCCTATAATAATACATGAAAAGTGTTTATATAGCCCATACAATACTATTACACAAACCAAAATCATAATGTATACACGAAGTCTCGAGAAAGATAAAGTTGAGGTTTTTTATAAGCAGATGAAGTTCATATTATGAATGTTTTTACTTAATTGTATGCTAATTGCATTCGTAAATCTTTATTCTTCCTTAACAATGAAATCCAAAAATGACCGTAATGTTGACTCTTTTCTCATCTAACCAGTGTCTATGATTGCAATTTCCGAGGCTAAGTTACAAGAAAAGTGCGCCATGAATGATGCCACATTATCCATGGTTCCTTCCACTGCAGGTCAAGCTCACGACCAAACCAACTAGTCATAATTCTGGTCGTTGATGCTTCATCATATTAATGATAGCGTACATCACAGACTACCCATTAACTAATGCTACAAATACATGTACATTTTGTGTTGACCATGGTTACCCTCGGACAGAGAAAGCTTACAAGCTTCCAATCACACCACATGCAAGCAACAAAAACTTCATTTTAATTCAGTAGCACGTCCCTAACAATACATACTTAATATTTTGGGAAAAATATTATTTAATATAATTTATTATATCATTAAGAAGAGTTTTGAAATTGATTCCTGTTTAACTTTTACCTCAATCAAAATCGTGATCCCCGGCTAGAAATAAGGATAAGAAGAAATGAACGAAAGTGTGACATTGAGTGGGTTAAGGAAAAGGATAAATGTGGCAGACATAAGTCAAATTTCGAAGTGACATTGTAACAGACACAAAGGGCAATACTGATCTAAAACGAGAACAACCAAGTCCACCATTATGTGCGTCACAAGATGTAGCGGTTTAACAAACATCAATTCTTTACCAAACGTGCCCTTGACGTAGGTTTTCAAATCCCAATATAATGCAACCCAAACCCAAACTCTTTTACTTCAACTCAATCTAAGTCACACTCCTTTTCATTGTCAGAGATGGGGAACCAAGTCTCACTTCGTCCCTCAGATGCCAGGGGCAAAATCGTCTTGTGGGACGGTTCCGTGCATGAAATTGAGCAATCGGTGACGGTGGCGGAGCTCATGCTGGAGCACCCAGAACAGGTGGTGGTTGAGTTGCATTCGGCAGTGAACCAGAAAAGGCCAACGCCATTGCCGGCTGATAACAAGTTAGAAACAAACAAGGCGTATCTGATGCTTCCCGTGAGGCGAGGGAAGCCCGTTGGGTTAAGCGGGGAAGAAGCTCGACGCATTCTCTTCATCCTTAATTCTGCTCTGCATTCAAAGTCTCTTGTGGGGTCGTCAAAGTTTGTTCCTTGGCTTACGCGTTTGTGCCAGAACACTACGATTGTGGAACCAGGGAGAAAGGAAGAGGAAAGAGAGAAGAACGAAGAAAGGTGTCAGTTTTCAGAGCTTCTGCCGGAAATTCTAGAAGCGAGGCCGGAGTATTTGAATAGGCAATTGTCGGGAAAAGGGTGGAAACCTACTTTGGACACCATTAAGGAGAAGAACATTGACAGAAAACACACTCATTGGTTGTTCCTCAGGACTTTCTAGTCCTGCACATTTAACCTCTACCAAACTTTAGTTTCACTTGGAGTTTCATTTCGATGATCTACTCAAAATTTGCAGACACGGTTAAATAGATTATCGAAATTAAACTCTCCCACTTGTTAAAAGAGTTTTTGTTTTTGAGTATAGTTCATCAATCGGTGAAAATGTTGTGGTGCCTTTACGCGGTATGTATTCTATGACATATACCCAATGAAATCGTCAATTACATACAAAGTTCAGACTTGTAATTTTGCTCAGATCAATACAACTTATATCAATATTGTAGAGTTAACATGGAATGCAGTTAAAGATATTCTTCCATAACATTTATTTCTCTTTGCTCCTTTTCTTTATGATTGAACTTTGCAGTGTAAAAAACTTGTTCTCATCAGAGGTACAAAGAAAGAGTTGAAGAAGCTAATTTATAATTGTTTATTAACCAGATTTTTTTTTATTAGATAATGAGATTAATTCTATGTCCTACTGTTATAAAATATTTTCATATTGAATCAATCAGAAATTATTATAAAAGTTAACAAATATATTATGTATAACGTAATTTGTAAATAACCAATATATAAGTTTTTTACATGGCATGGCCTGGTTTGCGAAAATTATTTGGAAAGAATGTTATATAAATCAAAAGGTAAATTTTTCAAAAAGATATTTGTATGCCGTTAATTATAGGGTATAACTATTCAAATTAAACATGACAAAGACACATTAGGGGTTGGCATTATTTGGCTTTTATGAAAATAATAATAAAAATTAGGCTATGCATTTCATGGAATCAGAAAAAAGAAAGTTCAATTTTAAAGCTATACCACTTTGTTTTATAAAACTGGATTCAAAATCATTTTAGATCTTAATCTTGAAACTAGCTCTCTTTTCTTTCCTTTCAAAACTAATATCCTTCCAATTTTTTTAATATATATAAATTAATATATATCACAAATAATTTATTTTAATTTTAGTATATTTTGTGTATGTAGTATTCCCAAAAATATTGTATATTTATTTGACACTCAAAATATTTATAAAGATTTGTTACTGTTGTTGAGGATGTAAGTGTTTGAGGAGGTTAATATCCTTTCCATTTTTGCACATCATGTACCGACTCCGAGTATGTGTTATAAAATTCAAGCTTCATAAAATTTTAATAGGTTTTACTTAGATTTGATATTAGAAAGAAGGATCAAAAGAAAACCTCTTATAAATATATCTCTTTAAATGGGTTTGACTTGAAGAGCCTGTTCATATAACTTATGATTCACGTTAGGAAACTTCAAAAACAATGTTAAAAAAGAAACAGGTTTTTTTAGCCTTGTTCAATGTTCATATAGATTGAAGCCTAATTGATCAATTTATTTATGGATATACTGATATGCACTTATTAAATGTATTACTAAACATAATCTTTCTGTCTAATTATGTTAAGTACTAGAGAGGTGGTTTGATATTTGTGAGGTAAATAAAATGTTAAATTCTCGTTTAGACCAATTAGTAAAAACATTCAGCGAACAACATCTACAACGTGTATATATTGTGGTACTTTGATTAAAATGGTGAATTTTATAGTGATATTTATTTGTTTTAATTACATATATGTTATAAAAGGTGAGACATGTTAATATGATTATGTCATAAACAAACTATAATTTCTTTTAATTTTTAATTAAATAAAAAATAACTCGTTGACTTAAGGACCTAAGATGGGATGAAATTAAGTAAAAAATATATATAAGTCAAGTTAGCCCATAAATTAAACCGACCCAAACTGGTAGCTACTTTTAACGACCCTACTTATAACGTCTCAAGCCTTCTACTTTAGTATTTGAGGAAACTATATAAACAGGAAAATTGGTACAATTCCACAACTAATTAAATGCTGCACTAGAATCTGATGGTGACAAAAATTTAATTAAAGTTTTTTGTAACTTAGTATTTTAGTGTTATTGGGAAAAATGAGAAAACTGGCATGTAGATTATTCTTTAAAACAAATAAGTTCAAGTATAACCAAAAACAAGCTCCCCGGTCCTGGGTATACCCGGCCCATTAACCAATCAACCAGACCCAGCATACACAAACCAAGCTTAATACAATTTAGTTAAAAAATATTTACTTAAGTCCATTAGATTTGGATATTTTTTTACTTATAGTTGGGTATAGTGAAATTTAATATTATGGAACTGATAAATATTCTGAATTTTATCGATTTTCATACTTGTATTCATAGGAATATATTAAAACAGTATCAAATATCAATTGAAAAGATATCTTAAATTTTGTCAATTAAATGTGCATCAAAATTAAATTTAAAGAGTATAATATATTAGGTAAATTTTTATTCTGCTTTGGATGAAGTCAAATGTATAAACATGATTTCATATTTGAGTGAACGCTATTTTGCATAACCTCTATTACTTTATATTTAAAACATGTATCCTAGATTTTAAATTGCATACGAAATTGAAAGCGCATGTTTTCGCAATTACAAATGTTTTGTTTCTCCTTCCTTTGTATTACGGGCTCACCATTTTTTTCTTAAATCTGAAGCAAAGTTACGTAAATTTATAGGACACAAAAGTTATTGTGATTTGTTTGCTTTAATTTTTGGGTCCATGGAAAAGTGATTATGATTGCATATGCGAAAAGGATTGCAGAATAAAACATTACAAGCCTGGTAATAAGGTTGAAACATCTTTCGGTATGGGTTGGCAATGGACAACACCAACAACAACGTATCATGACCGTCCAAAACAGACAAAACAAATAATGAACAAAGAGTTAAACGTTCTTAGTTACATATAGTAACAAATGACAGTGATAAATATTTATTATTTATTTTTATTTTTATTTTTAAATTTGTATTTATTTATGATTAATGTAATTTCTTTATGGAAAATGTAATATATTTTTTTTGTTTTGTTATTTTTAGAGGAAAGTGGAAATTTAATTAGAATGATTATTTATCCTCATAATCTTCTCATTCAGTTATAACTTGTTCGCTCGAAGTATATTCTTTCACTCAAGTGAGCATGATTAGTTAATAACAAAACAGTTGATTTTTTGTCTAATGAATGAATGTCTGCTCACTCAACAAAAGATTAATTTCTATAAGTGGTTATTTAGTCGAGAAAGAAAAAGGAAAAATAGTCTAATTGTGGAAATATGTAGAAATGCATGAATTGATCAAAAGTTATTCTAAAGCATCAAAACGTCGTTTTTCATCAATTTCTATCAAACTTGTATGTTTTAGATTATTAGGAATAGTTAAACTCCATTTTCATTAAGATTGGATATAATGTACTTAAACTTGTGCACTAGAATCTTGTTCATTCATATGTTTTTTCTTAAATTTAATGTTTATGTTTGAAAACTTCATGCACCCGAATGTTTCAAATTATTGGGAAGTGATTTGAAACATAGACATAGATAAATCACTCCGGAGAATTGGATATAGGAATGATTTCAAGTTCTCTTGGTCATTGTAGATGGACTCAATGCAAATTGAATATTAAATGGTTTAAGGAATTAGTAATTTAACATATAGATTTAAAACATGTTTTAAAAAATTAGGACTTATAAACTTTTGATATAAATATTTCAATGAAATAGAGATAATTTATGTGGAATAATTAGATTCTTTGATTCATGAAATCAATCCTAATGAAATTTTAATGGAATCATTTCACATTTGAATAGTTTTAATGATTGCAATTTATTTTAATACATTATTCTTTGAGTTGTATTAAAATTATAATTATCAAAATTATAATTAGTAAATTAGCATAAGACAACCAAACATAATTTTTTTTAAAAATGAAAATTGTTCTAACCAAGAATCATGGGAACTCCTCTCTTTTTTTTTCTCATTATCACCCTTTCTAAAGAATTATTCTAATATGAATATCTTTCTTTTTATTGTCAATATTTATCATATTTATTTATAGGATACTCCTTTAAAATCATTTAAAGTAATTTAAATGTTATATCATAATTTGCTTATTAAACAAAAGAAACATACATAAACACAATTAATATAATAATATAAGAGACTAATTTTAAATCGTCAAATTAATTTATAAAATTTCAGTTTCTATTATGAAACTCCCATTCTAAACAGATTTTATTATAAAATATTTCAAGATTTCTTCTAAAAGTAAATTATTCACCGAAAATTATTCAAAGATATTTATATTAATTTGTGATAATTTTAAAACTATTCTTGAACAAAATGCATTCTACATTTTTCTGCGCATTTTTAAGAATTTACTAACACTGAAAAGCCATTCGGGCCGGCTCCTGACAACATCGTGATCTTCTGTTCCCAGTAATGCTCTTTTTTCATGTGTTTGTTTCCTTTGATCCCTTCTATTCATTTTTTTTTTTTGAACTTTGGGTCTCTGCAATGAGTACAGTTAGAAAGTTCAAGTAATCACTCAAATATGAATAAAATTGTTGCATATAATGTAGTTCTAGAAGTCCTACTATTTCATTTTAACTCTCAAGTTGAATGCCTAACAGACCATTTAGGAAAAGTTTCATTTTATGTGTTTCTTATTCATGCGATTCTGCCCCTATGTACCAAAACAATGAAAGGTCAAACTTTGTATCAAACATTTGACTAATGAATTGGTAGATTTGGAGCAAAGATAAGAACGAAGAAAAAGTGCGAAATGATGAAAGGAAACAGACAAAACATCTGCAGCACAGCACATTATGGGCATCCTCCCAAGACCAATATCTTAGCAAAGCTTTTTTCATTCATGTTCCTTCCATACAACTCAACTGGAAAGTTTATTCTCTGCTCATCCACTTGCACACTACAATACTGCTACTCCAAATATCTAAATTATAGATCATGTTCTTCCCCTTACTTAAATTTGAAAAAACCTCATCACACAAAAAGTGAAAAAGTTGAGATATGAATGATTAAAAAATGTTTCCAATTCATAGCGTGTGATATGTGTAACCTTGTTTCCCACCTAAAATTGATATTTAGATAATGTGTTTTCCTCCTCTCTCTGCTTCTCCTTATAAAGGTCTACCTGTTCATATAATTGAGGGGAGAAGGACATGGAAAATAGTGCTTAGTTTTGCTTTTTTTGTTTGTTCTATATTCAGGGTAATGCAATTGTATATTTCACCGTCCAGATATTAGAGATATCAACTATTTTGGCTGCCTTTAGGTTTGCAATGAGATAAGATTTGAGCATCCGAACCTCACTTGTAAGGGAAGCTACTTGCCCAACCAACAAGCACTTTTAGGAATATCACAAGTTAAAATTAGACAATATTTTATTTCAATATTTTCTTCTTCATCTGTAATTTCTGTTGGACTGGACTCCACTTGTTTTAATGTTTCTGATTTTTAAATCAACTACCTTTGAAAATGTGTGTGATATACTCAAGCTCGTTCTGGTTCTGTCCATTTTGTAAGTTAAAACTTCAAGAGTAAAACAAAAACCATTGAACAACTCATGCAGGAATGATTAAATAGCTTGCAATGATTTCACATTGGTAGCAAACTACCAATCACGGCTACAATTGATTGTAGTAAAATTACAAATTATACACCAAAATTTGATAAACTTTAATTCAAGTCATCCACTTCTTATGGATATTGGTACCAAGCAGAAAAGTAAAACATCTTCCAATGTTTGGGACATTTCAGCAAAAGGGTATCAATAACGCCCACCAATTGCCATAAGCATTAGTAACTTCAGAAGTGATGAAAATTTGTTTCTTTATTCTGGCCAAAGCTTCTTTGGCATCTGAATCAGATTTTGGACCACCTAATCATTTTACTGGCTAAGATAAGTTATGCTTGCCAGATAAACATTTGAAAATGTTTCCACCAAAATAAAGAAAGTCAATCTCATGCACTCTATCTAACACTGCACATTTGTTTTAATTATTAATGTCTAACGAGTAGGACCAACCATACCCAAGGAATAGGATCACCAATTCCAAGGAATAGGATCACCAATGTCCATTCAAATGTTGTTGGACTCATATGACTAAAGACATATCCTCCATACCCAAACCTCAGTGAAAAATAAGGTAAGTAATAGAATTCTGTAGTTGCAATTGTAAACCAATTATTAAAAACACACCCGAATGGTTGTAATGGTAAATATGATAAATTCACTTTCGTAAAGAATAAGGAAGTAACAGCATTATGTGGTTTTTAAAACCGACATACGGCAGGTGATGAATTCTTCTCAGTTGTTAATTTGACAAATTGACAGATAGAACTTTTTTTAAGTCACCAACTTGCATTAAATCTCACCAGCCAAGTTGCTTCATTTCCTAAGAAGGTAAAAAGATAATGGAAAATCCAATGGCTGAAAGCCAGCTAATAGCAACTTCTATCTGAAACAACATGGCTTTGGACAAGCCATGATGTTCCCTTACATATATATATATAAACATTGTTCCATCCCTCCCATAACTTCTCAAGCCACCACGCCTTTCACTTTTTATTTCCCTTTCCCTGTAATGGCTTCAATCTTTTCACCTCTCACCACTATCTTCTTCTTCCTCATAGTGCTCTGGGGTGGCGAGGCTCGTGACCCTTTTGCGTGTGACCCAAAGAACGCCGCCACAAGGGGCTTACCCTTTTGCAAGGCGTCGCTGGCTATAGCAGAGAGGGTGAAGGACCTGATTGGAAGGTTGACAGTGGAAGAAAAAGTGAGCTTGCTGGTGAACAATGCGGCGGCAGTTCCACGGCTTGGAATCAAAGGCTATGAGTGGTGGTCGGAGGCACTGCATGGGGTCTCAAATGTGGGCCCCGGAACCAAGTTTGGCGGCCAGTTTCCCGCCGCCACCAGCTTCCCTCAAGTCATCACCACCGCTGCTTCTTTCAACGCTTCTTTATGGGAAGCTATTGGACAGGTAATTAGCTTTTCTTTCATGGCTTCTGTTTTCTTGTAAGAATGGAATAGTTACTATTGCATTTGTTCTATCTTCTGTAATATGTCATTTGAGTGATTTATTCTGGTTTAAAATATTTCTTATCTCAGTAAGTAAAACAAAATATTAGTTTTTTAATTATATTTTTTTTTAATATTTCACTGCAATACTTTATTAATTAACAATTGTATTGTAATTTTCTAATAATTATATTTATATCTTTCATTATTTTTTATTGAAGTGGAAAAAATATTGAAGTCAGAAAAAATTTAATGTAGATGTCACATTTTTCTTTCTCTCACTTTAGTCAACAAATTGGACGAGTGGAGTCAGTGAGACTTTTTATTTTAATTTTTTTTTAAAGAAAGTGCAACTTTTATTTATACTCGTCCATTAATTCGTCACTCTTTTCCGGTAATACAAGCTCAATTGGGTAAGAAGAAATAAAAAACTAAATTAATATTTAAGACGTTTTAATCATAATAATTATTTGAAATGAATTTTTTAACTTTTTTATACTAAATTGTACAATCAAATTTTGAGAAAACCTTTGTTGAATCGATTAAATATTTTTTAAAAACACTGATATAAATATGATTTTATCATGTTTAACTTTAGAAATGATAATGATAGTTTTGACAATAGTTTTTTTATAATATTTTAATATAGTGTCTGTGATTGGTTTATATTGGTGTTTATGATTATTATTATTGATTGTAGAATAATTTTGAACCAATAACAGATAAATGATGTTAAGATATTGTCAAAAAATATTGTGAAATATCGTTATCCTTTAAAAAGTTAGTTTCTCCAAAGGTACTGTAATTAGAATAATTAATCACTATTTTGTAATTCATCATTGTGTTTGAAAAAAAAAAGCTTTTCTTTAATATTTAATATTCAAGTGATGTTTTACTTTTTTATATTTATATTTAAAAATTTGTATAGATGTAAATGAATTTTAAAATATTAAAGTATGTGCATATATCATAAAATTTTATCGTGTTGCCCAAAACAGAGGCCTTAGCTTAGAAACTTATGTTCGAATTTCACACTGCGTAGATAGGATGGCATCTTATTCAAACTTCCTAATAATACGTTTTTCTGTCACAATTTTTTTAAGAATAATGTATTGCTTTCATTCATTTCTCAAAATCCTTGATGAGCCTTACTTTTATTTGTTATCCTTACTGTATAAAAATTTTTAAAAAATATGTATTTATGACCCATTGTTTTTTTTTTAATTTATTTCTGTCCTAAAACAAATATAATGTAAACGTGCAATATGCATGCGAACATTTACCCGACATTGATCGAATTATCCATCTTACGCACACCAATGGCTCTGGAATAAAATGATTAAAATATTTTAGTGATGGAATAATTAATAAAAAGTGTAACTTAGGCGGCGGAAATGTGTAGGTGGCCTCCGACGAAGCAAGAGCAATGTACAACGGAGGAACGAGTGGGCTTACATACTGGAGCCCAAACGTGAACATTTTTAGAGACCCAAGGTGGGGCCGGGGACAGGAGACTCCCGGTGAAGACCCATTACTAGCCGGTAAGTATGCGGCAAGTTACGTGAGGGGATTACAGGGGAGCGACGGTGACCGGTTGAAGGTGGCTGCCTGTTGCAAACACTTTACGGCTTATGACCTTGATAATTGGAAGGGTGTGGATCGGTTTCACTTCAATGCAGAGGTTAGCAAGCAGGATATGGAGGAGACGTTCAACGTGCCATTCAGGATGTGCGTTAAGGAAGGAAACGTGGCGAGTGTGATGTGTTCTTACAATCAGGTTAACGGTGTTCCCACCTGTGCCGACCCCGTTAAAGACTACCGTTCGAAGCCTCTGGGGTCTTAATGGGTGAGCTTGCCACTCTCTCTCTCTCTCTCTCTCTCTCTCTCTCTCTCTCTCTCTCTCTCTCTCTCTCTCTCTCTCTCTCTCTCTCTCTCTCTCTCTCTCTCTCTCTCTCTCTCTCTCTCTCTCTCTCTCTCTCTCTCTCTCTCTCTCTCTCTCTCTCTCTCTCTCTCTCTCTCTCTCTCTCTCTCTCTCTCTCTCTCTCTCTCTCTCCCCCAAATAAAGTGTATATGAGGATATTATTGTATTTTAATTTCAGGAGGGAAGCTACCGATGACATGGTACCCAGAAGGGTACGTCGAAAAGTTGGCAATGACAAATATGGCAATGCGATCAAGCAAATCGAAAGGGTACCCAGGAAGAACGTACAGATTTTACAGTGGGCCGGTGGTGTATCCATTTGGTTACGGATTGTCTTACACGCATTTTGTTCAAACATTGGCGAGTGCACCCAAAGTGGTATCAATTCCCGTGGATGGGCACCGGCAGAAGAATAGCTCCAACATTGCGAACAAGGCAATTAAAGTGACACATGCAAGATGTGGTAAACTTTCTGTTAGCCTTCACGTGGACGTTAAAAATGTTGGGTCCAGATATGGCACGCACACGTTGTTAGTGTTCTCCGCACCACCTCCTGGTAATGGCCACTGGGCTCCACATAAGCAACTTGTGGGCTTCCACAAAGTCCATCTTCCCCCCAAGGCCCAACAACGATTGCGGATCAACATTCACGTTTGCAAGCTCCTCAGCGTCGTTGACACCTCCGGTACTAGGAGAATTCCAATGGGCTCTCACACTCTTCACATCGCTCATATTAAACACTCTCTCACACTTCACCCACAAACTCTTTGAATTTTTTCAACTCTAACAAAGATACTATCATAGTATATACATGCTGTTTTTCTTCAAATCAACCATCAACTCAAACCTCAAATTGTTCATATGACATGCCTTACATTGATTCATCAATCACACCCAATAAAAGTAACAGGGTTTGCTTGCCATTTTTGGAGAGAGATCAGGGAAATATGTTTTTCTCTCTCTCATTCATCACTACTTTGTTTACCAATCATTTTACATGTATACTTTTTTTATCAAATGTAATTCTATGATTATTATCGGTAATGAGGACGACCTTTTTCACCATGATTTGCACAAACTACTTGGGCCTTTCCATTTCTACTTCATTTATACAATCCATCGTGTTTAACCAACTGAATTAGATTTTCCTCACATCACTACACGGATACTTAATTTATTATAAAAATATAATAATGCAAAGTTAGGAAACATTTTGAATGGTATGAACCCCATCCCTTGCTAGGATCGGAATGCAGGAAAGGCAAAAAGTATATTGTTAGAAGGAGGATGATTCAATTGGTTAATTGTAAAGTATAAAAATGGGGGAAATTACATATATAAATTGTTTAATAGCTGAGTAGTTTTCCAAATAAGGAAAGAAGAAGCAGAATGCAAGTTGGCTTGGTACAAAACGAGGGTCCCATACATTAAAAAGTGATGCTCCCATCTTATATCGAAAACAAAAAGAAAGTCTCCCATGATTTAGATTTTAAAGAGCGAGAAAAACTAATAAGGCAATCATGTGACATGTAAACCAATAATGATAAAAATCGATGACAGAAGCTGGCATGTGTAGGCCAAAAAGAGCTAAATCGAAAAAATACAATAAAAATATGGAGCGATGCTTTGATATTGAAATGGCCTTGATGTTGACGTACAGCTTATAACAAGCCAATACAACACAGTAAAGCATTTAATTCAAGTTCCCATGTTATGGAGTCACAGATTCCACGCTTTCATTTGTATTATTCAGCCGGAATGAAGGACTTTCACTGTTCAAAATAGCTTCTCTAAATATCATAGCCATGCAGTAGAAGAATGAATAAAAAAGGATAAAATATGAGTTTTCATTCATCATTTATCTGTCTCCATACCGGTTGTTCATTTTACATCTTATGAAACTTTTCGTATCTTTACCAAACATTGTTACCCAAATATATACGTTCTAAAACGATGCTTGACTTTGAATTCAAGTTTCTACTTTAAAAATTATGCTTAAAGCTCCATCAAAACAAAGTATGAACAGGGAATAGAAGAGCTTTCTTTTTCCATCCCCCAACTAGTCATTATTCAAAGGACAAACTTTAGCAAAGGCTGACTTATAACATAGAAGGAGGGGCTGAAAATGAAGAGAAAAAAGAAAAGGGTGCAGCCCATGGGACATTGCATATTTTCATGTCTACTTTTTCGCTTCTATTTCTTAAAATGTTTCCAATTATTGGGGAGAGCTCCATCACTTATGTTAAGTACCAATCTCTGGAAGAGGAAAGAGCAATAAGATGTCTTTGGTACTTCCTTTTGATGTTGAATTCAGTGGTCCTGCTTAAAAAGCCTTTTATCTTTGGGGCACCTAATTAAAAGCTATGACACATAAGATTGCGAAGGATGACTATTACAGAGCCCACAAGGTTTGGTTAAATTTATGTTACCAGAAAATGTTTAATTTATTGGCTGAATACCCGATGATGAGGACCAGCCCCAAGAATTGTCAAACGTCAACACCTCCAAAAATTTTTTTAATTGCTCCACTTGCCATCCAATCTTCAATTTTGACTTTTGATCATGTCACACTTTCACACCATGAATAAATCTGGAAATCCCCTCCATTCATATATCAGAAATCCTTCGTTAATGGTATATTCTGCAAACACATTTTAAATTGAATAGTTTCATTTTTATCTATTGATTCTTATCAGTGGGAGGTGTGCTGCAGAAAACTCTTGACTTTGAGAATCTGATCCCATAAAATTACACACGCATTATTGCTCCTTGTGGTGTTGTTTTGGATTTGTTGTGATTTCCAATTAATGTTGTGTGGGAGTGGTTAGCCATGATTTTCAGTGTGGTCTGATATTAGCTTGCCAGCTTCTCATTTTTTTTATTCTATCTTTAAAAAACTTTATTACATCTGTGTCTTATTGATTGATGACCTGAGTGAAACCTATGATTCCCATGTTTCAAAACCTTAGCATGACGTGATGGAAGAAGAAGAATCGTTTTCTGGGTGCCACTTGATTTAGACTTGATTGTTTTATATTTATATTATTACTCCAATTCATCATGGTTTGTGAGTTAACA
This sequence comes from Vigna angularis, assembly GCF_016808095.1. Lineage (NCBI taxonomy): Eukaryota > Viridiplantae > Streptophyta > Magnoliopsida > Fabales > Fabaceae > Vigna > Vigna angularis. The sequence goes on from NC_068972.1 coordinate 17,587,000, forward strand.
GCCGGATCAAGTTTAATATAATGTTTAGCTGACAGATTCAGAGAATTAATAGACACACATATAGCGCATAATGCTTGCATTTAAAAAAGAGTAAATGATTAGTGAGAGAGATAAATAGAGGAGAAGCATATGATGTGTGTCTGAAAATTTGAATTTGAATTTGGTGAGAATGATGCATTATTGGTTGAAAGGTTTTGAGGTAAGCAGAAGAGTGATGAAATCACACCCCTGTTAAGCTGGCCTTGTTGGCCATGAATCCATTGAAATTTAAGCTACACATGCATACCAATATGTATATGTAAAGCTACACCACACATGGGTCAGCATCTCCACGTGAAATTTCAATATCTAGACACGTGCATCCCACAGAATTCCCTCAGTTTTTGCAGAGAAGTCCTTGGAAAGATAACCATAATGGATAACCTTCAAAGGAATACAAGGCAAAAAAAATTAAATTTTCTTCTTAAACTTTAATATATCCACCACTTCAAAAATTCAAAAAATCAAAATAGATTATAAAATATTAAAGTCTTTACTTTATTTTTTTTACTTAATGCATATTTTTGTGAGTGAAAAGAAATAGCTTTTAATGTAATAAAAATACTTTTTAGAGCATAGCGAAACGGGCTTTGTGGAAATGAAACAGAGGAAAAACCTTATCCGAGAATCTTTTGTGATGTGCGTCACACTTTGCCTCCCTATGTACAAACATGTCTTTCAGAAAGGAAAGCGTTTCCCATGAATTCTTTATCTTTAATCTCCAACTTATTTCTTTAATCATTGTATTTAAATTCGCAATTACCAACATTGCCATCTCAGGATGCAATTCCTTCAATCATTATATTTATATCTAAAGGATCTTATTATTGTGCAAGGATAAGCAATGAAGGGCCACCCTGGAATAAGTCGGAATCCTAAGTTTCCCTCATTTTTATTTTTAACAAACTATGTTTTAAAACCACGTTCTGAAGATAAATTCACACACGATATGTTATAGTTAATCATTCATTTTAAGTTTAAGTATGAGACGTGCAGTTGTATTAAACACTTTAAAAAAAAACACTTCCCTACTTGTAGAATTTCCGTACTGCTCAATTCATAAAAATAAAAATATGATTTTGAAAAAATAGAAATATTAGATTCTAGAATAGTCATTGGATTTCAGCTATTGGGCCGTTTTTCTGGTGTAACAAAGCAATAATTAAGTAGTTCAGCATAAAATACTATGGTCTAATTCAAAAGAATGTTCTGTGGCCATTATTAGAATTACACATAAATCAAATCTGTCCTCCTTGAACCAACAATGAGTGTTTCTTAAAATTATAATGAAGTGTAGTTAGGTATATAATTCGACCGCATTATTTATACATAAATGGTTCCCATTACCATAAATACGCAATTACAGCCAATATTTCTTGATGGAAAATAAATTTCAAAGTATTAACCATCAGTTATATAATTTCGTTTTTTTTAGCAAGGAAGGTGACATATATATTATATTTAATTTCCATATAATACAATTATAGGATTAAGAATAAAAGTGGGTGCGAAATAACTAAAAGGCATACAAATCTAAATTTTCATTTTATTAGTGGGATGGAAATTCACCTCGTAATCAAATTATGAAACTTATAAATATCGATAAACATTTAAAAAGATATATAAGTTTAAAAATAAATAAATTTAAAATATATGCTAAACACAAATTGGTTCACTAATTTGATTGGATATTTTGAACATACAAATTTTGAAAACAAATTTAGTTGTAGGTCAACAATTTTGGAATTTTGTTTTCTATGACTACATACGTTAACATAATTTTTAAATAGGTTTTAGTCTCTAACGAGTAAATGCTATTTTAGTTAAAAAAAGAAGAAGAATAAACTCTCTTGTCTTTCTTTATTTGGTAAAATGGAATATCTTGTTCAAAGAGGTATGCAAATATGCACGGTAAAGTCCAACACTGAGAAGATGAAATGTGTTACAAGTAAATTTTAGTTTTATTCTCTATTGCTTTTATTAAGTGCAATAGATATATTAAAGTGTATACTTAATAAAGTTTTTCAAACCTCTTCATTATAGAACAATTTAAACCTATGTTTATTTATTTGGATCATATTAATATATTATAATTAAATTTTGATAGTTTAGTTGTTGGTTACTTTGTTACTATTTATTATATGTGTAGGATAAGTATTATTCCAATAGAAACATAGGTTTGCGGTATATGTTGATAATATAAATATAATTAGTATTTCTCAAAAATTATCAACTTGATAAACACGGATACATATAATAATATTGAGAAAAATTCTAACTCTCTTAGGGACTTAAGTATTGGAGAGTCTTTTGTATATGAATATCTTTTCTTAATAGTAAAGAGTTCTTTTCTAAAGAGTAAGAGAAATCGAAACCACCATTAGAATCTTACCACCTATATAAAAATCCACGCTTAAGATCATAATTAAGAACATCTATAAAAATGACTCTCTTTATTTTGGCAAAATTTCAAATCATTATCTTATTTGAATTTTTAACCTTCTTTCTATAAATAGAAATAATATTTATTTTGAAAGTTTAAAGTAATTGGTTGAATAATATATAATCGCTTGCACTTACCACCTAACAAACACTGGATCTAAAATTTGTTCATCACTTAACCTTCTAATCCTTCGGTCATTAACATTGTGTTTAGAACGTGAGAAAGACAATCAATTTTTTGGAGATTCATTATGACAACATGTTGAGAAGGCGAGAACTTAACGTAAATAGGCATATCTTTTATACAATAAAAATAAAATAAAAAATAGGCCAACAGTGTAGAGTTTCTTTGCAACAAAAAAAATAGGGAAAAAGTAAAAGAAATACATTTATAGTATTCGTTCTTGTACCAGCCTTTTTGTTGTCTATAATCTATTGTCTTCCGATTCACATTTTCTTATCTTGCAATCGAATAACGAAAGGGTAATGTAAAAAACATTTTCTCCAAGCTTCTTTATTTAGTGGGTACTGGTGGCATATTGAGTCAACAACACTTACAAGCATATGATATGCATAGTGGAAAAGAAAGAGGCAGCAATTGTAGGTATGGAGACATGAAGAACCATGGACCTTACCTATTGAGTTGAGGATAAAAACAATAATTGGCAATAATAGGTGGAGAATGAAAACGAAAAAGGTTAGATCCAAAAGTAAAGGAAAGGAAACACACCAATAATGGTTACACCAATCAAACAGTACCCAAGAACAGACATAGACCCTGCAATGGGTACAACATGAGGCCATCTTGTAAAACTTGTCATTTCACAAGTTAAGACACAACATGTGTCATACAACAAGCAAAACTAATCTTAAATGAGTACTTTATATTGTTAGTTTTACTATTGATTCTCCGAAATGAATTCTAGGACCTATTGTCATTGTCATTGTCACACAAAACAAACAAAAGTACTCCAACTAACAAACCCATTCAAAAAAGTTACAAACACCCCCACTCTACTTCGTCTTAGAAAATGAAAATAAAAATTGAATTTTTGAGAGTGGGTGAAGCACAAGTATGACATAAAATAAGTGGACCTCCAATCCCATGCCATTCATAATCTCTACCAATAAAACACAAGATGTCATACTCATCCCAATGATGGACCCCAATTCCTACCTGGATCTCCTTAGCTGTTGTAATACAGCAGAGTAACAACTATATGTATGTATTGTAGACCCACTTTTCCTTCCCATTAATGGTCCCAAAATAACCTATACCAATGTCTCTTCACCTCTACGTCCCTCTTTACTTTTTTTTTTTAATCTCTTCGGGAAAAAATCATATCTTTCTACGTGTGACAAATCAAAAGATCACCACAAAATATTTGAGTCAAACCCAATTATTATGTTAATTAACGTTTTTCTAATCCGCAAATAAAAATGCTTTCTTGAGTTCTTTTTAAATAATCCTTTCAAGGTCGTCTTTTGCTGGGTAGAAAGCTTGATTATTTGTCAATGAAAGATGTGAATGTGATCATCGTCAGATTAGTTTTCATGTGATTTAAAAATTTCTCTTTCCTTATGCAACCACGTCATCATAGTACAAAATGTGGCATGTGATACGAAAACAAGAGATGGCGACCCTTTCGAATTTCATCACTCATATGCTTAAAATACTATAAAGAAATTAAATCAAACTATATTATTGAAGTTGAAATGTGGCACATCTCACTTCTGTAGCCGTTGGTTGTTAACGTATTGAGATTTGAGGAAGCGTCATACAAAGTAACAACTCTTTCCCCTTATCAAATATAATGTATTTAAATTTGTTGATATTAAATTACAATTATTTAATTAATATAGATTAGTTGATAAAGAATTTTAACTTTCCTAAATATTTCATCAGTGAATTTATTTTAAATATTGAATAAGTTAAAATATAATAAATATTATTATATTTTTAAAATAATTAACTGATATCACCTTGATAAAAATTAAGAAACGGTTTAAATAAATAAAAACTAAATTCCACGGAAAATTTAGATGATTTTTTATACCGGTACTCTTTTACGCTTTATCGTTTAATTTTAGATTATTGAGGTTCTCATGATTGTTTTTTGACTTCACAATGTTGTTGAAATTAACCAATAAAAAAAGTATTTGATTTTCAATATTTTAATAGTTATTTTTGTTGGATTGCGTAGGTTTACAAGCACGTCTATTGGCAACCCAATACCCAAGTACTAAATAAATTCAATATAATTTTTAGATTAAATTATTCTCTCTCTTTTTCGTCTGTTATCATTGATGTTTTACAGTATTGGCCAGTTAAGTTTTCCATTGTTGTTGACAATTAGAATAATTTGCTGGAAAGAAACTCTATCATGAGAGGAAGAAAAGAAAAACAACACATTTTTTTAATGTATTGGACTGCTATATGCAAGACTCAAATAATAATTGATCATGCAATCATATAAAATATGCCAAAATGAAACAATGATAACGTCTGGAAAATAAAAGCAACAATCATATTACATTAATAATACAAAAAAGTAAAAAAAAAAAGAGTGGACAAAAATGAAAGAATGAAACAGAAAAACAAAAGGGTAGAGTCCAAGAACCGAGGCTTATCCAGACACATGGAATGGAGAAGGGTGCTTGGGTTGTGGGGCCGAAGCGGTGGAATGCCACGTGGAGACAGGCTGGGATCAGAGGGTGACGTGGCAAACGGGGGCATGGAAGTATGACGGGAAGTGTAGAATTTTATAACGGTGTTGCGAGGGAAGGAAATGCAGAAGTTAGAGAAGCCTTTAAGACAAACCCATCTGGCTAGTTATCCCCATTCACGTGCATTCATTAATAATATCATATGGGTGAAATAAAAAGCAAACCCTCTTCAAAGAAAAAGCATGATTCCCGTGGCTTACGATACAAGCCACTCTTTTCCATCAATTTTTTTTCCCTCACAAGCAATGCTATCTTCCATATTTCTTGCGTATAAAATGTGCTTTCAGATAAACAAAAACACATATATAATAATTCACTTCAAATTTTAATACCTTTCATCTAAATTAGAGGTAGCTCTGAAGCAATTAAATTCTAAAAATGTCAATAATGTCATATATAAAACAGTTAACATATGGAAAGTCTTAGGTTGTCACTTCAATTACACCTTTGGTTCTTCTTGATTCTTGCTTGTGTTGGATTGATACCAAGTTAAGTTTTACTGGGTAAATAAATTTTCCTCATAAAATAACTACAAAAATTGATCACCGTTTGGCACAGGTCGTTCTTCTCGTTAATTTTGGCTTAAGCATGATCATGCTAAACTTGATGTCCTAGATTTAAAGTTTTATTATAAATAGAAAAGCATAATTTAAACTTAGTGTGTTTTGGTTTAATCTGATCATGATCCTCTCACCAGAGACATGTTAGAAGCAGAAGAACTTTTCCCTCAAAAAATGAGACCCTTTTAGGTTTAGCAAGTCGTACTAAGGAATATAGCATAAACTTACTCAATTTTTTTAGCATAATCCTTCAAAACAATACACCAGTGTGTTTAATGCGACATTGTCGTGTTTTGTTTCTTAAGAAACAAATTTGTTTAATTGTTATGACTATGTTAAATATCAGCTCAACTATGTGTTTCTCATAAAGTGCTCAAAGCTATTTGAAGCATCTTCTTTTCTTGATTATTTTCATACTTTTCTTTAGATGATTCCATGTTCTACAATAAAAAAAAAGTTCTCTATATCAACATTTTTAAAAAAAAAAACTATAATCAAAACGAGTCAATGCAGCCTTTAATAACAAAAAATATGATTTATCAATAGTCAATACATTAAAATAGACTATAAACTTTAATAATAGGTTAGACTTCGCCTTAAAATCATTTAACACTAGCAAGAGTTATCTAATAATTATATAAAGTGTCCCGTAAGCTTAGGAATGTAATGTACTTTACAACATAGTAAAAATATGCACAGGTTTTTAGTTTTACTGTTATTCAAAATAATGAGATTTATTTGTTTGATTACGTAAAAAGCAAAGTATTAAGGGTTAAACATAAAAATAGCATAAAATAGTTTATTCACACAAAATATAAAAGTAAATTAATTTGTATTTAATATCACTTTCAAACCAATTAAAATTAAACTACAATCTAACCATATAAGATTTTAATAATCATATATTCTCAGGGTAAAATACATTACTACTAATAAAAATATATTTAATATGATTTTAAATTATTATAATAAAAGATATAAACCGCCAAACGAGATAATTAAATAACAGTATAAAATATGATTATACTATTTATTTACAACATTGAAATTGTCATACAACTTAAGACACGTCTGACCCGAATAAATATTAGTTGTTATGTGTTGACCCGAATTTTACAAAAAAACTTGGCTCATAATTAAAGTACAAACTCTCATTGAAATGAAAAATGCAAATCCATCTGTGAAAACATGACAACCTCTTTCTCGGTGATTACGGCAAATTGAAAAGTTGCACAATCAACATAATCACCAATGACAAAAGAAAATTAAAGCAGTCCTTCGTGTCAAAGTGAATTGTTAACAGGTTATTATTTATTAATTGACCAAGTTTCTTATCTAAAACTCCATGATTAGAGTCTGCTTTACCATGAAAAAATGCAAACCAATGCTCATTTCACTAATCAAACTCCAAAATCACATGCCAAGATACTATTTATCTACTTTTCTCTTGAATTATCAACCCACGTTGAGTTATTCGAGTTAATGACCAGGGTTAGACAAAAGAGGTAGGAAAAAAAAACAGTTTATCAAAGAACCGGACTTTTTTGGTGATAAGAAATTAATGAAAACCAAACTTCTCTGGGAAATCTTGTAAATTGTTTCCCTCTGCTTGCATTTTGCAGAATTTATTTGACTTAATGCTTCACCGTCAATATCCCAACATTCTCTTCAATCCACACTCATCCAAGAGTTAATAACTTTTTATAAAAAAGTGTAATTATATATTTATCGTTTTTTTTAATAAAACTCTAATTAAATATTTATTGGTTAAATTTGAAGCAGTATCCTGAAAATACCTGTTAAGAAGATAATTTTTTATTAAGAAAAAATAAAATGCAAGTCAGAAAGCTGGAACGAGGTCCCAATATTGGTAATGTGAGAGAATCTAAATCTGTGTGTGTTGCCAGCTATGATGTTAAAGGATGAAAGCTCTTACACAAAGGTCAAAGTTGTCAATATCTCTTTCAAGGCATTTTTTTTGCAAGGTGTTAGCTCTCGACTTACACTTTTATATATTTATATAGAGTGAAACATTATTTTAATCAATGAAAATGTATAGTTATCACATATATTTAATTAGTATTTGAAACTATTACGTGTTTACACCTGTAAGGCTGTGACGTTAGTATATAAAGTTAAATAAAATTTAAAAAGCCAGAAAGAAATACAGTTGTTTATTTTCGTTCACAGTTTGAAATAATACTTTTGCTTAAATGATAGATCTATACATTTATTAAATGGAAAAAAAGGTAATTATTATATAATAAATAATGTAATAAGATAAATAATAAATAAAAGAGAAATAAGGTAAAAGAAGTGAAGAACGTTGATAGAATCTAGAATCCCTAGTTTGTGCGTCACTAGTCCATTGCCCCCGTTTTCTATCTCAAACTCTCTTCTTCCCCTTTATATATTTCTCTTCCTTTTATTATAAGTGCGGTGAGAGAGAGAGAGAGAGAGCGATAACACTCCTACCTTAACAGGTGGGAGAAGAAAGAAAAGGGACCAAAGGAGAGGCTGTTTGATATTTTCACGGTCCAGGATTCAATCTTCTGCTACAACACCATCAATGGCCGTGACCACTCCCTATCTCAATGCCACAGAAAAAAAGCACTGGTGGCTCACCAACCGTAAGGTAAGAATCTTCCACCGCCATTTTAATCAAGAAATCTCTTTTCCCTCCGTTGATCCTAAACGCGCGCCTGTTACTGTAGGTTGTTGAGAAATACATCAGAGACGCTCGCACTCTGATGGCCACGCAGGAACAGAGCGAGATCGCTTCGGCGCTCAACCTTCTCGACGCGGCTCTGGCGATCTATCCGCGGCTCGACGAAGCGCTTGAGCTGCGAGCGAGGTCTCTGCTCTGTCTGCGGAGGTTCAAAGAGGTAGCGGATATGCTTCAAGACTACATCCCGAGCCTGAAAATGGCGAACGATGAGTCGGTTTCTTCGGATAGTTCTTCGCAACAACTTTCTAGGGAGGGCGCGAAGCTCCTCTCCTCTGATACCTCGGGTTCGGATCAGAGCTTCAAGTGCTTCTCTGTCTCTGACTTGAAGAAGAAGGTTATGGCAGGGCTGTGTAAAAGTTGCGACAAGGAAGGGTATTGGAGGTATTTCCCGTCTTTTTTTATTTCTTTTAAATATATTTGATTAAATACTACGTCATTTGCCATTATTGTAGTATTTAGTATGCCACTCTTGCATTGGTTTTCCAGTCTGTCACTGCGCCTGGATTTTAATTTTTTATTAAAAATTAATTGTTTTGACAGTATTTAAATATAAAATTAAAATGGAGGTTTTTTTGTATTGGAGTTGAGTTTTGTATGAGATGGGAGTTGGGAGTAGATGTCATCCGGGAATGGGGTCTGAGTAAATGCTCCTGCCAGCTGGCCTGCCATAATGAAATGTTTCCTAACTCCTACTTTTAAAACCCCGATTCAATTGAATGCACCGTAACAATGGGGAAACCCCAAAATACTAATATAATATTATTAAAATCTTTGCGTTTAAGTCCTGTTACATTTCAAGTCTCCGGGACTTTCTCTTTAGAAAGTAAAGTAACTCACCGTAACTTCAATTTTTGAAATGTTAATTAAATGTTTTCATTTTGTTTTATCCTTACTTGGCTTTTGGTCTTTGTTCCTCTGTAAAATAATTAAAACTAGGTCTTTTTGGAACCCAGACAGCACCTATTTTTTTCAATTTTTAACAATAAACGATGGATGCTAACCTTTTATTTCCGAATAACTATTTTGAAAATGTTTTTTTTACTGTTTGACAGTTTTTATGAAAAAATCTTTGCAAATACAAAGAATGTGTTAGAAAAAACTGTTATTAGTCCTCTATAATGTCAAATAAAATAAATAAATGATGTAAAAAGGTTTAAGGTACTGTCTTAATAATTTTTTACCCTACTCATAGTTTGTATTTCGTCTAGATTTTGTCTTACGTTCTTAGGAATATATTTTCTATTATAATTTTGTATATATATAATTGATGTATTCAGAAATTATAAAAAAGTTTAGAAACTTGGAATTGGAAATTCATTTTTACATTTTTCTGTTCTATTTTTTGTAACAGATACTTGGTTCTGGGGAAAGCATGCTGCCACCTAGGCCTAATGGAAGACGCAATGGTCCTTCTCCAGACGGGGAAACGCCTAGCTTCCGCCGCATTCCGCCGCGAGAGCGTGTGCTGGTCCGACGATAGCTTCTCCCTCTCGAACCCCCTCTTCTCCGGCGACTCAAGCCCACCCCGGGTCCCACTCCCGGAGTCTGAAGCAGTGACCCAACTCCTTGCCCACATAAAGCTCCTCCTCCGGCGCCGTGCCGCCGCGCTCGCTGCCCTGGAAGCCGGCCTCCACTCCGAGGCCATCCGCCACTTCTCCAAAATCGTGGACGGGCGACGTGGTGCCCCGCAGGCCTTCCTCGCCGAGTGCTACATGCACAGGGCCTCCGCTCACCGGTCCGCCGGCCGAATCGCCGATTCTATCGCCGATTGCAACAGAACCCTCGCCTTGGACCCCACCTGCATCCAAGCTCTGGAAACCCGAGCATCTCTTCTGGAATCCATTCGTTGCTTCCCTGATTCACTCCACGACCTCGAACACCTCAAACTCCTCTACAACACTATCTTGCGCGACCGCAAACTCGCCGGTCCTGCCTGGAAGCGCCAAAACGTGCGCCCCAGAGAAATTCCTGGGAAACTCTGCGCCCTCACGACGAAGATCCAGGAACTGAAACAGAGGGTAGCTTCGGGAGACACCTCCAACGTGGACTACCATGGTCTCATCGGCTTGCGGCGCGGTTGTGGTCGTTCGGAGTTGCAGAGAGCGCATTTACTTCTGTCTCTCAAACACAAGCCCGACAAGGCAATGTGCTTCATCGAGAGGTGCGAGCTGGCGGACGAGCGGGACCTCGATTCTGTTAAGGAGAGGGCGAGAATGTCGTCGCTCTTGCTCTACCGGCTGCTCCAGAAGGGTTACACCAACGTGATGGGTGCCATAATGGACGAGGAGGCTGCTGAGAAGCAAAGGAAGAAAAAGGTTATGGAAGCTCAGGCCAAAGTCGAGAACTTGGAAAACAAAAAGTGCACTGTTTCGTCTCCTTCCACCGCCAATCCCGCGGTTTTTCAGGGAGTATTTTGCCGCGATCTTGCAGTTGTTGGAAACTTGCTCTCGCAAACGGGATTCAACCGTTCCATTCCGGTCAAGTACGAGGCGTTGAGCTGCTGATTAGAGAAGAAGAAAAAAAAATCCAAGAATCTCTGCTTCGTCGCTTCTTGTACAGATGGCTTAAGTTGGAAAATTTTGTCACATTTTTTCTGTTTTATTTTATATTATTACTTTTATGTTTCATTTATTAGTTGTACAAAGTACTATTAATTTGGAAGTCTAGTGCTGCCGCAAAACTAAATGATTTAAAACTTCCTACCAATTAAAAAATGTGTTTTGCATTATTGCAATGAGCAAGTACTTTAAACAATTTACTTAAAACTTCTCCTTAGTGGGAAGATTGAATCCATCAAAAGCGAATTTAATAATATTTTTTAATCTTTACCGTAAGTTTGAATTTGATTTTAAAAAAATTTACTGGATGCAAATGTCAGTATGCATATAATGTATGTTGACTTGACATTCACTTTTGGAACAAAATTACAGCGTTCTTTTAGGCTGAGTTTGTTTCATCGGCGGCAACACGAAACGCCATGATTTTGCATATAACAAGGCAGAATTTCACGAAATTGTATACATTTAATATTAAATACGACTTTTAACCCTTAATTTTTCACTGAACTAGTTTTTCTCGGTTTGTAGTTGGATTTAGTTTTTTTTTATCAATTTTTTTTTATTTTAAATGCGTTTCACAGCACCAAATATTGAAATGTAAATGTATAAAAGGTATAAATATCTCAATTAATAAACTTAATAGAACAAAATTCATACATTTTTTAATTAGAAACTAAATTAGGTAAAAATTCGTATTCATTTTTAAGTTAGAAACTAAATTAGGTAAAAGTTTCAAAAATTAATTTCAATTTTTATTAAAAATTAAGAAAAAATATATATATTAATCTTAAATATTATTTTAAAAAATTATATTCTATTGTAAATAATCAATTAAAAGTAAATAAAATATTTAATAATTCTTATCCAAACATAATAAATCATATTTAAACATTTATAGCTATATTTTGTTGTTATTATTATTTTATTATAATTAAAACAATATATTTTATTTTATATTTTTATATTAAATAAATAAAAATAGTTTTTTTATTATTCATATAAATTAATTCATCACAAATTTTGACAAACTCTTTTTTTCATTTCTTATTATTTTTTTTAATCTAAACACCTTTATCTTCATATATTTTTTCTCTTGTATTTATTTATTTTCAATGTTCAAAATCTATCTGTCAATTCAAATATACCTTTATAAAATAAAGAAAGAAAGCAAATTTTGCTTAATTCAAACAATTTTATCTTTACTTTTATTTTCTTTCAAATTTATTCATTTATATTTATATAAATTTATTTTTGGGTTAAATATGTTTTTAGTTTCTAAACTATCAAGCGAATTTGTTTTTAGTCCCTATTTCAAACTAAGGTACATTTTAGTCCTCCTCCTTAAGGAAACCTTAATTTTTGGTCCTCCAAAATCAATGGCGTTAAATTTTGGCTGAACTGTCTAACGGTATGCCAAGTCACTTCTCTTTTTTCTGAAACGTGTCATCTTTGTTTCATGCTTCGTCTCTTTCTTCAACTCGTTTTCTTGGACACTAAAGATATTGTGATGAAGTTAACATCATTGATTTTTTATTTTTTATTTCTTTCACATTTTACTTCTGGAGTGCATCCACAGGGGTGATAGAAAAAGCACAAGTTGAGGTGAGAAAAGTGTATGGTAAGAAGGGATATGTGGATGAGACAGATTCACAGAAACTGATATACTTGAAGTCCATAATCAAAGAAACATTGAGGTTACACCCACCTGTACCATTATTAGTTCAGAGAGAAAGTAGAGAAAGGTGTGAAATCAATGGATATGAGATACCCTCTAAGACAAGGGTAATTATCAATGCTTGGGCAATTGGAAGAAATCCTGAGTATTGACTGAAGTTGAGAGTTTCAAACCTGAAAGGTTTCATAATAACTGTATCGATTTCAAAGGTGCAAACTTTGAATTTATCCCATTTGGTGGTGGAAGAAGAATCTGCCCAGGCATTACATTTTCCATCGCAAATATTGAGGTTCCACTTGCTCAATTACTTTACCATTTTGATTGGAAGCTTCCCAACAATTTGAAAATGAAGAACTTGACATGACCGAGTCTTGTGGCAGAGGAATAATTTCTTTCCAATAGTTTCTTCCTAATAAATCCTCCCATGAGACATCAGTAATAACCAACAAAGGAATGAACTTTATCCCAGAATTACCTGTTTCCATGGCAATATATAACGCATGGCAGAGGCTTTCCATTGGGACTGACAATTGGTATGTATTGACTGCAAGCTCGGCGTGAAGCTCGAAGGGAGAGGGAGAGGGTGAAGGACTTCAAGATCCGGTTGCAGTGGATGACCGTGGGAAGAAAGGGGCGGCTCGCGATCATGGAGAGGTGTTCGAGGTGGCGTCGGAGGTGGCACGAGAGGTGGCTGTGGTAGAGTCTGAGGGAGAGGGAGAGAGAAGAGCTGGAAAATATTGACTAGAGTAAGAAAAAAAATACGTGGGCACATCACCATTAGACACATGAGCTGGTTTTTAACGATATTAGTTTTGGAAGATAAAAAATTAAGATTTCCTTAAGGAGGAGGACTAAAATGTATCTTAATTTGAAATAGGAACTAAAGACAAATTGACTTGATAGTTTAAACACTAAAAATATATTTAAATCTTTATTTTTTATTCTTAAATAATAAAGAGAGAAAGTAAGGGCATAGGTAAATTTAAAGAGAATAAATGTGAAATTAAATCAATAGTGGGGTCCACGAAGAGACTTGGGATTCCTCTCGAATTACTCAAATACAAAGGACAATAGGAACTTTTTTTTTTCATTATTGAGTACGAAGGTACATGGGGAATCTTTATTACTTTTTTTCTGATCACAGTATTAAATAAATATTTTTAATAATAAAATAAATCATCAAAATAATCAATTTTCACCTTTGTTATTTCTGTTCTAGCAAAATAACTTCCTCTATTTTATTTTACGTTTTATCTGTTTTTCTTTTGTTATTTTCTTTTTTATTTCTTTTTCTCTCCCCATACTATTCATCTATTTATTTCCTTAAACAATCAGGTGTGCGTATCACCTAGAAAGATCTGTATAGTGTAGGTGCATTTCGTAATTTTATATGTGTTTAGGTAGGAATTTGTGTAGGACTGAGAAATTCATCTTTCTGTCGTCTGTCGTGTCCTTCTTCTTTTCGAAGGTCTAGAATGTTTGAATCGTTCGTTTTCAGTCTGGACTGCTTGCTTGTCGACTGTTCTGTTCGGCCGTTACTTGTTCCGATCGATTGTACTCTTGACCGGAGGGGGAAGTACTTGGCTTTTGGCCCTACCTTATATTTATAAGTCATCTCATGGATCATGAACTAGCACAGATCTAATAACATAAAAACAAACTTACCTTTAGATTCGGTTAGTTACTTACAAACAGCTTATCAATATTTTTAATCAGATATCTTTGATTATTTTATCATATGTTGGACTATTGACCCAATAATAACTTAAATGTTGGCCCAATTACGGCCCAATCATCAATAAAACCATTTGACCTGGTTAACTGTAGGGGATGGACCAAACGATCATGAGTGCCAATCGTTCGGTTTATACTATATACCATACATATGCCCCCCAAGTCCGAGTTAATTGTTCGACTTTAGTTAAGGTTACATATATAAGTTTGAGAGAGGATGCTCTCATTGTATTGAGGAGTTTGTTTTCAATGTGCTTTTAGTCGTTGCTCATCTCTGGATCGAACGACGAATTTTAGGAGATGAAAGTTCTTTCAAAAACCTTTCCCCATGTTGAGCGGTAAACACTAAGATCCTGACCAAATCTTCCTGACAAGGATGAACCGAACGGTGAATGATAGGAGTTTTCTTGGGACTTTTCCTAATGGTGAGCGGAGGCACTATAAGTTCTCTTTGGAACTTCGTTCTAGGCCGAGCAGCAGCTGATGGGAGTTCTTTTTAGAACTTTTTCCCATATTGATCAGCGACTGATAGTATCTTGTTATCTGCACTGAAGGAAAATAATAATCGAATATGAACTGTCAAAAAAGAATGTAAATGATTAGACTAACACATTTTGCAAGGCTGGATGACCAAGTAAGCAAGATTGTTCGGTTGAAAATGCTCGAATGAGAATGATTGTTCATGGAGAACTTTCCAATAGACGAGAATGATTGTCCGTGGCCCAAGAGTTCCTGTAGAACTTCCGAGTAGATGAGAATGAATGTCCGTGGTCTAGGAGTTCTTGGAGAACTTTCCAATAGACGAGAATGACTGTCCGTGGCTCAGGAGTTCCTGGAGAACTTCCCAGTAGACGAGAATGACCGTTCATGACCCAGGAGAACTTCCGAGTAGACGAGAATGATCGTCCGTGACCCAGGAGAACTTTCTAGTAGACGAGAATGACCATCCGTGACCCAGGAGAACTTCCTAGTAGACGAGAATATGGGAAGTTCCAAAAAGAACTCCCATCAATATGGATCACAGTTGAGTATTTGGGTCTTGTAGAGTGTAAGTCGAACGTACCTGGCTTTTGGTCTTGTCGTAATATTTATAAGTGTTCCATGGATCCTAAACTAGCACAGATCCAATAAAATAAAAACAAACTTACCTTTAGTTTTGGTTAATTACTTATAAACAACTTATCAATATCTTTAATCAGATATCTTTGATTATTTTCTCATGTATTGGACTATTGGTCCAATAATAATTTAAACATTAATCTAATTACGATCCAATTGTTAATAAAACTATTTGACTTAATTGACTGTAGGGAATGGACGAAATGCTCCTGAGCGTTCTGTTTAATGCATTATAAATATGCTTCCTATTGTCGTTTAGATTTTTCCCTTTCTATTGGTTTAACGTTTATAGAAAATTATACGATCATTGAAAAGTATTGTCAGTGTTCGAAGGGTTTATGTTGACCTCTAAATGAAGTATTTGATCTAAAAATAAGTCTTCTAAGGATTAAAGAGGACCTTTTAGGTGAAGAATTTGAGTGAATAATTTTTATTCTCTCTGTTCTTGCTTGTTCCTCTTATACTTGTTTTTCTTTGTTAAAAAACAAATAAATATATATATTTTTTAATATAACTATTTGCTTTCCCATATCTGTTTCTCCTTAGTGACTTTGATATTTAATAATGCCCTGAGAAAACACTTCAGTTCTTTTACTAATACTAGTTGTAATTTCATAAATATAAGAAAAAAATTATATGATTATAATATATAAATACAAAGATAACTTATGAACTATTTTTCGTGGCTAGAGTCTGAAGTCTATGCCATAAGATAATATAAAAGCTTCTTGAAAAAAATGATTAATTAGATTTCGAATTGTATATAGCGTGGTCAATTAACAGAAAAATTAATTTGGTCTTTGAGTGTGTAAAAACCATGTTACCTATGTTTTAATTTTAATTTCTGAGAGTATTTCCTCATTAAATTTAACAATGAATTTGACACTAAATTAGAAAACCATTTTGTTATGAAATTATGGTATCTTATAATAATTATAAATAGTGAGGAATAAATTTACCTTCTAAACATTTTGCAAAACAAACATATTTTTCAATTTTCCTGTGCACTATAACCAGGATACTGTCTTTGACATTCAAGAAATCAGAGATTAGCAAAAAAAGTTTGATATAATATAAATAAGATCGATTGTTTAAAAAAATAATGCTTTCTTAGGAGCAATGAAATTTATTTTATTATGGTTTAATTTTCGATTTTTGTTGAAAGTAGCATCTCACTCAATTTTATTTTATTTATTTTTTATCTCAATTAGGTTTTTAATTTTAAAAAAATGAATTAATGTGGTTCTTATCGATAAATTAGTTGAAAGACATTAAAAAATAATGACTAAACACGTTGGTCTGATTTTTAAAATGATTTGGCTTAACAAAAGTATGACTAAGGATCACTGTACTTTGATTTTTCAAAATTAAAAATTTAATTGGAACAAAAAAATTGAAGAATCGATGTAAGATTTTCAACCAAACACTAAAGTGTTAGAATGATTAAACCTTTTATTGTTTATATATTTTTCTTAGTTTTTGTTTTATTTCAAATTTCGTACGTCTATCATGTTTCCTTTATCTAGAACCAGAAACAATATGCGCGTACCCGTTGATGAATCTGATTCCAACCTCGGCAAAGACTCTTCAAAATATATTTACCCTGCTTGACAGTGCTCTTTTTTGAGTACTTTTACATCCTCTCTTACATTAATTGTTTTTACGGTTTTATATTTTTTATAATCAATGAATATAAGTACTATAAAGTAAACTTATTGTTTCTCCCGTGAAAACGGAAAAACAGTTACCACATTAATTAATTAATTAGAAAAACAAGCAATTGAAATTAATAAAATGAAAGGTTAAATAGGAATTTGGATGGCAAATTGAGATTTATTAATGTTCGAAACTTAATTTTAATACATTTTTGTTCCAAATTTAAAGACTGAATAAGAATAGTTTTGTTAACTCAATTACATCAATGTTTTTTTTATATGTATGAATATGTTTTTCGTCTGGTATAAATAACTCAAATACTAGTATAAAATAAGTTTTACATTTAAATTTTTTTAATATAATTGAATTAAAATAATTATATCCATTATTTTTTAAATTTGAAAACTAAAATGATTAAGTTATTACAATATTAACACTAACATTAATTAGTTTAAAACAAAATGATATTGTCAGCAATTGGGTTGTGATTAAACCATTAACTTGAAGATCACTCCAAAAACTAAAAATACATATTTAAATTAAAAAAATAAAAAACATATAATTGTATTTATTATATATTAAATGTTATAATGAAACAATTATTAACTAATTCAAACATTTACTTAAACAACTAATTCTTTTTTATCCATGAATTTATTATAAAACATTAACATCGAATATCACGCTTCACATCGATCAGTTAAAAATAAAAAAAATCATAATATATAAATAAATATAAATATTATCTTATAAGTTGAAAAAAAGTTAAAAATTTGTATTTGTTTTGATAATAAATGTTCTAAATTAAAACACATCAGATGGTCGAAGATTAGGTGTTTTGAGGACAGGAGGTGAAGAAATGTGTAGGTGTTTTGAGGAAATGGAGAGAATCCAATAGGTGCTGAAAATAGTGGAGGCAACTGTAGAAGGGCATGATGAAGTGGTGCAGAAGGGAAAAAGTGGTCAGTTTTTCTAAGAAGTTTTGCATTCGTATACAACCAACCAAAGATGAAAAAGGTCTAATCTGCACTCAATACAAGAAAACAAAGGATTAGAGAAGAAACGTCAATTCAACTTTTACCATGACAACTCTTTTACCCATGTCTTCCGTACCAGTAAACTTTCTCTCAACAGCTTTTATTATATCAATGCAAAAACTTTATACCATGGTTAACGTATAGACAAATCGAAGAGGGTCGTTGGAATTCAATGCAAAAAAGCTTGGATTCATCCTTCGAAGCCTAATAATGCTCTTTTGTTTGAGGCGTGCTAGCTCATACACGCAAAAGCTTGTATATTTCTTCTTCTGTGTAAGAGATGCATTATTACACTGTCTTCTCTGACCTTCCTTCCACCTTGGAGGAAGGATCCAACTGTTGCCAGAAAAAAGTTTCAAGTTATTATTCACATTCGCATTTCCTGATTTTGAAGACACCCACTCCAAATATTTGATAAAATGCTTCACTCAGTTAATACCAACAAACGTCACAACTGACCAGGTCAAATTGTAGCCAAATCTGATTCTCAATGCAACTGCGTGTAAATATCTTCTTTCTCAAACTGTTCAGTAAGCAAGTTTTACATTTAAGTAAAAATATGGTAGCGAAACTGTGTGCCATGATTGGAGTTGATTATGTTTTCAGATATAACTAGGATTCTGTATCTTATTTAAGCAACTCTTGTTTATGGAAAACCATGGGTCAGCTTGTACACGTTACTCCAATGCAGAAAAATACAAGCAAATATAACCAGGTATGCCACAGAAATCAGAACCAAAATTGCAGCCTCGTCCAGAGGAACAAAATTTCCACAATGCTTGATAAACTGTTCGATTAGATTTTTGTAAAGCAATCTGTTTGAGTCAAAATATATTTATTTTTCATACAAGTCTTTATAGAAAAGTTCATTCTAAACAGACTCTAACTTATTTTGTTAGATTTACTCCTAGCCCACTCAAAAACAAATTAAGCAAACAAGTGAGTGAAATTATTCCATTTCTTTTCTTATACGGATATTTTAATCTCTTGTCTTATTGTTTTTGGTATTCTTTTATATATATAGTGGATACGTGTTTTTAAAACAGATTTAATAATCACAATAATTCGTATTGATATTAAGAATTAAAACGAATGAAAATAAGATTATAATGTATAAGATAACAATTGAAGTCGAAAATTTGGTTAATACTTAATTATCCAAAAATAACTAAGGGTCTTAAGCATCCTAGGTTCCATCACACATACAACATTTCTAATGATATGTCGTTGTCTTAGATGGACACTACACAAATACTACTGAGCTGATATTTGAATAAAAGCTATAAACAAATTCCTTTTAATTTGACATTTTTGCTTGAATTAAGACGTAAAAAACATAAAAAGAAAAGATTTTGATTAGAATGGGTTTCGGTTTATGGGATCAGATTAATTTTTTTTTCTATACGTTCTTTTAATTTAAGTTTAGGTAAAAAAATTTATTTTATTTCGTGCTGGTTAATGTTTGATTAATTGAAGAATTAGTAGAACAATGTTAGAAGTAAGTAAAAATTCTACAATAATAACAATAAATTCATATTAAATATAACCAATCTATCATAGTATCTTAAATATCTATTTATAAATTTTGAAATAAATTTCGAATTAACATCAAGTTAATTATAATCTAACTACTAATAATCATATTCAAATTTAACATAATCATTCTTAATTGTCAAGATGATTGGTAAATAACATTGGTGAAAAAAAAAAATTCTCTTTGCATATCTCTTTCGTTCATAATCCATACAATAAAATAGTACTATTTCTGCAAAAGTATAGATTATATAGTCTATAAGCTTTAGTAGGTAGTGATGAACTACTTCTCTGACTGCATTATATTTTGTGATAATTAACTCTATATGGTTTTCTATTTCAATTATACTTTAATATTCGCATTGAAAGCATATATAACACTTGTGCCGAAAGAAAAGGTGCAACTCACGAGGTACTATTTCTTTAATTGCTATATATACTAGTATTCTCTGGTCAGAAGGCATCTACATGAGACACTGTGTTTAGTCTTTTTTTTCTTTTCCTTTCGAGATTTGAAAACCTATATTCTTACTAGCTCCAGAGCAGATAATCATGTCTAAGTTCATGATTTTAATGTCATCGAATATTTTGTGTAGTATGAAATTAAATTATTTGAAGAATAGTAATTGAGGTGGTAAGGATAAAAGATATTCTTGGGATGGAACCGATCTCTCCATAAAATTTTTTTCATAGTTTTATATTAATTAAAGATAAAATGAATTTAAAATATATAAATAAGTGTGAATATCATTTTATAAATTAATTTTCTAAAATTGAATTAAACTTAAAATTTAATTTTTAATTAAAAAATATAATCGATAGGCTTTTTATCCATAAATTAATTTTTTTTTCATAAATATTTACTGGAGAACGAAATTCAACTTTAAAATAAATTTAATTTAAATTGAGCTTATATATTTTTAAAGCTGATATATGACCTATACGATAGAGTTTAGTATTTATATACCGGCAAAATGTAAAAAAACAATACTCACATTCAAAAAAACTCATCATATATAATTTTTTTAAAAATAAAACTACTGTAAAACTCGTCATATCATATATATCATTCATTTTGTAATTAAATGATAGAGTAAAATTCCCTTTATATGTAATATTTACCGTAACATTTTTAAATCTATTGGTTTTTGTCTAATTAAGAATTTATTCTTAGACCTCATTTTTGCATATATATATATATATATATATATATATATATATATATATATATATATATTTCGTGATCCACAAAGAATAAGTTTTGTGGAAAACATAGGGAAACCATTTATTCATTAAATCTCATTTTCTCAAAATGAAAAAGAAAAGTATTTAAATTGGTTTAGATGATATTAAATTGGACCATACTTGTTTTAGATTGAAACTGTTTTACCTCCAAAGACTGTAAAATTTGCCCACTTTTTTAGTATACTTTATGTGGGTTGCCTACAATAAGCTTTAACCTAACTCCCCTGTAAAAATGGTGTTGAAGAGATTAATGATTGAGAAGATTTTACAAGTTAGAGAAATTCTGGAACACATAATAGACCGAATTAAAAAGAACAAATGTGATTATGCAAAATTATATATTAATATGTGAAAAGGCATAAAAACAGAAGAGGATTGAATAAAGGTTATTTTTGAAGAGGTGGTGTTTGAATGAAGGGAACACTGAAAAGAGGTTAAGTCATGTGCTGGTATCATGTGCGTTCTTTTCTTCCCAGATAAGCATGGATAATATATCCATAATGTGTTGTATGAAAATATCCCAAAAACTCTTACCAGATTTTTTATTCAAATCGTACCATATTTTTGATTTCACAATAAAAAATGTGAAAAAAAAAAAGAAGTTAACGAAAAGGTGAAAAGAATAATAGTGTTAAGAGGTAAAAAGAGGGATGTGTGTTGTTTTTTGCGAGACATGGGGAATCGAATTTCATTGGCAGTTAGAAAGGGAAAAAAGTGATGGGTTTTATTGAGATCTGAGTTTGCAGGGAACAATATTCCTTTACAACAACACATGCTCAGTTGTTTTCATGTCGCTATATGCAAAGGGACCTATCAATTGTGCTAACTTACTATTCAAAAAAGTAAGATAGAATCCCTTTAGTCATATTAATCTATGTTTATGTTCTATCATTAAGGACAGATAGTGCACCAGACATGGATTTAAGTTTGATTAAGACGTTATTATTAGCATTAAAGACAATAGAATGGATCGTGTTAGGTAGAGATTTGCCTCGTGGAATTCAAAAGAGTTGTTGTTGTAAGAAAGATCAGAGTTTTTGTACCATAAACATGAAATTAGTGATTACTGAGAGGGAAAGGAAAAGTAAGCAGAGGAAAAGCCTTATGGAGTTGCTCACATGCAAAAAAAGCCTTTCAAAATACTATGGAAAAACTATGGGCTTTGTGGTACCACGAACTCATTGGGGGCTTTATTCCTGCACCTCCAATTTTGTTTCCGGTACCCCCAGATTTTACCGTAATATCAATTATGTTTCTTCCAAATATATATATATAAAATATAAAATTAATTAGATAAGTAATAGTTATTGTTTATCAAACATATTTAACAAAGAATGTGCTGTATTTATAGATCTTTGACATTCCCAAATCATTTTCAGAACCAACTTTAACACATTTTTTTTTTGTTTTCAACTTCGACTTTCTTCTTCTTTTAATGACGTTTTCATGCGTTTCTTTTTTCATTTTCATTATGTATTCACTTCGTTATTTTTCATTTACATGTGTTGTTTTCTAAATGTTAGATTTAGTATTTATTAATTATTATGTTTTGCATGAAATTCAATTTCAAAATTATTCACTAAATTTTGAAAGTCATAGAGTAAAAAGTTTCATCAACAACGAATTTCAAATATAGTAAAAAGTTTCACCAACTACGAATTTCAAAATTCAGTTAAGGAAAGTACAAAATTTTGAAATTTGATTTAGAAAAGTATCAAATTTTAAAATCTGATTAAGTAACTCATCATATTTAAGAATGCACCAAATTTCAATATCTGGTATAGAAATTTACTAAATTTGGAAATCCGGTTAGGAAGTCCACGAATTTCAAAATTTGATTTAGGAACTCATCGAATTTCAAACTCCAGTTAAAGATACTATCAGATTTTGAAATTCAGTTAACGATACTATTGGATTCCGATTAAGTATTCTTTCAAATTTTGAAATCTAATATTGTTTGTTTTTTTTAAATTATATTGCTTGTTTTGTTTATTGTTTTTATTTTTATTTTTAAATTTATTTTGTTTGTTTTGTTTTATGAAATTGTTGATCTCTAGTTATTATTATTGAACAAGTGAGGTATTTTACGTTGATATCATGTTGTGGGTGAGTAGAGTCTTTGTATCTAAGATGGAAGATTGTCTTTTAAGTTTTACCTTTATTTTAGATTTCTTTTCTTTAATAAATGAAATGTGCCAGGGAGATTGAACAAATAACTTTATGGCTGATCAAATTTTTCTCACACTTGATGAGTTAATTAAGTGGGTTCAAGGGTTACTTTTGATCTTGGTTTTGTTGTTGTCATTATATTATCAAATAAAGCTAATGGTCAACCTAAGTGTAAGATATATGTATTGTTAGGATGAGAAAGGGGTGAAAAGTATAAGAAACACAAATATGATGTTCGACCTAGTATATCTTGCACAAAAAATGCGATTGTCCTTTTAAATTGAGATGCAATCAAATTTCTAATTAAGAGAAGCGGGTGTTGAAGGTAATGTGTGAATATCATAACCATTTGTCACATACTTTAGTTGGTCACCCTTTTTGTTTGGAGGTTAAAATCCACTTAACAGTCATTGTTTGTTTGATATGGCCAAAAGTCAAATGAAGCCTGCAAACATTCTCCTTACTCTCAAAGAAAATAATGTAAGATACACTTACAAACGATTATTATAAGGTTCAAGAACTGACTTACAATAGGTGATGATGATGTTAGAACATGATAAATACATCCACTAGAGTATATGTGTAGACAAATATATCCGATGCAGTAAAATTTTTGAATGCATTTAATATTATTTTCTTGATGGATAACATCCACAAAACTAATAAATATCGATTGTCGTTACTTGAGACAGTTGGGGTCACATCAACAAAGTTGACTTTCTTAACTGCTTTTGTATTGGAAAGACTAAGATGATTATTTATGACATCTTAGGATGGTCCACAAATCATTGTTAGCGACATAAACCTAACTTTAATGAATGTCATTGGTTCTGTATTTCCTGAACGATATCATCTCGTATGTCGTTTTGACATTTAGAAAAATGTGCAAACCAAGCACAAAATGTAAGTTAATTCGATTGAGGCATGAGATGTTATCATGGAAGTGTGGGAAAATGTAATGGATTGTGAACATGAGTAAACCTTTAGTGATTGTGTTGATCGTTTTTGTCATGTTTGTAATTCATGGCCTTTATTCTTTTAATACATCAATAACTCTTGGATCTTCCATATAAGAAATAGTTTGTAAAGGCATGGACAAACTGTGTAATGCATTTAGGAAACATAACATCAAACAAATATATTTGCATCTTATTTTATTTAGTTATTTTGGTTAGATGTTTTATAACATTGTTCATGTTATTTGTATCAGGGTTGAGTCTGCTCATTGGAACCTAAAGAAAGTATTGAGAAGCAGTAAGGGAGACCTCTACTCGAGTTGGGATGCAATT
Source organism: Vigna angularis (assembly GCF_016808095.1). Lineage (NCBI taxonomy): Eukaryota > Viridiplantae > Streptophyta > Magnoliopsida > Fabales > Fabaceae > Vigna > Vigna angularis. The sequence goes on from NC_068972.1 coordinate 17,611,511, forward strand.
TATAATGTCATCAACCTACTACATAAAGAAATAAATGCCTCATTTGAAATAAAAAGTTCAAATCTTATGAATGACGCTTTTAAGCCAAGAAAGTATAAAAAATTGGTTGGATATGTATCAAAATATGCTTTGGAACTCATTGCTAAGGAGTTCAATCGAGTTCAACATATAGATTTGATAGTGAAAGTTGTGGTTGCATTTTGAGGTCTACCATGTGTTTATGAATCAGCTAGATATGACCCTGGGGTGATTCTTGTGTTTGAAATTTATATCATGTGGACTATATTGAGTTTTTCAAATATTTCATCAAATGAATTACATGCAGAGTTATGCATTCAAAAGGAATTTGATTTTGTACTCAATCTTTTCAAAGAATTTGACATTGCACAAAGTGATAATCAACTAAAAGTTACTTGAAATTATTTGTCTTGCTATTGTTTGTCTTGCTATGACATCAATAATACCTCCAATGCATAAAGTTAAAATAAAGGGTACAAAAAAGTGTAAAGTTCATCGATCTTAAAGGTTTACAAACTATGAACCCTTATATTTCAAGTATGATTTAGATATGAACATTTCAACAATTATATGAACATTATCTTAAGACGTTGGTATGGTGTATTAAAAAACAAAGATCACCTCAATAACAAATATATGAAGTACTAATACATCTCAATCACAAATTAATAAACACTTAACCGACTAATTAGATGATTAAGTAACTAATCATGTGTTAAGATTAATATAATACATCATTAAGATTTATATAAATAAAATTATATTAAAATAGTATATATAGCAAATGATCCTAATGTCTCATTAAGTACATGTTTGTATTCAATGACAAAATAACTAGTTATAGTTATTTTGCGCACACACACACATATATATATATATATATATATATATATATATATATATATATATATATATATATATATATATATATATATTCTATCAATATTGATTTTCCAGGATCTCAACCAAATATTAGCATAGTCGTTGCTATTGTTTAAAATTGTTTATTATATAAATTTTAATAATAAGAGAGCAATACTATAATCATTATAAAATAATTCATTAATGTCAAATATAAATATATATTTTAGAAATTTGGTTCAATACAATTGAGTTAAGAATGTAATATTATATATAAAAATATTCAGACTTAATTTTATTTCATATAAGATTACAATAAATTGTAAACATACAAAAAATAACATATATATTTCTGTGTATCATAATTAAATATTAACCCATTTTAATGTGATCAATGTTTTCCTTTTAAGAAAAACCAATTATAGTTACCAATTTAACTTAAAAATAAAAAAATTATCAATTTTGAGCTTTTAATTCTTTTATTCGTTGCTCATAATAAGCCATACACAATGCTTCTCCCAACCTCATTTTATTTATAATTACACAATTTATAAATTAATTAAATCGCTAATTGTTATTATATAGAAATTATATAAAAAACAACACGTTCATCACACTACTAATTAAACATACTAGTTACAGATAAGATTTTAACGAGCTTAAGAGAATATTTTTTGCTATTATACATTTCTGCACAAACTATTTGTCATTTACCCAAGTGAGCAAATGACTAACAGAAAACAAAAATACTTACACAAAAATAGGCATTGTTACAACATGTAACCTAAAAACATCTTACTGCTAAGTCCAAATGTTTGACTAAATCTTGCATTAAGTGTTCTCCTGAAAAATTGGAAACTATCCCTACTTGCTATAACACACTAGCAATGGCATCTTAAAAGCTTTGATTTGTACACAAGGATCACAAGCATATCCCAAATCACTTCTTCTGAGTGATCACTAAACAAAAGAAGGCCACAACTCGAGCAATTATACCATACAAAACGAGGGCAAGCATACAAATAGGCCAGTCTCCGACATTATAGCCATTATTCATTAGCGAACTACACCGAGTAATCAACCAAACTCCAGTGTACCTAAGAAAAATAAAAAACCACAAGAGTTACATGGTGAAAATAGAAGGTTGTTGAAATTAAGGAATCTTCATTAGTTAAGGAGCAAATAAGGAAAGAGAATATAAACTCACTAATTGAAACCGACCTTTCAGCATTTGCAATGATAAATGCCTCTAAAGCCCAATTTGGGTAGCACAACTTTACAAGGATCTTCATAAAGAGAGTGTCTTTCTTCTGGTTTGCAATGAGAGTCATAACAACTGGGAGAAGCACTGACCACTAAAAGTGATAAGAAAACAAAAAAGGGTCATATTACATTATATCAACAATTTGAAAATGTGTATATGTTTATGATCCGTACCAATTGTGCTGGAGCAGGCTCAAAATAAATTGCCATTATATATGCCATGCCAGTTACACAGTACACAAGGCAGAGCAAAATGACATAATTACTTGCGAAACTTGACCTTGGATTGCTAAAAAAATAGAACATGGACAGATAAACTACAGGTTTTATGACTGTATTGAAAATATCAATTGAATCTTTGGCCAAAAAATGTGCCAGATTGCTGATTCCAGATGCACTCTCCCTCCAATATTGTAATTTATCCAGAGAAAATGATCTCAGAGCTGAAATCTTGCAAAGTAAAGCTGCAAGTGTTCAAAATGAATGAGGAAAGAGACAAATCGTAAGGAGCAAGAACTAAAGTTTGATACAGCTAGAGCCATTCAAAATTTTTACAGGAATCTAAATTAGAAATTCAATTAACCAACAAAGAAAAAGTAGAATCAAATTTGGTATGGAGTTTTGAAACTTACAGACAGCAATAACGGTATAGGTATATCCGAGGGACCCAAAGGTTTCGTCATTTACTTTAGTAAGAGTTCCTAATATAGCACCAGCAACCAATAAAAGAAGATAGTCAACTGCTTGTGATTTTCCTTCTCTTAGCGTCTGCTTACAAACCCTGAACACAATGAAAATGGTTAATAATTAACTAACGTAATCCACAAAGTATATAATTCATTGTACGACAAAAATCAGAAACAACTCAATTTGTTCAAATATTCACTATGAATTTAAACTTAAGCAAACAGATTAACTAAGATTTCAAGTTTCATGCTAAAAACTCTACTTCATATCATATGTATGTTAAGATACATAGATAGTTACTAGACTCTAACTTCACTTTACTTCTTATTATTAAGTAGACTTTAAACCTAACTCAATCTTATAAAATTAACGTATAAGATGAGGTTTCCACCTACTTATATATTGTACACTCGTCTTATCTCTAGTTGATGTGAAATCTCCAACACTTACACTAGACAAAGATGACAAACTTGATTAAAAGAAGCTAGAAATCCATTCGTGTTAGTTAGTTAATTTTAAGGGCAATTGTATCTATAGTAAACCTTGAGGTTTCATAATTCATACCGTCCAAGGTAGTATCTGTATTGTCGAGCTACACCAGGAGTTCTTCGATTAGACAAGTCCTTAGTCTTTAAGAAGGTTGCTTCTATATGATCTTTTCGCATCTGAACATTACTCTTCATATCCTCCCAAAACTCTCCAGCAAAGGATTGATCATCAACTTCCTCTGGGGGCTTTGTTGGATTTGCCTCAGTGCTATTTGTTGAGGCTGCAGCAATTTCATCAGCAAAATGAAGCATATCCGGTGGTACTGGGTAACTGTTATGTAACATCCATCTGACAGGAAGCTGCTCATGAGTCACAGCTCCATTTGGTTTCACTAAACCTTCCAAAATGTCAATGAAATGGTCGGGAGGATTCACTCTATCAGGTACATTGATTCCAATGCCAGCAAAGTATTCTTCTACTTTCTTAACAGGACCATGATATGCAGTAAGACCACCTTTGGCTAGAAACACTATATCATCAAACATTCTGAACAAAGTATAGCTGTATCACAACAAAACAAGAGTCAGACGTCTACTATATATTGTAAGGTGTATGTGTACTTCATCAAAAAGAGAATAGGATAGGAAGATCTTACCTTGGTTGATGAAGTACCATGCAGATATTTACCCCTTCTAGTGCTTCACGACGAAGTGCTTTAAGCAATAAAGTGGAAGATGCACTGTCTAAACCAGTTGTAGGTTCATCTAAGATTAATAATGATGGCTCCATAACCATTTCCATCCCTACATTTACACGTTTACGTTGTCCCCCAGATATACCTCGTTTTTCTACTGTCCCAACAAGGGAATCCCTCACTGCCTGGAGTCCTAAGGACTCAATCACTCTTTCAACAATCAGAACCTTGTCTGGTTTTGGCATATCCGCGGATAGTCTTCAGTAATAAGAAACAACCATGTAAATGAAATTAACAATGAAAAGAAGGCAAAAAGATATGCAAATTCATGAGAAAGTTAATGCAATCATTTTGAATGAGACAGTTAGTGCATGTGTTCACAATAAAAACAGGAAGAGCAGGAAAAAGGGAGCACATCATATTAATAATATGTGAAGTGCTTCAATATTAATAAATTGATCACACAACAATTATTTAAAAACAACCTAAAATATTATGAAGAAAATTGTCAAAAACATGGCATACTAGTCAAAAGATTGATAAGCATGAGATTAGGAATGAATCATATATAACTGCTAAAAACATTCAAAATAAAGTGTGCTAAATTAGTTAACCTTTGAATGATGTACAGTGAATTGGAGGTAATGTAACAAAGTTAACATTTATAGCATTTATAAAAGAGCCACAAAGTAAGTTCTCCAAGGTAAATCAGAAACCTGCATCTTGCACTGAAACGAAGATTTTCTTCCACGGTCAAGTTCCCATGCACAATATCATCTTGTGGAACAAAACCAATAATTTTCCGATAACAGTGAATGGATTCGGCCTTTCCATTAATTAGAATTGATCCTGTCATAGTGCATCCTCTTGCCTTCCCTGCCAATGCAGAAAGAAATGTAGTTTTGCCAGCTCCTGAGGGACCCATCACAGCAGAAACTCTACCCGGCATGAGTTTACCATACACACATCTCAGTAGATGTTTTCTTTTACCTTTCAAAGTGAGAGTTAAGTCCTTAAAAGCTACCTCAATCACAGGCCTTGTTCGAACCTCACCTTCTGTGGCCATCGAAATAACTCCGGAGAAAGTCAAGTTCTTGTTTTTCTCTTGTTGAGCTTTCTCCTTCTCAATTTGACCATAAGCATACCTTAAAATTTGGCTTTGTGTGTGTAAATTCTTGCCCTTTGGCATCTGCTTTTTGATGTTTTTATCTCCAATTTGTAGGTTGAATCCTTCATTGCTATGTGGGTCATCCTCAAGGGAATTCAACATTTTAGTAAGGTTGGTAGGTTCCTTTTTTTGCACGTCTGAAGCTGCAGACTGTTGCTCATAGCTTGAAGAATTTTGTACCGATGGCAAAAACGTATCTCCCATACCACGTTTAGCTTGGTTACCAACCTTTACGGTATCTGATTTCGCTGATTTTTTCCGAGAAAAGGTTCGAGATAATTGCTCACCTAATCCTCCCCCTTTACCTTTCTTAGCAATATCTTTTGCTATTTTCCATCGTTCCCTAGCCTGCACAGTTTCCCTTACCTGTTTAGCAGCAGCTTCTCTAGATTTCGCCTTTCTCCTTTCTCGAGTAACTAGAACTTGATCAGAACAATTATAAATGAAGATCAGGAGAGTGCTCAATGCAACCTGCAAGGGGGAATGATATCAAATATGATAAACTGTACACAGGGAGAAGACATTCTTGAAAATATTTGACAATATCTCATGTTATTTCAGAGCATATGCAAAAGTATGAACCAAGACAACCATAAGCTCCAAGACAATACCATGTTGCATTTCTTCATTGTGCAACAAGACAACCATAAGCTCCAATAATGTGCATGTAAAATAAAACACAAATGCTATGATCTTCAAGAATAATAACTCAAAACCCAAACCATATCAAAACCCTGATAGAAGCATGACAAGAAAGTTGAATAGCATACTAAATTCTACTTACAATAAGTAAAGCGCCATAAGCATGCATATTTTGGTTTGCTGTGTTTGGATTGCAGGAACTCAAGCTGGAGCATTCTGCAGAAATGAACAATATTGACAAAGGTTTTGAATTAGTGCCCTCAAATCTCAAACATGATAGATCAAGAAAATAAGACAGTTAAATTCAATTATTGACAGATAATTTCCATGATCTAGCCCATTTATGATATCAACTTTGTTATAAGGCTTTCTATTATTACAGTCTCCTTTATGGACTCCTATTTAATGACATAGCGATGTAATAAATGGACCAAATAAACTATACTTATGATATATACAACAACAGAAACTCACTATTTTGATGAGTAGAACCCCTCCTGCAATAATATCTGAAATTAGGAAAAGATAACCAATTAGCATGAATGCTCGATAGTGAGTAGTACTAGGTTGGTTGCAATGTGCATGAAGACTAAAAGCACGTAATAATGGAGTTTTATTTAGATTGAATAACAAAAAGGGGAATTTTGATAAATTAAAATGGGCAAAATAAGGCATGGGATAAATCAATACCCACTATCACAAGAGACTTTACGTGTTGTAGTGGGGCAGTATGATCCTGGAGAACAAAAGATATCACTATTGTTCACCACGCCCGTCCATATGTCAGCACTGCCACAACTATGATTTGTTTCTCCCTGAGGTATTTGGTAACTATATCTGAAAATTCATTTTCAGTGTTGAAGTTCGAAAACATCACTTTGAGTAAAAGAAAACTTAGAAAACAATCGAGAAGTAGAACTTACGGGTCACATATTCCAGTCGCATTATTCAGTTTTGCAAGTGGACAATAAGAACCTAGTGGGCAAGCTTCATACAGAGGAAAATCAGAAAGTTAAGAAAAAAAAAAAAAACCGTGCCGACTGATTTTATTCATAAAAGATAATCCAAATTTTAAACAAACCGAAGCTGCTTTCTTCGTGATATAAAAAGTTAGCACTAACAAAATCAAACTCTAAGAAAAGAAGATAAAGGCTTATGTATGCATTATACACTACTATTTTTAGTTTAGCTAGAAAAAGAAAAACTATTTACACATTAAATCATTTAGCGGTATATTGGATGGTAAATTAATAAAGCCAGGTTTAATATTGTAATTTTGAAGAGATTCAATAGCTCTAACCTACAACAAGAAGATTTGTGATGATAAAATTTGCCATGTAGGTCATTCTAGAATGATGTTAACATTAGTATTCTTTTTAAGAAACTCTAACTTGAAGACATTGTTCCTAGTACTTTAGGAGAATTTTTCTCTTTGACTTCGGCATATTCAGAACAGGTCCTTTTCTACAAGCTTGGGTATATATACTAGTTAGATTAACCTCATTTTCAATAAATTCTTTTTGATTCTGGGTATATATTATGCACTGGAGCTGTGAAGGCCAAAATAACAAATACACAAATAATGGGGGAGATGCATATGCAGGAAAGAGTATTTGATGGATGTTTCAACAACAAAACATGTTTGTCTCAACAATTAACAGAATTTCATCCTACATTGGCAAGTAATGGTAAAAATTAAAGAGGTATGACATACTTACGTATCATGCAAGTCAATCCTTGAGGGCAGAAAAACCCCTCACAACAAGCCTGACAGTTGCTGGTTCTAAAGGGAATGTCCTTTATGTCTTTTTTGAGGTCAAAATTTTTGCCAGCACTACAACTCCATCCAGGTTCACAACCAGAAACCCACGAAGTCAAGTTGCAATTCCTGTTAGGTTTTACATAGTTGCTAGATGTTGCCCCTTGTTCCAGGAAACCATGGAAGTAATACCTTATTTCAGACACAGTACATATTCTATCTCTGAAATCCCCTGTCAATCAAACCACATTACCCACTTGCATGAAATAAATGACATGAAAACAGCAAACTAAATTTCATCATACACTACAATGCGAAAACGAAAGCTGATACCTTTTTTCTTAACACAAGAATCCACGAAATCCAACCTTCCTTTAAAATCAAATGCTTCCTCCCAATCTTTGTGCCTGAAATGCCAACAGTTCTGTCAGCAAGGAATCAGAAAAGCTTCAACGCAATGGAATGAATGCATGCGTGCATGCATGGTTGGTTAGTAGAAGGAGTATAAGAGGAAGCAATGATATATAGAAAAGGAGTGACTCACACATCCTTGACGCAGAAACCTAAACCTGCTTTGATATCCTTGTTTAAAAGAATGGCGAGGTTTTCAAGCTCCTTGTATATCTCTTCGGTGTAAAAGGATGGGGCGAAAGTGTTATCGGCGCATTGAATCGTGGGGAAGAAAGGGATGAAGAGGAAAAGGAAAGAGAGGGAAGAAGCATGGTTCCTCATTGGCGTAGTGTGGAGGAGGATGAAGGAAGCAGGAGGCTATGGAGAAAAGCATAGCATTGCATGGATGAGAGGAAGAAAGGAAAGGAGGAGTCAAAGGCTTGCTCATTGGTAATGGTTTTGCTTTGGATTCAAGAAATGGCCCGGAGAAATGGGTGGCTAGATTCAAGCATCTACATTCTTTCCATATTCTCTCTCTTTCTCTTCATCCTTTGCTTTTCGCTAAAACACTTTCCATACTCTTTCTTTATTTTTTTGACTCCATTTTAGTATTCATTTCTTCAATATTATCTTAAAATAATAGTATATTTTAGTCAAGCATTCTAGCAGTAATATAAACGTGGGTGATAAAAAGAAAAAAAGAACGTGACTCACTTCTAAATTTAGTTATTTTTTATTGAAATTTACATAATACAAAAATATAAATAATTAATTATGACTATTACTTAAGCTTATTATCTCGAAGTTAAATTTTGACTTTGAAAGAAATAGATATAATTTTTCATGGTTTATCTTATAATGTTATTGTGGAAAACAAGAAAAACTATACATTGGTGGATGATGTAATGATCATAATTATATAACGGATAAAATTAATTAAAATTGTGAAATAACTACATCATATTTTACTAAAAGAAATTGAATTATTTAATAAAAACTTAATTGAATCATTTAATAGTTTAATTTTAAAAATTTATTTTCTAAAATTACTTTAGTTAACTAATAAGTCTCTTGTTCATTACTTTCTCTCACTTCCGTCCAAACCTTGCCTTCGCATTGTCGTCGCGAGCACACTTCTAACAGCAACTACCGCCAAACCCATGTCAAATTGGGTCGGGAGTCTTCGCACGTCTTTCACCTCTACCCAGGGCCATCGTTGCCGTCTCCGGTTCGTGATCGTCGTTGGCCGTTCATCACCGCTAGTTGTTTGACTGAATTTGAATTTCATCGTCGTGCTGCGACGTTGAACCCTTGGCCACCGTGCAATTTCTGACGAGGGTTTCACTCTTCGCCTGTTAGTAATTTTAAAACCCATTTACACAGCTTTAATATTGAGGTTGAATCAATGTGATTTAATTTTATATTGTTCTCTTATATGGCTTTGAATGGGTGGGTTCTTGTTTTATTTGATTTTGAGACTGTATGTGCCTTTGTGCTTGTGATTAACGTAATGTCTTGTCTTAAAATGGAGAAGATGTCCATTGTTGTACATATGAGTTTGATTGCTGTACACATATATTAAGTTGTTTGACTCTGAAGGATGATTTAAAAGAGATTAAAATTTCATTTTAAAAGTGTTACAATGTAATTTTAGATTTGCTAGATTTAAGAGAGAGAATTTCTTATAAAGGTATTATTTGCTTCGCCTTAAAATAAGGTTAAATTTAACTTACTTAATGTTTAGAGATAAATTTAAAGTACAAAATATATTTTTGTTTGGCTTGCAAAATAAGAAATTATGTGTTGAAATGGTCAAAATAATGGTGATATGTCATTAGAATAGGATTGGATTTTGTTAAATACTTCATTGATTGTATATTTCATTGACTATATATTTGAATCTAGCATGAGTAGTAAATTGAAATCAAAATTATTATTATTTTTAAAACCACTTTATTAATAATATCAAGGTCTTGAACAATGTTCTTAAAGTATCCAACAAGAATCCCAATAAGAATCTCAACTAGATGATGAAAACAATGATTCTCATGACATGAGTTTCTACTTAAGAACCATAGGAAATAAATTTGATTATATATCAGAACTTTAAAAATATTTAAGAAAGAATTTGAATCTTATACAAAGTCAGTTGAGTTAAAGTTTTATATTGGGAGAAAGTCAATTTAATTGAATTTCTTATCCTTAGGAATATGGTTGTGAATGTGGAGTCATTCTCATATCTAAAGTATGACTAGAGTGTGCATTCAAAACAAAAGGAGGGGTAGTTAGTCTTTATCAAAGTTGCTTAATGTCTAAAATAGTGGAAGTGATTGTTTGCACACAAGATTGGTTGAAATGAACACATTTCTCTATACTTTTTTATAAAAACCCTAAAGAGCTTGATAAATTTGAGTAAGGTGAGTTTATATGAAAAAATTATATATTTTTTAGTTTATATTTTAAGTTTTCAAAAATGATGAAATATATTTTAGGTTAAACTTCTTCGGAAGTCCCTATTTATGTGGGTTTTTCCCAGTTAAATCTCATCTTATTGGTTTTGCCAATTTAGTCCTTTATAATAAAAAATTGACTCAATTGGGCCCCTGCCATTAAATTGGCTTAACGGGGTTAAGTTTTTGATGACTTGGAACGTTGACGTGGACAACTTTTTATACATGGCATAAGCAGGGTGTTCGTGGAATTTCCTAAGTTTGACGTGAAACATGTTTGATTAAAAAATTTAGAAAAAGGTCATCTTCCATTACAATGAAGCACCACTCAGAAATCTTCTTCCCTATCCATCACCCAACCCGTGAGAAGAAATCCAAAAATCAATTTCAAATTACATTTGAATCGGGTCTCACATAAACCTGCAGAGAAATCCCAAACTTCATAACCTAAAGAACCCTAGACGCGAAACCTAGACATAAGCCATACTCTGCTGCCTCTTCTTCCAATCCCATACTCTATATCTTCTTCAATACCCTAGACGAGGAGTCCCAACAACTTCCACATGCTCATAATACTCCATAGATTGCAAAAACAAAATATCGCATACCTCTGCCTAAACTTTGATTATTATTTGAAATGTTCGGAAACAAAAAACAAAATTGAAATGATAAAAGGTTATCAAGATTGATTCACCTCGGCGGGAGAAAAAAAAAACATGTTCTACTTTTTCTTAGCTTCACTCGCCAAAATGCTCAAAGGCTAAATAATTAGCATAATCTTTGGAATTATTGAATCATTCTAACATTCCACATCTGCACAACGCAAAGAAAATTTCACAAAAAACATCTAACATATCAAAATGACATCACAAAACTTGCACATAACCAAAACGACAAATCTTCGCAACGAAATCGTAGCCTTTAACGGCGGTATCATGTGCCTCCCAAGCAATGCGTCCGTCGCGAGTAGCGATTCTCGAGGCTGCGCGAGTCGAAAAAACGGTTCCAACGGTGGCTCGAAGCCGGAGGCCAGAGTAGCGCGGCAACGCAGCGGAGTCGCAACAAGTGGTGACGGGAATCAGTGGAAAGGTGAGGGAAGGGAGTGTGGAGGAGCGAGTGAGAGTTAGGGATTGGAGTTGCACGGTGGCCGTGATTGCGAGAATCGCAGGTCCAGAAGAAGAATTGTGGAATCAAAAGAGTGTTGCGTTGAACTGTCGGCACCTGCTGTTAGATTAGTAAGGTTGAAGACGATGAACCTTGGGGTTGAATTCTTAGAATTTTTTTTTAATTATATATTCCATGTATAAAGTTCTCTCCATGCCACATTTAAAAAACGGTCCACGTCAACGTTTCAGGTCATCAAAAAACTTAACTCTGTTAAACCAATTTAACTGCAAGGGCCAATTAAGTCAATTTTTCACTTTTAAGGACTAAATTGGTGAAACCGATAAGAGGGGATCTAACTAAGAAAAACCCACATAAATAGAGACTTTCAAAGAGGTTTAACCTATATTTTACTTTTTTTGTAAATATAATCTCTTCAAGTGGACTCTTCAAGTGTTATTAATTTGGATGATTGAAGATGTGTTGATAAGTTGCCTTTTAAAATGAAACTTATATTTGAATATTTATTGATTTTTATTTTATTTTGTCTATTTCTTAAGTAGACACAATTTTTTTCTATTGATGTAATTATTATTTTTTTCTTTTTTTCAAGATTTTTTAAAAACAGTTTCATTTATTAAAACAAAAAATAATTTTAAAAGGCAAACTTATTTTTTGGTTCACTATGGTTTTTAACCATTCAATTCAATTTATTGTGTCCACCTTTAATATAGGATTCCATTAATTTTGGTAGGAAGACCTACCATTATATATAAATATGTTTGATATGTTGGAAATTTCATGAACTAAGCGTATTCATCATAAAATTATGAATTATGTAATTTTTTTAAAACATTATTTTATTACTTATATATAGTTTTAATAAAATTATTCTGGATTCCATTTGAGTTTTTTTTTTTCATCCTACACATTATTGATCACAAAAATAATCCAATCCTTATGATCAACAAATTCAACTAATAATCACATTTTGTTTTTCTAACTTGAAAAACTTTCTCCATAAAGCAAGGTAGTCATATTTCACCTTTCAAAAAAACAAATTTATCACATTCATCTAAAAGCAAAGCTTTAGGATCTTTGTTTTAAATAACTCTCGTTGAAAAAAAAAGACTTTTTTAAACTAATATAGAATGGGTGGTGAATTGGTTTTAAAAAGTTTTTCTTTAAATAACACTTTTTTTAAAAAAAATTAGAAAATATTCAAATAAAAAATTAGAATGCAATTAATTGAGAAACTTATGGATACATGAATTGGAAAGCAATTCAAAGAGAAAAATAAAGAATGATGAAAATCATACAAGAATTTATATATGTTAGGATTCAACCAATTCTACATCCAAATATCAATTTTTCTTCATTAAAAAATTAGTTTCATTATCAATTAAATGTTTGTTCAGGACAGGACAATAATTTCAAACACTGAGACCAATAAGCTTAACTCATATCATAATCAAAAGGATATCAATATTTAACCAACTTTAGATGACAAAAACGATATATGCTTTATCCACTCTTGAAACACTTTAATCATAGCCTTATCCATCCTTTAACTATCCAAGATGATATATGTCTTATTAACTCTTATTGTAAACACACACAAAACAAACACATGCTTTGTTCATTTGAATGAATTTGAGGGAGAGTGATTGAGGGGATTTGAGAGGATTTGAATGTAAATTTTGTTGTTGTTTATTTGAGTTAATTTGGAGGTACATGAGAGTAGATTTGGAAGTAAATATTTTTAATTTGTCATGTCAATCAAATCCTACACTAATTCTCACAAACTTTACTTCCAAATTCACTCTCACTTACCTCTAAATCTCCTCAAATAAACAAAAAAAATTTAACTTTCAAATCCTCTCAAATCTCTTCGATCACTCTCCCCCAAATTCATTCAAGTGAACAAAGTCTAAAAACCTTTTAATAGAACAACAACCAAAAAGAAAATTGAAAACAGTCCACTAAAAACAAACTGAAAAGTGTTTACCACAACAAAAACAATTACAAGGACTTAAGAATTCAACATAACTTATATTTGAAACCTTGTAAGGACTTTTGAAAATGGATAGAGTAACTCAAAAAAAGAGTGTAAAAGTTAACTAAAAGGTTTAGAAAGAACTTTTATTTATATACTTTTCAAACACTCAAACATTTTATGATGCATTTAATTGATTAAACCAAGCTCTTAATTAATTATTCTAACAATTTTGAAAAATAGTTACAACATCTTTCTGATAAAATTTATTATTAAATAATATATCGATTAAATACATTACTCATTAATTGTTAAAAATAGGTTAATCGGTTGTTTAAAGATCTTAGAGTATTATAATTATGAGAGATTGAAAAATACTTAATGTGTTCTTTGGATTAATCTGTTATAAAACCAAATTATTGATTTTTTCCTAAACAATCTCAATAACAAATTAATCAACTAAATATAAATCTAATCATTAAAAACGTAAAACAATCTTTTAGGCTTTATTTTAACTATAAAAAAACATTTTCTTTCAAATTCTTTAAAATAGGTTGTGTTAAATTAAAAATTCCTTAGTGAATACCTTGTGTGAAGCACACAAACAAAATCAAAGAAAGCTAAACATCATCAAAACATCTTTATTTTCACTTGGACCTTTGAAACTCTTCTTTGAGATCATTATAACACAAATCTTTCTAAAATACTAGGGCTTATTGATTGCTTAAAGATTTCAAGAACGTTATCTTATCGTTGTTGTCATTAACATTTCTTCTTCAAGTGAATTTTTTATATATAAAGGTTGAGAAGAAAGATTTGTTGTGAATCCTTTATAACTATTATAAGTATTGTAGAAGTTTTTCTTCTTCTTCAATTTGCATTTGTTCATGTAAGTACATAGGAAAACATTAAATGTTCTTCAAGTAACATTAAATTCATGTCTCTTCTTCAAACAACATTCTAATACAAGGCATGCCTTATCATGCATAATTTAGATGATTTTTATCCAAACCTAAGTAAAAAGAAAAAACATATACAAAATTGATGGTCTTCGTAGAGTTGATATATACTCTTTTCAGAAATGATGCTGACATAGAACCATTTTAGCACTTCCTTCAAGAGATCTTTGATATAAAAATTCTTCACGAGATTCTATTCTAAGATGGAAGAAATGAACATTTTCTTCACACATTTATAATATTTAAGATGTACCATGAAATGTTTAGTCTATGTATCTTTATCATTTGTTCAAAAAATTAGCTTATTATATAAATATATACATGCAAGAAGTTATGTGTCTTTTGGCTAACAGACACACATGTGTCCATCATGATCTAATTATTTAATGGATAAAAAAATTATTATAGAAAAACAAAACATTATTAAAAAAAATAAAATCTCTTTGTCGAAAATAAACAATTTCTTTTTTGTCAAACTAGTATACTTCCTTTAATTTCTTTAAGATGAACTCATAGCATCTATTTAATGGAGTAAAATTCCATATACAAAAAGACTCTTTCACATTTAAATTAGTAATAATTAAAACTTAAAATAATATTTTAACAAGAAAAAAATTAACTATTTTCTTTGATAAATAATTATATTCATAATCCTTTTTAGATTAAAAAATAAAATTAAGTAACAAAATGTATTTCATTTGTTAGTTGCATTATTTCATACTATTTCACATGCTCTACTTTCCTCAAATTGTTAATTTAGTTTTTGTGTTAAAACTTGGTTCTAATATTTATAATAGTTGAAATGTATTCTATCCAAATATCTTAAAAGTAGATAGACATGATAAAAAAAATTGTAAGTACACATTAAATAAACAATTCTCTTTCAACGCAATTTAATTTCACATATCTAAAATAACATTATTAACGTTGATAGATTCAAATTGGAACTAACTTACGTTTAGAATCGGTATCATCAGCTAACATTAAAATATAAACCACTTTATGACGTGGCACATAAGTTAAACTTAAAATTTATATACCCTTTGTTTTAAAACTGTAAACTTTTAATACAAGTGGCAGATATAAAGCTCCAACTCAACACATAAAATCAAGTCTTAACTTGACCAAAAACTTTTTACATATCAAATAAACTAGTAATAAATTAATATGCATTGTTTTGTGGAAACTGAAAAGCAATAATCCCAAACTAATTCTAATTCACCTTTGAAAACGAAATTCCAAAGGCAGAAACAGTTCTTTCATCATCCTTCAAAAATCATAATTCATGATACTGACCCGGTCAACGGTCAACATCGGTAACCTCCACGAAGGTCTTGAGAGGAGGATCCTTTGATACAACCATACAAAGCACTTATTTTCTCTTCAACTTTCTCTTTTTAACATTTTCTAGGTTCAGTTTAAATTTTTGTTTATTTTTTAAAATTTAGAATACATCATTTTTAGCCTTTTTCAAGTAGTTTGGACAGTGTTTCATAGAAAAATAAAAATAAAGTACATAGTATTTACAAAGAGTTAAACAATACGACATTTTATATTTAAAGTGACAAAGATGTTAGAAGATCTAAAACTAAATTTAGTGTAATAAAAACATATTTTGCCTTCTTTTTTTTTTCGCAACACCTCGTCCTTTCTCGAGTCTATTAAGGTTATAAAAAGGAAAAAGGAAAAAAAACATGTCTTTTTCTGCAATGAACTTTGCCCTGTAGCGTACAAATTGCAAAGTTTGTTTCTTATTGACTTGTTCTATCTACCATTTAACTTTCCACTGCAAATGAACTAACTCTACGTATACGTGTGAATCCACCAAAAAGAAATAAGAGAGAAGGCTGCGTGTATCGCCTTGACTTCACAAACCCAATTATGCTTCTTCCCTTCACAAGAACACAACGACAACAACTTAAGCTGGCTGTGTCTGTTTCTTCTTCTTTTTCTTCAGCTCTTTATTACTTGGTCTCTCAAATACAGAAGACACGTTCACACCACACAAAGTTTGGATCTTAAACAATGCTACTGTAAGAAAAATCAATTTGTATCAATTGAGGTTGTTTGCTTGATTTGCCTTCGACCCTGCGAGTCGTGCAGAGCAGAGACTTCTGCTGGGGCCTTTCACTCTGTTCTTCTCTTTTTGGGAGCAATGGCTTAAGTGGGTCTTCCTTGTCAGAACCTGGATGCCAAACACAGAAAAAAAAAAAAAAGGATTTGTGGTTTTTGAGTCAGAAAAGCCGACGCTTTTTGGGGTCAATTTATATCTATTTGAACTTAAGGTGAGTTTTAGAATCAAGATATGTTTTTTGGTTTTTCTTGGTAAACTAGTATGGCCTGCAATTGAACCCAAATGAAAAATGAGTTGAAAGGTATACAGGGGTTTCTATTTCCTTAAATCCCTCTTCTTAATTTGTAGACACATGCCATTCTTAGTTTTTGTTTTCCAAAAAACTTTTTGGCTTGTTACCAATTCTATTTCTGTTTGGTAATTGAAAATTGGCTTACTTGAAAGATTGATTTCTAGAATAGGATTGGTTGGTTCTATGGATCATGTTGGCTAGAATTAGTTAACACAATTTCTGATGGGGTTATCTGAAATTGGAGTTGTTGGGAGGGGGATGCAGTAGTGAGTCTCCAAATGGGTTTCCCCTTTCTGAATTGTTGATGAATTAGGAAAGAAAGTGCGTTTGAAAAATTGTGGAGAAAGTAGAAAATCATGTGAGGGATGTGTCCAACAAATAACTTCTTATTAAACGTGAAAATTATATGTAGGATTTGAAAACAAACACCCTGAAACATCATGTGTGACCTTCAATTCAGATGCCATGTTACTTTTCAATGGGTCTACGTTTCTTAATTTGTTGTTCAAATTTTCTGATAATGCAGTCTAGTTCAAATCAGGTAGCAATGAAGTGTTTTCCATTCTACTTTGGAGAGAAGAAGGATGGTCCCAAGAGCTTGCAGTCCATTTCGGGTCGGTCCAACATTTCTACTACTGTTGAGGCTGAGATGAGGAGATCTGGTTCTGAATTGAACTCTATGGATGCCTCAGACGCCAGCACAGACTCCCTTAGGAGAAATGCATTTCCCAGCCTGTCTCAAAGACCCAGCAACCTCAGAGTATTTACTGTGCCCGAACTAAAAACATCCACAAAGAGTTTTAGTCGCTCTGTGATGCTTGGAGAGGGTGGGTTTGGGTGTGTCTACAAGGGGTTGATCAAGAGTGTTGATGATCCTTCCACAAGAATTGAAGTTGCTGTTAAACAGCTTGGCAGAAGAGGAATTCAGGCAAGCAGTTTCCTTTTAAGTTTTCCTCTTAAGATGCCTTTTGAATTGCCGATTCAACGCTAGAGATCTCTTAGAACAATTTTCTGATAGATATTTCTGTTCAAGCACTCGTTCCACAGATTTAGGTGTTTCTGCAGTGTCAGGAGGAATATTAGTAAAATAAAATAAGGTGCATTGTTTTTCTGTACCATTTACTCTACATTAAAATATTAGCTACTTTTGGATTACAGGGGCACAAGGAATGGGTCACAGAAGTGAATGTTCTGGGTATTGTGGAGCATCCAAATCTGGTGAAACTAGTGGGATACTGTGCTGATGATGATGAAAGAGGAATCCAAAGGCTTCTGGTGTATGAATATATGCCCAACAGAAGTGTGGAACACCATTTATCACCACGATCAGAAACTCCTCTCCCATGGAATAGGAGGTTGAAAATAGCCCAAGATGCTGCTCGTGGCTTAACATACCTGCATGAGGAAATGGATTTTCAGGTATAGCCATATAGCATAACTTTACTAATAAATTAGATAATGCCTTCATTGCCTGGTGCAGAAAGTAGAAACTTAACTGTTTTGATCTCATTTAGACATTCCAATAGAAGGAAGATGAGAACAGCTAAATTGGAATTTTGTTGAATTTTAATTTTAGGATTAAATATGTTTTTAGTCGTTAAACTTAGACGTAAAATTGAAATTCATCTCTTTTCCAAACTTTCATAGATTTTGGTCCAAAACTTAAAAAATGAATGAATACAGTCTTTTTAACTCAATAACATTAATTGTTTTGGGTTTGTTAGATGAACGTGTCAAACGGTATAACAGCTCAAACTCTAACTTGCAACGTCTTTTGACACGTAAAAAAAATTAATACAATTGGATTAAAATGACTATATCCATTCATTTTTAAAGTTTGGGAAACAATGTATCAAAATTTGGGATAGATACAAATTCTAATTTCTCATATTTAACTCTTAATTTTATTTGCTATTTAAGTATATGTTGTGCTGCTTGGACTTGCCGTGGTGACTGTTATCTGTTGGGTGGTTTAGATAATTTTCAGAGATTTCAAATCTTCAAATATTCTTTTGGACGAGCAGTGGAAAGCAAAGCTGTCAGACTTTGGGCTAGCAAGATTGGGACCATCTGATGGGTTAACTCATGTCTCAACAGCGGTATGGTCTTGTTTATTGATCTCATATTTCACTTACTAATATGATGTTCACATTTATGCTGAGATGTAAGAAGCAAAAGAATACGATGCTCTTTGACAAAAATCTTCAATTTCTGAAAAAATGAATTCATTTCTTATCCAATGAATTACATAAACCCTCCTGCAACGTTCCTACGTGATAAATGATGAAAATGTTGAATGTTTATATTTTCGAGATATTAAATGTGGATATAACCATGCTAATTCTTCACCAATTCAAACCTGCATTTCTTATCTTTTCATTGAATACTTTGTTAAGTACTCAGAATCAGTAAGATATTATATGTGGATATAACATTACTCAGACAATTACTTTATTTTCTGTTGACTCATGTTATATTTAACATGATCATGCTGATGAACAAATTTGCCGTTTTGTAGTTAACAGCTAAATGATTAACAAACTCATTAACAAACTACATAGAGCTGGAATTTTGTGAATCAACATACAACTTATGTTCATATGGTCTGTTTATTCATCAGGTAGTTGGAACAATGGGTTATGCAGCTCCAGAGTATGTTCAAACTGGACGTCTTACATCAAAGAGTGATGTATGGAGCTATGGTGTCTTCCTTTATGAGCTCATTACTGGCCGGCGGCCGATTGACCGAAATCGCCCCAAAGGTGAGCAGAAAATGTTGGAATGGATAAGGCCATACCTTTCAGATGGAAGGAAATTTCAATTAATATTGGATCCAAGACTTGAGAGGAAACACCTCTTCAAGCCAGCACAAAAACTTGCTGTAATAGCAAACAAATGCTTGGTCAGAAACCCAAAGAATCGCCCAAAGATGAGTGAAGTGTTACAAATGGTGACTCAGGTTGTGGAGTCTTCAGTGAGTACAAATCCACAGCCACCCTTGAAGGGTGTTGTAGCCTCCGAAGAAGCTTTTGCTGAAACGGTGAACAAGAAAATTACCATGGATCAACAACCACATTGTAATTGGTTAAGGATGTGGAGACCAAAGTTTTTAAGTACATGGTTGTAGCTTTATACTGAACAAGGCAAATAATTGGAGGCAAAGTTTGTTTATGACCAGAATGATTTTTTGTTCCTGTACTTGGAGACCAGAAAGAGCAGATCATGTTACTGCTATTTTTGTCACACCAAACGAAAAAATGTGCATAAACTATTTGTGCCACTTAGGGGTGCTTCAAGCGTATCAAGCTATTTGATGAAGTTTTTAAGGATGCTATATTGAAGTAGGTAAGAGGAAAAGAATTGTGAATTGCAAGGTGGAGGCTGGATTTCTGTGATATGCTAGATATGTTGATGACCCTAATGTATGTAACTGCTCTTAGAGAAGTGAAAATTAATCACTTAATGGATGTAAAATAATTCCTTTGTAAATTCTATATTTTTTTATTTGCACATTTTCTTTATAAATTTGCATATTGAAATTTTGTTCCTTACATCTATAGTTCCTGATCATTTTGCGAGTCAAATGCACAGATTTATGGTTTTGAAACAGTATATTGAATTTTGTTGTTTTCCTATATATGGACTCTTGTAGTGGGAGCCAAAAAGAGTGGTTGTCTCAGTTGTCTTTCTATTGTGAGATGTGTTCATCTCTCAAACACGTATGATGCACGTTATATATTTATATCATAGAGTATATCATTGAGTTTTAACTTTCTTTTATCAGTATAATCTCAGTCCTATAACTTGAATACTTTTTTAGAAGTACCTGGCAGTCTATTAACATCCCCTACCAATATAATGATTGTTATTGTTATGTTAGTCATGTATACACAAGTTATTTTTTTTTTCTTTTTCTTTCTTTTCTTTTTTATTTTTACAAGTCACATGATTTTTCTCTCTTTCTCTAATTTTATAATTTTATAATTTTGATACTTAATAACTTTATAATTATATAATTATATAAATTTATAATTTTACAATTTTATAGTTTTATTGTTTTATAATTTTATAGTTTTGTAATTTCGTAATTTTATTATTTTATGATTTTATAATTTCCTAATTTTATAATTTCAAAATTTTATAATTTTATAATTTTTGTAAGAACCTAAAAATTTAAGTATTAGAGTTGATATATATTTTAAAATAATGAGACCGAATATTTTAGTTTTAAAATAATTCAATAATATAGATATAATTTTTTAAACTCGTTTCATTACTTAAAACACAAATCACCTATCTCTCTTTTATCTAAGAAATATAACTCCTTGATTATCTATTTGACGATCAGGAAGTGCTTGGGAAATCATGACTGAGTAATCTTCATTTCTATCTGATCAGTTTCTGGTATAGAGCAAATAAGTTTCGACTTCTTCTTCCTTTTTCTCTTAGTTTGGGCGAGTGACATTGTCTCGTTGGCGAGGTATGATTGTGGCTAGGCGAGAGACTTATGGTAGCAACTATTAATTTCTCTCCAATCTTCCATTTTCCTGCAAAATAACAAAAAATTACATCTATCTATGAAGACTATATACAAATCTTACATCTTTTCATAGAATTTAACACAAAAACACATGATATAAAGAAAAATAAGGAGTTCTAATAAGTGTGAATAATAGATAATTATCACACTTATCAATTGTCTCCTAATAGAGACTCCATGGGGCACATCTCATATAACTTTTGTTAATGACATGTTCCCTAGAGCAGTGCAGTCCTTGAGTAAGTCAACTGTATGATTTTGGCTTGTATCAACCGGTTGTTTTTCCATTTAGATTTCTTGAGACTCCTTGGTTAAATATGCAATCTTATCTAGTTTGTTAATTACTAACTCGGTAATACTAAAGTTGTTATAGTTAAGTAATGTTAATTTGATCGCGTTAACAACAATGTTATCAAATTTGGAGTGGGAATACGGTTAATATTAATTTTTTTTATATTTTGATTATTATTTATTATCTTTTAGTTAGATTTTTTTTAATTTTTTTTGTTTAATACATTTAAATTTAATTTAGTTTGTTTGTTGTAGTCTTTAGTTAATTTAAAATTGCTAGAAAAGTATTTGCTTTTGTTTATTAAGAATTTCTTTTTAGAAATTTATGAGACTAGTTTAGGAATACTTTGGATAAGAAAGACTTAATATCTAAGTTGTCCATTATGACACACGTCTTTGTCCTATGAGTGAACCCAATAACATCTTAACTTATTTCTTTCTAGAAACCTTTCTCTAAAACAAGAACAGAAATAAAAAAACAACAAGGAAATTTTCAGGTGGACTCGTAGTGCATGACTCGGGCCAAACCCTGGTGAATTCCATCAAATTGACTCAGAGATGGAAAGAAAGTTGCATAA
This sequence comes from Vigna angularis, assembly GCF_016808095.1. Lineage (NCBI taxonomy): Eukaryota > Viridiplantae > Streptophyta > Magnoliopsida > Fabales > Fabaceae > Vigna > Vigna angularis. Next base: position 17,633,766 of record NC_068972.1, read on the forward strand.
ATCACGTAATATGGTGTTCTATTGAGGGAGCATCTTCATCATCTAAAGCTAAACCATATAAACTTTATCACCTCCAATGATAAATATATCCTCTGATCTTTCACCTAAACTTGAAATTGATACAAATAGAATGACATAACATTAAGACAATTAGCTTCACCAAATGTGACTACCCCAAACATGTGCATCCAATACCCATAAGGAGAATGCAAGCTAAAATATGGGTTAATTTACCTTTTACCTTTTACCTAAGATCCATGGATTAGCAGGAGAACATGGCATCTAACTATCTAGTGGCAAATTATTGATGTTTTATGTGTAGCTGACATGATGCTTGTTATAGTTAAGTAGTTTTAATTTGATTCTATCAACGATGATGTTATTCGTAGCTAACATGATCTTGACGTATGTGTAGCCAACATGATCTCAACTTATATGTAACAAAGATGATTTCAACCTAGATACTTAGGATTATTTTGAACTGTCATGAACAATTGATTGACATAATCTCATTTATAATGATCAAATACCACATCGACAACATTGCAATGTAACAGTAAGGATCAACTGTGATTAGTGAAGTTTAAGAATTAAAATATATTATCAAGATCATTAAGCAAATTAATTATGGTGATTATCTCTATGGTCCAAGCCTAAATAGGTAAGGGTCATACACTTAATATAAATACCATTGTTCACGAGATAATTAATTATGTGTTCATTATTACAACATATATCATTATGTGACGTACTTTTTGACATGAGCGTTAAAGTGTCTTTTGCAGGCACATCCTCTCTCAGCACGAAACGATACTTAGACTTAGAAGCATATTAAAGGTTAAAGAGAAGAACTTCTTGTGGTCTTTACACTGTGTTTTCGATCGTGCAAGAACAATAGTCAAAACTCATCCAACCTCATGATCATCCACGAATTTCATATCGAAGGTTGAAGAGAAGAACTTTTCGTGGTTTTTACAGTGTGTTTTCGATATTGCAAGAATAATAGTCAAAACTCATCCAACCTCATGATCATCCATTAATTTGTTTTGCTATTGGAATGATATGCATTTGATTAACACAAAATTTGAAAAAATGTTAGAAATGTCCATTTATTCTATTGAAGTTGGCTAAGATGGTGTGCATTTTAACACTCAAAATCAGTAAAAGTGCGTCAAAGTCTTTAGGAATCATACAAAGGTGAAATTGCCACCATTGATTTTTGGTTTTTTATATATCTTATTACTTATTGAAAACTCCTCGGCAGCAATCAAACTAACCTTAATACTTCGATAGAAATAATGGACAACTTTGAGAGTCAAGAACTTGAAAGCATAATGATCAATTTTATTGAGTACTCAGCAATGATGACGAGAGGAAGCTTATTCTTAGGTTTTCTCCTACTAGTACTTGATCCTACTTGGTTTTTATTTTCCTTTGTTCAGAAGGTTTCATATTATAAGCTTTTCTTTTCAGCAGAACATGGATAATTACTTCCTCCACCACATCATGAACAAATGATACAGACATGCTTAGCAACTGAATGGTTGTGAAAAGAAAAATCACTTACCCTATTAGTGAAAACAAATACTTTATATATTTTCCGAAACAAAAAAATAGACACAAGATTAAAAAAAAAAACAGAATACCCAAATTTTTTTTTTTACCAAAATAAAAATAGGGTGATAAAAAAAATTAGAAACTTAATAGAATCCTTCAGAATAAAAAGCAAGTGCAGAATAGTGAAAGAATAATAAAGAACAATGACCTACTCAATCTTTATAAGGCTACACCTTTTCATCTATACATCAAGTGACAATATGTTTTATGTAATTCATGAAAGAAAAAAAAAACCATTAACCCAATAATCTTTTCATTTAATAATGCATGAAAAGTTTCATTTGTGGTGGTCAAATTTTCACGCATTATTAATAAACAATGATCCCTTCAACAATCATCACATAAACTTGCATATAAATGTTTCTAAAAACATCTGGACACAATATACCTTATCACTAACATTATGTTAAGTTACTTCTTTGGCATTACACTCAACTATACAAACAAACCAATAATTTAAAGACTATTATGAAATCTTTAATCGTTGTAAAAAATATCAATTCAAATAAATTATCTACCTAATTAAATAATACTGCACTAATTTTAAGTTTAAAAGACTAGTGTATTTACTTATACACACAACTTTACAAATTAACTATTAATAACCACATTGACCTTTTAATTATCTCTAATATACTTTTTATTATAACAACTTCAATCAGTTAAATATGGCTACGCCGAGACTCTCAACTCTCACTTTATAATATTTATATATCTTACTACATTTAGAATGTGTAAGATATTTAATATTTAATATATCTTTTCAATCAGTTAATTTTTTATTGGATGAAGAAAGCCTCTTTTGAATTATTTAAAGGGTTGAATGTAAGAGAAAAATTTAGAACGGACATGGAGAAGAAGTGCAGTGCAAGGAAAATATTATATAATTGACTGATTGTGGCTGGATAAGGATGTGCATAGACAAATTAAAAAGTTGCATAAATTTTAAGAAACAAATATATAAAATGAGAAAAAAAAACTTTGAGAATAAAATAAAAATATAATGTTAGTACTCAACCGCCCTGGAGAAAGAAATCAAAATCCTTTGAGATCCATAAATCTTCAGAATTTTTATCAGATCGAAAGACCTAAATATTATTAAACATATAAAATAGATTAAATTGAATTATGTCAATTTTAGTCTCACAAATTTATTCTATATTTTAAATGAAGTTGTTCTTATCCGTCAGATTTCACGTTAGTTCACTTTTAAAAATAATTACTACAATGTAAAAAACTTATATAATTCCATGTTTCTTCCTATCGTATAAACTTTTTTACATTTTTTCCTTTTTCGATTATATAATCCATAAATTATTTTTAAATTCTAGATTACATGATTTAAAATTTATTTTTTTCTCAGAAAATGCCTTATAAATTACATAATCTAAAAATAAAAATGAGTATACAATCATGATACCAAAAATGATTAGCTTCTAAATTGTATAATCCAAAATTTATTTGGTTTCGGAATTGTATAATTTGAAATTTGATTTCCAAATTATCCAATCTAAAAGACATTTTTGGCTTTCATATTATGCAATCCAAAAATCTTTTCTTTTTTAAAAACAACTTTTTTCAAATTGTACAATACAAGAAGGTAATATCGGATTTCGTTTATATTGGAGTGTAAGAAATATATGATGGTACAAGCAGAAATTGTTTATCCAGCCCAACGTAAAAAAAATATTAAATTAGGTTGAGTTGAATTTCTATATTTTTTATGTTAAACCCAATCTAATTTAACTTACTTTTACACGAGTTGAATTAAGATGAGTCAATTGGATTAAAATGTTGAATTTTTTATTTGTTAAAATATGTATTTTTCAAATATAGTCTACTTAAAACAAAAAGTTTAAATCCTTGGATCGTTCTCGTATTTGTTGGAGAATCTTAAGTGAGTCCTCATTTTTTCAACTGTCTTACTTGGGTCCATATATTTGCAAAATGTCTCAATTGGGTCCAAATATTTGAAAACTTAAGTCAATTAAGTCATGTCCGTTAAATTTTCATAGACGGCGTTAAAATGTAATGACGTGATGCACGCTGATGTGAAAGTCTTTTATTATATGATTTTTTTTTTAAAATTAAGAGTTTTTTGACGTGGCAAAATTTATTATGAGAATAAGGTTCGCTCCTTCTCCTCCACGGTGACCGTTCGACATGCCCTGTTACCGTACGACTCCTCCTGTTGAGAGAGTGTGCACAATGGTTTATGTTGTTCTTGTTCTGAGGTTGATGAATTTGGGAGTGAAAGCCATGAAAGAAGCTGCCAAAGAATTGGATGTGATCTTAGATGAATGGTACACAGTTTTTTTAACGCCGTCACTCGATGCCTATGCTGCGGTAAAGGGCTTGTTTCCGATTGGTCGGCCACTTGCGTCGTCCTCTGCTTCATCGTCTCCTGGTAACACTCAATCAAGTGTTGTGAATTGATTGAACATTTTTCTGTTAAAGGATAAAAATTGGTAAAGATTGGAAATTGTTTGATTTTTTTTTTTGGGCTTTGGGGCTTAGCCGAATCTTGGAGTGTAAGGGGGAAGAGGGAAACGATATGGGAGAGATGGGATTCGTTGACGAGGTCATGATGGTGTCCGATGATGTAGATGAAGAAGCGTTCAGGTCGCGGCTATCGATGAATGTGTTGGAAGAGGAGAAGGGTGTTGTTGGAAGAGGAGAAGGGTGTTGTTGGCGGCGGTGGAAGCAGATGTTGGGGGTTTTGACAGTGTGCATGTTACTAGACCAGAGCATGAACAACCTGAGGGTCCTTGGTTAGACGCTTAATTTGGTCTTCTACTTCATGGTGGGGATCACTGGTTTGGGCCCAAATTTGGTCTTCGAGGTGGATAAAGGTTGCGTCGGAGACAATGGCGGTGGTTCCTCCGCCGTAGATTCCTCCATGGTGCCGACCCGATGGTCGATGCCCCGCGAGTAGAGAGAGAAAGAGTCCCAGTCCCAGATGCTGGTGTTTTTGGTGTCAGTGGCACTGTCAGGGTGGGAGCTGAAAAGGACGATCTTGAAGGCGCGTAGGGAGAGCTTGAGGAAGCAGTGAAGATGGTGAACCAATAGCTTTCCAATACCCAGGAGTTGTGGTTCTACTAGGTCTCCCTCCTATGGCTTCTCTAGTTGTCTTTGCAAGTTGAGGTTGCTGGTGAGGATGATGGAGGTGCGGAGCTTTGTGGTTGTGGTCATGGAAGCGCGACTTGGGATTTCTGGGTGGCGCGATTCGGTTTTGCGGTGCGGCAATGGTAGAGTCTTTGCGGCGGCTTTCCGGGGCTAGGGTTTTGCAAAGGAGATGACGACGAGGATGATGAGGCAGTGACGATTTGAGGTTTTAAGGGTTTTTCAAATTGGGTCTCTGTGGTTTTTTTGAGTGCAAGCCATTTTCCTCCTCTTTTGCTCGAACCCTTTTTCTATTTTTTTTAATTGATTAAATTTCATGTCATCATTGGCAGCATATGTTTTTAATAAAATATCCACCTCAGCGTATCCACCTCAGCACATTTTAACGTTGTCTGTGAAAACTTAACGGACAGGGCTTAATTGGTTTAATTTTTCAAATATTTGGATCCAATTGAGACAGTTGAAAATATAAGGACTCACTTGAGATTCTCATACAAATACGAGGATCATCCGAGAGTTTAAACTTAAAACAAAAATAACGCATTTTTTTTATATAAAAACTAATTTAAGACTTCAAGTATTGGGAATCAAATTGATTCCTTACTGTCAAGAAGACAATAATTCAATGTATTCTGTTATGTTTTACGGTTATTAGGCTTTTAGGTTTTTCTAGTTAGTTTAACAAAGCTCTATAAATAGAGCTCTCTCTCTTTGTTTACAGTAAGAAAGACAATATACATTTTCTAAGTATCAATACTTTACAACATCATATAATAAGGAAAGAGAACATTTTCCTTACCTCTCGCGTTATCCTCTTCATCTTTGTCTTCTTCGCCGTCGTCAACTGCCGTCTCCTCCGTCGCCGATCTGTGCTGACGCCGCTGCTGCTTCATCGCCTGGAGAAGCTCTCTTTCGCTCCGTTCTCTCTCTTCTCACACTCGTTTCACACTACTTGCGTGGCTTTTTCGTTCGCCCCACGCTTATCCACTATAAGCCATCATGGGCTGGGCCGCGGACTTGCGTGTACAGTGCTGGGCCAGTTCCAATATGGTATCAGAGCAGGTCTAGTGTCTGCTCTGCTTCCGTTGCCTCTGATTAATTTCTTGGTATCCTCTTGGGTTGTTTCTTGGGTTCTTTTCTTATGGATCAAACGGATCAATCTTCCAACCCATCCAGTTCTTACTACCTACACCCAGATTGCTGAAAGTGTCATATACGTCGAAGAGGCCAAGGAATTGTGGGATGAGCTGAAAGAACGATTCTCCAAAGGAGATTATTTCAAGATTTCTGACTTGCTGCAGGACATACATTCTATCAAGCAGGGAGAAAAGGGAGTGAGTCAATTCTTTACTGATCTGAAAATCCTATGAGAGGAGTTGGAATTTCTAAGACCCATCCCTACTTGCACATGTAAAATTCAATGCAGTTGTGATCTCTCCAGAATCTCCTTAAGATATAGGGAAATGGAACATGTGATATGTTTCTTGAAAGGGTTAAATGATTCCTACAACATTGTTAAGACACAAATTCTTTTGATGGACCCTCTACCTAATATCAATCAGGTCTTCTCTCTCCTTATGCAACAAGAGAGACAAGAGAAACATAGCTCTCCCGAGGTCAAGGTTCTAGCAAATGCTACTGATAAGAACAATCAATGGAAGGGCCAGGGAAGGGGCTCTGGATTTCGTGCCCAAGGGAGAGGAAGGGGCAGGAATCCCAACTATGGAAAGCAATGCTTCTTTTGCAACAAGATGAACCACACTATAGATGAGTGCTACTCTAAGCACGGATATCCTCCTTGGTATAAGAAAGGTGACAACAATCAAGACAAGAGGACTGACTGGGGCACTGCCAATGCCTGCCAGAACAACACTGAAACAGAAGGGGTTCAGAGCACACATCAAGCTAATAATGGCAACATTTTCAACTCTTTCACAGCTGAACAGATGCAAAAGCTTCTCAGAATGATGGACAAAATTGATGAACCCCCTCACAAAGTCAATCAAGTCCAGAGAAGTGACACTGAACATAAACAAGGTACTATTTCATGGATAATAGACACCGGTGCCACAGATCATGTGACACATGATAGGACAAATTTTGTCACTTTTTATAAAATTAAACCTATTTCTGTGAAACTGCCAAATAATATTGTTCTAATTGCTGAACATGTTGGAACTGTACACTTTTCCAAGGATTTTATCATTTTTAATGTTCTCTATATCCCTGAATTTTGTTTCAATTTGATTTCTGTTCAAAGCCTCATTAAAGACTTGGATTGCAGTCTAACCTTTTCCTCTAAGACTTGCCAGATAAAGGAGAATCATACATTGAAGATGATTGAATGTGCTAATTCTTGGAAGGGACTCTATTACCTACAAGCTTTTCCCAAATCTGATCAAAGATATATTGCTAAGACTGTTTTTTCTTTTAAGAATCTTAATGTAAACCTGTGGCACTGTAGATTAGGTCATCCAGGAGACAAGGTTATGAAACATATATGTGAGAATTTTCCCTATGTTAAGGTTGACACTAATATTGTTTGTGACACTTGCCACTATGCTAAGCAACGAAAGTTATCTTTTCCTAAAAGTGTTTATGTCACCACTGATTGCTTTGAAATTGTGCATTGTGATATATGGGGTCCCCTTAATACTGTTTCTGTCCATGGTCATAAGTACTTTCTCACCATAGTAGATGATTACAGTAGGCATACATGGGTTTTTCTTATGAACAATAAGGGTCAAACTAGAGAATTATTGCAAAATTTTGTTACTGAGATTAAAAATCAGTTTAACAAACTAATTAAAACTATTAGATCTGATAATGGCCCTGAGTTTAGTTGTGTGGATTTCTATAATATGCATGAAATCAACCACCAAAAGAGTTGTGTTGAGACCCCGGAACAAAACTCTGTTGTTGAAAGAAAGCATCAACATATACTAAATGTGACCCGTGGTCTCCTCTTTCAAGCCAATATTCCTAATGCCTACTGGTCTTATGCTGTTGGCCATGCTGTTTATCTAATAAACAGATTGCTTATTGCCATTCTTAACCACAAAACACCTCATGAACTTCTCTACAAATTACCTCCCACCTATTTAAATCTCAAGACCTTTGGCTGTTTATGTTTTGCCTCAACTCTAGAAAATAACATAAGTAAGCTCGACCCTAGAGCTAGAAAAGGAATTTTCCTAGGATATAAATATGGTGTGAAAGGATACATTGTGCTTGACATAAATAGCAAGGAACTCTTTATAAGCAGAAATGTCATTTTTCATGAAGACATTTTTCCTTACAAAGAACTGCAAGGCAACAGAGCAGACTATGATGTTGAAAAAGACAAAGCTGATACTCTGAATGACCTCCTAAAAGACCAGTATCCTACTAGTGATGACAGACATGATGAGTTAGATATTACTGAGCAAACAGAAGTGGAATAGCCAGGAGAACAACTCTCTGATAATGAAGACAACAACACTGGTACAAGTAACAGTCCAAACAGTCAGAGATACAGAAGGTCTGACAAACCCAGAAGGACTCCTACATACTTGAAGGATTATGTTCATCAGGTGAATCAATCCTCAACTATTAAAAATGGCCTTAAAACTCCCTATCCCATTTCTGATCTGTTGTGCTATGATAACCTTTCAGACAGACATTTAAAGTACATTATGATTGTCACTGGGAACAAGGAACCCAGATCTTACAATGAGGCAAAAGGGATGACTGAATGGGTAGAGGCCATGCAGAGAGAAATCAAAGCTCTACAAGACAATGACACATGGGTTTTGACTCCACCGCCTCCAGGGAAGACTGCAATAGGGTGTAAATGGGTGTATAAAACGAAATACAAGGCTGATGGTAGCATTGAAAGGTACAAAGCCCGTTTAGTGGCAAAAGGTTATACACAGCAGGAGGGCATAAACTATTTAGACACCTTTTCCCCTGTGGCTAAACTTACCACGGTCAGATTACTTATTGCCCTAGCTGCTTCCAACAATTGGTTTCTACACCAACTGGATGTTGACAATGCTTTTCTGCACGGAGACCTTAATGAAGAGGTCTACATGGAACCACCCCCAGGTCTAAACGTATATAATCAAGGACATGTTTGCAAGTTGACCAAATCTTTGTATGGCTTGAAACAAGCCAATAGGAAATGGTTTGAAAAGCTTTCTTCCTTCTTAACAACTGCTAAGTTTGTCCAATCTAAGTCTGATCATTCTTTGTTTATTAAAAGGACACCTACAAGCTTTACTGCTCTCCTTGTGTATGTGGATGATATTGTGTTAACATGGGACTCTATGATGGAGATCAACTGCATAAAGGAGCTTCTTCACAATAGGTTTCGAATAAAGAACCTAGGAGAACTCAAATACTTCCTAGGACTGGAAGTAGCCAGATCTAAAAAGGGTATCCACCTATGTCAAAGGAAATATGCCTTAGATATACTGGAAGAAACGGGAATGTTGGGCGGTAAGCCTTCGTCTACTCCCTTCCTAAGTGACACAAGCTCCTTATACAAATTGGACAACTACCTGGATGACCCAGGTCCTTATAGGAGGCTAATAGGGAAGTTGCTTTACCTCACAAATACAAGACCTGACTTATGTTTTTCAGTTAATTTACTTAGTCAATTTGTTCAATCACCTACTGACTATCACTATCGGGCCATTCAACATATTCTCAGGTACATCAAATCCAAGCCCTCTGAGGGGTTGTTTTTCCCTGCTGACTTTCCTATGCAGCTAAAGGCATTTAGTGACTCTGACTGGGCGACATGTCCCAACACCAGAAGACCCACAACAGGGTTCTGCATCTTCCTTGGATCTTCTCTTATTTCTTGGAAATCTAAGAAGTAGAGAACTGTCTCCAGATCCTCTACTGAAGCTGAGTATAGAGCTCTTGCAGCCACTGTATGTGAGATATAGTGGCTCAGTTATCTCCTACAAGACCTTCAAATAGAAGAGTCAGGAATTCCTGCCTTGTATTGCGACAACAAGTCTGCAAGACATATAGCTCACAACCAGAGCTTTCATGAACGGACCAAGCATATTGAGCTTGACTGCCATGTTGTCCGTGAGAAAGTTCAGGAACACCTTCTCAACCCTCTTCCCGTGCGCTCCGACGAGCAGTTGGCTGACATTTTCACAAAATTTCCACATCGCGTCAGATTCAGGTCAATTGTTCCCAAGCTTGGACTGACGACCATCCATCGTCCAGCTTGAGGGGAGACTATTGGGAATCAAATTGATTCCTTACTGTCAAGAAGACAGTAATTCAATGTATTCTGTTATGTTTTACGGTTATTAGGCTTTTAGGTTTTTCTAGTTAGTTTAACAAAGCTCTATAAATAGAGCTCTCTCTCTCTTTGTTTACAGTAAGAAAGACAATATACATTTTCTAAGTATCAATACTTTACAACATCATATAATAAGGAAAGAGAACGTTTTTCTTACCTCTTAAGTTATCCTCTTCATCTTTGTCTTCTTCGCCGTCGTCAACCGCCGTCTCCTCCGTCGCCGATCTGCGCAGACGCCGCCGCTGCTTCATTGCCTGGAGAAGCTCTCTTTCGCTCTGTTCTCTCTCTTCTCACACTCGTTTCACACTGCTTGCGTGACTTTTTCGTTCGCCCCACACTTATCCACCATAAGCCATCATGGGCTGGGCCGCGGACTTGCGTGTACAGTGCTGGACCAGTTCCAATATCAAGTAACATATCAAGTCAAATCATAATAAGTTTTTTTCAAATTAATTTTAGAACATGAAAAAAAAAACATAATATAATTTGTCCAAAAACACAAATATAAAAATGAGTAATGAGATGCCTAATTATCTATACTAAACTCATTACTCAACCTAATATATAAAATCATCATGTTAGTTTGGATTAGTTCGGTTTTTATCTAATTATAAATAAGAATAACTCAATCTAATTAGATGAATATTTAGATCATGGAATAATCTTATCCAATGACCATTCTATTGCTTACATGTTGTGGTTATAACAAGACAAAAGCATTGTATTATAACCTTTGTCTTTATAAATTGAAATGGTGAAGTTGTGTTATGTATGCATGTGTCCATCACCTTATTACACGGAAAACAAGAGAATGAATCACATCAGAAATGACTTTTATTCTTCCTAAGAAATTGCAAGTGGCTAAGTCAGTGCATGAGTCATGGCCATAATTAACTATTAACGATATCAGGTTACTATTTGAGGTCAATATAAGATCAAACTCATGATCTTTATTAATCTTCGTGCATGATCAATACAAGAATTTTAAAAAATTATTAGCATGTGCTGATTTGATTGATGACAGAAAACAAATAAATAATTTGATAGTTGGTATTTTCTATTCGCCAAATGCCAGTGCAGATAAAGCAATAAATATAAAGAATCTCTTCCATTAAAAAATGAAAATATATAAATATATATGCGCAATTTAGATGACTAAGAGCATGTGAGTTAAATAATTGTGAAATTTGTTTTCTTATTTTCAATCTTCCTCCTTATCGGAAAATGTTCACATCTGTAGTACTAGCATAACCTAATGTTTGGTACAAATAAAGAGAAAATAGAGAGCAGAAGATAAAATAAATAAAATAAAAGTGGGTTGATAAAAAAAATGAAGTTAAATACATTTTTTTCTCTTAAATTATTATTAAAAATTATTTAGTCTCTATTAAATTATAAACTATTTTATTTCTAAATTTTATAAAAATTACACGATATTTAGTATAGAACTTCATTTATAATATGGAAAATACTTTATATAATATTTATTGAGAATAATATTTTACATAATTTACATATAATTTAGGAGTGAAATAGTTTATAATTTAATTTTAGAAGAAATTAATTTTTTTATGACAGTTTAGAAATGAAAAAATATTTAATTTATTAAAAAATAGATGAAAAAAATGAAAAAAAAAATTGAAATAAATAAAACTAATATTTAAAGTACTTAATTTTTAAAATTATATTAATATTGTTATTCATGTTGGTATTTGTTTATTTACTTATTATTTATTATTATTCTTTGTTAAAAAATATCAAATAATAGGTTGAGTTATTTTTCAGGACCAATTGAATACTTATTCTAATTAAAATTTGTATATAAAAATATATTCTTTATATTTTACATAAAAAATCGTTGTGCTAACTTTCTATGAGAATATTTAAAGGACTAATGTTATTACAACATATATAAAGATACAACGTATAAAGATATAACGACAATTTTTTTTCTGTTGTAAAAGATACAAAGAGAGAGAAAAATATAAACAACCGGCACACCGACTTAACCCATGTGGTAGTTTTACTAAGTTTCAATGGAAAAAAATTTCTTTAACAATTTTTTTTACAATTTTTTATAACAGTTAATAGTTTATGATTGATATGTTTCACGAACCAATAAAATAATAATGCTTTATTATAAAAAAGTTGTTAAAAAAAATTATTTAAATATTATTATCCTTTTAACATTGCCTTAAACTAACTAAATTTGATCTACTATTTGACGTAAAGCTTACATCTACATCTTTTTAACATAAATAAATAAAACACTAATTTTAAAAAGCTTCTTTTTCTTCATTTTCAACGTTTAAATGTTTGTACTATCGTCAGTTATTGCTACATGGTTAAAATACTATAATTATGCAGTAATTAGAAACACAAAAAATTGCAACGATATATGAATAACTTTAATCCAATATCGGTCATCCTAATTTAAATATGCGGATTATTTTATTAAAATAATTTTTTTCTTGAGAAAAATATAAAAATATAATTTATAAATTTAAGAACGAAATTTTAAGTTAAATGGATAGTAAATAATTTATTATTTTAAATTTATAATAGTTATATATATATATAAAATAAATTATAATAGAAACTCGTTCTTTTTTATATATTCAAGTTAGGTATTATTATAAATTTTAATCTCTCAATTATGCTAACACTCAAAATTCATTAATTATTTCTTATCACATAAAACATATCATAAAAAATAATTAAATACAAACACATAAGAATCACATCATATCCTTGTAAAGAGAACAATTTTCTTTATACATGTACAAATTCTTTTAAATATTTTAAATATTTGGGTAAATGATTTTATTGAAGTTAAATATTTGAATGGAATGTTTATTAAAGAATTCAAACCAATTGGATAAAAAACTAGGTTTGGTTTTTATTATAATTGATGAAAATATGTAGACCTGTCAAATAAGCTCCCAGGGATTGGCCTTAGCCCACATGAGTTAGGGCCAAAAAAGTCTACAGAACCAAATTTATTTTTTTTTAAAAAGTGCACAAAGATAAATACTCCCAAAGCCTTATAGTTAGGGTTAGTCGATGGGCCTTTTTTTTTACCAAATTTTTAAAAAGAAACACATCACCTTAATCTTTGTTCCATTTACTTTTTATGCTTCATTGGATGTGATGTATAGATATTGATTGTTGAGTTAACAGTTTATTACTAAGATAGTATAGAACACTTTCTTTTAAATATTTAATAAAAAAATTATATGTTGTTCATTTATCAATTTTGTGATTTAAAAGAACCAAAAAAAAAGAAAAAAGAAAGGAGATAAATGTTTGATTAAATGAATTGTCGAAAAAAATAAGGTCAAACATTTATAAAGCTTGTGACTTGAAGGATATATATCCCTATCTATCACTATCTCAATCAAAAATAATATATATATATATATATATATATATATATATATATATATATATATATATGTGTGTGTGTTTGAGTTTTTTTTTGAAAAAGAATTAAAAAGATCATTATTACCATAATTATAAAAATGAATATAAATAATTTTTATTAATTTTATAAATAATTTTTTTGTTATAAATAATTATTTTAGTTTATCAATATAGTAAGTTTTAGAAATAATTAAATAAATAATAATGTTTAATTTACAAAATATTACCAATAGAATGAAATTAATAAGATAATTATTTTAATTAAAATATATATTTAATAAGATAATAACGTTTAAGCTAATTTTAATTTATGAAAAACAAGTATTTTTACTTCTCTATTTTATAGGTATTTATATATATATATATATATATATATATATATATATATATATATATATATATAAGTATTCCCATTAGTAAAAGAACAGACCATCAATATAACAGGTTGTATGAGTAGTTTAGAAATGAGTAAAAAGGTAAGAATAAACTGAAAATCATTAATGAAAAATTAATAGATATTAAATTAATTGTTTATAATTAATTAACATATTTCTGGCTGTTTATAAGATTAAAATGTATATTTCCAATTTTTTATATCAGCAAGTTTAATTTACATAAAACCTCATTTTTTATCTTTCTAATGCCGTTATTAGACCAATTTGGTTTATAAATATTTAATATAATATAATATATAATATATATATATATATAATATAATATATATATATAATATAATATATATAAGAGAGAATAAAATTACAATAAATTATGTATATATAAATTATATTGTTTCTAAAATTTAATTAAAGTTTTGTAGTGGAGCTAAACTCACTCTAACCTTGACCCTAACCTAACCCACTTGAGAGGGGGCTTTGGAGGTTGGAGTTTTTTTCTGACCCATACTTAAGGGGCTTCTTAAAATAAGGCTTTTCCAATAATGAGTTGGGGCTGGCCCTGGGGCCATGGGTTAAATTGACACCTCTAAAAATATGGTTTGAAACAAGTAAAACTAATATTTTGCCATGGTTGTTGATATTTGCATATATCAATTAAGTCACATGTTAATTGCTTAAGTAATATTAAAAAATTTCATTTAATGTTATGGTAGAGACTTCCTGTTCAATTATCATACGATGTTCAAGATATGATATTTAATGCTCAAACACAATGATTGTTTGAGAAATAGAGTGGTTATATATATATATATATATATATATATATATATATATATATATATATATATATATATATATATATATATATATATATATATATATATATATATATATATATATATTAATTATGGGAACATAATGCTTAAGTGTTAGCTTGTCATTCAAGTTACAAGTCTCATTACATAGACGAAAGTCTTATTGCATAAACGAAAGTCTTAGAAGACTAGTGACTTCAAAGTGGTTGGACGAGACAAGTCTTGATGGACAACTTTTTTGAGAATTTAAGCTTGTGAGTTTCAGCGATAATATCGATGGGCGAGCTATATGATCGTTGGAAAAATGTGCATTTAGGTACTACTCGTTGAACAAATAGATCTTCTAGTTGAGCGAGATTAAGGAAGTCTAATTCTATTTTCATGTGTTTTCTTCTAGTATGTTCAATGTGTGGTTTTGCAGATGTCTAAATGATGGAACTGATTTATGTGTATAATGTTTATTATTAATTGAGGTGATGATTATGGTTGTAGACATGTACGGTGATGATGTTGAGATTTCAAAGAGAATTTTTGTGTGGTAATGATCTTAGTGTATGCATTGACATATAGGGGGTTAGAAATGAGGTATTTTGAACTCTAATAAATATTCACATTCAAATAAAATAAAATGAGTTATGTGGTGAGAGTCGCAGGATGCTTAGTGACTAAATTGTTGGTCCTAGCGTGAAGGGGACTTACCTTGTAAGTAGTATTATGATAAACCCTTTGTTTATGACTCTGCAGAGCATTAATACCACTACAAGTGCATGCTTATGTTGAAGTCCTATGCCAAAGACATATATCCGAATAATTGAATGTCAATTGTTTGTGTGAATGTTATATAATTTATTATATTTGTATACATGTTTAGTTTATAATTGAATTTAAATATTTTATGAAAACTCTTTTTTTACATTAGCTTATCATTTTTTCTATGTTGTTTTGTTTGTATTTTTCTTTCATTTGCGGTAATCACCTTATCGGTGTGAGTAGAATGAGTATGTGTTGATGTGTCTCTAGTGGAAGGTGATGATGATGTGTAGGGTTGGGCATAATTAACCTAAGTGTACTAAACTATAGATTATCTATACTATATTATACTATAAAAAAATAAAATATTTTTATTAAAAACTAAATTATATTGTTTTGCCGTTCAATTTAAAAAAGACTGAATTTTTCATTAACTCTTTCAAATTGTAAAAGCATACAACGTGAGGAAGCAAACTGTGATTCCACCTGACATCACAAACATACAAGGAAATTGCGTGTTCTTGCTTGTTTTATAACACTCAAAACTTAAATAAAATTTAATTGCATAGGTTACATTAAAAAAATTGATGAGATTACCTTAGTCAAATCTATCCATGTATAAATTTCAATAATATAATAAGTTTTAGTAAAAATAAATATAAATTAGTATGATATATAATTATGAAAAGTAGATATACAAATATAAATTAATATAAATGACTAAGTTACATGTTTTATGAAAAAAAAAATTCATAACAATTTGTAAATCGTATTAAATGTGTTTTCTTCTTCTTCTTTTTTTCTTAAAACTATTTTGGAATAAGTTTTAAAAATTAATTTAAATTTTTGAAGTATTTTTTTTGTTACACTATGTAACATCCCAAAATATAGTAATTACCATAGATTAGAATTAATTACAATTAACAGTTAAAACATGCAGTTTTAATACTAAGCACAAAGATTCCAAAACCGAACGTTCTCACGTACAGAAGTAAAATACCATACAGCAGTATTTCCAGAGTTAAAAGACGAACGGTTTTACAAACTTTAACCGAACGTCCAAAAGCTAACATAAAACGAAAGCTACACTAACGAGCGCTCTAGGGCTCGGCTTTAACCTCTACTTCAACCAGATTGGCGTCCTCCAAATTTTCTTCTTCCAGCGCTTCTTCAAGCAACGCCTCCCCGTCTGCTCACATCCACACGGATGATCATTGCATAGACAAGACGAACGTTCAAGGACGAACGACAACACAAGGAAAGAGACACAGGGTAAGCTTAAGTAGTTTAATTCATACAACCCATATAACAATTTAACATAAACAATTAACATATGAGACATATAACCATACATCCAGGCATAAAATAAATCATCCAAACTCTCATAAGACCGACCGTCCGGACTGTATGAATCCATGTAACTACAGGCGTTCTTGCACTCGGGTGGTGTGGTAACTGGAAACACTCATCAGCTGCCACCCGAGGTTAACCCTATCAGTCCAAAGTACTCAAGAGGACTAGGGTCTCCTGCCATTCCCACACATGACCTACTCCCCTCTACTTGAGGACGAGCACTCACGGAATATCAGGATGAACAGCCATCAGTAATTTTACCATGGTCATACTATACAACTCATCATATTCAAAATAGAGAGACGTTCCTCCTTGGAACGCTCGTTCAAATTCCAAACTCATAGTTTCATCTCATATATGGTTCGCACCTTATACACTTCCCTCAACATCACATTTTCATTCTTAGTTCCACTTCCCTAAAAAGACGAGCGTTCAGACCCCTTCATAATGAGGACGAACGTCATCATGATACCGAGAGACACTCGTTTCTGACAGAAGAAAAACGAACGTCCTTCCGAGGACGAACGTTGTGACCACTTGAATCAACTAAATGGACTGACTCTAGAACGATTTAACTGATACTTAGAATAATTTAATTTCAAGGACATTAGATTGAATCCAAGTGGATAAGACATCATAAAACTTTTAGATATTAAAACGGACACGAATTTATAAAAGGTACTACCCGCCAGTCAATGACCGAACGCGGTAGCGGATATAAAGTTACTGTTTGGACCAACGCTAATTAGCTTTATGGACGAACGCTATTTTCATTCAGGACGAACGCTATTATCGCTCGTTGAAATTTTACGAAAAGGACGATCGTTCGGTCTGAGACCGAGCGCCACTTAGGACGAACGCTCGATACAAGACCGAGAGCCCATTTGGACGAACGCTCAGTAGATGACCGAACACTAATTAGAACGAACGCTCGATATAAGACCGAGCGTTACGAATCTGAGTTCAATTATTTAAAACATTGGACACCACTAGGATGAGTCGAACGCTCAAACCTAGACTTTCACCAGAGGACGCTCGTCCTTAAGCCGAATCTTTTCCAAATGAAAGAACTCTTATTCTAAATCAATTTCCAGGAAAAGCCGAACGGTAGAAGACCGTTCGATGACGAGCGTGCATTATCAAAGTAAGGACTCTTATGTTTTACAGATTTTTCATCTACAATAACTTCACATTTTACATACGATTCATATCTTATAATTTATTCCCACCATAATTCTCATACATTACAGAATTCATATTATCATACATAACTTACAGAAATCATCCATTTTCCAATTCATACGGTTCAGTCTCAACATACAGTTCATACAATATCACTCATACACAACCAGTACAACAGGGTTCGTTCAATCACAGTAAACATCATGCATTTCATACATCCAGTACACTTCATGCTTTCACACACATTATACAGTATCAATTAAATTACTAAAGCTTCCCTTACCTGGATCAGTAGTGAACGAACGTCCAAACGTGAAAATCCGTGTTCGCCCAACTATCACTTCTATCCTCAGACTACTCAACTCTTGGAACTAAAATCAAACCAGAAATCAACATTTGATTCAGAGACAGAGAATGCATGTAACCATACTTGGTTTTTGCATGAACCCTAATACTGAACAGCTAAGGGACGAAGGTACCAGAATTCAAAACTGGAACTTGTTCGGTTTGATGGAAAGCTTACGGCGTCTGGATTGCTCCTATGGTCTCTGAAATTGGATCGGAGAAGAAGAAGGTAAGATATGGTAGAGAGAAGATGGAGGTTCTAGAGAGAAGGCAGAGAATTTGGAAACAAAAGTTCGGGAAAGAAGATGAAGCATGCAGAGAAATGGGAGAGGGTTTTCCAGAAAAGTAATTTCTCTCCCCACGTAGGACGAACGTCCATTCGCCTGGTGCCACTTGGATTCCACTAACGTTTTTGAACGTTCTAAAGTGACACTTGGCAGCTGCATGCAGAATGAGTGTGAGTGCGTTTTAATTGCACTGCACGTGTGATGAGGGTGCATTAAATGGCGTCAAGAACGAGAGGTGGGGGTTCGTTTCTTAATTAAAATTTCTGGACAGGATTTGAGAGTAATAATTACGTGATTTGACAGGTGGCAGTGGTTAAATTTTCGAGACCTCACATTCTCCCTAACTAAAAAAAAATTTTCGTCCTCGAAAATTAAAGCTTTCCAGGAAATAGGTGAGGGTACAAGTCCTTCATGGCGTCTTCTATTTCCCAAGTACTGTCGCCCGTCTTCTCATCCCAAACTATCTTCACAAGACGGACGACTTTTCCCTTGTAATATTTAGTACGAACGTCTTCAACACGAACTGGCTTCATTTCGAACGTTCGGTCTTGACGAAGACGAACGTCCTCGAGTTCCAATATGTGCGAGGGATTGGCTATGTATTTCCGAAGTTGGGAAACGTGAAATACAGGATGAAGGTTGGATAATTGAGGAGGTAAAGCTAGCTCGTACGCTACTGGGCCAATCTTCCTTAGTATTTGATAGGGTCCGACAAACTTCGGGGATAACTTCTTTGGTCGCATGGCTCTGCCGACTCCTGTGGTTGGATTAAGCCTAAGGAACACGTGATCACCAGTTTGAAACTCTAACGGTCTCCTCCTCCTGTCGGCATATGATTTCTGCCTGCTCCTTGACGTCTTCAATCTCTCTTGAATTAACTTCACCTTTTCCGTCGTTTGTTGTATGAGTTCGGGTCCAGTCATTACGTTCTCTCCTTCTTGAAACCAGTAAAGTGGTGTGCGACACTTACGTCCATAAAGAGCCTCGAAAGGAGCCATACCAATGCTGGACTGGAAACTGTTGTTGTAGGTGAACTCTACTAACGGCAGTACCTCATCCCAGGCGCCCATGTGATCTAGGACGCACGTCCTCAGTAGGTCCTCGAGCGTCTGGATGGTCCTCTCAGATTGACCGTCCGTCTGCGGATGATACGCTGAACTCATTTGTAACTTACTCCCCAATTCACCTTGCAGAGATTGCCAGAACCGAGAGGTGAATCTCATGTCTCGATCAGAAACTATGCTTGAAGGCACTCCATGTAGACGAACGATCTCTCGGATGTAAAGCTTAGCCAAGTTAGTCATGGACATCTTCAAGTTGACGGCCAAGAAGTGAGCGCTCTTAGTTAATCTATCCACGATCACCCAAATTGAGTCATGGTTTCTGACCGTACGTGGGAGGTGAGTCACAAAATCCATGGAGATGCTATCCCACTTCCATTCTGGAATCTCCAACTGCTGGAGTAGGCCGCCTGGTCGTTGGTGTTCCGCCTTAGCTCTTTGACAAGTCAAGCATGACGCTACAAAACGAGCGACATCACTTTTCATTCCAGGCCACCAGAACGAACTCCGAAGATCTTGGTACATCTTAGTCATACCAGGGTGTATGCTAAGACGACTATGATGTGCTTCCTCCAATATGATTCGCTTCAGTTCGCCATCATTAGGGACGCACGTTCTTCCCAGGTAACGCAACATGCCGTCCGTTCCCGCATTGAACTGCTTAGCTTGATCCGTACCGAGCGCGTTTATGATCTTCACCAGCTCATCATCCTCACGTTGCTTCATCCAGATTCGGTCGAACACATCACTTGTTATTCTCAAGGTGCAGCATTTAATACTGTTCGGCTCCAACTCGAACTGCAACCTTAGGTCTCTAAAGCTTTCCACCAGATTGAGTTCTTTCACCATCATAGCTGAAACATGAACCGACTTCCTGCTCAGGGCGTCCGCTACTACATTAGCCTTTCCCGGATGGTAAAGTAACTCAAATTCATAATCTTTTAGAAACTCAAGCCACCTCCTTTGCCTCATGTTTAACTCCTTTTGATCGAAGAGATACTTGAGACTCTTGTGGTCACTGAAAACCTGAAAGGTCGCTCCGTACAGATGATGTCTCCAAATCTTTAGTGCAAACACGACTGCTGCCAACTCTAAGTCGTGTGTGGGGTAATTCTTCTCGTGAATTTTTAGTTATCGAGAGGCGTACGCCACTGCTCGTCTCTCTTGCATCAGTACACAGCCCAAACCTTGATGAGAGGCATCGCAGTAGACTTCGAATGGTTTGGCAGTGTCTGGAATCACTAAAACCGGAGCGCTCGTCAACTTCCGCTTAAGCTCCTGGAAACTCTCTTCACACCGATCGGTCCAAGCGAACGGGTGATCCTTGCGCGTGAGCTGTGTTAGTGGTGCTACTATCTTGGAAAAACCTTCAATAAAACGTCTATAGTAGCCTGCAAGACCAACAAATCTACGCACTTCAGTAACCGAACGCGGACTCGCCCACTCCAAAACCGCTCGTACCTTTGACGGGTCCACAGAAATTCCTTCGGCTGACACAACATGCCCCAAGAACTGCACGCTCTTCATCCAAAATTCACACTTCGACAGCTTGGCGTACAATTCCTTCTCCTTCAACACTCCAAGTACGACCCGCAAATGTTCCTCATGTTCTTCATGGCTCTTGGAGTAAATCAGGATGTCATCAATGAAGACCACTACGAACTTGTCCAGGTAGGGTCGGAATATCCGATTCATGTAATCCATGAAGATCGCTGGTGCGTTCGTTACTCCGAACGGCATTACCACATACTCATAATGCCCGTAACGAGACCTAAAGGCTGTCTTATGAATGTCACCTTCCTTCACCCGTATTTGATGATAGCCCGATCGTAAGTCAATCTTTGAGAATACGCTCGCTCCCTGCAACTGATCCAGTAGATCGTCAATACGCGGAAGTGGATACTTGTTCTTGATAGTAAGCTTATTAAGCTGTCGGTAGTCAATGCAAAGCCTGGAACTGCCATCCTTCTTCTTTACTAACAACACAGGCGCTCCCCACGGCGATACGCTCGGCCTGATGAACTGCTTGTCCATTAATTCTTCTATCTGCTTCTTGAGCTCAACCAACTCAGCGGGCGACATTCTATATGGTTGAACTGAGATTGGCGCTGCCGTCGTCACCAAGTCGATTGTAAATTCAACCTCACGAACAGGAGGCAGTCCCGGTATCTCGTCTGGAAAGACTTCAGGAAACTCTTCTATGACCGATTGTCCTCCATACGACTCATCCTGTGACGATCGTCCCCACTTCACTCCTTCCATCTCCTCATCTGAGTGCGTCATTATGAGTGTAGCGTTCTGCTCCATAAGGGTGGTATTTTGCTGTTGAAGTCTGTCGATCACCGTCTCCAACAACCTAGCGTTGTTGGACGTATCCGGTTCATTGGGTTGAGGTGGCGGAGGAAGTCTAGGTGCCATGTATTCTCTGGACACAGAGAAAACGAACGTTAGTAATGTTCAAAGAGTTGAGAAATAACTCATTCAAACACATATTAAGCGCACAGCAAAACATAGTGCACTCATAACCTACACGTCCTTAAAAGAACAAAACTGCTCTGATACCACTAATGTAACATCCCAAAATATAGTAATTACCATAGATTAGAATTAATTACAATTAACAGTTAAAACATGCAGTTTTAATACTAAGCACAAAGATTCCAAAACCGAACGTTCTCACGTACAGAAGTAAAATACCATACAGCAGTATTTCCAGAGTTAAAAGACGAACGGTTTTACAAACTTTAACCGAACGTCCAAAAGCTAACATAAAACGAAAGCTACACTAACGAGCGCTCTAGGGCTCGGCTTTAACCTCTACTTCAACCAGATTGGCGTCCTCCAAATTTTCTTCTTCCAGCGCTTCTTCAAGCAACGCCTCCCCGTCTGCTCACATCCACACGGATGATCATTGCATAGACAAGACGAACGTTCAAGGACGAACGACAACACAAGGAAAGAGACACAGGGTAAGCTTAAGTAGTTTAATTCATACAACCCATATAACAATTTAACATAAACAATTAACATATGAGACATATAACCATACATCCAGGCATAAAATAAATCATCCAAACTCTCATAAGACCGACCGTCCGGACTGTATGAATCCATGTAACTACAGGCGTTCTTGCACTCGGGTGGTGTGGTAACTGGAAACACTCATCAGCTGCCACCCGAGGTTAACCCTATCAGTCCAAAGTACTCAAGAGGACTAGGGTCTCCTGCCATTCCCACACATGACCTACTCCCCTCTACTTGAGGACGAGCACTCACGGAATATCAGGATGAACAGCCATCAGTAATTTTACCATGGTCATACTATACAACTCATCATATTCAAAATAGAGAGACGTTCCTCCTTGGAACGCTCGTTCAAATTCCAAACTCATAGTTTCATCTCATATATGGTTCGCACCTTATACACTTCCCTCAACATCACATTTTCATTCTTAGTTCCACTTCCCTAAAAAGACGAGCGTTCAGACCCCTTCATAATGAGGACGAACGTCATCATGATACCGAGAGACACTCGTTTCTGACAGAAGAAAAACGAACGTCCTTCCGAGGACGAACGTTGTGACCACTTGAATCAACTAAATGGACTGACTCTAGAACGATTTAACTGATACTTAGAATAATTTAATTTCAAGGACATTAGATTGAATCCAAGTGGATAAGACATCATAAAACTTTTAGATATTAAAACGGACACGAATTTATAAAAGGTACTACCCGCCAGTCAATGACCGAACGCGGTAGCGGATATAAAGTTACTGTTTGGACCAACGCTAATTAGCTTTATGGACGAACGCTATTTTCATTCAGGACGAACGCTATTATCGCTCGTTGAAATTTTACGAAAAGGACGATCGTTCGGTCTGAGACCGAGCGCCACTTAGGACGAACGCTCGATACAAGACCGAGAGCCCATTTGGACGAACGCTCAGTAGATGACCGAACACTAATTAGAACGAACGCTCGATATAAGACCGAGCGTTACGAATCTGAGTTCAATTATTTAAAACATTGGACACCACTAGGATGAGTCGAACGCTCAAACCTAGACTTTCACCAGAGGACGCTCGTCCTTAAGCCGAATCTTTTCCAAATGAAAGAACTCTTATTCTAAATCAATTTCCAGGAAAAGCCGAACGGTAGAAGACCGTTCGATGACGAGCGTGCATTATCAAAGTAAGGACTCTTATGTTTTACAGATTTTTCATCTACAATAACTTCACATTTTACATACGATTCATATCTTATAATTTATTCCCACCATAATTCTCATACATTACAGAATTCATATTATCATACATAACTTACAGAAATCATCCATTTTCCAATTCATACGGTTCAGTCTCAACATACAGTTCATACAATATCACTCATACACAACCAGTACAACAGGGTTCGTTCAATCACAGTAAACATCATGCATTTCATACATCCAGTACACTTCATGCTTTCACACACATTATACAGTATCAATTAAATTACTAAAGCTTCCCTTACCTGGATCAGTAGTGAACGAACGTCCAAACGTGAAAATCCGTGTTCGCCCAACTATCACTTCTATCCTCAGACTACTCAACTCTTGGAACTAAAATCAAACCAGAAATCAACATTTGATTCAGAGACAGAGAATGCATGTAACCATACTTGGTTTTTGCATGAACCCTAATACTGAACAGCTAAGGGACGAAGGTACCAGAATTCAAAACTGGAACTTGTTCGGTTTGATGGAAAGCTTACGGCGTCTGGATTGCTCCTATGGTCTCTGAAATTGGATCGGAGAAGAAGAAGGTAAGATATGGTAGAGAGAAGATGGAGGTTCTAGAGAGAAGGCAGAGAATTTGGAAACAAAAGTTCGGGAAAGAAGATGAAGCATGCAGAGAAATGGGAGAGGGTTTTCCAGAAAAGTAATTTCTCTCCCCACGTAGGACGAACGTCCATTCGCCTGGTGCCACTTGGATTCCACTAACGTTTTCGAACGTTCTAAAGTGACACTTGGCAGCTGCATGCAGAATGAGTGTGAGTGCGTTTTAATTGCACTGCACGTGTGACGAGGGTGCATTAAATGGCGTCAAGAACGAGAGGTGGGGGTTCGTTTCTTAATTAAAATTTCTGGACAGGATTTGAGAGTAATAATTACGTGATTTGACAGGTGGCAGTGGTTAAATTTTCGAGACCTCACACACTAACTCTTAAGACTGTTATTTTAAAAATTCAATTTAGGATATTTGTTTATTCAAAATCGCTTTCCAATAAGTGTTATTTAATAAGAAGATAAATAGCTCATTTATTTTAATTATGACAAAAGTGTGTTTTTCTTGTGTGTTTGTTAGGTCAGATAGAACTCGAGTTTCCTTTAGTCATCTTTGTATGCTTTTACCATTTGAAGCACAACTTCTAATAGAAAAGTTTAGATTTTTCTAAATTTTTTAAATTGAACTGTAAAATAGTATAATTCAATTATAGTTTTGTTTTTATAATATAATATGTCAACACTCAATTTCGTCCGGATTGACTAAATAATTTTGTTTTATTGTATTCTCCTCATAAAAAGGAAAATTATAAAAAAAAATAATAAAAAAAATAATAAAAAAATAAAAAAAAAATAAAAAAAAAAAATCAGACGTTCGTCCAAACAGTGAGCGTTCGTCCTTCTCCACTGATACTATGGACGTTCGTCCGAACAGTTACCGTTCGTCCCTCCCCACTGTTACTGTAGTCGCTCGTCCTTCCCAACTGTACTGTGGACGTTCGTCCAAACAGTAAACGTTCGTCCTTCTCCAATGTTATTGTAGTCGTTCGTCCTTCACCACTGTTCAACCGTTCGTCCTTCCCCACTGTTCAACCGTTCGTCCTTCCCCACTGTTCAACCGTTCGTCCTTTCCCACTGTTTTCGTCCAAACAGTGACGTTCGTCCTCGCCCTCATCTTCAACCGTTCGGTCATCAAACGTTCACTATTTGACCGTTCGGCCATTTTATCATTTTGGACGATCGTCCTCGCCCTCAACTACCTCTCATGTTTACCGTTCGGTTTATATTGTTTATTGAGCATTCGGTTTTATTGTTTAATGAGCGTTCGGTCATCACTTGGACGCTCGGTTTCTCTTTGAACGCTCGGTCTCCATGATATTTGTCTTCAGCGTTCGGTTTTGAACGTTCGGTCATGTTTTAGTGAACGTTCGGTTTTTGTGTTTATTCTTAGTGAACGTTCGGTTTTGATGTTTTAAATAATAGTGAACGTTCGGTCTTCATTTGAGCGTTCGCTTTTCATCCGAACGTTCGTCGTCCACCTCAACCCTCTGAGTGCTCGTCCTGAGTTCTTTGAGCGTTCGTTCTCTTGTTGCGAGAACGTTCGTCCTATTTCTCTTCTACCATTCGTCCAGAGCGCTCGTCCTGAGCGCTCGTTCACAACACCCCTTCTCAACGCTCATTCTGAGCGCTCGTCCACCTCACCCCTCAGACAACGCGATTCTTGAGCGCTCGTCCACCTCACCCCTTAAATACCGCTCAACCCCAATGCAAAAAGAAAAAAGAACAGCACTATCTCCAGATCATCATCCTCATTTTCTAACCTCGGGATATTCATCTCGAACACCACCTCCAACATCTATCTCTTCCCGAGAGCTCATCGTTATCCTCAGCCTGGTACCACCTCCAGGATTCATCTTCAACCTATCCTCACGGCCTTCATCTCCAACACCTCTTTATCCTCTCAATGAGTAATTCGTGCTATCCTCCATTGCTTCATCACCTTTCCATCCTTTTGTTCCATCCATCATGTACCCATTCGAAACCAATAAACCAATGTTTTTTTGAACCTGTAACCAGAGAGCATCAACATCCATAAGAACCTGTAACACTCTTTTCAGATTCAAGATTTCTTTCATTTTCAGTTTCTTGTAACTCATTTAGGAATGAAAATACATGGCAGTATCTACTCTCGTCCTTTTCAATTTCGTCCATCGACCAGCCCCTCTCAGATTTCCACCCTTTCTGTTCTAGAATTCATCAGATTCATCCCCATTTTTCTCACTGGATCACCACGCACCCACGGACAAACCCATCACTGAGAACATCACCATCCAGCATACCACACGCACAGAAGGATGCCCACAGTATGAAGATGAAGACAAGATGGAGGGGCCCTTACCCTATTTTCTCACGCCCAAGGACTGTTGCTCAGCATGCAATGGAATGTGTACTCACGGATTATTTCTGAATAGGAGGAGAGGCTCACGGGTTTTGAAGTTTTTTTTTTATAAAAATTGTTTCTTCTTCACTCATCAGGGGAACCGAGCTGGACGCTAGTTACTTCACCCATCACCATCCTAGCCAGCAAGCTTATCTTTCATCTCCGGCCATCTTTCTTCACCCATATACCATTTCACGGCTAAATACCCATCCTCCCATACACTACGACCATCATCATTCACACAACCAACACTTTCCATCATCTGGGGGAGACCAGGGGTGAACTCAAAACTCGGGACAGATTACGATCTTCCACCCGTCAATTACAGTCATCATCCATATTCACCCACTGCACCTATCATCCTTACACCATCTCCACCATTATCATCTTCAGCTGACTCTCTCAACCTCTGACCAGGGCCTTTGCCTCTCACGACCTTCACCCGTAGCCATCTCAACAACCATTCCATTTCACTTCCAACATCCATCATCTCCAACTAAACCCCAAGATTATCATCTTCATTCATCATTCACCTCTGACCACTCTCCATCAGCTCCAACACCCGTGAATTCACTCCCTCCTTCATCCATTACTTTAAGCTCCATACACCGTCTCCAACACCTATAATTTTCATCCCACCTCTTCCTCATCACTCGCGGCCAACACCACCATATTCACTCCAAAATTTCCTTTTCACACCCAACTTCAACCTCATCTTGCAACTATCAAAAACCCCCAACCATCAAACTCTCACTAGCTATTACAATTCATCCTTCATTTTGGCCAAAGTCATCTACAAACCCATCTTCACCTATTCCAACAGAATCTCAAATAACTCAAGAGTAAAAAACGAGACGCAGGAAAAGGCCCTGGTGATGACCAGCGGTATCGCCAACGTCCTGATGGCGAATAGCATCGCGACCTAAGGCGAGGGATTTGCTTCCCGCGTGCGAAGAAGAGAAAGGAAGAGAGGTCTGGATCCAGTGGCCCGGTGGCCGTTTCGTCGCGATGGCTGGATCGGAGGAGCAGCGGCTTGTAAGCGAGAGCTGACGGAGGCAATCCCCTTCCTGCGTCACCGTCGTTGAAGAAAGGAAGAGGGAAGGGAGCGAGAGTCGCAGCAGCGAGGGTCATTACCAGTGACGCCGTGGGTCACGAATCGCGGTGGCCGAATGGTTGGAGATTGAGTCATGGCCGTGGGTGGCAGAGGTGGATGTCCCTATTTTTCTTTCATTCAAAGAAGAAGACCCTAACACAAATGAGAGGATAAATGAGTTTCTGAACGTAGAGGCTTCGGACCTAGCTAGGGGACTGCGTCTTTGCCATATACACGACTCCCCTGCACCCCCTTTCAGTTGGGCTTAAGCCCACCCTGCAAATAAAAATTTAAAAAAGAAGGGAATTGGACCTAACACATTTCGGGATGCACCTCCGTTTTCATATTTACACTCTTCACAGATACAAAGTTGGAGAAAAAGGACATTACCCAAACAAAGGAGCTTCAATTTCACTCGGCACCCCTGGTTTTTATCTCTGTACCCCCAATTTCCATTGAGCTTTTCTTGTTTTATTTTTATGCTTTCTTTTTCTTTTTATTGGTTTTTATTACTTGTTACACCCCTTGTATAATCACCTCCACTTTTTGTTTTAGTAAATTTGTTCATCTCGTTTTATTTCAAAAAGGACAAAAAAAAATAATAAAAAATATATAAAACTTTAAAAAACATTTAATGTAATAAATCTCGGTATGAGTACTCGTGCGATCGTACGCATCAGCCTAGTACTTATTGCCCAAACATAAAATAAATAAAAAGCCGTGTGAGTGCTCGTGCGATCGTACGCATCAGCCTAGTACTCATTACGCAAAACAATAAAAGGGAAAGCCGTGTGAGTGCTCGTGCAATCGTACGCATCAGCCTAGTACTCATTACGCAAAACAATAAGAGAAAAAAAAAGTCGTGTGAGTGCTCGTGCGATCGTACGCATCAGCCTAGTACTCATTACGCAAAAAGATATGTTTCAAAGGTTTAGGCACATGTGTGATCGCACGCATCGTCCTTGTGCTAAAAACCTCTTCATTCTCCTAAATAAAAAATACCAAAAAATATAAAATCTTTAAAAACTAAAAAACATCTACTTTTTCAAATAACAAACAATATTGCCTTAGCAGAACTACGTGATCCTTGATTCTCCATCAAAAGTGGAGATACGTAGGAGCAAGGCCAGTCCTTGTCAGGCTCATTCTCCCAAAAATCCAAATTATCCATAACAAGTTTTCAAACAATTTTCCAAACAAATTTCTCAAACAGTTTCTAAACGAACTACGGAACCCTGATTTCTCATTCTGAATGAGAATACGTAGGAGCAAGGTCAATCCTTGTCGGGCCCAAAAAACTAAAAAAATATTGTTTGTTTCTTTAGAGTTTTAATTTCAAGGGAAAGTTAAACATTTTGAAAACCACATCATATTCGCATATTTAATTAAAGGTACTGCCTTAAGGCAGGCGTTGTAGGGTGCTAATACCTTCCCTACACGTAACCGACTCCCGAACCAAGAATCTGGTTCTAATAGACCATGCCTTATCATTTTATGGTTTTTCCGTAGTTTTCCAGAATAAACTATGGTGGCGACTCCAAATCTCTTTTCGAAACTCATTTTATTGGATCGTCGTCCCGTCGCGATTCCAGTTGCGACAGATGGCGACTCCACTGGGGAGCATGAAGAGAGTCAGGCCATTTAATTAGATGTGCGAATTCAATGTGGTTTTTTTTCTTTGTGTTTTTCTTCCCTTTCTTTTTCTTTATCTTTGTTGGATATTTGTCATAATTGTATCTGTGTTTGTTTTGATTATATTGAACCCTAAGGTAGAAAACATGTTATATCTGCTTGGGAATTTTCTGGTTGTTTTGCAGGTGAGGGTTTGGGGTGTATAATTGCATTCTCCCTTCACACACACACATCATATGCATATCATGAGTGAGGCCCTATACCCGGGTCTGAGCGCAACTTAGAAATAGAGGGGTTGTGTAGCGGTGTCACTCTGGGATGTACTTCCTGTCTGGCTATCGTGAGAACCCCAGCCAGAGTCTGTTCTATCATTTGTGTCTCCACATCTAGTTGATTACTCTGACTGTTGTGGAGAAACAGTGAAAAGAGCCATAGCTCTGGTGGCCTGATTTAAACATTAGGGAGCTATCCTTGTGAGTGCATATATTTGGCCTTAGAACTTCAGTCATTCAACCTTTGATAAGGCACAAAAGGGAGAAATGTGTTTTCCTATAACCCTCATGCTCGCTTAATAAAAATCACGCACCTTGTACATATCATCATATCTTTTTATCTTTTTTTTTCTTTCTTTCTTTTGCTTTTTCCTTTTTCTTCGCTCATTGTTTTTCTTCATAGTCTTGTCACATTTTTGTGGATTCTAGTCAAAAATTATAAAGTTGTGATTAAGGCCCTTAAGCTAAAAATGGAAATTAACATGGAATTTGAGTCAAGGGGTATAAGAATTTGGTGAGTTTGTCAGAGGGGAAGAATTTGGGAAAATATTAAACGCAAGTCTTGAGGCCAAAGCTCTATACAACTAAATCGGGCAATATACCCATGTCCCGTCCTGGCTGAAGTTTATGGGACCCTTAATCGTGGTTACGAACTTAAAGAGGGAAAGATGTTATGTTGTCTACCAGTGGTGTATTTGTGGTTCATTTCCCGTGAGACTGGAGACGCCTTAAATTCCCTGTACCCCATGGACGAATTATTGTAGTATGTAATCGATTACAAGGACGTTGTAAACGATTACCCGAGAGAAAATTGGATTTTGTACAAAAAGGTCCATCACAGGTACTCAGTCAGGTGAACATGGGTCACCATTGGGAAAAGAAGTGACTTTTAGGCACTTTTGCGCTTGTCTTAGGCTGTTCCTTGTGAACCACATGTGAAAAGAGTAAATGAATGGGCGCAACTTTGTGCAAGTTTAAATGAAGAACAAGTTAAATGGTGTGTCCCTTGGGAGCATAGATCGCAGATTACATTGCGGGAGGTATCCTAATGTACCCCTCATGGGTATTAGGTGTTGTATTAATTGCAATCCTGTGTTAGCGCAAAAAAATAATTTGAGTATCCTGAGAGGATCGCTAACACCTGCATCTCTCGCCGCATTGCAGATCATATGAGGAATGAATCTTCGTTGAAATGTTCCATCAAGTTAAAGACAATTGGGGGCAATGTTGTTCGCTTCAATGAAAGGCCCAAGATCATGAACTGTTAATGAAAGTTTCCCTTAGCCAATGAATCACAGAAAGGGTTAAGACAATCAAGTTGTAATTAATTTCCCTTACCCAAATTGCGAAAAGAAATTTCAAAATGATGAGCAGTGGATAGAAGCAGCAATGACAAAACTAGAGAAGGAATGTTTCCATTTAGCTAAGAGGGAACATAAAAGATTGATGAGTCAGATGAAGAAAGAATATGTCGTTGAAGAAGGACAAGTCACTCACAATTAGCTTTCTTCATCAATGAAGTCATTGAAAATGTTCCTAAGATATTAGCTGATACTGGGTCTGTAATGTCAATCATCAACCCGCCTAAAGGGGATTGAAACATTCCTCAATTGCTGTGAGAAATTGATCAGACAAATGAAGAATGTGATGACTAAAGCCTGCGATGGTTGACCAAGAATTCCTATGTCTAGAATTTTGGGGATTTCAGAATGATGAACCACCTTATTGACTCTGTTTCGTGTTAATTTCCAAAATTATACCGGGGCAAATATTTTCACAGTTTTATAGTTTCTGACTAGAGAATTTGAACTATGTTTTCTTTTCTTTTTTGTTCTTTTTTTTTTTCTTTTTTCTTAATTTGTTTCACAAAAAAAAAAAAAAAAATACAGCTAAGCATCTAAGACACCCTAAAGGACACGAACCAGTGGCAAAATCATGGAGAACCAAGTAGAAGTTCAAGATGGAATGAAAGCCAATATCCGACAACTGAAGGAACAAATGAGACAGGTCTTAAAGACCCTGGATGCCTTACAAAGTCCTGGATGTTTATGCACACAACGATCACAACAAGGAGTTCCAGAAGACACAAACTTTCCCTTCCTATGGTCTTCCCCCGAATTATACTCCACCCTCAGAAATGGACTTGAGACATCTTGACGCTCAAAAAAAAAAAAAAAAGTCAAAGGGGACACAGTTGAAGTAGGAAACGAGTTTGGGGGGCAACCGTTTGGATGGTCCTTAGGAGAATTATTGTAAGCACTAGGAGGACAAAGCCACCTGAGTTGAATAAATCTGGTCACCATGTCATCACATCAATGTTGAGGTTGTCAGGCACAAATATGAAGAACTGTAAAAATTGTGAAAGCCATAGAAGGTGGATGAAATGCCAAGTTTGAAAATGTTGCAAAGTTTGAATAGGCTCAGATCTGATGGTACTTCCAAAATTCAAGTTTCCAGAGTTTGAGAAATATCGGGAAAGAGCTTATCCCCAAAGCCATCTATGGCAAGAAAATAATGGTTCATGCATGTGATGGAAAGTTATTAATTCTTCTGTTCTGAGAGATGGGCTGGCATTGCCTCTAATGGGAGTACTCATCTCGAACCTTGATGCATCGGCCTAGGGAGAATCCGGTGGATGGTTTTCTTGAGACAGTGCAAATATAACATGGATGAAACATCTCATAGAGCATGATAGAGAAGGAGTATGAATTATTCAAAGAACATGCCCAAGGTAGAGAGAAATTTTCTTCTCAAGTAGAACCACCTCTGAGCAACAAGAAGGTCACTACTGTACTCTACAACCATCATGAACACATGATAAGCAATGAGAGGTTGAAGGAGGAAGAGTCTCTGACAGGGTGCGGAGCTGAACCAAAGTACAGAAACGCTCGACACAAGCACACGGACAATCACCCTATGGACGACAGAGAGTACTTCGCTAAGAGCACAAGTGGACGTTCGCCCAGTGAACAGAAGAGGACGCTCGTCCACAAAGAAGAAGTGGACGTTCGTCCTGTGAAGTGGACGCTCGTCCTTCAGCTAGAAGTGGACGCTCGTCCAAAATGAGGCAGCCGCTCGTCCAACCAATGAAAGCGAACGCTCGTCCTTCAGCTAGTAGATGACACTCGTTCAGGAAGCGGACGCTCGTCCAATACAGAGAATTGGACGCTCAAGTGGACGTTCGTCCACAAACTGAAGAAATGGACGCTCGTCCAGCACACACAATTGGACGCTCGTCCGTAAAACTGAGTAGAACGCCCGTCCAAGAAGTTAACGCTCGTCCATAATGGAAGTGGACGCTCGTCCTGCACGTGATCGTCCAGGGCGTTCGTCCTATAAGCGGACGCTCGTCTATGCTGAAACGGACGCTCGCTCGAGCACAAATGGACGCTCGTCCAAGCGAAATAGACGCTCGTCCAAGCTGAATTTGATTCGCCTCTAACGCGCTCGTCCATCCGAACAGAAGTGGACGCTCCGCCTGCCTTTAGAAGAGAACTCTCATTGACGAGATGGAAGAGGACGCTCATTCTCCAATGAGAAGATGATGTTCCTCGAGAGAAGCGCTCATTTGACGCTCGTCAAGATATCGGTCCGTTAAGATTTCAGTGAATTCTCGTGCGCGATTTTCCAGAGAGCTTCAAGCCCGGGCGCGAATGAGAAGGTGTCAGGCACGACGTTTGCAGATGTATCTATTTAACCTCAAAACGCGAAGGAAAAACGGGTCTTTTGATTCATTAGAGGCGCAAATTTCATGAGAAAGATAAAGAGAAGAGCTAGTTCACATTTTACTGCCTATCCTCAAATGTCGTATTGAGGAGGTTGCCAACTTCACTCCAATCCCTATGACCTATGCAGAGTTACTGCTAAATCTTCTCCGCAGTAACCTCATAGAGGTTTGTCCAACTAGGCCTACACGACCTCTGTACCCAATACATAAATGTGAGGTGTGATTATCATCGAGGAGCGCGTGGACACTCAACAGAAGCATGCAAGGCTTTCAAACATAAAATGCAATCTTTGATCAATTCAGGATTTTTTTAAAAAAGGTTTGAAGAATGTCAATTGAGTGTGGTGACAAGGCGTGAGTTCGCCTCTACAAATGCCATGACGAGGAAAGAGGACTCGCGGATTATTTGGGAAAGCATAAGTTGGAACTGATGTTGTTTTGCTCGAGCTTTAATTTGCCTCGCTATGAGGTTTATGCTCATTGATATCACGCTTTCATCCATGAATTTTAATGTGAAATTTCATTACTTGGTATCTCCAAGGTTTACTGGAAATCATGTCCTAATAGGGTGTCGTGAAAAAAAATTTTGAAGAAAAAAAATCTTGAGTCGCTTGTCTTACTTGCAAATTACTAAACTCTTGTTTTTTCCAAAAAAAAAAATAAAAAAAAATAGCAAATTTGAAAATCAAAAACAAGATTACAGTGTCAGATTTTCCCCAATTTATTGCGATGCATGTTTTCCATCTTTACAGTGGTGTCAGCGTGTATTTCATCATGTTTTCCATCAAAGGCTTATCTTGAGCCCATTTCTTCGTTGTTTCATGCAAATAATTTTGAGTTTTACTCTCGTTCTCATTTTTCAAAGTTAATTTTCCTTATCTTCCTTCATTTTCAAAAGTCCTCTTCTTTGTTTATTCGATTAGAATTTTTTTTTTCTTTGGACCAAATAAAAAGAAAAAAGCATAAAAATCTAATTTCATTTCATCATCGGAGCAGGAAATTACAGTAAAGGTAGGATACACTCATACGATCTTGGCATTTGATAAATAAAGTAAAAATGCATAAAAAAGAGAAAAAAAGCAGATATAACAGAAAAGGTGCAAAGTCACAATTAAAAAAAAAACAGCAAAAAAAAGAAAAGCAAAAAAAAAAAAAAGCAAATAAGGCAAGCAAAAGCAAATAAACAGTGTTCGCGGTTCGATCACGGGTGATCGTTAAGTTACAGACCATGAAAATATAAAAATAATAAAAAAGGGAAATTCAGCGAAAAAATTCCCGGGCTGGTTGCGGTGGTCTGAGAGAGAGCTCCGTCGAGGGAGCTCTGGTCCGGAAGGTGAGAAGCATGGGTGGAGCGATTTGTCGTCCGTCCCTGTCGTCGTCAATGATGATCGGAACGGGGAACAAGTCCAGTAGCCTCGGCGCTCGCATGATCACCCAGTCGTATTCTTTCCAAAAAAAAAAAGAGTAAAAAAATTTGTCAATAATAAGATGAAAAAAAAAGAGAAAAGAAAGGAGATGGAAGTGATCAGGGTACTTACCATACATGTATAGCGGCAGTTGTGAGAACTGAGTGCCAGTAGGGTCTATCTCTGCTTGCCAGCGCCTGACCCGATTGCCGTGGTTGTTAAACCAGCAGTGCACATTGTATTCGCTGACATCTGCGAAAACCCTTAGTCGATACGCAATTTCGACGACTTGCGCTCTGCTGGGATGTGTGACCCCGTAATTGTAAATATTGGTCATCATTCTGACCTGATCGTCAGTAGGTCGCCATCGCTGACTGGTATACCTATCCATCTCCATCTCGTTCATCCTTCTTCTCTAAGTTTTCTGAAAAAAAAAATATAAAAATAAAAAGAACAAAAACATAACAAAAGCATAAAACAAAAAAAAAAAGAAGTATTTTCAGTGTTTTCTTTATTCGTGTTTGTTTCCTTTTAGTTTATTTTGTTCGGTCAGTCTTTGTTATTTCAGTGTCCGGTCTCGGATCTATTTCACGGTCCTTGCAGGAGGGTCCTAAACGGATCTATGTCCTTTTGTCCTTGTCCTTTTGTCATTGTCCATTTGTCCTTGTTCGATTCATACAAATAAAATTCTCTTTTTAAGTTTTCTGATTTTATGGGGTACGTGGCGTTGTTCTACCCGATTGTCTCTGCCATACCTTCAATCGAAGGGAGATTAACGTCTGGTTTCCAGCCTATATACCCCTTAAGTTAAGACAGTTGTGTTTTTAAGTGTTTTAAGTTTTTAAAATTAAAAAAAAAAGAGGAAGAAGAAAGAAGACTCAGAAAGAAAAGCAAAGAAGGGCAAGATGGAAATAAAAGCAAGCGAAGCAGAAAGCTAAAGAGTAAAAGGCAAGAACAGAAAGCGTAAAGGGAAAAAGAGCAGAAAGCATAAAGAAAGGAAATATAAAAGGGAACGGGAAGAAGAAAAAAGCAGAGAAAGCATCAAAGGGCAGAAGAACAAAAAAAAATAAAGGGCGAAAAGGAAAGAAAAACAGAAAGGGGAGAGGGGAAGGAAAGCAGAAACAGAAAGCTAAAGAGTTAAAAGGAAAAGAAAGCATCAAAGAGGAAAGGAAAAAGGAAGAACGAAAAAAAAACTTAAAGGAAAGGAAGAGGATTAAGATCTTAGAGGACTTACCTGGAAGCAGAAGGGCTTACAGAAGCTCGTCACAGCACTGGGACGCCTCCGAAAGCACACGGGAGCAGAGGCTCCTCGCAGAAATCCAGACGCTCAAGGAAGAGAGAGAAGAGAGAGAAGAGGGAGAAAGAGAAGGATAGAGAGAGAGCGAGATCGGGAAAATGTCGCTCAGACGCCGAAGGGGTACCCATTTTATAGCTGAGCAAATCCACTGTAGCTACAGTTCCGGTCGCTGCAACTGCCTGGTGTCGGTCTGATTTCTTTCTGAGTTTTCAAAAAAAAAATAAAAATAATAATAAAAATTTTTGAAAATCTGAAACGGGTAGGGTTTTGTTGGGTCGATCCGGCCCAATTCAAGACTTCTTGGATGATCCGATTTCACCAAAAAAATAATAAAACAAAAAAATCAAAAAAATGTGATAAATAGAAAATTTTTCCAAAAAAAAAATATAATAAATGGAGTGATGTAAAATTTGAAGTGTTCAAAATTGTTTTTTATTTGCTTGATAAAGAACTTTTTTCAGGTTCATTGGGCCTCATTACCATGTTAGCCTTCTTTGAACCCAATTCTTTCTGAAATTTAAATTTGAGTGAAAAATTATTTTGGCATGTTTGTATTTTCACATCACCATTTTGTTTGATTTTTATTCCTTCTTCTTCTACATTTTTGAATAAATCAAAAATCTAAAAAAAAAACAGTGCTCGAGCCCATTAGGCCCAATGACCTTCGTGGTTGTCTCTTGAGTCTACTTCTTTTGAAATTGTGTCAAAAATACTTTGTTTTCACATTTTTGCTGTTGAATGATGTTTTGTACATTTGTTCAAATTGTCCTGTGTGATTTTCTTTGAATTTGTAGTTAAAAAAAAAAAAAATCTGAAAAAAAACAGTGCTCGAGCCCATTAGGCCCAATGACCTTCGTGGTTGTCTCTCGAGTCTACTTCTTTTGAAATTGTGTCAAAAATACTTTGTTTTCACATTTTTGCTGTTGAATGATATTTTGTACATTTGTTCAATTTGTCTTGTGTGATTTTCGTTGAATTTGTTGTTAGAGAAGAAAAATCTGAGAATGAAAGATGAACAGTTTTTGAGCCCATTAGGCCCTTTTGGCATATGTGGTTTCTCTTGAACCAGTCCATCTGAATTTCTAAAAAATAAAAAAAATACATGTTTATTTTGTGTTCTCAATTCATTTTTCCCTTTTCATTTGTGTGAATAAATATTTGTGCAAAAAAAAAGGGGGAATTCAGACTCTTGTCTCAAGTTTTTTTTTCATTATTGTAAAAGGAATAGTGTTGGGCCCATTGAGTCTTGTCGTGGTTGTAACAAGAATAATGTTCGGCCCATTGAGTCTGGTGGTGTTGCAAAATTTTCTTTAGTTCAATCTTGTGAAA
Organism: Vigna angularis; assembly: GCF_016808095.1. NCBI lineage: Eukaryota > Viridiplantae > Streptophyta > Magnoliopsida > Fabales > Fabaceae > Vigna > Vigna angularis. The sequence goes on from NC_068972.1 coordinate 17,671,386, forward strand.
TCCTCTCATAACAAAAAATTTTTAAAAAAAAATTGAATTTCTTTTAGCTTGTTTCATAAACTTTAAAAAATGCAAAAAAATTATGTTCTTCGTCATCTTCTTGTGACAAGTTCACACGGCTCAGGTCATCTGATCCATTGGATCAATGTGCCTGGTAAGTCCAACTTCCTTCTATGATACTTCTCCTCGGGTCCGATCCGACCTGGATTTTCCCGTCTCAAAGAAAAACATTTTTCAAACGTTTTCCTAAACAAAATTTTCTCATATCATTTCCTGCATTGCTCACCAAGCCTAGTTTCTACACTGGTTCCCAAGCCTTTATTTCCATTTTAGCTCTCAAATCTTATTTCCCATACTGGTCTGCAAAGCTCAGTTTCCATACTGACCCGCAAGGCCCAGTTTCCACATTGGCCAAAAAAATCTCAGATGCCACAAAAAAAAATCTCTCAATTTCCACATTAGCCAGAAAGCCCATTGCCGATATTGGCCTGCAAAGCTCAATTCCCATGCTGACTCGCAAGGCTCAGAAAGCCCATTTCTCATACTGGTCTGCAAAGCTCAGTTTCCATACTGACCCGCAAGGCCCAGATTCCACAAAAAAAAAAAAAAAAAAATCCCAATTTCCCCAATGGCTCACAAAGCCTATTTGCCATATCGGCCCGCAAGGTCCAGTTTCCAGGCTGATCTGCAAAGCCCAATTTTCAAACAAAAAAAAAAAGAATCTGTTTTTCAACTAGCATCATCATTTTCATTTCATATACTTTTCTTCATGCATAAAACAAAAAAAAAAAATACGCAAAAGTTGAGTCAATTATTTTCGATGCAAATTATCCATTTTATGAGATTTTTTTAAAAAAAAAATAATAAGTATAATGGATGTCATAATCTCCTGGAATCAAATGATCAAATCACATATTCTTAAGAGATATTTGTGTGTGCATCGCTTGAAAACATCACCCTTTAGCCTTCGCTATACCAATAGATTGGCCCAATCATGTTCTTGAGCCCAAATGATAAACACCAAGTTTTACTTCGGAGCAGATTTTCCGTTACCTCCACTGCTTTCATTTGGGAGATCCTGGAATCCGTAAAAAAAAAAAAACAAAAAAAATGAAAAAAGAATGAAAAATGACTCTGTTGAGATCATTTAGTCTTTGTCTCTTAATTAATCTTTTGAAAATAAAACAACCAAAATTTGAAATGATGTGTGGCCATTTTTCTCCATCCAAAAAAAAAAACAAACAAAAATATATCCTTTGATACCAAATTTGAGCCAATAAGAAATTTTCTTTTCAAAATTTTACCCAAACAAGAGTTACCATCACAGTAGAAGTCGACTCAAATTGCAAGAAGAACACACTTAGTGATCAAATGAAGAGAATTCAGCAAAAGCAAAGCAAAAAAAATTGAAAAGAGTCACAAAGTGATGACAAACAAAGAGTGAAGTTTGCAAATTAGCAAGGGAAGTCAAAACAGATTTGACAAATAGTTGATACAAGTGTAGATGGTAACTCCTGTTTTTCAAAAATACCCACAAACATCTATTTGGGCCTTTATATCCTTTCCTTCAATACCCCTTAGCCCAAGCCACATTACAAGCCCAATAAAAGTCCACACAGATTGAATACTGGTTGCTTAAATTTTCATAAAGCTTAATTTTGAGACAAGACAAAAATGACCAACAATGCAGTTAAAAAAAATGATGATGAAAATAATTGTCCACGGATGAAGGGAACTCCCTATTGATCAAAATTATACAAAGGAAAATCAAACCGTTTGGGGCAATCTTTTCAAGCCAATCCTTTCCATATCCATCACAAATTCCTGAACACATTCAAATCCCATTCAAACTCTTCCCCCGGGTCCCAAACTTGGAGCAACTTTGTTTGTCTCATGATTTGTTTCATCTGTATATTCAAAGTTCGTACCAAGACCGGGGCATCCCTTGTTGGGCCTCTCAGATTTTGTCCGCACCAAAATTCATGAGTCCACCCTCAAAACAGGGGCAGACACTTTGGGGCTTTGTATGATTTTGAGTCCATCTTATCATTCGTAAACCCAAAGTGGGGGGCAACTTCTTGTGGAACCACGCTTAATTGACTCATACCCAAAACCAAGGCAACTTTGTAACTTTCATATGCTTCGACCCATTCAGAGTATTGAGCAACTTTATTAAATCACCAAATTTTTTTTCATCTGGATATTCAAAGCTCATACAAAGACTGAGGCATCCCTTGTTGGGCCTTGCATGATTGTGGTTCGCCCCGAACTTCAAAGATCTAAAAACCACCAAAATTGGGGCAATTTGCAAATCCCACATGATTTTCTCACTCCCTGATTCCTGACTTATTCCCTCTCATTTCAGATACATTTGTCCATACCAATACTTTTACCATGTTCCAGAGTAGCTTCTGGGTATCTACTACCTCACATTGGCCTTTGTAGCCGTTTTAAGGAGTAGAAGGCTCAAGTAGCCAACCCGGTACTCTCCAAATCCTTCCAATCATCCTCCACATATTTTTCCAACCCCTGATATCAAGCATGTACACACTAGTATCTCGTCAAGAAATGCGTAGCACACAAGCTTCATTTTGCACAGTTGACTTTAGAATTTGGACGTCCATTGAAAAGAAATTGGAAGTCTAGATCGTCATAAATTTGATGTTTTCAAAGGAAACAAATTGACTCTCTCAAAAAAAAAATGTCATAAGTTCATAATCTTCCGATACATCATGTACATATTTTCATCAACTTTGAATTTGCCTCCATGTATATTCATCAAATTTTTTTTTTCTTCCTTCAAAAAGACAAAAAAAAATGCATCAAAGTTTTCCCTTCCATGTATATTACATCAATTTTCCTTCCTTCAAAGAGACAAAAAAAATCAACATGCATCAAAGTTTTCTTCTCCAAATTTCAAAATTTACATCAACCAAGTTTCTCTTGCACATCAAGATTCCATACTTGTACAAAAATGCAACACCTTGTTTCTTAATTTCAAAATTTTCAAAGAAAAAAAATAAAAAATCAAAATCAAAAATCAAAAAAAATTTCTCAAAATTTCAACCAATTCCAATTTTCAAATTTAAAGCAATCAAACATTTTTCTCTCTGCCATTTTATCTCGGCCATCTGCAAGATAATGGTCGAAACCACATTTCAGTTTGTTTTATCTCGGCCATCTGCTAGATAATGGTCGAAAGCACTTTTGTTTTGTTTTATCTCGGCCATCTGCAAGATAATGGTCGAAACCACATTTCAGTTCATTTTATCTCGGCCATCTGCTAGATAATGGTCGAAAGCACTTTTTCTTTTGTTTTATCTCGGTCATCTGCAAGATAATGGTCGAGCGCACTTTTCTTTTGTTTTATCTCGGCCATCTGCTAGATAATGGTCGAGCGCACGTTTCAATTTTGTTTATCTCGGCCATCTGCAAGATAATGGTCGAAAGCACCTTTTCAGTTTTGTTTTATCTCGGCCATCTGCTAGATAATGGTCGAAAGCACATTTCAGTTTGTTTTATCTCGGCCATCTGCAAGATAATGGTCGAGCGCACTTTTCAGTTTTGTTTTTATCTCGGCCATCTGCTAGATAATGGTCGAGCGCGCTTTTCTCTTATTTTTATCTCGACCATCTGCTAGATAATGGTCGAGCGCACTTTTCAATTTTGTTTTATCTCGGCCATCTGCTAGATAATGGTCGAGCGCACTTGTCTCTTGTTTTTATCTCGGCCATCTGCTAGATAATGGTCGAAAGCACCTTTTGTTTTGTTTTATCTTGGCCATCTGCAAGATAATGGTCGAAAGCACTTTTGAATTTCGGTGTCTCGGCCCTCTGTAAGACAATGGTCGAGCCCAATTTTACTTTCTGTCATTGGTATCTCGGCCCTCTGTAAGACAATGGTCGAGCCCAATTTTACTTTCTGTCATTGGTATCTCGGCCCTCTGTAAGACAATGGTCGAGCCCAATTTTTACTTTCTGTCACTGGTATCTCGGCCCTCTGTAAGACAATGGTCGAGCCCATTTTTTACTTTTTCAAACGACCCTCTGCATGGCAATGGTCAAGTCAGATTTTACTTTTTCAAATGACCCTCTGCATGGCAATGGTCAGGTACAGATTTTAATTTTTTCAAACGACCATCTGCATGGCAATGGTCAAACCAATCAAATTCAAATTTCTCATTCATTTAATCTTGTTGATTTTAATTTTGAAAAAAAAAACAAAAAAAAATTTAATTCAAAAAAAAAATGAAATGAAAAATTCCATGTTTGATCCTCGTTCCCTTTCATTGAAATCCGAACGACATTAATATTTTTATCTTTACTTATCTTTTACTCTCATAATATGAAAACATTGTTTATCATATGATCTAGTAAAATCTAAGTAAAGAGGGGCAACACTCAATTTCGTCCGGATTGATTAATAAATTTACTTTCATAAAAAGAAAAAAATAAAAAAAATAATAATATTTCCTCGTTCACTGCATCTGCAGCATTGGTGGACCCTCCACGAGGTTGTCACATTTCATTTTTCTCAGTTTTGTTTGTTTTGTTTTGTTCTATATTTGTTTCTTGTTTATCTTGAAATCCAGACGAAATTAGTATTTCTATCTTTACTTATCTTTTACACTGATAATATGAAAACTTTGTTTATCATATGATCTAGTAAAATCTAAGTAAAGAGGGGCAGCTGTCAACACTCAATTTCGTCCGGATTGACTAAATAATTTTGTTTTATTGTATTCTCCTCATAAAAAGGAAAATTATAAAAAAAAAATAATAAAAAAAATAATAAAAAAATAAAAATAAAATAAAAAAAAAAATCAGACGTTCGTCCAAACAGTGAGCGTTCGTCCTTCTCCACTGATACTATGGACGTTCGTCCGAACAGTTACCGTTCGTCCCTCCCCACTGTTACTGTAGTCGCTCGTCCTTCCCAACTGTACTGTGGACGTTCGTCCAAACAGTAAACGTTCGTCCTTCTCCAATGTTATTGTAGTCGTTCGTCCTTCACCACTGTTCAACCGTTCGTCCTTCCCCACTGTTCAACCGTTCGTCCTTCCCCACTGTTCAACCGTTCGTCCTTTCCCACTGTTTTCGTCCAAACAGTGACGTTCGTCCTCGCCCTCATCTTCAACCGTTCGGTCATCAAACGTTCACTATTTGACCGTTCGGCCATTTTATCATTTTGGACGATCGTCCTCGCCCTCAACTACCTCTCATGTTTACCGTTCGGTTTATATTGTTTATTGAGCATTCGGTTTTATTGTTTAATGAGCGTTCGGTCATCACTTGGACGCTCGGTTTCTCTTTGAACGCTCGGTCTCCATGATATTTGTCTTCAGCGTTCGGTTTTGAACGTTCGGTCATGTTTTAGTGAACGTTCGGTTTTTGTGTTTATTCTTAGTGAACGTTCGGTTTTGATGTTTTAAATAATAGTGAACGTTCGGTCTTCATTTGAGCGTTCGCTTTTCATCCGAACGTTCGTCGTCCACCTCAACCCTCTGAGTGCTCGTCCTGAGTTCTTTGAGCGTTCGTTCTCTTGTTGCGAGAACGTTCGTCCTATTTCTCTTCTACCATTCGTCCAGAGCGCTCGTCCTGAGCGCTCGTTCACAACACCCCTTCTCAACGCTCATTCTGAGCGCTCGTCCACCTCACCCCTCAGACAACGCGATTCTTGAGCGCTCGTCCACCTCACCCCTTAAATACCGCTCAACCCCAATGCAAAAAGAAAAAAGAACAGCACTATCTCCAGATCATCATCCTCATTTTCTAACCTCGGGATATTCATCTCGAACACCACCTCCAACATCTATCTCTTCCCGAGAGCTCATCGTTATCCTCAGCCTGGTACCACCTCCAGGATTCATCTTCAACCTATCCTCACGGCCTTCATCTCCAACACCTTTTTATCCTCTCAATGAGTAATTCGTGCTATCCTCCATTGCTTCATCACCTTTCCATCCTTTTGTTCCATCCATCATGTACCCATTCGAAACCAATAAACCAATGTTTTTTTGAACCTGTAACCAGAGAGCATCAACATCCATAAGAACCTGTAACACTCTTTTCAGATTCAAGATTTCTTTCATTTTCAGTTTCTTGTAACTCATTTAGGAATGAAAATACATGGCAGTATCTACTCTCGTCCTTTTCAATTTCGTCCATCGACCTGCCCCTCTCAGATTTCCACCCTTTCTGTTCTAGAATTCATCAGATTCATCCCCATTTTTCTCACTGGATCACCACGCACCCACGGACAAACCCATCACCGAGAACATCACCATCCAGCATACCACACGCACAGAAGGATGCCCACAGTATGAAGATGAAGACAAGATGGAGGGGCCCTTACCCTATTTTCTCACGCCCAAGGACTGTTGCTCAGCATGCAATGGAATGTGTACTCACGGATTATTTCTGAATAGGAGGAGAGGCTCACGGGTTTTGAAGTTTTTTTTTTATAAAAATTGTTTCTTCTTCACTCATCAGGGGAACCGAGCTGGACGCTAGTTACTTCACCCATCACCATCCTAGCCAGCAAGCTTATCTTTCATCTCCGGCCATCTTTCTTCACCCATATACCATTTCACGGCTAAATACCCATCCTCCCATACACTACGACCATCATCATTCACACAACCAACACTTTCCATCATCTGGGGGAGACCAGGGGTGAACTCAAAACTCGGGACAGATTACGATCTTCCACCCGTCAATTACAGTCATCATCCATATTCACCCACTGCACCTATCATCCTTACACCATCTCCACCATTATCATCTTCAGCTGACTCTCTCAACCTCTGACCAGGGCCTTTGCCTCTCACGACCTTCACCCGTAGCCATCTCAACAACCATTCCATTTCACTTCCAACATCCATCATCTCCAACTAAACCCCAAGATTATCATCTTCATTCATCATTCACCTCTGACCACTCTCCATCAGCTCCAACACCCGTGAATTCACTCCCTCCTTCATCCATTACTTTAAGCTCCATACACCGTCTCCAACACCTATAATTTTCATCCCACCTCTTCCTCATCACTCGCGGCCAACACCACCATATTCACTCCAAAATTTCCTTTTCACACCCAACTTCAACCTCATCTTTCAACTATCAAAAACCCCCAACCATCAAACTCTCACTAGCTATTACAATTCATCCTTCATTTTGGCCAAAGTCATCTACAAACCCATCTTCACCTATTCCAACAGAATCTCAAATAACTCAAGAGTAAAAAACGAGACGCAGGAAAAGGCCCTGGTGATGACCAGCGGTATCGCCAACGTCCTGATGGCGAATAGCATCGCGACCTAAGGCGAGGGATTTGCTTCCCGCGTGCGAAGAAGAGAAAGGAAGAGAGGTCTGGATCCAGTGGCCCGGTGGCCGTTTCGTCGCGATGGCTGGATCGGAGGAGCAGCGGCTTGTAAGCGAGAGCTGACGGAGGCAATCCCCTTCCTGCGTCACCGTCGTTGAAGAAAGGAAGAGGGAAGGGAGCGAGAGTCGCAGCAGCGAGGGTCATTACCAGTGACGCCGTGGGTCACGAATCGCGGTGGCCGAATGGTTGGAGATTGAGTCATGGCCGTGGGTGGCAGAGGTGGATGTCCCTATTTTTCTTTCATTCAAAGAAGAAGACCCTAACACAAATGAGAGGATAAATGAGTTTCTGAACGTAGAGGCTTCGGACCTAGCTAGGGGACCGCGTCTTTGCCATATACACGACTCCCCTGCACCCCCTTTCAGTTGGGCTTAAGCCCACCCTGCAAATAAAAATTTAAAAAAGAAGGGAATTGGACCTAACACATTTCGGGATGCACCTCCGTTTTCATATTTACACTCTTCACAGATACAAAGTTGGAGAAAAAGGACATTACCCAAACAAAGGAGCTTCAATTTCACTCGGCACCCCTGGTTTTTATCTCTGTACCCCCAATTTCCATTGAGCTTTTCTTGTTTTATTTTTATGCTTTCTTTTTCTTTTTATTGGTTTTTATTACTTGTTACACCCCTTGTATAATCACCTCCACTTTTTGTTTTAGTAAATTTGTTCATCTCGTTTTATTTCAAAAAGGACAAAAAAAAATAATAAAAAATATATAAAACTTTAAAAAACATTTAATGTAATAAATCTCGGTATGAGTACTCGTGCGATCGTACGCATCAGCCTAGTACTTATTGCCCAAACATAAAATAAATAAAAAGCCGTGTGAGTGCTCGTGCGATCGTACGCATCAGCCTAGTACTCATTACGCAAAACAATAAAAGGGAAAGCCGTGTGAGTGCTCGTGCAATCGTACGCATCAGCCTAGTACTCATTACGCAAAACAATAAGAGAAAAAAAAAGTCGTGTGAGTGCTCGTGCGATCGTACGCATCAGCCTAGTACTCATTACGCAAAAAGATATGTTTCAAAGGTTTAGGCACATGTGTGATCGCACGCATCGTCCTTGTGCTAAAAACCTCTTCATTCTCCTAAATAAAAAATACCAAAAAATATAAAATCTTTAAAAACTAAAAAACATCTACTTTTTCAAATAACAAACAATATTGCCTTAGCAGAACTACGTGATCCTTGATTCTCCATCAAAAGTGGAGATACGTAGGAGCAAGGCCAGTCCTTGTCAGGCTCATTCTCCCAAAAATCCAAATTATCCATAACAAGTTTTCAAACAATTTTCCAAACAAATTTCTCAAACAGTTTCTAAACGAACTACGGAACCCTGATTTCTCATTCTGAATGAGAATACGTAGGAGCAAGGTCAATCCTTGTCGAGCCCAAAAAACTAAAAAAATATTGTTTGTTTCTTTAGAGTTTTAATTTCAAGGGAAAGTTAAACATTTTGAAAACCACATCATATTCGCATATTTAATTAAAGGTACTGCCTTAAGGCAGGCGTTGTAGGGTGCTAATACCTTCCCTACACGTAACCGACTCCCGAACCAAGAATCTGGTTCTAATAGACCATGCCTTATCATTTTATGGTTTTTCCGTAGTTTTCCAGAATAAACTATGGTGGCGACTCCAAATCTCTTTTCGAAACTCATTTTATTGGATCGTCGTCCCGTCGCGATTCCAGTTGCGACATAATATAATATAAATAATTTATAATTTAATACAATTAGGTTAATTATACTCTCCCTAACAACGTAGAATAGTTTTATTCAGTTTATAGTTTTTATTCAGTTTATAGTAATTATTCTGTATAGAAACTTTATAAACTCTAAGTCACTCTTAATTGTTTTATACATTTTTTATCTTTATAATTATTTACTTTTAAATAATTGTGTTAATTTTATATATATAATTTGTTTTGTTTTATCAATTTTGTAATTTCTTAATTTTATCAATTGGAAGCTTTGGGAAATTACAATTTATGTAATTAATACATAATTAATATATTGAAATTTACTACTACTATATTATAAAAGAAATTATGTTCATTTAATTACAATTCATTAATACATAATTAATATATTGGAATTTACAAATATTATATTATAAAAGAAATTATGTTCATTTAATTACACTTCATTATGTGTTATTTTATTTGTGAGAAGTTTAAAAATTAATAAATTGTTATTGTTTGGACTAGTAACAAAATTGTTATAGAAGCATCCATCTTATCCTTTTACTCGTGCCTAATTTTCTTATTTCAAACATTTACAAGTATAATTATTTTATTATATTGTTTTTACAATTAATTTATTGATTATTACTATTTTAGTTTGGCTTTTACACATGTTGTTATGACTTATTGGACTTTAAAACATTTTTTTAGTCAGATGACAATGATTGAATTTCAGCAACATCGTCTAGGTTAAAATATGTAGCTAGAAATTTTACGGAATATAATGTAAAAGAAGGAAACAAATTAATAGAAAAAAAATTAAAATTTATAATATAAGATGTTATAAAATTCTAATTAAATATTTATGTGCAAATAATATAAATTTAATATATATATATATATATATATGGATAATAATGGCTCGATATAGATAATGTCTACTCAATATTCTTATTTGTAAAAAAATTTCATGTGTCTGTCTACTACTCACACAAAATATTTTAGAATTTGTAAATATCTACGGATACCTAAAAATATTTAGAAAAAATTTATTTTTATAAATTTTTAAAATAAAATTATAAAAATATATAAAATATAATATAAATTAATTTAAATATAAATTAAAATTTAACTTTATTTAAATTTAACTTGATAAAATATAAATTAATTTTAATTTTTATTAAATTTAATTTAATAAAATATAAATTAAATTTTTACTTTTATTTTTTGTAGATAAAAAATATATGTGGATACGGATAAATATAATACTTCTATCCAATTTATTTATAAATGGATATTAAAATATCACTATCGACGTATATCTATCACTTGGATGAAGACTTGTGATTTTAATGTTATAAGATGCATATTATATGAGTTCACGTTAATACCACCTTAAATTGTAAACATTGACAACTTCATTTTTTTGTTTGTCTTTACCAAAAAAAGAGAAATAAAGTAAGTAGATTGTAATAAATTAGATTTCATTTACCATAAATGATTGACACACTTTTTAAGTCTCTATCTTTCTGAATTAAGAGTGAGAATGAATCAGGAGTTTATGATTTATTTATTATTTATATTATTTTTTATACTAATTTTTTTAATTGAATTCTTTATTCTTCTATTTGAATGTTAATTTAATATTTGATAATATTATTATTTTATAATAATTAATCTCTTACTAAAAATAAAATTAAAAAAAATAAGAAAAAAAGTAATAAAATTGTTTTAAAATATACTTTGATTCATTTAATATTGTAAAATATTATGTGATGTTTTGGTTTATGGGTCAATATTGAGTTTACTCGAACGAATTGCCTTCCATTTTCAAACTTAGGTCATAATTTGATTCTTAAATCTTCTTAGACTGTTTGGTTCACTCAGGTATCATTTGCAAAAAACACTTTGACATTCAAATCAATGTTTGTTTGAATAGTTTAACAATAAATTTGTAGTAAAAAAAGTATTTTAGTAACTGTATGTCAAACTTGTATTTATAAACTTTCGTAATGAGTTTCTAACAATGCATATGTTAGTTATTCTTAATGACTTATTTTGTTTGTGGTCTAACCAATCGGTTGCTTCAGTGTTAAATGATTGACCTCTCAATTTATTGCTCACCGGATAGAATACATGTAAAAATACATTTCAAAATAGAAAAATAAAGATATATAATATTTATGGTATTTGTAAAAGTATGGACTAATTTATATCCTTATAAATCCATAAATCTTTTTAAAATTTTATGATTTCATATTTTATAATTTTTTAAAATTCTAAATTAAAATTTTGTGATCATAAGATTTTTTCAAAATAATTATTACATTTTTATAAAAGCTTCTAATACTATGTGATATTTTTATGAGTTTATTTTTCTAATTGAATACCTGTGACGTGAAGAAGAAGAATTTAATATTATAAACTGTTAGATATCTTAAAAGTCATCCATCAACAATAACTTAATTTAGCGTGGGAAGGAGAACTAAATTGTTAGATTAAGTTTTTTTTTTTCTTTAGGGTACAAAGATACTAAGGGTCCGAGTTTCAGCAGAGTGAAATAAACTGATTTACTGTTTAAAAGAAAAATAAGCAAATAAAGACAAAACATTCATGAAAATTGATACTTTTCTTTTTCTGCTTTAACTTTCTTTTGAACGTGGAAGAGATCTACAAGAAAATTGTAATAAATTTATTTTTAAATAAAGTTAACTTTTCATATAAATAATAATAATGTAATCAAATAATAATAATATAATTATAATAATGATTTTTCTATTTTATCAATTAAAATATTTTTTAATTTATCAAATTTATGAAATGATTCATTAATTTTTATTTAAAAATTTTATATTACTATTTTTTTTCTCAAATTCAAAGTTACTCTCTACTCTATTTAATATTTTTTCAAAGTGAAGTTAAGTGCATACGAATTAAATTGTTTCAAAGAGAAAATACTGATTCAATCAGAGACGTTGGCTTGATACCTTCTTCATTGAGCAACCAATCTGAACCATCAGCTCTCTCTACCCTCTACCCCAGATTCCCAAACCTTAATCAACGGCCACTGATACAAATTAATCCAACCATTCCCACATTACCAAAATTTAATATTGATGGTTAAATCATGAAAAATGCCAACTGAGTACAAATTTGTGATTTAGATTTTGACAAAATTTTGAGGACAAAGAAATACCTTAAAAAATGCCGCCCAGTGCTTCAAAATACGAACACAATGAAGCAGCAGTGGCAGAAGGTGTTCCACCTTTAAAGCCGTGGCTAACTGTATATAAACACGTGAATTGCACTTTTTTTCGTCCAATTTCGTTCTCACAATAAATATTCGACGTTTCATTCTCATCTATTGCCTATTGCCTATTGCATAGTTCGTACCACCCTTGTTGTTGTTGTTGGTTGTCTCTGCGCTTTTGTTTTCAAGTTTGAGGATTGCCTGAATTGAGTTGGTGCTGAATCCGAGGTGGGGTGATTCTTACTTTGATGTTTTGTTTCGTTAATTGGTTGCGCTGTTTAATTTCTTTCTTTCTTTCTTTCTTGTGTCGGAGTAGTTGATTCTGTTCCAAATTGGAAACTTTTCCTTTCCAGTGTTTCTGGATTTCTTTTGGATTGGTGTAAGCTACCTCGAGGGTTGTGATTGGATTATTCTTTTGTTGTTGGGAATTGAAAAGGTTTATATTTTGTTGGATGCTATGGATTTCAATTATAATTTGACTCATGCTAAAGTTGTTGTTGAGGGGATAGAGTAGTCAGAAACATGTAATCAGAAGTTTTGTGCGGGTTATCCTTTTTTATATTGCATTTATTGGGACTAGAGTGAGTTGATCAGGATCTAGTTAATAGCAGGATCAGTGTGGTTGTGATTTGTTTTTTAAATGTTGAAGCAAGTCTTAGAAGATCATAGAGGCTAACAATTGTTTGATCTCAAGAACAAAATGGGTTGGGCACATAAGCTTCACTTTTGAGGTTCTTTTGAGGCACAGTTCCAAACACAGACAAGAGTAGATGCTTGCTTATTCCTGCTTTTGGTTTTACTCTCTTACTTCTTAGAGGGAGTCTCGAGCAATTATAGGATTGCTGCTATATGAGTTTTGGAAGACCATGAAGATTCCTTACATCCTTGAGCTATGAGATTAATCTCTGCTTAGGTGTCAACTTTGACTTCACCAAGAGGTGGTTCTAGAGGGTTTTGAGTCACTGCACTGCATGTAAAATCTATTGCCTCTTGTCCCGGTGATCATAGGATGTAGTTGTGTATACAGCCTCTCTACTCAATGGGACCAAGGTTGAATACATTTGATATTTTCAATTCGTTCCCAAATCTTCGATGCTAGAGCCTTGCGCGAGAAATCATCCTTTTTTGTTTTATCAGGGCCAAGAAGGTGTATTATTGTTTAGGTTAGCTAAAGTTTTTATAACTCCCGTATTTGAAACTGAATGGTAATCTCTAGCTCATGCTAAAGCAATTAGTTGTGTTTGTGACTGCATTATACTCAACTTGTCAAACTTTAATGTGCAGGAAGTTACGAACATATTGTACTTAACTGGTTTTAGTGGAATTTTGTTTTTTCATAAAATCTAACGACAATGATTTGTCCGTGTAATCAATCCTACTTAGTGGAAGAGGATTGATTGTTGTTGTTGCTATTGTGAAAACACTGAAGCATAAGTCTTCTAATATCACATATCAACCATAGGGCACATGATAATGCATACGGTATAAATTTACTTCTCAAATTTGTTGTGAGCAATTCTGATAGTTTTATATTAATTATACCAGACGGACAGGTAGCACTTTTTGTTTTATTAACTGTTCTAATTACTCCATTTATTTTTTAGGATCTAATTCTCATATTTGCATCAATGACTCTAATTAGATCTTTAATGATAATTGGACAAGCGGTACTTAGTCTGTTTGTATTCAATGATATGATTTGTTCTTGATTTAGAATATCATTGTCATAATTGCTGGTAAAAGTCAATCTGTTAATGTACAGCTTATTTTGGCAGTTTTATTGTTCCTGGTGTGGAATAATTTGAACGTTGTCTGGCAGAAGACTTTCAGATTTGTTGTCAAGTTTCATACTAGAAGATGGGACTGTATGAGCATTCAGATGTTATGCAGTGGGGTATTAATCTTTTTGACTCTGACCCTGCATATAGTCCTGGATACTATTGTGACATAATTCAACCTAATACTGGTGATGTCTATAATAATGGGCACTACTTCCATAGCCACTATGCTACTCAACGTAACCAAATAGAGAATGACGAGATCATTGCACGAGCTCTTCAAGAACAATTTTCACGACTAGATATTGATGATTGTTCAAGATATTCACAGACAAATGAAGAACAGTTCCATGCTTCTGAGCCAGCATATGATTGGCGTAACACATCAATGATGTATTGTTCTGGAGGTATCATTTAAGGGTCAAAGCATGAATGTGCATATTTTTGGCTTGGAAATATCATTGTGCATGGATTTGGTTAATTCAATAATTTTTTTCATATTCAGGTCATGATTATACCTACGATGGAATTGGGGACATAAAACCTTCTAGTTCATTATGTTGTAGGCCTTGTGAAGCAGAGGAAAGCTCAATGGAACTAACTGACAATTATCCACTTGACGATGAAATAGGGAGGAAATTGAGTCAGATGGTTCCAATTCCTGTATGTTTAGCCTCTTCTGATTCTCTTTTGATCTGTTCTACGATCTGTAGTTTGGACTTTGGTGCCTAAAGTTTTCTTTGACCCTCTTTTGTAGCATGTTCCAAAAATTAATGGAGAAATTCCTTCAATTGATGAAGCAACTTCAGATCATCAAAGGCTTCTGGATAGGTATTAGTTATAGGCATTATTCCTCCTTCGTGAAAAGCTAAAAGGGTTGTTATGGTGTATATTTTATTGTCCGCCAATTTAATAATTGCCGGTATAGTGAAATTATAGTAACAGATGTGTTTCATTGAGTGATTTCTGGTCTTTTTACCCATTTGTGATTTTTAAGGTTTATGCTGATTGAAAGAATAATTTATTTCATCTACTTTTTTCTTCTATTGGACTTGTAGACATGCCAAATTAAGCCGCTTATATTTTCAAACAGATTGCAGTTATATGACTTTGTGGAGCATATGGTGCAAGGTGATGGTAATTGTCAGGTTTGTTGGTTTTAATATTTATTTCTTCCAATTCTTTTGTTTATCAGCATGTGCGTAGCAGCATTCATCAGTTTTTTATCATTTGTTCCATATTTGCAATATGGTACCAAATCACAATTTCATTTGTATCCCTCTGCAGTTCCGTGCATTATCTGATCAGTTGTTTAACACACCTGATCACCACAACAATGTGAGACAAGAAGTTGTGAACCAGGTTTTTACTCTACTCTAGTGGATTATGCTTTATTATGGTTGCCCAAATCTTAATACCTGGTTTGATATTTCTGCACAATATTCTTGGATTCTAATTGTTGAATGCTGTTTTTAACCAGCTAAGGTCTCATCCAGAGATTTATGAGGGATATGTTCCCATGGAATATGGCGAATATTTGGAGAAAATGTCCAAGTAATAACTGCTCTCTCATCTCTTTCTATCTATCTATCTATGTTTATGGTTAACTTGTTTTGAGCTAACTAATAGCTCCTTTTACTTTCTCTATCAAATGAAATTAGGAGTGGTGAATGGGGGGATCATGTCACTCTGCAAGCAGCCGCAGATTCGGTACAAGTTTTTCTACTTACTATTCTTCTTATGTTGAACTTTGTTTAAATATGTTCCATTCTCTTCCATTTGCTGTTACATTTTTTTTGCCAAACTTATAGAGAAATAACGAATTAGTAGTGAGAGATTTTGACAACATGTGGTTTGCAAGTTTCATATTTGTCTGCTTGCGCCGAGCTTAACAACTATTTTGTTCCAGTGGGTACTAATTTTTCTAAAAATATTGTATATATTAGTTTGGCTGTTGACAACCTAACTGTTGTGCCTACTTAACAAAAATGGACCAATTATTGTCTTATTGATGTTGGAATATGTTCAATTATGGCAGTTAGGAAGTGTTTGGCATAACTTCTTTTATGTCTCTTTTCCTAGAAAGGAGAACACAGACCAAACAAAATTTTTGAAATTTTTCTTTTTTTAACAAGGCTATCCCTCCATTTCAAAATTTCCAGGCACAGGTTGCATGGTTTAAGTCTGTTAGCTCTCTATCCCCATTGAATTATTCCTGGATTTTTTTGCCTTCAGATGATGCCATCATTTTTAGCCTTATAGCATATTGATGCTTTAGCAATTCCTACCTTTCAGATAAAACAAGATGATGCCATTTTTAGTTATAGCAATAATAAATGATATCTGAAATTGTTTTCCTTGTTTTTTCTCTCCAGTATGGTGTTAGAATATTTGTGGTGACTTCATTCAAGGACACCTGTTGCATAGAGATTCTTCCTAATTTTGAGAATCCAAGAGGAGGTAAGATTTTCTTCCTTCTCTTCCAAAATTTCCTTTTCCTTTTTAGGTCTTATTTTCTCATTAAACTTTGTTTATTTCCTTGATTAACTGTTCACATCACTTTGTTCTTGAAATCTTTATGAACCTTGGCCATATTTTGACATTCTTTTATTATCTTTGGTGCCCTCACAAAATTCTAATAAACAAAACTGTCATCAATATCTATCTGTTATCTAGAAACCTAATTATAGAATTTTTTTATCAATATTTTGTGTTATACTCCTAAATCAATGAATCTATAAACCATTGATGACTTTGATATTTATTGGGTATTGAGCACTTTTCAACCATTTTTCAATTGTCCATCAATCATATATTATAAACTTACATTGTATGTTTCTATTCTATTGCAGTGATTTTTCTTAGTTTTTGGGCTGAGGTGCATTACAACTCCATCAATCCTCAAGGAGGTAATTCTATAATTTTTTTCATATTCAACTTGAATTATTTTTAGACAAGCTCACCAATAGTTTGAATAATGTGGTTGGTATTTTTATATATTTGACAAATCCTGTGGCTACCAATTAGATTTGCTGGCATTTACATATTTATTTACTTGTTATCATTTACCTATTGATCCAGATGCTTTCAAGAAAAGCAATCCTATTGACCCAGACATACCTTCAAGTGAATCAAAAAAGAAGAAAAGATGGTGGAACTTTGGGACCAAACATTAATAATGTGGCTGGCATAGAACCTCATTATGCAACCAAAAATCTGGTGCCTCTGCATTTTGCACTATATATATCAAAATTTATCCAAGATTCAGCAAAACAGCCAATAAGGATGCCTTCAACTCAGCAGGGATACCAAACTTTTGGGGGCTTAATTTATGTTCCCAATTTTTTGTTTTTTGTTTTCTTTTTTCTTTTTTGTATGAATAGTGTGATTTTCCTTTGCCAATTATAAATCTGAATGTGCTTAGGCAGCTACATCCCAATGACGTTTCATACATAAAGGGTTATAGTATATACCAATTTATCTGGTTAGTTTCATCTTGATTTACCAGGTTATGAAAATACAGTGTTTAGAGTTTTTTGGGTTGAAATAAGAGTAGTTTTGTTTGAACTGAATATGAACATAACAATTAGTTTATATTAATTTAAAATTTATAAATTTGTAATATTTGATATAGATCCTTGTTTTAAAGGTTTTTTTTTAAGTTCGTATAATTTTCACCTTGTTCAGAATTTATCCTTGTAAAAACAAGCTTACATTTTAGCTTTGGTCCATACTTTGGAGACTAATTTTAGTTGTTTCAAAATTATAGAAACTCTGTTGAATTTTATGTATATAAGAGATGAAGCTTGTTTGTTAGAAGCTGAAAAATAATGTAGTGATTATTTTTTACAAGTAAAAAAGTACCTTATTTGGTTTGAAAGAAGTGGCTTAACTTTATAAAAAATATTAAAAATAGCTTCTTAGTCATTAATTTAAAACTGTTTCCAATTTTTATTATTTTAAAAACTGAAATAAACGCATATTTTTTTTAACTGGTTACTTTTTAATATAGGTATTTTTATATATAAAAATATAATAGGCTCATAGTTTTGAGGAATTAATGGGTTACAAACAAATTAGTGTATACTTAATTTATATTTATCAGTTGTACTAATTGATATTGAAAGACTTCACGTAAAAATATAGCACTTGAAAGTTCAGGTAAATGAAATTGTCTGGGCAATAGAATATAATAATTTCTTTTTTAAAAGTGTAAAATATACAGTTCAATTATTTTGTTGTTTCATCGGTAAGAGTTTGAATGTTAAACTTGATCGCATGCATCCATTATAGTTTGTTTAGATGGAAGAAAGAAATGAAAATATAGTGGGAGAGTGAGAAACTATATAAAAGATAAAATACTTTTTGGTATTTTAAAATATTAAAATTTAATTTTAGCCTTTTTAAATAAATCTTATACACATTCAGAATTATCTGTTGTTCTATAAATATAATAGTAAGTTTTACTTAAAATCTTGAGAGAATTTTCGTCCATCCATATTTTCTATTCATAAATTTCGGATTATTTACAAAACTATATTTATAATATATATACACATATATTTATATATAATATACACAGAGACAAAGACACACACACACACACAGATGCAGACAGAGACACACAAACACACACACACACAGAGACATAGACAGAGACACACAGACGCAGACAGAGACACACAAACACATAGAGACACAGACAAAGACATACAAACGCAGACAGAGACACACAAACGCAGACAGAGACACACACACACACAGAGACAGAGACACACATACACAGACAGAGACACACACACACATGTCAAGACAATATTGTATCACATGACAATATCAATGTCACGAGTTAGTGTCAGTGTTACATGTCAAGTCAATGTTAGTGTCTTGTGTTAGTGCCACGTGTTAGTGTTACTGTCACGTGACAATGTCTTATATTCAATCAAGTCCTAAATTTTCATTAATTTTGTTTAAATTAATTCCAATTTTTTTGTTAATTTTGTTCAATTCAATTCTAATTTTGTTCCTTTCTAAATTGAGACCAAATTTAATTTTTATTAAAATTCACATTTTACTAAATATTTCTTTCATTATTTTAAACCCACTCAAATTAATGAAATTTTTTTGTTAATTTTGTTCAACTCAGTCCTAATTTTGTCCATTTCTAAATTGAGATCAAATTTATTTTTTATTAAATATTTCTTTTATTATTTTAAACCCACTCTAACTATATTAGAATATAATTATTACATTTATATTTGGTTTTTTTTGTATATGTAAAAAATAGGTATTCACACACTAATACTGATTTGACACGTGACACTAACACTCACTTGACATATGTCACTGATATTGTCATGTCGTACAATATTAACTTAACATGTGAATAACTTTTTTTAAATTAAGAAAAAAAATTAAAATTAAAAAAAATAGAGAAAATCACGAACTGACATACCGTTTATCTTTAAAAAACAATTTAGATAGTATTATAAAAAAAAGTTATATCAAACACAATTTATAAAAATAATGATCACATTAAACATCTAAAAAAATGAGTTCCACATTGAATAAAATAGAGAGACCAAAATAGTATTTAAGTTAAAAATTTAGTCTATATTGAAATTTAAATTATATTAAAGATTAATATCTTATATTAATGTACTTGAAGATTTTTTTCCATGTTAAAATATCAACCTATACAAAACAAAAAAAAATCAATTTCCTAATCACTTCACAATTAAATCAATTGAATGCAAATAATGAGCAATTAATATTATTTTCATGAAACTTTAACTTTAACATTATGTCATTACAACCGTTAACTCAACTTTTAAAAACTTAACATCATTGCTTAATTCATGTTGTAAGTGAGATTAATTGTTGCATATCCCAATGCTGAGTTGCTACATTTTCTCTTCTTTTTTTTCCTTTTTTTCTTCTTCTTCTCTTATTTCTTTCTCTTCAATTTGTACCTTTCCCTCTTTGAATTTTCTTTTCTAATTTATATTTGTTTCTAAGCTCTTTTATATTTGTAAAACAAAAACAAGTAAACTAAATATATAAAAATTTAAGTTGTAAGGAACAAACTAAAATTACTTAAAAGATTGAAACTAATTTGAACATCCAATTAAAAAAAACTAAGTTAAAAGTAAATGAAGTTGTAATAGATGAATCAAGATTATTTATATAGTTGGAAATAATTTGAACATTCAATATAAAACTCAAACAAAAATAAATTCAAATCTCTAAAGAAATATATAACATGTAAAATTAATATTTTTAATTAACTTATTACCCTTGAAATGAATGAAAGCTAAATAAACTCGTGTGCATCATTTGTACTTTCAATTTCTCAAATTTAAAACTCAAATTTAAAGGAACCATCAAAACATAAATGCTTATTTCAATTAATTTCTTAGAAACCTTTCTTTGTTTATCCATTGAACAAGAATCTTGAATAAATTACTCTCATTAATTTATTGCATTGAAGAAAATTGTAATTGTGTTTTATGAGAGTTCAAACAAGTATCTAAAACTCTTTATACATTAAGAATCTTGAACATGTAACATTAGCTGAACTCCTATGAATCCTCAAGATACACGAAATAGAAATTTAATAAGACGTTCAACAAACACAACTCATAAAATAGTATTCCTTTGTAAACTATATTTAATTAGTAGATGATAACTGATTAATAATGAAACTTTGAGAAAAGTCACGTCTAAAAAAACCGGGGACAAAAATCTAGGATCAAATCTTTATTTTCCAATAACAATGTTAAGAAAACTTCAAGAGAAGACAAGATTTAGAATTACTAGAAATAAACCTTATAATTAAGTTATGCACATGTTAATTATGTCTCGTGTAGTAGCATCCTAAAAAAGAATCATCTTGACTACTAATATTAAAGGGTCCAATATATGATAAAAAATTGTGACAATACTCTAATATTTATTACCAAAAAACAAGGTAATTTATACAAGGTTGAATTAGAGTAATTCTCGTAACAAAATGTTTCGTGTCTCATGGTCTTAAAAAAAGACCATTGGGTCGAACATAAAAAGTGTACACATGTAAACATGAGATTAATTTTGAAGTAGCAAAAAGACACCTAGTAAGAGAATTTTTAGTAATTTCATTATAGGGTTTAAAATATTGGTGTTTGTGTGTGTTTCTTGTGAGTTTTATACAATTTCAAAATATAGTGAATTTTTCTAATAAGTTACTACTATATATTAAATGTGAATTGAAACTTGTGTGCTCATAGAAAGTTAAAGAACATTGTCATTGACATTTCTTGAAATTGAAATTTATCTCATAAGGTTTATTTGATTTAAATAATAGTATCCATTCATTGGTGAAAATTTTTCAAAATTCAATTCATAACTCAGTCTATAAATCAGATAACCTATACTTTGATTATATTTCGTCTAAGTCTAGAACAAATAAAAGATCTTTTATACGTAGATAAACACAAATTATGCTCTGTAAATTGTGTTTATAACTATAAATGTTATTGGTACTATAAATTATAGTGTCATTTGCTGTCCTTTCAACATTTATGAATAAATATTTTGTTTGCAAAAGGTAAGACATGATCTTGGATCAAGAACTATAAAAAGGACTTTTTAAGTAGAAAATCATGGAGAAAAGTAAGTCTTTTCTCCATGCATGTCAATTAGTTGTGCAAAGTTATAAATAGTTTACCAACGAAAGCAGTATAAGAACATTATGTTATCTTATGAAAATAACTAGTCAATAAAACATAATAAATTTGATTTAATATACTATGATAATATTTTCTATCTTCATCAAATCTCAACTAATACTCTTGAGTATCGCATAAGTACTATCTTTTGAGAGCTTCATATTTAAGCACTAAAAATTAAAAAAAGCAACAATTATAATACTATCGTGAAATTGGTTGAAAGATGTATTATTATCTCTTTGAATAATTTGTTATTAACCTTAGCTTAACCTTAGCTTAACCTTACATTCTTTTATTCAAGGTACTTTTGTTAGTAATATCTTACTTAATTATCTAGGAGAGTGTAAAAATCCAAAGAGGCTATTATTTAAAGAAAACTTTGAAAAATTTCATGGAGTAGCAAGGACATTAGAATTTGGTCAAAAGTGATTGTAAAGAATACTTTCAGAGTATGTTTGGATCTTAGTAAAATGTTTGTATACTTGTTCTTGAAAATTTGTATACTTTATCGATTCAAACACAAACATCAAGTTCTTGGAAACACTCATGTTCTATTGTCATTTCTAACCTAAAATTTTACTTGTATTTTCGAAAATTAGTTAAAATATTCTTTAACTAAAAATCTCTTCAAGCTTTTAACCTCTCTCAAATAAGATAAAAATAATACAAACTAATAATATCATTTGAACAAGATAAATATTAAAGTTCATGTCTAATCAAATATAACTCAGAAAAAATAGTTCATAATATTTCAAGTTTTAAAAACATATTGAAGATTAATTAAACATTACTGACTCTTTAAAAAGTTTGTCTTCTTGAAGAGAAGGAGGTATTTACAAAATCTAATTGTTCTCCTTGAAAATCCTTATATTATTGTTTCATCTATGGTTTGGTGAAGACACACAAGGTCATGATCATGCATTAAATAGCTCTATGTTAATGCATTTCATTAATTAACTTATTTGAAAAGATAAAATAGACCTCTTATATAGTTTTTATATAGTTGTAGGTGGTAGGATTTCTCTCATTTGCACAACGGAATTGAGCTATAATAAAGTAATTTATATTGTCTTTCACTTCCCTGCTTAAAATGTGCTTGACTCCTCTTCTACTTTTTATGTTGAGAGGACAATATAAAACACTTTGAAGAAAATTATTATATAAACTATAAATACCCAAACTCATTCTCAAGTAATACTTCTTCTCCATACATACAATACTTTCTTTTATTGAGTCCACATATGGATATATCCTTTGAATGCAAACAATACAACATTTAATGAGATTAATTAGACTACACTTCCTTTAATATCTTAAAATGTGTTTATTATATGTTATCAATCAAAATAAGAGTCTTCACATTATTTTTGTCTAAGAATTCATATAAAATTGTAAATTAAAAATATTACTACCAAGAAAAATACAGATGTCCATGTCAATTTTCTTTTGCAATTTTTTCTTACAAAATACTTATAAATTTTGTTATGAATACAAATTTGGTGCTACCAATATTTTTAAACAAATTTTTTTGTAAAAAGTACTTACGAATTTTATAATTTTATAGGACATAATCATGTAAAAAAATTATCTGCCAATTAAAAGTTTTAAAAAGCAACAAAAAAAAGTCTTTTCTCACAAAATTTTATAACAAATTTGTAAAAAAAATTTCATAAAATATAAAAAATTATAGTAATCATATATACCGAAACACATATAATAAAAATCACGCACACGCACATGTCATGCATCTCATTCTTTCCTCTCTTTTTTATTTTCATACATATCTCTTTCAACCGATTTTCCATTCCCTTGTCTTTTTATTTCGTCTTCAATCTCTATTTCCAGTCCCTCCACGCTAATTCTTGAGAAACGCATGTTTATATTATTACATAATATTTTACAAAAAGTATTCTTAAACTCGGTTGAATAACTTATCATTCCATAATAAGTGTCACGTATTCTGTATACATATGTTATCAGCACATGTGTTGTCACTTCAAAGTAGAGTTTCACACCAATAATAAATGTTATCACGTCAGCAATTGACTACCGAAACTCGTGATAAGAAAAAGGCAGAAAATCAGTACCATATTGAGAAATGAAGACAAAATACATAAGAAACTTGCAAGAAACCAATAAATCAAAGAAAAAATACGATTAAATCTAAATAATTATCACAAAAATTGCAGTATGTCATTTCATTACCCTCACTCCCCAATTAAAATTTTCAGCAAATCCCACACATCTTTCATGTATACATTTTCCCACCAGTTTCATCTAGATCTTTCCTCTTTCTTTGTCATTTATTCTACAACAGATAAATAAGACTTTTGAATCACAGGTGTTATTAACCATCCCCAATACAAACACCAAACATATGCAATTCCAGGGAAAGAAAGAACATAGATCAATCATATTCTCTCTTCCATTTGATTACCGTGATATGACGAATAAGGATCGGAGATATTTCAGGTCCTTGGCAGGAGGAAAAGTTGACAGAGGATCAAAATTCCCCGTTTTTCTTTTCATACACCAGACCCTTTGTAGTAATAAATATCTTCCTATTCTGGCCTAAACATTTGCATAACGTAATCACATAAGCACGACAAAATTGAGACCATTCAATCACATTTGGCATACGCTTTAAACTTTTTGGCAAAATGAAAATCTTGCTCGTCTTCTTTCTATTACCGATCATCGTCGAATTCAACTTAAGATATGAATGTTGGTCCAAATCGTAATCAATTTTTTGTACATGTTAAAACCAAGCAAGGTTCAAATATATATATAATTCACATTCAAATAGTTTCTAGTAATAATTTACATAATCCTTATGTTTCACTCCGTTCTTTCTGTCACATAAAGAAGACACATGTAACCGCAACCTAACACACCCACATTGATTTCACGCAACTAACCCTGAAATCAATTAAATTAAAAAAGAAACTCCCCACGGTTCGAACCGATTTCATTGTTCGCCGAGAGACTCGTCGTTCTGGTTTTCCTCCCCCGTAGACGGCTGCAACAGCAGCGCCGTGAACGGCATGTGCCGATAGCCGTTAGTCGCCGCAAAATCCAACCCCGGTGGCGGAGACAGGTCGAGGCGGCAGCTTGGCGGCGCCACGGAGAACATTCCCTGGCCGCCGACCACCGGTACCGAGACGGAGGACTCGGAGGAGGGAACAGAGGGTGTGACTGAGGAGATGGGAGCAGCGGGGATAGTACCGGAGCCGGTGGCTGCAATGATGGAAGGCTCTGCGTGGCGGAGGAGCCACTCGATGGTCTCACCGTCGGAGCGGTGGCCGAGCTCGCGCGTGAGCTGGAAAATGCGCGCGGCGCAGAGCGGAGGCATGCGGACTCGGCGGCCGCGGCCGTTGACCTTGGTGTGGCGGTCCTTGGTGGAGCGCGTGACGACGGCGGAAGACCTCTTGGTGATGGCGAGTGACGGCGCAGTGGGTGGGGAATCGGTGGTGGTAGTTGTTGAGGGCTTGGTTTCGGAGTGAGGGAAATTGTGTAGGACAACTTGTGAGGTCATTGTAGGGTTTGGGGAATTTGGGAATTTAGGGTTTTGTGTGTTGAAATTGTGACCCCACAAAGCAGAGTGAGTGAGGGGTTATATAGTAATAGTTGCGTGGATTTGAGGTGAGTGGGCCTTCACTTTTGCGTTTTAAAATCTTTCGACTATCCCTACTCTGTAACCCAAATTAACAAGACTCTTCTCACTTTTTAGCAATGAGATCAAAGATTAATATTAATTAGTAAATATTAAACATATAATAATAATTAGTATCTAAAACACTCAAAATTTGTATATTTAATTATTATTATTAATAAAATAAATAATTTACTATATCTTAAATATAAAAATATAACAAATATTTAAAAGATTGTTTTTCTCTTTCTTATTCTTGAATTCAAAAGTGTATTATGACTAGTAGAGATCGAACGGTCATACACTCAACATTGTTCGGTT
Source organism: Vigna angularis (assembly GCF_016808095.1). Classification (NCBI taxonomy): domain Eukaryota; kingdom Viridiplantae; phylum Streptophyta; class Magnoliopsida; order Fabales; family Fabaceae; genus Vigna; species Vigna angularis. The sequence goes on from NC_068972.1 coordinate 17,697,168, forward strand.
ACCACTATGGCCAACCAGGGCAATCGGTTTTATTAAAGCTGGGTCACAATTGAGTCAGCGCTTATTTTATTATTGGGCCAAAAGTCTATTAGACGGTTAAAATAACCAAAGATATTTGATTAGAGATTGATAAAGCTGTTGATGAATAACTAACCGAATCTCCAGGTAAGTTTGTTATTATTTCGTCTGAGACACTTATAAATATAAGGTCAGGGCTAAAAGCCAGGTAAGTTTCACTTACACTCAACTCACATTCCACCACATCCTAACGTTCAATCAGAACTCAAACATACAATTGTGATGCACAATTCCCAAAACCGCTCCTAACTTGAGGGTCGGACTGAACGGTCAGGAGTACTGTCGATCGGAGCTAGATGACAGCCGAGCGATCGTATTGAAGATAAGCGGTCAAGAAGAGCGAGCAGTTCTGAAAGGTGACCCAAGCGTTCAGGAAGCAAGCATAGCCACGTCAAAAAAGTTCAAGGGGTTATACTAATATTTAAGAAAGATTAGATGAGTTTCATCACTCTTGGTTTATAACAAATATACTGTATGACTATTAGGTTAGCTAAGGACCGGATAATCGACCATACAACGAGGAAATGACCGATCGATCTAGAACAGTCATTAATCAATAATTAATCAGAGTAATAATAACTATTAATGGACAATTAATGAGAATAATAGTCACTAATTGACAATTGATAGTAATTATGTCATTTATTGATAATAAATGGATCAGACCTACTGGTAAACTCGTTACAATATTTATAAATATATGTCTAAAGGAGAAAGTCAGATAATTAATGAATAATGGAGGATCATCAGGAAGCTCGTCTAGTCTTTAGAAGAGTTTTGAGTGTTTTGTGTAAGGGATCTCAATGTTTTATCCGAAACATTTTGGTGTCTAGTGTGGGCCTAGCAGTATCCCCCTATAGCCATAAGAAATCAGACGAATGGTACAATGAAAAACAATCAGTCGCTTGGCCTCAACACTGTCGTTGTGTATCGTACTCAACCTTGGCTTGATGGTCTTTCACAACATCGTACATAACAACTTGTTACATGACCGAGCGCTATGTCTTTGTTCAAGCCTTAAAAGAGTGGTCAATTATCTTCGACGTTCAGCATGATCATAGCCTAATATGGCTGCAATTTTAATCGCTAAGCTTGATATGGCATTTCACCATCTTTGCCCGGTTAAGTGTTTGACGAGAGTGAACAGCTCCGCCCTCAACGGCATAGCCTGCTCCAAGGGCGATCCTCTTGGCATTGCCTGCGTTGCTAGACGCGTTGTCACCAGAGACCTTAGTGGGATGCCCTCTGCACCATCGAAACTCCTCTCGCAAACCGTTCGCCATCATTGTACCTTATTATCGTGCAGATCGCTGCTTGCACCGCATCGTTCATCCATCGTGTTCTATTTCGATCACCACCGCACTGTCGCGTAATGACCATCAATGGTAGCGAATATAGCATTAGAGAGATGCAAGGTTTTTAGGGTTGGTAAAAGCAGGGATGTTGGAAGTTCCAAGGGAGTCGTCAAGAACATCATTTCACTGACTCTATTGCCTAGAGGATGGCATCCAGCCCGATGGACAGATGCCCAGTGACAAGAGCATTGATGGAGGAGACGACGCCTTCAACACATTCTTAGTGAGACCGGCAATAGGAGACACATGCCACACTTTGTCCCGGTCAGTTACGTGTTGGTGAGAAGCTAACACACATTCGGTTCTACTTTTATGAACTAATAATAAACGACAAACCCTCCTGATCATAATCGACCCTCTAAAGATTATGTCGAATTTTCCCAAAGATTATTTTATCCAAAGCATATAAAAGAGATCCAGGGCATGATGACTCTAATTGATTCTGTTGGTGCTTTAGGAAGTAGCGAGGCTTTTTACATGAAGACAAAATCTCAGACCCCTGAGATAAAGTATCAGGAAAATTCAGCTTTAAAAGTGCAGACCCTTGCTATAAATATTCAAGAAAATCAAGCAATAGAAGCAACTGCATTGATTTCTTCTGTTAAGCCTTTGCATAGTGACATAAATGGGGATCACAAGCTTTAAAATTTGGACAAAATAGTATTAAAGGTAGAGGGGTTATGCTTCCTCTGCTAGACCTTCACAATGATCATGATGCAGAAAGTTTATCATCACCAACCCGAGAGGCACCTTCCTGCTTCCCTGTGAATGAATTACTTTCTGTTAGAGAGGCCTTGGTTAAATCTGGTTCAGCAGCTAAGATGTAGTCTGGGAGGATGGAAGTTGACAGTGAAAGTTCTACTAAATTTCATGTGTATGAAATTGATGCTTTGAAAGTTGTTTCCACATATCAACAGAAGTTTGGTTGAAGTTCCCTTTTTACAAATGATAAACTACCAAGTCCAACTCCTTCGGGTGACTACAATGATATGGTTGTTGATACAAATGAGAAGGTCTCTAGTGCATCTACCAGTGGCTTTTTAATAAGCACATAAGGTATGAATCACGAAAAGTTCGTGCAGAGAGCAGGGTGAGAGTGAAGGGTTGATTTGCCAAGATGGAGTGGGAACACTAAAATCATGAAACATAGTAGCTTGGATGATGTTAATGTTCCAGCAAAAATGGTATAACCCAAGCAAACCTTAGTCTCTCTCCTGTTTGGTCAGTTGGACCGCATATGTTCAGTCTTGTCAGGCTCTAATACCTTGGCTATCGTTTGAGCCTCACTAGGCAACTCGACCCTTGTTTAGCATATCCCGAGCAGTGCCTATCCATATAGTCACGGTCAACGTTCTCAACTCTCTTGTAGGTCAAAAGGCATCAAGCACTAATGTCTCAGCCATGGCACATCCTAATATGGATTTCTCATTTTTGGTCTTTAAACATTCAACCGAAGACTGAACGATCTCGCTTGCTTGGCCATTCGGCCTTATAGCCTAAGCTAGTTTGATTGGCTAGACTTTTTTCTGATCGTTCAAATTCGAATTGCTATTTTTCTTATGTGCAGATGACAGACCCTGCATATAAACCACTTGGTCAATTTAGAGCTTGCTAACCAGTGAGGAGCGATGTCCCACCGGATCATTCCTTCAACCTAGGAAAGTTGTAAGACTCCCAGAGCTCGTTGATCGGTGAGGAGTGATCTCCCACTGGATCATTCCTTTAGTCTAGGAAAGTTCTAAGACTCTTAGAGCTCACCGATCAGTGAGGAACGTTCCAAAGTGAACTCCCATTGCATCGTCATTTATATGGCCTAAGAAATGTTCCCAATGAACTCCTATAGCTCATAGATCGGGCAAAACAAAGAGGAACGAAGACTTAAAGCGCATCGAAAACAAACTCCCTAATACAACGTGAACGATCTCTCTCAAGTTCACAATAATCCCTGCGTACCTCTTCGAATAAAGAGTTTGTTTGGGCTTGGGGTCTTGTGTACTGTATGACCACTCGGTCAGCCAAGGACCGGGGGATCGACCATCTAGCGAGGAAATGACCAACCGATCCGGAACAGTCATTAATTGACAATTAATATGAGCAATAACAGTTATTAATCGCCAATTAATGAGAATATCAGTCATTGATTGACAATTAATAGGAATAATGTCATTTATTGGTAATAAATGGGTTAGACCTAATGGTAAACTTATTATAATATTTATAAATATATGTATGAAAGGGGAGGTCAGGTAATTAATTCTGATTACTCATCTTTATTACAAGATTATTATGCAAAGTGACTGCCTTGAGCGTCAGAGTGCCTTTCACATGTACCTCCCACACGACTTGGACAAGGAGAGAAGAGAGCAAACAACATAACTTGGATAATGGAAAACCATCAAGAAGCTCATCCAGTGTTTAGAACAACTTTGGATGCTTTAAGTAAGGGACCTCAATACTTTACTCGAAACAACAAGTATTATCAATGACTCATAGTTTACCACAATCCAAACTATATGTACGACTTTACCCACTTTTCCAACTAGTCTACTTAACTAGATCCTAAATAAACAAGTATTTTGATTCATTCTTATATTTACAAACACAATTAAGGTGTTTTTAAATACAAATACATATTCAAATGACTCTCAAAGAGAGGTAGATCCAATATAATGAAATAGAAGACCAAAATATATTTTTCTTTTTTCAATAAAGACTTAGACGATGTGAGCTTAGAAGAAGAGTAATAACGTAAGAATTTAAATAATTGTTTTTTTTCTTCTCTTCAACAAGTCCTCTTTATATGACCATCTTCGAAAAGGATTCGTAACTCAAACTTAAGAGTAGATGAGTGACCTTAGGTACGAAGATATGTATTATTTTACGTCTTAGAAAGAACATCATTGTTTTAGTAGTGATGGTGTGTACGTCTTGAATAAAGCATAAAGCTTTAAGGAAACATTCATAGATTGTTTCCATCTCTTAACATCTTTACCATATGAATGCACAAATAAAGTGAACAAAGTACAATAAATAAAGAGACACAATATATACATGTATTTAATGTTATAATTTTAGACGGTCTTTAGACATGTCACTTAGTATAAGTATGTTTTTTTTAGTAGTATATCTTTTAATAATAAAATATACAACATTTAATTCTTCTTATTTTAGACATACGTTTTTATCAAACACAGTATTTAATTTTTATAACTACTTTTATGGACATATAATGGATAATTTATTTACTTATTTCAACATTATTTTTTATAAAAATATTCTTAAAATATTTCACTCCATAAATGATAATGATATTTCAATTAAGTATTATATGTTAAATTTCAAAACATAAATTATTAAATAGTCTAATTTTTTTTAGACATCTTGTCTTAATACTTAGGTTATTAAAAATAGGTATTTATTAAGAAAAAAATATTTAATTACATTGGTTGCTTTTATAATAAAATATTAATATTTGGTATCTTAGTTTAACTGGAAATGTGTAGGATAAATAATGATATTATAATATGAAACACATGACATATCTATATTATATATGGATGTGTGCCAATTCTTTTCCATGATAAAGGCGAAAACATAATTACAAAAATTAATTATTACAAGTTATTAAATGAAAAAACATTGCTAACGTTTACATTAAAAACACTTACTAAATAACAACCACTACGAGACTAAAACAATTAGTTAATGTATTAATTAAAATAGATATGATTCTTAAATACGTTTTTAGTCCCTTAACATATTAGATTTAGTCTCTCTTTATACTTTCATCATCCTCTTTAAGAAACTATAATTTTTAGTCCTCCAAAATTAACAACGTTAAATTTTGTGTAAAATAGCTAATGGTGTGCCACTCTTTATACTTTGATCATCCTCTTTAAGAAACTATAATTTTTAGTCCTCTAAAATTAACAACGTTAAATTTTGTGTAAAGTAGCTAATGGTGTGTCACGTTGTCCAGAAACTCTCACTCTCCACAAACAATAAAATGGTGCTTATGACATCTCATCTGTACCTCCAAAATTTACATTTTTAACCTTTTAACATCTCATCTTCTAAAAATTTCATTTTTAACTTTAATAAATATCTTTTTATTTTCTTCTCTTTCTTATTAAAGCAGTATGCACTACTTTAAAAATAATCCAATTTAATTTAAAATTCAAATATTATTTAATATAATTTATATTTTAATAATTATTAAAATATGATTTATGTTATAATAATAGTTATATTAAAAAAATAAAAATAAAATAATTAAAATAATAAAATAATAATAATATAAAATTTGATTTAATATATTCAAATATATTAAATTATATTAAAATATTACAATAAATTAAATAATTATTAAATTTAAAATAAAAACTAAATATTTAAAAAACTTGTTTATCACGTATCAAAATCCCCGTAAAATATGCTAACAGTTTTGTTTTTTATTTAACATTTAATAAATATTTAATTTAATTTTAAATTATAATATTATTTATTATATTTTTATATTTTAATAATTATTTAAATATGATTTATGATTTTGAATATTATTTTTATTTTCACTATTATTACTCTTATTTTAGTGATTATTATTTTAATTTTTTTAATAAAACTATTATAAAAATATAAATCATATTTTAATAATTATTAAAATATAAAAATATAATAAATAATATTATAATTTTAAATTAAATTAAATATTTATTAAATTTTAAATAAAAAACAAAACTATTAGCATATTTTATGGATTTTGACATATGATAAACAAGTTTTTATTTAAAATTTAATAATTATTGAATTTATTTTAATATTTGAATATAATTTAATATATTTGAATATATTAAACCAAATTTTATATTATTGTTATTATTTTATTTATTTATTTAATTATTATTTTTATTTTAATTATTTTATTTTAATTATTTTATTTTTTTAATATAACTATTATTATATATAAATCATATTTTAATAATGATTAAAATATAAAATTATATTAAATAATATTTAAATTTTAAATTAAATTAGATTATTTTTAAAGTGGTGGAGAGTGCTTTAATAAGAAAGAGAATAAAATAAAAAAATATTTATTAAAGAAAAATAAAATTTTTAAAAAGTTAGAGGTGGAAAATAAGATGTAAAAAAGTTAAAAAAGAAATTTTTGGGAATGTGTTGGAGGTGTAGGGTGAAACACCCTTTTATTTTTGGGCTGCAATGTTTTGTGGACGAACTTTTCTTTCTGAAACTCTTAATTGCAACTTGCACTTTTATAAAGTAGTGAAATGATCAGTTTATCCTTGTTATTTTTAATTTTATCCTATCTTCTGCCTATACCCTCTTCCGGATTCTACAAAACCCAACAAACCCTCTTCCAAAAATACATTTTAAGTTGTTTATATGAAATACATATATATTTTAAAATACAAAATAAAAAATATATTTTAGATTACATAATTCATAATACAATTTTGTATTTTGAAATATGAAATCTTGTGTTTTCATTTTGTAGTCTGAATTATACATTCCAGAGTAAAACATTCCATAATACAAAAATACCGTATAATATTCCTAGAATTGAAACTGGAAATCCTAAATCATAAATAAATTTGAAAATTTTAAGTTTATGGAGGTGTATGTTGGAATTATAGGAGTGCAGGAAGAAATTACCTTTGGGGGCGACCCAAACGGAAAATCACCATAATACATTCACACAATAATAAAAATATTTTGTGAATTATCATGAGAAATAAAAAGGAGAACCTAATCCAGTGTCGGAAAAACAAAGAAATTCAGAGGTCCGAAATAGGCTACGTCTCTTGGGAAGGCTTTTCCACCTTCTTTATCCGTTTCTCTCCAAATATCACACTCCGCCATGGTGGCAAGGAAACAGCACCTGCGTTTCCTCTGCACAATGATCACGCTGCAACCTTCTTCTGCTACCAACTCACCACTCTAATGTACTATGCTGTTCTTCTCGTTCCTATGGAGTTCGCAAGGACTATGTTCTGTTCGTCTCCACCGTTTCCTTCAAGAACTCACCCTTGGAACACTCACTCTCCGTCCTCTTCTACTTCCGGTGCTGTTGTTATAACTCAATTGTCATTGCAATTCCCTTCTCTTTTCATTTACTTCTATCTAGAACCATGCGTTTTCAAAGCAACATTATTATTATTATTTCCTCGGCTCCTTTTCCCAATTTTACATGGCGTTATGTTGCTTCATTAAGAGAATTATAGTTAGTGTTGGTTTTTCTGGCTCAAGAATTTTTCAATTCAGTAATGTGTCAAGATACATTACTCGTTTTTTTCAGGTTTATCCTTTCATAGTTCTACTTAATGCTGTGTTTGCTCTTTCTGAGAAGCTGAATATCATTTATACTTCATCAATGCTGTTTGCTTTATGCATAATTTTGCGTTGGAGACCTGAATTGTGTGTTTTGTGTACTTGAATTCTATGTTTTTTTTTTTCACGTATGAGTTAATGAATTTTAACGTCATTGAGATTTAGTTAGGTAATTAATTTCATGGGCGTTCTATATTGTTGTGTAGCTGTTGGTGCACACTCGCTGACTTCCTATATTTGTGTTGGCTATCTCGCTGAGGAAAAACAAGAGTTTAATCATGTGCTGTTTCTAGGATAGTAGGGTCTGTTTGAGTGTTGGATTGAAAGGAAGGGGCAGTTTATTTCTAATAAATATCTTTGATTTGATTTCTTATGAGACTAACTTTTATGCATTTTCAGTTTAATTTCTTTTATACCGTTAACTACTAAATAATTGTTCATGGAACCTTCAGAATAATTAATATAAAACCGGACAAACTTACCATATACCACAATTTGTGATTGGAAGAAAGTGTAAAGTCCTTTCACATCACCACTCTTCAAAAAGTGGAAGAAAGAATAATTGTTGAATCTATATAGCCTATCATTAAGCCAAAATCTAAAACTAGTTCTAAAGTTTTTACTTAAGAGCATAATTCAATTGTGACTTGGCTTATCTACCTTCCGTCATAGGATAATTAATGTATCATGCAACCATTTCCCCCTCAGTAATATCTATCCGATGGGAAATCATGATGCTGGGAATTATACTTGAGATCTTGACTCTGATACTAATTGTTGGATCAAATGTTTATTATCAAACAGACAACTAAAACTAATTATCACCAGATAATTCTACTTTAGAGAATAGTAGACTAAACGTCACAATTTGATTGTGACATGGTCCCCCAAGCCTCTCCATGAGACAATTAATTAACCAATCAACAATAATAAATTGTTATAAACAATTACATCATTTTATCTGATTTTATTAACATTAGATATATGTTTGGATAAAATTCTCTATAAACCATTTTAGATGAGAAAAATAAGAAGAAAAAATGGAACACAGTTCTCTATATGTTAAAATTTAGTATTTTAGATTACAGAGAAACTTTTTCATTTATATTTTCATTTTTTTATTCTAGAATTACTTAGGGAGAAATTTTTTCAAATATACTTCAAGTAACCCTCTTAATTTAAAAAGAAAGTAGTGTCCTTCATTGTCTCTTCTTCGGAAACTCTCCTTCCATAGATATTCTTAAAGAATTCATTGTGCTAATTTTGAATATACTCCTAGTCTCTTCAAAAAATTTCCTCTTTGATCAAGTGGTGTGTGACTGCATATGTATTTTCCCCAACCTGTCATTAGTCTGAGCTGAACATATGTAAGATTTCTATGTTCATGAACCTGCAGTTTTGATGCTTCGTGAACAAGCTTCCTCTGCAGTTGCCTCTTGGTCCTCTAATTTTTCAGCCCAGAATTTCCCTGCCTCAGTTCTTTTACAAGAGCAGCGTGATGAATATAGGCCTCTTCTTCACATGTCTAAGGAAGACAAAACATCTCAGGTTCAAATTTTATTGATGCACTGACTCTATCAAATTCAGCTTCTTTTAATCCATATAGTGAAATCCTTAGTACTGTTTTAGTTGTGGACTAGTCAATAAGAGTTGATTGACGGTCCATTCTTGTTATGATCTCAGCAAATTAATTTTTTTTGTATGGATTCACAAACTCTTTTTTCAGGTTGTGATTCATAAGCTTTTCCTGCATTGTGACATATTGCACACAGTACCAATTAATCTTCCCTATGTTTTACTGCAGGCAATTTTAAATACAAGGCAGATGGATATGGACGCGGTTCATGAAGAGAATAACACTGGAAATGCTGACCAGGTAGTGCTGGACTTTAGGAAGCACCTGCATCTCTGGCCTCGTTTACAGAACTTGTAAGACACAAAATTATTCTTTCATATGTTAATTTAATCATTTAGTAATTTTTTATAGTAAGTTTTGGCCATCTTTAGTTGTCTCCTTATAGGTTCATAAATGATCTATTGCAGATTAACTTCCTCCCAAACAGGAGAAATTGCTGCTTCTTCAACTCTACAGCATATTTCTGTTGACTCGGACAGACGGACAGATAGTGTGCAATGTAATGGAGTTTCTCTTGCTAAAAAAGCTTTGTCTACTGCAAAACAAGCATCCTTAGTTGTTGAAGGCCTGAAATCAACTAAAGCTGATGATGATTCAATTCCTTTTGGGTTAGTTCTATCTTGTTGGCCAGCTCTAACATTTGTAATTTATTTTTCCTGTTTATAGGCTATCTGTTTAAAGTGTAATGCCTAAACTAAAAGCTTCAATTCAGTCTGGCTTCCACTAGTTTGGCGGACCCATCAATTGGAAGAAATAAAACTGTGAGGTCAACTCGGCTTTTAGAGAGACGAGCAAAACAAAGAAAAGTACCTAAGTCCGTAGTTAAAGATGATGAAGCCTACGATACAAGAAAGGATGATTCTCAAGAAAGGCTACGCAAAGAAAAGAATATAAATGAAGAATTTGATCACAATGATACCCTACGCATGTTCTTGAGGGGTCCTGAAACAAAACAACTTTTGACACTTGAACAAGAATCTGAACTGATTTCTCAGATACAGGTGCTTTCCTAGTTCCCTTGAATTCCTTACCTAAACACATGTGATGATCTATTGACATGAAGTATGAAACAGGACTTATTGAAATTGGAAGAATTGAAGACCAGACTCCAATCTCAATTTGGTAGGGAACCAACTATGGCTGAATGGGCTGAGGGTGCGGGACTTAACTCTCGAAAGCTCCATGCTCAGCTTCATCATGGAAACAAAAGCAGAGAAAAGTTGATTCAAGCAAATTTACGCATGGTAGTCCATGTTGCCAAAAGTTATCAGGGACGTGGTCTCAGCCTTCAGGACTTATTACAGGTAGCCTTTCCAAAATTATAGACGTTCCTTCCCCTGTAGCAAAGGCTGTTTAGTGTTTACGTAGTTATATTATACATTGTGAATATCATTGAAGAAAATGGTTGGGTTGCCTAGTATTCCACCAATTAGTGAACCGTGATTGTGACTTCTCTAAAATGTGAAAGAGATAAAATGGTTACAGATGTAGGGTATAGAAGGGGAACAAATGTTTTTGATTTGCCATTTTTTCATATTTAATGAACTCAATTTAATACATTCATCAACTGTTCTCAACATAGAAGAACCCAAAAAAACATGGTTGGCTAGGGTTGGAGCAAGAATGTGGGAAAAAAAATCTCTGATTAAAGGGTTGTAACCACCATTTTCACTCTTCAGAATTGTCAATCACATTTAGCAGCTGTATCTTTTACATTTCTCTTCTGGTGCTGTTGCAGGAGGGTAGTATGGGCCTTATGAAGAGTGTTGAAAAATTCAATCCCCTAGCCGGTTCCCGATTTGGTAATTATGCATTCTGGTGGATAAGGCAAGCAATAAGGAAAGCGGTGTTTAGACATTCCAGGACAATCCGTCTGCCGGTACCTAAATTTTAAGCATCAACCTTTTGAAGAGTCATTTTCCATGAAATATTTTTTTTCCTTGACGATAAAAAAAAAGATGTTACCTACTACCATTGCATAAATATTTTTTATAGTCAAGCATCGATTTTATTTCTGTAACACACAAATCATGTGTTATCTCCAGGAGAAGGTATATATCCAATTGGGCAAGGTAATGGAAGCAAAGAAATTGTACATTCAGGAAGGAAATCTTCACCCAACTAAAGAAGAATTAGCAAGAAGGGTAGGAATTACAGTAGAAAAGATTGACAAATTACTATATTCTGCAAGAACTCCAATTTCTATGCAGAAAACTGTGTGGGCTGACCAAGATACAACTTTCCAGGTATTGCATGCTATCAGAAAATTGATGTGATTTCCCCCTTGATATCATGCAATTTATTAGATCTATAGTGTAACTGTGAGAAACAAGTCCTGAATCAATGTTTAGAATGCTTAGCGCAAAAAGGATTTAAAACAGCTTATAATCAGCCTCCAATTTTGTTTGGAGAGTTTTGCTTGTGCTGATAACGTAACGTAAAACCAAATTGGTGATAGTGTAATAATAACTACAAGAATATTGAATTTTGCCTAGTAATTGGATTCTGGTGTGCGTGATGAAAGGGGACCAGCAGTATAAAGTATTTTAGCTCTCGGAGGAGCTTGTACATCAGAATCTGGTCACAACATTTCGGTATGAGATTAGCCAAGGAGTCATAGCACAGTACCTTAATGGAAAGTTTAATTATTTCAATAGTAGTGATCAGAGTCAAGTTACTATTTTCTTTGTTCTGTTCAATTCATTACCAAGGTCACTTATATGTGATTTTGTTAACTTGTGACAATCATCACAATTTCCTTATATACTTATATGCATTAGCTGCTGTGCAATATGATTCCATCTCTGAATTTTTATATTATTTCCGTATAGTTTTGGTATAGAATTTTGTAACAAAAATACTCAACACAACAAATTTAACCATATTATTTTTGTAATTGCAGGAGATTACTGCAGATCCCACAGTTGAGGCCACAGACTTGAGTGTTGAAAAACAGCTTATGAGGCGGCATGTGCTCAATGTCCTAACTATCTTGCGCCCCAAAGAAAGGAAAATAATCCGACTAAGATATGGTTTTGAAGATGGTGAACAGAAATCTTTATCAGAAATTGGAGACATATTTGGTTTGTCTAAGGAAAGGGTTCGTCAATTGGAGATCCGAGCATTATATAAGCTTAAGAAGTGCCTTGTCAAACAAGGACTTGATGCTTATGTAGACTTGCTTTTATAAGTAGACACCAAGGTTATGTAGTTTCATTTCACACGGCGCAGACTTTTTCTTGCAACGAGTTAAACAGTTGTGTCAGGATCCAACTTTTGAAGGCAAATTTGATGAACACTGTGATTGAGGTCAAATCAGAGAGGACTTTGATAGCAGTCAATTGGCAGATGAAAATTGTAATGTGTATTAAGAGGTGAGGCTTATACAAATGTGAACATTCCTGTGGAAAACATTGAAATAGTATTATTCCAGTAAAGAAAGTTTTTCTTTTTTGTTAAATGAATTAGATTTTATCATGTATATGTCTACGAATTTGTATTCTACTATTATTCTTTTGATTGATCATAATATTAAATGCCTCCATTGTCCTAGTTTTATTTACCATTTCATTTGTCTGAGAAAAAAAAACATTACCTTTCTGTACTAAGTCTATGGGAGATGTCATCAACTCAGGTTATTATACTAAAACTGATAAAAAAAAACTTATTTGTAAAATAAGCTTATAACTATGTTTATGTGCAGCTCACTAACCTTATTCTTCTTTCACCTCCTTATACCCGTAGCTGCCCATTACCTTTCTCTTGGCATAGAATGTGTGCTGTTAGGGGACAGTGGAGTGATCATAAGATGTAGTGTTTCACTTTCGCTGAAGCCATAGTTGTTATTCAATTCATTATGTATCAATACTCTTGCTATGCGAGAGGCCTGGCCCGTAGGTTTCGACTTCCAAATCCTTGTTAATCTTATGTTTCAGATCAAGAATGGTATCTAATATCGACATTTCTATTCCCGCAATATCTTTCCACTATTTTCGAAAGCAGCTTACTTTTTACGACTTCTTTGCAAGTTTGGTTGCACTTTTGTTTCTAATTTTTAATTAGTATGATGGAACTCTCCTTCCAATCCTACAACAGAAACTTCAAGGGAAATAAATTGAAAAAAATATAAACTTCAACAAGTGTATAATAAAAACTCAGTTTTGGTCCTGAAGATTCTTTGAAGAAGAATTGAGGAGAAGATTAGTCTCATTATGACCTTTGAAGAACAAGAAAGAGTGAGTTGTACATGCAAGGTAGGCATCACACAAGCTACAAAGTGCTGCCCAAATTATGTACAAAATGTCTTATTCTATGGACAAAATGTTTATTTTAAGTGATGTGAGACTTTATTTATTAGCTTATTTCAAGTGCTTCTTCTATTAGTTTTAAGGAGTCGATGAAGGAAGTGAATTGAACTATACCCATTCTTGCAAAACTTAAGAATGAGAGTGCTGTTAAATTTATGATTTTCCAAATACTTTTTGTTTTCAATTTCATACATAGAAATTAAAACAAATAATATTAAGACTCTAATGAGAGAGAAAGAAAGAAAAACTAACCATACATTATTTTCCCATAAAGAGTTGGAGGTTGAAAAACCCACCTGTCACCCCTCATGCTTCTTTGCTCAACGCTTAGTCACACATTAGATTTTTGCTATTTTTCCTTTTGTAATTCTTCCTCGTCTTCAGCATGGAAGGATAAACCTTTTTGCATGGTTTCTCTAATGAGTTTATAGTAAATTTTAAGGTTTTATGAGAGTGTGCTTCTATATGTTCTCTTTTAATTTCAATTTCTCTTGTTAGCATTGTTTTCAATGCTTGCTGATGATTCAATTATAATATTTTATTGGAAATTTTATTAATTTGCTTAGTTCTAACAATATTTTGTTTGCTATAAATATAGAATATAGACGTTTGGAGACATGAGAGATATTTAATGAATTAATCAAATCTGTGTTTTTATTATTTATTCTTTTTGAATTTCAAATTTTGTTCTTTGAGTTGTTTTAGAATGGTTGGTGATGATTCAATCTTGTACTTTAATTGAAGTTCTTATTAGTTTTCTTAATTCAAGAGGTAAAAGGTAAATCTCAAACAAAAATGTTTGGAGATGTGAGATATACTCAATGATTGATTGATGTTTGTTTCATTAATTCAATTATGTTAAGACTTTGGATGAATGATAATTACATGAAAATTGATGAAGAATTCAAATATGAATGAACTAGAGAATCAATTTATCTTTTAATTATTTTATTCTTACTCCTTTAAGCATTGTCTATATCAACAAAAACATTCATTTATTATTTTCTCTAATTTTTGTTTCTTTAGACATCCTAAGAATATAGTTTACTAATATCACGATTTGATTTGCTGAGAGGCAACTTTGGGTTGGCTAACCCCGTGTATACTTATTTTCTAGTGACTTCTTATAAACCAAACACTTTTGGACTTCATAATGGACCATTTACTCTTGATTAGACATCTACTTCTTCTTTAGACAACCCATCACTACATTAGAGATCTATTATTTAATTTGATTGTGGGAACAACAACTATATTTTTTTTATATTTCATATTTGTTGGACTAAATATTCTCTTTATGAATCATCTCTTGGGAAGAACACTGTTCTCCCAAACCTTGTCCTTCTTTAATTAACATTATTGGTTTTTCTACTTTTTCTTCTCTTCCTTTTCCTTTATGTTTGTTTGAACTTAATTCTCTATAACTTGAGCTAGTGTCAAAGGATGAAGAACAAACCTTTTCTCCTCATAGGTGGAGGTTATCTCGTTAGCAAGACCATTATGCATGGATATCTTGTCAAATTATCATGGTTTTCCTTATAAGACATGACAAACTTCCATAAGTAATTTATCATAAAGAAACCCTCATAGTTCCCAATGGAAAACTTTACCTTCACCTACTTCATAAACCAAAGAAGTTATAAGGTTTTGGATGGGTAAGATAGTAAGATTCAACTTTTCAACCAACTTGGTATTGCAATAGTTGCAACATGAAACATTGTCTTTAATGATAATACATGTGTTATTTTAAAATTTACATCTTTTATGAAAGATATGTAATCACAATAAGGGGTTTTAAGCCAAGAAGGGAGGAGGTGTTGGGGTTTAAATTGACCCCTTTGTTCTAAAAAACAGAAATTGTTCTTTTCAAAATCTGAAAAAGTCCTTTATATAAAAATTAGATTGACCACAATACTCAACAATGCTGTCGCAACCGGAATCGCGACGGGACGACGATCCAAAAAGAAACGGGTTTCAAAAAGAGATTTGGAGTCGCCACCATAGTTTATTCTGGAAAACTACGGAAAAACCATAAAATAATAAGACACGGTCCACGAAAACCATATTCTGGGTTCGGGAGTCGGTTACGCGTAGGGAAGGTGTTAGCACCCTACAACGCCTGCCCTAAGGCAGTACCTTTAACTAAATGCACGAATATGATGTGGTTTTCAAAATGTTTAACTATCCCTTAAAATAAAATTCTAAATAAACAAAAAATATTTTTTAGTTTTTTGGGCCCGACAAGGATTGACCTTGCTCCTACGTATTCTCATCCAAAATGAGAAATCAGGATTACGTAGTTCTTTTGGAAACTGCTTGAAAATTTTGTTTGAGAAATTTGTTTGAGAAATTGATTATGGATAATGATTTTGTATTTTTGGGAAATGAACCTGACAAGGACTAGCCTTGCTCCTACGTATCTCCACTTTTGATGGAGAATCAAGGGTAACGTAGTTCTAGCTTGAAAGACTGTTTGTTGTTTGAAAAAAAAGCCAGATGTTTTTAATTTTTGAAGATTTTATGTTTCTTATATTTTCGAGAAAAAGAAGGTAATGAGTACTAGGCCGACGCGGACGGTCGCACGAGTACTCATACCTTTAAAATGATATTTAAATATTTTTAATTATTTTTTGAAAGAGAAATAACGATATTAAGCACTAGGACGATGCGAACGATCACACGAGCACTCATACCGTTATCTACTTATTTAGGAAGACTTGAGAGTATTGAGTGCTAGGCTGATGCGGACGATCGCATGAGCACGCATACCCTCGTTTAATATTACGTAAATAAGAGAGAAAAGTATTGAACACTATGACGATGCGGGCGATCACACGAGTGTTCAACCTTTAAACGTATTTTTGAAATTTTATTTAAGAAAAGAAGAAAAGGTTTTTAGCACAAGGACAACGCGAGCGGTCACACGTGTGCTTAACCTTTAAAACGTACTTTTTTGTAAATTTATTTAAGGAAAGAAGAAAAGGTTTTTAGCACAAAGACGACGCGAGCGGTCACACGTGCACTTAAACCTTTAAATATTTTTGTAATAATTTTTATAAAAAAGAAACAGAGGTTTTTAGCACAAGGACGACGCGAGCGGTCACACGTGCGCTTAAACCTTTAAAAATATTCTTGTAATAATTTTCATAAGAAAGAAGAAGAGGTTTTTAGCACAAGGATGACGCGAGCGGTCACACGTGCGCTTAAACCTTTAAAATATTTTTGTAAATTCTTTTATTTAAACTATAAATATTGTATTATTACATATATATTTTAGGATAAGTAGATGTCTAAAATAAATAGATAGAACAAAATAAAATAAGACAATAAAAATAAATAAAAATAAAATAAATAAACAAAAGAAACGGAAGTGGCCGAACGGACGTTGGGGACAGATTCAGAATAACGAGCGTTCGTTGGGGGATATAACAGACGTTTAGAAATGGAAACTGAATGACGAACGTTCGTCGAAAGAGAAGGAACGTTCGTTAGGGGATATAACGGACGAACGTTGGTAAAGGGCAATGAATGACGAGCGTTCGTAGGGAGAGGACGAACGGACGTTGTTGAAATGACGAACGGACGTTGGGAATGAAGGCTGAATGACGAGCGCTCGTTGAGGAAAGATGGCGAACGGACGTTGGGAAAGGAGCCTAATGACGAGCGCTCGTTGGGGAAAGATGGCGAACGGACGTTGGGAACGAAAGCCTAATAACGAGCGTTCGTTGTGGGGAGATGGTTATCAAACGGTCTGTCCAGGAAATGGCCGAACGGACGTTTGGATAAGAAGCTAAATAACGAGCGTTCCAAAAAAAAAAGCCTAAGGTTCCCGGACGTACGCTTATTTCTGGGCTTGGCCCAGTCGAATGCTTTCTAACCTAGAATTTCCTAGGGGTTCAGGAGGTTCATCCTCATTCCCCACTCCCCAGCTCACGCCTTCTCTAGAGACCCAAGGTCTCCTGCTCTGCACCACAAACTCACCGCCGCCTCTGCCATAACCGGCCACCGTCGCCTCAACCAGAACACGCCTTGGCCTCGCCGGCGACAACTCGCGCCACCAGAACCACCACCAGCCACGACGCCACCGTCTCCACTTTTCTCTCTTCGAAAACAACGATTCCCAGGGAGGGTCTTCCTCCGCCTTCATCTCCGATCCCTTCGTGTTATCAACACCCATCATCATCAACTTCACCATTGCTAAAACCTCCACGACGACCACAACCACTGCCACGATAAGGCTCCCCGTGTCTATCCTCGTCAACCTCCTCGGCCACCTCCACGACCACCTACACGGACACCATCACCTACCAGGACAACTTTAAGCGACGCTACTGCCACCACCACATAACAAACTACCACTTCCAACCCGTCAACCACGAAACAACCAGCCACTCTCTTCCTCTCAAGCCTGCCCAAAGTAGGGGTATTAAGCCATTGATAATGCTAAATTTTACCATATTTTAAGCATCATTTTAGTAGCAAAATCAACTCCTTTCTAACTTATAACTTGCTTAATCCTCTTGTTTTGTCTTGTTTTCTAAATAATTAAGTTTTTGGCTACTTTGATGTACTTTCATCAATAATCCCTTATTTTGTAGCTAAAAATGAGCTTGGAAGAGTCTCCAACAATGTATTGAACTGGACCAAAAAGCAAGCACATGCAGAAATGCCATCAGCAGCGCAAGAACGCTCGTCGCAGAGGGGACGCTCACCCAGAATAAGTGGACGCTCGTCTAGAGTGGAAGCACGAGCGGACGCTCGTCCAGAAAGGCAGAAGAGGACGTTCGTCCAGCCAGGCAGGACGCTCGACAAGCGAAGAGAGAATTGGACGTTCGTCCAGCTAGCAGAAGTGGACGTTTGTCTAGCTAGCAGAGAGGACGCTCGTCCTGTGGACGTACGAGAGGACGCTCGTCCAGGAGCTATAAGGGCGCTCGTCCGGAGAGAGTTAAGAAGACGCTCGTCCAGAGGGAAAAAAGAGGACGCTCGGCCAGCGAGTGGACGCTCGCCCAGGAGAAGTGGACGCTCGTCCAGACAGGCAGCGCTCGTCCACTTTCATTTCCAGAGAGTTTCACGCCCGGGCGTGAGAAATGGGGCGCCCGGGCGTGACTTTCCAGAGAGTCTCGCGCCCAGGCGCGAGACAGAGAGGGCGCCGAGCGCGATTTTTCTGATGTGGCAGACAGTGTCTATTTAACCCTAAAACGCGAAGGGGTTTGGGTCTTTGGAGGCGCGATTCACTCAGAGGAGAGCTTGGAGGGCTGCTAGGGTTCGTGGGAACACTCCCTTCTTCCTCTTGGGTTCTTCATCTTCTTCCATGGCCATTTTGTAAGCTTTAGGGTTCTCCATGGAAATGGAGAACCAAACCCATCTTGTTGGGATTAGTTGTACCCTTTGAATTCTTGTGTAATTGTTGAATGATTTGATTATATATATGCCTTTTCTATCAATTGCTAGTATTCTTGTTTCCGATCTTAAAGCTTGCATGTAATGGGGACGTTCATGACTTGATTTTGGGGTTTTATGGATTATGGGGACGTAAGATGAAACCCAAAACTGAAATAGGAGTCCTTGTGGTTCATTGATTCTAGGGATGGAAGATGATTCACATGTTGTCTTAGATCCCAGCTCTTTAATGTGGGTTTTGCTTGTTAGATTTTCCAAGGGATTGGAGTTTGATAAGGAAAACCTAGGCTCTTTCACCTAAGGGATTAGGGCTAGAGTGTTTTAGTGGATTGACTTTAGTAAATTGATAGAGAGGAGATGAAATTGGTTATACACAAGAGTGCATTGGTGAAAACTAACCTTAGCAATGTCATTTCATACCATTTCTAGTCTTTTCCATTTCCAAGTGCCTTCAATACCAAAGTCCAACCTTGTAATTATGTATGAATTTACATTTCTGCACTTGTTTGTAAATTGATGTTATGTTCTTGAGTCTATATGAGTTGTTAATCGCACAATTCTCTAGTATTACGAGTCTCTTGGGAAAACGATACCTGGTCTTACCGGTTTATTACTTGAACGATTCGGTACGCTTGCTGAAATCGAGCCCAACAAGTTTTTGGTCAACAAGTTTTTGGCGCCGTTGCCGGGGATTTGGGGATTGAACCCGAGTCCTAGCAACGACTAACAAGTTTTGGGTTAACAAGTTTTTGGCGCCATTGCCGGGGACTCGTGTCAATACTAGACTTTTGTGAGGTTTCGAACTTATGTAGACTTGATTTTGTATATAGAACTAACTCTTTTGTTGTAAATAGATTTTTAGTTTTGTTTGGGCTAATTTGTGGCTTTAGCCTAGTTGTGTCTAAGTGTATGCAGGGGATGTTCATATAAGGAGGACTGTAGCCTCAAAAGCATCATGAAGACCCTGAGATTGAAGGAAGTTTAGGACACAACATAGTTTGCACTTCATTGAGTAATCCGTCAAGCTAATGACGTTAAACAAGCGCTTTTGGGAGGCAACCCAGTTTTCTTACCCTTTTTATTTGTGTTTGTGTGATTTTTGTGTTATGTGCATTAGTAGCTTATGTGTTGCATGTTTGTGTAGTTTTGCATTGTTGTGATTTTTGAGTTTTGATGTTGTTTTTATGGTTTGTATAAGTGTATTAGGTTAGTTTTAGCTTGTTTGGTGTGTGAGTGCATTGAATGAAGGTCTAGAACCAAAAATCACATGGTGAGTGGCCAATTTCGCAGAAATCTGCATTATGCAGAAAACTGATATGGCGCCCAGCGCCCCCTGCACCAGGGGCGCCCAGCGCAAGCTGCACCAGAGGCCTCTGCACCAGATTGACTGAGTGGCGCCCAGCGCCCCCTGCACCAGGGGCGCCCAGCACGAGCTGCACCAGGGGCGCCCAGCACAAAAAATTCTGGTTCTGCACATGTGAATTTCTTGATTGATGATGAGTTTCCCATTCTTTTGCACTCTTTCACACACTCCTTTTGTTGTGTTTTTAAACCTTTTTGTGTTGTGGTACCTTTGGGAAGCTTAATGTTAAGACTTTTCTCTTTGCTCATGTACTTTTGTCTTTGTTTGTTTTGGATTTCATTGTTTTGTTTCTTTGCTTTCTTTTGCATATTTCTTTTAGTATGTTTTATGGATCTTTCTATCCAGTTGTTGACTATGGGATACTAATTTTGCCTTGAGCTTTCTTTTTACAGTATAAGATCTTCCTTAGGACTTAACAAGTTTGAAACCACCATTGGTCAACCTTTGAGGCACGCTTGAGCTGAGCAACCTATGACTTGAAGATTTGCTACTCGTATAGCATGACCTGGGGGCCAGGCCCTACTGATGGGGGAGGTGGAGCAGTTGCGGAGCATAAGCTACTGGGAGGAGGAAGATGTTTCTGATTAAAGTAAAGCTAGTGTCCTACACTGCTGGAGCTGCAAAGAGTCCAACTAGACCGGTTTTTTAATTTTAATTTCAAGCGTTATTTGCTTTAAGTTTTCATGTTTTGGATTTATTTTTTTTTGACTTTCCTAGTGGATAGTTCTTCTGCAATTCGTCTGGTGATTTGAGTGATCATATGTTATGCTTGAATTGAATCCAAATCTTTTGTGTTTGCTCTTTATCCATGAGAATTGTTTTGAAAATCTAATTGAGATTATGTGGTTGAGCTTGTTGAACAGAGATTATGGTTGCTTGTATCTGTTTAGATAAATGCTTGGTTTTAATTGTGATTGATATTCTTGGCATGGTGTTTATCAAATTTTGGAACCCTGAGTAAACCTGTGAGATGTTGTGCCTCAGAGTTTATTGCTGAATGTTATTACTTTGGAATCACAGTTGATTTTGCCTAAGTTTCTCTATTTGAACTAGTTACTTGCATGTTACAAATGATCAAGGCCATCTTGTTCTTCCATCTCTTCTACATTTTGAGCCTAAAAGCCAATGTATAACCTTTGAACCTTAAAGAAAACTTTCTCATTCCCGAAACCTTAAGCCTATTGAAAAATCCCTAACCTCCTTACCTTGAGTTGAGATGAACATATATGTTAGAGTGAGGAGAATGGTCTAAGTTTGGGGGAGTTATTATCAAAAGGAGAGCATTGAGAAAACAATAAGTTGAGTTAAAAAGAAAGAAAAAGAAGAAAGAAGAAGAAAAACAAAAACATGAATTCAATGAAAAAGAGTTGGGAAATAAGTTGAGAGTGGTTTATACAATTTTGGAGAAAAAGAGATACTATGCTATAGCATGAATTAAATTGTTTGGTCTCTTATCTCAAGGTGCTTTGTTGTCCAGAAAAACCAAATTTTCTTCTTAGCCCAGCCACAATACAAGCTTCAAAAAGTCCTTGTGATGTAACTTGCTTGTTAATGTGTTTGATATTGTTGAAATGAAAGGCAAAGTTGATTTGTGTAACATTGTGATATTTGAGAGTTAGACACACATCCTTATACACCATTGTGCTTGAGTGAAACACTTTCCTTGGTGAGGATTGGTTCCATGCACTCATTGAAAACAACTTGCCATGTTTGTTGATCTATCATTTGCATCTATCATGTGATTTTGAACTGTTAGCACCATGATTGAAGTTTAGCTTGCTAAGACTATATTGTCTCTTGAATGTGATTTCTAAGTTGAGCAAGCATGATTGATTTTGTTTATTTGATTGAAAGTGTGCTTAAAGTTACTGGACCATTGTGATTGAATTGTTTGCTAGGTGAAGTACTTTTGCTTGAGGACAAGCAAAGTTGTAAGTTTGGGGGTATTTGATAATGCTAAATTTTACCATATTTTAAGCATCATTTTAGTAGCAAAATCAACTCCTTTCTAACTTATAACTTGCTTAATCCTCTTGTTTTGTCCTTTTTTCTAAATAATTATGTTTTTGGCTACTTTGATGTACTTTCATCAATAATCCCTTATTTTGTAGCTAAAAATGAGCTTGGAAGAGTCTCCAACAATGTATAGAACTGGACCAAGAAGCAAGCACATGCAGAAATGCCATCAGCAGCGCAAGAACGCTCGTCGCAGAGGGGACGCTCGCCCAGAATAAGTGGACGCTCGTCTAGAGTGGAAGCACGAGCGGACGCTCGTCCAGAAAGGCAGAAGAGGACGTTCGTCCAGCCAGGCAGGACGCTCGACAAGCGAAGAGAGAATTGGACGTTCGTCCAGCTAGCAGAAGTGGACGTTTGTCTAGCTAGCAGAGAGGACGCTCGTCCTGTGGACGTACGAGAGGACGCTCGTCCAGGAGCTATAAGGGCGCTCGTCCGGAGAGAGTTAAGAAGACGCTCATCCAGAGGGAAAAAAGAGGACGCTCGGCCAGCGAGTGGACGCTCGCCCAGGAGAAGTGGACGCTCGTCCCGAAGAGGACGCGTAGTGGACGCTCAGCCAGGCAGAAGTGGACGCTCGTCCAGACAGGCAGCGCTCGTCCACTTTCATTTCCAGAGAGTTTCACGCCCGGGCGTGAGAAATGGGGCGCCCGGGCATGACTTTCCAGAGAGTCTCGCGCCCAGGCGCGAGACAGAGAGGGCGCCGAGCGCGATTTTTCTGATGTGGCAGACAGTGTCTATTTAACCCTAAAACGCGAAGGGGTTTGGGTCTTTGGAGGCGCGATTCACTCAGAGGAGAGCTTGGAGGGCTGCTAGGGTTCGTGGGAACACTCCCTTCTTCCTCTTGGGTTCTTCATCTTCTTCCATGGCCATTTTGTAAGCTTTAGGGTTCTCCATGGAAATGGAGAACCAAACCCATCTTGTTGGGATTAGTTGTAGCCTTTGAATTCTTGTGTAATTGTTGAATGATTTGATTATATATATGCTTTTTCTATCAATTGCTAGTATTCTTGTTTCCGATCTTAAAGCTTGCATGTAATGGGGACGTTCATGACTTGATTTTGGGGTTTTATGGATTATGGGGACGTAAGATGAAACCCAGAACTGAAATAGGAGTCCTTGTGGTTCATTGATTCTAGGGATGGAAGATGATTCACATGTTGTCTTAGATCCCAGCTCTTTAATGCGGGTTTTGCTTGTTAGATTGTCCAAGGGATTGGAGTTTGATAAGGAAAACCTAGGCTCTTTCACCTAAGGGATTAGGGCTTAGAGTGTTTTAGTGGATTGACTTTAGTAAATTGATAGAGAAGAGATGAAATTGGTTATACACAAGAGTGCATTGGTGAAAACTAACCTTAGCAATGTCATTTCATACCATTTCTAGTCTTTTCCATTTCCAAGTGCCTTCAATACCAAAGTCCAACCTTGTAATTATGTATGAATTTACATTTCTGCACTTGTTTGTAAATTGATGTTATGTTCTTGAGTCTATATGAGTTGTTAATCGCACAATTCTCTAGTATTACGAGTCTCTTGGGAAAACGATACCTGGTCTTACCGGTTTATTACTTGAACGATTCGGTACGCTTGCTGAAATCGAGCCCAACAAGTTTTTGGTCAACAAGTTTTTGGCGCCGTTGCCGGGGATTTGGGGATTGAACCCGAGTCCTAGCAACGGCTAACAAGTTTTGGGTTAACAGCCATCACCTCCATCGTCCCATTCATCCTCACCGAAAGAGCGATTCTAGTGGAGGAGACTTCGAATTTCAGGGGTCCATTTGAGTCTTGGGATGTAAGGGTTTCACGAAAAATGGTGCAATGAATAAAGTGGATATTACTGGGTTAGCGTTTTTTGTAGTGTTTTTTTACTGGGTTTCCAACGAAACATTATGTATGAATATGGTAACTATGGAATCGAGCTGACCAATGATGATAACAAGCGGTCATGGAGAAGGATGATGACCACACACCATAATGTTTTTGAACAGATTATAGGCAATCCTCGTATGCATTATCAAACACTATCATTCTATATTTATCATGCCTCATGAGAATGAGAATAAAGGATAAGTTATATACCTGAGAAATCCTCTGATATTCGTCACTTCTGATATCCTCTGCCTCCCTCCGATGATCTCTTCGTGTCACCTTCTAAAACCCTTCTCTTCTCTGATATCTCTCTGCTTTTTCCCTTCCAAAGATCTTGGAAAAATCCCCCCTCTAACCACCTGGTCTCCCCCTTTTCTCTTTCCAAAAATCTTGGAAATATTCCCCTAACCTCCTGGTCTCCCTAACTCCCAGACACGCCTCCTATCTGTCCCTTTCCCACGTTTTTTATTATTATTTTTTTTAATTCAATTTTATTTTATTTTTTACTTTATTTTTAATTTTAATTTTACTTTTCAATTTTTCAATTATTTTGATTAATTAACTCTATTAAAACAAAATGAATATAAGAAATAAAATAGAAATTGAATTAAAAGCAAAGATCTAAATACATTAACATAGAATAAAACAAAAGGTAAAATAAAATAAAAGGAAAATAATAAAAAACCAATAAAAACCCATTTTTTACAACCCGGACAAAATTGAGTGTTGACAAATGCATTAGTTATGAATTAAACATTTTAACTGAATGAAAATTGAAATCAACTGGTTAAAATTCTGATAGTGAATTTTACACCAATGTCACTTAACAATATGATTTCAAGTTCATTAATTTGATAACCAAGATCAATCATAATAACAACAGGTGCACTGATTTATCAGTTCATTATGTAATCACAAAAAGATTATTATTACATATCAATCAAATTAATTTTCTTGACAAAAACAACTTAGTACAATACATTGCAGAAAATTAAATCAATGGACACAAAATTTGTATATTGCTTCACTCCAATGGAGCTACAAGCTGTTTGCCAAGACAACCTGATGTTAACCTCCACTAACTCAAAAAATTTTAATATCCATACAATTGAATTCTTGAAAAACATAAACCACACAATACAAGTTTTTTTTTTTGAATCACACAAGAAACAACAAGTACACAACAAGAATCCTTTTGTAGACCTAAACTCACATTAAAAACAACACACAAACACACATGAATACAATAAAAGGGTCAAACCTCAATATTAACTCTCTTAGACAATCAAGAACCTCTTTAAACCCCAACAACTAGGAGCAATCACAACTCAAACACATCCAAGATTAGTTGCAAACAACAACGACACAATCTTCCTTTGAGAGAATGAGTTTTTCCAATTTTTAGAACTGATATTGTGTTTTTGAAAGTGTTACTCCTCTCAAAGAAGAGAAAGTGTATATAGTTTGCAAATAGACATGTTAATCAATTGAAAGTAATTCTCAATCGATTGATTTCACTTAAGTATGTGAAATGATTAATTGTTATTTCAATCGATTGAACATATTATTCACAAAATTGTATGTGCAAGCCATTTAATCGGTTCAACAACATTTTAACAGGTTGAATAACTTCAAAACACACACTAAGACTTATATCTAAGTCAGATTTACATAATGGTTCTAGACACTATCAATCTTCAAGCTTTATCAAATCTTTAAACATCTAGTCTTTTGCTAACAACATATCCTCTCTTTTGGGTAAATGATGTGGGCAAGGTTGATTAATATGTCTCCTTCACAAGGATAGACATCACCACTCATTAAGATACTCTTCTCTCCTCACTAACATGCTAATAGACAAATAATTATTCTAACTTTTATTTCCCCATCAAAATAATAAACATAAAAAGGTCACCTCTATATATTTATTGAAGTTTATTATAAATTGCTAATTTCTCTTATTTAATATTTTTCAAACATATAACATCACCTTTTTATCATGTCATAAACTTAACCAAAACCTACCCATCAACGCGGTTCAATCGTAACAGCGAGTTGAATTTCAGAAGCCTCATTAACATAATAAGCATAAAGAGGAAGGTTATTCTCCATTACAACATTGTGACGTGTAAGGGTGATAAGATTTGAAGGAACAACCCAATATCTCTCAACTTTTCTGCGAAGATCACTCACCTTATCAGTCTCTTTCACCCTCACATACCCATCACTGCCCACAGATCTAATCAAGACGTGGAGTTTGTGATGAAGTGGCAATGGAGTAACGGTGAGATACAATGTTTCACTCATTCGAAAGTCATAATCCTCTATGTATTCATGATCTCTCATTATTCTGTTATGGTGCCACAAGCTTTGCCTGTAAATTTCTACATCCAACTCCTTCTGAATCTTCTGTTTCAGATCAAAAATTGTGTCTGATGACATCATTTCTATCTCGGGCACTATCTCTCCACCAGTTATTTTGAAATACACCATAGTTTTGTATGTATTTGAGTTTTCTTATCTCTTTATTATCTGTATAAAATAGATGCATGTACAATTTGGTTGCATTACATTTATTGGGCTATTGCATACTAATTTACAATTGAGGCGCTAAACTAACATATAGTCACAAACCTTTAATTTGGATGTGGTGTGAACTTTGTGATAAGGTGGTTCATACATCATTTATTTTCTGTGACTTTAGGTATATAATGACATATTGATATATGTTATTAGGTACAAAAGTATATATACTAGACTATCTAACCAGAAAGTTGCCGGTGAAATCAAAAGTAACCCATATATCTCTTTATCATACCGAAAATATCAATATAAATTAATATTTTGATTTCACTGACCATAAACTAATTTTTTTTAGTTAAAATAGGAAATTATGGTTTTTTTTTCACCATTTTAATCCCTTATTTTTAATTACTTATAATTTTAGTCTTTATTTACTTTTTGCAGCGAATGATCACTATAGCGGTTATTTTTAACCACGGTGATTTTTAAACTGATACTCACTAGGTAAAAAAGAGGAAGTTATTGGGATGAATTAAAAGTTGGATTTAACCTATATTTGGTCTTAAAACAAATAATGAAAAGAAGACATTTTAGACCAATTCATTTAAATTATTTGAAGTCTATTTTTTAAGCTTTTTTATCTACAAATTATTTACCAAATCACTCAACCAATTTCATATAGTATTTCTTTATTAATTTACTATAAATTCATTTTTTTTTAATTTTTTGGTTAATGTTAGATAATATTTGATCAGATTTGAAAAGCTTACAATAATATCAATTTTTTACCCGTTTCATAAATCTAAACATCTACAATATTAGGATTAATAGAATAATAAATGCAAATTAACTATATACTTAAAATAGCAACAAATTAATACAAGAATACGTGTTACTGAACTTAAGAAAGTATTTTACTCTCAATGTTTTACCTATATGCCAATTTTTTTAGTAGATTGCAAGAATTAGATTTCATTATAGGTTGGTTTTAAATTTAAAAAATAATACATATAAAATTTTTAATTCATTTGTATTACTCTTTTACTCATTAAAATGAATTTTTAAACTGGTATTTATTTTGAAATATATTTTTTATCTATCAAAAAGTTTTAATAAATTAATATATATATATTTTTAAAATTAAAGATCAAAATATATTAAAGTTTAAGATAGAAATGAATTTTAATTTTATTTCAAATTTAAAAATTAAAAATATATTTAACTCAAGTTTCAAAATTCTGATTTTGTATATAATTATTTAAGATCTTAACTAAAGGTTTTGATGTTTGAATAAATGGAGAATTGGATCAATAAGGTGTATTTTTTATTTGCAAACATCTTTATGTAAAGTAGTGTGGCATTCACATGTACATGTTACATTAAACTGAAAATCTAATTAAACTCGACTTTTCATGATAACAATTTTAGCTCACCACCTAACCTGTAATCAGCCTAGCTAAAATACCTTGATCGATCATTTGAGAAAAGCAAACATACCTACATAGCAAAGAACATGAATTTTTTTTTGTTTTATTCCTCAATTGAATACAAGTATCAAACTATTGTACAGCTTAGTACAAATAAATGTATATGAAAGATGATGCACATGAATTTTGAATTTTGTGATTGTATCTTCAACCATTTATGTTAGGATCACAAGGGAAATTTATTAACCATTGCAAAAATTGGTAGTGATCATAAAGTTCAATTATGTGGTAGTTTAATTCTTCCTAAGGTTTTAAGGACATTAATTATGTACAAACTTACCGAAACAAAGATTTCTAGGTAGCAATTACTAGATTAAACAAAATCCACCCACTTTATCAATAGTTTATGCAGTCACCAAGACTTGTAAAAGAAGGATGAAGAAGAGAAAAGGATGCACAGATGCCAAATGATACATTGTAACACTTGATGAAGGAAATTTTTGGTAAATAGGAAAAGTAAAAGTGCCATTATTCTTGTTTCCACTACATTCTAAGAACTAAAAACAATATTTAGAGGCTGTATAGGCTCCATAAATACGTTGTTTCAGCAGGCCAAGTCCATCATGCACCATTTTATTTTCATAGTTATATATGAGGCACATACATAGGTTGGGCCACTACTTCTAAGACAACTTATGAAAACGTTGTCAAATCTAACATATGTTCCTGTCTTCCTATCAGTAGAAACTATCTCCACGTATACTTCCAACAAGTATGAAGTTCTATTTTAACACGCCCCCTCCCCTTCTCAACAAAATTAACAAATAAACATACAATTTCTCATAATTCCGTTAAGATATTATTATTAGGATCATTCATTTTATTCTTAATTTCAATTCTTAAATACTTTGAAACTATTAAGGTACCAAACATTGGTTAAAAAGAGTTCAGAGTTCTTAATAGCTTTACTTGACTCAAACAAATTTGTCTTTTTTGCAAAAGATAGATGTGGATTTTCAATAAATAAGTAACATTATTATCTTTTCTGCAAATCTTTATTACATGAGTTGTGGAAATGAAACTAATTTTCAAAGGAGAATACCAAAACGATCTATCTGCATTTAAACTTACTTGAATGAATAATGGTTCTCAGAGAAACCTGTGACCATATCAGAGATGAAGTGACTCCATTTTTTTCTGGTGGCTGAATTATAGCGCTTAGAGGGTAAAATTCAAATGAAACTAAACTTTGGCCCATTCTATTTGGCACATGCTTCTGACAACTGATGTGTTGCAATAGTAACAGTCCATACTTCATCTATAATATCCAAAAAATTTACTACCCAAATTGATATGTGCTTTTATACATATACATATATAAATAGATAGTGGAAGCAGAAACTCCAACGTTTCTGCCACTTTAATATTATTGCTGTATGGTGACATATCAGGAATAGTACATTTTTCCAGAAAATCATCCATGGCAGTGGAGGAAAGCAACATAAGCCAAAGCAATCATCAGCAGCAACAAGTTTGTGATCCCTGCAAGTCTTTTGGCAAGAAGTGCAGTCATCTGGTGAAGAAGCAGCGAGCAAAATTCTACATTCTTCGCCGTTGCATAGCCATGCTTCTCTGTTGGCATGAGCATTGAGCCAAGGAACCCTCTTCACTCATCTTGGTTTCTCTATATTATTATTATTATTATTATTATTATTATTATTATTATTATTATTATTTTAAGGTTGTAACTGAAGAATGTCACTATGTCATTATGTGAAAGAGATTAGATCAGTTTCAACAACTAGAAGAATTATTGAACTGATCTTTTTCAGATGTTAAGGGTCTGTCAAACTCAAATTTTGAGGTTCAGTTCATCATGGTACTGAAATTATGTGCTTCAGCTTCTCTCATTAGCTCTTAAGGATCTTATTTTTATTTCTATTTTTATTTTTCAGCTGCTAGTGACACTAAATAAATGGAAAGAAAAAGCTACACTGATGAGATTCTGATTCATAATAATAATAAGAAAAATGTAATTCTAAAGGTGCAGAGACTCATATGTCTACATGGTTGAATTATGGTGCAGAAAGTAACTTTGCCTTTATACTGGAAACTTTTTTAGGAAGTGGGTATCTTTACTATTAGTGTTCTTGCAGTGCCTCCATTCATGGCTTTATCTTTATAGTCCAAAAAGGAAACATATTCCAGGGATCCCATTCTACTGTTACAAAAAAAAAAAAAAACAGAGTAGTGTACCAGATACTAGCTTCTGGGTTGAGATGAATGAGATGAACGAGAGAGGTGACCAAGAGTTTTGGGTTTTTTTATTTTTTTTTTTTTAGTTTTGAAAATAAAACTCTTAACCTTAAAATTTAGAATTCATAATTCATGTTATATAAGAGTATTTTTGTTTATATATATATATATATATATATATATATATATATATATATATATATATATAATATCTCCCTTGCGTCATCCTTTTTGAAAATAATTCATTTTCTAGATTGGTATAATGTATCACCTTCTTTATAAAAATCCAATATATCTCTTATTTATTGCAAGCTTCAAGGGCAACATACATGATTAGTTACTTTTCAGACAATCTAATTGGCATTGTCCTTGTGCTAAGGAAACATCAGACAAGAGCAAGCCACAACTTAATTTATTTTCTTGGCTGCATCGCCTTCTATAACTTTCCATTCATTATTCAATAATTTTTTGTTCATTAATGTTTCGTTCCAGGCAACAAATAGCAACTTAAAATCAAGCACAAATTAACTAAAAAAGGTTTTTATTCCTATTTATTTTCGTCTTAGTATGAGAATTTTGATCTTTTTCTATTTCTTAGCAAATATTCAAAATTCATCTCAATTCCACTTTCTGACAAGCTACCATTATCCCAGAATATTTCTTAATGTATTTATAAACTTAATAAATAAAATGAACTTATTATATTAAATTATTTCAACCATCGAATTATTTATTACTTTTCTTAATTTTCATGAGAAAATTAAAGTTCAATTCTATCAATTAAAAATGGAGAAAGTATTTTAATATAAAACATTTAATATTTCTTTTTAGATACTTTAAACTATATTAAATGTTTTATTTTTTATATTTTAATATATTAAAAACACTTTTGTTTAATTTATTTTTCTCAATACTCCAAGGTTTAGTTTAATTTACACTTTTTATTATTTAAATTATTTGGTTTTAGTTTTTTTCTTTGTAATTAAACAAGTCTCTCTATTTGTAAAATTAATAATATTTTAACTATAATTGTTAAATTGAATAAACATTCATTATATATAAATTATAATAGTTATTCTAAAATCCTATTTTAGAAGTTACTCTTTAACAAAAATATTTTTTGAGGTTTTCTTCAATAATGTTTTTGGAACTTTTTGTGACCTTTTACATCTATTCTTCTGTCCTTTTCATATTTATTTCTAAATAGAATTTTTAATATTTAAAAAGTTATCAATTATTAAAGTTAACTGTATACCTTAACATAAAATGCTAATCATAAATTCCAAAATAATTTATATGTTTAGAATGCTAACATTCCATTTTAATAGTATAAAATTAATAAAATAAAACGTTACATAACTGATAACTTACAAAAAAGTTTGAGATTTCTAGAAAAAGGAGATTATACACTGAAAAGAACCACATGATAGAGACACTCAACGCCATGACAATAGATAACCCTTATGTTTTATGGTTTGATGCACTCAAGACTTATTTCTACTAATCGAATTGGATCTTTAAACATCAGAGTTGATGTGAAAATGCATTTATAAGTCAAACCAAATACCACTTTGATCAATAGACATGAGACTAGATGCATTAATCCATATAAAAACTCCAAAAGTATCCAAACTCAATTTTATCCCTTCTCACAAATTTATGCAAACTAAGGGTTTGAACCAAGCTTAATGGACTTAATATCATATCCCAAAACCTCCTTTTCATCACAATCTCTATTTGAGAAGCTGATCGGGTAGATTTGAAGATCTCACCATGAGGATCACAGAGGCGGTCTCTAATCTTCAAACAGATGAGCAAGGTGCAAGAACCATAGAGGAAAGATAATAAAATAATGAAACTCGTTTATAACGAAACTATTTATATTAAAACCATTTAATATTAAAATATTCCTATTATTTTTAATCTATTGTCACTTCTAAAATATCATTTTCTAGATTTTCACCATTGTAAATTTATATAATTTATTATTCAAAAAAATTATTTACTATAAATCTTTGGCACAAAAAAATATTTATATTATCGACTGAGTACTCAGTATAAACTTATATTAAAGAAAGATGAAGTCATGCCAATAATAACTTTAAAAAACGTTGTTCTTTAATTTTAACTTTAGTTTTTTTAATAAATTAAAATTAAATTACTTATCAAAACTATTTAAAACATGAAAGTTAGATATGTTAAAATTACTTAAAAATTAATTCTTACTTTTATCTTAAATGTAAAACCCCAAAAATAGTGTTTTAGAAGTGGTGTTAGTCTAAAAATAGTGAGACTCGATTATTTAATACTAAATGGTGTTATTATAAATAGTTTTTTTTATAAGCGAATTTCATTATTTTAAAACATATCATCTCTCTAGAAACCACTTTTCTAGAGTTCTCTGCCTTCTCTCTAGAATTTGTCACGATTGAGTTATCTGTTCGACGATCAGGAAGTTCCTAGACGATCCTGGCGTCGAGGGCTACAATCTTGACTGATCAGTTTCTTGTTTCCAGCCGGTAAGTCGTTTCTCCTATTTTCACGTATGTCTTTAACCTTGATCATGCAACGTTTTCTGTTTGCATGTATGGGGTTGCTTTCCTCGTCAATTTATAGCTCCATCTAGGTTTTAAGAGTTGTTTCCTATCACCAATTGGTGATTTGTAGGCGTTTCTAGAAATTCCTTGCGGTGCAAACAAGTGGTTGGGGTTTATGTGAGGTGTGATGTTGATCAAAGGTAAGGGAAGCTAGAAATTCCTTTAAATTGTATTTAATTGTGTATCTTGTTGAGAATATGATGGTGGAACTGTTTGAGCTAAAATCATGTTTTAGGGTAAATAAATATGATGTAATTTGATTGTTTTGAGTATGGAATGATGAACTGAGATTTGAACTGTATGAAGTGATGGTTGCTCTGTTATTGGATGTTTATAGTATTGGAAATATGTAATTGTAGGTTTGAATGGTGATAAATCTGATATAGGGTTGTATCTTGGTAAAGTGAAGTGAGTTATTTTGATTTCATAGTTAATTTAGAGGAAGTGAGGTAGTGAAAATGAGAAATTGGAGTTGAGAGCTCGTTGGGTCTGTTGGGATAGTTTAGGTAAGTCAAATGTGACTTGTTTGAGTCATCAAAGTGGTAGATTGTGATTTGAGTCCCTAAGTTGATGAATTTGATGTTCTAGAGTAGGAATTGATCCATAAACACTTTAGATTGATAGTAGGAAGGTTTAGAATCATTTAGTCAAGTTCAGTTAGGTATATAAAACAAGTTAGGAGGATTAAAAGTTGGGCAAAGTCTTTGGAATTGGTAAATTCTGGGTATGAGGGGAAATTCTGCAGATTTGTGCTGCAAAATTATGCAGACTCGCTGTGCGAATCCATTCGCACAGCGAGTGGTCTTAGCGAGTGGCTCTCTATTTGAGCAATTTGCACAACGATAGGGTGCGCTGTGCGAATGACTGTGGGGTTTTCTCTCTGGCTGTGGATTTGCGTAGCGAATCAGGTCGCTATGCGACTGGTAGTGGCCTAGGATCACTGTCAACTTAATTCGAATGGCGAATTGG
Organism: Vigna angularis; assembly: GCF_016808095.1. Lineage (NCBI taxonomy): Eukaryota > Viridiplantae > Streptophyta > Magnoliopsida > Fabales > Fabaceae > Vigna > Vigna angularis. Next base: position 17,731,306 of record NC_068972.1, read on the forward strand.
TGCGCACATCGAGTGTTTGGGGGGTTTGGCCTCTATCTAGGCTTTCGCATAGTGACCTGGGTGCACTATGCGAGGGGCTTGAGGTCTGGTATCTCTGCGAGAAACTCCTGGTCTCGCTCTGCGAATGGGGTGCGCTGTGCGAAAGTTCTGAGTTTAGTTTACTATCTTTTTCTATCATCTTGTGTTGTACTATGTTGGGTGTTGTTTGGTTTGTGAAGTATGTTTGAGAGTGTATTGTATTACATAATAAAGGATAAGCATGGATGTTAACTACACATAAAAGTATGTGATTCAAAGGTATGAATGATGATTCAAAGTAAATGAAAGTATGTAGTTTTAAAGTATGTAGTTTTAAAGTATGGTTGATGGACGTAATTCCATAATCCTCACAGAGGTTACATGGTGGTGCCCTATGTTGTGTTTCAAAGTAAAAGTATGTTCCAAAGTGAATGCTCTTGGTGAGGTTCAAATATGTTTAGAATGAACGCAGGAGCTCAGTCTTGTTATCTTGAAACTCCAATGGTCTTTCATTCTCAAGTAGTGAGGATTGATCCATGTCGTGAGGAGTAGTAGGAGGTCTTAGTCTTGAGAGCTTCCAGTATGCTCCAAGGCGTGGTACATACTAACCTCGTGAGTGTGGTAGGGTGAACCCCATTGGCAATGACTTTGCAAAGTAGTAGAAGCCACCACGAGTGCACGACCCGCCATAGCTCGACAATCATTCTAAGTCCGGACAGTCTATTCATAAAAAGTGTTTTACATAAAGTGTTTGATGATTGTCTAGTGATATGTTGGTTGTATATAATAAGTTTTAAATGAGTGTATATGTATGTATCGTTTCTCAATTGTAAACTAGCTTACCCTTGCTTTTCTATGGTCTGTGTGTTTATTGTTTCTCTTTTGCGATGATCACCTTAATGGTGTGAGCTTAGAGATACAATCTTTCAGTTGTTCCAGTTTGAGGTGAGGGAGTAGCAGATGAGTTTGTTAGATAGATCTATAGGAGTAGATATCTTCTATTGAAGGAGGTTTGTTTTATTTAATCGTTCTTTTAGCATTTATGTAATGTTTCATTTTGGTAGTTATACTATTAAAAATGGGATGTTACGTTTAACATAACACAAACTAAAATATTTGTTATAAATCTTTATTCGTTTAAAAATCACTAACTTAAAATACAAGAACTAAAATATTAAATTTCGAATTTTTCTTCTTCAAATTTTACCTAAAACTTTTGTATTTCTCTCTCTTTTTTTTTTCTTTTTTTTTAAATCCTTGTATTTACATTTTACACACTATTGCTGCAATGGACTAAAATATTTCTCATTTTTAGCCATCACAGATATCCCCATTTTTATCTTTATTTATTTAATTGATCTTATTAACAACATATCTCTTTCAATTTAGAGTTCCTCTAAATTAATTTTCGATATTGTTTATTTGTAAACGAATTTTTCCACCAGCTAAAAGGATATATAACTTTATATAATAATTTAAATTCAAAATATAATATATCTAAAGTAATAAGTTTATAATGACAATCTAAATTTTTACCATAATTTGGTTCAATGACAAATTAATAAGAATGATTGTTTTGTTGGTTTTTATAATGGCATTCTAAAATATGTAAAATTCGAGCAAAAAGAATATAGTGACAAAAGTAGGAAAACTAGGAGTAAAATACACAAACTAAAATCATGTGGTAACATATGTGAAAAGAAAAAGTTTAAAAAATAAAATTCACAAATTAATTATAATTTAGTGATATATATATATATATATATATATATATATATATATATATATATATATATATATTGAATTTAATCTTATAAGATTATGAAAATTATTTGTGTATTGAATATATTATATTAGAATGTAAAGTAAAATTATTTATTTATTATTAATTAAACTATAAATAATTCATTAAAAAATAGGTAAAATTGTTTATCATCTCTATAAATAATATTAATGTTTGGATTTTCAATTCGTTAAAATAATATTATTATAGTCAATTATTATATTTGATACATTATTTATTTTGAAATTTGAAATTTGTATTTATTTTTAATTTTAATTATAAAATAATGTTAAAAAATAATTAAAACAGTAATAGACTTGGACTAGCCTTAACAACTGTAACACCGAAAAAGATAGGTCGATTCGGTTCTGTTTGGACGAAACTGAGTAATTCAGGGTCACATGCTTAGCTTCCACAATGCCAAATTTTAATCTGTGGGTTAACTTTTCCTCTCAAACAAGAGTTCATTTCTGTTCATTCTCACGTCTGATAGCGAAAGTTTATCATTTTTTGATCTCTCCATAATTAGACCAAATATTATAGGGTCCACGTGATCTTATTTTGAAACATGCTACATGAAATAAATTTTTTGATATAGAAATATTAAATGTGTATATTTATAGGATTAATAGAAGAACCTTGAATAGACGATTATTTTAACACTACAAATGTATTTATAAAGTTATATTTAAAACAATAAAAGAAGCTTATATTTTAAGTAAGAAAATTTTTCTACTCCTAAAAGTAGAATATTAGACATTTCCTTTTCTTATTAGTTTTGTAAGAGTTGTATAATTGTACTAATCCGTTTGTAATCTTTTCAGGAGACAATTAAATTTCAATTTTGGTAAAATTTGAATTTGAAGTAATTGAGACTTCCAAAGACTAGAGAAGAGGCATATCAAAAAGTAAGAAGAGAAGGCCTCAAGTAAAATTCTCACAATGTTAGAAGCCTTTTTAAGGCATGAAATTTTCAGTTGTGATGAAAGCTATAAGGTTGTCACCCAAATTGGACTTTAGTTCGAGTGCAAGGGAAGTAATCTCCTCATATAAATAGCTTTCCTTGTTTTTCGTAAGATGTATTTTGAAATTGAATGATACTAATTTCTTCAATTAAAGAGAAAATTCTCCTTAAAGTAGAAACTTTCCTTGGGCTTCTAAAAAAGCTTGTTAGTTCAAATACTTTGTCCAATCAATCTTAGAGTTTGATGTGATAGACTGAAAAGGAAGTCATCATGAAATTTTTAAGGAACCAGATATTAAATTAATAATAACAAATAAGTTAATTGATCGTTTTATGCCTACTTACTACATATTGATTTTACTCTTTTTTTTTTTAATTTTTTTACTTCATTTTCTGTCATTAGTAATAAATTGAGCTCATTAATAATAATTGTTTTAATTTCACATTCTTAATTCATTTGACATTGTTTTTTTATATATTTTTTTGCAGATATTATTTTTAGATATTTTAGTTACATTGAATTACGTAATATATAATATTCCTGTGGAATAAGATTGCTAAAGAATATAAAATTGTCTTTGCATTAATATGCATCATATTAATCTATTTTAATCTAGATCATCTCGATATTTCAAGACTCTCCTATTTTGATCATATCGACTTATGTGAACCTTAAAAGGTTGGTAGAATCTAGAATAGTCCCTCAAGTTGTAGGAAAGACGAAACTCATGCTTGAAGGTTCATTAATGACGGAAGCAAAAGAAGAAACAATAAGAGTCATGGATTAGACTAGAATATGAAATAGAAAACATAGGCAAGTAAATAAATGAGGTAAAAAAATGGATTAAAGAAGAGAAAATGGGAAGAACACACCACCGCCTTTAATTCAAGAACCAAAGGATAAGTGTAAGATGATTCATCACTTGAAAAAGCTTTCCAAGATAAGAACCCAAAGTAAGAGAAGAGAAAATTTCAACTCTCAAATGCTCATAAAGAGATTTTTTTTTTCATTCTCAAGATATGTGTGATTTTACAAAAGGTAGAGACTCCTATTTATAGGTGAGGAGCTCGTCCTAAGGATAATTTAGATTGTTAACTTTGCTAATGAAAAATTAACTTCTCTAATCATGTTTATCTAAATTAATCCCTTGAAATTAGGGAGATTCAGTGCTAGTTTCTTAAATCTAAGATGACTCAAATTATTTTGGTTAGCTAGAAATATGACTTAGGATCAAGGATGATTACAATAGTCGCTAATCAAGGTTAATTAAGATAATTATTTACAGGTCAAAGCCTAACCATGTAAAGGTCCATAAGTCTAGTATAAATAGCACTATTCACGAGGTAATGATTTACAAATTTATTATTACACCATTTACTATTATATGACACATTTGACTAACTTGATCTTCGAAGTGTTTTCTATAGGCACACTTCTCTCTCGGTCTTAAAAAAACGTGGACCTAAAACATCTCGGCTTGAAGGTGTGAAGTTGGAAGCACACTCTCTTGGTTTAAGGCTACATCGAAGTTATGAAACATTTCAATTTGAAGAGTAAGAAGTCTTTGATAGAAAGGATTTGAAGAGTTTTCACAAGATGATTTCGGTTTTATAAAAACAATTAAAATTTCTAAAATTGAGAGAAAAATATAAGGAGTGAGACACATAATTTCAAACCCATACTATGATATATGACAATTTTCTAATAGTTATTTATGAAACTATTCATTAGTTCAATGAATGTTTTATCTTTTATTATTAATTTATTTACTTATTCATCCCACTAATTAAGAATTCACCTATCTATGACATGAGACATAAAATTTTACAAATCTTTTCTCAAGACACTGGTTTGACCACACGTCACAAAATATTTTGCACGACTTTAATTCATTGTTCTAAACTAGTATTGTAAAATCACAATGCAATATGTATTTGTAATTTTGTGATTATTGTCATGATTTAACTCAATATATAGACAAGTAAGAAGAAAATAACCTTAACTCAATTTTTAAGAATTAAATTCCTTCTAAAACGACTGATCAATTTTATTCTCATTTGTTTTAACGTTGCCTCCATGGCTTGAACGCAATTTGTAAAGAGAATTGAAAAGCCACGAATCTGGCGTCTTTGTCTCTACTATCCAAAGTTTTTAACCAAAGTGTTGGTTGTATAGGGATCGGTGCTAAATAAAAACTGATACATATCCAGAACTGTGTTTGTGCGTTAGTGTGTGGTGGGTCAAAGAAACAGAGTTAGCCGACAGCAAGAATCGTCGTGAGAAAAAAAGGTGACTTGTGGGTACGACTCGCTGCAGCTGCCGCTATGCTCTGTTGCTCCCCTCGTGCGGCCATCTTCGCTTTCACTGCCTCACATCAAAATCACCATCACACTTACTCTTTTTTCCAACCATTTTCGTCCTTCCCTTACGGCTCTACCACTCCACTTACATCTAGATTCCAAACAATTTTGGGTCCTTTGCTAATGCAATGGGTCATTCTATATATGTTTTCATGCTTTCTCATCAGCATACTTCACGTGTAATTTCCAGTGTACTATGTATGGCTGTTACAACAGAGGGTAAGGGCTCGGACCTTCAGCCAAAATCTGGAACTGTTTGTATTGAGAGCACAGTATATACATATATACACACATCACAAAATGGTGATAGAAAGAAAATATATATATTTTTATTAAACATTTCAATATCACAAATCGATTATGATAATATATATATATATATATATATATATATATATATATATATATATATATATTTTTGGTAGATCTTAACAATGTGTATGAGGTTTTAGTAGACAAAAATACTTTTTATATAGTGTGGATTCTAAGTTTTAAGGTCAAGGTATTTGAATAATTTTATTCTCAAAACTAAAAAACAAGAAACCCCCAAACTCTTACTCACCTCCCTTATTTCTTTCAATCCTTTCTCTTTTATCTCTCTCACTCTAACATTTTCTCTGTCATCCCTACGATAATCACAACTGAAAAAAAATCAGAAACACTCGCCGATAAACAATTTGCCTTGTAAAGAGTTTAGTCATTGACATATGATGAGGGTTTGACCTTAAAACTTAGAATCCATAACATATGATGACAATATTTTTATCTATTAAAATCCGATACACATTACTGAAATGTACCAACTGAAAAATAGACGTACATAAATCAGCAAACCCATATATATATATATATATATATATATATATATATATATATATATATATATATATATATATATATATATATATATATATATATATATATATATATATTATTTAAACAGATGCAAAACATACAAGTTATAAAGCTAAATTCACTGTAAGAAATATTAAATTTACCGACAAATGTTTCTATTATTGTGTTATTGATGAATTATTTCAGTTAACTTATAAACCGAAATATTTGTAAGTAATTGCATCAATAAAGTATAGCATAAAATATTTGTCAATAACATAGTTAGTAAAGTATATACGTCATCAACCAACGAATAAAATTTGTCGATAATTTGTCTAAGTAAATTTGATTAAAAATTAAAAAAGTTTTTTTTCCCTCTTCTAATTGAAAACAATACCCCTTCAATGGAAATATCACATCTTCAGTGAAAACATTGTGCATCATTTTTCTCACTGTGCGTCTCACCAAATCTAGTCTGTCTTATTGGCTACCGACGTTCTCTGTCTGTCTTGCCGTCATCTACTGTTAGTGGTAAGTCTCTCGTTCTTTGATTTGGCAAATTGGCTCTGTCGTGACTCACTCTCAGTGGATCGTGTTTTCTAGGCCATTGTTCTCGTGCATTTAAGCTCTAAAGAGGCGTCATTGAGAATCCTCAGTCATTACTATATGTGGCCATTTTTTCCTTTCTCTCTCAAGCCTAAATTAAGTAATGTCTTTTTGTTTTTCGTTTGGTTGGATTTTGATTTTGGTTTTTCAAATTTTCAAACCAAGTTTTTAATTGTACTCAAGAAATATACTTGGTGTTTGTGACAAAATTTGGTTGCTTAACAGTACATGACTTTGAAACTCTTTATTATCATATACTTAAGTTAACTTGTAAGTTCTGTTTTAGTGGTTGTGTTTTCTTTATTTTGAAAATGTTGTTGTGCTTGTCAAATTTGGGAGACTAGATAGATAATGTTTCATAGTCAATATTTAATTAAAGAATGATAAGAATTATTAGGGAGATGGTAGAGGATTTCTACAGTTATTAAGGCTAAGGGGGATATGATCCCAAATTAAGGCTTCACAGTGTAACGAATTTTGATCAACAATTGAAAGCTTGAACGCCACTAGTATCATGTACATAACTACAATTTTTTTGTGGTGTTTATTTTAGAAAACTTCATATTTAACTTTATGTGAAGATTAATTTCTTCTCAAAGACAATACTAACTTACTTAGTCTCTCCCTCAATCTACTCACTTTTATGGTTTAACGAGATGATTTCATGAACAGGAAAAGTGAAATAAATATACTTTTCTTGTTAATTTTTTACATGAGTTGTGATGTAGTGAATTATGTTAAGGAGATAGTTCTTGAATTGTGTTATATGAGTGGTGGTATATATAGTACTTGAAAAACACTAAAAGGGGAGGGGTGTTGAATAGTATTAATGAAAAAATTCTTTTCACAACCCTTCTGATATAGTACGTTGACGAGTTTTGGATTTATCAAATGAATGTTTAAAGGCTCGACCTTATAAATGATTATAAAAGATAGTTGCTTTTAACGTGCTATTTATAATGTATACTACAATGTTTGTAAGAATTTCCTTAATTGAATAGAATCGTTTGGAGCGGAAGGTTCTTGTGTTTAGAAATAAAAATTCAACTGCAGGTTTTATAAGAGAAGAGTTTAGACAAGAGATAGACAACAAATGCACATATATTTTTATATTAGTTCACTCTAACTAAGCTACGTCCAGTCTCCTCTACATAGGGTTTCACTATAATCTTCAATAATATTACATCTGAGTACTCGCACCAGTCCTAGTCTTCTCAGTCAATGAATAACGTCTTGTTACCCTAGACTTGATGAGTATTCGCACCACTCCTGGTACTAGACAACCTTGCCTAAATTTCCTTAACTTAATTGAATTCAACAAGTGTTTTAATTTTCTTCAGAATTGTAATCAATGATTGCTTATAAGTCGTTAAAACTATTACTCTCGCAGAGAGGATGTGAATATAATACAATGTAGTCTAAACATTCACATGTGTTTCTTTCTTTTCTCTTTCTCTCTTTCTTACAAAAGTAAGCCAATATTACAATGAAGCTCGAGATTATTTCTTGACTTCTTTTCTCTTTTTCTACTCATATTTTTTCTTTTCTTGAGCTCTTTTTGTGCTTTTCTTTTGAATGTTTTTCTAAGGGTGAATATTTTCGTTGTATGCTATCCTCTTGATGCTTTATCTTAATGATCTTCTTGGAAAAATGTCTATTAGACTCAATTCTTGTCTTTGATTCTTGTGTCTTTTCTTCGTGTACAACAACCATTGGTTAAGGTAAACTTGTCAAAGCAAACTTGATTTTTTAGTTCTTTGCTTGAAGTAGGTTATACTTCCTTTTAGACACAACTTCAAGTGAGAACATTCCGTGATTATATCTTTTTTCTCTAACGTCCACTTTTGACTTTTAAATGAAGTATGTGGATGCGTGTAGAGTAGGTTATCTGCAAAAGATTATAGTAGATTGTGCATACAACATATATGTCTTATCTTTTATCACTTTTGTTGTTTTTGAATATAAAACATTTAATGTCATTTAATGCTTGCTCAAAACAACAAAGTGTTTTTCATTTCCTACCATTGAGGAAACATTTAACAATTAAGCTTTTCTTCTAAAGATACCAAGCGTTGAGAAAGAACTTCATTGTTGGATGAAGTAGCAGTTTTAACTCATGGTGTTTAGACTGATGAAAACGCTTTTTGTTATTTCGGCTTTTCAGAGCAATATCGTTTAGCATGTTATGTTTTCTTTTGCATTTTATGTTTTAGGCTTTTAAAGAGTTTTTGTTGAAGACACTGTCTTAACAGTTTTTCGTTTTCCCAAGAGTTCAATTAAAAACCCTTTGGGTATAGTAAGCTTACGCGGTTAGTAAAACTCTCTTAGATTTTTTGACTTATTAGTCGTTTAGCACTATGTTTGGGCATTTTGTCTTAGGTGTTTTTATGTTTTCTTATTGAGTCAATCAATGATTCTACTCTTAAGCCCATCATAATAGATCCAACATATTTATAACTAAAAACAGGTAAAACACACTTATTAGCTTTTGGGTCGTGATTAGGTCAACCCTAATCAAAAAGGCCTACTTCAAAACCTATAAATACAAAGGTAAGGTAAGGAGGTAGGTGATTGCATTTATTGCGAATTCAAGATTTTGCTGTGATAACCGGTCGAATACATTTGACTAACTTGAGCGTCAAAGTGCCTTTGGCAGATGCTTACCCACTCGGCTTGGAGACTGAAGGAGAAAGACTAAGGATAATTGTAACGGAGATACAAGATAATGCTAAAAGATTAATAGGAAAGTGTGAAAGAATAGTTCTTGACCTCATTCCCAAAACAATTAGGTTTTTATTTCTGATCAGCAAAAGGTAAATATAACAACACTTTAATGAGTTATAAGTACTAAAAGTTGTATGTTAAAATACCCATTTTTTCATTCTTTGCAAGGACTAATGCAAGTCTTTGAGGAAATTCTACAAGATTTTGAGCATAGGTTTTGTTTAAGACACTTATACAAAAACTATAGGAAGAAAATTGATGGAAGGATACTCATTAAAATCTAAATGATGGCAACTACAAAAACAACCTACTACCTAGCTTGGGAAGAAAAATGGAGGAACTTAAGAAGGTAAATCAAGAGGCATATGAGTGGTTAATTGCTATTACACATTGATATTGGTGTAAGCATGTCCTTACTGCATATCATAGGTGTGATATGCTAATGAACAACTTATCATAATCATTCATTATGATGTAGTGGATTAAGTGTTATTTGATGAGTAGATAATTTAAGAGAGAAGTTAAGTGTATATTTTGGAATTGTAATGCCTAAACCAAGCAAAAAGGCTAGATAGAGAAGTACAAAAAATTGGAAATTGGATTGCTATTTAGAATGGAGATGGTATGTTTGAAGTGGCTCAAGGATTTACAATGGACAATTTGTTGTTAACCTTACAAACCACAAATGCACATGTTATTTTTAGGATTTAGTTGTGTTACCTTGTAGACATGTCATTGCTGCAATTAATTACAAATTAGAACAACCTCAAGATTATGTGCATCCATTTTATGAGAGGCCTATGAACCTTGGTACGGGTAAAATAATTCACCAATTAATGGACAAGAGTTATGGCCTAAAACAAATGCACCCTTACTCCTTCCTTCAACACATAGGACTCTCAAGAGAGGCTTAGGAAACTAAAAAGGAGAGAAGCTGATGAAAACATAGGTCACTCTAAACTTGGGAAAAAACAAGTTAGGATAAAGGACATTAAATGTCAACAATACGGTCACAACATTAGAGGTTGCAAAACTGGAAAAACAAACAAGGTACAACATTTCTATCATGTACATTGTTTTTCTTATTTAATTAACATTCAACATAATCAATGGATATGAATGACAAATAAAAAGCCAGAAAAATAAAAAAGTTGTTGCAAGTGAAAGTACCAGTGCATCTAGAATGACAAAGAATACCAACTTGAAATATACCACAACCACCACATCATAGGCAACAAGATGGAGGGGAGGAAGGATATCTAAAACAACAACGACCACAGTAGTTTTAGAATCTCAAGTCAATTCAAATAAGCTCTTTAGGCAACCCATATGACCTATATTGGAAGTTGTGTTATTTTATGACTGCCTTAAAAATACAATAAAAGAAAAATTACAAAAATCAAGTAACTGTCTTAAATTACTCATGTCCTGATAGATTTTCTCGTTATTTTCACCTTTTGCATCAATTATTGTATATAACTTCTCTCTCAATTTAGCTTCATCCTTGTCTCGATTGCATTTTCCTTTATGTCTTTCTACCTCGATTAAACTTTTATCAATGTCTTTCTATCTCGTTCAAGCTTTTCTCGATGTCTTAACAATTATTTCTTTCAATTATTTTCTTCGATCCTATTTATCTCAACACATCTTTTTTCACCATGTTAACTCTTTAACATTTGTATGTCAATTCACTTGTTTATTCCTTCATTTAGATTTATTTCTCGATACCTCGATGGGAATACGATACAATTTGAAGAGAAAGAAATGTAGAAAATAGAGAGAATGCATATTATTGGTGTTTCCTCACTCAATGGCATAATTGTTATGATCTACGTTTGTGTCTCGGGTATCATGTTGCTCTCCATTATTATTATACAGCATTCATGACATGATATGATGTGCTTACCAATTATTGTGCCACTAGTGCTTCAGATGATTGCCAACAAAACTGGTCCTTTTTCAATCACTAAAATGAAATTGTCTTTGGTTTATATTTATAATAATTGAGAAGGTACTTGCTTATGTGATTTGATATTTGCATATGCAAGCGTGCAACCATTATTTTTGTGTTCTCGTGTTGAAGTCTTTCAATTTGCCACTTTCTAGGGGGCAAGCTTTGCATGTTTATAGATGAAGTTTTGATATCTGGGGCTCTTTTGCTGAACAATATCTTTCCATTGATGTGGCTAATTTTTTGTATGAAGGACAATATTTATAGTTTTTCTAATTTTATGTGAAAGCTTCTGAAGGTTTCAAAAGAAAAATGTTGCTAGATTTTGATTCAAACTTCAAATAGAATTTTGAGAGACAAGAAAGATTTAGAACGGGGTTGACGACCCGTTGTCCGTTTCACTTGAGTTTCCCTTGTCCATATGTATGTGAGAGGCAACCCCTTAAAAAGTTATTAAGTGTTACAATGTTTGCCAAAAAATTATCTTGTTTTACTTTTGGTACGACTTATTTCTATTGAAATTTAATAATAAATTGTATAACCTCAGTACGTTATAAGAAAAATTATTGAAATCACACTTACAAAAAAAAAATAAAGGTTTAATTATTTATTTTATTCGTTGTAATGGATAGAAAGAAATAAAAGAAACTAGACATTCAATTATTTTAGAAAACAAGATTACCTAATTTGAACTCAATTCAAATAACTCACCCTCACAACCAAATAACACTTAACTCACCTGATGAGTCATATAATTGAATGTGTTTTAAAATGTTAAATTTAATTTCAACCAAGTTAGTCAAATTAGGCCCAAACACAAGCCGACACAGTGTTGTTCAACCTTGGGTCGAGCAATTCCAGGATCTTTCTTACTACACTTGTAGAAGGTGTAAGAAATTACATATTTTACCATTGATTCTAAAAGAAACCTCATCTTTTAAAATTGACATAATTATACCTAACAGTGATACTTGAATAGATATTTTGAGAATATCAAAATATATGTACTAAAATTTTAAAAGTGCCAAATAATAAAATATACTAAGACTACAAAAATTAATTTTATTTATACATTAATTTACATGTTTGCAGGAAAACAACTAGGGAGCCAAAACCCCTATAAACTAAGCTCCGCCAATATATATATATATATATATATATATATATATATATATATATATATATATATATATATATATATATATATATATATAATCATCTCTCCATTCTCTTTCATCATACTCTTATATATAATATCTTGTAAATCTTACTTGAATGTTGAAAAAATATTTACAATCATCTTCTCTTGATGTTCCTTGCAACTCAGCACTTCTTTATTAGGATTTACCAGCTCTGCTATCAAGAGTTTTAGTCTTTTTACCTTGGAAATTCTTTTTCTAAATTTGTTAAGAACATTTAGTACACAATGTGAGACTTGTGTAAAACGTTTCCCTGAACACATTGTATATAATCCCTACGCAAAGTCAAACATGGGCATTTTCGTCATCATACCAATATATGGATCTCGATATTTTTGACAAATTGGAGGATTTTTCTTTAAAGAAATGAGGAGAACGTCTAACAAGTGATCTTGGGTATGCAAGACAAATTTAATAAAGATATGGAGCTTTTGTAAAATCAACATCGTTTCATGCTTTCAAGAATAAACTTGACATACTTGACAGAGACCATTTATCCAGTAATCATAATCAAAGCCATAAGGATGAGTTGCTTAACATTCTGAGTGAGTAGTCAAATCTCATCCAACCCCAACAAAGAATAAACAAGGAAAGGGACAAAGCAACTTTGAACTCCGAGTCTCATTCACACACCTCAGTCTGACATTACTCTGACAAAGTATCAAAAGTCATAACAGCACAAAAGCCTCAACTCTAAACAATTCGAGCAATAGAGTTTAGTCAGAGTTCAACAAGACTACAGCCTGAGACAACCGACCTAGTACAAAAACTCATAACCAAATCAACCACCCATTAAGGATTGCTAGTAGAACCAACTTAAAAATTCCTATTGGAAGTCTCACACGACTAGCAATTTATAATATATAAATGAGGTGCAAACCTCACCTTACAAACATAAATTGTGAGATTGAGTTAGGTTTTAAACTCACCTTCTAATAATCCCTCCCAATCTAGTACTCTAAAGTATGTACTTAGAGAGAGTTTCGAGCGTGTGATTAATAAGTGTATTTCAAATCCATACCTACACCTCCATTAAACGAAGCCATGCAAGCCAACTTCGTTTGTTTTCATCCTTTCACATCCAAGATCATGAGCGCCCGAATCCCCAAATGGATTATAATCAATATTAAAGAGTATGAGAATTTAACTAATCTAAATGCCCATATTAAAGCCTACTTGACCAAGGCCAACCTATTTTCATAAGATTTGGGAGTAAATTCTTTGGCTTTTCCCAACCACTCTTACAAGAGTAGCCTTGAAATGGTAATACTTCCTTTGCACGAATTCCATTGATTTTTTTCAATACATTTTTGTGCCATATTGACAACTCGGTTTGCCAATTGCAAGCTTGTGGTGGTCTCATTAACCTCCCTTCAACACGTCATTTAAAGAGATCCCATAAACCACTCTAACAGTACATAGACCATTTCACCAATGTCTCTAGTCACATTCTTAACTTACACCCAGCAGTAGCTATGCATGCTTTGCTATGTGATGCCTAGGCATGTTTTTGGTTTTCTTGTATGTTGATCCTCCCAAAAGTATGGACATACTTCAAATATAAGTTGCTTCGTACATCAATATCGAAGAAAACTCAGGAAGGTATGAAAAAATCTACCCTCCTCCACCGATTCTTGAGCTTTCAAACGAGGATGAGGTAGAATTATGATAGTTATACTCCCCTGAATGCTAGAAAAGATGGCATCTTTCAAGAAGCTTGCAACATCAAGCTTATCTGACTTTCACAGCCTAAAATATATATATATATATATAAATAAAAGATTGGTTATAACTAAATAATGATATCTTCTACCAGTATAGTATTTAATAGTGTTGTCAAAATAGGTTATAACCCGCGAACGAATCCGGCTCACCACGGGTTTTAGTCAGGTTGGATTTGAAAAAAATGTATTTTTTTATGCGGACTAGTTTTCAACCCGGCTCACTTAGAACCCGGTTCAACGGGTTGAACCCATGGTGAGCCGAGTTGGCTCACCAACCCACCTAATTTAATTTAATTATTTATTATTTTGTGTTTCAATATTATTAGTTAATATTTATTTTTATTATATTGTAGATGGTAATAAAGAAGATGTTTCAAGAGAAAAAAAAATATTATAGATTTATCTATTAAAGACTTTAATATTATAAATGAACAAGTGATACAAAAATTATCAATATTAAAAACTTATTTGTTCGCCTTTTGTACATGTTTTTGGATTACGTTTAGATTGTATTATACTTTTTTTTTGTGACGTTTATTTATATTTGAATTAAGAAAAATAATTTTTTTATTTTAAAAAAAACTTATAATTAGATGAGCTAGTGAGCCAACTCGTTTAATCCACCAACCCATGATGGGTCGAGCCGAGTTCGAATTTTTTCAGCTTGCTAATAAGTGAGCTTGAATTGAGTTGACTCACTAAGTGACTAACTCGTGGTGGATTGGACCGAGTCGAGCTAAGTTACCCGTTTTGACAACTTTAGAATTTTATAGATCAATTATATCTCATTCTTATTATATTTAGAATATTTAAATGAGTTAAAAAAAACCCTATAAATATAGTATAATAACACAAAAGTACCCACTTAATATTGGCCATTGTACGGAGTATTTGAAATACAAAAAAAAAACATTTCTTAAGATAGTATTGTCAATGGAGTTGTCATCCTAATTGATTCTAGAACCTCACTAAGTCTACTTTATAGACAATAGTATCAAAATTACTTTTAAAAAAATATATGAAAAATCATTAAGTCATGCCGGTTCTCCATAAAAAATCAAATAACTTTTTGTAGGTGATGCTCCTCCTAGTGTTCCTTACATCTCCACACTTCTTTATCCTTCCACCTTGAAAGCACTTTGTCTAAATCCAGTAAAAATAATAATTATTCCTAAATTTATTCTTTAAACCTTTACATGTTTAAAGTAAAAGTAGAGGAAACATATGGTTTTAATAATATAAATGAGACCAAAGGAATGAGAAAAATTCAAAACTAATATTCTTGTCACCAGATAATTTTAGAATGTAATAATTTCAATTCATGAAAAAAAAAATATTAAAATTGTCTTCATTATATTAATAGTATTAAGTATTAAATTATTTTTACCAATATTAGATGGGACAAGATGATAGTTTGTACTTCTTTAACCAAGTAGTTGAGAGTTTTGACACTTGTGATATCACTTCTAAATATGGGAAATCACTTGTTTTAGTCGGAAAAGGAATGAGTATCAACACAAAAAGAAAAAAAAGACCTCAAATGTTACTAGACTTATTTTTTAAATTCTATCCAAAAACATGATTTTAAATGGTATATTTCAAATAGTTAAAAAATAAAATGATTAATTTATTAAGTATCACATTAAGAAAAGATATATTAAATTTCTAAAATTAAATTCGATTATATATTAAAAATGCTAAACTTATTTTGATCACCATCAAGAACAGCTCATCACCAACACAAGTAAATTGTGAAGGAACAAAAAATCCACCTAGCTCAGAAAAACACTTCCAGAGCCAATATGATTAGATAAGATAATACAGATAACAATCAGCATTCGACTTATAAAGAGTAATAATGTTAAGCAGAATACTTCCATACACATACATACATATAGAGAGAGAGAGAGACACAAACACATGTATTGCCCTGCGGAACAGTTCAATGAGCAAACATCAACTATCCCATTATTTCTCCGCATCCTGTTAAATACTTGCTCACATAAAGATTTGTTTTAATGACAGTAAAAATTACCATAATAAGTTTCAAAAAATTATTTTGGTAGACGATACAGGGCATGAAATTCACGTCATAAATTACTATAAATTCAAATAAAGCTAAGCTCTCTCAAGTTTGCTTTAAATCTTTTTTTTGACGTCCAAATAAATCTTTCGACTTCCAAAGAGGCTTTTACCACAAGAATAAGAACCTTTCACAAAGGATGACATTAATAAATCCCAAGAAGCCTGACTTTCAGACAAAATAAGTACATAAACTAGCAACATTGTTCATAATTCAAGCAAAGGCAAAGGTACGTCTAACTGTAAAGATCATCTTCATCAGCTCCACCAGCACTTGCAAAAGGGTCAGATGCAGTGCCAGCACCAGCACCACCAGCGCTGGTATCTGAAAACCTAAACTCGGATCCAAACCCTCTTGACTGCTGCAATGTCTGAGCAAACGCCTGGTACTTGCGAATGTCAGCATCGCTTACACTCCTTCGTGCATATTTCATTGACTCCTCAAAATGAGCTGCCTTGATTTCAGCTACCTCTTCCTCTTCAATATCCTCTTCCATTGCCTCAGGGTTATCTCTTTTCCTCCTCTCTCTCTCAATGTCCTGCCAAGATAATACAGTTCAGCAAATTGCCTTCAATCTGAACTCGGATAAAAACATTTTGAAAAGTGATAATATCAAATTCTTAAAAAGGCTTGTTTTGACGGTCGCATATTAATTGTAATTTATCAAAAACCGTGAGAATAATTAAACTAACACAAATTTATTATTTCTAATACTGAAAACTATTCAAAATTTCTCACATATTCTTTAATTGTCATTGCCACGGCATAGTAGCCAATAAATAACACAGAAAAAGGTGTCCTTCAAAGTTTACCTTCTCAATGTTCTCCCTTATAGCATACTTGCATGCACGCTGGCAAATTTCAGTGATATCTGCACCACTGAAGCCCTGAGTATACTTGGCCAGAGCTCTAAGGTCAACATCTTTTGAAACAGGAGATTTTCTCAAACAAGCTTTAAATATCTGATGACGGGAATCCTCATCTGGGAGTGGGATATAAATCAATTGATCCAGACGGCCCGGTCGCAGAAGAGCAGGATCTATAATGTCTGGTCGATTAGTGGCCCCAATGATGAACACGGTTTTCTTTGCTGACATACCATCCATCTCTGTAAGCAATTGATTCAGAACCCTGTCAGCAGCACCACCAGCATCTCCTACGCTGCTGCCCCTCTGCAAGATTAAAAACAGGCAAGTTTTAAACACAAGTGACAAGAAACGACAATTAGAGTAGTCTTCTAACTAATGAGCAGGGATGTAAATGCAACAGTATCTTAGATACCAGTAACTTTTGCAGATGCCATGCCATTGCTTATAGTATGGTATGGTACAAACCTGAGTTGCAATAGAGTCAAGTTCATCAAAGAATAGAACACAAGGAGCAGAACCACGAGCTTTATCAAAAATTTCCCTCACATTAGCCTCACTTTCTCCAAACCACATTGTAAGTAGTTCGGGACCTTTGACACTGATGAAGTTCGCCTGGCATTCATTGGCAATAGCCTTTGCCAAAAGGGTTTTACCACAACCCGGAGGCCCATAGAAAAGAACCCCCTTTGAAGGTGACATTCCAAACTTCTCAAATTTCTCAGGGTGTTCCACTGGATATTGAACAGTCTGAGAAAAAGAAAATTTATTAAAGCCAATATTCAAATGAGAGAAAACATGTAGAGATATATCTCAATGCAGTAGCTCAACTTACCTCTTGAAGTTCTCTCTTCACATTCTCAAGACCACCAATATCTTCCCAGCTGACGTTGGGCACTTCAACGACCTAGTCCATTAATAAACCAATGTTTGCAGATTAAAGTTTGAATAGTGTGATCACACCAGCGTCAACCAAGGAGGAAATAACAAGAGGAGAAAAACTATGAGAAACTAGTAAAATACTTACAGTTTCTCGGAGAGCAGAAGGATTGCTTGTTCCAAGAGCAGTCTGGAAATGCTCATTTGACACTGCCATTGAGTTTAGTATCTCAGCATCAATGGACTCATCCTCCAAGTCAATGACGTCCATTTTCTCTCTGATGCATTGAAGTGCGGCTTCAGTACACAAAGCAGCCAGATCAGCACCAACATATCCGTGTGTGTCCTTAGCAATCCTTTCTAAATCAACCTGCAAATTATACAACGGACATCGTTCTCATATTTCAGACATTCATATCAAACCACGACTAAAGGGAGAAAGAATTCAATCTTAAGAATTCAATCTTACATCATCAGAAAGCTTCATATTTTTTGTGTGTATACGAAGAACCTCAAGGCGACCAACCTCATCTGGAACGCCAATATCTATCTCCCGATCAAACCTACCAAACCTCCTAAGGGCAGGGTCAATGCTATTGGGACGATTTGTGGCTCCAATAACAATTACATGGGCACGTGATTTAAGACCATCCATGAGAGTCAAGAGCTGGGAAACAATTCTCCTCTCAACTTCCCCGTGAGTCTTCTCCCTCTTTGGAGCTATCGAATCTATCTCATCAATGAAGATAATAGAGGGTGCATTCTTCTCAGCTTCTTCAAATGCCTTCCTCAGATTGCTTTCACTCTCACCAGCCAATTTTGACATGATCTCAGGACCATTAATGCAGAAAAAGAAGGCTCCAGTTTCATTTGCAACAGCTCGAGCAATCAAAGTCTTACCAGACCCAGGGGGTCCATATAGCAGAATTCCCTTAGGTGGCTTAACACCAATAGATTTGAACAACTGTGGATGCCTCAATGGCAGTTCCACCAGTTCCCTAATCTGTGCCATCTGCTTTCTAACACCACCAACATCGTCATAACCAACCTCGTCCAACCGATTCTCATCTTCCCTTTTAACAGGCTCACCCTCACAGAAGATCTCAGTGTCAGGAGCAACAACACAATACTCTGCAGGATCGGTTTCAATAACCTTGAACTCTACACTTCTCATCCCACCTCTCACAAGAAACAAGTCACCTTTCCTCACTGGTCTATATGCCTCAAGGAAATAAGCTGGAAAAGTAAAACAGGACTTAATGTACATTTGAGTTAACTTATTTCTAGAAAAAATAATTACTTGATTAAGCACCGTCCTCACAAAGCTTATAACTAAAAAAAAAATACCACTCCCTCATAGTTTGCAAATATCGCAAGCCCCTTACACGCTTAGTATTCGTAACAAAAATAATGCAACACAAATGCATGTCCAGCAGGTGAGGTTCAATGAAGAGATTGATTTCTTTAATTGTTTCGTAAGCACTACTTATTAAAACCCACTTTGATAAACTTCTCCGCAAGTCATCAGTTCTTCGTTAAAACCCTGTTTGGCTTAACTCGTGCCCTCGATTCATGCTATCTTCTTATTTAAGAGAAAAGTTCATCCACACAGAACATAAGACTAATAATTTTAAGAATGATATTAGGATTTCCAAAATATGATATAAAAAAAGAGTATGCATGTGCACTAACGCTTCAAGTAAGCATCGAAGAGATTCCCAGTAACGCCCTCAATGGTGTCATCGACGGGAAGAATGTGCACTCTCTTTCCGTACTTAACATCAGGGCATGCGTGAACGGAGACAACGTCACCGAGTCTAACCCTAAGGTTGCTCCTGACGACCTTGTTCATCCGTATCTTGGGCTCCTCACAGGTATCATCGGCAAGGGCAATACAGACAGTATCCTTCCTCTTCTTGCCCTAAAAGACAAAAATCAACACAAAATGGTTATAAAATAATTCCACTAAAATCCAAACTGAAAACCCTTGGGTGGTTCGTTCACCTTGAGAAGAATTGTGTCTCCACGGAAAAGCTGGAGCTTATCCATGGTATCAGGGTGGAGCGCGACGACGGAGTTGTCATCGTTTACGGCTTCGTCAACGACGAGTCGGTTGGGCGCCTTCTTGCGCTCCAAGATCGCGGTACTGAAATCTCTCTTTGTTCCCTTACTGAAGAAAGAAGAAAATAGAATGAATTAGATTTAGAATCTGTTGGAAGAGAAATTAATCGATCGAAATCTTGAGATCTGAGGAGAAAGCAGAAGCTTACGCATCGGAGGACTCGGGTTGGTTCGCCATGGAATTGAAGAGAGTTGAAAGAGAATGGGAAAACAGAGGGATCTGAAATTGGTAACTTTGGTAGGTTACTGGATATTTATAAAGCGGGTAATTGGGTAAGCTTCTTTTCTTCTTGCCCAAGAAGCCTGGGGTATATTTTAAATTTCATAGTGTTTTATATTTATTATTATTAAATATTGAATTAGTTATTTGATTTGAATTAAGTATTTATGAATATATAGAAATGTAATAAAAAAATGTATTATTTAAGAATTTGAAAAGTTCTAATATTTAAGATTTTTCTAACTCGATAATATATAACTTTCTGTTTTAAAATTAACTGATCGAACTAATTGTGTAATTGATTTCAAATTTAAAATAATCAGAAAACTAGGTATCAGAAAAATATAAGTGAGCGAGTGTCTAATTTAATGGGATAATGAATTGGATTACCTTAATAATTCTGTATATTATAGAATATTTGAGATACATTTTAGAACTTTAAAATCACTTAAAAAATGGTGAAGATGGAATTCAGTTAGAATATTTTAATAATATATTATTTTAACTTTTTCTTAAAAAAAACTTAAAATATTTGTCATTTTCTTTTTATTCTGCATTTAAACTTACTCTTACTAATAAAATATAGAAGAATATTATATTTTTTATTTTATTTTAAAATCAAAATTTTAATGAATTGAATATGAAATTAATTCAATGTGTTAATAAAATTATTGAAGATTTAATTAGTTCTTAGTTATCATGTGATAAATATGAAATAATAAGGATAAGATATATAAAATAAAAAATAATTAAATTTTTAATATGTTTTTTTATTTTTCATGTTAGATATATTCTTTATCAAATATGTTGATACGTTTTCCAAACGTGACTTAAGATGTCTTTAGTAGGAGAGTAAAAATATTTTGATGCTAAAGTTCATAAATTACAATGAATAATAACGTTATAATAAATAAATCTATTGACATATAATATTTGTATCGGTTTTGTAGGTTTATCTTGTTTTAGGATTTTCTAACTTGTTTAATTACTTTTAAACTATCATTATTTAGTTGTAATTTATCTTGCTCCTACATGAATATTGGAGCGTCTCATCCCATGTTGTGGTGTTGGTTGAGGTGTTTTTGACCCTCTAATTTATAATGACATGTAGACTAAGGTGTTCTCTTCTCTAACTTACTAGTACATTAGTTCCAAGGGCTGAGACATCTTACCTAAAGTCTTCTAGTAAGTGACGTAAGAAAACATCATTTATCTTGGTATGTTTGGCCCTCTAGGGTATGTATGTCAAAATGAGCCAACTCAATCTATTTTAGCCCGACTTGTTGATGGCCGAAAACAAACAGATCGGGTTGAGCAAACCTGCATCATTAAAATGGGTTGAAAAATCAAACTCGTCCCATCTCCATATACAAAAAACAAAGGTATCAAATCCATTCTCTTCACAGCTCACAAAATTCGAAATCTACAAAAATTTCAATCAAATATAACGATTTTTTTAAGAGTTTCAGTTAAAATTTATATTCTTTTTTATAAAATTATAATTTGAATGTGTCTTGAAAGAAAGAAATAGGATTGCTTAGAAATGTAAGTATGAAAAGATACTAAGTAAGAGTTATCTCAAGATTTTGTAATTAAAAAATAATTTTGGAGAATAAGATCATGTGCAATTTATAGGTTAAACCCCTTCATTTGTCCCTATTTTTGTGGGTTTTTCCCAGTTTGATCCCCGTTTTATTAAAATTCCCAATTTAGTCCTAAAAAATGTTAATTTGAGTCAATTGGGCCCTGCCGTTAAATTGGCTAAACGAAGTTAAGTTTTTTATGAGATATGACATTGACGTGGGCCATTTTTTGAAACATGGCATTCTCATACCTTATACATAGAATATATAATTAAAAAAAATCTTATTAAAATACTCAGAAACTTTCCCTTGCACTGTCAATTTCTAATTAAGTAACTCTGACATCTGTAACTCAGAAACCGCTTTAATGATAACTCCTCCAGTTTCAGGAATCAAGATATCCCTCTTGTTATGTTCATCAAGCACCACTAACCTTTCTCCACAAATCTCCTTTGCAAACCTCAACCGAAAATCATTGGCCATATCGAACCATTTCCCCAGACACTCCAATGCCACCATCTCAATACTCTGGAGAGGTTTAGAACAAGTGGAGTGTGCCTTTGGGTTCGCTGAATTTAGGGTTGTTGGATTGGGAATGAGATCGGAAGTGAACCCTAGATTAGTTTCCTGATAGACTATTCACGCAAATCATATTTTATTTCCCCCCAAATCTTTGAGTTCCTTTCTCGCGGACAATAAGTTATCTTCCTCTCGTGGCGACGGCGAGACTGAAGGCTGCAAATGCCGACATCCCGGTTTCAGGCAGTGACGTTCGCAACAGCATTAGGTTGCTGGTTTGTCGCCTACTACAGGGGAGAAGAGGGTGACCGGGGTTCTTTACGTCTTTTGTCACGATGTCTTGGGGTTTCATGGCGGCTTGCACCTGTTCGTGCAACAGCGTTGACGAGACGGAGGAGGGTCGTGTTGATCCTTATTCGCAAGTTCAGATCTGCAAAAGTTGAGTTACGGTGGCACTACGCCACGGTAGTCCTCATTCTCGCGACGGTAGACGCACTATTAGTGGTGGCCTTCGTTTTGTTTTTTCTGGTTTCCTGTAGGTTGAATGTGTGAGTGGGTTTGGTGGTGGTTTCTACCACCAATGGCGTCTTGCGAAAGAGGGAGAAGAGGTTTAGGTTTTCCGATTCAGATCTGGTCTTCTCTTGCTTCTGGTTGGTGTGATGGTGCTCGCACTTGGCCGCGATGTGGTTTCTGTTCCGATCTAGTTCTCTTGTAGATCTGGGGTTTGATTTTGGATGTTACGGGATGTCGGCATTCGTTGGCTGAAGGCTTCGCTATAAGGTGGCGACGGCGAGACAGAAGGCTTCGCAATGGCATTACTGCGGTGACACTAGGGTTTGCTTGCGGCGGCTAGCGTTTCACTCTTGAGGAAAATTAGGGTTTCTGTTGTTGGGGAAGATGATGTTGATGTGACAAAAACTGGCCATGTCGACATCCTATCTCATAAAAAACTTAACCCCTTTAATCCAATTTAACGGCAAGAGTCCAATTGACTCAAATTAGTATTTTTTTTAGGACTAAATTGGAAATTTTAATAAAATGGGGATCAAACTGAGAAAAACCAACAAAAATAAGTACAACTAAAGGGGTTTACCCTAATTTATAATATCAAGACGAAAATAAACTTTGCAGACTATTTTGAATGATTATTCCTCTTGAACATATTAAGTGATGAAGAACAAAATTATTTTTTTAATAGATGGTTATTGATGTGAATGATTGCTTTTTTTTTCCTAAAATTATAGTACAAAAGTTTCTCTGGTGGTGTTATGTATATTTTTTTAATGAAATTTGTTAGAGATTCTGGATTTATTAATGTAAAGAAACTAAATTGATGAGATTTAGTTAAGAGAAAAAAGTTGGGCATTACAGGAAGAACAGAGGAGAGAGAAGAAAAAATGTAGATTCCTTTGCCACGTCAGCACAGAGTTAACTCTTTTCTGCCAATTTAATGGAAGGGACTTGATTGCTACAATTTTTACTATTTTGGGACAAAATACATGCATTTATAAAAGCGGATACTAAACAAAAAAAAATCTCTCAATGTAGGGACCAAGTAAACAATTAAGCCATTTTGTTTACTTTACATTAGAGAAGCCTTGTTTGTAGAGTTCGTCATCGATAAGGATATATCGAGCGACCTTGTTCGAATTGATTGAGCTTACCATTTCCTTCTCTTCTTGCTTTTTCATGAAGGCACGTACCTCCTCCCTCCAATCTGGTTGGGTGCTGTAGTGACGGACAATACTTTTATGGTAGGCTTCGTGAAGCACTAAAGAGAGTTGTCCCTTCTCCTTATCGTTTGCCAGCTTGCATAGGGCATATGCTCATGCGCTCTCCGCTTTGGGGATGTGCCTTACCTTTTCCTCCTTGAAGCTCTTCAACAACTTAGTGGCTTTGTAGAAGTATTGTAACAGGTGATCGTCCTTAATTTGAAAATCATTGCTTGTTTGTCCTATTGTCAACTGAGAATCTTACTGACACTTGATGGTCGGTGCACCCAAGTCTTTGGCATAGGCAAGACCAACGATTAATGCTTTCTATTCAGCCTGATTGTTGTTAACCTTAAACTTCAAGATGGTCAAACTGCTTCGCAGCGATATCGTGCAGTCACTCAAGGACTACCTTAACTTTGCCTCCCTTCTTATCCGATGAGTCGTTAACGTACAACATCCAGGTTTAGGCGGGCTTACGTCTTTTTGAGGGTAGCTCTATTGCAAAATAAGCCAAGTGTTGTCCGTGCACTGAACTGCGCAACTCGAAGCGCATCCCGAATTCCAGTAACTCCGTTGGGCAAGTACGACCCTTCCTGCTAGATCAAGTTTCCTCAAGATCTTTGCCACTAGGTGATTGATGTGAATGACCACTTCATGACTTTGAAAGTACGATTTTAGTCATCGGACGACCGTTAGCAATGCTAGTGTCACCTTCTCTAACTAGGCGTAACATATCTCTGGGCCCTGCAAGACTCGGCTGGCGAAGTACACCAACTTGAACTCTAGAGTTTCTTAGATTTCTTAGATGAGTGCGGCGTTGATCGTGATGTTGAACACGGCTATTAGTTCAATCCCTTGAACCGGTCAGGCCATTACAGGTGGACTGACCAAAATTCCCTTAGCCTCTGCAAAAGCGGACTCACATTGCTCGTGCCACTTATCAGTTGTGTTCTTCTTCATAACTTTCAAGATAGGCTTTATACGTTAAACTAGGGATGAAATGTGATAGGGAGATCAACCTTCCTACAAACCATTGTATCTCCTTTAAGCTTTGGGGGCTTTTCATCTCAAGGACAATTTTTCATTTGTTTGGGTTGGCCTACATGTCGCGAGCCGTCAACATGAACCCCAAGAATTTCCCTACAGCTACCCCATTCATTTTGTCGGGTGAAGACGCATCTCATACCTACCCACTTGTCCAAAAACATCCTCTAAATCCTAGACGTGATCTTTTATCGACCGGTTACAAACAACCATGTCATCCACATTAACATCCATACACAGCTCGATCTGATGGCGAAAGACTTTGTCCATCAACCTTTGGTTGGTGGCTCTTGATTCTTAAGCCCGAACAACATCACGTCATAAATATAATTTACCTGCTCAATGATGAACATCGTCTTTTCCCTATCTAAAAGATACATGAAAATTTGGTTGTAGCGGAGGAAACATCCAAAAACTCAGCACTTGATGGTTAGATGCTCCATCTACCAAACCATCTATGCTCGGAAGAGGGTATGCGTCCTTTAAGAGGCTTTGTTGAGATCAATGAAGTATGTGCACATTCTCCACTGATCGTTCGCCTTTTTCACCATTACCACATTGACGAGCCAAATAGTTTATGTGACTTCCTGAACAAATCCAGCCTCCAAGAGCTTCTTTACTTCGACATCCATTGTCTTTCTCTTCTCCTCTTTGAATCGTCTTTTCTTCTGCGCCAATGGACATTCCTCTTTGAAGAGAGTCAACTTGTAGGACATCACACTTGGGTGAATACCCAGCATATCCGTTGTTGTCCACGTAAACAAGTCATCGTTTTCCCTAAGTGTTTCAATCAAGGCCTTTTCTTTCCATTCTTCCATATTACCTTTAATGGAGGTGGTTTGCTCTCTAGAACAAACAACCTTACCTTCCCCTGAGGTTCCATCTGATCCTTTGTGTTTGTTCGAGGGTCCAAGTCAACCATAACCACCTCTAAACGTTTGACCTTTCAGGGGGACAAAGGGCTCCACCTTTAGACTTGCCATGTAACATTCTCGGGTTGTCTTTTGGTTTGTTTATACGATGCATATGGTCCCTCGATCAGAAGGGAACTTCATCATTAGATGTGGGTTGAATAGATTACTCTTAGGCATGGTCACCCAATCAACATGTTGTACAAGGTGTTAGCCTCCACCAATAGGTATCTCATCCTTAACTCCTTGGTGTCTCGTCCCACTTTGAGGAACTTCCTCAAGTCCACATATATCTCCTTATGTCTACCTGTTCCCTTGCAATTCCCATTATTTTCTTGTTGAAGGGGATTATCAAATCCTCGGACAAGTCCAATTTTAGGACATCTTCCAATAAAGGATGTTCACGAAACTTCCCTGGTTTGATGAGCACTTTGCTAACGCTATACCAAGCGATTTTAACGGTGACTACCATAGGATTGTCATGATCTAGGTCAGGTGCATGCAAGTCCTCGTCGAAAAAAATAATAGATAATATGGATCTTGGTTTCTTGTCTACAAGGTAGTCGGTCTTCAGGTCCTTAAGATGCTTTTTACGTGTGCCTTTGCGACTCCTAAGATTGTATTTATGTAACCGCGTAATGGTTGGTCACGCCTCTGTTGCAGCTCCTTACAACATCTATAGTAGTGATCGTTCCTACGAGGAGGATGCTCAGAACTTCCCCTCCATAGGAGACTTTTTTCTGGCCACTCTACATTCACGTACTTCTGTAAATGCCTTACCTGAATCATCTCCTCTATTTTGTCACGAAGGGTAGAGCAATCCTTCATGACATGCCCAAGGTTTTGATTATATCGACAATACTTCTTTCCATCAACATTCCTCAAAGTTGGCCTTTTCTTGATAAAGGGGAGGAGGTTTGCATTGAGTACTTCTACCAAGATCCTCGTCCTAGGTGCGTTCAAGGAAGTGTACTAATTAAACTTAGGCACCAAAAAGGTCATTAGGTCTAGACATACCCCCTTCTTTCCTACCCCAACTGGTTTCTTAACATCCTTTCGCTCTCCTCTGGCAAACATCGCAGCAGCCTTCTCCTACTTCTTGCAAAAGACGTGCATGTCCTCATAAACTCGATTGTCCTCTCTGTAACTCGTCCATGGTTTTCAACAGCCTAGAACACAAAGTTGTTAAGGATCTCTTACCTGCAGAGCGATTTTGTTAAACTGTTCCAGAAGACTTTAGCAATTCATCCTTCCCTTGCTAGATACTGATTAGCGCAAGGTGTGTCAGGCTTCGAACTCGGCTAGAAGTGTGTTGTTTGCCAAAAAGAGAAATTTTCATTCTATTGAAAGAGTTAACTAACTCATTAAATAAGAAAGTACGTTGACGGCACAGGTTTTCGATACACTTACCATAAAAACGACACATATTTCACTTACCAATAATATAAAAGGCAAAATACCACGTTAAAACATCTGTGTAAAAGAAATTAAGGAAAACCAAAATAAAATGAAGAAATAAATACAACAAAAAGAACGAAGAAAGAAATCAAGGAACATAAGTAAAAACGTTTAGATCTCACAAATATCAAGGTGTAGTGACTAAAAACAGATTTTATAGCATTCAAATATATCAAGATAAACAAAAAATCTTCTCTTTTTCTTTCAATTCTTCCATTAACTCAAAAGATTTGCAAAATGTATTACAAGACCGACAATTTGACACATTGAATAATGTCGTCAACATACATTTAAACATACACACACACACATATATATATATATATATATAAAATGTACTACCATTTGACCAGTTCAATGAATGACATCAAATATCATACTATTCCTCCGTATGCAATACGCCCTTGTTGACATGAAATATTTGTTTTGATTTGACAGTCAAAGTCACCATAAGTTTTAGAAATTTTTTGTAGACGATACAGTGCATGAAACTCACTCAAATAAGTTACTAGTCTTAAATTACTATAAATTCAAATAAACCTAAGCTCTTTAAAATGTCCTTCAAATCCCTTTTTGAAGTCCAAATAAATCCACTTTCAAAGAGACTTACACCACAAGAACTAATGCCTTTTAAGGGGGACAACAATAAATCCAAAGGAAGCCTGACTTTCATACAGAAAAGGAGGCGTACATAAATTAGAAGCATTACTTCTCATGCTTCAAGCAAAGGCAAAGATAGGTCTAACTGTAAAGATCATCTTCATCAGCTCCACCAGCACTTGCAAAAGGGTCTGATGCAGCGCCAGCACCAGCACCACCAGCGCTGGCATCTGAAAACCTGAACTCGGATCCAAACCCTCTTGACTGCTGCAATGTCTGAGCAAATGCCTGGTACTTACGAATGTCAGCATCACTTACACTCCTTCGTGCATATTTCATCGACTCCTCAAAATGAGCTGCCTTGATTTCAGCTACCTCTTCCTCTTCAATATCCTCTTCCATTGCCTCAGGGTTATCTCTTTTCCTCCTCTCTCTCTCAATGTCCTGCCAAGATAATACAGTTCAGCAAATTGCCTTCAATCTGAACTCGGATAAAAACATTTTGAAAAGTGATAATATCAAATTCTTAAAAAGGCTTGTTTTGACGGTCGCATATTAATTGTAATTTATCAAAAACCGTGAGAATAATTAAACTAACACAAATTTATTATTTCTAATACTGAAAACTATTCAAAATTTCTCACATATTCTTTAATTGTCATTGCCACGGCATAGTAGCCAATAAATAACACAGAAAAAGGTGTCCTTCAAAGTATACCTTCTCAATGTTCTCCCTTATAGCATACTTGCATGCACGCTGGCAAATTTCAGTGATATCTGCACCACTGAAGCCCTGAGTATACTTGGCCAGAGCTCTAAGGTCAACATCTTTTGAAACAGGAGATTTTCTCAAACAAGCTTTAAATATCTGATGACGGGAATCCTCATCTGGGAGTGGGATATAAATCAATTGATCCAGACGGCCCGGTCGCAGAAGAGCAGGATCTATAATGTCTGGTCGATTAGTGGCCCCAATGATGAACACGGTTTTCTTTGCTGACATACCATCCATCTCTGTAAGCAATTGATTCAAAACCCTGTCAGCAGCACCACCAGCATCTCCTACGCTGCTGCCCCTCTGCAAGATTAAAAACATGCAAGTTTTAAACACAAGTGACAAGAAAAGACAATTAGAGTAGTCTTCTAACTAATCAGCAGGGATGTAAATGCAACAGTATCCTTAGATACCGGTAACTTTTGCCGATGCCATGCCATTGCTTATAGTATGGTATGGTACAAACCTGAGTTGCAATAGAGTCAAGTTCATCAAAGAATAGAACACAAGGAGCAGAACCACGAGCTTTATCAAAAATTTCCCTCACATTAGCCTCACTTTCTCCAAACCACATGGTAAGTAGTTCGGGACCTTTGACACTGATGAAGTTCGCCTGGCATTCATTGGCAATAGCCTTTGCCAAAAGGGTTTTACCACAACCCGGAGGCCCATAGAAAAGAACCCCTTTTGAAGGTGACATTCCAAACTTCTCAAATTTCTCAGGGTGTTCCACTGGATATTGAACAGTCTGAAAAAAAGAAAATTTATTAAAGCCAATATTCAAATGAGAGAAAACATGTAGAGATATATCTCAATGCAGTAGCTCAACTTACCTCTTGAAGTTCTCTCTTCACATTCTCAAGACCACCAATATCTTCCCAGCTGACGTTGGGCACTTCAACGACCTAGTCCATTAATAAACCAATGTTTGCAGATTAAAGTTTGAATAGTGTGATCACACCAGCGTCAACCAAGGAGGAAATAACAAGAGGAGAAAAAACTATGAGAAACTAGTAAAATACTTACTGTTTCTCGGAGAGCAGAAGGATTGCTTGTTCCAAGAGCAGTCTGGAAATGCTCATTTGACACTGCCATTGAGTTTAGTATCTCAGCATCAATGGACTCATCTTCCAAGTCAATGACGTCCATTTTCTCTCTGATGCATTGAAGTGCGGCTTCAGTACACAAAGCAGCCAGATCAGCACCAACATATCCGTGTGTGTCCTTAGCAATCCTTTCTAAATCAACCTGCAAATTATACATCGGACATGTTCTCATATTTCAGACATTCATATCAAACCACGACTAAAGGGAGAAAGAATTCAATCTTAAGAATTCAATCTTACATCATCAGAAAGCTTCATATTTTTTGTGTGTATACGAAGAACCTCAAGGCGACCAACCTCATCTGGAACGCCAATATCTATCTCCCGATCAAACCTACCAAACCTCCTAAGGGCAGGGTCAATGCTATTGGGACGATTTGTGGCTCCAATAACAATTACATGGGCACGTGATTTAAGACCATCCATGAGAGTCAAGAGCTGGGAAACAATTCTCCTCTCAACTTCCCCGTGAGTCTTCTCCCTCTTTGGAGCTATCGAATCTATCTCATCAATGAAGATAATAGAGGGTGCATTCTTCTCAGCTTCTTCAAATGCCTTCCTCAGATTGCTTTCACTCTCACCAGCCAATTTTGACATGATCTCAGGACCATTAATGCAGAAAAAGAAGGCTCCAGTTTCATTTGCAACAGCTCGAGCAATCAAAGTCTTACCAGACCCGGGGGGTCCATATAGCAGAATTCCTTTAGGTGGCTTAACACCAATAGATTTGAACAACTGTGGATGCCTCAATGGCAGTTCCACCAGTTCCCTAATCTGTGCCATCTGCTTTCTAACACCACCAACATCGTCATAACCAACCTCGTCTAACCGATTCTCATCTTCCCTTTTAACAGGCTCTCCCTCACAGAAGATCTCAGTATCAGGAGCAACAACACAATACTCTGCAGGATCGGTTTCAATAACCTTGAACTCTACACTTCTCATCCCACCTCTCACAAGAAACAAGTCACCTTTCCTCACTGGTCTATATGCCTCAAGGAAATAAGCTGGAAAAGTAAAACAGGACTTAATGTACATTTGAGTTAACTTATTTCTAGAAAAAATAATTACTTGATTAAGCACCGTCCTCACAAAGCTTATAACTAAAAAAAAAATACCACTCCCTCATAGTTTGCAAATATCGCAAGCCCCTTACACGCTTAGTATTCGTAACAAAAATAATGCAACACAAATGCATGTCCAGCAGGTGAGGTTCAATGAAGAGATTGGTTTCTTTAATTGTTTCGTAAGCACTACTTATTAAAACCCACTTTGATAAACTTCTCCGCAAGTCATCAGTTCTTCGTTAAAACCCTGTTTGGCTTAAATCGTGCCCTCGATTCATGCTATCTTCTTATTTAAGAGAAAAGTTCATCCACACAGAACATAAGACTAATAATTTTAAGAATGATATAAGGATTTCCAAAATATGATATAAAAAAAGAGTATGCATGTGCACTCACGCTTCAAGTAAGCATCGAAGAGATTCCCAGTAACGCCCTCAATGGTGTCATCGACGGGAAGAATGTGCACTCTCTTTCCGTACTTAACATCAGGGCATGCGTGAACGGAGACAACGTCACCGAGTCTAACCCTAAGGTTGCTCCTGACGACCTTGTTCATCCGTATCTTGGGCTCCTCACAGGTATCATCGGCAAGGGCAATACAGACAGTATCCTTTCTCTTCTTGCCCTAAAAGACAAAAAACAACACAAAATGGTTATAAAAAAATTCCACTAAAATCCAAACTGAAAACCCTTGGGTGGTTCGTTCACCTTGAGAAGAATTGTGTCTCCGCGGAAAAGCTGGAGCTTATCCATGGTATCAGGGTGGAGCGCGACGACGGAGTTGTCATCGTTTACGGCTTCGTCAACGACGAGTCGGTTGGGCGCCTTCTTGCGCTCCAAGATCGCAGTACTGAAATCTCTCTTTGTTCCCTTACTGAAGAAAGAAGAAAATAGAATGAATTAGATTTAGAATCTGTTGGAAGAGAAATTAATCGATCGAGTTCTTGAGATCTGAGGAGAAAGCAGAAGCTTACGCATCGGAGGACTCGGGTTGGTTCGCCATGGAATTGAAGAGAGTTGAAAGAGAATGGGAAAACAGAGGGATCTGAAATTGGGAACTTTGGTAGGTCGCTGGATATTTATAAAGCGGGTAATTGGGTAAGCTTCTTTTCTTCTCGCCCAAGAAGCCTGCTATATTTACTTCTGAATTTAGGTATATCGAATAATCGAATAATCGAATAATAAATAAATAGTAATAATTATAATAAATTTATTATTTAAGAATTTCGAAAGTTCTAGAATGTTTGAGGTGTTTGTTGGAACATACTAGTTATAACTACATGGTAAAAATATTATAGATATGTCCAGTTTAAAAATTCTACTTAAAAAAATGTGAATATATAATTTATCATATTTTACTAATTATTATAATAAAAGTAATTATGATTGTTAATTGATATAAAGTTTCAGATTAAAAAAACTCAACCTGTTAAATCAATTATTTATTATGTATTTGAATTAAAATAATCACAAAACTAGTATTGAGAGTAACTGTTCCAAAAATCCAAAATATATATATGACATAATTTGGAACTTTGAAATTGGTTAGTGACTGTGAAAACCAATTCAATTTAAATATATTTAACAATATATCTTTTTAATTTTTATAAAATAAATACAACTAAAATAGTTTTCATTTTATTTATAAGTTGTTTGTCACTCATTAATGGTATAGGTATAATTTAGTAGAAAAGTATTATCTTGAAGATATTGGATTCATCTAACTTTGTATAGAGGTGTAAAATATCACCTTAAATAATTCACTCGAAGAGAATTACAAAAGACATGTGAACTCTTCAACCATCGTCTTTTATCTATGAGAAATGTCATTGAAAGGATGTTTGGTGTTTTGAGAAAAAGATCTCTCATCATTGCAAGTGACACTGAACCTTATTATTGTTTGGATATAATGACAAACATTATGTTAGCTTGTTGCATCCTATACAATTTCCAACGTGGTGTGGACAATGATAACTCATTACTTGATGATGTTGAACACAAGTTGATGGAAAGGGAGATGAAACGACGTCTTCTCAAGTTCTTGAAGACTATTATATGATTAGTTGTAGCATTAGGAATGTTATAGCAAAAAAGATGAGGTGAGATTATCAAAACTCATAGATATTGTACTTCATTGGGTTGTTTGACTATGTTATTTCTAATGATAATGCATTGTTTCTATGAATATTTGAACTTAATATCATAAGGTTTTTTTGCAATTAGGTTTGACATGAATAGGACAAAGAGTGTTGCGGCGAAGTCATCCGACGAGACTAGGGAATTTATGAAATGGACTGAGGACATTGAAGAACGACTTCTACATGGAATGATAGAAGAATCGTGTATGGGAAACAAGGTGGACGATAGTTGGAGTTACAAAATATAATGTCAAAAATAGGCAAAAAGTATTGAAGGACAAATAACGTCAAAGAGCACATTATGATGTTGGAGCCAAGAATATCATATCTTATGCCCTAACTTTGGATAAATTTTACAGGATCTCATGTTAGTGAATCAGCAAAAGAAATGTGGAATGTCTTGGAGGTGACACATGAAGGTACAAATGAAGTCAAGAGGTCAAGAAAAAATATCATCATTCAAGAATAGAAAAATTTTAGAATGAAGGGTGGAGAAAGCATTTATGTTGTTTAGAAAAGGTTTACTCACCTAGTAAATCACATCCTAGCACTTTGCATAACTTTTGATAAGGAAGAACTTAACATCAAGATCCTAAAGAATCTAAACAAAACATGGAAACCCAAGGTTACAACAATATTTGAATTAAGAGACCTTACAACTCTGAATATGGTCACTTCTTTGGGAAATTAAGAGAACATTAGTTAAAATAAGGAAGAGGAATGAGAGAAAAGGCATACCATATCCTTGAAAATTGGCTGCCAAAGCTGTTGTAAAATTTGTTGTTATAAAAGTTGAATCTATAGATGATCTAGATGATGGAAATTCAGATAATAAAGCATTAAATCTTATGGTAAAAAGGTTTTCAAAATTTTTGAAATACAATAATAAATTTAACCATGCTTCTACATGAAATAGGAGAACCTTCAAAAAGCAAGAACAATCTAATCTTCCAACATGCTTTGAATGTGGTAAAATTGGTCACATCAAGCCTGTTTATCTTGTGTTCAAACTGAAGCAAAAACTGGAAGAGAAGGGTGAAGGTATCAAGTATAAGAAAAATAAAGCTTGCATCACCTAGGAAGACAATGCCTCCAATACATTTAGCGAATTCAATGAGAACATTGAGGAAGAAACAAATTTATGCTTGATGGTTGGCCTAGATCCTCTAAAAGCAGTGTAAGTAGTTTTGACTCTAATGATGATGAAAACAAATATTATCAACTATTTGATGCATTTCAGGAACTACATGAGGAAACTAAAAAACTGTAATATTCAAATAATAGGTATAAAAGGGAAAGCAGGTGGTTGGAGAATAAATTAAAACAGTTAGAGGATGAAAATGAAAATATGAAACTAGCTTAGAAACTCTAGAAAATGTTCATAAAACCTTGTCTACAATTGTAAGAAAAGTGCACCTAGTTATGAGAACCCAAAACAAATAGAAAGAATAGTATTTGATGAAAACTCTTTCTAAGTTTACTTTAGGTAGCTCCAATCTTAATGACATACTTAGTTCTCAAAGTGTACTTAACACATAGGCTATACTAGTGAAATTAATTGATTAAAATCCATAAATTTTCTTGACATAAGCAAACCTTGATCTATTACTTACTTCTACTGTTGTGAACTTTGTCATGCATAAAATTCTTGCTATTTTAAGAAATATGAGGTTCTCAAAGGAAAGTTTAAATGAGTACCTAAAGGAGCATTAAAATCATCTAACATGAAAAGACCTAAATTTAACTAGGTACCAACTTTGCCTCTTTAATTTGTTTTACGTCTTGAGGGAAAACAAATAACATGGTATCTAGATAGTGGTTGCTTAAAACACATGATTGAGGATGCAAGAAAATTCAACAAGATATCTTATAGAATCGGTGGATGTGAGGATTGAGAAAATTTAAGTAGGTTAGTGGAAGACAGGTGGCTGCAAGAGAGTGTACCGTTCGGTTTTGACGGTAGTATTTAAATGAAAATTTCAAATCACATTCCACTTTCTGCATGCACTATCTCTTCTCCAACCTTCTAAAATCTTCTTTTCTCCTCTTTCTCTCTAAACTCTCTCTCTCTAGAACCTCACACGCTCTCTTCATCTGATCAACAATCAGGTGGTGCTTGAGTTTTCCTAGTATCAAGAGCTTTCTTTCGAATCGATCAAGTGGTTGTTTGAGTTGGTAAGTTCTTCTTCTTAGAAATTATGTTTTCTGGCACATGCAAGCCAAGTTTCTGGTTGCATGTGTTTATCATATTCTTCTCTTAAAATTCTAATCACATTTCTGGTCTTGTGGTTGGTCTATTTTCATCAATCGGTGAACCTTAGGTTTCTAAGATTGTTGGTGGTGAGCGAGTTTCTGCAACTGAGAGTTTTCTGTCCAGTTAAGAGGTAAGGGAAGCTAGTTAATTTAATTATGATTTACTATGTATGAAAATGTTGTTTGATGATTATGCATGTGTGCGAAAGTGAATGAATTGGTATTCGACATTGTTGAATGTGTGCATATGTAGATAATTTGATGTTGGCTTGATTTCTGTGTATTACCGAAACCTGTGAACTGGTTGAGTAGTTCTACAGAGTTATGTAGAAAGTCGAGCGCTCGTTGTTGAACACTCGGTCATGTTAATTAATTGGGCTTAGTGGTAATTCGATTTCGTAGTGATATTTTGTCTTAGTGTTGTTCGGTTAATATTGACGTTCAGTTTTAAAAATATTGTTCTTGATAGTGTTCGGTCATGTACTATTCTTGATAGCGTTCGGTCATGTACTATTCTTGGTAGCGTTCGGTCATGTACTGTTCTTGGTAGCGTTCGGTCATGTACTGTTCTTGGTAGCGTTTGTTATTAGTAGTATTATGTATTAGTGTTCGGTTTTGGTAGTAATCGATGGATTATAACGTTCGGTCATACACTAGTATTTGGTAGTCATAGTGATTGACCTGCTCAGTCATATGCTGATTGGCAGCTCGGCCATGTTCAGGTACTCGGTCATTAACTGGGTTTGGTCTTTTTAGTCTTACCCGTTTATGACCGTTCGACTTTAGGTGTGTGGATGGTTTCTTGTTAATCGCTCGGTCGTGTACTAGCAGTTATGCTAGTGTTAGCGCTCAGTCGTGTACTAGCAATTATGCTAGTGTTAGCGATCGGTCTTATACTGACAGTAATGCTATTGTTAGCGCTCAGTCTCGTACTAGTGCTCGTTCTTGGTAGTGTTCGGTTTTGTCTTAAATAGTGAGTTTTCGTTCAGTCATACTCAAGGGTTGTGTCGTTGTCGTTCGGTTTTCTTCTATGAATGATTATTTGGATTTTAAATGCTAATTTCACTGTTTGACTATGATTGCTTGAGATAGAATTATTGATATATTGTGTATGAGAAATTTCATTGATATTCCAATAAGGCATATGTTTCATGAAATGTGAAAGAGAATTCCAAGGAGGAATGTCTCAGTGAAAAGTGTATTGAAGTGGTAAAGTATGAATATGGACAGTGAAATTCACGGAGTTCATCATGATATTCTGATGATTACCAATTCTCAAGTAGAGATGAGTAATGCATTGTGTGAGAATGGCAGGAGGTCTTAGCCCATAGGTTATTGGGTGAGTTATAACAAACTAACCTCGGGTGGCAGCTGATGATTTTCCAGTTACTACACCACCCGAGTGCATGAACGACCTCAAGCTACATATTCATACAATTCGAATGGTCAAGTCAGGTGTTCGTTTTATGCATGAAGTATAGTGTTCATTTTGTATATGCTTACATGTATTTTTTTTGGTATGTTGTAGTGTTCGGTTCTGCATTGTTTGTACTTGTACGAAATGTATGTATGTTTGCACAATTAAATTACATTAGCTTATCCTTATTTTCTGTTTTGTCCATGTTTCCGTTCGATTTTCTCTTGCGATGATCATCCTTTTGGGTGTGAGCAGAGGGGGGGAGGAGTGTACGTTGGAGCAGGAGTTGGACGACGAGAATCCTGTTGTTTAAATTATGACCGTTTGATCATATTATTGTCTATAGTTTTGGGTGAATCGTTCGATCACATTAATATGTCTGTATATTCTGGTCGGTTTTGTGTATAGTTTTGTAGTAGTATAGGAATTGTATAAAGGTTTAAATTTTATGGTTATTTTGTAATAATTGTAAGGTTAATTTTATTTTCCAGTAACTGTTCTATCATATTATTAGATGATGACACCTGTATATAGTTTTATGCTATATTTTTGGGATGTTACCGTGGACATGCCATATATGGTGACAACAATAAAGGTAAAATTATGGGTACCAAGGTAAAAACCTCCTTCGCGGTTGAGATCAAAGATGTATTACTAATTGAATAACTTAAACATAATCTCCTTAATATCAATCATTTATGTGACAAGGTCTTAAAGGTAACATTTCAAGTTAATCATTGTCTAATATGTTTTGCATCTTCAAATGAGCTAATCTTCATTGGAAAAAGATTTCAAAATATATATTGATTTTGAAAACACCTCTTTTGACTCCAGTGTATGCTTACTTGCTAAAAATAATGAACCATGAATTTGGTATAAGAGACTACCTTATATTTATATGTCACACCTAAATAAACTTGTTTCAAAGAATCTAGTCATTAGATTTACTAAAATTAAATTTAAACAAGATAGATTATGTGATGCTTACCAAAAAGGGAAACAGGTAAAAATATCATTCAAGTCAAAACATGTGGAAATTTTTATGCACTTGTTTTATTTTATGACTTTTCAAGATTTACCTTAACATTCTTCATCTCATTAAAGAGTGATGCCTTTAAAGTTTTCAAGAAATGTTTCATTGTCATTCATAGTGAAAAGAATTTGAAAATTAAATCAATTATAAGTGATCATAGGGTGAATTTCAAAATGTGAGTTTTGAAACCTTTTGTGAAAAATATTTGTCATAATTTATCAGTTCTTAGGACACCAAGAAAAGAACTTTTTGTCAAAATATTTTTGGATAGATACAGTGTGCATTGCATGTTATGTACTCAACAGAATCTTAATAAAATCATTTTGAAACTCACACCCTATGAACTCTTCAAAAGAAGGAAACCAAGTATATCACACCTTAAAGCTTTTTGGTGCAAGTGGTTTGTACTAAACAATACCAAATCTAACCTTAGAAAAATTGACTCTAAAACTGATGAAGACATCTTCCTAGGTTACTCATTGACTAGCAAAGCTTATAGAGTATATAATGAAATAACATTATCTGTTGAAGAATCCATTCATGTTGCATTTGATGAATATATTGATAACACGACTAACATACCTACACCAAGAACTAGTGCAGACCTTGATGAAGCAGGTGCAAATTTAACAAAGGAATATCAAGAAATCCATGTGAAAAAACAACCTAAATACAAGCCACAACCACTCAACTAAATTACCAAAGACTAAACTGTTATAAGAAATGTCATTGGAAAATGTTATAGGAGATGTGTGTTCAGGGAATCTCCACTAGGAGAAAGCTAAGTCAGTTATGCTTGGATGTTGCCTTTGTGTCTCATACAAAGCCAAAGTTAGTGAAAGATGCATTAAAAGATGAGAATTGGTTCCTAGGAATGCAGGACAAACTAAATCAATTCAAGAGAAATAAAGTTTGGAAACTTGTTCCAAGGAATCATGCTCACCAAGTTATTAGAACTAAGTGGAGTTTCAAAAATAAGCTAGATGACTCTAGCTCCATCACAAAAAAAAAGTCTAATTAATGGCAAAATGTTATGGTCAAGAAGAAGAAATTGATTATGATGAAACCTATGCACTAATAGCAAAACTAGAGGCCATTAAAATTTTGTTAGCTATTACATCTATGCTAAATTTCAAGCTTTTTCAAATGGATGTAAAAAGTGTCTTCTTGAATGCATTCATTAATGAAGAAGTCTATGTAGGAGAACCTTCAGGCTTCAAAAACTTTGAATTCCCATATCACATATTCAAGTTAAAGGAAACTCTATATGAATTGAAGCAAACACTCAAATCATGATATGAAATGTTAAGTCAATTTCTAATAAATGGTAGTTTTTAAAGAGGTAAAATTGACTCTACATTTTTTTATTAGAAAAACATGAAATGATATACTGTCTGTACAAATATATGTACATGACATCATTTTTGGTTCCACTAATATGCATGCAAGAAGAATTTAAAATATCTATGATGAAATGACTAAATTTCAAACTTAGATTACGAATTAAATAAAAAAATCTTCAAACATCTATCAAAATACTGCACTCAACTATTGAGAAAATTTCAAATGGATAGCTACAAAGACTTGTCAACTCTAATGGTTACAAACTGCTATTTAGACACTAATAAAGCTGAAAAGAATGTTAACCAAACAAAATATACAAACATGATTTGATCGCTTCTATACTTGATTGTCATCCCAACATTATGTATAATGTGTACTAGGTTTTAATTATGTTCTAAAGAATTCACATCTAACTTATATTAAGACAATTTTGAAATATCTAAAAAGCAACCAAAACTTTATACTTATGATAGATATCCTAGAGGTGCTAACATTTTATTAGTTGAGTATAATAATTCAGATTTTGGGAACAGTAAAACAGATAGGAAAGACATGTAAAACAACATGAAGCTGCCTCCAAGATAAGCAGATATAGGACCCTCAAAACGTCGTGGAGGAAAAAAGTGTTAAAAGATCTTGCCACACACCATTCAGATGTTGTGTCATTGGTACAAAAGGCACGGGCGTCACTACAAATTGATGCAACACCTCATGGGGACAAAAAATTGGTTTGGGTGAAGTGTGCATAGTGCATTTAATAACACTATGGAGTTGATCATCACTCTTTATCAATTGTAATTTTTAGTGGGAACCAATTCAACAGTATTAAGATGGGATTTGTAGCCCAACCCACTTGCCCATAACTCAATTTTAGACGAGGGGAATAGTTACACCCATGCATTTTCTCAATAATAACAAAATGGTTAGAAAAGATGAAAGAATTTGTTCCACTGGATGATGTGGTAATGGAAGACATTTATTTTTTAGAAAATTGTATGAAAAAATAAAAAAATATAAATTGAGGAGGAAAAGTAGATCAGTGCAGCATGATCTCAACCCTTTGTTTGTCGAAGATAATGGTGGTTGTTGGAATGTTGCCAGAAAACTAGCCGGAGGCAGTGCCAATACAGTGAAAGAAAAAATGGGAGAAAATTTTACAAAAAAATCCTCTCCGTACCTCACTTTCCTCAACTACAACTCTAGATCTCCGAGCATCATGCTCTCCTTAGTTACACTACTTATTTCATTAGGCAGTTATCTACCCCTGTAAAATTATATTCATTCTCCTTTATCTTTTACATATCTATCCTGAGATAGACCATACCCTTTTAATAAGTGGTCTGCTATCAGTTAAATGCAGAAAGGGGAAAAGAAAAAGAAAGAGAATGCTTTTATTAGCAAGGACTGACACATAACACGATTAAAAAAGCTCAAATGACCAATTGTTCTTTTCCATGCTTGTATAAAGATACCAGCAAAAACAATCATTGTGTTACAGAAGGTGCCTTTGTCGAGTGGCTCAACAAATAAGTAACATGGGCATAGAAACAAGAAACTAAAACAAGCATCACTTCGAAAAGAATCCAGTACTATGAATCATGTGAAAAGGTTACATTAAAATGCTGTTCTGTAGCATCATATAATATATTATACTATGCTATAAATGATGATGTTCCAATTCAGTAAATGTGGTGGCTGTACCCATAATTCAAGTAGAACTTTAACTTATATGGTGAGAACAAGAGCAGTAGCTCTCCTAGGCATGGAGCCATAGACACACAGATGACAGTAGCAACTTATCACGATGCAGATATCAGCAGCAATGTAAACAGTGCAGGTTATCAGCAGAAGCGATAGGACAGAAATAGTAATTATTACCATTAGAAAATGTAGAATCTGAGTCAAAACATGAAATACTGAAATCATCCAAACGACAAAGGGGGAAAGCTTACTTCATTTCATGTTTACAAATGTTACCTTTCTCAGACACACATATTATAACTTTCCCACACACATCTCTACTGCAATTCCAATATTTATATTAGACTTTTCTCTAGAAAAAAGGTAATCATTGAAGACTTGAAGCAGCCACACCATGAAAAATTTCCAGAATATTCCTTATTTTTTATCTAACAATTTAAAATAAAAACTCGGGGATAAAAAGGCACCCTTCTTTGTATTCCTTTGAAAAGAATGCATTACCAACCATATAATCACCACAGATCAAAGAAACCAGGTAGAAAAAGTCTATTCTCTGAAGGCAACGGTTACAACCATGGTTGTCAAACTCAATAGTTTGTAGTTGTTCCCTAAACTCGACTTTTAAATTTACAAGAATTTCCTTCACATAAAAAGTTATTAAGACACATAGAAATAACATAATAATTCAAGATTTTAATTTTATAATAATGAAAATAATAAATCTCAACAATTTTACTTCTAGTTTTAGCAACTGAGGAGGCAGCTGAATTGTCTTTAATTGAGTGTGATCCTGTCTCACTTGCAGACATGTAATAAAATATTAATATAAAACAATATAGGAATTAGTGTGAATAAAAATTTCAATTTCAGAATCTATATATATATATATACACACACACACACACACAAACACTCACATATATAGAATCGGCAAATTGGGGCAGTGAAAGACATAGACTTGACACCCATATGAAGTATGCAAATTTAGGGTAGTGAAAAATAGAACACATATGAATCATATGATAGAATAAGAAGTATGTAAATGTAATAGAAAACTTGAAATAATGAAGTTGCAAAAAGACTGAGTGAGAGATGTTAAGAAATCTACGATCAACTCAAGAGAATAAAGTTGTCAGTATGTATAGCAAAGCTTGAAATTGAGTCTTCTTCAACAGAAGAGGAAAACTTTGAAACCACAAACAGAAATAAAAAAGAATAAGTCTTCTACCCACAATCACAAAGAACACCAGCTGTTGTGAAGAGAAACCAGTCGATAAATAACAATGTTGCCATGTGGAAGATAAATTTTGAAGAATAGCTATGCTTAGTAACTGCAATTAGAGGAATAACAGACGGAAGCTGCAATTCAAGATCCCTAATCTTTCTTCCATTTTTGGGACCCAAAACAACAAGGTAGGTGTTTTTATTGTAAGAATATGCAACCGAACTCACCCCACTCGGACCTAAATTCAGCACTCGAACCTGAACTCATGTGTTTGTCCGAGTCAATGTGATCCTTCTACGAGTTTACCAAATTGAGTTTGCTTGTGAGATGACTCAAACCAAGGTTCTGGGATTGTAAAATCACCTGAGTGTACTACTTAACTCGCAATCTTTATTACCATGATTATATCAACTGAGTGGTGCCTAAAAAAATAACTGTTATTATATCATTACAATACTATCACTGCATAGAAAATTCAGTGTATTGATTCAATTGAATTTGGTGAGTAAAGTACAATATGAGAAGCGGACAGAAGAGCTTTATGTTCAAAAATCCATTAACAAATTACAGCTACACTATCAAGAAAAGAAACAAATTCAACTGCTCTAAAAACATGTTAAGAATGATTCTACAAAGTCACAAAGTCCTCACCAAAGCATCGCAAGCCCTTAATTTCCGATCCTCTCTCAGCCCTCTTTAACGCAAATCAACCACACGCCCAAGTCCGTAAATACACTAATCAATCTACAACAGAGTGAGTTCCTGCGGGTTCTCCATAGACTGTTTGAGAATATACTCAGCCCTCCTTTTCTTATCATCCCTCTCATCTTCTCTCCCAACCAATGCCACCGTCCGTGACGCATCCTTATTCCGAATTCTCATATCCAAAGACTCCCCAATGAACTTTTTCCCAGTCTTAAACTTAAAATGCACAGTAGGTCTCACAACAGGAAGCTCACTTCTGTCTCTCTCCACCAATCCATCATCTTCATCACCACCCAACCCTCCACTCCCAAGCATCTCAATTGCCGGAGCAAACGCATCCAACACCGAAACACGGTTCCTGTCACCAACATTACCCTCATCCAAAACTGAAACCTTAACAACCGGAGCGACATCTTTATCAACATCCTTATGGTCATCACCAACGCCTTGAGTTTCCAAAACAGTACTATCTGGCGAAGCTGATGTTCTTGCTTTAGCTTCCGTTGACCCATTTCGCAACAACAACCGTTTCTGCAAACTCAACAACGACCTCTCTGCCTTCCTACGCTGCCTAGCTTGTTCAATTTTATCTTCACGAGGATCAGAAACCCTCTCATCCCACACTGGAGTGTGAATATACGTATGGGGATCTGGCAAAGCCGGTAACCACGCGGGAATATGCTTCGACGGTGGAGTCTCCCCCATCTGATCAAAACTCGGAATGCGACGTCGTTCCTGAACGACCGGAAACCGAGGAATCGGCTGAGCGAACGGAACCTCGTCCGCCGATTCCACGAAACTCACGATATCTCTGACTCCACCGGGGCTGGAGAAGGCTCGCGGCGCTCCCAGGTCCTCGAAGCCGCGAATCGCGTCGAAGACGGTGCACTGTGATCGGCCGGCGTGGTTCGCATGGGACTCCGCGGTTCTGCCTAGGTCGAGGAGGTAGCGGATTGCGACGTCGGCGAAGGCGTCCAGCGCAGAGGAGGTGGCGCCGTGGAACCCAGCGGCGTTGCAGAGCTGCGCCACCGCGAGACGTGCTGCGGCTCGGCCGTAGTCGTCCGGCGCGGCTCTTCCTCCGCCGTTGGTCATGGTTGGTCGGGGGCGCAATTAGGGTTTCCACGCGCGGCATTGTTCGCGTTCCATGGGGTTTGAATCTTTGACACGCTGCAATTGAAGAATGCCTCGTTTGGGAAAGCAGTATAAAGAGATGAAAGAGTTAAAGAAAGGAACAAAAACCTAGTGTGATTTATAGACCTTGCAAAGAGAAGGGTGAGGGTGGTGGTGGTGGTGGTGATTGAGTGTGTTGGAGCAATGAAACTGAAGGTTAGTCCGATAATGAATGAAAAGATGATTGGGTCGAAGATTAAGAAGTTGGAGTGAGAATTGTGGAAGGAATGAGAATTCAAAGAATAGAGGGATCAAATGAAATGGAAGAATATGAACGGTAAAGAAGGGAGCTGGGAAAGGTTTATATTATATATAGAGAAGTGAGCTAGTTTTTTGGTCAATCAAAGCCACAGGAACTACTAGGAGCTTTTGCCCACGCATTTTCAATTCTTTCTTTGTACATATAGATTACGAATGTGGGTATCACTTCTCTGTATCAGCTGTTTACAATTCAATAACTATTTTCTTACTTTTTTTATATCAAATATAAAAAATATATAATTAAATAAGTATCAAATTAAAACACTAGATAATAACTAAATAAAAGTTAAAATAGCTATTGAATTGTAAACTTCTTCGATAATAAAAAATAATAAAATTATTACCATTATTATAATTATGAAATTAAAATGATTTTTGTAATTTTATTATAATTAATTTT
The DNA here is from genome assembly GCF_016808095.1 of Vigna angularis. Classification (NCBI taxonomy): domain Eukaryota; kingdom Viridiplantae; phylum Streptophyta; class Magnoliopsida; order Fabales; family Fabaceae; genus Vigna; species Vigna angularis. The sequence goes on from NC_068972.1 coordinate 17,776,064, forward strand.
TTTATTTTATAATTCAAACGCATTTCTAAGTTAACATTCAAGCAAAAATGTGTTAAATGGTGTAAACAACTCAAATACTATCATGAAACGTACTTAAAACATCAAATAAACCTAACAAAATTTAGTTAAAAAGACTAAATTCACACATTTCTAAAGTTTGAAGACTAAATTACACCAAAAGTTTTCAAGAAAGACTAATTCCAATTTTCAGTGAAAGTTAAGAGATAAAAACATATTTAACCCTTAAAAATATTAAGTTTAAAGAAATGGTTAAATAAAAAAATGTTAGATTTAAAAAATTAGTCACACTATAAAATTGTCAACACCTTCTTTTGACACATAAACGAATTTTTTTATACGCACCAACAACTTAGACATACTAAGTAAGAGTTTTTCCTTCTTCAAGCATCGAAACCACAATTTTTCTTAAACACTCAGAGTTTTTCCAAACTATACTCTTGCTCTGTAATAGTTTAAGTAGCCTTTAAAGAACTTTGAAACACTATTTATAGGTCGGGGTTCAAGCTAGGTCAAAAGCTTAAAAGACAGCTCCCAACTACCATTGATAATTGATTATCCCAAGTAATAATTAATTATCCCAAACCGTTATAAAATATTTTCTTTATGATAATCGATTATCCCAAGTGATAATCGATTGAGATAATTGATTATATGTGAACCTTGGTAATTCTTGCTTTCGGCGATAATTAATTATCTCAAGTGATAATCGATTATAATTGATTATCGATTATCTAAGAATTAAAGTGTTTTCTGATGTTTCTTGTGATAATCGATTAGCCCAAGTGATAATCGATTATTCCAGTAAACATTCTAAACTAAAAAGGTAGATACAAGACTTCTTTATATTACATCAAATGACTAAAACTATTACGATCTAAATTACAGTAAAAAGCTTTAACATAAATCCATCCAGACATGTAAATGGTTCTTCAAATCTTTGAGTACTTCACCATCAAAATCTTTCCAAGCTTTGATCCATCTTATTGGTAATAATCTTCGCTATTTTTATGATGATAAAAAAAATTAAAAGGCTTTTCGTTAATACTTGCGTGTTTCCACTTAAACAAAGCCAATAACATAAGTGTAATAAAATCACCCAAAAACATGAGTTGTAACATGTTTCTCCCCCTTTTTTTTTATCATAAACAAAGAGAATTGAGAGACTCCCCCTAAAGAGGATCTCCCCTTAATATGGCAAATATTGATAAAGAGACAATTAGAGACAATTTATTGATCATGAAGCAAAGGTACATGTTGTAGAATTCATCACAAGGGGAATCATCATATTCTTCATCTAAATGACACTCAATATTTGTTAGCCTATTATCCAAATAAAAAATGAGGTCACATAGATGGTCATGTTGAGTCACTTGAAGACCAAGTAACTCTTGATGTCTTAATTGTTGAAGATTACACATCTCTTTCATTCTTATTATTAGATTGGCAATATGTTCTTCCCTATAGGAAGAGCTTGTAGGAGCATGTGAAGGATGAAATACTTGAAAAATACTAGAAGGGGGGTTGAATAGTGTTGATGAATTTTTTTTTTTGCAACCCTTCTAATATAGCACGTTCGTTGAGTACGAGATTTATCAAGTAATTGTTAAACGCTCGACTATACAAGTGATTATGAACGGTAACTTCGTTTACATGTTATTCAAAATATACACTATAGCGTTTGTAAGAACTTCCTTCGCTAAAGAACAATCATTTAGTATGAGAAGTTTCTTGTATGTAAAACTAAAGTGCAACTGCAGGTTTTATAAAAGAAGCGTTTAGGCAAAGTAAACAATAAATGCATAAATATTTTTATACTAGTTCACTCCAACTAAGCTATGTCTAGTCTCTTTTATCTACAAAGGGTTCCACTATAATCTTCAACAAGATTACAACTAAGTATTCTTACCACTTTTGTTATCCCTAGGCACTCCTGGTACCCACGATACGCTGCCTAGTTGAGTTTCACTCACTCGTGATTGTGCAATATTCTTCATCACTCTTGGTATTCCTAGTCAACGAATAATCTTTTGTTATCCTAGACTAGTTGAGTATTCACACCACTCTTGGTACTAGATCCTGGTATCCTCTGATACGCTGCCTAGATTTTCTTAACTCCTCAGAGTTTCAACAAGTGTTTTAATTCTCTTCAGAATTGCAATCAACAATTGCTTACAAATCGTTTAGATTATTACTCTCATAAAGAGGATATATGTTCAATACAATACAGTTTATAAACTCGCTAGATGTTTCTCTTTTCTCTCTTTTTTCAACAGTAAGCAAATATTACAATGATGCTCGAGAGTCTTGCTTGACTTTTCTTTTTCTCTAATCAAATATTTTCTTTTTGCTTGAGCTTCTTTATGCTTCTCTTTTATATACTTTTCGTAGGATTGATATTTACGTTGAAAGTTATCTTCTTGGGTTATCCTTTCGATTCTTCCTTTGAATGGCCTTCTATTTAAAGGCTCTTTGAAAATATATATGTTAGTATGAGCTCTTAGCCTTGATTCTTGTGTCTTCTTTGTCTTGCGTGTGAAACACTCGTTGGTTAAAGTCAACTTGTCAGAGCATACTTGCTTTTCTAGTACTTTGGTTAATGTAGGTTGTACTTTCTTTCAAACACTTTTTCTTATGAAGAGAACATTTCGTGAATGTCTGTAACGTCCACTTCAGATATATTTCAAATAGAATAGTGGATGCGTGTATAGAATATAGTAGATTGTGCATGCAACAAAATATGTCTTATCTCTTATTACTTTTGTTATTTTTGAACTTTACACATTTAATGACATTTAATGCTTGTTCAGAACAATAAAACGTTTTTTACATTTTCTATTGTTGAGGTAACGTTTATTATTTAAGTTTTTCTTAAAGATATCATTCATTGAGTAGGAACTTCATCGTTGGATGAAGTAAAGAGTTTAACTTATGGTATTGTCTAGTTGGAATACTTTTTAGGATAATTCCTTTTTAGAGCAAGAGTGTTTATCATGTTTCTTCTTTTATAAGTTTTCAATCTTTGTTTAAGGCTTTTAAAGGGTTTAGTCAAAGACATTGTCTCAACACCTTTTTGCTTATTAAGAGTTCAACTGAATATCATTGGGTACAATATAACTTACATATTTAGCATAACTCTCTTTAGACGCTTTGACTTGTAAGTCGTTTAACATTGTGTCTGGAAGCTTTTAACTTAGTTGTTTTCCTAAGACTTTTTTGTGTTGATGGATGATTTATTTTAGCATTTGTGTTTCTACCTATCTTATTGTAAGTAAAGAGAATTTAATTGTAAGTAATTTAAATATTGTGTATTTAATTTATTAAAATTTCAATTTTTTTTATTCAAATATAAGATAAAATACTATATCTATAAATTAATTTTTGAATTTTTAAAATAATTTGAAATATAGTTTCGAAATAATAAATTAATTAGTACTTATGGAATGATAACTTATGTACATCCAGCCTTTTCTTATTATTGTAAATTTTTTTGTTAAAGAAAATATTTAATTAAAATATTATTAAATTAGAAAATAATTTTTACAAAAAATTAATTATAAAAGTCAATATGTTATTATTTTATTACAAGTAATTTTTTATTATGTAGATGATTTTTTTATTAGGAGTAGTTATATGAATTTAACAAAATAGTTACTAAAAAGTAAAATTGAAAAAAAAATTATGTGAAGTTAAATAGAAAATATTTTTATTAATGATATAAATAATATATGTTAAAATAAAAAATATTATTAAATTATAAGATATTTTTTATATAAAAGAAATTCTAAAAATAAATAATTTTTTTAATTATAAGTATTTTTTAATTGTGTCGGTGATGTTTTATAATGTCTACTCTTTTTAAACATATTGGCTACCTAATTGAATAATTTATTTTCATTTCAAAATAATTAAATAATCTAACAATAATTAAATTATATATTTTTTAATATAATAAAAATGTGAAGACACATGAAAATGTATTTGTTTTCATTAGTAATATTATTATAAAGTTAGAAAAATAAAATTAAACATAAATTTATACCTTTATAAACTTAAAATATAATTAAAATAATGTATGTTAACTGAAGCGGGTGTGATTATATATAGAAAAAAAAATGATAAATATTTTAAATTGTAATTCGGTTTTTAATTGAATTTTATAGTTTACTTGAACCGATCTCTCTTACACAAAGTTGGGTCCAATTTTCAAAGAGTATTTCATTCTACACCTACAAGATCTCATCTTGCATTTTTAAAAATTACATTTTTAACTTTCTAACATCTCATCCTACACTTCCAACTTTTCCAAAATTTTTATTTCAACTTTAATAAATATTTTTTCATTTTCTTTTCTTTCTTATTAAAAGCATTCTTCACCACTTTAATAATAATTTAATTTAATTTAAAATTTAAATATTATTTAATATAATTTAATATTTTAATAATTATTAAAATATAATTTATATTATGATAATAGTTATATTAAAAACTTAAAAATAAAATAATAAAAATAAAAATAATAAAAATAAATAATAATAATAAATTTGATTTAATATATTTAAATATATTAAAATATTAAATTAAATTAAATAATTATTAAATTTTAATTAAAAACCAAAATTTTAAAAACTTCAGATATTAAAATCCATAAAATATGCTAAGACTTTTGCTTTTTGTTTAAAATTTAACAAATATTAAATTTAAACAAAAATTATAATATTATTTATTATATTTTTATATTTTAATAATTATTAACATATGATTTATATTTTTATAATAGTTTTACTAAAATAATTAAAATAATAATAACTAAAATAAAAATAATAATAATAAAAATAACATTTCATCATGTATTTAAATATATTAAATTGTATTAAAATATTAAATTAAATTCAATAATTATTAAAGTTTAAAAGTAATGTTTCGGATATCTATATCCGATGAATAATTGTTTTCAAAAATTTATTTTTTATTTAAAATTTAATAATTATTTAATTTAATTTAATATTTTAATATAATTTAAATGTATTTCAATATTTTATTTAATATAATTTTATTTGATTTTAAATAAATAATTGTTTCTAAAATTTTATCTTTTATTTAAGTTTTAATAATTATTTAATTTATTTTAGTATTTTAATATATTGAAATATATTAAATATTTTATTTAATATAATTTTATTTTTATTGTTATTGTTTTATTTTTATATTTTTAATATAACTAATATTATAATATAAATGATATTTTAATAATTATTCAAATATAAAATTATATTAAATAATATTTGAATTTTAAATTTAATTATTATAAAGGTGGTATAAAGTGTTTTTAATAAGAAAAAGCGAAAAATAAAAATGTATTTTTTAAAGTTAAAAGTGAAATTTTGAAAACGTGCAAAATAAAGATGAAATATTAAAAGGTTAAAAATAAAATTTTAAAAAATTAAGATGAGATAAGATGAGATATTGGAGGTGTAGGAAGAAATATTCGTTTTCAAAACAGAAGCCCAAGAAAGAAATTGTGGCACTAATATCACAGCAAAAACATGAAACGACGTCGTGAGCAAATTTATGTATGAATAAGAGTGGTTTACATTGAGAGAAGGGGATAAGAGTGGAGCTCTGAAAACTCAGAGAGAAGCAAAGCAGAGAAAGGAGAGAAGAAGAATGGAAAAGTACTTCGGAAACGCTTATCGCGGTGACCCGGGCGTGCCCCATGCGGACCCGGATCGGTTTGTCAACATTTGGATTGGATCCGCTGCCTTCTCTGTTCTCACATACTTCAATCCCTATATGTGGACGCTTTCTAATCAGTTCAAGTACCATTTTCTTTTCGTCTTCTCTTTTTGTGTTCTTTTCTGTTATTTCAAACTTCGAGTATAGACGTCACAGTACGATTGAATTGAACTTTGTTTAGGTAATGCTTAGATTATCTTTTTTGTTTACTGAATTGTTTTGCTAGGGATTACTCTTCAGACCACAGTCAATACTCTATAGTGTGACTGTAATCAGTTATAGTTATAACTTATTATATATGTTATTGATTATTGAAATAGTTTATTTCTTACCGTTATTCCAAATAAGACCCTTGGTATTCAATGTATATTGGGTGCATTGTTTAATCATATGCAAAAATAACAATTAAGGAGTTTTATAGTCCCTTCACAATGTATGTGTCACTTGTATTTACGCCCAAGAATTTCTAGTGATTTGTGTTTGTTTGGATGAACTTCACCATAAACAATTCTAAAGAAAAATATAAGAAAGAAAAAATCAAAGTGACTTTTTCTTAAATTAAAATTAGATTGTGCATAAGTTAAGAATAAATTTTAGAGAAACTATGTGAGAAAGTTTCTACGAATTACCATGTGCATAAACTAATTTTAGCTTGTAGAGAAGCCAATTTTAATTTTTCTTCTATGGAGAAATTCATCCAAACAGGCCTCAGTCTGATGGTATTCTGTTGGGCTTACCTATTGGATGGAGTGGCTTGCAATGGACTGTAGGTTTATCTTTTACACACAAAAGTTAGGTCTTCTAGTCGTGTTTTCATGTTTGTTTTGGTTGTATGTATGTGTACAGGAAGGTGTGAAGGCTCACTGTCCTATATGATTCATTTTTCTTTCTTTTCCTCCATTCCAATCTAAACCTGATGACTTTGAAAGAGGTATGGAGGGAGTTCTTTATTCTAGGTTTGAATACAGCCATGAAGGAAGAATGTCATTTTCATATCTCATACAAAAACGAGTTAAATGGTGAAAATAGACAACTGAAATATATTCTATTCTCCTCCTAAAGTTTCAAGAAAAAGTGAACAAGATAAAAGGGACTCATCTATTTCTGTACGCATTTGTGGGATATTGAAGCATAGCTATTGTTTGCTTTAAGGTTGACTTGGTTTTCTTCCCGGGATTTTCCCCCATATCCTGATTATGATAGTTGAGTAGAATTGACATTCTGCATGCACCATTTCTCATCTTTAACTATTTATTATTTAATCTTTTGAAGCTTCTTTTTCGGCATCAATTCATTTAAATTACTTAGTCTATGATCGTTTAATGTACAGCTGGCATGATAAAGCATTTTTATTCGAGCAATATCACTGGAAACAGGCAAGGAAGAAGAATCAGCCATATGAGTTCTTGGTATGCTAGTTTACCGAATGTTTCTTGAGAGGTTTAGCTGAGCAGAGCTGATACTTTTGTTTACTTTGTGCTTTATTTAATATGAGGAATTAATTATCTGTTAAAAAAATTGTGTTGATGCAGTGGAACAAGACTTGGGATAAGGTCCACCGAGAACATTACTACTACAACTGGCCTGTTTACTTTCCTTAGGCCCCTTCTGTTTTATTTCTTACAGACTTTGTCCTATCTTTATTTTGTTTGCAACCCTGGATAAAATTTACGTCCCCCTCCCCCACTCCAATGCTTTTCTCTCATGACTTCACTTTTCTTGTGTTCAGTCCTCTTTTTTAATAACTACATGATTATTCGAATTACAAACTATCGAGATAAGTAACTGTATTCAATTGTTGTGAGCATGTTCTGTTGACCTCCTACAGGGTTTTATAGAAGCTACTTATACACAACTTTGGGGATGATAATCTTTTTAGTCTTTGGGGGTTTATAGAAGCTACTTATACTTATACACTACTTATACACTGCATGGCTGTTAAGCATCATTGAACTACAGTCAGTGTAGTGTATATTTCCCGTCAGTTTAAGATACTATCTGGGGAGTTCTGCATAATATACTTCTGTAAACAAGTAAAAAAGTTGAAGGGTGAGATGCTATTAACTCCAAGGGGACATCTTCTGCATTTGCTAAACTTATGGATGGTTGAGTCCTAAAGAAAATAATCTGATTCCGTATGGAGACAATGGCGATAAGTTATTTTAGTCTTAAATATTTTACTTGTCCATAGATTTCAATTGTGTCTGATAAGTGATTACACCCTTTTCAGTTCTATTTATCTATCAATAAGAATAAATCTGGTATCCCGAATAAAGTAATCAAAACAGATTACGAATCAAATTCAATTGAATATTATCTAGTGCGAAAAATAGGTTTTTAGACGTGGAAGAATGATTTCCAAACCTTTTCAAGTTACTGGATCAATTCTTTCAGAAGAAAAAGTCACTGGAGCAATTAATTCATTTTTTGAATCTCTTGCAGATTATTTGAGATTTAATTGTGCAAACTTGGTTTTGAATTAAATTGCACTTTTAAAAGTTCAGGAAACAAGTTTTAATGCATATTTAGCGTTTTAACTAAATAGAAGCAAATAACAGTTCTTGTTTCTTTTTTCTACTATATTTGCAAGTGCTTATGCGTAACTTTTTATAGCATGGATGTTATGCTTCTGGTATATAGCATATATTTGGTCAATGTCAGACCTCGGAAAAGCGCATCCAAAACCTCTCCTGTTAGTCATTTAAAACGTACATAAAATCCTCTGCACGGATGCCAGGTGTCAGGTAACGATCGGAAAAGCGCATCCAAAACCCCTCCTGTTAGTCATTTAAAACGCACATAAAATCCTCTGCACGGATGTCAGGTGTCAGGTAACGAGGATTCTAAAATCAGATAATGAAAGGCAGGTGTCGGCAGAAGAGCGGATACTCGTTTGGACGTGGGAAGAAAATGATTGTTTCTGAAACTTCCGTCCCACTCTCCTCTGCATGCACCCTCCTTCCCAAACTCTGAACTTTTCATTTTCTCCCCCTTCTCACTAGAAACCCTATCTTCTCTCTAAGGAAACTCACATTTTCTCTTCTCCGATCATCATTCAGAGACCATAGAAGCACTCCCGGCATCCCAAGCTTCAATTTGAACCGAACAGTTTCGAGTTCTGAAACTGGTAAGTTTCCTTCCCCTTAGCCGTTCGTTCTTTTGTTACATGCAAAACCAAGTTCTGGTTGCATGCAGGGGTGTGGTCTAAGTTATCTTTGATTTTCATGTTGTTTGGTTTAGTTGGAAGAGTTAAGTGATCGTTAAGGGTAGAAGATTGTAGTCGGACGAACCAAAAACCTACTCTTAGGACGTTCAATCACGTATCCAAGTAAGGGAAGCTTATCTAATTTAATTGTATGTTGTTGTACGTTCGTTGATAATGAATGCATGTTGATGAATGGTTGAATGTATGTATCAAGTATGAATACTAATATGGTGGTTGATGTAGAATATGATTTCTTGGTATGATATGGATTGTATGAAGTAAGCCAACTGATTATGATTTGAATTCTATAAAGTTATGAAAATATGTATTGAGAAACGAATTGAATATAAATGAGATCTGAATATGTATTCCCCTATGATAGTGTACGTTCGTCATTGAACGATCCTTGACCTTTCGGTGGTTCTACTAAATTTGTTTGAAATGGAATCCTTTCAATTGGGAAGAATTCTAGTTGAGGACGAACGTGTTTTTGTAATAGTGCTATGTTTGAGCGTTCGGCCAAACGTAGATTGTACCTAAGTGTTATGTGAAGAACGGAAAATCTTGTAAATATGTAGTTGTATAGTTAGTTATGCTTCAACCTGGTTTCCAACGTGTCTTATCATATTTATTATCCTTAAGATTTCTATTATAAGTTTAAAAATTAGTGATAGGTCTAAACCCAAGCTCTTGTAATGAGAGGCGTTCGGTCTTATACCGAACGCTCGTACTCGTTTTAATTCGTTAAACTTGATGAAACGGCTTTCGTCTAAATTCATTAAAAATTCCTTTTACCATATTCGGTCATTGACTGGCATTAGGTTCTGTAATGGAATTATTTTAGGTATGGTTCTTTAACGTCTTGATGTGTCTACATCCATTGGATCCGGCCTAGAGCCTCCATACTTGATTTGTAATCTGAGTGTTGGTTTGAATTCCCGAGAGTCAGTTCATTTACTGATTCACGATGTAAATAACGTTCGTTATATATTGTATATATATTTGTACCCTGGATTATTCTTAAATCTAAAAGTAACTCTCTTGGTCTTATTCTATTCTGGAACGGGAGATTTTATCGGCCTCGTTTCTATCGTTCGTCCTCGTTATGAAGAGGACGAAACGTTCGGTATTTTATGTGTTTAGAAAGGATGATGAAAATGACACCTAGGTGAAAGGTTATAAAGGATGAAGAGTATATGAGATGAATGAAAGATTTTGGATTTGAACGAGCGTTCCGGGGAGGAACGACTCTTGGTTGAATATTGGAATTGGTAAAGTATGAATGTGGAAATGCTTAGCTGGCGGTTCATCCTGATGTTCCGTGAGTACTCGTCCTCACGTAGAGGAGGGTAGTTCATGTGTGGGAACGACAGGAGGTCCTAGTCCTTAGGGGTACTTTGGACGGAACGGACTAACCTCAGGTGACAACTGATGAGAATTCCAGTTACTACATCACCCGGGTGCACAAACGTCGTAGCTACACAGAATTCATACAGTCCGGACAGTCAGTCTAGTAGTAGGCCTTGATTGAATCGTATATTGGAATGTATTTGATGTGTTTGAATATGAGCAATGTATGTTATTACTTGAATTAAATTACATAATATTACCCTGGGTTTTATTGTGTTGTCTCATCCTTGTACGTCCGTCTTGTCATTGCAATGATCATCTGTGTGGATGTGAGCAGATGGAGACGCGCTATTGGAAGAGGCGCTGGAAGAAGGAAGTTTGGAGGAAGAGAATTTGATCGAAGTGGAAGTAAAGGCCGAACAGTAGGACGTTCGGTTAGTAGTTAGTAGTTTAGCATGAGGTGACCGTTCGGTCACTTCCTTTCCTTTCTTGTTATCTGACCGTTCGGTATTTGTTTTTTTTGTAAACCGTTCGGTCATGTTTTCTCTTATCTTGCGTAGTTTAGTTGGGAACCTTATGTAAGGCCGTTCGGCCGTAAGCGTACGTTGTTTAGTGTAAGACTGAATTGATATATTATTAAATGTAATTAATTCTATTATATGGTTTATTACTGTATTTTTGGGATGTTACAGTCAACAATTTGATACTTGTACTCGAAGTTTTATTTAAGAAATTTATTTATATAATATAATGAAAATTATGTATAAGATTAATTTTTTTATGTTGATTATATAAGTATTTTATTTATAATAGAAGAAATATGAATTAAATTCAAAACATAAATAAAAATATAATAACAAATGATATGTCAATGCCTTTGATATGAATTTGTCAACTTATTTTAGCTGAAAATTAAAAGGAAAATATAAACTTAATGATGATTAGTACCAGGATTATATATTTGTTAAGTTTTTTTAACCCCTCTAAAAAAAAGAGGAAGTTCCTTTAACAAAAAAATAAATAAATAATCTTAAAAAAAAATCGATACGGTAATGGTTCTTTAACCTAGTCATTTTACTTTTTTTTTTCAAATGGTTGCTCTTATATTGGAAGCTATAATTGGCTATGAAATTTAGTTAAATTTTCATCTCAAACCCTTCAAATTTTATGTAGCAAGCATGAAACTTATTAACATGAAAGTATTTTCACACACACATATCCATAAAATCTTAATAACTGCTTTGTAACTCCATTCTTTTAGTGTATATATATTTTTTGATTTTATTTTTATCAATATATCTCATTTTATTATTTTATTATTTAAATTTTGAAATTAGTTTTTTAATCTAAATTAATTATCTATAATAAAAAACTATCTATGATAAAATTGTAAAAGTTATTTATTTTATAATAATTTTTTATGAACATATATTCTTTAAAATATATTAGTATTTTTATTTTAATAATTATGATAATATTTTTTTTCATAATAAAAAATCGAATAGGCATATGTATAAATAGATATGTTTTCAATGGCGTGTATAATAATAATAATAATAATACTTATTATTATTATTTATAAATTATAGCAGTAAAAAATGAGATTTGGTAAACAGATTATTTCCCACTTTTAATAATAGTTTAAAATAATAATAGAAAATTTACAAAGAAGAACCTCAATCTAAAAATGAGAAAAAAATTAATAGAGAAAAAAAATAGTAAGAGACTCTCTTATTAAAAAAGTAGTTTGTCCACATAATTAAGCTCTATGTCTTTAGAATATTTGATTTTATATAATTAATTTTTTTCACAACATTTAAACATTTATTTTCATATAATAAACATAATAATATAAAATAATAAATAATAATATATATTTTTTATTTATAAAAAATTATACAATAAAAACGTCTCATTGCAGTCATTGAATTTGATTCCTTCATTGAGCATACATATTAAAATTGTCCAAGTTTATGGCAAATATTCATTTATAGATTCTACCTCTTTCATCTTGAACATTTCAAATTCATTTTAGAATGATTGTCGTTGTGCTTACTACACTTTTGTTATCCCTTGACATTTTTTCTTCAAAGAATTTCAAATGTTTTTAGTTTTTAGATGTATCTTTGTTCAAAATGGCTTTCAAAATTGATTTGTCCATAGCCTAAAAGGGATAATTTTTCGCCTTTATTTATATCTTTCAATTTTGCATTGACAATTACTTTCTTTTATGCTTTCTATGAGACTTTGATATCCTTTTGATCCCAAGAAATTTTTCATAAGCATATTCCAATCATCATAATGTCCAATCAAATTTTTATATTGGAATGGTGGTGAAGTTAGTAATAAAGGAGTGCAGAAGTCAATGAAGATTAAAGCCGTTACCGATAGTGATGGGCTTGACAAAACCTACTCAGTGCAGCACAGCCCAAATTGATAAGCCCAACTAAACCTTGTAAAGAAGCATCCATAACAACTGTCAAACAAGGGCGTTTCCAGAGAAGGAAGATCATGGCGCATTCTCATTATCTTCATCATATTCCTTCGTTACCATCTTTATCTGCATCTCTCACTCCCCAAACTCCTTCGCTTCCCGTTCGGCGATTACAGCTCAAGACGCTGTCGTATCATGCCCCTTCACACGCCACTTTCAGCTCTTTCAAACCTCTTCATTTTGCTCTCTCTGGAGCCCTCTCACTTGGGTTATTATTCGGAGGTAATTTCCGCTACCTCTCTTTTCCTTTTTCCTAATGCTGCAATGAGAAATTGAAGCTTATAATTTGTAGGAATTCGGGTGGCCGAGGCTGCAAAAGTAGGTGTGAACAAGCCGGAGTTGCTCCCCAAGGAGTTTACCTCTGTCATTGATGTTGCTGGGTTCCTCTCTGATGGACAGGTGTGATGTTATTAGAATTGAAATCAATCTATTTGCATATTATGAAATTTGTCTTTGACTGGTGTAGAAGTTTTCTAGTAGCTTTTTTAAACTTTCATTTTTAAACCTTTTATTTTTAATTTTTTAAATTTTTTCCTTTTTATAAATCCTTATAAGAAAGGTTGCACTTACATATTCTAATTTGTCAACTTTTTTAACAATTATTTTAATGGTCTTTTACATTTAAACTGAATTCTGTTTATTCTTTAATTTTATTGTAAGAGTTTAATTTTCAAGACTGTAACACTATATAAACTATTCATGAACTATTTCCAGATATGATTTTTAAATTAGTTACTATATAAATCATTAAAATTACGGAACATGACAATTTGTAATTAGATGTCATTTTAATTAAATTTTTATTTTTGTTACAGAACTATATAAAACAACAATTTTGTAATAAAAAATAAAAGCAACAGCTGAAAACAAGAATACTTATTTTGAAACTAAAAGCTTCTTCCATGGTGACAATAGCATGATGCTCTTTCTTTTATTTACCATTGGGAAGGAACTTAAAACTGAATTTCCGTGTTTGTGAGTTTAGGGTAGAAGGAATGTCAACGATGTTTAATCAATGATTCTTCTACAGGAGAAAAGATTAGCAGCAGAGATTGCTGCTCTTGAAGCAGATACCGGATTCAAGTTAAGGGTTTTGGCCCAGAACTATCCTGATACGCCAGGTTTTTGACTATGGTCATTGCACACAATTTAGCAAAATATGGATCTCACGTAATTCACAGGCTGCTTCTGAAATTTAAGGGTTAAGACTATTATGAGGGAAACTAGAAAGCTGAAACTGATGAATTATGCAGGTTTGGCTGTCAAAGATTTCTGGCAGGTAGATGACAGAACAGTTGTCTTTGTTGCTGATCCCACATTTGGTAAAGGACCCGCCACACTTTTCTTTGTTACCTTTTTACTGCCTTCTTTACTTTCCTTTTTGTTTCTTTCTTGATACATCTAGCAGTAGAAATAATATATGAAGAGGTTTTTGTTGATCAGGTAATATTTTGAATTTCAACGTTGGTGCTTCAGTTGATTTGGACATTCCACGTAGCTTTTGGAGTCGCTTGGCTGGGAAATATGGGAACATTTTCTATTGGAAAGAAAAGGTTGATTCTTCTTCTTCTTCTCAATCTAGCTATTTTTGATTAGCTTAGTTAATGATTTAACATTACACATGATGACATAGGGGGAAGATGCATCTATTGAAGCAGCAGTAACGGCAATTTCTAATTGCCTGAGAGAACCGGTTGGGCCTAATAATTGTTCTGAGGTGAATTAATTTGCTGATTATATCATTTTGTCGTGTGTTAGGTGTACTGTATAGAAATGATTAAGGATTATATATACTTCATTTTTAAGTATATTATTCTGTATCTTATGTACTTCATTCATTGTTAATACATATGGAGTCATGAAATGTATTTCATTCTATAAAAAAGGAGAGGATGAGATGGTACATCAGCATGTTTTATTTATTAATAGTCCAGTCTTCAGATGGTGAAGGTACATTGACTTCTCAGGTTGGATTAGTTCTGAGTTATTGTGATGTATTTTCTGTTTCCTTAGCGAATAGTGTCCGCTTGTGTCATTGGATGAATAAAGTTAAACAATATGGATGCTAAGCAGTCTTTTATACAGGCTTCTTTGTGAATGTTCTAAAGGTATATTTACTTATATAGTTTTGTGGTGTAATGAAAATAGAATGTTTTACTGTGGAATAATTCTGACCTTATAAATTGGTTTTTATAAGGTCAGAATTAAGTGCAGATAAAAATTTTAAGATATGAAAGAAGTTATCAGAATTCGTATTCCTAATCAGTAGCTGGAAGATGTTCATGTGTATGAATTTGTGAGTGATGATATCCATAACTATCTAAAACTTCCAAAGTTGCACTATTTTACACATTAAAATAGTGAAAAGTAATTGCACCAACACCATGAGGTTAAAAATACTACGTTATAGAAATTGAAAAACAAGGGTGTATGCTTTTGTGCCTATGCTGTTATTTAATTCAAGATTTTTATCTCTATGTTTAAAATGCGTGTTACTTTCAGTTCTCTAAAATAGTCATTGATAAAGTAGTTAATATATCTAGAGAAATTATAGAAAGAAGAAGAAAAGATATATTTTACTCTAATTACATTTGTGAATTAGGTTTGATTGTTTATGTTGTGGTCAAACCCTCGTGAATTAAAATAATGTGATGAATGAAAATAATATTATGTTTTAAATATGTTATCACAAGTTTTATCTTACATTTGTGAGTATACAAGTATTACTTAGAGAAAAAAAACCTTTTTAGTAAATCTTAGTACATTGAAAAATTACTTTTTAATGTAAAAAAAATTGTGACATTAAAATTTAAATGGTTAGATTTTTTTTTCTTAATTTTTAAATTATGAAAATAATTTATAATTATATTTATATATTTGTTGTTAATAGTGAATAAATATCGAGATGATAAAAGAATATACGAGCTATAGAAATAACAGTCCCATTTATATGATTATAGTAACTAGTAGTATGATACCGCACAGATTTTTTGTTTTTTTTAACTCGTATTAAAAAAATAATGTAATTATTATTATATTTAAATAAATATTTTATTTATATAATTATATTTAAGTGTTATAATTATGTATAGTTATAAATTCAAAATTTTAAAGAGTTTGATAGTATGAGAAAAAAAAAAGTAATTATGAGTATTTTCTTATATAACAAATTAAATAAAACTAAATAGAATTTTTTTTAATATTGATTTCATTACGTTAAAATAATAAATTATTAAAAGTACCACTGATAATATCAATAATAATAATATCAATATTAACAAAATGACAAGAAAAATAATAATAATAAGATAAAAAAATAATATTTGACATAAATTATAAAATTGATATTATAATTGGTTAGTAATATGTGCAATAAAATAATATTATTATATAATTAAAATTTATAATTAAATTTTTGAATTATATATTATATTAAAATGAAATACATATGGTCGTTCTTAAAATAAAATGTACGCATATTTTGCAATAGGATCCCATAAAAAATAAATACAAAACATAGTTGATGTTAAAATTTTTAAATAGAGGCATTGGTCTTATGATATCAGAGAAAAAAAAATAAAGTTAAACTTAAAATATAGTAAACAAAAGTAACATGTATATATAATAAAATGCAACACTGTGTATAATCCATATTAAATAAAGTTAAGGTAAAATAAATTTGAGGTTAAATATTTTAAATAGAAATACATGCAGAAATTGACAGTGATAAATAATAATTGTTGTGTACTTATGATTTTTTTTTGTGTTTTTGTTTGAAATTATGTATTTGGGTATGATTTTTGTGTGTTAAATTATAAAATTAACATAACATTTAGTAATGTGTAGTAAAGTAATAATATTTTTATATGATTAAAATTTATAATTAAACTTTTTGATTATATATTAAAATGGATAAACAATGGATAATCTAAGTATATTGTGCATTATGGATTCTATATTTCGTACAAAATAAGTGTAACACGAAGTTGATGTTAAAATTTATCAATTAGAAACATAGGTAGATATAAACAACTTATAATAGAGAAGAATATTAAAAAGGAATTAGCCACATGGAATAAGAAAAAAAAATGAAATTAAACTGAAAATATTGCAAACAAAAGTTGTATAAATATATATATATATATATATATATATATATATATATATATATATATATATATATATATATATATATATATATATATGAATATATTATCACATGTAATTCCCATTAAAAAAAAAGTTAGAGTAACATGAAATTAACTTTAACTTTTTTAAACAAAATACATATAGATATTGATATTGTGATAACTTATGGTATGAATTTCTTTGTGTTAAATTAAAAAATTAACATAATAATTAATTAGTAACATGTAAAATTATGATTATATATAATTAAAGTTGAATTATATATTATATTAAAATTACTGGTCCCTTATGGGAATCTTCTTTGTCAAAGTCATTATAGTTGAAGTTTTGTAGTAGTCTATCTTTGTCCAATATTATTCTTCATAATTATTATTAGTTGTTTCTCAACCTCCTCTGATAGTAATGTTTATCAACTGAATATTAATAATGGATTTCTTAATGGTGATTTGCAAGAAATGATTTATATGAGCAATCTCCCAAATTTGTTATTCATGAGAAGTCTTATAGAATTATATTTCATCTTCTATGTTGTCTTTGCAAATCATTAATAATTTGGTGTCACACTTGAGTGTAGAAACAAATATTTTCACTAAGTCTTTATTGATTATATTAGTAAAAAACTTGATATATATGATTTGTATGCATCAGCTTTGATAAAAATATTTGATATATTATCTTTATCTTATCTTTATATATCTTTAGTTAATTTATTGTTGTTTTTTATTTATATTTTAGACTTATTTTATATTTCTATTATTATAAATATAATACCTTATATTATATAGTTTTCATTGTATTTAACGTGATATGATACCATGGTTCGATCCTGTGAGTTAAGAGATTGATTCATTTATTACTATGCTTACTATACACTGC
Source organism: Vigna angularis (assembly GCF_016808095.1). Classification (NCBI taxonomy): domain Eukaryota; kingdom Viridiplantae; phylum Streptophyta; class Magnoliopsida; order Fabales; family Fabaceae; genus Vigna; species Vigna angularis. Next base: position 17,793,892 of record NC_068972.1, read on the forward strand.
AAAGTGCTGAGTATCCAGTCAAAAAGAAGAAGGCATATATATCAACTAGAAGATACCAAGGACATCTCAACTAGGGGTGTGAAGAGTGTAGGAAAACACGTGTGATTATGAGGATCATGAAAGTTAGCACTAAAACGTTTAAAAATATTATTTTAGCTACTTTTGGTGAAGATAAGCCAGTGCTTTTAAAAAAAATATCTAATACCTTATATTCTGCGACTGTATGGTAGGTCCTTGGTGAAAATGTTGAACCATGCATGCGGATAAGATCAATCAAATTGATAACAGGGAAATGCTTCATCAATCCTTCATCAACCTCTATTTCTGGTTGAAGTTTAGTGTGACGTTGGTTTTGCATGTGTTATTATTTGATTTTCATTAATATCTGCTACGCATGAAACTGTGAATGGTGTGCAGTTCTACAGCAAAACGCTTTCATTATGCGTAAGGGCAGTAGGGGCCTGGGGACAAGTTTGTGACTGCAATAGTGTATGATTGTATGCATAGATAATACTACCCATCAAATAATTGCAATGAATACACAGTATGACCACGCTTACTTGCCACTTGTTTAGAGATTTTGTATTTTAACACGTTGTTAGTGTATATAAATAGCAAACTCAGCTCATAGAAGCTCAAAATCCAAAAGCTTTAAAGTTCAATAATTCACTATTCAAGAAGAAACTACCGTTCAGATTTGAAGATGATTAGGTCTTTCGTTGGGAAGATAGAGAAGAGTGTTTCACTCTTCGTACACAGGAGACCCCAAATTGTGGTGTCAGATGATATTAGGGAAGGGTATTTTGCTGTTCTTGCAACTAAGGTTGAAGAATCCAAAAGGTTCATCGTTGGCTTAAATTTCTTGAATGATCCTGCTTTCTTGGGACTGCTGGATCAAGCTCAGGAAGAATTTGGTTTCAGACAAAAGGGAGCTCTTGCAATCCCTTGTCAGCCTCAAGAATTACAAAAGATTCTAGATCGTTCCGGAGTGTGAAGCAAAGAAGCCACCAAAGATGTTGATCAAACGGGTGAAACTATGTAACTATGTTAGTGAACAACAATAAAGGGACTTTTAGTCGATAACTAAGTATTTTTTAAATAAACTCAACATTATTTCAACATTCTTATAGCTTGTTGTATTTTATGTTGAATACATGGACTATTTACGGACCATTTCATAGTCTTTCAACTACATGCATTAATTATAATTATCATAACTAATAATTCTATTATATGTCTTATTAAGAGAAACACTCGTATATTTTGTAATCTTACAAGACAATTAATATAACAACTTGCAATTATTTACATGGTTTACCCAACAAAATTTTGTGGTAAACTTAAATGTTCCTTTTGTCTTTCATCATTATTTCCTACATCCCGATTTTACCATGATCTCATACTGAACTTGCTCCTTTCATTAATAATCAAGCTTCTCACGTTTCTTCATGATCGACTCTGTTTTTATTGTGATTGACTTGTTATTTTCTTTGACAACTTTTTCTTAACCTTGGTCGACTTATCCCTACTAGGATTCTTTATCGTATTTGTGGTTGACTTATCATTAATAAAGTTCCTCTCAATAGAATGAACTCTTTTTGAAAGATCATACCATTCTCACACCAAACTCATCATCCATTTAAAGTCGTCATTTCTCATCTTATACCTCATGTGCAGCCCTAAAATCCTTCTCGGCACACAACTGTTCTTACAAACTTAACACTTCTTATTCAAGTTTTTGGCATTACTTATGCAAAAATTGCTTTCTTCTTCCTAAGCTTGCTAGTAACTTTACATTGCCTCTAACTTCCTTGTCAATTTTTTGCTGCAAAATGTCTCTTGCAAGCTCTAACATTCGGATAAGGAGCTCATCTCTATACATGTTTAAGCTACATGTTTGGTATTTCCTTCATTGCAAACTTTAAAGTATCCTAATTCATAATATTAGAAAAAGAATATATATCAAAAATAAAATGAAAACAAAACAAAGTTAAAACGTACCTTAAGAACAGTTAGTAAGATAAAAATGATATAATTTTATGACACTATTTTTGTGTACTCAAGTTTTTCATTTATGATTAAAACTGTAAACTCAAAATAATTGCAAAGCACACGACAAGTTGTAATGGTCACTTGTGTAGAAAAGACCTTTTATGACGGCTAAAATGGATATATTATGATAGGTGGATTGACGTCATAGTTCTGACAGTTATAATAGATCTGCGCATTCTACGACATAGTGATAAAATATGTCATAATAGGTTCAGTCTATTATGACGTACTTTTTGTTACGTGTCATAATATATTCAGTCTATTATGACAAACTTTTAGTTACCCATCATAATATATCCAATTTACTATGATGTAATTCGATTTACCTTTTATACTATGTGGACTGTTATGACATAGTTATTTTCACCTATCATAATATCTCTCACGTATTATGACAAGTATTTGTTAATCTGTCAAAATACATGCTTTTCAGAATTAACATATTATGACATACATTCTCATGTACGTCATAAAAACTTGTCTTTTTTAAAAGACTATGTGCTTACATTTTAATAGAGTTCATTCCCTCCTTACACAAATATACGTAAAAAATATTTAATTATATTAATTACTCTTAAATCCTAGCAAACACATTTAAAAAAATTAATGTAGAAATAAAAGAAAAATTGTAAATAAATCATAAAATTTACTAAACGTTATTAGTATCCTTATTTGGGCCAGAGTGGTACAACACAACATTTTGAGGGTTACTCCCTGCACCACGTCACATTACTTCCTGTACCACCACATACCAAAAATACCCTTTTTCAACGGATATCGACATTCATTGAAGAATTTTTCGAAAACTTCAACGAATGTCGACATCCGTTGAAGGCTTGAAAAATCCTTTAACAAATGTCGACATTAGTTGAAGGATTTTTCAAGCCTTAAATGGATGTTGACATCAGATGAAGATAAAATCTGCATACTCCTGGCAATTTTAGGCACTCCACTAGTTTATGCAATGGTGAGCTGAACGACGGGAATAAAAATCCCCTTGTTACCAAATCAACCTTCGGAAAATTGATATATAATTCCATCCAACTCTCAATTTTGAAGTTTTATGCCTTTTACAAAATTTTGTCACCAAAGTTGACACGTTCCATATCTATTTTCAGTCAGGTATTCCACATGGTATTTGTTGAATGACTATGGCAAAGATGTGCTTATTTTTTAGACAGAAGAAAGGAAAGAAAGATTTGGGGGCTAGAATAAGAGAATACTTCATATCTCTCACCTATTCAATAAAACTTTAATTTGGGCATATTTATTCCCTAACCATATGATACTAACTCATTGATTTGAACAGGCAAAATGTTACTAAAAAATAATTCTATTACCTTTGCTTAAATTATTTTTCACTAAGTTGTCAGATGTTCTTTAATTGTTGCTACACTAACAATTATTATATTATTAATGCAACATGAAATAAAAAAATAAAATTTTATAACTGTCAACTTGTATTCTATTATTAATGCTACACCAACAAATAAAATTATTATATTATTAATGCTACACCAACAATTTCTCCAAGTATTCTATCTGTCAACTTGTATCTTAAACTACTGCATTACTGAGCTGGAAGTCATGTTAATAACCAACAGTACCTTATTACTGAGCTGGAAGTCATGCTAATAACCAACGGTACCTTATTACTGAACTGGAAGTCATGCTAATAACCAACGATACCTTTATATAAAAAAAGAATATAAGGAGGGCATGAAGTTATTACAACGGATGTCGACATTCATAAAAGGCTTGAAAAATTCTTCAGTTGATATTTGTTGAAGGATTTTTCGAAAACTTCAACGAATGTCGATATCTGTTGAAGGATTTTTTTCAAAAATTTCAACGGATGTCGACATCCGTTGAAGAAAAGAAATGGGGGTGTAGGATTTTTTAAAATATAAAGGATAGTTTTAAAATTTTTAAAAAATGAGATGATATGATGAACAATGTGGGATGGTGTAAAGAGTAACCTCCAACTTCTTTTGCGGAATAGTAATATTATAATAGATGATGAATTAAAACTCATAATAAAATCTATTATCACATGTTGTTTTCAGCATCTCATGATAAGTTTTGAATTTATTATAAAAATGACATTGTGTAGGCTTATTATAACAAGTTTTGTAAAATAAATTATAATAATTTTTTTTATTACGAAAATTAATGACAGGTAAATTTCATTTGTCAGAATAAATATCATAAAAAAACATTTTTTCAGTAATGGATGTGAAAACTACTCATGCATTTACCATGCAAGTCAATTTGCAGCATTTTCTTTGCTACATTAGTGACTCAAAGATGTTTGTTTGTTTCCACCAATAATTTCTGAATACTTACAAAGGCTGGCGTCACGTATTATATTATAGAATATCTCATTGAATAATTTTTTAGAAAAAAACTTAAAACCTAAAAGACGACATCGGTTAGTGATATGCATGGTACGACATGCTTTCACTGCTGAAAAAGATTAGAAGAGTGCTGTCGTATCTCAGTTTGGATAATGTCAATTTAGATTCAAAATATTGTAGTGATATATATCCACAGATTCATTTCACTGATAACTCAAATGTCTACCCATGACTGCACATATGCTTGAAACCATGGGCGGAATCTATCTATTCGAGTTTGGGGGCAGCCGCTCCACAAATTTTCTTAATAAAATATTGTTGTATGTGAAAATTAGATTTTGAAATCGATTTAATTAAAAAATTATAGATTTTTTTTTTCATACTAATTATGTTAATGATTTTCAATTTGAGTGAAATAAAAGTACTGTACAAACAAACTTGAATTTATGGAAGGCAGATAAATTCAGTTTAGACTGGTGGTTGTATTTTTTTTTTTCTCTTTTATGGTGTAGTAGGTTACAAATGATTATTTAGTGCACTAATACAAAAAAATATTTAATGTATGTTATTTTTTATTTTTGACATAAACCTTGACATCATATTTGATTATGTTAAATTGATATCAGAATTAAAAATTGATGTTCAAGAATGTCGGTTATATCAGAATTCGATGTCCCTTAACGACAGGGACTACAACACACTAGCATCAATGAACATCATTTCAAACTAAAATTAGATAATATTTAATGTCTATTCGTATTCGTGTATTAACAACAAATCTTTTTTTAATTTTATTTTTATATTTACAATTTACATGAACCTAAAAGGCAAATAATATCCCAACACAAAGAAAATCTCTCAACACAGATTATATATCAAAACTATAACTATTAATACTAAAATTATCAAAACTAAAACTCTCAAAGCAAAATACTAATATTATTGTAATCCTAACTCCATCGTTTCAGTATATATGTTTTTATTCTTATCTTATTTTTTTCATGGTATCATTATTATAGGTGATGGATTCTTTAATCGTTAAAAAAATAACATAACTTCATTATGCATGTGTATTAATGTTTAGAGTTTGATGTTTCTAATATATGAAAATTATATCTTATTAACTTTGTCCAATCTTCTTTAATTGTAGTTCTAATGATGATTTTTATCTAAGACATGATGTAATAATCACATTTCAAGGAATCTTTATGCTTGTTACACTAAAAATAACAACAAAAATAATCACATATCAAAGTCATAACTTAACATGCAAAAATTAATAACTTTAAGATGAAAGAGTTCTAACCTTTGAATATATTGAATTTGTTGTGATATGAGTTTACCTACAACTCTAATAAAATTGGAAACATAGGTTAGAATAAACTAAGTAGATGGTATGAAAAAATAAGTAACACTTATGTTTGTAATATGGATTTCAAATCAAATTTCCTTATCTTATGTAGAGAAGTAATAGATTTTTATTTCAAATTTAATTTTACAAAACTAATTTATAAAAGAAGATTTTTTGCTTACTTATATACTATAAATTTATCTTATTTTTAGTCAACATATAATCTTTAATAAAGTAAATTATAATTTAAAAATGTTACATGGTTCAAATAATTTAAAAATAATTTAAAATAGTTTAATAAGATTCAATTTCTTAGCGCCAATGAGAATGTAGAAATTGATATGTGAAATAATGGCAATGAATTATGACTACTACCACTTGCCACTTATTCATTACCAATAATAATAATCACAGATACTGTCATTCACAATATAAATAGCCAATCTCAGCGTATAGACCACAAGCTCAAAAATTCAAAATCGAAAAGCTTTCAAGAAGAAAAAAACTAGCATTCAAAAGTGAAGATGATGCTTAGGTCTTTTGTTGGAAAGGTAGAAAAGGGTGTTTCAGACTTTGTTCACAGAAGACCACAACTGAGGTACTACAGTGAAGCCACAAGTGTGGGAGATGATGTTAGGGAAGGATATTTTGCTGTTCTTGCAATCAAAGGTGGAGAATCCAAAAGGTTTGTTGTTGGGTTGCATTACTTGAATGATCCTGCTTTCTTAGGACTGCTTGAACAAGCCGAACAAGAGTTTGGTTTCAGACAAAAGGGAGCTCTTGCAATCCCTTGTCAGCCTCAGGAATTACAGAAGATTCTAGATGGTCGGAGACCATGTAGATAAGCACCACACCAAAGGTGGAAAGGATGTGATTAATTAAGATACTATATATGTTCCTAAGTTTCCATCAAGTTTTAATTTTTTGTTATCATTGTCATGAGTATGTAATCGATTCGTTATATTCTCTAGATCAATTGATTTTCACCACTTCTTTAGTTGATGTAAAGGTTTTCTAATGGAAACTTTTTTCATGTACATGTTGATAGTTGGACATCATTCAAGACTGATACCTAGGTTAGAAATTTTGTCTCAAGATGGTTGGTGAAACAAAATAGTTTTAACTTGTATTCTAATAGATTTTGATGTAGACCGACTTTGCGTGGCATGGATCATATAGATAAATAGAAGATGAAGACATTTTCTACAACACATAAGTAAAGTTGAAGAATATTTTGTTATCCATAGTATAAGATTTAGGTTTGTGCGTACACTTTAACGTTAGATGAATATTTCACTCGTCAAATTAAGTGAAAATCGTAAGGTATTGTATTGTCTATTAAATAAAGTACTTATGTGATCTACTCTTTTTCCCAATACAATATCTTTCAAGCAAAATTTCTTCATGTTTCTTTGTTTGTTGTGACAACCACTTAATCAAAATTATGGGACTATTAGACTTTGCTCTAACAATCTTTCTCCTGCTTAAGATAATAAAGTTATTTTAAAAAACAAATCCTTCTTTAAAGTTGGACATAAATGATATACAATTGAAAAAAAAAAGTATTTCTGCTTTATGTTTTTATATTGATTTGTCTATTTCACTAAAACAAATGAAAATACTGATAAAGTGTCAGATAAAAATCAATGCATTTTGTATTTTGTCTATCCCACATTCACATAGTCATCAGACCTACACAAAACAATAAATAATTTATATCTAGACAATTAGATATATATTGAGATACATCTTTTGTACATAATTCAAATCTAATTTTCTATATATTGATTCATGGTAGTTTTGTTTAGTATCAATGTGAATACCCTTAACTAGAGCATTGGACTCCCCACTACACTCACTTAATCTAGACTGATCCAATCCATTCGTTTCAACTTTTAAATGTAGTTTTATGTCGTTAGACACATATGAGTAAGGACTTTTTCCACTTTCCTGTTTGTTGGTATTGTAATGTTTGTCGTGAGATACACTTTATGCATTTAACTCTATCTCTACAACTACCTTCTTGACTTTAAGATCTTTTTTAACCAAGTCATCAACATTCTTAGCAAGGTCACACCATTCACCATTCCTATAGAACATCAAGCTCTACAGTTTCCCACTCTTGTTTATCATACGTTTGGCAAACATGCTCATTAGTGACACATACACTGGCCAATGGACTAAAATTGGTTTTAAAGTTGCACTAAAATGTGTAGCTCGTCGGATCGCTCGTTTGCACCATTGGGTCACTCCACTAAAATGTGAAGCTTCATTTCTATCTATTAGCTCAATATCTATAATTAGATATTTCTCCATTTCTATCTACTACCCCAATATCTAAAAGCTCAGGTGCAACAATTAAATAGAAACCTAGAGCTTCAACTCTTAAATAGAAACTTCTCAAGACATGTTAATTTTCCACTCAATCACCACCATCTCAAGATAACTTTGGTGACAATAGTGATACTTGAAGTATGCCTTTCTAAATTCAAATCACTTGTACAAAAATCGCGTACAACGTCGAATATTTTGAGCTTTTAACAGTGAATTCGCGAACGACGTTATATTAGGAGACGTTAAATTGACGTCGAATTTTGTTAATATATGATGTTAATCACCTTTTTTTTTTAATTAATTGTGATATTTTTTACAACTCTACGAGATCTGAAAAAGCAAAAAACAACAAATTTTAGTTTTTGGTATTTTATAAAGCAAGAACTATGAACGTAGTATCAAGAACAAACAACAACAAACAAATTCAATCAAATAACAACAATAACAAACAAGTTCAACCAAACAATAAGAAACAAATTCAACAAATAAGTTCTTCAAAACGAAAACGAAAACTAACTTTCAAAAAAGTTGTGATATTCGTTCTTTTAAATTATAACCTATATTAATAAAATAAAAATACAATAAAAACAAAAAAGTCATAATAACATATCAATTTCTACTATTTACTTATCTTATGCTAATTTTTTACCTAAAAGAAAGTATGGGAGTGTATTACCAAAAAAATAGATACACTGAGATAACAAAGCATCTAAAACACCTATTGGTCACTCCTTGCTGCAACAATCTAAGCTTTTTTTAATTCTATAATATAGTTTTTAAAGATATAATAATCAAGTGACTTCTACCGACGTAAAAAATATTGAATTAATTGATGGCATATGACATACATATAATTTTAAGTAACTTAATTTTAGATGAGTGGTTGATTACAAACATCAACCAAAATACGAAAAAATACTTTTAAATACTTGTTATGATCGTGGTCCATATTTTTATTTGCATGTTTTGAATGAACAATAATATTTGACAATATTTTTTGATAATATTTTAATATTATTTACGTGTTATTATGTTACTAGTTTAAAATTATTTTAAATCAATAACAATAATCATAAACACCAATATAAATCAATCACATAATAACACATAAATGATATTAAAATATTATAAAATAATTATGAAAATATTATGAAAATATCATTATCCTTCCTTAATATCTATCCTTACGTTTACTTGAGTAGCTCTAATTTATACTCAACGTCAACTTAAATAATACAAATTTGAAAAATTCTTAATAATAATTATAATTATTTTAGTTATGTATAGTCAATCAAAGCGGCCACCTTTAATAGCTACTATTTTTGTTGGCATTATATTCTGACACTTAGTCACCACTGTTGCTGTAGTGGTTGTAGTGGTTGTAGAAGACATAAATGCTTTGAAATAGATTCCTATATCAAATCTCTGAGCCGACTAATTAAGAAAAATTGTTGGAACAATATCATTGTCAGCTTTTTTATAGGGAGAGATTAACATTATAATTCAAAAATATTCTGATTGTTTTAGTTTAAACGTTTTTGAAAAAACTTTTGACGAGAACATTTTAAGATCTACAATACAAACTTTGTGAAACAAATGGAATTTATTATTTATATAAATGATATATATAAATTTTTATATTTATAAATGTTATTTTTTATTTTTTTTTAAATATAATTTTTTTTATAATTATTTTATCTTTATAATATTTATTAAATAAATAGAAATATGTAATCATTATTATTTGTGATTTTATGGTAAAGTTATCAGAAATGTAAACGGCTCTTCCACTGCTTACATTTGATCTCAAACGATTACAAATATCATCTATATACACTGATTATAACAGAACGATCTCTATTTTTAAATCATTTTGATGTTCAATCATCAATTATTTATTACAAATTCGATACACAATGATTACTAGACCATTAAATTATTCCCACTGACCTAATCTTTAATCATGTAAGAACAAACTTTCTAATAATTTTTTGATACTCAAAATTACATTATTTCTAATAAAGCAAAGCATTCATAGTGAGTTAAATTACTTTGTGAATCTACCACTCTATTTGTGGAAGTTTGGATATTGTTCCAATAATTTTTTATTTTACAAATGAGGTGCAATCTTTATTTTACAAGTCAAATTTTTGAGTTTGAGTTAGACATACAAACCACACTGACTAAGAAAAACTAATATTCACCTGTTTCTTGAATTCACCTTAGATTGTTTGTACGAAGGCTCCTTTTGTTGTTTTTTCATTTTGATCATTGTTCTGTAACTATGTTTAGAACTTTATCATTTCACGCACCTGATGCATTGTGTTCTGGACTGGTATGAACGTATTGGACAGAGATTGATCTATGCATGCAATCATGCTGTTTTGTACTCACATACTTGTCTCCAGGCCCCCTCCTCCCCTTACGCGTAATGGAAGCGGTTTGATGAAACAGTGTAGACCCCATTGACATTGCATACAATGAAGATATTGCTAAATGAATTAATAATAACAATCACATGTAAACCTCGGTCACACTCACATTAATCTCCAACCACAAGATAACTAAGTGGTTGAGGTTCGTTAAGATAAACTTAAATTTAGAAGTTAACAGTACTATTTTAATGTTTTAGAAGAGCAAAAATCAAGAAGTTAGTGTGTTATGTTCTAGGTATTAATATTATCGTTTGGAATAAAAAGTCAAATATTTGTCTTATAAGTTATAATGTGCAGTTGACATAAAATACACAGACGAAATAAATCAATTTATACATAAAAGAGTGTATTTGCTAATTAATTGGTATCAAAACCAGATTAATACGAGTGTTTGAGTGCTTGAGAAAAAAAAATTAGAGCGTTAGAGAGTTTAAGTGAGATGACCAACCTTGTATCCTTGTTCCAGTTGAACAAAAAAGTCAATTGTGAAAACTGGAGTATGTAGATGAGAGTTCTCCTTGGTTTCTAAGACGTGTGAGATGTAGTTGAAAATGAATACCTAGAGTTAGTAGAATATGTAGAACAAACAATTGCCCAAGTTATTGCGTTGAGAAAAAACGAGTAAAGGACAAAATAACCATGTAAGTGTTGTACCAAGTTGTCGATGAATATAATTTTAAGAAGATAGCAAATGTTACATCTTCAAAAAAACATCGGAGATATTGGAGAAGGCATATAAAGGAGATGATCAAGTAATTTGGCCTCAAACTCTCAAAGGTGAGTTTGAAATCTTGAGGATGAAGGAGACGAAGGGCATAACCGAGTACATAATTCGAGTTGAGACTGTTACAAATCAACTTGGCCGAAACGGAGAGTCGTTACCCACTAGCCGAGTTGTAAAAGAGATCTTGAGGTTGTTGAAAGACAAATTTGAGAATATATTTTACGTCATTGAAGAATCCAAAGATTTCTCAATGTTCACGGTTGAAGAACCTACGAGGTCCCCGAAGCGCACGAGTAGTAAGTTAGAGCCACTCGATCAAGTACTTCAACCAAATGTGGCCTTTAAGGAGAAGAAGGAACCTTAGAACATAGGTCACGGTGGTCAAGGCTAAGGAGATCATGAAAATGGAAAAGAAAAATTCGATCTACAAAATTGACATGTCCAAGGACAAGGTAGATGTCGAGGAGGTTGGACAAGCAATTAAGGAGTCAAGTGCTATAAATGTGAGAAGTATAATCATTTTGTTAGTTATTGTAATTTAGGAGTCAAATGTTATAATTGTTGGAAGGCCTATCATTTAGTGAAATACTACTAGTTTGAGAAAAAGAAGGAGACAAACTCTTATTTATGAAGAAGTTGTTCTAACAACTTAGTTTGGTATCTTGATAAAGGAGTGAATAATCACATGTGCAGAGATGCAAACCTGTTCAAAGAGTTTTCCAAAATTAAGGTTGAGCACATATAGTTTAGAGATGAACTCAAGGTTGAGCATATTTGTTTTGTGCGGGTCTAATGATTATGTGAATGTAGGATAGACAAAATATAAATTGCATTGGACTTTGCCTGACACTTACCGACAGATATATCGACAAATATATCTTTTAGTCATATAGTGTTTAGCGAGTTATCTTAGACAGTCATTTTGATAAACATTATTTATTTCAATAAATAATTTTGTTAAACTTTAAAATTAAGAGTATCTAAACTATTTTATTTTAACATTTTTCATCTTTAGTTCTTATGTATTTTTCATCCATGCTTTCTATTTTCATTAATCTATTTCTATATTAAAATCAGTGGTAACAAATACTAGAAAGGAGAGGCAGGTTGATATTGAAACCAGTGTGGCTGCAATATATTAGAATCAGTTCGACAATATACTAAAATCTGCAAATAAATTTAAAATATGTGATTTTGTTGTAGTGTAAGAGAAAAAAAAATGGTAATGAAAGGATTCTAAAGGGGTATAAAATATAAACATTGAACAACTATATACTTAATAGCGATTGGGGACCTCAACAACAAAGACTTTTTTGTTTGGTATGGGTTTCATCAAAGGTAAAGTGTTCTGTGAGGAGAACTTTATGGAATAAGGTTAACTTGTAAAAAAGAAAACTAAAAGTTCACATTCTAACCATTTGTCCATTTTTTTTTTATTAAGAGGAGAAACATGTGTAATATATGTTTATTGGTGTGAAAGACTCGTTAAAGATGGGTGAACTTAATTACTACTTTTCATTTTATCTACATGTGCATTTTTGTCTGCGCAACGTGAATATCGGTATGATTAAAAAATGTTGAGTGACACATTTTGTAGTTTATCATTTTTAAAAAAATATATACGGAAATAGTAGAACACATTGTTTTAGGTAAATTTCTTGTAAGCTAATATAATTATTTAATTAATAAATCTCTGTTCTTTTTTGGTTATGGACAAATGTCTTGTATCATTTAACAACTTGTTCATACAATGAAAAGTTAAGAGATGTGTATGTTTTCTTAGATAAAGTCATGAAAAATAATTGAGCGCCAAGACAGAAAAACTCGTTGTGTTAAAATTCAGATATAGGCATTTGAATAAGTCAAAATATTAAATCAATAAATTATTTATTAATGTGAAATAAATCAATATATACATACTCTTTAAATAATAATGCACTTAAAAAGATTTTTATTATACTTATTTTGATAACATATGTTGTGGCTGTAGTTACAATCTTTTTATTTAGATTTTTAATTCTACTCCTCACAATCTCATACGTTCACAATAGTTGAATTTTGCTCTCTTCTTGTCTTTTTTATTAATTGATCCATAACATTCATCATTTGAGTTATCATTATATATCATCTTTTTTAGTTCTTCAATTACTTCTAGTTGGTACACGCATTTTATTTTATTATAATTTTGTATCTAATTACTCTTTTGATTATCTTTGCTTAAGATGAAATTCTGGAAGATTAGGATGTTCAAAGAATGTGGGCTGGATATCTGGGCCTTAAGAGTCAAGAGAACAGTCGAGAAGCTTATAAATTAAAATAAAAATAAAAAATTCCTAACAAGTTGACTAGATTATAATATTATTTTTTAATTTACCTAACTTGACAAATTAGATTATTGAATTTCTATTTTGCCTAACCAAATCAAATAAGATGATTGAATTTCTAATTTACCTAACCTAATCAAATTAGATAATCTAGATTATTAACTACTTTTGACCTAAACATCACTGCAATTTAATTATTTATAGAAATCTGTTCAAATAATAGGTAATACTGCACAATACATTAAAAATACCATTAATAATAAACTTTTAGATCTTTTCACACAAAATATGGTATATATTTTCTATTGAAATTACAAATATAATTGTAAAAAAACTAAAAGGTTTTGTAAATTTATATTTCAATCAGATCTCCATCTTATCATTTCTACACAGAACTTTCACATCCTTTCACAGCTACAAACACTTATTCAACAAAAAAGCAAAAATCTAAACCAAAAAATGATTAGAAAAATTAAAACCTCTGACTTATACTCCAATCATAGGAACTTAGGTACATATAAATCCCTTCCTGCAGCTTTGATGGTGTCTGGTCTCACTCTCCAACCATCTAGAATCTTCTGTAACTCCTTAGGCTTACAAGGGACTGCAAGAGTTCCCTGTTGCTTGAAACCATACTCTTCTCCAGCTTGATCTAACAGTCCCAAGAATGCAGGATTAGTCAAGTAATCCAACTCAACCACAAACCTTTTGATTTCTCCATCTTTGATTGCAATAACTGCAAAATACCCTTTGCTAACATCTTCTGGCACAGCCCCTGTGTTTTCCAATTGGTTTTCATTGATGTAGTTCAGTGCAGGTTTTCCAGGCACAATCTGCGAGACACCCTTTTGAATCTTTCCAACGAAAGACCTCATCATCGTGAAATCTAAGACTGGGTGATGATATCTGATCGTGATTTTCAACTTGAAAGGTGTGAACTTTGAAGTTGGGGTGCGTGTGAGAAGAAATTGGGTATTTATATTGAGATCATGAGGAAACGCACACGAAGTTTCTTGTGAGGAACCATACTTGCTAGTTCGTCTTGACAAACATTGCATTCATTATTAATTAATGCATTATTTGACAGGTCATTGGTCAAAATCTTTAATTAAAAAATCGAAATCCTCGTAGGGGGGAAAACTTGCCGAGTTTCATGACTTGTATGTATCATTATGCAATCCTCTGTTTTCTTGGAGTGTACGGTGTTTTCTTCGGGTAGATGGTGACGTTGAAATAGGAGACATTTTTCAAACATAGGTTTGGGTTAATAATTGATTAGAAAATTAAGGGTAGTTGAAATGATATATAAATCTATTTTCGTAAAATTTTGTGATAACAATCATCTTATAATTTTTTTATATAAACTTGTTCATAATTTCGGTATTTTCTTTTAAAAAAGTCTTACATAATCTACTTCATACTTTCCCAAAGTATTTTGAAATTCAATTTAACTATTATATATATTTAATACTTTATTTTTACATTTATTAAGCGTGATGTAACTTAAAACACGTGTTTGATAAAAACTAAAAGCTTAACTTTTACTAAAGTAAAACGGACTTTAAAATATTTACGGGAGAAACTATATTTTATTCTATAAATTATTTTAAAAGTTTTTTGGATGAATAATAATACTACAAGGCGGTGCAAACTAAAGTTTATGAGTTCTACAGCAACACGTTTATTACATTTATGAAGAGTAACGGAGTTACCTTGGCATCTTTGAAAAGGTGAAAGAGAAAGACAAAGACCATAAGATATTAATGTTTATATATCATTATCTTATTTAATGTATATTAGAGCTGATAAATAAAAATAAAGTAAATTGAAAAGAGCTTAGAACCTATAACATGAGTGCGAGACAATTTTGCACGAGTAAGAGAAAACAATAAATTAATTTGAAGAAATTATGAAAAAAATTCAAGAGAGATGGAATTATACATTTTTTTTGTTAAGAATTAAATATTTATTATTCAGTTAGACAAAAATAAATTAAAATGTTTAGTTTCTTTTTTCTAGAAACTTCCCAAGTTTAAAAATGAGTGAAAAATTAATTAAAATTAAAAAATATATAATTCTATGTTTTGCTATAATATATTCATGTATATTTTTTTTCCAGGATAGCACTAAACAAGTTGATCCGTAGGTTTGATAGTAAAATAGTTAAGGATCTCGTCTATTAAACAAAGTATTGGTGACGATCACTCAAGATGACCATGATCGAAACGCTCAAAGGACCTCGTTTAGCTCCTATATGACCAATGTTGACAAATCCCAATAAGACTCGGTATGTCAAGCCTTCAGCATTCTACAACAAGTCAAACGCCTACTTGTTTTGGCAACAAAGTCTTTTTAGCTAAACAAAAGCGTCTAGGCCTCTTCATGCCAATTCAAGCCAGCATTCCCTACACGAGTATGGAGAAGGGATATTCCTCTTAGAACAAGCGTTTTGGAACTTTGTCAAGTACATCACTTTAATGATACAAACACTACCTTCCTGGAAGATCCAAATGCTCTAAGAAGAAGTCTCCTACCAGCATTGCCCCTCGACGCTCCCCTCAACACCGCTTGATGACGCTCTCCAACAAGATCGATCTCTTATCGTCGTCTCTTCGATCATAAACGTTGCAGAAAAAGAAGCACTCTAGGACAACTGTATTGATCTAATGACTTACATTCTTGTTAAAGATACTAATGATGAAGCCCCCAAGATGTTGGATGACACAAATGGTTATCAACAAAGATCAACCTTCTACCCCTACCACCAAACTACCAAGCCTTACACCTCAACCTCCTAGCCCACCTTCTCAAAAAATGTTTATCCACATCCCACAACCTATAACCGCACTCCCACCTGATACTACCTTAGCTTTACCCCTCTTAACCTATCAACCATCCACCTCATCCATTATTGATTGTGTGCATTCCATCATTGTTGACAACAATGCTTGACAAGAAGCAAAAATTATCGCAATGTTTGAAGCTAATAAACAAGAACATATGCCAAATTCGCTTCCATCGTCAATACCCTCAATAACCTAGTCTCCCAACTTTTTCCACCCAAACCACCAACCCAACCACCACCTCCTTCATTTGGGTCACAATGTTTTTATTTCGAACCTTTTTTTATGTTTATCAAATAAAGGGTTGAAATTCATGCATGCTAACAAGGGGGAGTTTATGCATCTAGGGGAGTTTATCATTTAAAGAAAACAAATTTTAGTCCTATTGTCTCATCCACTTCATACATAATTTTTATTATGATAAAATTTATGTGTATAATTCATTTTTAGTTGGTTATTACTTGTAGGAAAATATCACAACTCAACTATTTTTTGGCTTCTTCACACTTAGTTGTAAGGACATGGTGGGTGGAGGAAGAAGTATGAGTGAGTAAAAAGATTTTTCATCTAAATGTTGACTTTTAGATTTTGTAAGGACATGACTTCTTCACACTAATTTAGAATATATAACTTCACAATACTTTAACCTTATATAAATATAAATATTGAAAGTAAACAAATTTCTTGTAAAAACAAACACTAACCTATTTTTTTTAATTTTTTTAATTAGCGTTCGTCAAATCAATATTAACTTATTTAATTTTAATATCTATTTTAGTTTACCAACAATAATATTTGAAAGTTGTTTCTGTATTCGAAGGTCGAAGATCGGTCTTCCTGGATGTGTTGCTGTGCAGAATGATCGGTTTCGCTTCTCCCAAAATCTAGTTAGATATGTCTCTTACAAAGGTCTCCGAAGAATTGAATTATTATGAATTAAAAATGTCTTTACCTCGACATCAAAAACCTGTATTTTATAAAATTTATGACAATCAAATCTATTAATTGACCACTAATAACCACTAATATATCTTTTAACAGTCCATTAATGAGTGTTATTTCCTTAATTAGCCTTTAACTACCTTCAATGATCCATCCCCACTAACAAATCATCCAATAAGGGACAAACTGATTAGTCTGTCTTGTAGTAGAGAAGCTAAATTATGTTTTCTTGTAATGGCTTTATGGAGTGATTCACTAGTACAGAAAAGACCTTTAACGTTACCCTTCAGACGTCTGACCCTCGATTATCCAACATAAAAAATGATCGGTGATATTTTCTGTAAATAAAACAACTATTTAGACGTCGCCTATGGAGGGGCCCAACGTCTAAACACTCATATACGTCGGCTCCCTCAAATGGACGCCAAAACTAAATGAAAAAGTTAAAAAAAAAATAATTTTTTATTCTATTTAGACGTCTGTTATGGGGAACCGACTTCTAAAACCCTTTAGACGTATGTTATGAGGGGAACCAACTTCTAAAACCCTTTAGACGTATGTTATTGGGGGAACTGGCTTCTAAATACTCAGCCCAGAAATTTAAAAAGTCACTTTTTGACTCCATTTAGACGTCTGATCCCGCCACTCCGACTTCTAAAGCCCTTTAGACGTCTGTTATGAGGGGGAACCGACTACTAAATATCTGCATTAAAACACTGCGAATATGAGGCAGCCGTTACGCGTACTCACTTTTCATCATCTTCCTCGCGTTTTCTCTCCATGGGCTATGTTTTTCAGGTTCGTTTTCTCACTTTTGCTCTGTTTTAAATTAACTTTACTCCGATTGCATCACTCTTTGATGCATTATCTTTCATTTGAACCAATTAAAATGTATTTTCGTTCGATTTTGGTGCAGTTTTACTCGTGTTCTTGGGCGGTGATTTCTTGCGTTTTGCACTCCTTTAATTCCCTTTTAAAATCATCCAATACAAAAAAAAACGTACAATACATTCTCTTCAACTAAAATATAAAGTTATAAACTCGAATCACCATAATCAGGATCAACTCGAGAGGCCTCAAGCGGAAAAAGATCCAATCAAATACGGCGACGTTTTAGACGTCTGATCTATAGTGTCAGACGTCTATATAGACGTTTGACTTGTATGGATTGAACGTCTATATAGACGTCTGACTTATAGAGTCCGACATCTCATTAACGTCACCTATATAGACGTCGGACAACATCAAACCTTAAAAGGCCAAAATAATATATGTGTAAAGCTCTTTCTGCACTAGTGATTTTAATATTAAAGCATCCCGTAATTAGTTATAACACATAATTCATTATCTAGTTTGATTTTTTCTACTTTTTAGTTTTTTCTAACTTTTTATGCAATAAACTTTTATTTCTTTGTTTTTGTTTTCTTTCCACTCATCAACAAAGCATAGCCTTGGCGATATCGTAAGGTACTTAAATTGGAGGAACATGGACGAAATTTGTGGAGCCTGAGGGAAAAACGGTGTCAGTAAATGCAGCAGCTTCTGAGAGTCCTTTTCGAGACGACACTCAGCGTGTGTACTCGGTACGTTGTGTTTCTGAGTCGCTCATCGCTGCATTATTTTTGGTATCTTTCTCCAATGGAATTCATAATTCAATGATCCAAGTGTCGGCAAAATGTATTGGTTTAAATGTTTATTCAAGTTTTTCTTTTCTTCACTACGCTCATTCAGTACACAATTAAGTGCTTTTCTTTTTAATATTGACCTGCATGGTATAAATTTCATGTAAATCATGAATTTTCAGAATTTGATGCTGATAAATCATATGATCAAGTTAGTGTATAAAAAGACTGTGTCTAGACTTTAAACTTCATGAATTAGTACTTAATTAATTGAATTAACGTAGATTTAAACTTTCATGGGTGATCTAATAGTATATTGATGGGTCTAATCATACGTTATTAAGACAATATCAAATTATCTACCGATAATTAACGGTTTATACAGCCAATTTGACCAAAATAGTATATACAAATAAACGTGTTAATGAATGAATCTGAACAAACACATTATATACTAAAAAATTGAATGTGTTGGTCTCAACTTATTTCGATAAAATAACCAAGTAATCTGACAACATTTTAATTTCTATTTGATTTTTTTCACGGGCTCAAATGTGTGTTCAGTAATAATGTATTTTTGAACCCTTTGGTCAATCAAAGACTAAACAAACATAGATTTTTTAGTTGATTAATGTTTTAATAAGTCCAATTCAACCCTCCTTGGTCTTGAAGTGTTTTAGATTTAATAAAAATGGAGTTGAATAAAGAGAACAAAAATAACGTAAAAGAAAAAGTGCATGAGAACAATACTAAAGATGAGGAAGAAAAGAAAAAGAAAAAAAAATAAGAAATGAGGTCCTCTCATAATGAATTTGCCTTGTCCACATACTCCATTTAGGAAAGACAAGGAAAAACAATTCACAATATTCCTCAATATGATTAAGAGATTACCTATCAATATTTCATTCACTTAAGTAATTAAACACTTGTCAACTTCCGAAACAGACATCACAAGCAAAGTTCATCGACGAACGAAAATATGGGAAAGTGAGTGACGAAGAGGTGCACATAAGAAAAGGGAAGAGTGCACCAAAGTGAAGTGCGAATGCAAGATAAAAAGGAGGATTAAATATTTTATACGAATTATTGATATAGAAAATGTCCTTCAATATTACATTTTTTTACTGCACTAATTTTTATATTGATTCTTGATCTAATTAACGGATATGAAAATCTTTGTAATTAATTACAGTTTTGTTACTGTTCCACTTTTTATAACAATTCTGAGTATTACTGATATAGAAAATTTTTATAATCTATTACAGTTTTGTTATTGTATCACTTTCTATACTAATTTTATGTGTAACCGATATAAAAAGGTTTTTTAATTTATTATAGTTTTGTTATATTTACGACTACCGCATTATATTTTATACGTGATGAATTTGAATCGGTATAAAATGTCGTTATAAGATATTTTATACCAGTGTCTGTTGGTAAAAATGTTGCTCGTAATTTCTTGTAGTGTTAACCAAAGTTCTTTTTTGATCAACCTTTCGTGATCTTTCTTCCAAGTTGGAAATGTTTATTACAGGGGACTCTCAAAATTCTATAGAAAGCGATTTCTGCATGATGCAAGAAGCGCTTTGTCATCTCGTTCAACGAATCCTCTGTTAATTTAGTTTGATTCACCGCGCTCCAACGCGCTACTTGCACTAAAGCAGGAATTTATGTCTTTTTATGTTTTACATTTCTTGAACTATATATAGCAGATTTCTTTTTTCAGTTTTGTAATAATTCAGTGCTTTCTTTCAATGAGAGTGTTCTTTTCATGTTTCTGTGTTTCTGCACTTATTCTTTCGCGCTTTCACAAGCCTTTTGATGCATTCATGAATTGGAGCAAAACCAAGCGCGTATGGATAACAGACTTTGCATCAGGTTCTTAAGAATAACTATTAATAAATAAATAAATAACCCATAATAGCTAGTCGTCGCGCTCCCTTTGTTTCTACGCCAATTTAATTACGGTCATTCTTAAAATATCCTTCTTATTATTATCAATGTTTCTTTCTTTTTTTAATATAACAAAAAATAGTAAATTATTATTATTATAATATAATTATAGACATAAACATAAATAAATTTTACACTTTTATTATAAATAGTATTTTGCTTATTTTGTAGATAATCTTTTATCAGAGATAGTTATTTTAATTAAAAACATAGTTGAATTATAAAAAAAAAAGGTTACATTTAACTAAACTGTCACTCAGATAAAATTAGTAAAGTAATTACTTTAATTTAAAAGAATGGTTATTTAAATCATAAAATTAAAAAAAAAATATGTGCATACAAAAATAAATAATAGTATAAATTTGAAAACATTATTTGATTAATTACAATTTTGTCCTCTTCCATTCTAAGATCAATTTTGGTTCTTCCATTTTTTTTTATCGATTTTGGTACTTTTGATATATTTAATTTTATCTTAATAGAATATATTAGGTGTAGCATTCGGTTGGACGAAAATAAATAAATAATGCATATGTAAGTATTATAATAAAATTAGGAATTTATTTGAAATGAAGCGACTATAATTGCAAAAGTAAATAAAGAAAAATAGTACATATGTAACCTTAGACATTATAACTACATACCAATTTTAAATTATAGAAATCTGGAAAGTTAATAAGAAATTCAAAATATTAGGGCAAGGATTTTGGTCCACTGGGCTGTGCATTCTCCTCCGACAATCTACCATCTGCAATTTCTTAGGTCGACAAGGGAGTCATTACTGTCTGACTGCAACTACAGCATTCAGGCTGAAACAGTAATCTTAGGGTAAAAAATTATATATATTGTTTGAAATTTAAATGTATATTAAGTTAAATATTAAATAAAAATGTAAAAGTAAATATTATTTATAAATTTATTTTAATAAATTGAAAGTATAGTCAATTTTTTATACGAGTTGAATTCGTATATAAAATGTCTCAGTGAAAGTTGGAAAAATGTATCACATATGTTACTAGAATGAAAACTTGAAAGAAGAATTTTACCACGCAAAAATTAACTCTTAGATTGCAACAAACACGAAAAAACCTTCCCTTAAATGGTGAAGAATTTGTTCTTCGTCATAGTGGGTGTTGCCAGACACTGTATCTTATCATTTGATGAGTCAAAACTTAAACTATGCATACGCTGATAACAGTTAAAATCCCAAAAGGGAATGAAAGCGTTGCTGTGAGATGCGTTTCATGACTTGCAATTATCATTTTCTTCACTCATTGGAATTATCATATTCTTCTCCTGTTTTTTCTTTAAAAAACGTTTTTGATTAAGTCTCGATTATTGGAAGTACGAAAGTAAGATATTTTTAGTATTATCTTTTACTTATTATTGTCTCATGTCAGCGAATGGCAATGTGAATGCAGCAAAACGCTTTCATTGTACATATGTGCAGTAGGGTCATAGGGCCTGGGACAAGTGAGTGCAATAATGCATAACTGCATGGATTCTTGTAAGAGTACAAACATAAAAAAATCCTACTCCTTGAGAATTTTTATGAAATCAATAATAAATAAACAGTAGAAAAGAATAAATTGGGAGAAGACCTGCATATTAAGTCTGTTGTCATCAATTTCTTCCTGAATGGTTTCTCTTTTAGGGTGATTTTCTTTTTGCGTAATTTGTTCTCTGATGTCTGAACAGCATAGCTTTGACCCCATTTATGCATACTTTTTACAGTACTACAGCGATCATTGAACAGGTATACAAGAAAATGTTGCATAAAGTACTTGAATTAATGCATAGAATAAGGTCTATCATTGGATACTGATATATACTTCCCATATATTACCATGCTTTAAAAAAAGATATATAAACATCAGATAGCCAAATATGAGGCATAAAAAACATTGCATAAAATTGAAACATGAAGTCATTCTATCTTCATATATCAAAATTAAAGAAGGAGAACGATATCAAAGAAAAATGCACTTTGGTTTGTAAAAGCTTAGTTGTATATTTATTATGATACCTATATAGTATTAAGACATCAGACCCCCATGTCATATGGCTGAGATTACTTGCAAGTGAGAGGTCAGATTTGGTGATATTAAAATCTGAATTGGTCGATTTCGATTGAAGAACATATGGTAGCCAATTGAACTGACTACACAGAATCTCCAACACTGCACTAAATTGGGGTTATTTATAGACTTACTTTTACACTAGCTCAGTACTTATTTTGCTGTTTCTCCTCTCTCACTTTCTTTTGTCATTCAGGCTTGTAAGGAAGTACTGGAGCTTTCCTCTGTCTAAAGTCAGATTCTTCTGTAGCTTTCCCTAGTAGTCTCAAGAAAAATGCAGCAGTTAATGAACTTTTTTCCTTAGCTTCTGACATCTGCCACCACTGTTGCTGCTGTAGTTTCCCATGTGATCTCTTGGAGCTAAAATTCGGAGACCCTTTTGTTAGATCTTCAATTTGCTTTATTTTCCATTTGAAAAATTATATATTTTTATGATTCAAACTCAAGAATAGAAGTTATGAACCCTAAATACTTCTTTGATATGTTTTAATTAAAGTTTTCCTGATCTGGTGACTTTTTTTTAAGAGTTGCTCCAACTTACAATCCAAATAGGAAGAAATTAAAAAGAGAATTTTGAACAAACATACATGATGAGGATGAGGATGGAGATAATCATAGAAAAAGAAAAAGGTTGTATAGTGGTTGCACCAAGCTAAATCAAAGAGAAGTTTGACTCTCAATTGATTGGTGCAGTGAAGTTATGCTATAATGAGCTATTAGAAATTTTACACTACTGAATTATTAGTAATCATTTAAGCAAATTGTACAGATTTGTTCAACTGCAGGAGATACAATGCTACATTCAACTCATTTGAATTGAATCTGTTAATTTGCTTCCATCTCCCACACTTTGATCTCGTCTTTCTTCTAGAATCTTCTCTAATTCTTGAGGGTGGCAGGGAATTTCCAAAACCCCCTTTTGCCTGAAACCATACTCTTCTCTTGCTCTCTCCAACAGTCCCAAAAATGCAGGGTTACACAAATAGTGCAACTCCATAACAAACCGTTTGGTTTCTTCACCCTTTTTAGCAACAACCACAAAGTGTCCTTCCAAAACGTCATCTGGCACTTGTGCTGATGCATTCAGTGGATCGTCGTTGATCATCTGTGTTAGTGATCTTCTTATTGGTGCTAACACTTCTGAGAAACCATCGTGAATCTTGCCAAAGAAAGACAAAAGCATCATGAACTTAGTAATGCAATATTATCTTAATTAAACTCTTGATGATCGAGATATGACAGGAAAGGCTTACTTTTATAGATGAGGTTGCAGTTTCATGATAATGGAGTGTGGATATTTATAATGATGACAAGGAGGATAAGATGCATGAAAACTCTTGAGAGGTACCACTGTGGAGCCTTTGCTTATTGGTGCAGAAACATGGACACTTAATGAAACATTTTGAAGGTCTTTTTCAACCTTCTGGACTCACATATAGATAATTGGCGTGTATTTCTTACGCGGTGTCTCCGTGAGGACACCCGTGCTATTTATTCATGTAAATTGAATCTAGCACTATCATTTCTTTTCTTACAAGCCTTGCCATCTTTTATTTGTGCCCTTCTCTTGTTTTTTATGTTTCTGCATGATTAGGTCATACACTGGAAACTATCTTTTTCAGATGTACTGATATGTTTGTACATCACCAATG
The DNA here is from genome assembly GCF_016808095.1 of Vigna angularis. Lineage (NCBI taxonomy): Eukaryota > Viridiplantae > Streptophyta > Magnoliopsida > Fabales > Fabaceae > Vigna > Vigna angularis. Next base: position 17,818,559 of record NC_068972.1, read on the forward strand.
GAAAGTAATGAGTCTCTTTTCATGATAGCTACCACGTACCCCCAAAAATTTACCTTTATTTTAACACTTTCTGGCAAGTGGCAACACAATTGGTGTTTCATTTTCGTCATCAACATCACTAGGATGAGCGATTTTCTGGGTCCAGAATGTGGATGACCCTTGAATAATACCTTTGCAAGCAAGGATTTTGAGAATCTTCATTAGATTCTCCACTTGATTTCTAATGGAATTTCACAGTTAGATTTATTTTAAACCATGAATTTAAATTGCATCACAACTGTAGTGACAATATAAAGAAAAAATTGGTCATTTTAAATGATTTTTCAACTGAAATTTGAGTTGAATCAACAACTATTTTCTCACAAATTTTCACAATAAACTGCAACCACGATTTAGATTGATGTTTCAGATCATTGCAGGAATAACTAGAATTGGATTTTGATGGAAGAACACGCAATATGTCTCCATCATTGGGTGTCTAAGCCAGGTAAGACTGGGAGGCATTCCACACATGTCATTTAATGCAACATTTGGCTCATTCAATTCTTCCATTTGTTGAATCTTTAAACTGTTTGCAAGTCAAAATGATATGTAATGATTTTGAGATGTTCAAAATTATCAATGCAACAGACAAAGTTTTGTATGTAGCAGTTGAGTGTTATTGATAGTGCGATTTATAAACTCTCTCACCCTTTGAAAATCCTTCGGCTTCTTCAAGAATTTGCTTTTGATTTTGAATCTCGACACTCTTCTTTCTCTTTCTCCTCTCATTTTCTTCCTTGTGTTTAAACTTATTCAATCATTGATTGGTCCAAAAACAATCCTTTAAAACTATTAAATTTGTCTGGTTTTATGACTCTTAGAAGAAAATTAAATTTAGTAACAAAAAATAAATAATCTCTTGAGATATAATTTATAAACTAAAAATTATTAGTAATTAAAATAGTTTTAAAAAAATTATAATTAATTTCTAAATTAATAATTAAATTATTTTTTATTATAAATTGATTCCTAACATTAACTATCAAGATTATAAAAAAAATTGTTTTTAATTATAAAATTGATCTTTAAATATATTTTTATCACAAAAATTAATTATTATTTAAGAGTTTTTTTGTATTAAAAAAATTTAGTGATGAAAATATTTTTTCTAAACTAGTATTTTTATGCATTGTGGAATACAGAATAATGCTTCTTCTCCATTTCTTGAAAGACAAGGGAAAAAAAATAATGTGAAAAATGTAAAAAGGATAAAACCTTACTGGTCGAAAGAAAATTATACAAAGTCTTAAGTAACTAGCTTAATTTATTCAAATCAATTTATTTAAATCCTTAACAAAACATGCCTTCCCAAAATTTATTGATGCAGTATGCAATAATATATAATTTTTATTAGTGAAAAAAATATTACCAAATAATGTTCGTTATTCACTGTAACTTTCCTAATGACAGGAATTTATATTGTTTACCCTATTTTTCCCAGTGAATGAAAGATACCACTTTTATTTTATTGTAACCCTCCTTATGAGTTAATTTACATGTGGCACTACCAAAAACTTTTTTCTTTATTATAAATAATGAATCATAAATAGTAACAAATGCTAATAAGTAAATAGCTGTGATAGATTTTGCGACAAAAACATGTTATTTCTATATATTTCGCACCAAAAGAGAATTAGTGACAAACATTTATAATATAAATAATTTGAAAATAAAATATGTATCAAAAAATATATTGACAAAAATTAGTGATCACTTATGTAATGACAGGAGTACAGCAATTAAAGAGAAATATATGAAGCTTTAAGTTTTAAGCATGCTACATATTTTGTGTTAAAAACTTTTTACTTTAAATTTTTCCTAAACAATATAAAGGATATTTTAACTGAGAGGATCGAATTTAAAATGGTTTTAGTCTTTTAATTTGAGCGTGTATGTTTAAAGAACTCCGTAGAATCTCACTAATAGATAAAAATTCAATTTTATTAATGAATTTTATCAGTAAATTTTAAAATTTTTATTATTGATAATAAATTGTGTAATTTCAAATTTTTAGACTATTTATACATATTTTCATTAGTAATAGATTAGTCAATAATTTGTTCATAAATGGATATTAAAGGTCTTGTATTTTATTTCGACTTTGGGATGAGTTCCTTCCAAAATAAATGTCATAAAATTTGCTAATAACTGAATTTTTCAGTAATTTATTCGTAAATTTTTTCAATAAAATAAGTTATAAAATTTTGTTATTTTTTTTAGACTTTGATTACATAATGATAAAATTCGTATAATTAATATTTTTTAAAAATTATTCAATAAAATGGGTATTAAAACTCTTACAAAATCCAACTAAATATGGCTTATTAAATCCATTGAAGACAGGTGAGAAGAAGGCGAGAATTTCAATCAAAGTTTATATGAGACCCAAGCACCAATCTAAGTATGTGAAGCCGACTTTGGGGCCTAAACTTTTATGTGTTGTACAAAAAATCTATTTTGCATATCTACCCTACCATTCTTAAATATCACATTATTTCTATGGTTTCATATATTTCTAATGAACGTTATCCACGTGCACCTCCAAACCCTGTTTCCTTTAACATTCATTTTCATTAGATTAAATTATATACATCTCTAAATTATCTGAAACAAATAGTATCTTGGTTCGTCTACACATCTTACCACATTCATTCATCTTCTTTACTTTTGTTTATCAAATTTTGTGCTAAGATGTTCACTAATTCAGCCACTTGAGGTTTTTCTCTTCAAATCATTCTCTTTTATTAATTTATCCATCCACATAACTCCCTGCACTAGCTAACTTTTATTATTGCTTTCAAGAATTTAAACATGTGTCTTCTTGGAACCTTATTCTTGATCTTCAACTTATCCATTCTCATCAAATTAACTGCCTTCCTTACCTCCTCACCAAGATGAAACTTGGTATTATTTCTTTCAATTAAGTTTCTCTAATACCTATATTTTGAATATTAGATGTCTTTTCATAGGCATTGTCTTTCACTACCTAGCCTCGAGTTCCACTTTGCTAACAGAGCATTATTAAATAGCTTAGTTTCACTCCAAGCGGACCCTCGTGACCCCAACGCCATAGAAAGTTTATCCGAATCCTTTCATTATCAAGACTTGCAATAGTTGATGCCTTACATGACATGGATATGTGATGACTGATTTTATAACGTATATTTTCTCCACAAAGGATACAAACTTCTCCGTTTCACCTTGATAGTCTTTCCTAATCTTATTATATTTTTCTAGAAATTTCTTTTCCATTAAATGTATCACTACGAAAACTTTTTAAATTACTAACGGAATTTTACCAACAAAAATAAATTCATCATTAGATTTGAATTACCGATGTATTTAATTGACAGATTTTAAAATTTTAATTACTTATAGATTTTAGCAATGAATTCATTACTCACAAAAGAGTTTGTCAGTAAAATCTATCAGTAATATACATTCCACTTATCGACAAAAAAAGTCATCGATAAATTAATAATTAATACATATTTCACTTATCCACAAAAAAATGTGTCGAAAAAATTTGTTGGTAATGCATTATTCATTTATGGACAGAAAAATCCGTTGGTATGTATATTTCACTTATTAACAAAAAAAAATCATCGGTAATGCATATTTCACTTACCAAAAGAAAAATGTCAAAACAATTTGTCACTAATACATATACTTCACTTACCAACGGATCTATCATTAAATTTGTTGATAAATGAAATATACATTACTGACAAAAAATTATGTCGGTATAAGAGCAAGAATTTCTCCATCCATTTTGTCTCCTTGTCCGCGAGACACATTATTTATTTCTTCTTCATCTTCTTTGCGATATTTATTGACGAATTTTATCAATGAATTTTTTTTCCGGTAATTATCGACAAATTTTTCCATCAATAATTATTGACAGAGTTATAGACAAAAAAATTCATTGGTAATTACTGACGGAACAAAATTTCATCAGTAAAATTTACCAACAATACTTTTATCAATAAATTTTATGCATTACCAATGAATTTTAGTCGTCAATGATATCAATTTTTCTTGTAGTGCATTGATTTACAAAATCGCTATATATTCATAATGTACAATAGAAACCTTCATTTCACTAATCACAAGTTTTCTCTCAGTTCACCTTAACCACTATACAAGTCTTCTTCCTTTTAATTTAAACTTGTTATATACCCTTGTTTATGCTTTTAATTTTACTGTTTTATACCTATATTTGATCTCAGCGGAACTTGATTTAATGGTTTGTGCTTGTAGGTTTTAACTTCTTACTTTGAAAGAGTTTTCACATGTTAAAAAAATTGATGTTAAATATTGAGGTTATTTTTATCAATTTCTTTTTGTTGTTCTTTATACATTCTTACAAATTTGAGAAATTATTTTCACGGTATATTTTAGTATTTTTGGTTGCTATTATTTCCATCATATTTATAGTAGTTTGAAGTTCGGGTATAAAATTAATTGTACCCACATATTCATTTGTTTAAATTTTCCTCAATTCGAAAAAACACCCATTTTCAAAATGATAAGAAACGGATGAATCAGGACATTTTGGACTCTACTATGTCATGATTTGTTGAAATTTTATGTTCATGTGCTACTAGAGGTTATCGTGATTTGGGGGAATTGGTGTGTCAACAGAAATGCTGGTATTGTAGGCTTACGAAGCTGAAGTACAACTCTTTTTTTCTTGTGATTTTGATACTTAACATATTTTATGGGTATATTTTATGGGTTATGAGAGAGAAATTATTGGAAAGACACGAGTTCAATGGACCTTAATAATTGATACTTAGATTCTCAACAATATTTGAGTAAGATATGATTCTTCTCAGCACCAGGAGAATGGCAGAATAACGAAAACAATTGGCCTTGGAAATTGCTTGACTTTCAATTGCAAAGTTCACGGGTAATAATAATTTGCATGGAAGTATGAAGTATGAAGTTCGTGTCTTCTGTGAGCATAATCATTTTACTCACAACCTGGCTGAGCAAAAGTGCCGTAGAGAATCGGAAACTGTGGTGCTACAAAAAGTTATATCTCAAGTTACTTTTTTCTTTTAATACATTTATTCTGCAATACCAAAAGAAAAACGCTGCTCAATCTTTCTATTTTCATCTACCATGACATTTTTTTTCCTTCAAACTTACACTCCCAACACTGACAGGATATAATCTCTCTGACAACTGATCTACACAGTTGAATGTTTTCTCTTTTAACTCTAAAGTAATACTAACTTAGAAAATTAATTTAAAGCATCTACAAGAGAAAGCTTGGATGTGATAAAAATCAAATGTTTTTGATGCCTCATCTTTGTGTGTCTCTTTCATGTTTCTTCTTTTACCCTCTTGATTCAAATCAGTTAATTTGACTTGTGAAAAAGCAAAATATAGAAAGTTTTAAAGCTACCCAGAATAAGATAATAGTTGTTATTTACTTGTTTCATTGAAAGAACAAGAATGTTTGGAGATACACAAAGTAACAAGTGATTATTATTACAGAGTTTGTTTCCTAGCAGTTGTTCTCTACAATGGGAAGATGACAATCCATTTTCATTCCTTTCATCTGTGGTTATGCTTTTGGAGCATCTAGAATCTTCTGCAACTCCTGAGGTCGACAAGGGAGTGCAAGAGCTCCCTGGTGTCGGAAACCATACTCTTCTTGAGCTTGATCCAACAGTCCCAAGAATGCAGGATCAGACAAGTAATCTAACCCAACAATGAACCTTTTTCTTTCCTTACCCTTCATTGCAACAACAGCAAAATAACCTTCCATAACATCATCCGGTGCCTCATTAGGGGCACCGTCTTCACTCAAGTAGCTGAATGCAGGCCTTCTAGCCACAAACAGTGAAAGACCCTTTTGTATCCTCCCAACAAAAAACCTAAGCATCTTCGATCGGACTTTGTTTTCTTCTGATACAAAACAGTGAATTAATGAGTTAGAAGTTTCGGTGCTTGGTGTTGTGTTCAGAATTTGTCTATTTATGCTAAAGAGCAAACGCGGAATTTCTTGACTCTATCTTGGTGCGCATTGCAAACAGTGGATGACGTGTTTTTATGCACTGCATTTATTGCCAACTTGCTATTATTTGATGGATTCTCTTATCTTTGAGGGAGGGCCTAGCTGGAATTCATTGACCCCGTTTTTCTCTTATTCTTATAATGTACATGTTCAATTAGCACAATCCAAGACTTTGGCTTCTTTAAGACTAAAATTAATGTTTCTAACTGTTTACGCAGATTTTTTGTTGTAAGCGAATGCTAAGTTTTAAAAAACCATAGGTTGTGATCTTGGTTTTGAGTTGCAAGTCTAGGTGTTGAACCTTTGAAACTTAAATCGGTATTCTGAGAAATTGCCAAAGAACATTAATATATATGCATGTGCAATTGCCATAGCACTGGTTGCAAACACCTCAGAATCTTTAATATTGATTGCAGAGTGTATATTAAAAGCAGGTTTTAATGTAATGATTAGTTTGGTTTGTTGCTGTCTGAACAAATCAAAACAAACACAAAGTCTTTTTATGCAAATTGTGAGTCTTTTTTGGCTTAGGGTTGAATTGGCTTAAGATATGGGAAGCTGAAATTAATTTAGAGTTTGAGGTAGCAGAAGAGAAAACTATGTGTATGTGTGTGTGATCTTGAACTTATCTGGACTAAAGGTTAATCTTTAGTAGTGTCGTGTGGAGAACCATTTGCTTTTGGGAGCTTCTAAATGTTAGCATTTGTTGGGAACTTTAACCAAATCAATGAACTTTAAAAAATAATGCATATGAATAAATCATAATATTAAAAATAATCGAATTTTTAAATCGCCACTTTTTTTAAATATAAAATCATAACTTAAAAAAATTGATTTAACTGAAAGTGGATTTTAAAATGTGATTTTAATGAACATTTTAAAATAAAATGTATGTTTTAAAATAAAAATTTAATATTTATTATTAAGAAAATTAGAGGTTTGATTAATTATGTTTTCAATGCAAGAAATTTGCAATAAATTTCTTTCTAGTGATTCAAATTAAAAAGAAAAGAGGGAAAATTATTTTAGTCTTTCGAATTTAGTAAACTATGATTTTAATAAGTATTGACTTTAAGAAAAGCAAAGTCTATAAAACCAAAAGGATATTTTTAAATTGTTGAGAACGTTTAGGCTTAGATTCTTTTAAAAATTGAATTTGGAATCACTGTAAGGTTCCAAATAATTTAAAAAATATTACTTTTATTTTTTATATTTTATTTTAGTTAGGTTTTAGTTGTTTGTAAAGTCAAAGCCTATTTGTGTTTAGACTTCGGTTTTATAAACAATTGAAACCCAAACCTTTGCTCAAGGTTAAATTTTATGAATTTTACACTCGCGTCAACTTCTTGTTGCATTGTTTTGTTGCAAAGAAGTTTCACACTCTACCCTCATTCCAATCTTCAACCGTTGATTAATTCTTGTAGTTGTAACTCCACTCGTACACTTTCTAGCCGTTGTAACGCCATTTTTTAAGCTAACACTTGTGTCCTTCCATTTTTGCCACTATTAACTCCTTATTGTCAACACTTTTGTTCTTCCATTTCCCTCATTATGAAGACGTCGCCCATTTTTTTTTCCATTACGTTTTGTTAATGTCTTCCTAAAGCACGCATTTTGTGCCACCATTCATGTTAAGGGTACTCCATTATGGTGGCATTGCGTAGGTCATATTTCCTTACTTCCAAAATAGGCTCCATTATTGTGGTTCCTATCATCAGCGTTATGAGGTTCTTATGGTTAAAAGTTTATATTTTTTTAATATGTTGTTAATATTGTTGTATGTTTGATATGTTTAATTGTTTATTTATTTAGGATTGATTAATTATATGTTTAAATTTTTCTTATTTGAGATTGTTGTTGCATTGAGTTAGCCATAGTTTTCCGTTTGAGATTTAATACGAAAATTATACTGTTTCAAAGTTTTTTTATGAAATTGTACTTTTAAAAATTAATATAAGAGGAGGTAATATTAATAATTTATATGTATTGAATCTTAAATTGTTCGGTTGGATAATTTAAGAAGACTAATAACTTTTTCATAGTTTAAGAGTGTATACATATTTTAATATACATATGTGAAAAATCATGAATATTTACCAAATGTATTTTGTATTGATCTTTCGATGCATATTTAATTGTGATTACTAATCACTTCCATTTTGTGTAATCTAAAAACCAATGCAAAATGCTGACAAAATTTCATGAAATTTAAGATATGTTGTTTAAAATTGATATCTACCAATAAACAAAAAAAATGATTTTTCTTTAATGCAATAAGGTCACACCTTGAATACAAAAGTAAAGTGATAATTCATTTAAAGATGAGTATCGTATAAGAGTAGAAAAATTAATACAATTTGCATAATGTAATGAGTGTAGAAGTGGTAATGAAGTCAAGTTTAAATGTCCTTGTGTCAACTGTTTGAATAGGAAAAAGTTGAATGCAACTAAAATTAGGGAATACTTTATATGTGATGGTTTCCTTTAAAGTTATACAATAGGGACATGACACGAAGAATTAGTAGACTCCCCAACTGTAATCATTGAATCATTGGCAACCAATGACCACCAAACTCAACATGACACGAGTTAACTATTTAAAAAGGAAATTTTGGAGTTTGGAACTCAAGATGTGATCTTAGCCCTAAACAAAATCATTTCATTGCAGATGGACGAGCTGAACAAGCAAATGACGAAAAATTCATCTTGATCCAAAAAAATCAAGGCTTGGCGCAACAAGTGATGAAATGTTATTTCAGTTCAAATTATCATGAAAATGGTCTGTATTATAGACTTATAAAGGGAAAAAGGTGTATTCATGAACAATAATAGAAGGTTAGACAATTATTCATGGACAAAAACTTGTCCATCGTGAACAAGTTTTTGGCATCATTATAATGATTTGAGCCAAGAAATCTTTGTTTAAACCAGATTTATCATTATACAAATATGTAATTAGTCATAAAAAGAGCTAACTAATTTTTTTTCTATTTTAATTTACTGTTTTATTGGATACTTTTACATTGAATTTCACCACTATTTTTGAAAATATATTGTGTTGTAAAGTTGCTTACCACTATTTTAGTTGTTTGTGTAATCAAAGGAGAAGAGAAAAACAAGTTTTCTCACCACTCTACTCAAGGACTACACCACAAAATTTATCACATTTCTTCCTGTGTCTAAGCCATCTTAGTTAAAAAACCATTTTGCAAGATATAATGAATTTGCTTCCAGCTCTTCGTCTTTCATAATACAACAAAACACTAAAAAGTTAATATACTTTTATTCTAACCAAAGCTCGAACTCACCACCTCCAAATTCCAAATAAATACTCTAAACTAAACAGACTATCACATTTATCTTGTTATTCATATACACAACAAACACTACAAACAATCATCACACACACAATCACGTAAAAAAATAATAAAAATATAAATCGCATACAAAAGAAATCGAACACATATCCTTCAATCCATCACAAAGAACTTTAACCAACTGTGTTATGCTTTACTTCAGAATAATTTGTTATTTATTGATTTAAATAATGACGTTCACGCTTATACCACCCTTCTTTTATTTTTTTTCCTGACTCTTAAATTCTCTCGAACTCAAAAATTTTATTTTTTGAAAATTGTACTTACTAGGGAAAAGACACAAATATGTCTTCCTCATATTGTCTATTGTTTTCTATGTTTATCTGGTCAGAGGTGCAAAGATCGAAGTAGGTATGGGTGAGGAAGCTTGAAGGAGTAATGCCTCTTGTTTTCTGTGTGTTTTTCTGACCTAATGATGAATGATTAATATGTAAGGAAAGAAAGGATGAATGATTAATATGTAAGGAAAGAAAGGGAGTGTGTGGAATGTTAATGGGAAAAGATTGAGAAAAGATTTGTGCCCTCTTGGAAAGCAAGAGTTTGTTCATTGTAAGGAAGGTAAGGATTGAGAAAGGAGAGGATTGATGTGCTAAAGGAGAAAGGAGAAAAAAGAGAGAGGTGCAGCACATTTTATTAAAACTTTTTTAAGGGTAAAATGGGGATATTGAAAATTATAAGGTGCATGAAGATAAAAATAGAGGTACAAAAAGAAGGGAACAAAGTAGAATGAAAACAAACGAGAAGAAAAAGAATGATAAAAAAAAGCTTGTGGTTGTTTTCACTAAAACACTATTAACGAAAATGGAAGAGCCGGTGAATCTTTCATTCATTTATTTTTAATTATTTGAGTAAAATTGAGAGTGCAAATTTCAAAGAGTGAAGAGATGTTCTTTGATGAGGTGAGAAGACGAGAAGAGAAAGACAACTCATATTGTATAAATTGACACAAAAGTTGTGTAATTATATTGTGTGCTTACTTAGTGTAACTGCTATTGTTCACTCATACCATTAAAATATATATTAATGAAATAAGAATGCACAACCAAAACAAATTATGGACAAAACTTAACATTAAAGAGTCGATTTTTTTTAAAATGTACATAATATATATTGAAATTTCACATCTAATTAATGATAAGTTTAATTAGTTTTATATGATTAAATTAAGTTTAAAGATAACTTCTTATAAATCAATTTTATATGATTAAATTAAGTTTAAAGATTACTTCTTTATATCATAACCATGGTAATAAAATTTATTGTTTAGAAGAGATATTTTTTCAACTTTTGTCTAGTTGCTACATGACCATTTATAAATAATTAGTCTGCACAATATATATATATATATATATATATATATATATATATATATATATATATATATATATATATATATACTTGGTATGAAAGAATATATTAAAATTTTTAAATTTACTAATGACAAAATCACTTTGAAATATATACGAGTAAATCTCACTTTATAAAATGATTTTTTAGAATTAAATTAGATTTAAATTTCAGTTCTTAATAATATATATGAATCAACTTTTTATATATTATATAATAAAATAAAATAATAATAATCATTAATTAAATAAGAATCCACAACGAAAACAAATTATGGAGAAAACTTAATTTAAAATGCACATAATTTCAAAAAATATAGAATCAATTCTTGATTCTTATATATGAAAGGATTTTGATTTTTTTATATTATATATAAAATAATAAAATAATAATAATAAAATAAAATAAAAATTGATAATACAAAAAATAATAATAATAATAATAATAATAATAATAATAATAATAATAATGAAATAATAAATAAATAAATAAAATAATAATAATAGTAATAATAAAATACAACAATAACAATAATAAGATAAAAGAAGTTTTTCAGTTGTGGGGTATGATGTTTGATTATGAGTGTGGGTGACAGGTTGGAGTGAAGGAGGGTTGCCTCTTGCGATTACATGGCTTTCTCGTTGGACTTTCAAATATTATGGAATTGTTTAAAAGATTAAGTTCAAGAAAATTCACTCTTTAATTTTCTTTTAACGTGTAAACACAAAAACATACATTTGTTCATAATTAGTATGATATTTCTTAGTTTCAATTCCCTTACTTTTTTGTATAAAAGGAGGTACAATCTTTATACAAATTACTTATGAGGGAGTTTACGATGGAGAAATATAAAAGTCATTTGTATTGATTTATGAGAAAGAATAAACCACTTACACATTTGTAAAAAGTTTAATATGATTTGAAAACATTTAGATCAATTCAAGGTCATTTCGCTTGCTAAAGGACTTTATAAATTTATTTTTGTTCATTAGAAGACATGTGAAGGATTTTAAAGGTTTAAACTTTGAATTTATCTTCTAACACTCTTTGTAGTTTTGCTTGGAATAAAAGTTTGTTCCTGCTGCTATGAAAATGACGAAAATCCAATTTTGAGTACATGCCTTATGGCCTCATTTAGAGTATTGGCAGCTAAGAGTATTGGCGGCTAAAGGCAATCTTCTAATTGGCATGATATTGATACACCTTATCCTTGGACGATTAGACGATTGCATTATGATTAAGTCTGGAATGTCTTAATTGATGTCGATATGTTATTTGATGTTCCAAAACATTTGCATACCTTCTAATGAAAGAAAAGCAAACTTATAAAACCTTTACCAAGCGGAATGATTTTCCATTAACCTAAATACATTCAAGCCACATTAAATATTTTACCAAGATCCAAACTTGTGTGTGGTTTATCCCCTTTTTGTTAACAAAAAATATGTCATGCAAATACTTTTTAAATTTTCCAAATCAACTTGATAAACTTCTTTGATAATTTGCACAGAGACTATATTTACTTTATACAAGAAAAAAGAAATTGAAACAAAAGAATATCACACATATTATTAACTATATAAGAAAATGTAAGCTTTTATACCTTCAGACTTGCAACTTAAGGAACAAATGCATTGTAGAAGGACTAAATAGAGCCTAAGTATTAAAATTGCATCAGACTAAAAGCTAAATTTACTTATTCTTCTCCATACACAATTTATACACCACCAAATCATCGAAAAAGATAGGTGCACAGAGATTCACCGCCTCAAGGTCGGTGACAGGTACGTACGAGGGAAATTACCGAATTGATCGAAGGATAGAAGATCAAAGCGTTGGCTTGCGGTGAAATCCAGTGCCGGGATCATCATCCGAGGGAAAAACCTGAAGCCCCGTGACAAGCGCATCAGGAGGGCCACGTCGACACCTTTGCTCCATCTCCTGCACCGCATCAACATTCCCAGAGAACAGAGCCTCCACGGACCCGTCCTTCCGGTTGCGCACCCACCCCTTTAACCCTAACTGCGTCGCATTTTCAATCGTCCAGTTCCGGTAGAACACTCCCTGCACCCTCCCCTTTATCACCACTCTCTCCTGCACCCAATCAGCTTGGCCAATCTAAATCACAATCTCACCACAGATGGCATATAACAATAATCAAGATTGAGTTCGTCACTACGCACCGTTTTGGTAGAAGAGGATCCTTGCTGTGTCGTCATCGCAGAGATAGAACGCGTGAGAGGAGAACGGAAATGGAAGATTCTAGAAGCGTTGTTTCTAGGATAAGTGAAGAGGGTGAATCGTGGCGGAATAAGCGTAACAGTAGATGGTGCCATTGCTCCAATTAGTATTATCCTTGTTGCCACATTCGTCTGGGATTAAAAACGGGGTTTCTAGATTTGTATTGGGCCGAGTGAGGAAGGCCCAAGCTATATTGGGGAGCCCAAAGCGTTGGGATTGGAATGGGGATGAGGTATGTGTTAAGGGTTTTCGTGTCGGCGAAGCACATGACGGCGAAGGTGGTGGAAGGGAACAACGGGAGAGAGGTGGCGAGTGCGTCCAGCGTGGAGCATGCACTGAGAAGCGCGTTCGAATGGGGGAAGGGGTGTGACGCGAGAGCGGCGGCGTCCGTCGGGGAGGTGTTGGCGATGCGGCTGAAAACGGAGGCGCCGGAGGTGGGAGTGGGAGGTGGGGTCCACTTAAACGTTGAGAAGGAGATTAAGAAGAAGAGTGTGGACAACGGAGATAAGGTATGGACCGTGGTTAACGCTTTGAGGAAAAGAGGAATCAAGGTTTTCGTCACCGACGATCACAGTTAAGGTTCGCGTTTTCCCAAAAGTTAAAGAAAAATGGCTGTTTATGAATATTATTTTTAAAATTAAATAAATTTTCTTGTTTATAAGTTTCTAATTTTTCATGAAATCGATTTGGTAGGGTTCGTTTATAAATCAAGTTAAACATATGCCACATAAAAAAAAAGTATACTAGAAAATAACATGTAGAATTTATATATATATATATATATATATATATATATATATATATATATATATATATATATATATATATTGTTCTTGCACTTTGTCAATGATTTTAATGAAGGCATAAATTAGAAAATGCAGAAGCAAAATGATATTTTATTGTTAGTCTCAAACCAAGCTAAAAACTTTGTATTGACATTTTCGTTCTTGCTAACTATCTTATCAATTTAAAAGTGATCTTTAAACAAAATTGATTGCTGGTTTGGAAGATGAAATGCTAACCTCTTAACAGTTGGTCATCTTTAATGGATATCAAAGCTAAATTATTTTTTCAAATTGCCTCACATGCTAACAAATATTTATAATCATTGTATCTTTTTATTTCATTAACAATAACTGTTTCTTAGAGTGAACTTTATTATTTGTAATCTATTTGATATACTTGTGATTATTTCAATATCGTTACTTTACTAAATTGCTTGTATAGGATTGAAGTATTTTATGAAATTAAATAATCAATATTTATAATTCAGTATTGAATCAATAATAAATAAAAATACAACACAATTACAAATACAGCAATAAATAATTATGAATACATAAATATTGAATCTGAATATATATAATTGAAATATTTAAATAATTAATAATTAAATAGTAAATACATGAAGAAATAAATAAAGCAAACATAACCTATAATTTTAATAGTCCAATGTGACATGTGGCAATGACACGTAGAAAACTACCATATGTCATTATCTAGATTTCTATTTATTCTTTACGTATGTTTCTTTGATTCTATTTAGTCCTAATATTTTTAAAATTAAACAATATTGTGCTTATAGACAAAATTTATTATTTATGTAAATGTTATAATGATATTTTTATTAAAAATGACTTTTGAACGTATATTATTAATTTATGTTTTGTTATATTATATTATTGTATATTATTAATTCATATTTTGTTAATCATGACTTAACTTTTAAATTGAATATAAATATGGTTTAATCATTCATGAATTCATGAATTCATGAAGTTCCTATTTTCGCATGGAATCTCAATTTAGTCCTTTAGTTTCTGGACATCTCAATTGGGTCTCAAATTTATGAAAATTGCAACAATTGGATCCTTTCCTTTAAATTGTGTCCAATGGCGTTAGTGTGTGTCTGACGTAGCACGCTGTAGTCAGTTTCTTAACTAACGTGGCTGACTGAAGAGGGGCAGTGAAGCACGTGGATAATAACAATTTTTTAAGTCCTCCCCACATAGTGCGACCTTATCAACCCCTGCTGAAAGGGAACCCTAGCTTTTGCAGCATAGCCAAGCATAGCCACCACCCCAGAATCGGGAACCGTAATCACAACGTCGCACTCAACGGGGCTCTCAGTGGCCAGTATTTCCCCGAATTTCCTCCTAGACTCGTACACAGACCTCCTGAAGACAACATAGTTGGGAAGTGCGAAGTATATGTGCTCGAAGATGCATTGCTTTGTCTCCTGATGAGTCACGAGGCAGAGGGATTGGATTCCCGTGTGGTCCACCACCACAACCTCACCCGGGTTCACCTTTCTCTCATACGTCGCATCGATCAAATCCAGCGCGCATGTCTCCGAGGCGAAAACCATAGCGCCGTTCTTTCTCCTTCCCATCACCAAAGGTCGGAACCCGAAGAGGTTCCTCACAGCCACCAGCTTGTCCTCCGTGAGGAACACCAGGGAGTACGCCCCCTTCAGATTCTCGCAGGCATCCACGACTCTGAGTAGGAAAGGTCTGTGCTTGGAGGTGGCAATCAGGTGGAGCACGACCTCGGTGTCGGAGGTCGTGTTGAAGATGGACCCATTGTCTTCCAGTTTGGAGCGGTAGTTCACGAAGTTTCCATTGTGCGCGACGGCGACGGAGCCGAAACGGTAGCCGGCAACGAAGGGTTGGACGCTCACGAGCTTGGAGTGGCCAGCGGTGGAGTAGCGGACGTTGGCAATGGCGCAGGAGCCGAGCAACTCAGATAACTTCGATTAAACCCTAAATACCCAAATTGATACCCCAATTTGTGAAATGGAATGAACTTTGGACGAACCGAACCCTAGAAGTACTCAGAACAATCCCAATCCCTAATTCGATCAATTCAAAATCTGAATCCCCATTTTGGTTTAAAACATTTATTTTCTTTTTAATTAAAAAATTGTTATTATCCACGTGCTTCACTGCCCTGCTTCAGTCAGCCACGTCAGTTAAGAAACTGACTACAGTGTGCCACGTCAGACACACACTAACGCCGTTGGACACAATTTAACGGAAAGGATCCAATTGTTGCAATTTTCATAAATTTGGGACCCAATTGAGAAGTCCAGAAACTAAGGGACTAAATTGAGATTCTACGCGAAAATAGGGACTTTGTGAATGATTAAACCTATAAATATTAGTATAACATTTATACATATGATAAATTTGGTTCCAATCAGAAAAGGATCAATTTTATTATTTTGTATAAATTGTATAATTAATTTATTTTTATAAAGAAACATCGATTAATAATGTATTAGTTTTAAATACTTATTTTTTCGTAAAAATATTTATACTTAATTAGCTTTAATCTTATAAAAAAAATATGGATTAATAATATATAATAAAATAATATGTTAAAAAATCATTTTTAATAAACATATCAATATAACATTTATATAAATGATAAAATTTCTCTCAATTTGGAGAGTCAATATTACTTCATTTTGAGAGAAAATTGGACTAAATTGAATCAAAGAAATATATTAGAGACTACATTGAAATGTAGATAATAACACTTGATATTCACTAACACGTGAGAGTATCCTCCCACGTGATACTAAAAATGTCACGGGTCATATCAAGAACATGATGCGTGGTAACAAAATTTTATAAAAAATATAGAAGAAACACATATTAACTTCTGACATATGATTAACGTTATTAGTAATTTATTTTAAGAGAACATAATTGAGACACTTTCTTTTTCAAAAGTTAGAACGAAATTGAAATTCTTTTCAAAAATTGAGACACCATTAAAACTTTTTTAAAAGTAAGAACGAACTTCAAACATTTCAACCAAAGTGGAAACTAAAAGAATAATTAAACATTAAAAAAACACAATTCTTTCTTCTTATTTTTACTTTTATTTTTTTTGTAAAAGATTTATAATATCTACATGATGACTAAACAAGTAGTATAATGATAATTTAAATAGTTATAAGAAAATAAGGCTAACCCATTAGTAACTTGCAAAATTTTGGAATGGGCTTAGCTAAGCCCAAATTAAAGTAGGTTAAAATTTTAAAAGTAGCCTATATCTTTAGTAAGTTAAATAAAACGATGTAATGAAGCTTGTATAGAAGTTCATGTCGTCTCGCCTACATCAAATGTAGATATGAGAGATGCACCTTCCACCAATGGAAGTGTAATGTGATGCAGTTAGAAGAACCTTCCGACAGCAATGGAGGGTGACAATGGAGGTGAGACATATGTAGTTGCTGATGTATGTATCGAGTTGAAGCGACGCTGCTGTCATGAAAGGAAGAGGGAGTTTTTATTATTTTAGGGTTTAAATTAGAGTTTTTATTATTTTTCAATCAAGGGTAATTTGATCATTTTAATATAGGTATGGGGTGGAGGAAGAAATTAGGGGTGCAGAAAGAAATGGCCTTCGTTGGAAACAAAATTGATCTTTAAAGCCCTTTACAACATTTTGGGTACGTTAACGTGTAGCGAAAAGGCAGCATTGTTATTACACAGGCTTCTCTAAATTCATTTTAGGAGAAAAGACATAAAAAAAATTAAAATTAACTTTTTTATAAACTTAAATTAACTTATGTACAAGTTAATTGTTAAAGTTCTCTCAAAATATCTCGAAACTCTTAATTTCAATTTGAGCATAAACTAGTTTTGATTTATAAAAAAATGTATCCATAACTTTGTTCACAAGAAGGAAAAAATGTGGTTCATTAATTAAAATTAGTGTATGCATAAGCTAATTTATATAAACTCTCTCATAGATTTTCTAAATTTGCATTTTGTTATGTATACACACACTAATTTTAATTTATGGACAAGTTTGCTTAATTTTTGTTCTTATTTTTCTCCGTTAGAAGTTCATATGGAGAAATTTATAAATAGACCCGTAGGCCATTTGCATAATCTTTTTGATAAAGACTTTAAAGAAAAAAATATAAGAAAAATAATGCTTTCGTAAACTAAAATTAACTTATATACAAATTAAAAATAAGAATTTAGGCAAGTTACCAAATAGAGTTTCTACCAATTAAATTATGCGTAGAATAATTTTAATTTGCAGAAAAATAATTTAATTTTTTTCTCTCATAAAATTCCTAACTAGTATCTTGTTCAAACATATTTTTGATACAAGGTTAGGATCACTCTCTCACCTCAATAGCTTCATAATTCTTATATAAACCAATTTTTCATCTTCTAAGTATTCTTAACAAAACCTTAGTATCATCACTAATTCACAGGCCCTTAAGTTATAACCATGATAAAGACGTAGTCTTTTTATATTACTTATAACTTGTATCCATCAAAATATATGTGTATTCTTCAAAAGATACATTGTAAACTTGTACGTGGTCGCATTGGAAATTGTAGAGCAATGAAAGGTACCATTCAATAAAAAAGAATATGGGTAGAAATATGAACTTTTGTTTTTCATTCATTAAGGGAAATCACATTTAAAAGATTTTATCAACAAGATTTTAATTGAAAATAAAATATTTTAAACAAAATAGGAAGCTAACAAAACATATTTTTAATTTTATTTCTTTTCCAGAATGCTAAGAAAAGATAAAAATACTCAAGTTCAATTAGGAAAGCAAACTCCCCTTTTATTCTAGTTGGAAATCATTTGAGAAAATGGTTCAGAATACAATTATGAATTTAAGTCATTGAGTAAATATGAAAAAGTTGAATATCATAAAGAAAAATACTTATAAATTCATCTTAAGATTTTATGTTAGGTGATGTTAACTTTTTATGTGAGATGAATTTATATTTTATCGATGTTATATCTCTCTAGTAAATCTCTCTCAAAAGATTCATTAATAATATTAGAGACAAGTATTTGTTTTGGTGGTCGAGAGAAATAAATCATATATCAAAAGTTTTTAGAGAGAAAATTCAGGTAAACATGTCTTGTTATAATATGAACAATATAAAAATAAATGAGTACTAATAGTTTGAAATGTTTCTTATAGACAAAATATATAAATATGAATAAACTCACATTTGAAAAGAAGATTGTTAAAAATACAAATATGAGTTTAATTCCCACACATTAAATAAATATAAAGAAATTAAATACTATATAAAAAACTTAAATCTACGTCTTATTAAGATTGAGTTTGAGTGTGATCAAAACTCTTATATAAATTAGATTCATATTTTCATTGATATTTAATCTCTACTCATAAAATATGTCATTTTTATTTTATGGAAGTAAATAATTTATGATGTCTCTAACTATTGATTTTACCAACATAATAACTAAGACATATATAGTAAGAAAACAATATTATAAGAATATGTAAGAGAAAAGAAAAATGTTATAGTATTTATTTATTATGCTTTTCCAATACCACCTACTAGTACACGATTTTTCGTCAAACCATAGAATTTTACACGGGAAAAGAAAATCGAATATATGAGATCCTGATTCCAATCCTTATCCAAATTACATATTCCAAATCAAGAAACAATGACCGAAAACATGATGACCATTACAAAAATAAAAAAAGACAAAGTTGAACATGTGTGAAAAATGATTGAAATTGAAGGATTGAAATTGTAGAGGGAGAAGAATTTAGATCGGAGTGCACGTGGGTTTTGAACCGACACAGTATTTGGACTATAATATAAGAGAAATCTACGCCTTGACTATGGGCTTAATAAACAGAAATTGGAACGAAAAGGAAGATGATTGTGTCCGAAAAGTGTTTTTTTTTTCTTTTCTTAAGAAAAGTGAAGGGTAACCCTTAAACGAAGTCGTCAAATGTAGGAGACGTGTTGAAGTTAAGGGAAAAAAACACACTCGTGGCGTGCAAATTCAAACTCCAACACAGCACCATGTGTAGTTGACGTGGGATGGTCCCACTCTTGTATGGTGGCTAACCACGTTGTTGTCTTAGTCAAAAAATAACCCTAAACCTTTTTCAAACTCAGACATCACCAACATTAATGCTCCAACACCAACGCCAACAGTGTAGTAGTAATCAATGTTGTTGATGCCTTACAACAACTGTAAATTTTTACTGTTAATCAAAATATCATACAGGTCTAAAATCTAGAGAATAGATAAGTTCGAACGTTATGGATGTGATTAAAAATAATTATAATATATTAAAAATGTTTCTTAAGAATAAATTTGATAGACTTTCAAATTATATAATGAATAATATTTCAAATACGATATTTGACATATTATTTTTAAAATATTATTACTTTTAAGAAAATATCAAAGATGAATCTTTATATTTTTAGACCTCAACTAAAAACTTTTTTTTAATATTCTTAATAATATTATATCATTTAAGAATTTAGGTTAATAATAATTTAAATATATTTTTTTATCATTTGAGACATCTTTAAAAATAAAGTGAAATATATTTTGTTTTTAAACTTTGGATTGAAATTAGAAATTGTTTATGTCCTAAACTTTGATATAAATTGACTCAAAACTTAAATAATGAATAAATATAGTTCTCTAAATTTAAATAAGTTAACTTTTTTTAACGTGTCAAATTGCGTTTCATGTTAACATTTAAATTGTTTATATTATTTCACATGTTCTAACTTAAATTCAACTTAGAATTTTATTTAATATATAAAAATGTTGAATACTAAGATTAAAAATGACTACATTAATTCATTATTTATTATTTTATATATTTAACACATAAAATGACTACATATATTTTTATTTTTTAACTTTAAATTGAAATTTAAATTCATTTATATCTTAGATTTTTTATATAGTTTGATATAAAACTTTTAAAATGAATAAATATAATACTTTTAACAAAATTGAGTTAAATTTTTTAACATGTTAAATGACGTCTCAAAGTTAATATTTGATACATTATAAGTCAAATGTCAATCAAAAATTATGTTTTAAAAAATTAAACTGTATTGAATTAAATGACTATATTTTATTCATTGAAGTTTGAAAACTAAAATATATAAAAATTTAAAACAAAAACTAATTTTAATTTCACATCTACAAATATATTTAATTCTTAAAAATAAAAATATAATATAATTTTAATTTTAAAATAAATAATATTTCAAATAGGATTGTTAACTTCGTAATAAATTTTAACCGACGGGATAACCAAAATTTTGAAATAAATTAATCATCAATTGAATTTCTGAATATATTTTATTAATAACATCTTACTAACACCCTGTAAAATAAATAGCCATAGCTTACTTACACAACCAAGTACACAGGTATATAATTTCACCAGCCAAATTTTGTGAAATTCTCTTTTTTGCATCAAATAATTTTAATAAATTGTTTTGCATGCCAGTGTCTTTTTCAGACTTTTTATTTTTCTCTGTGTCTTCTATTGTGGGTAAAATATAACTATTTAAGTTAAACCTGTCATTTCATGGCAGACCAGCTTTTAGCCGAAGCAACCTACAATAAATCAATCGATCAATATTCACGATATCAATTCATATCTAAATTATTAGAATGCTGTCAAATTCATTCCCTTTCCATCAAATAATTTTCAAGCTTATCATTTATTTCTTTTGTTTACTCTTACATGCTCTAGACTCTGTATTCTTTTCTTTTGTGTATTGATGTTGAGAGTGACATAATTTTGATGATCAAAACAATATTTTTATTAACTAATAGTCAAATGTTAGAATTTTAACAGATAAAGTTCATGTTACCATTAAGGAGTTTAACTATCAAAGTTATTAATAATGAAGATTAAATGGAAGTTACAATTGATGTTGTTTTAATATTATATTTGTAGTAGTGGCTACACATCTATATTTATTTTTTATAATTATAAAAATAGTAAAATTATTGTTATTATTATTTTAATTATAAAATAAAATATAAATACTTTTTATAATTTCATTGTAATCAATTTTTATTTAGTTTATAGATACTTTTTAATAATAAAAAATCAAATCGAAAAAAATAATTAAATTTAAATAAACATTTATTTAAAATATAATATTGGTAAAATAAATATTTTAATTTTAAAAAAATTATTTAAAAGATAAAATAGAAAAACAAATGTGTACACTAAAAAAATCACTTTAAGTACAGATTATATAATAAATATTAATTTGTAAATACTTATATAAATTTTCATTCATCAAAACGGTTATGGATGGATAGACCATTGCAATGTTATTAACTATTTTATTTAAATAATGTAAATATTTTATCTGTTTCTTCTATACTCTTTTTCCAAATTCTTAGTGAAGAAAGAAGCTATAATATGTTTTAGGGAAAATGTACATTGGAGTTTCTATTGTTCTGTAGAATATGGAACAAGGTTAAATCTTGTGTATAAAATCGTGTGATGTTTCTAGTACTTTTTACTATCTTCTCCTATACTTTCAAAATATATATATATATATATATATATATATATATATATATATATATATTAAAAGAATAATATATTTTAAAATATCAAAATCAATATATATTAATCGATTTTAAAGAATCCGTAGATTGACAATAAAGAAACTCAGTATAAAGTTTAAATTCGACCATGCATGGATAAATTGATGGTTGTTTACAGTAAAAAGAAACGACGACGGTTATTTTTGTCTATCTGCACCGGTTCTACAACTGAGGTATATATAGGCGAGGCAAAAAGTCTACCACTTTTTGCCTCGGTTCTGAACTGAGGTAAAAAATATATGTTTTTTCCTCGGTTCAAATGCAACCGAGGTAGTAGAGGGTATTCTTTTTCAAAATTTTGGCCTCGTTTGAGGTGAATCGAAGCAGTACATTAATAGACCGTGGATATATCTATATCTCAGCAGACACATCTTTATGGCATTAATAGGAGCAACAGTCTCAGTTTTTGTCACAGGATGCTTGATTTCTAATTCCTTAACTTTCTTCAAACCATGACTCAACCATTTCTTCCCAATTCTAAGTGTCCCATAATTCCACATCTCCACCTTTTGGAGTGAATAACTCCACTTTTTCTTTCAACTTGTGAACAACTTTTACAGCAGGACTCTCCCTAATTGTTCTTCTCACCAAAGTTCCCAAAAATTGGCCCATGAGACCCATCACAGGACAATACATCAGTTTGATCACCCATATCCAACAGCAACGAACTACTCAAATAACTCTGGAAAACCCCCAAACTCTACTCTGCTCAAATTAACAACAACATCCCTTGAACCATAAACTACAAAACAAATCTCATCCTTATAGCGACAAGAGTAAACTTTCACACCAGAACTCTTCCTAACATCATTTCAATCCAACTGTCTCCTAAATCAATCGTGCAACACAGAGCCAAACCTCTCTCGCTCATTTAGCCCTCCATCGCATATGCCTTCATATTTCATCGACAGCCTGCAAAATTCAATGTCAAAGAGGTCAAGGTAAATATTCAATGACAAAACCCCTTCTTGTGGGAGACCATTTCCCTTAGGAAAACCCCCAAACTCTAGATTTAACACTCTAGCATCAAGCATGCTCCGAATGAAACCATATAAAATAGGATCTTCTATCTTCTTCTCCATTACGAAAATCAGCTTTTACAAAACAACAATGCGCCAGAAGAAGAGAATAATGTAGGGATACTGACTCGGTTATCCTTAAACCGATGCGTGAGTTTAACCACATCATAGTAGGCCTCGGCTTCCTGTAAAAACGAAGCATAATCTCCAAACATAATGCTTCGGTTCTACCAATTACCCGAGGCAATTGAACCTTTTCAAAAAGATGTCAGACTTTGCAGGGTTTTGTTTAGAGGTATAGACATCAGGTCTGTAGTTAACCGAGACAATATCTCCCTTCTGCCTCGCATGCTTCTGAACCGAGGTATATAGCTTTGTACGCTTCGGTTTTTGCATAACCGAAGCGTATATGGCGCGTTAGAATCCACTTTTTTTACTAGTAGCAGTGTTTGAAAGCCAGATTTTTGATAGTTTCAATCGCCATTTATTGTAGTAAGGTAAGGTTGTTTCTATTGTTTTGTTTTTATTTTTTTTATTTTAATTTTTCTATCTTTCTTGATAATAACTTTATTTAATACTTTCACTATAACATTATTTCATTATAACATTATATACATTATAGTAATATAAAACTACTAAAGTATTATATTATATAATAATAATAATTTACAAGAAACTACAAATTATCGATGAAGAAGATTTTATACTGGGAGAACAAAATTCTATGTATGTTGCTACTTCACCCTTAACCTACGCTGAAACGACTGAAAAAACATCATCCCTAAGCTCATACCATTTTAAGGCGATCATCGCAAAAAAGAAAACCTACACAAACAAATAAAAATTAAATCTCAAACCCTAAACCCTAAACCAGATATCAAATCAGTTAACATATGTTAAAAAAGATTTCGATATCTAATAAATATTTTTTTTTAAATTTTAATAATTATTTAATTTAATTTAATATTTTAATATAATTTAATATATTAAATTAGATTTTATATTATTTTTTTTATTTTCATTATTATTATTTATTTATTTATTTAATATAACTATTATAATAATAGAAATTATATTTTAATTATTATTAAGATGTAAATGTATATTAAATAATATTATAATTTTAAATTAAATTAGATTATTATTAAATTTTAAATTTAAAAAATTTATGAATTGGATTTTGAGATCTGTCTATTAAAGTGCATAATGACATTAATAAAAAAAATTAAAAAATTAAAAAAATTGGAGGTGTAGGATGAGATGTTAGAGGTACAAAGTGAAACACCCTTATTTTAATAATCTTTGAACATTTACTTGTTGTTCCTTTTAATCATCCTTGTGTTGTGTAATGTTGCCTCCCTAATCTTATAAGGGATGCATTGCTAGTGTATCTCTCTAAATCAACTCCATAATATTGAAAAATCCTTGATAGCAAAACTAGAAAAGAAAGATGATAGACAAACAATATTTTTGCCTTTAACATTAACTTAGAAAAGATAGTGTTGGCCAATGCAGTTGAATGCCACTCTTGAATGCATGAATTAACAACATATAATACTCAAAAAGTCGTTCATGAGTACTCTCCCTTGTAGTTTATGCAATAGCAAAAGCCAATTGCATTTCATTCAAAGTTTTAAAGTAGTGCAACCAAGTTTCTCATACAATCAATACAAAGAGAGATTTTGTTGAAGTTTTTCAAACTAGATGAAGACTCATACTCAAGTTTTAGTTTAGCAATGTTTGTCCATGTATACTCATCAATCAAGATTTCAACCCCTTTTACTTTTGAAATGAGTACACTTCCAACAAATTTGTTAGAATAAAAAAGAAGGTTCAACAAAATCTAAAGATAAATTGGTTTAGTTTCAAACTCTTAAAACTTTTCAAAACTTATTTTTAATAAGCCTTGACTGCGTGCATGCGTGTGTAGGTGTGTGCGTGCATGCGTGCGTGTGCGTGTGTGTGTGTGTATATATATATATATATATATATATATTAATGTTGTCAAAACGAATCATCCAGTCCAATCCGATTCGGTTTACCACGAGTTAGTTACTGTCAACCCAACTCGACTCAGAGTGTTGCTCCCTCCACCACCACATACTTCTTCCTGCACCTTTTCATCTCTTTTTTGCCCTTTATTAATATTTAATTTTTATTTTTATTTTTTTACTAAAACTGTAACGGAAGTGGATAAACGAATGTCGACCATGGATATTCACATCCGTTTAAGAAGTAAACGCATATCGACATCCGCTCAACGTTTTCAATAAGAGTCCCAACATGAACAAAACCTTCCTTCTACCTCAACTGACAGAAAGATAGGTTCAGGTTCAAAACTAAAAGCTTTGTAGTTCGTCGTGTTGCTCCTCTGTTTGACGGTGTTCGAAACCAAGCAACATGGCGGATGGTAGATGAGCTTGACGACCTCAAGCAATGTGGTCTCTTCAACTGCCGCGAAATTGCCAAGATTGTGAAGCAGCGACGAAAATTTGAGTACAGGCTGAAGCATTCGTGTCCTCTAAAGTAGGATTTCTTGGCCTATATTGAGTATGAGACTCAACTTGACGCTCTCTGCGAGCTACGCAAGAAGTCCGTAGCACGATAATTTAGAAATCAAGGTAACAAGAAGCTGAAGAAGTCCAAGTCGAATGTCGCCGGCTTGCTTAAGATTATGGAGATTTACGAGCTCGCTTTGAAGCGCTACAAGGGTGACATGGATCTCTGGTTTCGCTATCTCGAGTTTTGCAGGATCAGAGAAAATGGCAGGATGAAGACGATACTTAATCTTGTTTTACTCAATTATTCTCCGAATATTTTCATTGCATTTTCGTTTGGATTCTTCATATATGTGTGTATAACATGTAATTCATCATGTATGTTTGTATATGTGAACAATGTTGTTTTAAATAATATGCAGGCATTGACTAAAGTTATTAGGTTTCATCGAAAGGTTTCGGGAGTTTGGATTTATGTTGCGTCTTAGGAATTTGATTGCAACTTCAATGTTGCGACTGCTCGTGCTTTGATGCAGGAGGGTCTTAGAGTTTGTCCAACTTCGAAAGATCTTTGGGTGGAGTATCTTCGAGTGGAACTTACCTACCTTATAATAAGTTGAAGGCACGAAAGGTTGCTTTGGGTGAGGATGAGGGAACTCTCACCCGTGATGATGAAAAACAATGGAGGGATGAAAACAAAGAGTTGTTCATGTTTCTGGATGAAAAAGTGGAGGGTGATGATATTGATGGAACAAATGTTGGAAGTGATCAATCGAAAATTGAGAAGAAAGAACGAAAAAGGATATGGAGAATGGATTGGAAAGAAACGGATCTGGGGAGGGGGGTGGGGCTGCGCGGATGTGAGTGAAAATGAGAGATAAGAATTTAGGATTTTCATAAAAAAGTAAAAAATAAAAATAAAAATGGTAGTTTTGTAAATAAAATTTTTTTGAGGAGGTACAGAGAGTTATTGGGGTGGTGGAGGGAGTAACTCCCCTCGACTCATTTATTATTGAATTGAAAAAGTTCGAACCTAGCCCGATCCACCACGAGGGATTAAACAGGTTAGCTTTCTGGTTTACTTAATTATAAATTTTCTTTTTTTTAATCTAAAAAAAATTATAATTTTTTTAATTCAAATTTAAATAATTTTACTCTAAAATGACGTTAAACTTAAAAACGTTTAACATATAATTCAAATGTAATAAAAAAACAAACTCAAAAAGCGAATAAATAAGTTTATTATATTGATAATTTTTGTGTCATTCATCCATTTATAAGATTAGCATTTTGAATGAATAAATTTATAATATTTTGCTCTCTTGAAACATATTTTTCTTTATTCCAATTTACAATACAATAAAAATGTTAACTAATAATATTCAAACACAAAATAATAAATAATTAAATTAAACTAGATGAGTTGGTGAGCCAATCCGGTTCACCACGAGTTTAACCTAAGTGAGTCGGGTTAAAAATTGACTCGTATCAAAACATTTCATATTTTTCAAACTCAACCCAACCCGAATCCGTGGTGAACCGGGTTGACCCTCGAGTTCTATCCGATTTTGACAACATTAATATACATACCAACTTTTAAATATAAATTAATTAATTTTAATAAAAAAATTAAAAAAATATGATATTATCATATATTCAATATAAAAATTTATATTTAATATCAAATGTTTAAAAATAAATAATAATTATATAAATTTTAAATCAAAATTTAAATAAATGAAGAAATTATATAAAAATATTACATACTTATACATAAATAAAATTTCATAATAACCAAAACACTAATTAATTTTAAAAATGTTAATAAAATAAAGATGTTAAACTTAAATACATTTAAAAAAAATTATAGAATGAAAACAAATATTCAAATTTAATAATATTTAAAATATTCTATTTTTCTTAAATTATAATGAAATCTCTTTTTATATACATTTATAAAGATTATAGCATACTACTTAAATAAAATTCCATATAAAAATAGAATAAATTAATAGTAAGACGTTAGTATTTTGTTAATAGAATCAATCCACAACTTTTTTTTTTACTTTTCTTTCAAAATTCATCAAACCAACCTTATAATTACCAAGTGTTAATAAAAGAAGTTAAACTAATAATTTCTCTCATCCTTTCTTCCAACTTTACTAATAAAGCACCTTGTAACTCCATAAAATTAAAGCTATGATATTTTGGAGATTCGAGAAAAATTTCTAAATGTCAAATTACTTAAACTGTTAAAAAATAATTTAAATAAACAAAAGTCTATATATAAATCAAAAGTTAAGAATCAAAGAAATAAATAAAAGTTTTTTTAAACTATCTAGTAAATCAACACTTGAAATTGAGAAAGACAAACATTCTTATTTGAAAATAAAAAAATAAAATAAAAGTGAGTAGAAATAATTAAATGTGAGATAAAAATTTATTTTATTCATTTAATTTGATAATACACCTTTTGAATATAGTTACACAAAAGAATATATATATATATATATATATATATATATATATATGAGTTTTTATATTCCTTAATAAACAATAAATGTTTTAATAATCTAAACGAAATTATTTTATATCTAATTAAAAAGTTAAATATTACTCATATTTATATTTATATTTTGTGAATCGGAGAATTCTCCATATTAGACTAATACTTATACAGATTAATTTTTTAGTTAAAAGTTAATTGGAAAAATAGTTTATTTTTTGATTAAAGTTTGACACAATATTTTATGAGATAAATAGAAAGGTAAGTCTTATTTTTGTTTTTGAAGACAATGAAAGATCCATTTTGGCTGTTTATAGTAAGAAGGGGCTGAATGACATCATATCGCAATCCGTTCACACTTCACATGTTACTTAACAGTTTAACCGGTTACACTGCTCTAACTGACAACTTCAATTAATCAATATTATAAGAATTTTTAAGACTATTAATACATATGATTTTAATAATAACTATGGTTATACATGTGGATGATCCACATGATATACAATGGATAGTGCATTTCCATGTCATGCATGTATGATGTAGTATGTCATACTCCATGATCCATGAGTAGCCGACACATTTTTGTTGGAATCATAGTCACGGCTGAGTCAGAAATGGTAAGTAGGGACCACGTTCATGACTGTTCCTTCCTCTCAGAGTCTTAACTCAACAACTTCATCAGAGTCATCAAATTTAAATTTCGTATTTTCATACAACGAATGTTGTTGTTGGCAAAATTTCCTTTTCAACAACTATTGTTTTGTTCTTCATTACATTGCTAAAATTATAACTAGTTAACTACCAAAACCACACTTTTTCTAACAAAATAATATGTTTTCCAACAGAATAGGACCCATTTACAAAAGAAAAGTTTATCAGTATTTTAATTTTCTAATTATACTTGAACATTTGTATTGGTATTTGATACAAATGTAATGAAATTTAAGTCTAATTAGAAATATTCTTACTAAAATCATCTTAAAAAAAGTACGTCTATATATATTTTTTTCTGTTTACAAAATGATGCCTATCTATATCACAAAAGAAAACTGTAATTCACTGAACACTGAATCTGAATGTAGTACAACTTGAAATCTGAATATACTACAACTTCATCCTGCACGAAAATGATTTAACACTGCATTTTGAAATCTGTGTCAGATTTTCTTTACTTTTGTACACCAAAAACAAAAGTAATCATTGCCATTGCTAAATTTCCTTGTTTCCTTACGGTTAAAGAAGACAAGAGTAGAGGAAAATTAAAAAAAAAGATAAAAAAAGTTGGAAATGAGTAGAAAGAGAGATTATTGCCTTTGATTTATATAAAGCTATTTAGAAACAGAAAAATATTTTGTTTTATGAACCTGACAAGAACTTTGGTCCCATGTATATCCATTTATAATTGACAATCAGGGATCACGTAGTTTTTTATGTAGAAAAATGTTTGTGAGTTTGTTTAAAAATTATTATTGATTGATTTAGATTTTTGAAAGAACATCATTTGTGTATAAAGAAAATAAAATCTTTAGAAAAAAACCTTCAAATTGCACCAAAAAAGATAAAAAAAAAGGTGTGAAGATGACGTACCTTTTCAGCTTTCAATATTCCCTAATTCTTCCTTGATAGTTTCCGTTGGCAGAGTTCCTCTAGCGTGATAATTTATTTTTCTCTATACTCTCTCATACATTTTCTATCTCCATTATTTCATAGTGTCTCCCTCCATTTTTCGTCCTTTCCTCCCCTTTTTCTCTATGACAGCGTGCATATTTATATACACATAATAATATTATGAAAATCTTGCCTTAATTGTGAATTAATTGACAATAAAACAAAACAGGAAAAGAATTGCTTTAATTGTGAATTAAATGACAATAAAACAAAATAGGGAAAGAAATAGTCATGATTGCCCGAAAACAAATTAAATAATATTCAAAACATTAATTATCATTATTGTCAGAAACTGATGCAACAAATTATATTAATATACTATTTTAATTATTGTTTATAATTATTAGCATAATATTAATTCAATTTATTACCATATTAAACTAACATTTCAAAAATATTGTGTTTGGTATTATTTTATCCCTTTTTACCCACCATTAATTATTATTCTCTTATTATATTTTTTTTATTTTTATTAATTTACTTATCCGGACGAAATTGGGTGTTGACAATATATATATATATATATATATATATATATATGTCAAAGATTTATTTTTCTTTGTTCCAAATGCCATTGAAATAATATTAAGTCAGTTCACATTTAAGATATTATTCATTTTAAATTTTAGAATTTTATCATAAATTTGTCTTTACAAATATAATAAAAGTTAAAAATAATGTATTTTTTTAATTATACTTTGACTTTGAAAATATATGAT
Organism: Vigna angularis; assembly: GCF_016808095.1. Classification (NCBI taxonomy): domain Eukaryota; kingdom Viridiplantae; phylum Streptophyta; class Magnoliopsida; order Fabales; family Fabaceae; genus Vigna; species Vigna angularis. Next base: position 17,849,439 of record NC_068972.1, read on the forward strand.
ATTATTGGATATATCATAACAATGATATTAATGTAAGAAATATAGCAAGTGACTTAATTTTCCGCTAGAGGTCATGGAACAAAGATAAAGGATTCATGGAAATGTTTGTATTAGAATCACGTACGATGAAATCGTACAATCAAATGTTCGTAATATTCAAATGGCAAAGTTTGAAAACCATGGTAGCAGCCGTGGGTTTTGAAAAATTATACTAAACGATAAGTAAAATTATTCATAAAAGATAGCACAAATGAAAATAAACAATACCTAAAAGACAATGATTTCTTAAAACCAGCCATTGAATACAATAATATGTTGAAAATATAGGTCACGATAATACATAGCAAGTTACATAAAAATTACTTTCATATTTTGTTGCTTTCGAATTCGTTACCCATCTCCAAAGATATGTTTTACTTATAAAATGTAACATATGATAGACACACAGAACTACAATAATAATAAAATGTAAGACAATTGTGACGGTTCAACCCACGTAGATTATAATTCGAACGTTGTTACTAAGTGGTCGGAACATAATATGCATGCGATTTGAGTAACTTTACACGTTCACAATTCAAGTAAGTGGTGTGAAAGTGATGAAGCAAGAAATGGAAGATGCGATGTTAACAAAACTATATATAATTATTTGTTGTACACAATTTATAGTTTTGTACATCTTATTAAATAATTTTGAATTATAATTATTAGGGCCATGATTAAGAGGATAATCTTGGACGAAGCTTCCAATTAGAGAGTAATAATGAATCTTAAAATTAAAGATTAGAGAAGGTGTGGGTTGGTTTGGTGTGATGACCTTATCATAAAATCCAAATACCAAAATACGAATCAGATGTAGTAACTAGCTAGGCTTCTAGATCATTCTTGTTCTTTCTTGAATCCTCCTTCTTGAACTCTTCCTAAAAATGTTATGTGTGCTGACGTGGAAGGCAACTGCATCAATACTTTACATGACTCAGCCAACCCACCAAAGCCACATGACAAAAAAGACCTAAACGTCCTCACAACCCAATACACTTTGTACTGTTAGTATTTTATGGAGCAGGCACGAAGATATTTTCAATTATTTTTACATTTCTTTTTTAAATTTAATGGAAAAGCATCATAATCTCTTCAAAAGTTCTCATTTTCGAATTTTACGTTATCGAGAAAAACAAAACTTTTTACGTAATAAAACTTACGTTGGTTAACATGAAATCTATGAAAAGAAATACGGAGATATTGTGGTAAATTTCAAAATATTTTTATATCGGATATTTGTATAAATGATGTATTACAGTGATACATTATTAGTTTTTATTTTGATTGATATTAATTTACCTGTGTAAGTGATGTTTTCTAAAATTGATTTAAATAAAAACTGATGTTACATTAAGATATATAGAAGAAATTAATATATATTTTGTGGCATTTAAAGTATGTGTTTTCCTACTTCCTCCAACTCTCTCATTGCCTCCAACATCATAAAGCACCTAGCCCACTTCCCTAAAACGCCTTTAAACACTAGGTTGTCATGAGAGTAAGTGGCGACCCTCCAATCATGTCACTATATATGTTTGTGACTCACATCTCCATTGCACATATCCTTATTGATATATATATATATATATATTTTGCACATATCCTTATACAGTTCTTCTATCACTTGAATCATCACTTTTGTCACTTGCAACACCATGTCACGATGACGGTTGAATAGATGCAACCATTTGTTTCGAAAAACATACTACCATGGGTGTCGTTTATTATCATTACCAAGATTATTTATACATAAAGGATCGGTTAAATTTTATGTCAATTTCGACATCAAACGTATCAGGAGCTCAGTGAAACATATTCAACTTAGTTAACAATTTATTTTAATAACTTTTTATAATGAATTACGTGTTAATGTTTTATTAGTATGTATATATCAAACAGAACAATCATAACCTACCATATAGACGGTTGTAAAAAAAGTTCTCAATAAAAGTTGTTAAAAGAACATTTTCTTTCAATTTAACATACAAGTGAAAGTCGTCAACAAAGTTATAGTAATAGAATTAAAAAAAATATTAGACACAATCAAAGGTAAATGATCGTAGAATTTACTAGAAGTTTTATAGACATATAGATGTACTTCACAATTGTCAACCAAAGAGATATTAGCTTCCAAATTATATCCAAGAGCATTCAAAAAGGACAATCGGGTTCGACACATGGCTAGCAATGCTAGAAAAAGTGAAGACAAATATTTCACCAACTAGGAAGAACATTTTTGGGTAGTTGAATATGCCGACAAGGGCACCTACAGGCTAGAGTACTTGTGGGATAACCCATACCTAACACTTGAAATGTAACCTAAATGAAATTCTATTTCAGTTAGATGCTTGTAAAAAGTTAACTTTCTGTGTACTCTTTCCTTACTCGACCTTTTTTTCATAAGGAGGGTTTTGGTCGAGAAGATTTTAGTGAAAAACTTGATTAATAAAATGAGAGTTTTCTCCTATTTACAACTATTTTATGACTTTATAACTTGATTAATATATGCAACTACAAGAGTTCTCTATTGCCTTCCTAAGCGAACTTAATTAAGTAGTTTCCTAGAGAAATGACTAAACCAATCCAGGAGTTCCTTGTCGTTTATATATATATATATATATATATATATATATATATATATATATATATATATATATATATATTGACATTTCTCACAAAAAAAAACAATTAAACACAATCTATTGCTTTACGATGTCGTCAAGATTCATCATCTCTTCATGGTCAAATAATAGGAATTGTTGAAGTTGAATCAACTTAGTCCCAATTCCCACAAGAGTCTTCTTTTCATCGACAAGTGCCAACTTTAAACCATTATTCTCCTTCTTCAAGTCTTTGTTTTCCTTCTTCAGCTTTTTCTTAGAATCAAGGCACCTCATCTTCTAGATCTTCAATCTTTTCTCGTTCTCTTCCCTTTCTCCTTCAAGGGTTTTCTTCTCATCAGCCCATGATAGTTAACCTTATACTTCTTTTTCAAATTGGCCAACTTATTAGCCATTTTCGCCTTGTCTTCATCGGCTAACTTCTATTTTAGCATGCTGGAAATTCTGTGTCTATACACGAGTGTGCAACTATAAAATTCCAAGAAGATACATATAAGGGTAACTGGCTCAACCTCTTCTACCACCTTTCTTTCCTCATTCGTTAAGGTCACTTGGACACCTTTGCACATCCTAAGTTGGGGACTATCTCACTCCCCGTAATTAGTAGCCTTGCTCCCATAGTTGCAAGCTTGGAGGTTGAACTCTCCCCTTAATATTTTCCTATATTTGTCGATGCCTCGACCTTTTGTAGGAACATTCCTTTACAACACTTTGGGGCCGACGAGTAGCCACCACAAGCCTTGTCAAATTGGGCACCATATTGATTGTTCTTTTCTTCTTGGCTTCATACGACATCTTGTTCATTAAACAATGAAACAAGTCTTCTTTTGTCTCCACCTTTGTTGTGTGTTGAGCCATATAACTTGCAAACACCAAAAAAATCTTTAGATTAGCTCAAAAGCATCCAAGTTACAAGATACTCTACACTTTTCTTGCAGGTTAGTAACCGAATGAGGTGATATGTAAAAACTAATGATACTCATAACTTGAAGTTTATAAGAAAGTTGCTCTAAGATGCCTACGATCCTTATATCCTTGATGAACAAAATGTCATTTGACCATTAGTTGTATCTAAAGGGGGCATCGATCCAGTAGAAAAGAAACTTCGACTTATTATCCTCATTATAGAAATGTGATCAATTAGAAAGGTTCACTACCACTTTAAAAAATTCATTCTTAAAGGTTTTGAATGGTTAAGAATATGCACTAATTAAACATGTCCTCGACTTACTCGCCAAAGACAACCATGTGATAGCGTCTCGTGGTCAGATCAAGTAAAAATAAAGGAAACACTTGGTTGAAGGTGACAGGTAAAGGGCTTGACATATAAACCTAAACGTCTAGATACAATCTCAATTATTCGGATAAAGTTGCGTTGGCGCAACATTCAAAAGATGAAGAATACTTATGGTGAACTCGTCAAAAGGTTGTCGAACTGCAACTGAACAAAGAAAGACATGTACATATAAAAGAAGTCCTCCTCATACTCCTCCCGTCCATGACATGCATTTTCTATGGTGCATACCCTTTTAATAGACACAATATTGTCTACCTCCAACACTCCCAGACATATATATTCTATTTACCCAAGAATTTTGCAACTTTGACCACTTAAACTTAGAAAAATCCTTCCTAACTAAGGGATGCACCTACTCATAACCATCCTTTAAAGGTAAGTTGTCCTCGATAACCTTCTCAGAAGGATCCTCCCGATAATCTCACCTCCATGACTACCCTTTGGGCCCTTGAAGCTTACGCACTAGAGGATGACGAGGTCCGACTACTATCACTGTCCTTCCCCTTAGTAGAATCCATATTAGATCCACTATGCGACATGCATATTACTAGACAATGCTATTACAATGAACTTCTCTCACAAATATTGAGAGTAGAGAAATCTCTCAAAGATTAAGGTGCTCAACTAAGACAAATGAGCACTCTATTTACAAAAATGTTGGCACCCTTTCACCTCCCTACCTTTCATCTCAACCCTTAGATCTTTTCAGATCCAAGGCCCAACAGTCGCAACTCTTCACCTTCCTAGTGTCGCCTAATTTTTTATGTCACTTGACAACTCTTCATCTTTCACATCTAGTCATACCTGACACATTAATCATTACAACCTCTTCATCGTTATGCTTCTCGAGGTTGAGGGGATACTATACCCGTAGGGTTACATAACCAAAGAAATACAAATTTTCTTTGCACTATGTGACACTTAAGACTGGCACCATAGTAAAAAACATAAGGTTCAAGTGCAGGCATATCGATCGTAGGGGGCTAGTGTACAATTTACACCCGACTATATCTTAGTCATCAATGCCTAGGTGTACTCGATCCATATGGTATGGTCGTAACATAAGGAAGCATGGTTGAATACATGTCAGCCCACTACGACAGTGCTCCTCACATGTCTGAATACATTTAGGCCACCCGACTAGTGCAGGCATATCAATCGTAGGAGGCTAGTGTACAATTTACACCCGACTACATCTTAGTCATCCATGCCTAGGTGTACTCGGTCCACATGGTATGGTCGTAACATAAGGAAGCATGGTTGAATACATGTCAGAATACATTTAGGCCACCCGCACTTAAATGTACTTGATCCTCATGGTATGATATCATGACAACTTGGTCGAATAAATGTCGGCCAACCAGAACCTGCAGTTGGAAAGTGTTGACTATGTTAACTAGCCAAAGACTAATAAGATAATTAGCCTCCTGGATCAAATCCAAAAAAGCTCATAAGTATATTATAATAGCAAATTCTACTAGGTATTTACAACATTGATTACATTCTGATGCACTTAATTATTTGACTTAGACAAAACGAGTATCCTTGGAGAGAACGAATACCTTTAGCTTGAAATTTGAAGTGTTTGAAGTTGGAATCTTCGCAGAATAAATTTGCCTTTGTTAAAAACAAAAATTATAATTCATTAACAAGTTTTCTTTATATGTTATTTATTTGGATTTCTTATGACTACGCTGATAATATTCTACTCAAATCTAGATAATTTTATTTAACCTTTAGAAACGAAACAAGTGCTAGTATGAAATTATTTCTTCCATCTCAAAATGAATGTAGTTCTACCTCCTTTCTGAAAAAACAAATTTATTAATATTCTCACTTTTTAATATATTATTTCTATTTTTATTCATAATTTATCAATAAACTAATAATTCTCTCATCATAAAAATAAGGCATTTACAGAGAGAGTAGAATTATTGTAGTAACATTATCCCCCAAAAAAATAATACATTTATCATTAATGTGCAACACAAATTTAAAAAAAAAGGATGGAGTAATTTTTGTGAAAGGAATAAGGTACTATTAATCTATTAGGCTTCAATATTGCTACTATATATTTTTATCGTATTGTTACCGCGTTAGGAATTAAGATTAATTTTAAATTTTCATATTTAAGGGTGAATCTTATGAGGTATAGAGAAGTTCAAGTCCCAACCTCATCGTTGGATTTGGATAGCAGAAAGAATAGATATTATGGTAAGTGATTAAAGAATGTGTAATTGTTCTTTTACTTTTTATTTTCATATAAAAAAAAACTCATCCACACTATTTTACAAAAATATGAATAATTGATTATAGTGATTTTGTATGAAAATTAGAATTAAAACTAAATTTAGTTTAAGTATATTATTTTGATTTTTCAAAATTATTGATTAAGATCTCACTATTTACATAAGTGAATATATATATATATATATATATATATATATATATATATATATATATATATAACACGCGTATGTCTGTTTTTAGTTGGTAGATTTTAGTAATGTGTACTGAGTTTTACTAGAGAAAAATATCCTTATATATGATGAATTTTAAGTTTTAAGGTTAAGGGTATTTTAATAATTTTCATTCTCAACTAAAAAAAGAAAAATTCCAAACCCTTGCTCACCTCCCTCATTCTTCTCAACTCTTTCTCTTTCATCTCTCTCACTCTAACATTTTCTCTGTACCCTTTCTCTTTCATCTCTCTCACTACTCTAACATTTTCTCTATCATCCTATGGTAGCTCCAACTGAAAAAATCATAAACATTGGCTGTTAAACAATCTTACAAAAAATGATTTTATAATGAGTTTTCATTTTATAATTTTTGTCTTATTTAATTTTATCCAATTTTCACAAGCATAAAGGAATTGGTAATTGACCTGGAAAAAATCATAAATACTTACTGTTAAACAATTTCTTACAAAAAATGATTTTGTAATGAGTTTTCATTTTATAATTTTTGTCTTATGTAATTTTATCTAATTTTCACAAGAATAGTGACATCAAAGAAATTGGTAATTGGCCTGGAAAAAATCAGAAACACTCGTTAAACAATTCCTTACAAAAAAATGATTTTATAATTAGTTTTCGTTTTATAATTTTTGTCGAATATAATTTTATCTAATTTTTACAAGCATAATGAATTGGTAATTGGCCCGGAGGATTTTTTTAGAGATGATGATTCAACATATGCAGATGATGAAATTAGAGAGGTTAGTGAAGATGGTGAAATTGAAGAGATTTTGAATGAACCTTTGCCTGAAGGTGAATAAATCAATGACTTAACTCTTTACAAAAGCAAATTGTTTTTGATTTTTTCAATTGGAGTGAGAGAGATGAAAGAAAAATGGTTGAGAGGAATGAGAGAGGTGAGTAACGGTTTGGGGGTTTCTTTTTTTTAGTTTTGAGAATGAAAATTATTAAAATAATTTTAACCTTAAAACTTAGAATCCATAATATATAAGGGTATTTTTGTCTACTAAAACCCCGTACATTGCTAAAATATAGCGACTGAAAAACAGACGTACGCGCCTTAGCAAACTCATATATATATATATATATATATATATATATATATATATATATATATATATATATATATATATATATATATATATATATAACAGAAAAACAGTATTGAATCTATTACTTTTAGATTTGAATTAAATATATATAAATTTCTTCTAGATATAGATTTTTTTAGTATTTCTCCAGAAATAGTTACGTACATTAAGTAATAAAAAGTTGATAGCAGCATGAATGGAGGCGAAATGAGAAACGATCAACGTAATTAATTAAAATTGGTTAATAAGCGATAGTTACAACCACATTAGCCATTGTCAAGGCTTTAAAATGCTTTGATTTTTATGACCTAAATTTGGTGCATTACAAGTTTTAGTCGTTGATTGATTAGAGGTTAATGTGAATTACACATGGATAGTGGATCCACTTACGTGACATAATTGAACTTAAGATGGGAAAAAGTATGAGATTAATTAATGAACAACTTTGAAAAGAAGGGAATGACAAATTTGTAAGCATTATGACAAAATTTGACACCTCCAAAAGACGAAGGAGATTTTTCCACATTCCAATGATGACTTAGTCTTTATGTGTAAAACGCTTTTAGATTTGAGAAAAAAGGCGTAACTGTGAAAGTTCCACGAAGCACAATCATCACTGCATTCCAATTGTACACGGACCATACAATACAAAAGTACAACGTTGCTGTCTCATTTTATTCCCTCCTCGGTCCCACTCTAACACTTCAATTCATCAACCACCACTAAAACACGTTTCAAACACAATTTTTCTTTGGTAAAAATTGTTTTCACCATGTGTGAATCTAGCATACCTAACCACATTTACCATAACATGACGATTGTAGGTTAGTTTTCAAAATATCCAGAAGAAATGTATAACTTCTGTCAGGTTTAAATCTGGTCACATTTTCTAACAAAGGAATTTTATCTATACTTTATGAAAATCATTTGATTAACAGACTCACGTCTTAAATTATTCAAAGAGATATTGTAACATCCCAAAATATAGTAATTACCATAATCAGAATTAATTACATTAAGCAAATAAACAGTGCAATCTTACAATTAAACCGAACGAGCGTTAAATGTCGAACGTACCAGAACATACAGAAAATAACGAACGTTAAAACATACAAGAGTTCAAGGACGAACGGCTTTACAAAACTATAACCGAACGTCCACCAAATAAACTTATCGAAACTACAACACATGAGAGAGCGCTCTAAGGCTCGGCTTTGACTTCCACATCCACCGGAGTTGTGTCCTCCAAATTTTCTTCTTCTAGCATTTCTTCAAGGGACGCATCACCATCTGCTCACATCCACGCGGATGATCATTGCAAGGACAGGACGAACGTACATAACAAGATGACAACACAAAGAATAACGAAAGGGTAAGCTTAAGTAATTTAAATTCGTACTTCAACATTTCTATTCAAACAAAACCCATAACTTCATTACACATAACATCATCCAAAACATAAATATATGAATACTAGACCGACCTTCCGGACTGTATGAATCTGTGTAGTTACAAGCGTCCTTGCACCCGAGTGGTGTAGTAACTGGGATACACCAAACAGCTGCCACTCGAGGTCAGTCCGTTCTTACGTCGCCCATGTTAACTTATGGACTAAGGACCTCCTGCCGTTCCCACACATGACATACTTCCTCTACATGAAGATAGTATTCACGGAACATCAGGATGGACTGCGAGGCTTAACTTATCCACAGTCATACTTTACTAAAAATTTAATATTCAGTAAACATCAGAGTCGTCCCTCCATGGAACGCTCGTTCAAATACCAAAATCATAATTTCACTTCTTATAGTGTTCGCACACCTTAATACTTCCTTTTATTCACATTTTCATTCTATGTTCCACTTTCTTAAAAGAGACGAACGTTCAGCCCCCTTCATAATGAGGACAACCGTGGAGAACAAAACCGAAGAATTTACCCCGTTCCAAAACAGAATAGAACCGATTACCAAATAGATGGACGACCTGTATTAATCAAGGTTACTCGACACTGTCGGTCGACACAGATGGATGATCTGTGGTCACAAGGGTGATCGACACAGTATGTCGACACAGATGGATGATCTGTAGTCACAAGGGTGATCGACACAGTAGGTCGACACAGATGGATGATCTGTAGTCACAAGGGTGATCGACACAGTAGGTCGACACAGATGGATGATCTGTAGTCACAAGGGTGATCGACACAGTAGGTCGACACAGATGGATGATCTGTAGTCACAAGGGTGATCGACACTGCTCATTATGAGCTCTATGTAAAGGACCGACACAGCTCAACCTCGACCAGAAATCTTCCCGAATGAAAGTATTTCAATTCAAAGAATTTTTACTAGAACAGCAAACGGTCAAGAACCGTTTAATGTCGGACGTACGTTATCATAGAGAAGTTCATATTCAAGTTTCACTTACATTCACTCATTTCTCAGCATATATATATTTCATATTTTCAAATACTCATATCAACTCATACTTATGATCATATACCAACAATCAAATAACACAGTTCATACTTCATGCGACACACATAATGTTCATACAGTACACGACAAACATACAAATTAAATTTAATAAGCTTCCCTTACCTGGTTAGCAGTGTACTCCCAAAAGCAAGATTTTTGGTTCGACCTCTAACAGCGTTCTACACCCGGGTTCACTCAACAACTTCCACTTAGTCTAAAATACCAAAAATCAGAATAACTCAGACCTAGAATCCATGCATGCAACCAAAACTAGGGTTCGCATGAAACCAGAAAAATATAAACGGTTGACTACGAGAACTTACCAGTTCCGATCCACAATCTGTTCGGTCCAAAAGAAAGATCACAGCTGGACGAACGTTCCTACGGCTCTGAAACGTGATCGGAGAGGGAACCAGTGAGTTACAGAAGAGAGAAGTTTAGATGTTTTAGAGAGAAGTTGGAGAAGATGAAGAGTTGAGGTTCTGAGGAAGGAAATGAGAGGTTCAGGTGAGAGGAAGAGTTTTTCGAAATTCAAGTTTTGTTCAGTCCACGTTCGAGCGGACGAACGTCTCTCCATCCGACACCTGCACACTCACTCTGATTTCAGAACCTTCCAAAGTGACAAGTGGCGCTCGTGCATGCAGCGGTTGGTGCGTTTTTAATGCACTGAACGTGTTACGAGACGCTTTTATGGAAGCTGACAGGTGACTCAGCAGTGTAATAATTACCGATTTGACATGTTAATTACGTTTTAAAATTTCGAGATCTCACATTCCACCTATCTACAAAAATTCTCGACCTCGAAAATTTAAAGACTCACCTGAAAATAGACTAGGGTAAGAGTCCTTCATGGCGCTCTCAACCTCCCACGTTGAATCACCAGCCTTAGCGTCCCACACCATCTTCACCAAACGAACTTCCTTGCCTTTGTAATACTTGGTGCGGCTATCTTCCATTCGGACTGGATGTAGTTCCAACGTTCGGTCTGGACGAAGCTGAATGTCTTCCAACTCCAGTACATGTGATGGATTTGCTATATACTTCCGAAGTTGAGAAACATGGAAAACGGGATGAAGGTTGGATAGCTGGGGCGGCAATGCAAGCTCGTACGCTACTGGTCCGATCTTCCTCAGGATCTGGTACAGTCCAATGAACTTGGGAGACAGCTTCTTTGGACGAACGGCTCGTCCTACACCAATGACTGGATTGAGTCGAAGGAACACATGGTCTCCTGCAGCGAATTCCAACGGTCTTCTCCTCTTATCAGCGTACGACTTCTGCCTGCTCAAAGAAGTCTTCAACCTCTCCTGGATTAGCTTGACTTTCTCGGTCGTTTGCTGGATAAGCTCAGGTCCAGTCAGCACGTGCTCTCCTTCCTTGAACCAACAAAGTGGCGTTCGGCATTTCCTCCCATAGAGTGCTTCGAACGGTGCCATTCCAATGCTCGCCTGGAAACTGTTGTTATACGTGAACTCCACTAGCGGCAGGATCTCATCCCATGCGCCTAAGTGATCTAGGACGCACGTCCTCAGCAAATCTTCTAACGTCTGGATGGTCCGTTCAGACTGACCGTCCGTCTGAGGGTGATATGCCGAACTCATTTGCAACTTACTACCGAGCTCGCTTTGAAGTGACTGCCAAAACCGTGAAGTGAACCTTGTGTCTCGATCGGAAATGATGCTCGACGACACTCCATGTAGGCGAACGATCTCTTGGATATACAACTTGGCTAGGTTGGTCATCGACATCTTCAAGTTAACTGCTAGGAAGTGGGCGCTCTTCGTTAGCCTATCCACGATCACCCAGATTGAATCATGATTCCTAACCGTGCGTGGTAGATGAGTCACGAAATCCATGGATATGCTATCCCACTTCCATTCGGGGATTTCCAACTGTTGAAGTAATCCGCCAGGTCTTTGGTACTCCGCCTTTACTCGTTGACAGGTTAGACATGATGCCACAAAACGAGCGACATCACTCTTCATTCCAGGCCACCAGAATGATTTCCGGAGGTCTTGATACATCTTAGTCATGCCAGGGTGCATGCAAAGACGGCTGTGATGGCCTTCCTCCAGAATAATCCTCTTCAGCTCGCCATCATTCGGAACGCACGTTCTGCCCATGTATCGCAACATGCCGTCCGTTCCCATATTGAACCACTTAGCTCGATCCGTACCGAGCGCGCTTAAGATCTTCACCAGCTCTTCATCCTCGCGTTGCTTCATCCTAATCCGATCAAACACATCGCTAGATATGCTAAGGTTATAACACTTGATACTGCTCGGTTCTAACTCAAACTGTAACCTTAGATCTCTGAAACTCTCCACTAAGCTCCGCTCGCGCACCATCAAGGACGACACATGTACCACCTTCCTGCTTAGAGCGTCCGCTACCACGTTCGCCTTCCCTGGATGATAAAGTAGCTCGAAGTCGTAGTCCTTCAAGAACTCGAGCCACCTCCTCTGCCTCACATTCAACTCCTTCTGATCAAAGAGGTACTTGAGACTCTTGTGATCACTGAAGACTTGGAACGTGGATCCATACAAGAAATGCCTCCAAATCTTCAGCGCAAAAACGACCGCTGCCAACTCCAGGTCGTGCGTTGGGTAATTCCTCTCGTGAGTCCTCAACTGACGAGACGCATACGCTACCGCTCGCTTCTCTTGCATCAAAACACAACCCAGACCTTGGTAAGAAGCGTCGCAGTACGCCTCAAAAGGTTTAGAAGTGTCCGGAATAACTAACACTGGAGCGCTCGTCAATTTCACTTTCAACTCCTGGAAACTGGCCTCACAACGATCGGTCCAAGCGAACGGCTGATCTTTTCGGGTCAACTGAGTTAGCGGCGCCACTATTCTAGCAAAGCCTTCAATGAAACGCCTGTACTAGCCCGTCAGTCCAACAAAACTGCGCACCTCAGTGACCGAACGCGGACTCTCCCATTCCAGTACCGCTCGTACTTTCGCTGGATCTACCGAGATGCCTCCAGCCGACACCACATGACCCAAAAACTGAATCTCCCTCATCCAGAATTCGCACTTAGACAACTTGGCATATAACTCCTTCTCCCGCAACACTCCAAGTACAAGTCTAAGATGTTCCTCATGCTCGTCTTCGGTCTTGGAATATATGAGAATATCATCTATGAAGACGACCACAAACTTATCCAAATAGGGCCTGAATATGCGGTTCATATACTCCATGAACACTGCTGGGGCGTTCGTCACTCCAAAAGGCATCACCACATATTCGTAATGCCCATAACGAGACCTGAATGCCGTCTTCTGGATGTCGTCTTCCTTAACTCTGATTTGATGATATCCGGATCTCAAATCAATCTTCGAGAACACAGCAGCCCCATGTAATTGATCCAGCAAGTCATCAATCCTAGGCAATGGGTACTTGTTCTTGATGGTCAGCTTATTTAGTTGTCTGTAGTCTATACATAATCGAGAGCTGCCATCCTTCTTCTTCACTAACAACACAGGCGCTCCCCAAGGTGATACGCTCGGTCTGATGAATTTCTTCTCTATCAACTCTTCAATCTGCTCCTTGAGTTCAGCTAACTCCGCAGGCGACATTCGATATGGCTGAACCGAGATAGGAGCCGCTGTCGTCACCAAATCAATGGTGAACTCCACTTCACGCTGAGGGGGAAGTCCAGGGATCTCTTCCGGAAAAACGTCCGCGAACTCAACCACAACCGATCGTCCAGTACCGCCTCCAATGGACGATCGTTCTTCTACCACTCCTCTGGACTCCTGATTCTCGTGAGTCATAATCAGGAAACAGCTGACGCCTTCCATAATGTCTTCTTTCAGCTGGCCGAGCGTCACTGAAAGAACTTCTTCTTCTTCACCAGGAAAAATCAATTCCTTCGCTCCACAGTCAATAAGAATGCGATTGGCAGCCAACCAATCCATTCCTAAGATCACCTCCAAACCTTGAAGAGGTAAGCAAATGAGGCTAACCTTAAACTTACGTCCCTCCACTTCTATAGGACACTTGACGCACATAGTGGACGTCTTAACCTCACCAGCTGCTGGGGTAGACACCACCAGATCAAACTGCATCTCGCTCACTTCTAATCCCAGTTTTTCAACACACGCCTTCGAGATGAAGGAGTGCGTCGCCCCCGAATCAAACAAAGCACAGCACGATCTACCAAACAGCATGCATTCACCAATTATAAGGTTACCTGAGCTCGCTGCCTCAGCGCTCGTTATAGCATACACTCGCCCACTTGCTTGGGCTCGTCCTCCTCTCGTCTGATTTCTTCCAGCATTGGGTGGCCTCATCACCGCACGCCCACTCATATTGCACTCATGATCCGAGTGTCCGTTTCTTTCACAACGAGTATAGTGCTTTACTCCCACCAACTGAGGGCATGAAGACCTATAATGTGGCCCTCCACACCGGTAGCAAACCATACTTCCCTGTCCAAACGGTCCGACAGGAACCACTGCTTGAGATCCGCTCGTCTGAGATGATTGGTTTGGACGAGCGTAAGGAGGTCTCCTCTGCACAGCTCCTCCCCTGGACACGATCGGTCCTCTACTCACTTGTTGCGACCTCTTCTGCCGTTCCGCTTCTGCCATGTTCCTTTCCAATACTTTGGCTCTCTCAACCATAGCAGGGAACGTTCCGATACACAAACTGGAAATCAGTACTTTCAAGTCGCTCTGCAATCCGTTTTCAAACTTTCTACACTGCCACACTTCACTCGTGGCCATGGTATTGAATCTGACGAGGTGCTTGAACCTATTGGTATACTCTGAAACAGACATACTCCCCTGAACTAGTTGCAGAAATTCAACTTCCTTTGCAAACCGAACGCTGTCCGGGAAGTATTCTTCATAAAATTTAGTCCTAAACACTTCCCAAGTGATCGGCTGTCGCGCGTTCGCTAGAATGGCTCTCGCGCTCGTCCACCAATGACTTGCTTCTCCCGTCAACAAATACTCTGTGTACGCTAATCTATTCTCATCTGGACATCTCTTGGCATTGAAGATCTTCTCTACATCCCTTAACCACTGATCTGCTTCATCTGGGAGACCTTTCCCACTGAACTTAGCCGGATGGTGTTGGAGAAAACTCTCCAAGCTCCATTCAGCAGCAGGCGGGGCAGCGTTGGAAGAAGACGCTCCCGCAGTGTGCCTGGTTGCTGCTAGAATCTCCATCAGCTGCCTTTGGGTTGCTTCCGAACTGGTTCGCGAGGCTTCCAAACTTTGCATGGCACTCTGATTTTGTTGCATCAGGGTGGCATTTTGTTCCATTAAGGTTGTATTCTGTTGCTGTAACCGATCGATCACCGTCTCCAACAACCTAGCGTTGTTAGATGCATCTGGTTCAGTAGGTTGAGGTGGAGGAGGGAGTCTAGGCGCCATTCGTTCTCTGGATACAGAGGAAAACGAACGTTAGCAATGTGCAAAGAGTTAAAAAACAGTAACTCATTAAACACAATAAGCACACAGCAAAAGCACAATGCACTCATAACCTACAGCGTCCTTTAAGAGAACAAAACTGCTCTGATACCACTAATGTAACATCCCAAAATATAGTAATTACCATAATCAGAATTAATTACATTAAGCAAATAAACAGTGCAGTCTTACAATTAAACCGAACGAGCGTTAAATGTCGAACGTACCAGAACATACAGAAAATAACGAACGTTAAAACATACAAGAGTTCAAGGACGAACGGCTTTACAAAACTATAACCGAACGTCCACCAAATAAACTTATCGAAACTACAACACATGAGAGAGCGCTCTAAGGCTCGGCTTTGACTTCCACATCCACCGGAGTTGCGTCCTCCAAATTTTCTTCTTCTAGCATTTCTTCAAGGGACGCATCACCATCTGCTCACATCCACGCGGATGATCATTGCAAGGACAGGACGAACGTACATAACAAGATGACAACACAAAGAATAACGAAAGGGTAAGCTTAAGTAATTTAAATTCGTACTTCAACATTTCTATTCAAACAAAACCCATAACTTCATTACACATAACATCATCCAAAACATAAATATATGAATACTAGACCGACCTTCCGGACTGTATGAATCTGTGTAGTTACAAGCGTCCTTGCACCCGAGTGGTGTAGTAACTGGGATACACCAAACAGCTGCCACTCGAGGTCAGTCCGTTCTTACGTCGCCCATGTTAACTTATGGACTAAGGACCTCCTGCCGTTCCCACACATGACATACTTCCTCTACATGAAGATAGTATTCACGGAACATCAGGATGGACTGCGAGGCTTAACTTATCCACAGTCATACTTTACTAAAAATTTAATATTCAGTAAACATCAGAGTCGTCCCTCCATGGAACGCTCGTTCAAATACCAAAATCATAATTTCACTTCTTATAGTGTTCGCACACCTTAATACTTCCTTTTATTCACATTTTCATTCTATGTTCCACTTTCTTAAAAGAGACGAACGTTCAGCCCCCTTCATAATGAGGACAACCGTGGAGAACAAAACCGAAGAATTTACCCCGTTCCAAAACAGAATAGAACCGATTACCAAATAGATGGACGACCTGTATTAATCAAGGTTACTCGACACTGTCGGTCGACACAGATGGATGATCTGTGGTCACAAGGGTGATCGACACAGTATGTCGACACAGATGGATGATCTGTAGTCACAAGGGTGATCGACACAGTAGGTCGACACAGATGGATGATCTGTAGTCACAAGGGTGATCGACACAGTAGGTCGACACAGATGGATGATCTGTAGTCACAAGGGTGATCGACACAGTAGGTCGACACAGATGGATGATCTGTAGTCACAAGGGTGATCGACACTGCTCATTATGAGCTCTATGTAAAGGACCGACACAGCTCAACCTCGACCAGAAATCTTCCCGAATGAAAGTATTTCAATTCAAAGAATTTTTACTAGAACAGCAAACGGTCAAGAACCGTTTAATGTCGGACGTACGTTATCATAGAGAAGTTCATATTCAAGTTTCACTTACATTCACTCATTTCTCAGCATATATATATATTTCATATTTTCAAATACTCATATCAACTCATACTTATGATCATATACCAACAATCAAATAACACAGTTCATACTTCATGCGACACACATAATGTTCATACAGTACACGACAAACATACAAATTAAATTTAATAAGCTTCCCTTACCTGGTTAGCAGTGTACTCCCAAAAGCAAGATTTTTGGTTCGACCTCTATCAGCGTTCTACACCCGGGTTCACTCAACAACTTCCACTTAGTCTAAAATACCAAAAATCAGAATAACTCAGACCTAGAATCCATGCATGCAACCAAAACTAGGGTTCGCATGAAACCAGAAAAATATAAACGGTTGACTACGAGAACTTACCAGTTCCGATCCACAATCTGTTCGGTCCAAAAGAAAGATCACAGCTGGACGAACGTTCCTACGGCTCTGAAACGTGATCGGAGAGGGAACCGGTGAGTTACAGAAGAGAGAAGTTTAGATGTTTTAGAGAGAAGTTGGAGAAGATGAAGAGTTGAGGTTCTGAGGAAGGAGATGAGAGGTTCAGGTGAGAGGAAGAGTTTTTCGAAATTCAAGTTTTGTTCAGTCCACGTTCGAGCGGACGAACGTCTCTCCATCCGACACCTGCACACTCACTCTGATTTCAGAACCTTCCAAAGTGACAAGTGGCGCTCGTGCATGCAGCAGTTGGTGCGTTTTTAATGCACTGAACGTGTTACGAGACGCTTTTATGGAAGCTGACAGGTGACTCAGCAGTGTAATAATTACCGATTTGACATGTTAATTACGTTTTAAAATTTCGAGATCTCACAGATATCAACTCATCAAAATATTAGGCTGTTACTCTTACTATTATTATTAATATATTAAATTTGCCAAAATATATATGTTTATCTCTCGTTAGTTCAATGAAGAGTTTTGACTTCAATTATTTTTTATGGTATATATTATTGCTAGAATGAATGTATATCTAGTTATAGTGAAAAAGAGAGGGTTCAAGGCTATGGTTTCCAGCCGAAGCCTATACTACAAAAAAGACTATGATTGTTAATACAACTTGTTCGAGGTTTCACAGTATATAAATTGATGCAAACTTTATTATGTAGAATCGATTTAGACTTAAAGTTTATTTCTTAACATGGTATAAAATTATGAGTTTGAGCTTATCCTACCTAGATTTATTATTAATTAGGCCTATCGTTATCGAGCCATTATTAGACTATCCATTAATATCTAGTCTCACTCAAAATTTTATATTTTTCGGCATGAGGAATGTGTGTTGGAGATTTCACATCGATTAGAGATTACACAAGTTTACAATATATAAGTGAGTGTAAACCTCACCTTACAAACCGATTTTGTAAGGTTAAGTTGTAGGGAGGTTAAACACACACATGTTTTCACAATAGTAAGATATTGTCCGCTTTAAGCTAAGTCCTTACGAATTTGCTTTTGGTACCACTCCAAAAGGCCTCTTACCAGTGGAGGTATCTTATATGTATATAAACTCATGTTCATCTCTTATTTTTATACGATGTTTGACTTTGTTTGTATCTTAACAATCCTCCCCTAAAATAAAGGACTATGGTTCTTCACCTCTCATACAAAGTCGAAAGTCTTTTTTTATCCACGAGTACACCATGGTCTGAATTGACTAAGCATCTCTTGGTCTCGTTTACGACCCATGGTCACACCACTAAGCATTTCTTTCTCTCCACCTCCCATGATTCATCGAGCTACTACCACCGACCACCTACCAGAGCTTCACCTTGCCATGATAGGACATATTCATCTAAGCTGGTCACCAAAACTAATCATCGGTTCTGATACCAAATGTAGGGAGGTTCAACATACATAAATCTCCATAGTGGTAAGATATTGTATACTATAGGCCAAGCCCTCACAAATTTTCTTTTGGTACCATTCCAAAAGGAATTTTACCAATGGAGGTATCTTATGTGTATATATACTCATGTCTATCTCTTGTTTTTATACGATGTGGGACTTTGTTTGTATCCTTACATATGTTAGGCTTAAATTTTATTCCTTAACACAACCAAAGCCAAAATCATTCAACAAATTTTCAAACCCAAGATTGTCGCGAGAGAGGAACCTAGGAGCGGGAGCGAGAGTGAGAATGAGACAGACCAAGAGTGAGACCAAGACCGTGAGACCAAGACCGAGAGCATTAAAGCCAAAACTCTTGTAATTAAATGTAAGTCGTGTGACAAAATTGACTATTTTTACTAGTGATATAAAGAAATAACACACAAAAATTGAAGAGACTTGAAAAAAAATGAAAAATGAATAAAATTTTTATAGAAAATATGGAAAAGATAAAAAGAGAAATTGAAGAAAGGAAAAAGAAGAAAACTTTGAAGAAAAAGAAAAGAAAGGAAAAGAGAAAAAAGAAAAGGGAGAGATAAAAGGAACTTAGAGAAAAAGAAGTATAAGAAATGTACAGAAAAAAGAAGAAAAAAATAAGTTATTTTTAAATTATCTAGTGACATGATCAAATACTTTTGTTTAGTCGCCTGTTGAATATTAGATAGCAATTGAAAAAATAATGTGAAAAGAAGAATCAAGCTCTTGAATGTTCTAAATACTAAGTTATTTAGTTTTAAACTTGACAATAATTGTAAGGACTTTAAAAGACGTTTTTTTTTAGTAAATGACATAAAGAGAAATGAGATTTGATACACTAGTAGAAAAAGACCTTTCTATAACAAACCTATTATGACGGATAAAAATTATCCATTATAATAGGACATATTATATCGTAGTTTTGTAAATCAGTTATAATATGAAACACGATGGCAAACTTGTAAATAAGTTTAAGACATATTATAACGTAGTTTTAAAAATCAGTTATAATATAAAATGCGGTGGCAAACTTGTAAATAAGTTTAAGACATATTATAACGTAGTTTTAAAAATCAGTTATAATATAAAATACGGTGGCAAACTTGTAAATAAATGCAAAACCTATTACTGACTTATTATAACGGAGTTTTAAAAATCAGATATAATATCTCTCCCTCGCTTATTTTTCACATTTCCCTCTCCCTAGATTTCATTTTACTTTGCCTCTCACTCTCATTCTTCTCTTCCGTTCGTCTCATCCCTCTCACTCGCATTTCTCGGCACTCCTCACTCGCATTTCTCCGTCTTTAAAATTAGGGCAGGAAGGGGGCATTATTGTGGTTGGTTTTCACTCGCATTGAAGCAGTACGAAGGTATGATTGTGCATTGTTTTGCATTTTTTCGTTGATTGATTTCCCTTTTTGGGTTTGTCTTTGGTCCTACTGGTTTTTGGTTTAACAGGTATCGTCGTTGTTGTTGTAGGATTGCGATTTTGGCATCCTTGTGTAGGCCAAAACCTTAGTACCGGTTCCATCTCGGTGATTATCGCGATTCCTATTTTTCTGTGTGAGGTGCGCTTTGGAGTGCTGCAGGTAACGTGGTCCCTGCAATTTTTGGTTTCGATTGCTGTGTGTGGTGTTCTCATTTGAGAAATTGAAATTTGGGGTTTTAGTGTTGATGTTGGGAGAAATTGTGGGGTTTAGGGTTTGCTGTTATGTGTTGGGACGCTTTTCAATTTTTTTGATTTTGTTGAGGAACTGAACATGTTAGCCTGTGATGATATTTTGCCTCTGATGATCTTTCGAAGAAACCAGAAACTTAAAGACCACCAATATTTTAGTTGTGTGGAGTAGAACCTTGGTAAGTAGTAGGTTAGGAAGACATATATCGTGTTCTTTGTTTATTGTACAAAATCATGAGTGGAGGTAACCACTTCTTTGGATACATGAATCTGTTGCTTTGGTGTCTATTAAAAGAGTGGAGGAGTAACCTTTGATTCTTTCAATTTTGGTTTTGTCCTGCCTAATTAGGTTGGTTTTTATTGGAGACCTTTGAAGCCTTTAGTTTTGAAGGAAATATTGATCTTTGTGGTGAACAACTCAACAAAAGTTGTCCTGGAGACTATTCAACAGCAAAGGCAGAAGCAGGAACAGAAAAGGATGGAGATGACTCTGATTTATATGAAGCATTGTACATAAGCATGGGTATAGGATTCTTTGTAGGATTTTGGGCCTTATTAGGACCGATTCTAATTTGGAAACCTTGGAGACTTGCTTACCTGAGGTTCTTGACTGAAATGTTTTCAGAAATCTGTGTGCCAATTTTAGTTCTTCAATTGTTATTCCCAAATCAATTTTTTTACTGCTAAAATGCTCTTTTTTGTTCAATTGCTAGGCTGCAGGCTTTGGCACAGAGCATCAACTACAGACTACCCTGAACAACCCACCTTCATCGTCTTGAGGCCTGAGAAAAGATTCAAGTTAGAAAACCTGCACCCTTCAACTGAGTACTTTTGCAAGGCTTTTCAAAATGGACTTGTGAAGCACACAGCTGCTATTCAACAGCAGTTTGATTCTACTTATTCTCCTCTGGCCTTGACGTTGAGGGTATGTATAGAATGGTTATTTTGAAAATAGCTATGATGAATTTTACCTTCAATGGGTTTTTCCTCCTATATACATTTTTTTCTTTTTCTGTTACTTGGGATTCTATTTTTTATCTCCATTTGCAAAGATATTGTTACACTTTTGTTTTAATTAGTTTTTATGATATATGGTTGAATAATCTGCGAAGGAAATGTCAGGAATATTGTTACACTTTTGTTTTAACGTGGTCGCTTGTGCCCATACTTCTGAACATGTTTCATAGGATCGAAACATTTGTTTTAGTGAGGAGTGAATGGTGGACTTTATAACAATGCATAACTGAGCATCAATTTTCATCCAGCGGGAAGTGTCATCTATGGGAGCAGTAGTCACATTTTGAGTAAGATGATCTAAGTACCCCTGACTCTTCAACCAAAGTTTGATGTCGGACGCCCATGTTGCATAATTTGTGCCATCTAACTTGTCAATGGACAAGTGTACATTCACATAATTGGTATATATTGAGGGATCAGAAGATGAGCCACCAATAGAGGTGTTTGTAGACAAGGAAGACGCCATGGAGAGGGAGAAACCCTAAAAATTCAAAGTGCTCCGATTGAAGCACCGACCACAGATCCAGAAAGAGGGCGAGGAGGCGATCACAACGGTGCTGATCGGCGGCGGAAATCTCCGGCGACGCGCCGGCACGCGCGGCGGCCGCGGTGACTCTTGCGACGGCGTGTGGAGGCGCGTGGGTGGTCCGTTCGCCGCGATCTTCGTACCACGGTGGTCGCCCGACCGAGACGATTCCGATGGTGTGGTCGCCGGTCGATTCTGGAACTCCAACGACGGCGGCGGCGGCGGAGGCGACGGCAGCGGCGGCGACTGCAACGACAACGGCAGTGATGGGTGCCGGAGACCGTGGAGTTGACTGGAACTATTCCTATTCTCTGATACTATATGAGAAATAGAGAAGATTGGGAGAAAATATCCCTTGTGTGTTTAGCATACACATATGATAGTTTATTTATATTGTAAGATATGGGCCAATGCCCTTAATACAGAATAGACTAAGCCTAAATAACAGAAACACACATCTTAACATCTGACACAAGACTTTTCAAAATGGACTTGTGAAGCACACAGCTGCTATTCAACAACAGTTTGATTCTACTTATTCTCCTCTGGCCTTGACGTTGAGGGTATGTATAGAATGGTTATTTTGAAAATAGCTATGATGAATTTTACCTTCAATGGGTTTTTCCTCCTATATACATTTTTTTCTTTTTCTGTTACTTGGGATTCTATTTTTTATCTCTATTTGCAAAGATATTGTTACACTTTTGTTTTAATTAGTTTTTATGATATATGGTTGAATAATCTGTTTGTTCTTTTGAGAAGTGTGTAACACATTTCTATTTGCTAAGTTCTTTCTTAAAGAGTAATCTGAAAAAATTCTGATTATTTTTTGGAACTGTGTTTTAATTTTCTCAGTCCTTATTACAAGGAAAATATCCAGTTACTTTTATGTCAGTGACAAAAATTTTTTAACCTAGTTTAATAGGTTAGATTATGCATTGTATTACTTATCTGGCCTATGTGTAGGCTGATCATTAATTTTTTTGTATATATCTTTGATGCAAAGGGTTCCTATAAATGAATGAATTAGCTAAAAGATGAAATAATCTCAAGCACTTTTTTTCGTTTTTCTCTCTCAAGTTAGATATACATGTCCACCAGATGTTTGAATCTTGTCTTATTATTGGAAATGAGAAGCTAATTAATTATGAACAAGATTCTATCGTGCAGTGGGCGATCTTCACTACCTTGAAACATATATTAGTGGCCTTTCCTCCCTCTATGCCTACGTCTGGTTTGCATGTAACATGTATTTTAATTCTTGTAATTCATTTTTATATCTTCGTTGTGATATTTTGATTCTTGATTAGATATTGACCTATTCATCCCCGATTTATAGACGTATATTTCAAATTTTGAATTCATACCACTCAACTAAAATAGTTGATTATGATGATAAAAGTAAACACATGAGCATTATGTATAATAAGATTTGCAAGGATGGCATGAAGAATAAAGTTGAATTAATGTGAACTAACAAATAGTTTATTTATTGGAAAAAAAATGGGAAATTACTCTCATAATTTTACTATTTATATCAATTAATTTTATTTTAATTTTACATTTGTTTTGCAGGTGGCTGGTTGTTGGCCTTTTTTTGTTGTGTTCCTATTTCAAATTTCAAGTAAGAGACTCTTCATATTACAAGATGTTGTATCAGTTGCTGGTTTAAATGTATTTTCATAATGTGTTTCATTACAATTTTAATTCTATTATTTTATTTGTAGATCTTTAATGATTCATCTCCCATGGGAGTTGCAGACATTGAAGACATTGAAAGGAACTGGGCTTCTTTTATTTTATGTGTAAATAAAAATTTGGCCACAATTCAATAGTGTATGTACATTAATGTAATATTTGGATTTAATACATAGTTTTATGTATAAATGGTATTAAATTATTAGATGATTTAATGTTTGAAATGAATTATATTTTGTTAATATCATTAAATTTGTTTATTTGAAGCTATATTGATTATAAATTGATTGAATGAGATGATAATACAGGATATTATTATAATTTTCTTGGATGTCAAATGCAATAATCAATTTTTTTTTTAAAAAAACATATTATAACGTACTAAACAATGTACGTTATTATAACGTACAAAAATATATACGTAATAATAGATCATATATTATAACGTACAAAAACTTTTACATCATTATGCCGCCCACCTTTTATAACGCACAAATGAAAATTTGTCATAATAAATTGCGCATATTATGACGGACTTCAGAAACTATGTTCAACATATTATAACGTAAATTTCTGCTACGTTATAAAATGCACAGACTTACGATATCGCCCAAAACTATATCCCCAGTAACTACGTTATAAAAAGTCATTTTTATACGTTATAAAATGTCATTTTTCCACTAGTGATATTAGAATAAAATTTTATATTTTTTTGGTATTGGACATTTGTATTTTTTTATACTTTTCTATTAAAGACATTTCATGGATATTTCTAGCTAGATTACTATTAGATGGGATCATATAATATTGATCTATAGCATAAATAAGTTTATCTTTGAACTTTTTCTCTATAGTTTAAACCTTATGTTGGATGAAGCTGGTACTTTGTAAGATAATATATCTATAGTTTCACGAGGAAAATTCTTTTATTTTTATTATTAAATTATTAATTTATGTTATACACATTTTTATTGTTTTATGTACATATCTGGTCTAAAAGTAGGCTAGAAATCACCAGTCTAAAAATAGACTCAATATCATTTAAGAAGCTCAATAATAAAGAGTTCATTATAATAATAACAATCCACGAAATTTTAGAAAGATATGCTTTTATAATTATTTATCTTTTACTGTTTAAAAAGATATTAATAGAACCTATTAATATATCTCCATATATGAATTTAAAAACTCTATAAACACATTCTTTAATCAGAAGACGTATACATTTAATACTCAAAATTACTATACACTTTAGAGGTCGACTTCCCTTCTGCTTCTATTAACGAGACCAGGCACTAGTGCATTCAAAGAAAACGACAGTAGTTATTTTCACACCGGTTCCAGAATCGAGGCATATACAAGCGAAGTAAAAAGGGTAGGCTTTTTGCCTCGGTTCATAACCGAGGCAAAAATGGTAGATTTTCGCCTCCGTTCCTTATGAACCGGGACAGTATCTGGGACTCTACGGCCTCGGTTGGGACATGAACCGAGGCAGTAGAGTGTTTTTCATTTTAGCTTTTTTACGTTTGGTTTCGCCAACTTTTCTACCTCTTGCGAGACCGGTCGGTTGAGACCGATCGATTTCTGCGTCCACCGATCGGTTGTGAGAAGCTTGATGACAAGGTGTCCACCAATCTTCAACACTCCAAGTCTACCAAAACGGAGCTGCTAACACCGTCGACCTTGACACCCATGGCCACCACCATCAGCGCCTCCCTCGCCACCACTCGCGCAACCAGAGAACAACCCAAAATCAGATAACAAACGAGAACCCCAATTTAAGAGCCGAAACCCATATCCCAGCCATCAAAATCACAGAAGAAAACACAGAAACTCTACATCTCAAATCATAGAAGAAATCAGATCATCAGAACAGAAACCCCCAAAAATTTAAGAACAACCTAAACCCTAAATCGCAGAATCAGCACCACCAAAATCGCAAAATCATTGTGCAGAGAAGCAGCAAAGGAAAAGAGAAAGAGAGTCTCCCCTTTGCGCCGCGAATCAGGACGACCAATGTCCTCGCACAGTCCCCGCGACCTCGCCGCACCATCGCGTTGTGATCTTCGCGCCCCCACGAGCCACCACCAGCGCCGCTGCGAGCCACCATGAACGTCGTCTGTCGCCTTCTCTCACCGTGCAGCGAATCAGCAAAGGAAAAGAGAAAGGGAGCCTCCCCTTTGCGCCACGAATCAGGACCTCTCGCATAGTCATCATGACCTCGCCGCACCATCGCTTCGTGATCTTCGCGCCTCCACGAGCCATCACCAGCGCCGCTGCGAGCCACCACGAACGCCGCCTGTCGCCTTCTCTCACTGTGCGGTGAAACAGCAAAGGAAAAGAGAAAGGAAACCTCCCCTTTGCGGTGAAGAGAAATGACAGAAGCTTGTGCAGGATGAGAGATAAAGAGAGAAAAGTATTCGCTATTTCAGGGTATATGCCTCGGGTCCCCACTTAACCGAGGTTATATTGTGCATATGCCTCGGGTCCCCACTGAACTGAGGCAGTAGATCAGGGTTCAAAAAGTTGTTAGACAAAAAGGAATTTTTCAGGGTGTTAGACATCGGTTGGAATTCTAACCGAGCTCATATGGTGTATATGTCTCGGTTCCCCTTGAACCGAGGCAGAAAAGTTCGATTAAACTATGAAAATGCCACCGCGTTCTAATAGGCTTCGGTTGCTCCTAAACTGAAGCCTATTGTGCGAGTTTAAATCCTCTTTTTTTACTAGTGAGGCTATCATTGCTATATATGATAGTGGCATATTTTACTATGAATTCAGTATTGAATTAGAGAAAATATCAACTCTTTCTCATCCTTTTTACCTTGTAAATCCTAGTTTTCATTTAGTTTAAGAAGTGGTTTCATCTTAAGCTTTAATTAGATAAATTGATCATTAACCCCTTTATTTATACAAGTTAATTAGTTGGAAGAAGTCTCTGCATCAAATGAAGAGTGCTGGAACCAGAGAAAACAAGAAAACAGCAAAAACAGCAAAAATATGAAGAACCAGAATCTGGAAAAAGTTAGCTGGAGCGCCCTTTTTTCATGGGCGCTGGAGCGGGCTCTGCACCAGGACTGGAGCTAGCTGGAGCGCCCCCTACAAAAGGGCGCTGGAGCGCCCTTTTTCCTGTTTTCGCGCGCTGGAGCGCGGTCTCAAGCGCGCCTGCTGCTGATTTGGCAGATTGGGTTTATTTAACCCCAAATTAGAAGGGCTTTGATATCTTTGGCATCCCGGACACGATTTCTCTCAATTGGAGCGTCCAGAGGCGAGCTAGGAGCTGTGGGAACAACCCTTCTTCATCCTTGGGTCCTCCTCCTTCTTCCATTTCCACCATTGTTGTAAGCTCAAGCTCTCCATTCATGGAGAGCTAGTTTCATTCTTGTTGGGGATTGATGTAACCACGGATCTCTTATGTAATTACATTTGTTTTGAATGATTATATGCCTCTTTCATTGATTGTTAGTGTTTAATTCCTCTACTTAAAGCTTGTATGAGTAATTCAACCATATCATGATTTTAGGGTTTGCTTGATATTGGGAAATATTGGGTGAATCTAGAACTGGATTAAACACCTAAGGGAAATTGTATCTAGGGATAGAACTAGGACCTTTGGTTGTCTTGAATCTCAATTCTTAAAGCGGATGAACTTGTTAGGTTTTCCAAGGGATTGGAGTTTAAGAAGTAAGTCTAGGCTCTCTCTACCAAGGGATTGGGTTTGAGTAAATTAGAAGATTGACATTGGCTAATTAATGAAGAGGAAGTGATTTTCTATACATAAGAGTGAAGTAGGTGAAATCATCCCCCAACAATATCATTCCATAGCATTTCTAATCTTTCCATTCCTAAGTGTTTGCGTTATCAAAGATCACTTTTACCATTTATGTTTTATCTTTACTTTAATTGCATGAAAACCACAAAAATATGGAATCATTCTTTAGTCTAAATTAGTTAGATATTATACGATTGTCTAGGACACGAGTCTCTTGGGAAACGATATCCGGTCTTACCGGTTTTATTACTTGAACGATTTGGTACACTTGCCAAAGTCTCAACAAGTTTTTGGCGCCGTTGCCGGGGACCCGTGTTAAACTAGACTTTTGTGTGATTTTTAACCGATTTAGGCTTTATCTTTGTGTATAATTTTCTATTTTGTTGTAATTATTATCTTTATTTTTGGGCTGACTTGTGGCACGAGTTTGGTTGTTTTCTAGTGTATGCAGGGAAACATCCGTACAAGGAGGACTGTGTCATCTGAACCACTCCTTGTGGATCCTGAGATCGAGAAAACAGCTCGTAGAAACAATAGTGACACCAGGAGACAGCGAGCTCTAAGTCAACAAGCTGCCCCGCAATCTTCATTTCCTTTCAACAATCAAGTCATAGAATCGTTTGATTCTTCTTCTGTGAACGAGATGGCTGGCGCAGGACCACCTCCAAGGAGAACCATAGGGGACTCAATAACCTACACAAGCCCGAGGAATTTCTCAAGCATTGTGAGGCCCACTATGAGTGACAAGCTGGCAGAAATGAAGCCTGCTCTACTCCAGCTCATCAGTTCAAACCAATTTTCTGGCCTGGACAATGAAGACCCCCATGCTCATTTGGTCACTTTCTATGAGCTATGTGGTACTATGGGTGTACAAGGGGAGGATGAAGAAGCATTGTACATGAGACTCTTCCCATTTTCTCTGAATGACAAAGCAAAGGCTTGGCTCCAGTCACAGCCTAATCAAAGTCTTACGAGCTGGGAGGATGTGGAATACAAATTTCTAGCACGCTTCTTTCCTCCATCAAAGAGCACAGAGGTGAAGGCTGCCATTGCTACCTTCGTACAAGGAGTAGATGAACCACTTTGTGAAGCATGGGAAAGATTTAAATCTTTATTGAGAAAGTGTCCCAGCCATGGATTCAGTCTAGAAATGCAAGTGCAAACTTTCTGTAATGGTTTGCAACCTCATACAAAGATGATATTAGACGCATCCTTTGGTGGTTCAGTACTTTTTAAGACTGCTGATGAAGCCATTGCTGTGATAGAAAATATGGCTTCCACTGATTTGAGGAGCCAACATGGGAGAATTCCAGCACAGAGGAGAGAAGTGTATGAACTGAGTGCCCAGGATGCTTTACTTGCACAAAATAAGATTCTGGCCCAACAGATGGAACTCCTAACTCAACATATGGCCAAACTACCTCAGCAGTTGCAAGCAATGCAAGCTCAACCTCAACCACATCATCAAGTAATGAGATGTGATTTCTGTGGAGATAGCCACCCCAACGGTCATTGTCAAGCTCCTAGTAGTTCCCAACATGAAGAAGTCAACTATATGGGAAATCAAGGACGGCAAAACTTCTTCAACAATCATTTCCCCAATCCTTCAAATCAAGGGTGGAGACAAGCTCAAGAAGCTTCTAGCAGTAGAAATCTGTATCAACCTGCCCAACATTATCCACCTCAAAGTGATCGGACTTCAAAGCTAGAAGACACATTGCAGATGTTTATGCAGCAGTCCATCCAAAACCAGAAAAACACTGATGCATCCATAAAGAACCTGGAAGTGCAAGTTGGTCAATTGGCTAAGCAATTAGCAAACCAACAGGGTGGACATTTTACTGCAAATACTCAAGCCAACCCGAAGGAGGAGTGTAATGTAATATTCACAAGAAGTGGGAAAGAGGTTGGAAGAAAAGAAGAAGAAGAAGAAAAGCCAGAAGAAGAAGATCAGAAAGAAAATGAAGAAGAAGAAGAGATTGTTGGAAGAGAAGAAGAAAATAAAAAAAGTGAAAAAGAGAAAAACCAAAAAGAGAAAGAAATAGTGAAACACCTCCCTTACCCAAAAATCCCATCTACTAAAGGGAAGGAGAAACAGTTGGCTCGGTTCAAGCAAATATTCGATCAACTTGAGATCACCATGCCATTGACCGAAGCACTGCAACAAATTCCTGCTTATGCTAAATACATGAAGCAAATCCTCAGCAAGAAGAAATATTTAGATGAGGAAACAATTGAAGTACAGGGAAATTGCAGTGCCATCATGCAGAAGACTCTTCCTCCAAAATTTAAAGATCCAGGGAGCTTCACCATTCCATGCACTATTGGAAACCAGGAGATAGGTAGAGCTCTCGTTGACTTGGGAGCTAGCATCAATCTGATACCCCTATCTATGCTTAAGAAGATTGGTGGTCTTGAAGTCAAGCCTACGAGAATGATGTTGCAACTGGCAGATAGATCCATCAAGTACCCATATGGTGTAGTGGAAGATGTGGTGGTCAAAATAGATAAACTCCAATTCCCGGTGGATTTTGTAGTTATGGACATGG
Source organism: Vigna angularis (assembly GCF_016808095.1). NCBI lineage: Eukaryota > Viridiplantae > Streptophyta > Magnoliopsida > Fabales > Fabaceae > Vigna > Vigna angularis. The sequence continues at coordinate 17,879,565 of NC_068972.1, forward strand.
AGGAATCTGCAGATATACCACTCATCCTTGGAAGACCTTTCATGAAGACAGCCAAGGTTGTCATTCATGTGGAAGAAGGAACAGTGAAATTGAAAAACCAAGATGAGGAGGTGACTTTCAACGTCTTTGGGGTTGAGCAGCAAAATCATGAAAAAGAGACTAGTCTTGAAGCTACAGATGAACTTCTATCAATTACTAGTCTAACAGAGCAAGCTGCCAAGTTGGTAAAAAGGAGCCTTAATTGCTTCTCTCCAAAAGTGAAGGGAGAAGAAGAAGATAAGGAAGAGAAACTAGCTCACCAAAACCCTGTGATGGAAAGAGATGAACCCAAAGTTGGAAAACCAGTGAGATTCAAGAATAGGTTATGGGTCATCAAGAACATAAAGATAAATGGAGTGCTTGAGATAGAGGCTCCATATTCTAGAAGAGTGAAGTTGGTGACTAGGAAATTGCTGAGAGGATGTTGGTGTCATGACAAGAAGAAGCATTCCAACATCAAAAATCAAACTTGAGCTTAATGGTGTCAAGCTAATGACGTTAAACAAGCGCTTACTGGGAGGCAACCCAGCTTTTTAACCCTTTCTCTATGTGTGATTTTGTTATTTGAGTGTGTTTTGATTGTTTGAATTTACTTTAGAATGTTTTGATTTGATTTGGTTATTTTGGAGCATGTTAGTTTCATTTGTAGTTTTTGTGTTGTTTATGGTTAACTTGTGTAATGTTGAGTTTTATTGTGTATTGTTGTATTTTAGAATTGTTCAATCTGTTTTTATGTGTTCTAGTGTGATTGAGTATGTTCTGAATGGTTATGTTGAGTTTAGGTATGTTTAAAGTGTTAAATTTGAAGCCTTGAGTTGTAGAATTAGAAAGCTTTGGAAGTGTGCACCTAAATTGGCATTCTTGCACTCAATTTCAATCCTTATGGATTTGATCAAGTTTGTATAGTGAAAACATGTTAATCTGGGCTGAATTGAGCATCAAGAAGTGCCAAATTCCAAAAATCGTAGGTGTAGTTGTGAAATTCTGCAAATCTGTAATCTGGTATGGCGCTCCAGCGCCCTCTGCTCAGGGGCGCTCCAGCGCGCTCAGCACGAATCCAGTTTTCTGTCATTCTGACCCATAGCTAGCTCCAGCGCCCTCTGTTTAGGGGCGCTCCAGCTAACTTTTTCCAACCAAACCAGATTTTTCAGCAACTCTATTTTTCTCTTCTGCTTCAAATTTTTCATGCTCCAGGCTGTGTTTTGTGATTTTTCTTGCATATTTAGTGTGCGTTTGACCTTGTGAACTCATGATCATGTGATCTAATGATTGTTTGTTACAAATACATACTTTGTGAGCTCACATTTGCAAACTTTATTTTCAATCTTTTGTGCAGAAATGACTTCTTCATCCAACTCCAAGAGAATAAAAACAAACGCCGCCACAAAGTAGAGATGTCAACAGAGGAATATGCGACCCAAGTAGCATGGCTTGGGGACCAACCCAATTTATTGGGGGAGGTGGTGCAGAAAATGAAGGAGTTTGACAATGAGCTACAAATCATGAGTCACAGGACCTTTTATTTTGCTTTCTTTTACTTTGGTTGCTAGTTAGCTTTTGTTTTTCAATTTTAGTTAAGTTGTTTTTGTTATCTGGCTTGTTAGACTTATGCTGATTCATAATGCTATTGGTTTGATTTGAAATGATGCTTGAGATGGGTTAATTTAGTTCAAATTGTTTTGCTTCCTTCATGAAAAAGTCTGAGAATGTTGTATGCTTAACTGAGATCATTATTCATGGCAGTTGCTTGATGTTATTGTGGAACCTCGAGTTGACCTTGTGAGATGTTGTGCCTTAGAATTTTCTTGTGAATGTTATCATATTTGATCACAATTGACTTTGCCTGAGTTTCTCTGATATGAACCATTTGCTTGTTAGTTGCACATGATCAAGGCCATCTTGCTCTCCTACTTCTTCCACATATTGCCAAAAGAAACCAATTCAAAACCTTTCGACCTTGATTGATAAATGACTCTTTTTGAACCTTAAAGCCCAAATGAAATTTCCCTATTTTCCTTACCTTGAGCTAAATAGAGAAATCATCTGTACTGTAGGAGAATGATTTAAGTTTGGGGGAGTTGTTATGAAAGGTTGAATTGAGAAAAATTTAAAAGATACAAAAGTAACAAAAAGGAAGAAAGAAAAAGAGAGAAAGAAAAGTACTGAATGAAAAACAGTTGGGTGTAAGTTTGACATTAGTGGTAATCTAAGTGAAGCAAAAGAGCACTTTTATTCATGATTATAATTGTTTGATCTCTTAGCTCAAGGTGCTTTGTTATCCAGAAAAACCATGTTCCTTCTTAGCCCAGCCACAATACAAGCCAATGAAAGTCCTTGTGATGTTGACTTACTTGTGAATGTGTTTAATTTGGTTGAAACAAATGGCAAAGTTGATTTGTGTGACAATTTGATAGTAGAGTGATAGACACACATCCTTATACACCAGTGCATTAGAGTGAAACACCATCTTAAGTGAGAATTGGTTCTACATAATTCAGTAAAGCATCCTGCCATGACTGTTGATCTCTTATAAACTATGGCATTTGATTGATTGATTGTGTTGTGAGCATCATAATGGAAAACTAACATGATACACATTTCTAGTTGTTTCAAGTTAAGCAATGTATTATGAATCCAACTGTAATCTTTGAAATTTGTTTTGTTTGACAGTCAGATACCTTTTGCTTGAGGACAAGCAAGGTTCTAAGTTTGGGGGAGTTGATAGTGGCATATTTTACTATGAATTCAGTATTGAATTAGAGAAAATATCAACTCTTTCTCATCCTTTTTACCTTGTAAATCCTAGTTTTCATTTAGTTTAAGAAGTGGTTTCATCTTAAGCTTTAATTAGATAAATTGATCATTAACCCCTTTATTTATACAAGTTAATTAGTTGGAAGAAGTCTCTGCATCAAATGAAGAGTGCTGGAACCAGAGAAAACAAGAAAACAGCAAAAACAGCAAAAATATGAAGAACCAGAATCTGGAAAAAGTTAGCTGGAGCGCCCTTTTTTCATGGGCGCTGGAGCGGGCTCTGCACCAGGACTGGAGCTAGCTGGAGCGCCCCCTACAAAAGGGCGCTGGAGCGCCCTTTTTCCTGTTTTCGCGCGCTGGAGCGCGGTCTCAAGCGCGCCTGCTGCTGATTTGGCAGATTGGGTTTATTTAACCCCAAATTAGAAGGGCTTTGATATCTTTGGCATCCCGGACACGATTTCTCTCAATTGGAGCGTCCAGAGGCGAGCTAGGAGCTGTGGGAACAACCCTTCTTCATCCTTGGGTCCTCCTCCTTCTTCCATTTCCACCATTGTTGTAAGCTCAAGCTCTCCATTCATGGAGAGCTAGTTTCATTCTTGTTGGGGATTGATGTAACCACGGATCTCTTATGTAATTACATTTGTTTTGAATGATTATATGCATCTTTCATTGATTGTTAGTGTTTAATTCCTCTACTTAAAGCTTGTATGAGTAATTCAACCATATCATGATTTTAGGGTTTGCTTGATATTGGGAAATATTGGGTGAATCTAGAACTGGATTAAACACCTAAGGGAAATTGTATCTAGGGATAGAACTAGGACCTTTGGTTGTCTTGAATCTCAATTCTTAAAGCGGATGAACTTGTTAGGTTTTCCAAGGGATTGGAGTTTAAGAAGTAAGTCTAGGCTCTCTCTACCAAGGGATTGGGTTTGAGTAAATTAGAAGATTGACATTGGCTAATTAATGAAGAGGAAGTGATTTTCTATACATAAGAGTGAAGTAGGTGAAATCATCCCCCAACAATATCATTCCATAGCATTTCTAATCTTTCCATTCCTAAGTGTTTGCGTTATCAAAGATCACTTTTACCATTTATGTTTTATCTTTACTTTAATTGCATGAAAACCACAAAAATATGGAATCATTCTTTAGTCTAAATTAGTTAGATATTATACGATTGTCTAGGACACGAGTCTCTTGGGAAACGATATCCGGTCTTACCGGTTTTATTACTTGAACGATTTGGTACACTTGCCAAAGTCTCAACAATATACCAGTGGTTCGCATGATCCTTCATATTATTTTATATAGATTTAGGGTAGTAAAAAATTTCAATCACGTCACAGCCAGTGTAGTTCTTCGTTCTTTCTAGATTTAAAAAAAAATGTCAATTTTTACTTATTGTTAGATGTTAAGTTGTGTGTTTCTGTTAATTGGGCTTAGCCCATTCTGTATTTAGGGTTTAACCCTTATCTTACATTATAAATAAACTACCCTATGTGTATGCTAAACACATAAGGGAGATTTCTCCTAATCTTCTCCACTATATTTAAACTGGTATCTAGAGCACAGGAATAGTTCCAGTCAACTCCACGGTCTCTGGCACCCATCACTGCCGTTGTCGTTGCGTCAATCGGAGCACTTTGAATTTTTAGGGTTTCTCCTTCTCCATGGCTGCCCAACTTGATGATCGGAGTCGGTCTCGCCAACCAGGTAAAGGACGTCCAAAATGTGATCACTGTGGCAAGCTAGGCCACAAAATTGATAAATGTTATGCGCTTCATGGACGTCCTCCTCGACCTATAGCAATGGCTAATTCTGATCCACCTCCCCGATCACCGTCTGCAGACCATCCTACTTCTTCAAATACCATAAATAACCCTTTACTCTTTCAGGAATTTCTCAGATGGTATGAGGACAGTCAGCACTCTAGTTCCACTACATCTGCTTCTGTTATACGCACAGGTACTCCTTTTGTTGGTCTGACTCACTCTCTCGGATCTTGGGTCCTTGACTCAGGCGCCACCGATCATATCACTGGTAACAAGTCCTTGTTTTCTTCCTTGTCATGTCCGGTTAATTTACCCTCGGTAACGATGGCTGATGGGTCTAGAGTCTCATCTCATGGTATTGGTACTGTTCATATTTTTCCGTCCATATCCATTGATAATGTACTTTATGTTCCTGGGTCTCCTTTTAACTTATTGTCCGTAAGTCGTCTAACTCGTTCCCTTAATTGTGTTATTTCATTTACCAAAGATTCTGTTTGGTTGCAGGACCGAAGTTCGAAACACATGATTGGCACAGGATGTGAGTCTCATGGCCTATATCATCTCAGCCCTTCCCCACATGCTAGCGTAATCATGGAGTCACCATCCCTTCTTCATGCTCAGTTAGGTCATCCCAGTCTTGCCAAACTGCAACAACTTGTTCCGAGTCTGTCCAAATTATCAAGTTTGTCGTGTGAGTCTTGTCAGTTAGGTAAACATACTCGTAGTTCCTTTCCTCGTAGTGTTTCACAACAAGCGTCATCCCCCTTTTCATTGGTTCATTCTGATATTTGGGGACCTAGTCGTGTTAAGTCAACTTTAAGATTTCAGTATTTTGTTACCTTTATTGATCACTATTCAAGATGTACTTGGTTGTTTCTCATGAAGAATCGTTCTGAGTTGTTTTCTATTTTTCAAACTTTTTTCAATGAAATAAAAACTCAGTTTGGGGTTTCTATTCGCACTTTACGCAGTGATAATGGTCGTGAATACCTTTCTCAACAGTTTAAACATTTTATGGCTACTCATGGCATTCTTCACCAAACCTCATGTGCTTATACCCCTCAACAAAATGGGGTGGCTGAGCGCAAGAATAGACACTGATGAGGCCCAATTTAACTTGTTAGCCGTTGCTAGGACTCGGGTTCAATCCCCAAATCCTTGGCAACAGCGCTAAAAACTTGTTAGCTCAAAAAAATACTTGTTGGGCTCGATTTCGGCAAGTGCACCGAATCGTTCAAGTAATAAACCGGTAAGACCGGGTATCGTTTTCCCAAGAGACTCGTAATACTAGAGAATTGTGCGATTAACAACTCATATAGACTCAATAACATAACATTAATATACAGAACAAGTGCAGGAATGTAAATTCATACATAATTACAAGGTTGGACTTTGGTATTGAAGGCACTTGGAAATGGAAAAGACTAGAAATGGTATGAAATGACATTGTTAAGGCTAGTTTTCACCAATGCACTCTTGTGTATAACCAATTTCATCTCCTCTCTATCAATTTACTAAAGTCAATCCACTAAAACACTCTAGCCCTAATTCCTTACGTGAAAGAGCCTAGGTTTTCCTTATCAAACCCCAATTCCTTGGCAATCTAACAAGCAAAACCCGCATTAAAGAATTGGGATCTAAGACAACATGTGAATCATCTTCCATTCCTAGAATCAATGACCCACAAGGACTCTTATTTCAGTTCAAGATTTCATCTTACGTTCCCATAATCCATAAAACCCCAAAATCAAGTCATGAACGTTCCCATTACATGCAAGCTTTAAGATTGGAAACAAGAATACTAGCAATTGATAGAAAAGGCATATATAAATTCAAATCATTCAACAATTACACAAGAATTCAAAGGCTACAACTAATCCCAACAAAGATGGGTTTGGCTCTCCATTTCCATGGAGAGCCCTAAAGCTTACAAGATGACCATGGAAGAAGATGAAGAACCCAAGAGGAAGAAGGGAGTGTTCCCACGAACCCTAGCAGTCCTCCAAGCTCTCCTCTGAGTGAAATCGCGCCTCCAAATGACCAAAGACGATAACCCCATCGCGTTTCTGGGTTAAATAAGCTGGATCTGACACATCAGCAAAAGTCGCGCCCGGGCGCCCTCTCAGTCGCGCCCGGGCGCGAGCCTCTCGGAAAAAGTCACGCCTGGGCGCCCCATTTCTCACGCCCGGGCGCAAGCTTCTCGCAAAAAGTCGCGCTCGGGCGCCCCTTTTTCACGCCCGGGCGCGACCAACACACAAAACTGGCACCTGGTCACTTTTCTGTGCAGAAACTGGCCCTGGTGCAGTCGCGCTTGGGCGCCCCTCAGCCAGGGGGGGCTTGGGCCTGACTTTTCAGCACTGCATCATTTTCACTTTTTCTGCAGATCTGCTTGCTTCTAGTGGTTGGTTCAGCCTTAGACATTGTTGGAGAGTCTTCCAAGCTCATTTTTAGCTACAAAATAAGGGATTATTGATGAAAGTACATCAAAGTAGCCAAAAACACAATTATTTAGAAAATAAGACAAAACAAGAGGATTAAGCAAGTTATAAGTAAGAAAGGAGTTGATTTTGCCATTAAAATGATGCTTAAAATATGGTATAATTTAGCATTATCAGACACCTTATTGAAACAACTCGTACCCTTCTCATTCATGGTCAAGTACCCTCACGTTTTTTGGGTGATGCTGTTCTCACGGCATGTTATCTTATCAATCGCATGCCATCTTCCGTCCTAGAGAACAAAATCCCTCATTCTATCTTATTTCCTCAAGACCCTCTATATCCATTACCTCTTAGAGTTTTTGGGTCTACATGTTTTGTTCATGATTTTAGTCCTGGTCTTGATAAGTTATCTCCTAGGTCTCACAAATGTGTATTCTTAGGATTTCCACGATCACAAAAGGGCTATAAGTGTTTTTCCCCTTCCCTCAATCGTCATTTTATCTCTGCTGATGTCACTTTTGATGAATCTTCTTTTTACTTTACACATCTATCTTCTAGTTCTGTACCTCTCCCTGTTACTGTTGATATTCCTCTTATATGTGATCCTCCTGGTGATGCCCCACCCATTTTGTCTCCTCCTTTAGACTCTCATTCACCACAGGATCGTCCTTCACCACCACCCCTTCAGGTTTATAGTCGCCGCAATTGTCACCCTCATGACTCACTTCCAGTGCCGCCTCCTGTGTCTCCTCCGGCTCCAGCAAATGAGTCTGACTTGCCTATTGCCCTCCGTAAAGGTATACGCTCTACCCGTAACCCTTCCCCCCATTATACTGTTCTTAGTTACCACAGATTATCTCCATCTTTTTACACTTGTCTCTCATCCATTTCTTCTGTGTCAATTCCTAAATCTGTGGGTGATGCCTTAACTCATCCTGGCTGGCGTCAAGCTATGCTGGATGAATTAAGTGCTTTACAGAAAAGTGGAACTTGGGAGCTTGTCCAATTACCATCTGGAAAGTCTGTTGTTGGTTGCAGGTGGGTGTATGTTATCAAGGTTGGCCCTGATGGCACAATTGATCGTCTGAAAGCTCGACTGGTTGCCAAAGGCTACACACAAATTTTTGGTTTGGATTATGGTGATACTTTTTCTCCAGTGGCAAAAATGACCTCTGTTCGCCTATTCATTGCCATGGCCGCTCTTCGACAATGGCCTCTTTACCAACTTGATGTCAAAAATGCTTTCCTAAATGGTGATTTGCATGAAGAAATTTATATGGAGCAACCGCCTGGATTTGTTGCTCAGGGGAGTCATCTGGATTGGTATCTCGTCTTCGCAAATCCTTATATGGCCTAAAACAATCTCCTCGGGCCTGGTTTGGTAAATTCAGCTGTATTGTTCAACAATTTGGTATGTCTCGCAGTGAAGCAGATCATTCAGTGTTCTATCGCCACTCAAGTGCTGGATGTATTTACTTAATAGTGTATGTCGATGATATTATTCTCACAAGAGGTGACTATCTCGACATCTCTCAGATGAAACAACACCTTTGTCATCATTTTCAAACCAAAGATCTCGGCAAACTCCGGTACTTTTTGGGTATTGAAGTAGCACAATCCAATGATGGTATTGTCATATCTCAGAGGAAGTATGCGTTAGACATCTTGGAGGAAACAGGGTTAATGAACTGTAAATCTGTTGAGACACCTATGGACCCTAACATCAAACTCCTACCAAATCAAGGGGAGCCTTTCTCAGATCCTGAACGGTACAGAAGATTAGTTGGTAAATTAAACTATCTTACTGTTACGCGTCCTGACATTTCCTTCGCAGTTAGTGTGGTGAGTCAATTTCTAAACTCTCCATGTGAAGACCATTGGGATGCAGTTGTTCGCATATTGAAGTATATTAAAGGATCACCTGGAAAAGGTTTGCTATATGGCCCTAACAACGATAGAAAAATCGTTTGCTATTCAGATGCTGATTGGGCTGGTTCCCCTTCTGATAGGAGGTCTACTTCTGGATATTGTGTCTCTATTGGTGGCAACCTGATATCTTGGAAAAGTAAGAAGCAAAGTGTTGTGGCAAGGTCCAGCGCAGAAGCAGAATATAGAGCTATGGCATCTGCTACTTGCGAGCTTGTGTGGCTTAAACAATTACTTAATGAATTGAAATTTGGAGATGTCACTCACATGACACTTATATGTGATAATCAAGCTGCTCTTCATATTAGCTCTAACCCTGTCTTCCATGAGAGAACCAAGCACATTGAAGTTGATTGTCATTTTATTAGAGAAAAAATCATATCCGGAGATATCAAGACTGAGTTCGTTAACTCAAGCAACCAGTTGGCAGACATATTCACCAAGTCCTTACGAGGACCTAGAATTGACTATCTTTGTAACAAGCTTGGAACATATCATTTATATGCTCCAGCTTGAGGGGGAGTGTTAGATGTTAAGTTGTGTGTTTCTGTTAATTGGGCTTAGCCCATTCTGTATTTAGGGTTTAACCCTTATCTTACATTATAAATAAACTACCCTATGTGTATGCTAAACACATAAGGGAGATTTCTCCTAATCTTCTCCACTATTTTATATAGATTTAGGGTAGTAAAAAATTTCAATCACGTGACAGCCAGTGTAGCTCTTCGTTCTTTCTAGATTTAAAAAAAAATGTCATTTTTTACTTATTGTCAAATTTTTTTCCAAATTTTGCAAAAATATTTCATATAGTTAGATTTTGAATTTTAATCTAAACTTTTTTGGGGGATTTTTCATAATATTTTGGTGCTTTAAAAAAAATTTCAAGTCATTTAGAGTTGTTTTGAATATATTCTCAGTTTTACCCTAAAGTTTGGATTTATAACGTGTAGTGTAGTATGAACAACAAACAAGTTCAACAATACAACAAACATGCTCTTGAAAATGAAAACGAAAACTAACCTTTATGAAGGTAAATTCGTCTAAATAAAGTGTTGTCGCCAGTGAGAGAGAAAATCATACCTAAATTAATTAATCAACATGCATTTTTATAAAATGAAAAAAAGATTACATGTGTTGGTCGCGAAACTTCGTTCGAGATAAGTTTGAGCAAAGAAGAGGGTCTCACGCTAAGATAAGTGAATGAATTTTCAGTCTCCTGTCCAATTTTTTATTGAATTCAGTAACATATAACGTCTGATTCTAGGCATTCAACATCTTCTAACATTTTGACGTCTCATTCTAGGACATTTGACGAAATATGTAAGTATATTTTCACCTTCGCGCCAAACATTTTTGCGAAATTTACTCAATAAAACGTCAGACTTCTCAATATGCAATGTCTTATAACTAATTGACGTTGGACAAGTCTAAATCTAACGTCTTAATTGAACTTTTATTTACAAAAATGTCACCGTTCATTTTTAACTTAACTTTTTCATTTTTTGACGTTGAACACGAAACATTGAAGCCTTATTTTGCACTAGTGTTGGATGAAAAATCATTTGAGAACTGCTTTAAAAAGCATTTAACCACAACATAAATCTGGATGGAAACATATTTGGTTCTCGTAAAGAAATGTATACTCTTTTTCTTTAGTTTTGATTTTCGTCCTGAATTAGATTTTTGTCAAGCAAGATTTTAAGGAGACACATTTACTCAATTACATCATTTAATTAATCTTAGATGCACCCGACATCCATAAAATACATAACGGAGAATGATAAAACTTATTCGCCTAAAACAACACGATCCACCTACAATTTTGTTAGTTTTTTATGTTTAGGGTCTATGTACATACTCCACCTTAAAGTAGATCCAAAATCATCAATCTAACAATAGGCTTAATATCATCTAAAAGACCCAATAGTAAATGGTCCATTATAATAATAACAACCATTAAAATATTGAGAAGATGTGCTTTTATAATTATCTATCTGTTATTATTTCTAGAGATATTAATAGAACCAGTTAATATATTCTCTATATATATGAACTTAAAATGTTTATAGTACATCATTCTATTAGATAAAGTACTCATTTAATACTTAATATTACTTTACAATTTTACACTATATATCTACTCATTGACAGTGTTGAAAGAGTTTTTGTAGATGAATTTTCCATCCGCTTCTATCATCTCACTAGTGTAGAAAGGGCATTTAACGTCTGTTATTTTGGCCTTTTAACGTCAGCTCCAGAACCGACGTCTTTGTGGGTGACGTTAATCAAACGTCGGACTCAAACAGGTCCGACGTCTTTATAGACGTCGGTTACTGCACGACCCCGACGTCTAAAGGGCTCCATAGACGTTGGATATTGCATTAACCGACGTCTACTGCAGCTTGTGTCTTTAGGTAGCATAGTAGCACCTTCTTCCTTTCCTAGTTTCGTCATAGAAAAGGTTGCGTCTTTTGGATCTCTTATGGCATTTCAACCGAAAACCGAATGTGGATCCTTGCCTAGTTCCATTAAAACCGCCAATGAAAACGAACGGTGACAATAGAACTAGGCAAGGACCGAAGTTTGGTTTTGGGTTGAAACGCTATAAGACATCTAAAAGACGCAAGCTTTTCTTACGAGAAAACTAGCAAAAGGAGAATGTGGTACAAAGCTACCCAAAGACATGAGAAAAACTGCACCAAAACACAACAAAAACTCATTTTAATCGGTTTAAATGAAAGATAATCAACCAAATACTAATATAATCGGAATAAAAGTACGTTTAAACGGTTCAAAAGAGACAAAAACATACCTGAAAAAGCAATGCCGCGGAGAGAAAAGGTGAGAAGGAAGACGATGAAGTGCTCGTAACAGCGGGTTTGATGTATGATTTAACAGCAAACTAGACGTCGGCTCCCTAGGTGAACCGACGTCGGCTCCCTAGGTGAACCGACGTCGGCTCCCTAGGTGAACCGACGTCTATTCTGGCCTAGACGTCGGGGCCCTCACTAATATGACATCCAAAACAACTTTTCATCAGGCCATTTAGATGTCGGATGGTGTGATCCGACGTCTGTACGATAGAAAAAAATAACTTTTCATCTACCTGTCAGACATATACACGTCCGTTAGGAGGGGCACCGACGTCTATAATCAAATATAGACGTCGGGGTGGCTGGATCAGACGTCTCTAAGGCGGAAAAAAATGACTTTTCACCTACCTATCAAGCATTAACACGTATATGCCTACTTATTTACGATAATATCACCGATCAATAAATTACGTTAGTTATTTTGTGATCCGACGTCTACAGGGTGACGTTAAAGCCCAATTATGCACTAGTGTCTAGACTAGACTACCATCACTATGCACAATTAATCCAAACATTGAAGATCTTTCATTTACCTCATATACCTGCTTATCAAATTTATAACTATTACATCTTCTTCAACTTTCGATTTCTTTGTGAGTTTTCTATTTCTTTTTAATAATTTAGTGAAAAGTATGATAAATTATTCTTCTTCTTAATTATTCTTCTTCAACGTTTCACCTCGACACAAATGTTTTTTTCATTGTTTTTGAGTATTTGTTTCTTTTTTTTATTCGGCTTCCCTACCACAGTATGGGAGTAAGACTCTACAAAACATTTTCTTTTGAAGATAGCAAGAGTATATAAGTATATTTATCTTAAAAGATACTAAGTTATTCTACAAGTCTATGTTTTAGATCTTTATTTTGGCTTTTAGTGAAAATTTTTGTAAAAGGATGAGATTTTACATTTAAGATCTCAACTAAAGATGTTATATTACGATGTCAATGGAATATCTTGCGTTAAAGATGTTCTTAATGTTATAACATAATTCAAAAAAATCATTATTGTATAAATATAACAGTTAGGTTTGATGTAAGACCACTAAGTGAAATTGATGTATGAGTTTATATAAAATAACTAAATATTATTGTTTGGGGGAGGCTTTCTAATATTTATAACTTATAACGTAAAAATATAATAGAATCATTTTCTGTAAGTTTGATTCTCTTACGAGAGGGAAACACTTCTGCCATTATATATATTTTGCTGATTAAAAAAAGTATTAAAAGACAGTTAAAATCAATATAATACTATCAAATATGGACACATTTTTGGAAGTTGAGAAGACATTTTTAATTACATTTTAGTAGCAATAAAATTGGATAAGTGTGCTACAATTTATATTTGAAAATCATAATTAATTTACTTAAAATAAATTTGTGTTAATTGAGTCGTAAACAAAAATTATGCCATCAATCTCACCATTTTTTTTACTGAATGTTATTGCCGTTAATTCGTAATCCTGAAATGATTTAACAATACTTATTGAAAAAAAAACATATTCAGGACTTAAATAAAATTAATTAGAGAAATAGAAAAAATGGCACTTTTATTGAAAAAATGTACTTTTTATTTTCTATTTTTAGTCTGTTTTTATTTTAACATAAAATACTCCAAGTATTAAATTTGTATTTTCAACATATTATCTGTATTTATTTTTTGTTTTCATTTCCAAATAATTTAATATTTTTCAGTGACTTTTGTCCTATAACCACCTGCAGAAAAATATGTGAGCATGATTTATAAGTCTATTGACATAAAATATAGAAGCTTACGTATTATATTAATGAAACTAGAACAAATAAATTAAATTAGAAGTTAGGCACAACTTTCTAGTTAAACGCAATAAGCTTTGAGTGTCTATAACAGACACCTAAGTTTTCAAAATAACAAATTTTCTTTAAATTGAAATATTAAAACATATTACAAACTTTTGACCATATCATCATATGGCATCAACAAAATCTTAAAACGAATATTAATCTTGAACGAAAATAATTATTTTAAAACATTAGTATTTCAAGAATTATTCGTTACGAGAGAAACAAAAATATGAAAGAACTATACTCACATTAACAGTAGAAAGAAAAATATGGTTAAACTCAAAGTTTATATATATTTTTTTTTAATATTTAGATAAATATTTTATATCTAGATTTCAATCAAAAAATGAGAATAAAAATATACAAAATTGATTATTATACTAAAATTATATATTTTTTAATTAGACACTAACATGGAATAAACCAAAAACTAAAAAGTTGTATATGAAAGATTAATGGAAGAAACAAAATTACTATTCATACAATAAATAAATATAAGATTCCTTGTGATCTCTATAATCTATTATAAGCCTTTCGTATCATTCTTTTTCTATAATCACTAATTCACTATAAAATGTGGTGACAAGCACCATTGATCATGCGTATACTGACGCAAGTAATGTCCATTTTCCTATCATTGAAAATATTGGTTGGTACCAATATAAAAATGATTGGTTGGTGCATATTCTTATAAAAAATTAAACGATTTTGTTATTTAGTGTTTTAAAACTTAAAAATAAAAAATATTTACTGAAAATACAATATTTAATGTTATTGATACACATCTATCGAAATTTTTAATAATTTATTTTCGTCATCTTTCAACTATTATCTATAATTAATAGATAACAAAAAAGAAGAAGATTAAAAGGATTGGCTTTCTCTTTTGTCTTCCCATAAAAAGCAGAATTTAAAAGTCTCCTTCATCGTGTGTCATTATTCGTAGTCTATAGTTATTGAGTGTATATGAATGTTTAGACTTTTGCTAAAGGGAATCTTTTTAAATTTCCAACATCTCCATGTTGTCAATAACTCAAGAAGCCTGATTTGGATTTTTCAATAATTATTCTTCTGCTCTGTTTTTGAGATAATCCTTATCAAATAATCTTCCTGTATGATAGTTTAATGGTAATTTAATATATAATATATAATATATAATATCCAAGGACTAATATAAAAGAAAAGAAAAAGCCGTGTAACTATGAAACTTGTGGCCTTTTGTTATTGATTTGTGTCGACATTTGCTCATAATTTTGGAGTAAGATTAATAGATAATAATTCTACCGATAATATTTAAGAATAATAAAAAAAACAAGAAAAAGCATAACCTAAATTAATTAGTCTTACGAATTTAAGTTTTTACATTTTGAATTGAAATTATATATTACTAGAGTGAGATAGTAATTAATAATGAAATTATTAGGAAGATCTAGAAAAAGATGTGTTGATATAGTAAAAATGAAAGAGAAGACAGAGTTGTAATGTGTTCGATGCATTTGAAGAAAGATGTCTGAAAGAGATATTGAAGATGAGAAGGAGTGACATGCAAAGATAGAATCCATGTTCAGACGAGAAAGGCATAATAACCTAAGTGATTGAGGTCGATGCAATGATTGAAGCCAAACATAAAAGACACACCATATACAAACACTTCAATTTCTAATTATTTCTCCCTCTCATCTTTATAACTTAATCTTTTCTTTTCGAATCATTTCCTTTCTTTGGTTATTTAAAAGTCGAGAGAAAGAAAAAAACATCAAAACATATCTTATCCATAGGGAAAAAGAGTCCTTATATTTAAAGGAAAAGAAAAGCTTATTTTTCATATTTTTTATTAGAGATATTTATGTCATTTTATATATACATAATTATTGAGAGTAACACTTTTTTTTATTAATGTGTTTAAATATTTAAATATATATATATATATATATATATATATATATATATATATATATATATATATATATATATATATACATACAAAAGATTTGATGAGAAAAAGCTATATAGGAAGTAGGAAAGTAAGATGAATAAGAAAAAAACATATGTAATTTATATATACAAAAGCTAAAACACTTGTTGAAGGTCTTCCATACGTCATGTTTCTCCTCCCCTTTGGATGATGCAAAAGAGCAATGTCTAATTCTACTATCACAACCATATACTTAACCCTTATCTATATCTTCTTATTATTTCGTATTCCTCTAGGGACATTACACAAACCTAACTTCGTAATCAAATAGTCAACGCTTTAACCTAAATTAATTAATTAATAATTAATCCACAATTAAATTATTGAGTGAAGAGTCATAGAGGCATGCATTCTTGCATATTGCATGCTAATGTATCTTTCCACGCTTCATCAACCGCATGCGCCGTATATGACGAATATCTATTACAACTTACAAAAACTTAGTCACAACATAATAATATAAACCCTTTCTCTATTCCGCTATGTTAGGGATCCAACTCTTAAATATATATGTGCCTATTAAGACCTGATATTTATTTTCTACCAAAAAAAGTAATAGTTTCTCCACCACCCAACACAATAATATAATAATAATAATAATAACAATATCACCACAGGCTAAGTCTTCATTAATTTGACACCCTTTTTGTCGTTTTTATTTTTTGTCTCACTTTTATTTACATGTCTTTCTATAAAAATTGGGAAAGTAATCCACCGAATTCATTTTTTCTTGCGTAATCGTACGGGATTGTTAAATTATTAAAGCAGGTTAAATTTTATTATAATTTCTGAAAAAACATTTTCTCCTGTAAACATATCAAAAGAAGAGATATATCATTAACTTTTGAACGTACTTTTAATATGTCAATATTTACTTTAAAGAGTGATCCTTTTAAAGAGAACTAAAGCACTTTTTAAAGGAAATAAAATTAAAGCACTAAAAGAATGCAAAGCATGGGTTACTCTTAATATAAATTTGAGAGGAAATCGTTATGCATAATGATCATGAGCAATTGAAAATGAAAGAAAAATATGAATGAACTTTTAATGAATAGTGTATACTTTACGGCGGCATAGAAAGACTGAAAAGATGAGAGTGAATACGTATTAGAGTAGTTGGAGGTACTTGTCAAACTTTAATGAATTAAAAGATTATAAATTAAAAGTGATTATAGATGCACCCACTTGTTAAATGCGTGTGGCTGCGCTCGATTTATCAAACTCTAACAAGCCCTTCTTCGTCATGCCTTCTATTCGTTCAAACAAAACAACAACAAAAAGAGAAAAAAGAGAGTTGGCCAATGGCCCTAGCAATGGACCTCTCACAAGCTTTTAAGTAATGAGAGTGATAAAGAAGATACAACACTCAGCGTTCTGCAAGCTAGCTCCATTAATCACAAGGACCACAACACAACCTATTATCTATCCACTTTTTTCTCATTTCGTAAGTCTTTCCAACAAAAATTTACTAACTAAATACAACATCATTAAAATATGTGTTTATCTCACGTACAAAGTATTGATATTATTTTTAATAAAAAAATTTAAGATAATAAACTTATGATTTTTTTTATATATATAATGTTTAACTTTCTTACTTTAAAAATTATACTTACTTAAATTTGAAACACAATTTTGTCAGATGAATTTGAATTGTATATCCAAAATTTAAATTAATTTTGATGATGCTAATTTAAGGATCATGGGTATCGTTTTACAAGGACTCAAATCAACCAAGGTAAACCATAGGCGGTTTGTCTATAAACAAAACAAAAATCGGATCTCTGTTTATTGTTCTTAATATGAATAGGTTGAAAAAACATTGTGGTTGAGAGGCAAGTGCATGACATATATATTGACTGAAAGAGAAAAAAAAAAAAAAAGGACAGCTTTAGAAAAAGAAACTAATTTTTTTGAAAGGAAGATAAGGGGAGGCTATATCTTGGCCATATCTAGTGTGTGTGGGACTGGATCATTCAAAATCATCATCATAATATTATTTCTTTATTCCATTGAAATAAGATTAGGAAATGGCCTCCCTGCCCTCCCACCAAAGTCCCTTCAATGGGCATATATGGGTTGCTTGGAGTCGTTGAAATGTGTGATGCAATTTATGTATGTAAGGTCATAATGTATATGTGTACTTGGGTTAATTTCTTCTGGTTGATCCACTTTACTTTGAACTGCAGCAATCTCGTTCCGATCTAAATTTTCAACTATTAAAAGTGGAATATTTTTCTGTTGGCAAGACGTTGTCAAGCGCTCCCCACCAAATCCAAACGCATGTGATTTTCAACGCGTAGTTATAATTGAAATAGAAAAGGAAAACAGTAACACAATTGTTAGGTTAAGAATCCAGAATGAAAATTGTCTTTCCCATTTGTACCCAAAAGGAAAAACAGAAAGCAGAAGAAGAAAAAAAAAATCTCTAATGAGACAAACAAGTAACCAATCACTTTTGGCACGTACTCCCTCGGCAAGAACCAATCCCAAAACTTTTCGATAAGATGAATGAACAAATCTCATTGAATTATAGTAACCATTTATTCTGATATTAGAAATATACAAAAAAACAAACAACAGCTCATGTGATGTGAGTTCTTTTAATTTCATATAAACTCTGGACAGGATTCTCCAGCCAGCCGGCCACCCTCTCTAAAACACCAACCTACTTACGCCATTATCGTACATATATAGTTTCAAAATTCTACCATATCATAAAAATTCTCTCTTTTAATTAATTTTCAATAATACGGAATATTCAACCCCCTCAGTTTTTACACGCACATCAGTTTTTCTTTTTCTTTTCTTCATTTTCTTTATTTACAGATTACATCATGCGTATTCCGTATCCGTATCCCGTATCCGAGTGTAAGTCTACACTGAAAGTTAATCACATGATGGAACAAGCATTGGGGTTCTCATCGCTGAACATCTGCGGAGGAGGAGCGTTAGGCGGCATGTAATACGGTAGAGGTGGCTGCATAGGATAACCATGGTTCATGTACCCTTGCTCCACGTAATGATTGTTAATACCATAGGATGGTTGAACCTCCATGGCGTGACTTGTTTGACCGGGAAACTGTCCTCCTTGGTACCAGAACGAGGGAGGAGGCATAGGGTACATGAATTCCATTTTGTTAACCTCTGCCTTCGCCTCCGCCGCAGCGTCTTTCCCTTTCTTCTCACCGCCCCCATCTTTCTCTTTCTTCTCTCCGCCATCGGCTTTCTCTTTTTTCTCTCCGCCGTCGGCTTTCTCTTTCTTCTCCTCCTCTTTCTTCGGAGGCACCACTTCCACGTTTCGCTTCAGCTTCTCGTTCAGGTACGGCACCATCTCCTTCACGTCCATCGTTCCCTTCACCGTCACCAAGTCCTTGCTACCGTCAAGGCTCACCGACTGAACACCTGCGTAACACCACCATCACCGTCAACATCCTTAGCCACTTAACCGCCACTTCAATTATTAATCAATTGCTTAAATTATAATAATCAAATGTTCATTTAAAAATTGATTAGGTGAATTAGGTCAACTTTCTCTCACCTTTGAACCTGATAATGATTCTTCGGATTTTCGCAATGCAACCGTCACAGTGCAGTTTGATCTTCAAAACCACCGTGGTCTGTAGCGAACCGGAAATTAATCAATGGAAAAGTCAGTTAGTTAATCTGAGTTAACGAATTTAAATTTTTAAAATCAAGATTACTAATTGCTGATTACTAACTAATTAATTACCTCTTTAGGCTTTTCTTCTGGTTTTTTCTCCTCAGGTTTCTTCTCTTCGGCCTTCTTTTCCGGCGGTTTTTCGGCGGCGGCCTCTTTCTTCGGCGGAGGTGTAACAAACTCAACCTTCTTCTTGGTTCTCTCGGCGAGCTTCTCTCGAAGCTTCTCGGCGTCCATTTTCCCGGTAACGGTCACTTTGTTAGCCGATAGATCTGCCTTAACGGTTTCCACACCTGCATGTTTTACCGGCATTTTCTTAAATTCTAATATCGAATTTATACATAAACTAGAATTTACTTGAACAAATTGAGAAAGATTGAATTTGAATGATGAATACATCTTCTTGACGATTTACAGTACCTGGAAAGTGGCGAGCGGTGCGTTTGATCTTCTTGACGCATCCCTCGCAATGCAAGTCGAGTTTGTAAACGACAGGGGCGGGTCCATCATCTTTCTTGGGTGCTCCATCCTCTGGCTTCTTCTCTGTTTCATTCTTTGGCTGCTCCTTTTGCTGTTTAATTAGAAAAAACATGATTGAAATTTCAGGAGTCTAGTGAAGAAGAGAAGGAATGATTGAATACAGACGGAACTGAAACTAACCTCTCCCATTTTTCGTTGCCTAAAAACAATAATTATAGTGTTGTGATGAGGTAGCAAAGATAAGATTTTGGTGGTTTATTTGAAGAGTGGAAAGGGAGGCAAGGAAAAGGGTTATATATAAGGAACTAAGGGAGAGTATAAGTCACTAACGGTGGGTGAGGTAATGCCTGATGGTGGTGCCTTTGTTTGTTGGGTCAGCACAAATATCATCATGCGTTATGTATGCATATCATGATGCATCATGATGTGGTATGGTATGTGTTCATCATACTTTTGTGGACATGGAAAGGTTGAAATTTTAACCAATAGTGACACGTGTGTATATATGTATAAAAGATGAGAATTTATATTTGGTATAATAAATATAAATATGTTTTATGTAAATGATGTAAAAAAAGTTTATAATGTTGCCGCCGAATAGGACTGGTTGTAATTGAGAAAAAGACTGTATGGTGACTCTTGACTCATCAAATTTTGACCGGACTCTCACTTACCAAACCAGGTGACGCATTAATTAAGTTGCGTAAACTCTCTCTCATTATGATTTTATACTACAATTTTGCATTAGTGTAATTCTAGACGTATTTGTTTCTTGGGTACATAATTCTAGATGTATGTGTTATTATACAGCACCGGAATGTTAACAAGAAGAAAATTCATATATCATTTCAATTTAATTGGTCTCTAAATTTCAGCTTTTTTTTCTATTTATACATTTCCACAAGAAATTCAATTTCTATAAGAAAACAAATTTCTACTACGAATTTCATCATCTCTTAGTATGTTTTTGTTTTTTAGATGGAAAGAGATGGAGCAGATAAATGCGAGCCAAGTTTAAAAAATGAGACATGAAATTCTGGAAAAGCGAAACAAAAGATTGTCTCTAATGATTTGTGAAGATGCGCGAAGAAAGTTTATTATAATATATATATATATATATATATATATATATATATATATATATATATATATATATATATATATATATAATCCATTATTAATTTAATACATATTATAGCATAATAAATAATTTAAAATATATAAATATAAATACCAATTAAATACTTGCAATAATTTTTATTTATTAAGATGGTATAATAACCTTTTACTTTAATATAAAATTTATTTTTATTTTAATATACATTCTCAAAATAATATAATTGCTTTTATCATCTAAATTACCTATGAATTTCATAAATTTTTCATCATTTCTTATTTCTTATCTCTTATAGTTCCTTTAATCCAAATAACTTCACTTTTATCTATATTTCCCCTCAAATTATCGCATTTTCATTTTCTCAAATTTATTATCCAATCCAAAAATACAAACTTACTTTTCTTCCTTGATAAAACAAATTTATCTTTTTAATTTGTCACATTGTCTTTTATTTTTCAAGATTATGTGAGATCCTTATTTAATTCATACAGAGATATATATTCAATAAAAAAATTTCATATTCACATATTTTATCAGACCATACAAGTCTAACTTTAAGTATTTCAAGTTCTTTACTGTTGTTCTTAAATTTCATTTTCAAGGTCATGTAAGCTTCAATTATTCTATCACTATTAGATAAATACTTATAATATGCTTCACAAAGAAAATGTATATCAAGAAAATCTATCATGTATATTTGAGTCATTTGATGTACAATTGATATTGTTTTCTATAACATTGCAATGTGTCTCTTGATCTAAATCTATTTTTGCGTGATTTTCTTCTTCTTTTGAGTCTTTGTTAATATTGAGCAACTTGTCCCAAATTTCTTTTGTAAAAATCATTATTCCAATTTTCTTGACTTCTTATTTGAAAGTTCACACATTAATATGTGTTTGACTTTGGTATTCAAGTGAAATGTGTACCTTTGATCTTTGCTCCATGTGCTTCTTGAAAGTAATCTACCTTTGTCATTAGTTAGAGTAGAGATGCCTTCTTCAATACCTTCAATTAGGCTTATATCAATGCTTTTAAGGTATGTTTCCACATGTCAATTTCTTCATTGTTGAAGATATAAGTAGATGGTTTTTTAGAGCTATGCTTTCTTCATGTTGTCTACATTGATCATTCCTCTTGTTTTATTTGGAACTCTCCTATAGGTGAACTCTAATACCACTTGTTGGTGCAACATCACTTGTTTTCCCAAATACATGATGTAATTTTTTAACTTTTTCATGAATTTAAAGCCAGACAATGGAATTAAGGCATCGTTATTCTCTTGATGTTCATTGAATGCTTTTTTTAACCTTCGATATCAATTATTAGATTGTAAAATTTTTTTTATGATACATATACAATGTTTTACTTTTGTGTTACAATTTATGAACTCTAGTGGTTTCTTCACATATAGAACATGTTTTATGACCCTTGACACTGTACTTTGATAAATTACTGTAAGCAGAAAAGTCATTAATGGTGAAAAATAGCATTGCATGCATCACACAGTTTTAGATGCGAAGACATGAAATATTTCAACCGCATTAGCCTAGAACAACTTCAAGTCTTCAACTAGTGGGCTGAGATAAACATCTATGTCATTTCTAGATTGCCTTGAACTAGACAACATCATGTGCCTTCTCTTCATGTACAATGCAGAAGATTTTTACTTTCTTGATAGAATATTGGGAGAATTCAAGATCAATATTTTTTCATTGCTTTAAATCAGCTAGATGACGTAGTAATCCATCAATTGTTCTCTCATTTGCATGTCATCTAAGGGTTTTCACGTTATTTGGATTCTCAAACAAGCGCTTAAGTTTGGACACGATTGGAAGATGCTATACTACTTTCAAAGTCGAACCATCACTTTCTATCTGACCACTTTCTTCAGGGTTATTTTCCCGAAACCCATATTTCAAACATTTTTTCATGTTTGGACCACGTCAATGGAGGTAATGACAATGATGTTGAGGCAATGACCACGACGTTCAAAGTCAAGGAAGTAGTATTAGCACAGAAGAGACATTCAACAGCAACAAAGAAAAGCAAAAAGAAACTGTAAAGGGTTCTATAAATTTACCTTTTTTACCCCTACAAATACGTATTGTCTCAATTATTTGAATAACTAAAGCAATGAGTAGTTTATGACCTCGATTCTACTAAGAATAGATGCTAAAAGTATTATAAAATATTTAGAAATAAAAGTTTTGGAGCCTTTCTTTTTGGCTCACACATTTGGCCTTGGTTCTTTGTAAAACTGAAGCAAAAGTGGTCTATGATGTTGGAAGTCCCACATCGACTAGAGATAAGGCCAAAATATAATATATAAGTGAGGTGCAAACCTCACCTTGCAAGCCGGTTTTGTGGGGTTGAGTTAGGCTTAAAAACCTACTTTCTAATATATGACACCAATTTTCTAAGCAATTGATATCGTTGGAGTGCTTCAAAATTTAAACAATATGAAGTTCCTTCTACAGAATGCAAGGTCAACACCTTATGATAGTGGTTCTGCAAAGAGCTAAAGCCATAAATCTATTGAAAATCTAAAAAGTCTGACATATCTCTTTGTAGGGAGAAATGTTAGGACCTTATAACATCTATTCTGAGAATAACCGAAGTTATAGATCCTGATTAGTGTGTCCAGAGTTGAAAATTTTAAATTTGTGCTTATGGGACTCACTAGCAGACTTCGATTATTTGTTAATGCCAAAAGAAGAATATGATCTCGATTTTTTTTAATGGAGATCTATATATTCACAAAATTTTCATAAATGTCACGCTTTTTTATACTTAGTTTTCGTGGAAATCAAAACCTAAACGAGTAAGAAGCAATATTTTATACTAGTACTGTTGTCTAAACGAGGCTTTATTTATCCAACAAAGCCAAAAGTACAAATATATTGTTGCTGTTTGTCGGCCAAAACACATACATCTTACAAGATCTTTTATTTAGTAATATATATTTTAAAACACATACTTATGTTTTTTAGACCAAAAACTCTTATGATTTATTTGTTGTAGAAACATTGATCAAAACTAATAAAGGTCTTTTATACTTATTGTTTCAGTGAATTAGTTGAGGCCGAGATACGAACGTAATGAATCGCGACCGCTCCTTCCAGTGATGCTGTTACCGTGATGTCTCCTTCCTGTATAAAGCTCTCTGAGGGAAAAATGGGCTGAGTACCTGCAAAGGCACTCCGAAGCTCAAGTCAGAAAAGGATGTATCGAACCTTTGTCAGTTCAAAAATGAAGAAGAAGATCAATATTCTCTTTCTTAATTTCTCTTTAGGGGAAAAACGTACCTTTCTTCCTCTTTCTTTGTCATATTTATCCTAGTAATGAAAATAAACCGTTTACCTTAAAATCCGGTAGGTTGAGAATCTGTCTTTTCGAAAAATACAACCGTTAAGTCTTACTTGATACTGCGTCAGTTAACTCCTTGATCCACGGCGTTATAACCGGATATATCAACCGCTTGCTTCTTAACTTCTTAGGATTAAGATGTCACCTTTGACTAAAATCGACTGATCGCCCTATAGTTCAATCGATGGACGATCGTTAGACAGCGATCGCTCGTCAATTGATAAACGATCGTTAGACAGCGATCGCTTATGATGGTTGATGTCGAGGGTGGCGATGACCAACATAGGATGTTTCTATACGATCGTTGCTTGTCTCTATGCGATCGTTGCTGTTAGTAAGTAGACGATCGTTCAGAAACGACCGCAAACTGCTTACCATACAGTGGTCGCCTGGGTCAGTAAGTAGACGATCGTTGAGAGACGACCGCAAACTGCTTACCATACAGTGGTCGCCTGGGTCATTAGTCGATTGACTCAGGTAATCTATCATACACTTATTATTTTCCACATTCCTTTTTTGGAATTGTTTATTTGTAACTTCCAATCTCCTACGAACGTTGTGTTCATTCACATTTATTTCCACCGCAAGGTTTTTGTCAATGCAGCAGTACATGTTGAACCATTTAGAGATCTTTTCTAGCAATTTCTAACGGTTGTAGATTCATTATAAGCACAATATTTCTGATTCAACCTTAGTGAGCCCTTAAAATTCCCTTCAACTCGACAAAGGTCTTGAAGGTTCCCACATCTGGGAAAAAAAAATTCTTATAGATGTCTATCACTACAAACCCCATGCTTTATGTTTAAATCTTGTTTATCTATCCATTATGGATTTTCCTCACATGCTATATATGTTCCGCAATAACAACTGGAAAAATTTTCTGGACTACATAGAAAATCTGAACAATGAATTAACCCACCCAAATGTGCAAAGATAAAGATATGGTAAGTTGGTGTACAACGAAAGAAAAGGTCGACAATGAACATTCCTTACAAAACAGCATCTATGATAATCCTTGTATAACAGAGTATATGATAGCATATTGAATAGAAAATATATTATCAATAATTTTTAACCTTGTTCAAGATAGATTTGCCCAGGTATGGGTATGGCATGGAACATCCTGTTAATTTTATATAGTAGTTCCTTCTTGTTTTGTAGAGGATATCCAACTTGTATGACGTCTACTTTAATGTTTAGACCCCTCGATTATAGCTTTTAGCCAACTAGACTTATGTAAATATAATTTATTTTTCGATACTTTTTATGAAAGATTTTAGACAAAACTTACCAATTTAAATAAGAAGTTGGCTCAATGGATTCTACCAGATATCAATGTCCATGTCTTAATCCAATAAGTGGTATTTTTCTTGGTTACAAAACACATTCTTATACAGATGTTTTGAATTCCAGGTAAAGAAAGAAATATTATACAGATGAAAAATAAGTGATTGATAGCTTCATTTCCTAAACCACACATGACACAAAGCTTATCTACCTTCCACACATATACTTTCTTTATCTAAAGTTTGAAACAAAAATATAATACATGTTTCAACAGTACCAAGCTTATCTTGAAAAGAAACAAAGAAGTTGGTATTTTGAAAAGTCATCAACAGTACCCTGATTAATATCCACATACTTCTATATTTGTTTTCATAGGCTTAATAGCATTTTTGTTATTTTTTTTAATTTAATTTGATCTTTATATCTTTTTTCATACAATCACTCGCTATTTTTATACTTTGTTGTCCAATTCAAGAAACAAAAGCGGAGGGAATGACGATAACACCCATCTAATAAAAGACACCTTTAGTATTTTTGTAAAAACATAGAAAGCACATTAAATTAAATATAAATAAAAGAAGCATTGAATCATGGGTAATATAAAGATAAAAGTTTTAGATATTAAGTAATATCGATAACGAAAGAAATAAGAGTTTTAGAAAAATCAGCACTTGGTAGCCAGCTAGGTTTTGGTCCCAAAAGAGGGCATTATTGAGCAAAGAAAAGATCGCATGAACCTTTATTTTGTCTTGATGGCATGCATGGTTGAAAAACATTTGTTTTATATATGTGTTTTTGTATGAAAAAATTTGAGGAGTGAAGGCGGCGTAAACATTTAGGGTTGAGGACCACTACACTGATTTCCGTTTGAAATATCCAACTTGCTGGATGTCACCTTCAAAACGCATTTCGTTTTGGTTTACATGCATTGCTTTGGGATTATCGGCACCTATATGTAGGCAAGAAATTAAACTAGTTTCGGATTGAAGAAGCAATTCTTACTGAAAACAGCGTTTGGTATCATCGTTCCGTTTGCGGAATGACAATGATAATTACATCCCTAAAGATTACGTGTCCAAAGCATACTCTGGAATATTCATGTTCACGGAAAACAAGAACATTCACACATGATGTATCTTTAACTTCCATGAACTGGTTCTGTCTTCGCTTTTTTCAATGCAGCGTATCGCATGTAATTCTTGACTTAGAATAACCAATTAGCTTTCTCACTATGAAGGACTGATATACTCGTATTCAAACGGTTTCAACAAAATAAATCAAACCAAATCAATTATTTTGGATTGGAGATTGAGCTTGTATAAAAACCTATAATTAACAAGAAACTCAAAAAAAATGAAAATGGGTTATGAAATTTTTATATTTTTATCTATTAAAATATAAACATAGTCGCGCATGATTTGATATAGTTTTTGCTTTGCAAAATTACACTCCTAAAATTTAAAAATAATTTTATATGAATGAGAATGTAAGGAGGTTGACTTGATGAATTAAGCTCAAAAGATTTAAAACTACACAACTAACTTGTAATGGTCTAGGAATATTTTTTATTAAACTTAATTTTATTTGGATACTTAAATTATATATTCTTAACTTTTTTTTAACAAGGTCACAGGTGATATTAATTTTTATAATTTATTAATTTATTTCAAATTTTCTATGATAATATATATATATACATATATAATATTTAATAATCTTTTTATAATTTATTTTATATATATATATATATATATATATATATTAGTTGTATGCAATTTTATAAATTAGTTCGTGATTAAAAAATGTTAAAAGAAATTACAAATTAAAACGTTATTCTAATTAATATTTGTTCAAAATCAGACAAATAGCTAAAAGTAACATATTGAAAAAAATCATTAAAGGTATACTTTATCACTCATTCCGTCTACTTAACCTGTTTCTAATTCTTAAAGTGATAATATTAATATTTTAAGAACTAATTAAGTTATATAAATAAATAGGTTTAAGAATTTAATTCCGGATTAAAAAACACTTATTTTGAATTTGTTTAATTTCAAGATTAGTACAACATCACTTTACTCTTTTAACGAACTAAGATGTTTTAATTTTTTAACATCGGAAATCAAGATTATCTTTTATATATAAGAATTACAAAAACATCAATCTTCTCAATTTTACCCAAAACCGAGATGTAGATCGAAGCTTATAACCTCCACAAACTTACTACGTTCATGTACCATTTCAAAAACGCATTTCTTCAATAGAGATTTATACGGAGTAATCTACAGGATTTGTTAGAATTGTTTGGATTGGTATGTGGTCTTCACAAATCTTTATATGGTCTCAAACAATCTTTTAGACATTATTTAGAAAATTTAGTAATGTTTTTCAACAATTTGGTATGACTAAATATGATATATTATTCAGTCTTTTATTCTCACTCAAGTGTTGATGACATTGTTTTTATAGGCAGTGATAGTCATGACATCTATATGATGAAACAAAATCTTTACAACCATTTTTCACTGATGCAAAAATAGTCTTTAAGGTCACGCGTTTACCGGTGGCAGTTTTGTAAATAAAACAAACACCACTACAGACATCTAATTATTTAATTCGAATTAGACGTCGGCTCCCCCACCACGGACGTTAAAAAGGTCTAAAAATGCCTCATTTTAAGCGCCAAAATTTATTTATTTTTATTGACTTAGACGGCGGCTATAGCATCCCCACATCATTTTTATAGGCAATGATAGTCATGACATTTATATGATGAAACAAAATCTTTGCAACCATTTTTCACTGATGCAAAAATAGTCACGCGTTTACCGGTGGCAGTTTTGTAAATAAAACAAACACCATTACATACATCGGCTAGAGATGGTCCCTAATGTCAAATAAGGTTTAGGTGTCGGCTATAGCTTCCCCGACGTCTAATTTGAATTAGACGTCGGCCCCCCATCACAGACGTTAAAAAGGTCTGAAAATAACTCATTTTAAGCGCCAAAATTTATTTATTTTATTGACTTAGACGACGGCTATAACATCCCCAACGTCTAATTACACATCCCCCCCCCCTTCCCCGTGGGGCCGAGTAAGTTGACGTCTATTGGAAGGGGGGCCGACGTCAAATCCCCTGGATTTTACCCACTATAGAACACGATCATCAATTACGCGTTCTGGTTCGTCTTCTTCACTTTCTCTCATTCGCCATTGATGTTGAGGTGAGGTTTCCTCCACTTTGCACCATTTAAAATAATTTTGCATTGATTACATTACGTTTGGAACTATTATCTTTCATTTGCACCATTAAAATATGTTTTTATTGGCTTTTGGTACAGTTTCTTGTGCACATTCTAGGACCTTGGCAACAACGCTCTCGGACAATTAATGTGAACATTTTACTAACTAATTTTGGATCATTGGTAATTTTGACTTATTGATGGATTTTGGTGATTATCAATGAATTTTACTTGCTGATAATTTCACTAATGACAAAGAAATTAAAGAAAAAATTAACTTTATAGACACATTAGCACACAAAAATACATTTGCAACACAAATACCTTCTCCTAAAGCATAAT
The DNA here is from genome assembly GCF_016808095.1 of Vigna angularis. Lineage (NCBI taxonomy): Eukaryota > Viridiplantae > Streptophyta > Magnoliopsida > Fabales > Fabaceae > Vigna > Vigna angularis. Next base: position 17,908,666 of record NC_068972.1, read on the forward strand.
GGTAATGAACATGACTTCTTATTTTATTATTTGAATCTTTTATTTTTTTTTCTCTTTAGCACTTCTCTCACATGTGTTCTTCTTTTATTTTTAGATTGTTTTTCTTTACATTAGTAACTTTTGTTCAATTTAATTATTTATCGTAAAAAAGATTTATTAAACTTGAAACTAATTTCGTTTAGAATGGTAACATGAATTACATTATCGTTTGTTTTTCAAGAAGATCAAATTAGTACTTATATTAAAATAATTATTAGATATATTGAATTAGAAAGTCATACACTTTTAGATATTATAAGTTAAAAATAGTAAAACATAATTAATATTGAATTAAAAACTTTACGTTAAAAAAACTCATTTTTACATAAAACAAATTCACACACTAAGTGTGGCTACATTTGTTTTGTTGTAAATGTAATGATTAGTCTCTTATTGACTATGTTATCAAAATCTATTGGTAGATTGTGTGTGTGTTTAAGAAATGCGATAAGGTAGTAGATAATGCAAGTAAAATATAAATAGGTATAATTCTAGTAATAATAATCAAAGAGGAAATAACAATAGTAATGATATAATGAAAACGGAAATAATATTGGTAATAATAATAAAAAAAAAGTTATAATTTTGCTCGTAATGGAATGATAAATATAGTTCCAATTATATCTAACCTTACTTATTTATATTGTTTTAATGTTTGACACATTTTTCATTTTAATGTTAACAAAATAACACATTTAATATGTCAAAATAATTAAACATAATTGAATTAAAATGATTATATTCATTTAATTTTAAAGTTTAAGAATTGTAATATATTAAAATTTTAAACAGACATGAATTCTAATTTTATATTAAAGTTTATTAATTAAAACTATATTTAACCCTTTAAATAATAATCTAATACAAAATAATCATATTACTTTGGAATGAGAGAATCAAGTTTGGATGAGCAACGTAGTCGAGCAAATTTTTTATTAGAAAGGAATAAAACTAGTTGAAATCCTACTTTTACTATTATTTCTGATTTTATGCTTTATGCAAACGCCTTTAAGTTTTAGTTTATTGAAATCTAGATTAAATTTTGTTGAGAGATGACTTTTACGTTTTCTAATCATATCTAAACTTACTCTGTGATAACGTTTTATTTGTTAGAATTTAAATTGAACAATTTAATCTTAAAATAGATAATCTATTCTTAGAAACTAGTACAAAAATATCGTACAACGTCATTGTTTTTTGGCCTTCCACGTCGAATTCGAGATCGACGTCATATCGGGAGACGTTAAATTGACATCGAATTTTGTTAATATTCGACGTTAAACAATTTTTTTTTTAATTAATTGTAATCTTTTTTAAGACTCTACGAGACATGAAAAACAGAAAAACAACCAATTTCAGTTTTTGGTATTTTATAAAGCATGAACTATAAACGTGTATAGTATAGTATCAACAACAAACAACAATAATAAACAACAAACAAGTTCAATAAAACAAAAACAAACAAATTCAACTAAATAACAACAACAAACAAGTTCAACAAAAAATAACAAACAAGTTCAACCAAAAATTCTTCAAAACGAAAACTAACCTTCAAAAAAGTGTTCCCACCTGTGAGTGAGAAAGCAGACTGAGCCTATAAAGTAGTTAATTAACATGCATTTGTATCAAATGAAAAGAAAGATGACATGTAATGGTCGTCAAACTTCGTTCGAGAAAAGTTTGAGAAGAGAAGAGGGTCTCACGCGCTAAGATAAAGTGAATGAATTTTCAATCTCCCACTCAAATTAAAAAGAAGAAACTTTTGCCTGACAAATAATACGTCGAAGCTCCTACAAAATTCGGTGTATTATATGTGGTTTAAAAGAAAAAAGAATTAAAAATGGGTTACTTTTTGGCTTTTGGCTGACAACCGATACGTCAAAGCCCTTACGGAATTCGACGTATTATAGGGTGACTCTTTGGCTTCTGACTGACAAATATTATGTCGAACCCCTACAGAATATTGGACATACTATTGGTGGTTTAAAAGAAAGAAAAAAGAGAATGACGCGCTGGTTTAAATAATTATCATCATAGAACGTCGAATTGAATGAGGCTTCGACGTTGTATAATTGTATTTATTTACAAAATAACTTTAGCTATTCAGTGGTTGGACGTTAAACCCATTATGTTATATGTTATTTTTGCATTGGTGAGAGTTGACATTTTATCCACCTAAAAGATTTACTTTTTAATTTAATTGTGAAAACCACATTGATTTTTGTATATAACAAAAAAATTGTTTTAATTTTCGAAGTGAAAATATTCATTAGTTCATTAAAAGTCACATTAATTACTGTAAACCATTAACGAGAAAAAAAAAACACTTCTATCACGTATTTGAAAAACAAAAGTAGAAAGAATGTGTGTGAAATTCAAAGAAAACGAAGTATTTCTTTTGAAAAAAAGAAGCGACATAAAGACTAGAGAAAAATCAATTTTTGTTTCTCTTTTATTAATTTTTATTCGTTTATTTTTCTTTCTTGCTTCCTTTTATAGTAACTTTTTTTCTCCTTACTTAATTGAAAGAAAGCAAAATTGACAAGTATGGCTAAGGCAGGAACAATCCGAAATTGACTTCTATAACAATGGAGATTATAAGAACTTGGACTAGAAAATGGGTTTTGAATCAAACAATTATTTGTGTCGTGGTGGAAACAGACCAAACGATACTTCCACGAACCCGTCTTGCCCCCAAAATTTATCAAAATAATGTGATGTGACACGTTCATCATACACACATATACTGTAACTCTTCCTACCATGGAACAAAAATGTGGGGCTAAAGCACCCAAAGAGCTAAAAGAGAATTGGGTTTACCAAAGAAAAAATAAATTATAGTTTATATGTACTGCAAAGAAATGGGTTATCTTTGACTTTCCTCACACACACATGTCGAATAGAAATATGCAATTTTATAGGATTACTTCACTACAAACTGAAATAAAACTATATTTTGCATTCATAATCTCCATTAAAATTATTTCTTTTATCAATATATTAAAAAAAAACACAAAAACTGTTGTCTTAACGTAAAATATAATTAACCTTTCATATTTTTAAGTAAAACTTTCAACACATTCTATAAGTATATATTAATGATAATTTAATAACAATCCAATAATAAGTGTGACAATAAATTTAATAATAACAAATTTCATTACAAATTCTAACTTATGATTCTAGTATCATATTAAAAAATAAGTTTAAAATTTAATTCAATATCATAAAATGAACTTATAATATGATATTTTTTTAATTATATATTATAATCTTATTTTTAGTTTACATAAAACATTCAAAATAACACATAATTTTCATTGAATGAGTTGTAAAAAAAAAATACTCGTACAAATTACCAACTTTTATAATATTTTTAATCTTTGCAAAAATGTGGAACACGAGTAAGATTCTTTGGCCTTGAAAATTTGTAGTGGACATTTATTTAAAACGTACTCCTACGCACTTACGTTTTTTCAAGACATGCATTAATTAATTACCTTAAAAAGGGAGTTAATTAAATTAATATATAAAAAGTACACCTAGTTTCATATTTGTCTATGATTCTACAGTTTTAGATTTCATTTATGTACATTTAGTTTTTCAAATACCTCAAAATATCTTTCGTTTCTCAAATTTGAATTGAATTATGTATTTCAAATAATTTATAATATTACCTCCCTATATGTATGTATATATATTATAAATCAAAGCCATATTAACAACTTTAATGTGATAAATAAACAAAAAATCATACAATTATAAATGTATAATAAATTTATATGACACAGTGGAATAGTGGGAACTTAAATCACATCAACTATATCTTAAAGGAATTCGATTAATAAATGAGGAATTAAAATTGCAAAATTACAACATTTAAAAACTATAAGTTCAATAAAAGCTAAAATATGTATAGAAGCCAGTTGAATTGTTTATGATAATATTTGGTTCTGAAACTTGAGCAGTAGGCTAAAGTGTAACTTACATTACTTGTTAAATTGGTGAATTAGAATAAATTAATGCACGCTCACTTGGCAGCAGATAGCAACGTAGCTGCCCCACTTGCTAAAGTGTAAAAATCGTGTTTTTGCTTCTGTTTATAGTTAGTTAAAGAGCACGTTCCATTGAACTGTTTATGTCAAATTTTGTCTCATCCATGTGAGAGTCAATGTTCTTGTTTGCTTTATACATAGGAAGGTTCCTCCTGGCGACAAACTATTCATATGAGTTTTGTTATTACATATGTGCAATCAATCATGTTCTGCACAAAAGCTTTGTCTTGGTTGTTAATAATGACATTCGACACAAAAGAATAAGGAGGGAAACAACCACGAAAAACATACGATATGCACGTTTTTTGAGGCACTAACCTGAACTCATAAACCAATTAATATGTTCATCCACCCTATGAAGCTAAGACCAACATAGGAATTTTATGTGATGTAGGACCTCCTCATACTTTTCCTTTTATTTATGATTATATTAGTGTTGTAACATTTTCGCACAGACAAATTTGTGGCATGAGAGCAGAACATGATAGACACTTTCATCAAAGGGTAGTTAACAGCATTATTATGAAGAATCACATTCGCTTAGTTAAGATTAGCCCTTGTTGGCAATCTTGCTTTGAACACCCTCCTCGAAAAGAAGCTAAGTTTTGTACTAGAGGTTGGTTTTATGGAATAAGACCTTGTTTCGGATCCACTTATCTTCCTCATCCCTTTTCTGTAAAGTTGTATATCTCGTGTGAGAGGTTAAAGAGACTTATAAGTAAACAAATTAATAATGAAGAATATATACAATAATAATTGGGTTAATAACTAGCAGAAAAATAGGGTTTATATTATATGAACCATTAACTCAAAGACAAGGCTCCCTTCCTGACAAGTATACTTTCCTAGTATCTTTTGTTTAACTTTATATGTCTTCTTAGAATACCCCATTACGCATTTACTTGCATGCAACATTTCAAAGGCACCTAACCATTGACAACCACATTTCAATTAATTTTAATACCAATACTTAACAAACATCTAAGGACTTAACTTTCTACACCCCAATAGTTTGTTGCTCCATCTCCCTCAACCATGATAATGTAAAAATATCCTTATATATTTTGTTACCGAGCCTTTGAATTTACAAAATTTAGATATTCTATTTTAAATTATATAATCTATAATTATTTATTTTTTATGTTGTTTGACATCTTTTTTTAACTTTACGAATCAAAATGTATTTATGGTGAAATCTAAAAAAACGTTTTTCAAGTATTCAATCACAATGTATTTCCAAAAATAAGTTGTGGGTTTAGAATTTTGTTCAATGCAATTTAAAATATAACTGGTAACCCACCTTCCCAATTATACAATTTGTAACTATTCCAAAGTTAGTTTTTTATTCCAATGCATCAAGTACAATTATATTCTTCAAAGTTTTCGGTATCCTTATTTACATTTGTTGATAATGTATATATAGTAGGAAGAAATCTACCATTCTCATCAGGTCACAAATTTAGTCTAATACCCCAAAGTTGTAAGTCCTTTCTTGTCTTTAGATTCTCTTTGCATTTATTATTTGTACTATCATTCAACAGTGAAAACACTATATTGTCACAAATATTTTTTTCAATGTACATAACATCTAGATTGTGGTGCAATAAGTTATCTACACAATAAGGAAACTAAAAAAAGATACTTTTCTTTTGCCTATGGTAGAGTGTTTATCTTAGGATGATCAACTCTCTGTTGTCTTTTTGTCCTTTCTTCAAGTATAGGTTCTTTTCCAAACTCAACATGAATATTATCAACTTGTTGTAAGATATCATGTCTTGAAATTGCCACTGGTTGACTTCTATGTTCAATAATAGTTCTATCAAACCTTCTGTGGGTCAATCTAAACCTATGTCTTGCATCTAACCAACAATGATGACTTATGAAACAAAATTTCCCACCTTTAACAAGCTTTTTAGGAGTTGTATCAAAATTACATCTCAAACATGTTAATCCTATAAGTGTGTTCCATCCAGATAAGGTTCTAAGTCCTAGAAAGTCACTAATAGTCCACAATATGGTTGCATGCATATCAAATACTTCATTCCCATATGAATCAAAAGTCAGTGTTCCATAACTCCTTCAAGTCTTCTATTACTGGTTGTAAGTATACATCAATATCATTACTCGGTGCTCGCTTTCCAAGAATGATCGTGGATAGAATGAATGAACTTTGCTTCATACACATCCAAGGAGGAAGGTTGTATGGTATGTGTACAACTGGCCAAATACTGTGACTGGTGCTTAAGTTTCCATATGGATTGAACCCATCTATAGCTAAACCCAAGTCTCAGATTTTGAGGGTCTAAGGCAAATTGAGGGTGCATCAAGTCAAATTTCTTCCATGCTTCAGAATCTTTTGGATGTCTTAAGGTTCCCTCATATGTAGTTTCTTATGATGCCATCTCATATGCTCAACTATTTTAAATGACAAAAACATCCTCTATAATCGAGGCTTCAATGGAAAATATCTTAACACCTTTGCAGGAAATTTCTTTCGCTTATTAACAATATCATCATCACCAATTGTACTTCTCCTTTTTGTCTTCCATCTTGATGTCTTACATTTCTTACAAAAATCTTTATCTTTGTCTTCTCCAACATACAACATACAATCATTCGAACAAGCATCAATTTTGGTATAATTACGATCAAGCTTGTTAATGACCTTTTAGGCTTCATATAATGAATGTGGAATTTTAGCATGTTCAAATGCATCTGCTAGCAACCTAGTATTATGAACATTGCTTTCTCAATTATTCTGCATAGACATTTGATGTGATACAACTTCATTAAGAATGAAAGTTTTGAATATTTATGACATCCTTGATTTAAACTTCAATGTTCATCTTGCATTAATTCAAAAAAACCCGAACCATCATGCGTTCTAGTATGACTTGACTCTACACCCAAATTATCATAATTGACCATATTATTCTTAGAGCAATGATGCAAAAATACATCATTAACTATTTCACACATGTTATCATTAATTGTAACTCTTCCATCATCGTCTTCAGCCATGACACCTACTTCATCATTTACTTTTCTCTCCCCATGTAGAAGCCACATTGTATACCCTTTTGGAAAATGTTTAAAAATGAAGTGCTCATATACTACTTCACAACATTGTCATTTCTTAAAATTGAATTTCTGACAGAGACATATTATCTTTTTCTTAACACCACTATTACTGAATGTTAAGTGCAAGAATGTATTCAATCCTCTCATATATTGACTTGTATTTTGAGGCATGTCTATCCATGATTTGTCCATTAAAACGAGTTTTGTTATGGCAAGAGGATTAAAAACTTAAAATAAATTACCATATTACACAAAGTTCACTACATTAGAAAAATTTACTAAATTGGTTATAAAACTAATTCCTATGTAAACTTAGTTATAAATTTCAAAAGTGAAATGGTCTACTTTCTTATGGATACGAAGAATTTAAAACTAAGTAGTCCCTAGTTTTAAAATTCTTAACTGGAAGCATGCAAGACATATTAAGAAATACTAATTCTTATTAAATAAAAAACAAAGTGATCGCAAAATTTTAATATAAAAAGATGCAATATAAATGAGAATGATGAAGAAATATCCTTAATTTGCGAATGTGTAACTCACAATAATAATATAATAATTCCTAATATATCATTATTTGTAATTAAATCAGAAAATCCAAATATATATTTCACCTTCAATTAACTTAATTGTAACTTGAAACGACTTTAGATATTATTTGTTATTTATAAGATTATAATATTTTAAAATTATTATTAAAACCTATTTAAACAAACAGTTCAAATTCTCTTAAAATTAAAATGTTCTAATTTAAATTCTGCAATAAAATAATATTTTAAATATCCAAAATATAATAAATACTTTTTAAAATAAAACATAACTAACCATTATACCCTTGTATTTATATCCTTACTAGAAAACACACACATATTTAAATATTAATTTCGGAATTTCATTAAAATTCTATAAATACACTGTCAATTAAATATATAGTAAATTGAAAATAGTCTTTTAAAAAGCATAAAACAAAAAAAAAAAAAAAACCGGAAAGCCCGTGCTAACATACGGGTAGCAGATTAGTAGAAAACAAAAAATTAATTTTGTATTTATACAGGGAGGATTATTTCAGTCTTTACACATCTTCATAGTGGTGTACAAAGAAATTAAGGAGGTGCAGGAGCCCATAAACTAATTAGACTGGGCCAGGTAGTTCAGCAGGCCCATTTTGACACTCGTGTTTCTCATACATCAGTTGATTTTGTGTTAAGAAGAGAGAGATTTGATTTGAGGCGCCGTCGTTTCACTCTCCACCATCATCTTCAGAAGAAAAACCCTAACAACAAGTTGCAAGGGAAGTGGAATCAGAGCTGTGAAACCCTAACTGTTGTGAAACGCTAATAATGGGAGGAAAATGTCCGCACCGGAACGTGAAGAAAAGAAGATATTCTCACAAGACAGCACGCCGAACCAAATTTGAGTTGAAAGGCGACGATATGGTTTACGCGCAGCTAAACAAACCCGATGAAGAGATAACCCCTTTACCCGTAGACGAAGATTTGCCTGGGATGGGACAGTACTATTGCCCTCACTGCGAGTAATTTCTTTTTCTTCCTCCTTCTTTGTGTGCTTCTTTTTATCAATATGATTTACGTTTATATATTTATTGATCTTTTAACATGGGATTGAAAAGTTTGGTGTAGTAGAACACTAAGATGCCAAGTTTAGGTTATAGGAATAGAAGATAAAAAGTGTACATGTGTAAGAAAATAGAGGATAGATTCGAGAGAATGGATAGATTTTAAAAACTTTTCAGTTTATGGTTTTAAGAACTGATTTCTAGAACTTTTTAATTCTGATTATTCAATAACCTGATAAGTAGAGTTCCGTGATAATGCTGCATTATTGGAGTGGGTTTATAGTTAGCATCGCTAGCATTTTTCTTCTTGCTTTTTCAATCTTTTAACTGAGGTGGGTTTTTGACTTTCTCAGACCTATTCAATCCCATCCCACTTCTCCGTTTTCGAGCAACGTGGGAGAACAAATTTTTATTTGCTTTTCTTAATTCTTAATTGCTTATTCCGTTTTGTTATGATTTAAGGAATATGGATACTGAGGTATTCGTCTCCAATCTCCCTTTTTTTTTTTGCTTTTTTGGTTGTTGGTTGGTTTCATGATTAGATTGAGTAATTGATTTTTATTTGTGCAGTCGGTACTTTTCCAATATAACTGTGAGGGATGAACACTTTAAGACCAAACGACACAAGAAGCGGTATGCTACTTTTTTTTATGTTTTGTTTTTGAATCTATGCTATATTCTCCCCTTATTTATATTGCTGAAGATTGGTTAAATTTATAGAATCGCTCGTGTTTTGCTGTACTATTGTGTTTCATGTATGAGCTTTCAGATATGTGAACATATAAAGCTGATGAACACTATGAAAAGAACAAGTCTTACTTTTTAATAATAATTGAGTGTAGTTGAACATAATACGAGTAATTCAAGCTTGTTTAGATAAAAGATACTGCATTTAGAACTTTAATAAAAATAAAATTGATCCTCATCTAGTCTCTGTTTTAAAAGGAGTGATCAAATTAGATGACTCGGAATAGATTATGGATGGCAGATAGTTAACGAAGTCATGAATGTTGAATAGCTTGATTAATTACTTACCTCAGTCCCAATTATTACCTTAGCTTGTCCTTTCCCTGCTTATTATACTCATAAATTATATTAATATAAGGTGTAAATTCGTATTGCATGTCTATTTATTTTGGAAAAGTAAAGACGTATATGTACACACACACACACATTTATATAAATGAAGTTAGGTGGCTCTATTAACTAATGAGGAATTACTTATCATCAAATTGTTCTATACTTGTTCAAACCCTTGACTTCACCATCACACATTAAAGGCTGTTACATGTATGTCAATTGAACTGCAAGCACACTGGCATTTACATTTTATAGTAGAATGATATTGCTTCTAATATTACAGTTTCATTTTGTAGTGTAAAAATAATGATGGGTCCTGCACCACATACTCAACTTGATGCCGAATTAGCTGCAGGGATGGGTATGCCAGACAATGGACCAAAGCTGATGTCTATGTAACTTCGTTTTCGGTAGTGGGTAGAAAGATTGTAACACTACAAAAGCAATATTAAATTTTGAATGCTATATTTTTCTTATTAATTCCTTTGTTTTGTCTAATAGATGAAATGTTGGAAAACAACACTTTAGAGAGTTTGAATTGTAGTTACTGGTGATTTTGGATAATCGGTCATATGGAATATAGTGGTTTTTGGATATATATATATATATATATATATATATATATATATATATATATATATATATATATATATATATATATATATATATATATATATAAACACAAATTAAATGGTAATATGTTTTTATAATAAAAATTGAGACGAAATTGTGCTCTTGAGTGTTCAGAAAAATGCAAGAGAGAGTGAAGGAGAAAAAAGTGGCAATTGCTAAATTGATCCCTCTAATTGCTATAACTGAACCTTGAATTTATTTAAACAAAATTCGCCGCAAGTAATTTAGGTTAGAATTGGTTAAGAATGTTGATTGTAATCTTGTAATGTTGACGAACAATTGTTTTCACTGAATAAATGATGTAACATTTATATAAATAACTTTGCTTGAGAAAAAAAATATTTTGAATGAGATGAATTAACTAGAATAATAGTTAAGTATTAATGTTGTATTTGTTGTAAGATTTTCAAATTAATTAAACGTTCCTTTTAATGTTGAAATAAATCACTTAAGGAGGGATTAATTAAATTGTCCTAATAAATAACAACAATACAGTTTAGAGCTATGTCCAATTTTCTTTTAAAACAATTGATTAGAGATTTCGTTGTCAGATAAATTATTACACTGATTTCAGAAACTATTTTTAATTAAATTGTCTTAATCTACCATTGAGACTAAGATATCAAAACAAAATAGTAAAAAAAAACTTTTAAAAGAAAGGACAACTTAAGCTCATAAGGCTACTTTAAAAAGGGAGTTATTACATAAGTTTCGCTTGGAGTTATAAAATTGATCGTGGTAAAAGTAGAAAAAAAGTGAGAAAGATTAAAAGTTCAATTTTTTTCACTAACAAAAACTAACAACTAACACTTGTGATTGTCGTGTATTGTATTTTTTATATCTCTTATATTCTTCCTTTGTATAGTCCTTTGAAGATGACCATTCTTCATCATACTTATTATGATAAGATCTTCTCCAAAGTCTTAAGACTTTGTCAGGTATGTTGACTTTACTTACATCTCTTATATGTGTATTGATTGTGAGCTTGCTATGGAATTTTTAGATTTATTGGAGATTCCAACGATAATAAGATTTAATTGAATTTAAGTTGTACTGCGTTTCCTTTTATTCCTTTTCTGTGCTCTAATACGAATGGTGTATACTTTCTACATAAAAACATCGTCCAATTAAACACATTTCAATGCGTATGAATCGTTATTGTTGCTAAGGTATTTTCGTTTTAATCATTCAAAAACACATGATTATGACTTCGATTACGTAATCAGTTTTAACCATGATTTCATAATTAAAATTATATAAGTGAGTCTTCATGAGTATGGAGATACGATTGTTTAGAGTTTCAACAATCTTTTTATGATGATAATAAATTTAATGAAAATTGATAAAAGTCAAATAACAAATCATGAAAATTATCATAGAGTATGCACAATTTGGAATTAAATGAATGCTCATTCTATATGTGATGCTTGTGTGAATGTAACATGAGCTAGATTTAGAGACTAGAGAATCTGGGCGAACGAACTTTGAATCAATGCAACACAGGTGTTATTGAAGCTTATTTTCCTCTTATTAATGTTTCAACAAATCTGCCTGTATCTTTTTCAGCTCTACCTGTAGACGCTTTTCTTAACTCCATTTGTTATCTTCTTGTTGAGCTTTGGGATGATAGTGTCTAAAGGTGTTGTGTGCAGAACATAAGTGTAGTTTCTAATGGTAGAAAATATGAGATTATGGGTTCAGGTTGAAGGGTTAGCATGTGAGAAAAAGACAAACTTCTTCTTAGCGTCTTCATTTATGATAGACTTCTCAAGTTAGGTTGGACCAAAGCATGAGGATGAGATCATGAAGGTGAGGTTGGATGGATGAAGAAGATGTTTTCAGTTTGAATGTTTGTGGTGTGATGGAGGTGTTTGATGGTTCTCTCGAAAAAATTGACCAACTATAGAGAAGGATAACTAGAGGGGACCACATGAGATATTCTAACCTTGAGATAATATATGATTGGACAAATATTTTGGCAGCATAACATTATAATTCTCAAAGTGGGTTTACAATGGGGAGACACCTCTATTTATAGATGAAGGTATCTCCAAAGTAGACCAAAATCCTAAAATGTTATCTTGTACCAAATCCTAAAAATCTTATCTTTGTGTAGGAGAGCTTGAAATGTGGCACTCTAACTTTTAGAAAAAGTCTCCACTCCTAGAGTGTCATGTGGAAAGTCAATTTAACAAAAGTTCTCCACTAAGAAAATAACACATGACCACTACCTTTGTAAGAAAACTCTCCACTAAGAGCTTGCCCTGTGAAAAGCCATTGTAGAAAAAGTTCTCCACTAGGAAAAACCTTTGTGAGAAAACTCTCCACTAAGATCTTGTCATGTGACCAACATGTCTCATGTGGGACACCATCCAGCAAACTAGGGTAATAAAACTAATCACCAAAGATTAGCTTAAGCTAGGTGCAAATATTGTCCTACGACTTAAGCAAGATTGTTCGAAAACCCTACACAACTTGACCCTTAATGAAAGGTCTAAATACTCCTAATCTACTAGAGGTGCTTCATGATGACCTAAGAGAAAGAGCTTTGTTTCACCATGCATAGATGACTTTAGCTCTTCTTGAATGTTCCTAGGCCATAGCTAGAGGGTATGCCATTAATGTTACCAATGAGATGCATTGGTGCTTTAAAGAAATTTTGATGATGATGCAAGTGGAGACTTGAAGACCTGAAGAACCTATACTGTAAATGTTAAAATCAATTTCTGTAGAAATCATTTGTATATGAATCATTTTACCTTTGTAAATATTTAGAATTTTTCTTTCTTAAGGGATTCATTGTGTAGATAATGGATTATTTGGTGTAATAATCGATTATCACGAGCCTATTTGGAAAAGAGTTGCTCGGGCAAATAATCGATTATTGCTCAGAATAATCGATTATCATTGTCTGATTTAATATTGCCCAGGTTGCGCAAATAATCGATTATCACTCAGGATAATCGATAATCACTTTTTGGAAACCCCGTAACAGACACAAATAATCGATTATCACTTATGATAATAAATTATATTTGGCAGTTGGGAGTTGTCTTTTCATTTTCTGAACCTTGGGCTATAAATAGTGTTTTCCACAGCTCTTAGAAAGCAAATTTTCATTTGAGAGTATTAGAGTTGTGGGCCTAAGGGAAGCTCTCTGTGAGTGAAAAAGGATCTATGCCATTTGAGAATACAAAAGTTTTCTGAGGAAGTTCTTAAGTGATTGTGTTGCTTAAAGTCAAGTCTTGTGAATAGGAGAAGCTCACGTTTAGTGTGTCTAAGGTCGGAGCGGTTCTCTTCAAGTTGACTGAGTAGGTTCTTCCGTTCGTTTGTTGAAAGGAAGGTTCTTCTGTTCGTTTGTTGAAGGAAGGTGTTTTCTGGTTTTTTTCTTTATTCCATCTTATTATAATTGTGAAACTGATTTTAGTGAAATAGTTAATCAATCTTTATAGTGATCAACAACTAGACGTAGAATCTTTTGATTCGAACCAGGATAAAATCTTTTGTGTGATTTCTCTTTTACTCTGCACTTGTTATCTACCAGTTGTTCGATAAAAGTTCTAAGAGAAAAACAAGATTTAAAAAAAAAAACCATTTTTAACTTGGCTATTGACCCTAACACGCTTTATGCTCGTTTATTAATCACTTTTATTCCGTTGCACGATACCACTGATACTTACAATTTAATTTATCACGGTGTTTGGTCCTTCAAGCCTTTGGGCGAATTGATGCACCTTCTTTTAGTTGGTGATTGCTTCCTGTTGGAAAACAAAGATCAAGGTTCACTGTGGAAATCTCGCATTTAATTTTGATTGCTAATTTGTTGTGATTAGATTAGATTTGTTACTGTTATTGTTCTTTCCTAATTATATGCTCTGAATTGTAACAACTCCTAAAGTTAAGGGAGAACCATGTATTATAAGATAGTGCAGTACAATGAATAAAGATGTGAGATGATTTTATCCCAAAATATATTTCTTCATGGTATCAGAGCGGTAATCGTATCCTGAACCATGACCTCATCCGGTCAATCATCCTTCACCACCACCGGCGAGAACTCATCCTCAACCGGATCCTCCCTTAGCCAAATCGCTATGGATTCCTTCACTCCGCAAATTACAAACCATAAACTCTCTGGTCACAATTATCTTTCGTGGTCACAATCCGTTCATATGTTCATTCGCAGAAAAGGAAAAGATGACTTTCTTACCGGTACATCCGTTCAGCCTGCTGAAACCGATGCATCATACAAAAATTGGATTGCAACGAACAGTATGGTGCAATCATGGCTCATCAGTTCAATGATGCCCGATATCGAAGAGAATTTCTTGCTTTTCTCCACCGCAGCGGAAATTTGGGAAGCCGCCAAGTTGACCTATTCGATTGCAGATAATACCTCTGAATTCTGAGACCGAGAGCACTCTACATGATCTCCGACAAGGTGATAACTCTGTCACTGATTATTTCAATTCATTGACTCGATTATGGCAGAAAATCGATATATACGACACTCATTCATGGAAGTGCTCCGAAGATGCCCTCACATACAAACGGGTTGTTGAAACGAAGCGAGTTTTCAAGTTTTTATCAGGTCTCAATAAAGAACTCGATGAAGTGCGAGGACGCATCATTAGCACCAAATCGTTACCCTCTTTATGTGTTGCCTTCTCTGTTGTCCGACACGAGGAGAGTCGGAGGAAAGTTATGTTGAAAGAGCAGATTGTAGAAGCGCCAAACGAAACCTCAGCGTTGAATTCAGTTGATTCCAACGCCTTCGCAGCAAAGGGCCAAATCGACAACAGACCACGCAAAGGCAGGCCATATTGTGACCATTGTTGTTGTCCGGGTCACTCACGAGAAACGTGCTGGAAAATCCATGGCAAGCCGCTTGATTGGAAACCTTTCAGACCCACAGGAGATTCATCAAATCGCACTGCCAATGCTTCCGTTACAACACATGCCTTCAACAAGGAACAAATGGAAATTCTTCAATGACTTATCAGTGGAAATCATTCCACGACACCTTCGGTCCAAGCCAACACTGCCATGCACGAAAATAGTGAGCATAAAGCCCTCCTCACCTCCGTCGACAACCTTTCATGGATTGTTGATTCTAGCGCATCAAATCATATGACTGGTAACTTGTCTCTATTCTCTACATTGAATTCGTGTAATTCGATTGCCACTGTGACAATTGTTGATGGAAGCAAGTCACCGATAAAGGGAGTTGGAACTGTTAAACTTTTTGAAAAACTCACATTGACTCAAGTTTTTTACATTCATGATCTTAAGTGCAACCTCTTGTCAGTGTCAAAATTAAATAAGGATTTGAAATGCTTAACAGTATTTGAAAGCAATTTGTGTCTGTTTCAGGAGCGGGAGTCAGGAACGATGATTGGATGTGCTAAACTCATAAATGGGCTCTACCATTTTTCTGCAAATAAACCAAGTCATCATCCTCATCCACAAGAGTCAATATCACCGTCTTATCCTTGCTATTTTTCTTCAAATAAAATTGGTGATGTTATGCTTCTTCATTACCAATTAGGTCACCCGAATTTTGGGTATCTCAAACACTTGTTTCCAAATTTTTTCATTAATAAAAAGGTGGATGATTTTTTCTGTGAAGTGTGTCAGTTGTCGAAACATACTCGTGCATCTTATATTCCATTACCATATGTTGCATCAAAACCTTTTTCAAAAATTCACTGTGACATTTGGGGAGCCTCCGAAGTCTCTTCAATCAATGGAGCTCGGTGGTTCCTCATTCTTGTTGACGATCACACACGTCTATGTTGGGTTTACCTTATGAAAACAAAATCTGAAACCATATCAATAATCAAGCAGTTTCACTCAATGGTTATTACTCAATTTCAAACTCGAATAACCAATTTTCACTCGGATAATGCAAAAGAATTTTTCAACAAAGACCTTAGCAATTTCTTCTCATGTAATGGAATTATTCATACGAGTTCGTGTGTTTACACACCTCAACAAAACGGCATTGCATAACGTAAATTGCGTCATTTGTTACAAGTAGCCCGGTCAATCATGTTCACCTCTCATGTTCCTAAGTTTTATTGGGGTGATGCTATTCTCACCTCGGCATATTTAATCAACCGAATGCCTTCAAGAGTCCTCAAGTTCAAAACACCATGTCAGAAACTCCAAGAGTTATTTCCAGCTTACCGATTCAGTTTCCCGAATCTCTCCAAAAATCTTTGGGTGTTCCTCTTTTGTCCACTTATATAATCAGGGAAAACTTGATCCAAAGTCAATTAAATGCATATTTGTGGGATATTCACCAACTCAAAAGGGTTACAAATGTTACTCTCCCTCACACAAAAAATATTTCATCACCATGGATGTTACATTCAATGAACAAGAATCCTTTTATCCAAGCTCTAGGCTTCAGGGGGAGAAACAAAATCATGTTGAACCTCAATCTTGTCCTCAGTTTTCCCAACACCCATACCCTTGCCAACAACCGAACCATCTCAAATTTCACGTCAGTTTGACGCTGCCAGTCCAATCACCACGAGTCTGTCAATTCCAATTATCCCAAACACGAGTCAGTCGAGTGTCCCAAACACGAGTCCATGTCCACCAGAAGAAGATAGAGCTCGATCACATATTCAATCTGAGTTCCTGACTTCTGACACTGAGCAACATGAAGAGCAACCAGGTACTATTAATTCATCTCAAGTTCCTAATTTTAATGATACTAATGTGGATCTCCCAATTGCACTAAGAAAACAATCTCGATCATGCGGCCCTTATCGGATGGAGGACTACATATATTATGGAAATTTGTCAGATAGCCACCATGCATTTGTATCCTCTCTTGATGCAATCCAAATTCCACAATCCATTGAAGAAGCTCTTAGCGTCACTGAATGGAAGCAAGTCGTACAGGTTGAGATGAAGGCTCTGGAAAAGAACAACACATGGGAGTTAACAACTCTTCCTCCGGGTAAGAAAGCAGTGGGTTGTCGATGGTTGTTTACGATAAAGCATAATGCAGACGGAACTGTGGATAGATTAAAAGCAAGATTGGTGGCGAAAGGGTACACTCAATCCTATGGCCTGGACTATAGTGAGACATTTGCCCCCGTAGCAAAACTTAATACGATCCGTGTCATACTCTCTCTTGCAGCAAATTTAGACTGGCCATTACATCAATTTGATGTGAAAAATGCCTTCCTCAACGGTGATTTGGAAGAAGAAGTATTCATGTGTATTCCTCCCGGTTTTACTACTCAACAAAATCAAGGCAAAGTGTGTAGACTCAGAAAGTCATTGTATGGGCTGAAGCAATCTCCTAGAGCATGGTTTGACAAGTTCACTAAAGTCTTAAAACAAAACAACTACAGTCAAAGTCTAGTCGACCACACATTGTTTACTAAACACTCATCATTCGGGAAGTGCACCATCCTGAGTGTGTATGTAGACGACATTGTAATCACAGGAGATGATGTCGAGGACATAGCTCGGCTTAAGACTCTTATTGCTGCAGAATTTGAGATTAAAGATCTCGGTCAACTACGATACTTCTTGGGAATGGAAGTTGCTCGTTCTAAGCAAGGTATTTCGGTATCTCAAAGGAAATATACGATGGATCTACTCAAGGAGACAGGTATGATCAATTGCAAACCTATTGATACCCCTATGGACCCCAATCATAAACTGTATAGCCGAACAACTGAAGCCGGAGTTGATCGAACACGATATCAAAAGCTTGTTGGAAAGCTCATATATTTGGCTCACACTAGACCTGACATTGGGTTCACTGTAAGTATGGTGAGTCATTTCATGAACAACCCATCTGAGACTCACATGGAGGCTGTTATGCGAATTCTGAGGTATTTGAAATCAGCCCCGGGCTTGGGTTTGTTATTTAGAAAGTCTGACAGACGGGGAGTTGAAGTGTTCACCGATGCTGATTGGGCTGGTTCTCCAATTAATAGGAAATCAACATCGGGTATGTGCACCTTTGTCTGGGGAAACCTTGTCACTTGGAGGAGCAAGAAGCAAACCGTCGTTGCTCGAAGTAGTGCAGAAGCAGAACTCCGATCTCTTGCGAATGGTGTATGTGAGGGATTATGGATTCGGAGATTGTTGGGTGATATGACGATATCAATTAGTGGACCGATTAAGCTGAATTGTGACAACCAATCTACACTGAGCATCGCCAAAGATCCAGTACAACATGATCGTACCAAACATATCGAGATAGACAGACACTTCATCAATGATCACATTGAGAGCAAGCAGATTTTGCTGAATTTTGTGCCTTCAAAACACCAAGTTGCTGATGTGCTTACCAAGCCACTTCCACGAGTGAACTTCACTGATATGACAAACAAGCTTAATCTAGTTAACATCTATGATCAAACTTGAGGGAGAGTGTTAGAAAACAAAGATCAAGGTTCACTGTGGAAATCTCGCATTTAATTTTGATTACTAATTTGTTGTGATTAGATTAGATTTGTTACTGTTATTGTTCTTTCCTAATTATATACTTAACAAGTCCTAAAGTTAAGGGAGAACCATGTATTATAAGATAGTGCACTACAATGAATAAAGATGTGAGATGATTTTATCCCAAAATATATTTCTTCACTTCCACTTAGCTTGCTCCACATAGGTTTCTCCTTAAGACCTTCTCATGGTAGACAAATCAAATACAAATCAAATAATAATTAGATGGAATGGCAAGACTACAACTTAAGATCTTTTTACTAGAATGAAAATTAGATATTCTTAATTATTGTTTACGATGTGATGAATTTAATGCGAGGGGTAAGATTATTGAGATTCTTAATACTTCAAAACTTTAAATCTATAAATAATTGAATTATGTTTTTACCAAATTCCTCAGCATTACCTCTTCTAAACTAACTGATTAGCACTAGAAGACCTTGGTTGATGGCCATTGCACACGACGAAGAATGCAACGGAATGATAGAATGAAATGAAGGATTTGGTGTGATGTCAACTAGCTTTGCAGTGAATTGGATGTTTAGAGAAAAGGATGATCTAAGGAATGCATGGTGGTTAGAGGAGGCTTTTTCAAACTCTCTAACCGATGAGTCTCAAAGGAAGAAGTTGCTCTGGAGTTATCTCAACAAATGAACTATCAATTCTCTCAACAGTCCCTTATTCAAAAGTGGAGCATGGTATTTATAATAGCCTCACGCTTGTGCTAGCTAACTAATTGGCCTGATACAACTGTGAAAAGTGGATTTGTTGACAAGTGACATTCCATGTGTGCTAGCTCATTTAACATGTGCAAAATGTGTGAAAAGCAACATCTTTTTGGAACACGTGTGACGTTGGACGCTTAGCAAAGACCGCTGAACGACATGTCATTGGGCATCCAAACAGAGCTCGCTAAGTGAACTTGAGCTTTCCAAACGAGGATTTGATGAAATGGTTAACTCTCTTTTGGTATCTCATCCTTCTTGAATCTTCCAAGTCATGCTACTAGTGATTGAACCTAAGTCATTAGTAACCATTAAAATGCTAATTAAATTCAAATGCTAAAATGAAATTAAATTTACTCCTAGTAAAAATTTGTTGATAATCATTAAAAAACTGTTAGTAAATTAAATTACTGATAACAAAAAATCTATCAATAAAATACTAACTAAAATTTTTTCCCTAACAAATAAAATATTTATCAATAATTATTGGTATCAAAATTTGTCAATGATTATCCATCAATAATTTTACCCCGACATGATTATAAATTATTCACAAATTTATTATGAAGTAATATTTTCACCGATAATAAAAACTACAATTTATCAATAAATATTAATATGAAAAGATTTGCTGATAATTAAGATTTTAAAATTCGTTAATGAAATTTATTTTACTGATAAATTGTTAGTTGTTAAAATTTTATTGATAATTCAATATTTTCTTACCGTAGAACCAAAATTCAAATTAAATCATTATTTGCCAATTGTACTCACTTCTTATAATTTTCATGTATTGTTTTTAAATGAGAAATTGCAAATACGTATGGCATCTCCATTTATGGGACAATTTCTTGCAATGATGAATGCTACATTTCCAAAATTGTAGTGGAATATAGGTTCACAAAATAATACTTTTAGAAGACAATATGATCATCTTTGTTAATCCATCTGAAATACAAATATATCTATCATCAGACTAATAACCATTGTTTGGATTAGAATTGTATTTGGATTAGTGACATTTTAAAGGTCAAGGTGGCCATTCTGCTTGGGATAAGCTATGCTCAGAATATTATAAAGGTGGTATGGTAATTTGATATATTACAGATGCTAGAGTTATGTATTTTCCAAAAAATACTTTTTCTATTCCAATTATTCATTGGCCGTCGGTATTAATAGTAACTTCTTAGGTTAGAAATGACAGTGATTCTTTAAAAGGATTTCTTAATATTTATAAGAACTAAATAAGTGATATTTATCTTCTGGTATTTTTTGTATTGAGTATTTTTATAGCTGAAGTAACTCCAAATGATAAACAACTGGAAGGAAACATCTGTTAGAGAATAGTTTTGAAATATATAATACACACGCAATATTTATTACTAATAATTAAATAAATTATTTTTTAATCATGATGATTAGATAACGAAATTGTATAAATAGCTTGAGAAAGAGAACAAATTTTATAGTAGAAATCGCTATCCTGTGTTATTACAGTCAGTAAAATGTATATCATTACAACAAAACCAAAAAGATCTTGTGAACTGGCCATTTATTTAGTAGGCAAATAGGGTTTGATATCCCTAATGAAGTTGCTCATTAAACAATTGTCAAACTAGAATTGGGCTAGAACATATTCATCCAGTAGTCATTCTATACCGAATTTCCCTGCAATCAATTGAACAGCTACTATGCATATCTCTAGCCATAGCACTCTATCAAAGTCAGTCAACCTTGCCCAAAATTTCCAGTAGATAAAAATCATATACAAATTTTATATGGTTGTTCAAGGACATGCACTCTCCAATTCTTGACAGATTAGGCGTTGACCATCATTCAGTAATTCTGCCATGTCCTCGTTGTAAAAGAAAGGGAAATACACTCCACAACCATGACTTTTTTATCCCAAAATTTTCACACTCTATGCCAACTTGCTGCGGCCTTTTCACTGGATATCATGCTGGTCAGCAGTGAAATGATCAATCAAAGGAACAAGCCATATAAATGAGGGGAAAAAATAAAAGTGACAGGAATGCATAATAAAGAAAGACAAACCATTGAACAGAGCGAATAATCAAGAGCAGCGAACCCACTATTATCTACAACTTCCAGTGATCAGTGTAAGTAACAATTAAGAAGTCACAGAAACAGCATCATTTGAATCCACCTTCAACTGAAATCCAGACACAAATAGACTGGTATAAACATATGTGCCAAGCAACTAAAAAAAGGACTAATTTTGCTTACCATCTTGAGATGACTCTTTAAAGAACCATGTAACATCCTTTTGAGTTTCTCACAGTGATCAACCATGTGACCCATTCTAATTAATTCCTCTAGCCTGTACAAAAGCCGCTCAATAGTTGTGTACGGGAACCAAACAGCAAACGGTCTTTTCCTTCTTATTATATCTGCTGGTCTCTGCAAAACAATATTAAATACAGAACGGACGCACTGCATAAACTTGCCAACACTATATCAGGAATATCAATATGAAAGCAGAAGTATTGCAACCCATATTAATGGGAAGCTATCACCAAGAAAAAAGAAACTCAACAATCCAAACAGCAAATGAACAGAAAGCCCATACCACCCAACATCAAAGAGAAGAAAAAAGGGGACAACTGTTCCCAAACCTATGACATCCTTGGTTGCACATAAGTAGATATGTTAAAATGAGTTCTAAACCATGAGCCGACCCAGCCGGGTCTCCATAGGATCAAACCGGATTGGGTTGGAAAACTTTAAACTTTTTTAAATGTGGGTTGAATTAAACCCAAGTCACCTAACCCACGGGGTTCGAACTGAATTAAGATGGATTGACCCGTAATCCACCAACAATACTAAATTATTATTTTTACCATTTTTTATAAGTTTTAATCATAATTATCTACTACTTCTAATTATATAGGTTCTCAGTTTGATGTTTTTAAATACTAAATGTTATTCAATAAATATTTAAATAGTTTGGATGTTTAATTTATTTGTTTGTCATGTTATATATGTTGATATTTTAATTTTCAATTACCATCTTTATAATAATATTTGGAGAATTAGGTGAAAACTTTGATTGCACCATTATAAAAAATATAAATCAAGTCAATCCACTTTCATTCTACTACAATAAATATATAAAATAAATTATGAAAATAAAACTTTTGTATGAGTCATGGGTGAGTCAATCTGTATAAGTCGAGTTGATTAAAGAGAAGAAATAATAGCTTTGGTTGTCATTAATAATAGACACCAACTTGTCATAAATCCTAAACCCCTTTACAAACTACAAACCTAAACAAGCTAAACCACATAACAATCTATGCACTAGTTAATCAGTGATCACCACAAACTCCAACCAAGATTTTCAGCACCCACAGTAATCATCCAGGATATCCAAATGAACTGTTTCAAAATACCCATCAAGTAACAATTACACGGAAAAACAATTTTCAGCCCTGTTCAGTCCATTAGAACAACCATAGTGTCAGAAGACTCTAGGCATATGCAAAGAGACTTTCCACCTTTGAACCATGATCAACTGATCACCAAGACCCAGCCAGCTTTACCATTACACTGGGGCTTAATACAAGTATTGTGTAAAGGTAACAAATACCAGACACGGGTAAACAGAACTCTTCAAATAAATTTCTCAATTTAACTAATATTTTCAATTTCCATGACCAAAAAGTTCTGTTGAGTAAAATATTTACAATGCAGCAGACAGACAACCCAAGACACGTTGTCCGGTGATGGAAGTAAATAATTGTCTAGATATCTGTTAGGAAGTTAAAAGTATATGAGCGGAGGAATAAAAGAAGGAAGGAGGGAAGTATAGACCAAACGGTATCCAAAAGGGAGGAGGGAAGTAGAGGCCTATAAATAAACTAATACCGAACAGTAGATGAAAAGGAGGATGGGATCAAAGGCCGAACGGACGCTAGTACCGAACGGTATTTAGTAGAAACAGATTGGGTTAGCAGAAAGGATAGGGCGCGGGAAGGTGACACTATAAATAGTCTTCTTTTATTTCTGTTCAGGGGATTATTTTTGTTGGAGTATAGACTGGGCATATTTGCCAGTGGAGGAAGGTAGGCTTTCTTGGGGGAGAGTATACTTGTATTTTCGATACTTTACTGAATCAATAATACATACATACGTACTTTCCATCCTGTTATTCGAGTGTTGAAGTGAGAAGAGAGTATCGATTAGGTTATTAGCATAAAGTAACCTAACAATATCTTATATCAATTGAGCATACACAAAGAATCAAAGTGATCACTAATAAGAGCAAAAATTTACCATTGAGGCAAATGAGTCTATGCACTCAAGCAAAAGGTAAGTAGCATCTGCATAACGATCATAGGTAACATAAAGCTGAAACAAAGATGCAGGATTGGATTCCCTGCCAGTCATCCCCCACAACCTTTCCTTTTGACCCTCCTGTCATAAGCCACACAAACAATATCAGTAACTGTGCAGAATCCAATATTGTAGAAGCGAAGGCTGGCTGCATCATAATGGAAAAGGTATCCCTTAAATTTGTAGAGCAGAAGCAACTAAAATAGAACACGGGAAATTCAACACTTTAGATAGATTTATACATAGGAATCATATATTTGTTGAAACCCTACGGAGACCAATTTTCAAAACAAGCAGGTACTCTTGCATCAGTGATCGCCAATCGTTGACTTCAATTTTCAGTCCAGAAAATTACCTTGAATAATTGCACAAGCCAAAGAGGCAATTCAATGTTAGGATCTGCACGTAGAAGTGTCTCTGCAACAATAATTGGTAATCTACCGTGAAATTCCTTATACCTTTCCTGCAATTTAGGAGCATTTTTAAAGAAAGGGTGGACCAGGGACTCATAAAATGAAAATAAAGGGTACATAAATTGACTTAAACAACCACACACAAAAATGACAGAATTGTACACCCACTAAGAAAAACTGACAAGAAACTTGTACATGTGTAAAAATGTCATTTATTAGGGAAAGCTACCTTCAGTAACAGTATACACAGCTGAAAGAAATTAAAATGAGCATGGAACGCTAAATCCAATACCACATGTTTATGGAGTTTAAGTTCTTTAACCCTTTCAATGTAGGTACAAAAATAGTAGAATCCCATGACCTACCTCTAACTACGGCGACAAAACATTCATTACATTATTGGTTCTAGAAACAAATCAAAAGAATGTCAGAAAATGACACCACCAAAGCTCCAAGCATAATACTAATGTTATTTTTTATAATATTCAACCTTGACTAGTTTCTAAATAGCAGTAATGCTTACATAAAATTAACATTCTTCTCAACTTGATACACCAAATCACATAATCTACACTTGCATGAAAATTTTCCTTCTTGTTTCCCAGATTTTTACACAACAAAGGCTAAAAAAGGTGTCTAAATAATCAGAGGAATACCCTTAATTCATTGAATACGGCAGAATTAAAAACCAGTTATAAATAGATGAAGCGTAAAAATGCAAAAATCATGTAATGGCCAACACATTAAAACAAGCAGAAGATACTAACAAGGTAAAGCTTGAGTGTTGCCCACTGGTTGCTTCTTTCAGCTCGTGGAGTTGTGGAAACTGTAACAGGTGAACCATGGACTACCATCTCATTCTTTGATGATGCTAGTAAAGGACTGCGTTCTCTGAAATAAATAAATAAAGAGTACATGATACAATCCATACTGACTGTAACAGAGTAAAGAATTTTTCTTAAAATAAGGAAATTGCCAAAACACTAAATAAACAATAATGAAACCACAAATTCTAAATTAAAGTCAGGTATTATATCTCATCAATTTAAAAATAAAAAAGGTTTGTAAAAGAATGGAAAGGAATAAGTGAACATACTCAACCCAATTGGATTCCACCTTGTCAAGGCAGCATTTCAAAGAGATAGCAGATAGCACTCTTTCCAGCTCCCTAAAGAGAAATACCCAGACTATAAGCTCAACAATACATGCATGTGTGTGAATGCGTGTATGCATGCAACACAAGTTCAAGATGTATACCTCTTCAGTGCAGAACCCTTGAAAAATCTGAGAACGACTGTAAAGGCCATATCATATAAATTGTTTTGGACAAGAAGCTCAGCCAAGTCTGACAGAGCTCCATGTTTTCCTTCAAAATGAAAGAACGGGGATGAAAACTGAATTAAAATTCTATCAAATGAAAAATACAAAGTACTTTGAAACTTAATGACATCAGAGTTGCTCAGGAAGCAACCATATGATTCAGTGACAAAAGGCGCTTACCAGAAAATGTCCACTTCACATTTACCAGTGACAGCATATACTCTGCTGAAGTTAGGACAAATTCATTCTCAAGTTTTTCAATATCAATTGAGGACTGCCAGCCTTGAGGCTCTGCGTCGTTATCAGCTGCTGCTGTACGGTTCAAGATAATAGCATCACCAAAATAAAAAACAGAAGAGAAAAAATAAAACATTAACTAAACAAAGCTACCCAATCCCTCAACATATTAGCAAAGAGTCACTTTTAAAAAGACTATATTATATAAGAATCCTTTTCAACCCAGCATATCATTTTGTTAAAAAAATGAAGTAAAATTGGTGATATAACATCATGAATCCATAATGAAACGATAACTTATAAAACCAGCATAACTATAGTAGTTGAATTACTTACAATGTTCATCTGGGGTTCTTTTAGCTTTCTTACTTGGATAATGATCATTCACAAGAGAACTTCCCTCAACCAAGGAATCAATCCAGGCATATGCAGGATGAACAAGATGTAGTGCATTAACTGCAGCAGAGAGTGCATTCAGCCTCTCTTGCAACATCAAGGAACTGCCTACACTATCTTTCAACGCTGCTTCAGTTCTCAAACGAGCTGAATACATGTATATGTAGTTTGCCGCACGTCGCCAATTATGCCTATGCATTTGAAATGCATAAAGCAACTTGTACAAGTTTGGCTTAGCAGAAATATCTGATCGTTCAGCCTACACGTTACACGTAAAATTTATGCATATTCTAGAAAACTTCAAAATTATCAACACAATTTGTTCAGAAATGGCATACCTTCCAAGCAAGCTCTTGCTCCACTTTCTCCACTAAACCAATAAGGGGAAGTTTATTGCTGCAAAGAATCTGTTGAGAAAAAAAAAACAAAAGATAGGGGGAGAAGGGTACTAAATAAAGTAAGTAAATGGAAATTTTACCTAAACAATGTGAAAGGAAAAGTATAAAATATCAGGAGGGAATTATTGAATTGCACCTTCCTTTTTAACACAGAAAATGAATTAAATATTGACATATACTTGAACTATGTAAGGAAATAAAGAATTATTTTATTGATATCAATCACACAAATTACATTCTCATCATCTCTATTTGTAATAACCAAAACCTTCAAGGAAATAAAAATATGCTGAAGTAAATAGGAAGATTATGAGATATTTTTTCCTAATTACTATGGAGATATTTAGAATCTTTTTAACCTAATAATCTGCTATTTACAACGCACATAACTCTGCAAGTTAAGGAATAACATTGCACTGTTTTTAAGTAAAAAAGTACAGGAATCATAACAAATATTGGAAATATAGCAAAATATAATTAGCATAAAATGGTAACCCATAAGCAGAGATATTCATACATTTACATACTGCATCTCTGCAAAATGTTGTAGGAGTTAAATTAAACTTGCAAACTTCAGTTAAAGACCCATTTTGCAATCATAACTAATTAAGATTCTTGTAATCATACTTTGAACACAGTAGCACAAAAGTACTGTCGCAAAAATAGATAGTGAGATATCTATTTCATTCTATTTTAAATATTAACCTAAGGAAATCATTAAGTAGAGATCATTCAGCTAAGAAAAATCATAAGAGTTTATCATAGTTTGTCCAACCTTTATAGCTCCTTGTTCATAAAGAACAATTATGAATCGTCTCAGGCAAATGTATTTGCTCTCGTCATCTGGATTTGAAATTATTGCACAATATGCATCGTAATATCGACCAAGGTCTAAAGCAAATATGAAAACATTTGCCCATAGTCGTCCTTTGATGGTTGTCACTGATTCATTAACTGAGTTGTTTGTGCGGTTGCCATCTTTCATATATAGAGCCTCATCAACTTGTTCAAGTGCAGCAAGTGCAAACTGGCAAGCACCTTCACTAATGCTATAACGTTCAAATAACTGCATTGCCCATTGATAATATTGAAGCTTCCACGTAGCAATTGATGTACAACCACCTGCATGAAAACCACCAAAACTGAAGTTAAGATTATCCATTTGCTTACTAAAATCATTACAATTATTAAGCTACAGAAATACTCACTAAAACCAAGATACAAAATTCCTAAGTCATCCGATAAACTCTGCAGAGCCTCAGACGCACCATTTCCAGATGAAGACCTGAATTAAACACCAACGGCGATGGGTCATAGTTCAAGGCAACCACAAGTAAATATGCAGAGAACATAAAAGACAATGAAAAAAATGAAAACCAGTGTATACACATATAGAGAGTTACACACATGAAGACTACTATTGTTTACGAAATTTCTAAGTCGACAATAAATTCAGATCTCCTAATATTCTTCCTATTGCCTTCTCTCCTTACTCACTTTTCTCCATTTGTTTTAGTCATACATCAATTGACATTGGTGTTATTTTTGCTCAAGGTCATAAGTTGTTGGCATTGAATCTGTTTAAGCAATTTGTGCAACACATCAGAACTGAGATTTAATACTTAGGACTTTCTGTAATAGCAAGGACATAATAAGTGCTAGAATTGGTCATCTTAGATAGAATTTATTGAAAAGCTGTAGTGTGCTTTGTGCTGCACCTAGGTTCTAGATATGACATTTCTGATTCTTTTTCTCTTCCCTCTAGTTCATTGTATATGAACCTCCATTGTCATTATAAATGAGACCCTAAGAGAACGAAATCAAGCTCTTTTACATTCATCTTCAGTATAAGGAATATCAACATAGTTAAAAATGCAATATACTACCCATGAAATTGCACAGTTCTATAACTTTTGCCAAACCCAGAAATGCGACTTACACCTTAAAACACAATCTGTGAGAGTTTTGCTAAAGTATAATGTATGTACTTCAACAACCTCAAGTTAGGGGAAAATAAACAATACCCCTCAACTCAGTAATCAACTTACATGCTGAAAATGTAAAATGAAAATTGCATCTTTGAATTATGTATAACCACAAAATAATAAAAAGAGAAATATTTCAAAGGTCTGTTGTAATACCTAAAGAAACAGCGAATGGCATCAGAAACTTTTTTATCCTTCTGGGTTGCATGTAATCCACACTGCACCTGTGCAAGTAGGCAACACCCTAGAAGATGATGACGTATGCACCATCCACCATCAGCATCTTGAATACTATGGGATGTCTTCTCTTTTAGTAAATGTGCTTCGGCGATCATAAGCAATTGCTTTTAAAACATTTGTAAATTGAAATACAAGATATTTTCAGTAAAGGTAACTATACATTAAGAAAGAGAAAGAATCGATATCCCATGTGGGAAATAAAAGGACAAGTAAATAACCTCAGCAGGACCATACTGGCCATGCTTGAAAAGAATAAATGCAAGATCAATAGAACGGCTTAAGAAAGTAGAAGATCCTCCAGCCTGACCCCAGATAATCCAATTGATGAAGTCCCTTGCCCTATTAATAAAGCTCTGTGAATTTGAAAAGCGATCTGAAGAAAAGTGACTATGGTTTAAGGATGAACTTCCAACATTGAGCAAGAATATAAACGCCAATGTGAAATCACATCTGCCCAGGTTCACATTCAACAATCTTTTCCCCATGTTGCTATCTGTATCACGCTCAAAAAGGTCAACACAGTATCCAAAGTATGGCTTATACATACTCAATTCAGTAAGCCTCAACCGTACTTGTTACAACTCATAATGAAAGGGGAAGAAAGAAAAAAATCAACTTTATTGCTTGAATGACAATGTCCAGAGCAAGGAGAATGATCTCTACTCCAAAGATTTTCCTTTACAACCAAGCCACAACCCCATTTACCTTTTGGTAACAAAGCTGAATTCCACTCTCTACTCTTATTTAAGCTAAACCTGTCTTTCCATCCTCTAACAGCGGACGATCTAGCATATCTAACTTATAATATTTTATGAATCTCTAGCAGCCAGAAAATATAGTTTTGACATTTCTTTTAGCCATTGAGCATATACAGTCTACAATCTCATATATATAAATGCAATCCAAATCTCACTATTTTTAACCACTTATACCTGAGATCATGAGGTACAATACCATGAAAGCACTATAATGAGGAGCTTAGTAAAAATAATTTTTTCAATTACCCCCCGCTTCATTATTACTATAAAATATAAATCCAAGCACTTATTATCGACCAAGAAGGATTTAAGGAACTACTCTCTTTCTCAATAATTCCGTATGGCATCTTTCATACCAAGTATCTCACATTGCTTTTCTTTATTTTGCTCTCTCAAATAGTATTGCCTAATTGAGTGAATCCAAATTTGACTCCGAATTTTAAGTTTTGACATATCACATCACATTATAAGACATGGAGATGACATTCCTTGATTTAAATAGTTCTTTCCTTAATTTCCTAATTGATTTTAAATGTCTTATCCCTTTAATTTGTTCCTTCTTATACAATGGAATCTACATAATTGACAAAGAAAAACAACTTCAATTTCATCTTCTTAGTTCTTATGTTTCATGATTTTACCAACTGTAAATGATGACATTTTTTTTAGATATAACTAAATTTAAAATCCTAATGCTATGAAATAATTACTTGTTTCTTCCAGAATTCAGAAGGGGAATAATATTGTGAGCCTTCATCCCCTGACAATGATAAATCCATGCCAGCCTAACTAAATTGGAACTGCCATGATACAATGTAAGTAAAAACACACCTATTTGTAGTGATGAAAGTTTAGAATTGAAGTCCTCGGTTACAGCCAGTGAAGATGGTGTGATCGTAAAGAAGATGATGATTAGCCATTCAAAAATAATTTCTTGAAGCATTGGAACTAACTCAAGTTGTACTTTGCTTATATCATCATGGGTCAAATGGACCTGCATGAAGAGCAATCGCAACATATATGTGTGAAACAAACAAGATATTAATCTACATCTACAAAAGTGCAATAGCATCTCGTTAACAAATGCAACTCTCTGTATATGTTGAGAACTTGATCAACATGAAAGGTCAATTTATTGCGAAGAGAACATAACTATCGAATATTTACCCTATTTTAGGCTAATAACAAATATAAAATCAATTGTTGATGCTAATACTACATGTATAGGACTCTAACATATGTACAAGATTCTACACTTCCCCTCAAGCTTATGTATATAGGTAATATGTACCAAGTTTGTTACACATGTAATTAATTCAAGTACTCCTTACTCGGTGAATATATTTGCTAATTGACCACAGGACTTGAACAATGCTAGTACACACTTTACCCCATATACAATTTTGCAATTTCTATCTGATTTAATTAGACAATAATTTCAAATAAATGATGCTTACAGTAAAAAACCAATTACACTTAAGACAATAAGTATGCATACATACGTGTATGGACTCACCTGGCCACTAATGTCCACCAAATAGCTTAAAAATAGAAGAAAGTCCCAGGCAGATTCAAACATCACTTTTGCAATCTGATAAGTAGTTTGTACTACAACGGAAGAATTTATGCTTGATGATACTTCAGTATTAAAGTTTTGTATTACTTTCTTCGGAACCAAAAATTTCAGGAAACACTCAATTACATTTAAAATCCTGCCCCATGCAGAAGCCTTTTTGTACAAGCTTTGAAGTGACAAAAACATATCCGCAGAAAGTTTCCTCAAACTTTTATGATCTGCCAGCTCCTTTTCCAGAACAACCATATGATTCCCAGAAGTAGATGTTTGGAACACTGGACCTGACATACAATATCCAGTTTCTAGTATCTTTACAACATAGCGAATGATATCTTCAGAAGAGATCACTGGCGTAGTTAAAAGAGATTCATAAAATATAGAAGAAGCAGTTTTGCCCAACTGTTGGCTGAAACTCATGACACATCTGACCAATTCGATTAGAATTTCACACTCTAGATCATCATCACTAATATCCATGATGCCTGTGAGCTCACTAACATCATCTGAAGAGCCTACAAAGTATAAACAAAAATCTATATTAAGGAAAGCATGTAAAAGCAGAGAACAGATTAAAATTCAAGTTAATTAACTTAAAACTATTAAGTTGAATAGAAAAGATGCAGTTCTCAACTCCATTTTCTTTGTAATTTGTTATTCTTGTTAGTGCCTAGTTTCTGGTGGAAGGCAACCATCAGTAACAGTTGGAAAGATTAGCAACAAAATAGATCACGGAATACTGCTCTAGTACCACACTGAGAAGAGAGAAACCGAGAGTGAATATGAATTATGTATTGTGTACACATGAGCATTCCTATTTATAATGAAAAAGAGATATAATAATAGGGAACAAAGTCGATATTGAATAACGAGAAATATTTGGTAATATACCCATATTTAATATAATCAAATCATAACTATTAACATAACTAAATCATATAATATATAACACTCTCCCTAAAATTGGAGCATAAGTAATCATGAGACAAACTTGTTACAAATGTCATCCACACAAGACCTCGTGCGAGACTTAGTAAACATGTCAGCCAATTAGTTACTAAAGCTGACAACGTAAATAATGACAAAGCTAATAGATATTTTCCGGACATTTTTCTCCATCAAAATGACAATCAATCTTCAATATATTTCATCCTTTTCAAATCATATCTTAAAATACCCTATCAAGCTGGAACATACATTTCACATGAGTTGAGCTTATTGAAAATTATCAGAGGGAACAACAGCTGTTGAAGAGCATAAAATGAATCAATAACACAGAAGTTGCCAGAAATCAAAAACTGCTGCTAAGGAAGCGTGCCAGCTGCTGGAAATCAAAACACTATCAGAGTTGTGGACCCACAAGGAAAGAACGGATTTAAGTTCCCTTCATGTTAGACCATTGAAACCATGTTGAAAGGATTAGAGACAGTCAAGTCACAGGGTATGGTACTGCTCTAATAATATGGTAAGAAAGAAACTGATACGGGCCAGCAGAAAAGGCCCAAAGTCAAATAAATGTATAGAAGGAGATACAAGAGTGATGCAGCGAATCAAAACCTAGGAGGAAAGAAATAACAGAAACTGCACAGTTGGCAGCTTGGAATATGCGTCACATGCAGTTAGTTACAAGGGGGAAATGCTTATAGTAGAGAGAGGGGAAGAGAGAGGGAGGACGGTGGGCAATGGAAAGGGACTAGATTCTTGGATTTCCTTTTGTTTTTATGATATTTCATAATATAACGACAGACTTGGTCTTGAATCACGTTGATCAGACCAAATTCCATAATACAACTATTGTTTCCATTTCCTTGTGTTGATTTCATTGCTCGTTCTTATCAGAAACTCAAAAAACATATAATGAATTTTGTGTATTGTGTAGACACATGATCAATAGTTAATAATGGGAAATATTTGGTAACATATTTCACTATCAAGTCATATTATATATCTCTATTTAATGTAATGAAATCATACTTTTAACATAAACAAATAACATCTCTAACATTTACAATGAGCAAGTTAATGAATTTAAAACTATTAAGGGTTGTATTAAACAAATGTAGTTCTCAACTACATTAACTCTAGCTTGTTATTGTTGGGGATCCCACATCTAGATATATGACCAAATTAGACTATATGAGTGGAATGTAAGCCTCCCTATATCAAGCTAGTTTTGTGAAGTTAAATTAGACTTACAATATATCTACTTCCTAAGATGGCATTAAGGTTTATCTAATAAGGTTTGTTAGACCTATTGTGCCACCTACCGTTAGGTAACACTCAAGATGTCAAGTCCTCAACACGATGGGATGTGAAAAAGATCTCACATTGACTAAAAAAATGATAAAATAAAAATATATAAGTGGAGGGCAAACCTTATCTAATCACTTTTGTGAAGTTCACTTTTTAAGAGTTATTCTTGTTAGTTATATAATTCTTGCAAAAAGACATCTATCAATTACAATATGCCATCTGTCACTAATAGTTTGTAACTACCTAACTGTTGTATCAATTCTTCATTGTACCTCTCTTTCATTCAAAATACAAAAGATTCAATTTCTTTCTCTCTTTTCTCACCTTCCCTCTGAACAGTTTCTAAAGGCTTTCTAACAACAACCGTCTAGGGGAAAAGCCAGAAATATATTTAATAATATAAGAATTCATTGAGAGAACAGAGAGACGTAATATAATTATCATTTACCCTCCATGATCCGTTCAATATCTTCCAAAGACCGAAAAAGTGAAATGGAACTTCTTCTGATTAAACCAACAGCATCAGAAGAGGAATCAACAAGCAAACCATACAATGCATTGCTCTTGCACCAATTATGGAAATAGCGGTTGAAAAAACTTTTCCAGCAGTGCAACAAAGAGACCTTTTCAGATCCAACCTACAGCATTATCAATCATGTCAGTTTGCCATAACTTTCCCATCCTTAAAATTAAAGAGAGAAAAATTAAGGAGAGAAAAATTAAGGAGATATTAAATAGATTTTATAAATATGCCAATGTTAACCTCATGTTCTATGATGGAAAGTATCTCCTTCTTTATCCCATCAGCAGTTAATGTTTGCAACTCAGGTTCACCCAAATGCCTGCTATACTCAGCTAGAGTTGCATACAAAGTAGCATTATGATGAACCCCGGGAAGAAGCAACCTTCTTAAGAAAACACAAGATACAAAAGGTAAAATATCATCCTGCAGAAAAGAAATAACTGAATCAAATTCTTCCTCTTGATTTTCTTCTTTCATCAATAAAATAAATAATTAAGTTGTTTCCTTAACCATATGAGAACTCCCAGAACAGTAACAATTTACGCTACTTAATAGAAAAGCCTTTTATTTCAGCACAGGCAGTTTGAAACTTAAATCTTTCATCTACCATTTTTTCTAACCGTCAGAAGCAATGACGGTAAGCTGCTTCTAGTAACCATTAACAGATATTGACAAAAATGCTTTTCAATGTAAATGTTACCAAGCTAGAACTAACCACTTAAATTGATACATACAGATGTCCTAAGCCATGAAAACTAAGTACGTGACAAGTAACAAGCACCAAGATCTTTTTAGGTATGCAATTACAGTATCATTAAATATGCCCAGAGAGTTTGGATACAAACCACCACCATGTACTTAGAGTAGGAGTAATCATCTTTTTTGTAAAATTATCATTAGTGTTAGATGTTAAGGATTTATTTTCTGTTAGTTGGGCTTAGCCCATTCTGTATTAAGGGCATTGGCCCTTATGTTTCACTATAAATAAAACTACCCTTAGTGTATTCAAAACACAAGGGGATATTTTCTCCTAATCCTCTCCATTTCTCACATGGTATCTAGAGCATAGGATTAGGTCCAGCCAACTCTAGTTTCCGGCACAACTCATCGCCGCCGCCGCGCCACTGTGGCTGCCGCTGTCGCCGCCTCCGCCGCCTCCGCCGCCGCCGCCGCCGCCGCCGCCGCCTCCGCCGCCGCCGGAGTTCCAGAATTGACCGACGACCACATCATCGGCATCGTCTCGCCCGGGCGACCACCGTGGTACAAATATCACAGCCAACGGACCAGTCACGCGCCTCCACGCGCCGCCGCCAGAATCGCCGGAGCCGCCGCTTCCCACCGCGCGTGACGGCGCGTCGCCGGAGAGTTCCGTCGCCGATCTGGACCGCCGTGATCGCCTCCTCGTCCTCTTTCTGGATCTGTGATCGTTGCGTCAATCGGAGCACTTTGGATTTTTAGGGTTTCTCCTTCTCCATGGCATCTTCCTCTTCTACGAACACTTATGTTGGTGGCTCTTCTTCTGATCCTTCAATATACACCAATTATGTGAATGTACACTTGTCTATTGACAAGTTAGATGGCACAAATCATGCAACATGGGCGTCTGACATCAAACTTTGGTTGAAGAGTCAAGGGTACTTAGATCACCTTACTCAAGATGTGACTACTGCTACAACGGATGACACTTCCCGCTGGATGAAAATTGATGCTCAGCTATGCATTGTCATAAAATCCACCATTCAC
Source organism: Vigna angularis (assembly GCF_016808095.1). Taxonomy (NCBI): domain Eukaryota; kingdom Viridiplantae; phylum Streptophyta; class Magnoliopsida; order Fabales; family Fabaceae; genus Vigna; species Vigna angularis. The sequence goes on from NC_068972.1 coordinate 17,944,531, forward strand.
TCCTCGTTGAAACAAATGTTTCGATCATATGAAACATGTTCAGAAGTTTGGGCACAGGCGAAGTTGTTGTACACAAATGACACTCAACGCCTGTATGGTGTTTGTCAGGACCTATTAACTGTTATTGGTCCACGCAATCATGGTCCCATGGCCGAATATTTGGGTAAAATTCATGCCCTTCTTCATGATTTTAATGATATATTACCTCCTGCTCCCACTCCTGCTGAAGAACTGGAACAACGATCAAAGTTCTTCATGTTGTTGGCTTTATACGGACTCTCTGATGATATCTCTCATGTCCGTGATCAGATTTTGGGTTCTCCTGTCATACCCAACTTTACTTCTACTTGTTCAGCTCTTCTGCGTATACCGAGCAAACCAGTCACTGAGACATCTCCTCATATTGATGACTCCTCAGTTATGGCTATCCAACGTAATGATCGAAGTCGGCCTCGCAGGCAAAATAAAGGACGTGTTACAAAATGTGACCACTGTGGCAAGTTAGGCCACAAAATTGATCAATGTTATGCACTTCATGGACGACCTCCTCGACCTGTAGCAATGGCCAATTCTGAACCATCTGGAGACCCTCCTACTTCATCTAATACCGTAGAAAAACCTGCAATCTTTAACGAATTTCTCAGATGGTATGAGGATCGTCAGCACTCTAGTTCCACTACATCTGCATCTGTTGCACGTACAGGTACACCTTTTGTTGGTCTGACTCACTTTCACTCCCTCGGATCTTGGGTCCTTGACTCAGGCGCCACCGATCATATCACTGGTAACAAGTCCTTATTTTCTTCTTTGTCATGTCCGGATAACTTACCCTCGGTAACAATGGCTGATGGGTCTAGAGTCTCATCTCATGGTGTTGGTACTGTTGATATTTTTCCGTCCATATCCATTGATCATGTACTTTATGTTCCCGGGTCTCCTTTCAACTTATTGTCCATAAGTCGTCTAACTCGTACCCTTAATTGTGTTATCTCATTTACTAAAGATTCTGTTTGGTTGCAGGACCGGAGTTCGAAACACATGATTGGCACAGGATGTGAGTCTCATGGCCTATACCATCTCCGCCCTTCTCCACATGTTGGCGTAATCATGGAGTCACCATCCCTTCTTCATGCTCAGTTAGGTCATCCTAGTCTTGCCAAACTACAACAACTTGTCCCGAGATTGTCACAATTATCAAGTTTGTCGTGCGAGTCTTGTCAGTTAGGAAAGCATACTCGTAGTTCCTTTCCTCGTAGTGTCTCACAACGGGCATCGTCCCCTTTTTCATTGGTTCATTCTGACATTTGGGGACCTAGTCGTGTTAAGTCCAATTTAGGTTTTCAGTATTTTGTTACTTTTATTGATGACTACTCAAGATGTACTTGGTTGTTTTTAATGAAGAATCGTTCTGAGTTGTTTCCTATTTTCCAATTATTTTTCAATGAAATAAAAACACAGTTTGGGGTTTCTATTCGAACTCTACGTAGTGATAATGGTCGTGAATACCTTTCTCAATCGTTTACACATTTTATGGCTTCTCATGGTATTCTTCACCAAACCTCATGTGCTTATACCCCTCAACAAAATGGGGTGGCTGAGCGCAAGAATAGACACCTTATTGAGACAACTCGTACTCTTCTAATTCATGGTCAAGTGCCCTCACGTTTTTGGGGTGACGCCGTTCTCACGGCATGTTATCTTATAAACCGCATGCCATCTTCCGTCTTAGATAACAAAATCCCTCATTCTATCTTGTTTCCTCAAGATCCTCTACATCCTTTACCTCTTAGAGTTTTTGGGTCTACTTGTTTTGTTCATGATTTTAGTCCTGGTCTTGATAAGTTATCTCCTAGGTCTCACAAATGTGTCTTCTTAGGATTTCCACGGTCACAAAAGGGCTATAAGTGTTTTTCCCCTTCCCTCAATCGTCATTTTATCTCTGCTGATGTTACTTTTGATGAATCTTCTTTCTACTTTTCACATCTATCTTCGAGTTTTGAACCTCCACCTGTTACTGTTGATATTCCTATTTTCTGTGATTCTCCTAGTGATGCTCCACCCATTTTGTCTCCTCCTTCTTTGGACTCTCATTCACCACAGGATCGTCCTTCACCACCACCCCTTCAGGTGTATAGTCGTCGCAATCGTCTCCCTCATGACTCACTTCCAGTGCCGGTTCCTGTGTCTCCTCCGGCTCCAGCAAATGAGTCTGACCTGCCCATTGCCCTTCGTAAAGGTATACGCTCTACCCGTAACACTTCTCCCCATTATACTGTTCTTAGTTACCACAGATTGTCACCATCTTTTTATACATGTCTCTCATCCATTTCTTCTGTGTCCATTCCCCACTCTGTGGGTGACGCCTTAACTCATCCTGGCTGGTGTCAAGCTATGCTGGATGAATTAAGTGCTTTACAGAAAAGTGGAACTTGGGAGCTTGTCCAATTACCATCTGGAAAGTCTGTTGTTGGTTGCAGGTGGGTGTATGCTATCAAGGTTGGTCCTGATGGCACTATTGATCGTCTCAAAGCTCGATTGGTTGCCAAAGGCTACACACAGATTTTTGGTTTGGATTATGGTGATACCTTTTCTCCAGTGGCAAAAATGACCTCTGTTCGCCTATTCATTGCCATGGCCGCTCTTCGCCAATGGCCTCTTCACCAACTTGATGTCAAAAATGCTTTCCTTAATGGTGATTTGCATGAAGAAATTTATATGGAGCAACCGCCTGGCTTTGTTGCTCAGGGGGAGTCATCTGGATTGGTATGTCGTCTTCGCAAATCCTTATATGGCTTAAAACAATCTCCTCGGGCCTGGTTTGGTAAATTTAGCTGTGTTGTTCAACAATTTGGTATGTCTCGCAGTGAAGCGGATCATTCAGTGTTCTATCGCCACTCAAATGCTGGATGTATCTACTTAATAGTGTATGTCGATGATATTGTTCTCACAGGAAGTGACTATCTTGGCATCTCTAAGATGAAACAACACCTTTGCCATCATTTTCAAACCAAAGATCTTGGCAAACTCCGGTATTTTTTGGGTATTGAAGTAGCACAATCCAACACCGGTATTGTCATATCTCAGAGGAAGTATGCGTTAGACATCTTGGAGGAAACAGGGTTAATGAACTCTAAATCTGTTGAGACACCTATGGATCCTAACATCAAACTCCTACCAAATCAGGGGGAGCCTTTCTCAGATCCTGAACGGTACAGAAGACTAGTTGGCAAATTAAACTATCTTACTGTTACACGTCCTGACATTTCCTTCGCAGTTAGCGTTGTGAGTCAATTCCTAAACTCCCCATGTGAAGACCATTGGGATGCGGTTGTTCGCATACTGAAGTATATTAAAGGATCACCTGGAAAAGGTTTGCTATATGGTCCTAACAACGATACAAAAATCGTTTGTTATTCAGATGCTGACTGGGCTGGTTCCCCGTCTGATAGGAGATCTACTTCTGGATATTGTGTCTCTGTTGGTGGCAACCTAATATCATGGAAAAGTAAGAAGCAAAGTGTTGTGGCAAGGTCCAGCGCAGAAGCAGAATATAGAGCTATGGCATCAGCTACTTGCGAGCTTGTGTGGCTTAAACAATTACTCAGTGAATTGAAATTTGGAGATGTCACTCAAATGACACTTATATGTGATAATCAAGCTGCTCTCCATATCAGCTCTAACCCTGTCTTTCATGAGAGAACCAAGCACATTGAAGTTGATTGTCACTTTATTCGAGAAAAGATCATATCCGGAGACATCAAGACTGAGTTTGTTAACTCAAGCAACCAGTTGGCAGACATATTCACTAAGTCCTTACGAGGACCTAGAATTGATTATCTTTGTAACAAGCTTGGAACATATGATTTATATACTCCAGCTTGAGGGGGAGTGTTAGATGTTAAGGATTTATTTTCTGTTAGTTGGGCTTAGCCCATTCTGTATTAAGGGCATTGGCCCTTATGTTTCACTATAAATAAAACTACCCTTAGTGTATTCAAAACACAAGGGGATATTTTCTCCTAATCCTCTCCATTTCTCACAATTAGCAATAAGAAAACCCAGTGCACATGTATTTGAGTGTACGTAAATGCAGTGCAACCAATATGTGCAGATGCATTCAATGAACCATGAAGTACGGCTTTTTTCTGTAAATAATAGCAAAGGAATAAAAAGTCTCCAAGACCTTTCAAGATGAAAATTATACATGACCTAATACCTTTGAAGATGAAAATATTGAATGTGTGATCTGTAAAATTTCATCTGCATGATGCTCTGAACTTTGAAATAGTTGATCAGCAACAAATTCCTCCTGTAAAGCATAAGAAAATGCTTCTACCCTGACAAAACATAATATAACAGCTAAGCAAAAACAATCAATGGATGTTTAGATTTTCGTATAATATGATTAGTTGCTCTCCCAGTCATACATCTTAATATATAGAGTTAGGAACCTTTCACACTAGTGTAAAGTGAAATTACTCTTTAGACGATTGAATAACTTAATGAATTTTTTCGTAAAGTTACAATTGATCATATTAAAAGCTACCACAACTGTATATCCCTAAATGAGTTTCCAAATAACCCAAAATTGACTACACTGCATTGCATTTGCAAGTAATATAATTTATGTACATATTGTTTTCAAATATAAGCCCTGAAAATTGACATACACGGTAACATGACTTAATGGCTAGCTGATGTGGGACTTCCAACACACTAGTGCTGTCAAAATGGGTGGTAACTCGCGAGCCAACCCGGCCCACCACGGATTTCAACTGGATTGGGTTTGAAAAAAATGTAATTTTTTTATGCGGGTTAGTTTTCAACCTGATTCACTTAGAACCCGGCTCACCGGGTTGAACCTGTGGTGAGCTAGGTTGGCTCACCAACCCACCTAATTTAATTATTTATTATTTTTGTGTTTCAATATTATTAGTTAGCATTTTTTATTTTATATTGAAGATGGAGATAAAAAAAGATGTTTCAAGAGGAAAAGATATTATAGATTTATCATTTCAAGACTCTAATATTATAAATGAACAAGTGATACAAAAATTATCAATATTAAAAACTTATTTGTTCACCTTTTGTGTTTGTTTTTAGATTACGCTTGGATTGTATGATATTTTTTTATTTATTTTGAATTGTCTTTGAAGTTTAACATCATTTTAGAGTGAAATTTATTTAAATTTAAATTAAAAATTATAATTTTTTCATTTTAAAAAAAACTTATAATTAAGTGAGTCAGTGGACCAACCCGTTTAACCCACCAACCCGTGATGGGTTAGGCCGGATTCGAATTTTTTCAGCTTGCTAATAACTGAGCCAGGTTACCCGTTTTGATAGCTCTACAACACACCCCCCTCACACCGAGATATATACATCTCGAGCGTGAGACTAGACATTAATGGGTGTTCCGATAACGGCCCGATAGCGGGTGGAATAATATGCCCAACAAACAACAAATATCGTTAGGATAAGCTCTAACCATAGCTTTGATACCATGTTAAGAAGTGGACTTTAAGCCTAACTAAACCCTACAAAATCGGCTTGTAAGGTGAGGTTTGCACCCACTTATATATTATAAATTGGTCTTATATCTAGTCGATGTGGGACTTCCAACAGATAACAAGAAAAAAGGTGTATCCTCAAATAATGTGACATCAGCAAACATATAATATATCTTAGTGGAAGGAGAATAACATTTATACCTTTCCGAGAATATCACAAGAAAACACACTTAATTGCTTTTGCAGAGAGTTTATCAAGGCCTGGAGAAACATTATGAACAACACAAGTACACCAGATACACGTGGGGGACATGGTATAAAGTGTCGTTTGGAAAAATGACAGAGGGAACTTTATTCTTAAGAGAAGAAGAAGGCATCCTATTGATTAGAAAATAGGCAATGAGGACTGCATCGCGCCAATGATGAACAGGAACATTAGTATTCAACATCAGGAAGCATGCAATTTCAATGAGATGTCTATCTTTCTCTCTGCAATGTCATTTTGCTATGGAGTGTGGAAACATGTTGACTGATGTAAAATTTCTTAGGAAGATAAGAATGAAGAAAATATTGCAGAACAATATTCCTTAGCATTATCACTTCTAAGGATTTTAATTGCTTCCCAAATTGGATCTTAATTTCATTGAAAAAGGACATAAATATGGACAAAAGTTCAAATCTCTCTTTCATTAAATAAACCCAAGTACATCGAGAGAATTCATCAATGAAGGTTACAAAATAATTAAAACCAAATAAAGTAACACAACATGGTCCCCAAATATCTTAGTGAATAATTGAAAAAGGAAAATTTCATCGCGTCTAAGACCTTTTAGGATAGGAAGATCTAACATTCTTTCGTAACTGACAAGACTCTCAATCTAAGACTTGAATGTTTTTAAGACTCGAAACCATCATCTTCAACTTGGACAAACTTGGGTGGCCTAAATGATCATGCAAAAGTTTGGGAAATGAAGTTGTAAAATAGGAAACTGAAGAGTTAGGTTTTAAGAAATAAAGTCCTCAAGACTCATGTCCTTCTCCAATCAGACGACTCGTACCAGTATAACAAAGGAATTAGCAGTGAAGGTTACAGAACAATTTAAGGAACAAGTCAATTGACTCAAAGAGATTAAATTGTAAGGACAATGAGGAATATACAAAACAAAATTTAAATTTAGTGAAGGAGATAAGAAAATTGAGCCAATTCCCTGAGATGCCACTTTGGATTCATTGGCAACGATAATGAAATGAGGAATTTTCGGAGAGGACATGAAAGAAAATGAAGGAATGTTACCAGAGATATGGTCTGAGGCGCCTAATTCAAGAATCCATGGACTATGACCTTCCACGGATTGAGATATACAAACAGTTGACACATTTGACATAGAGGAGGATTGGCCAAGATTAGAAGATTTTCCAGACTTGTACCTCAAAAATTCTTGGTACTCTTCATTTGAAATTTTGGACTCTAGATTAGAAGATTTAGAAACATGAGCAACTTTGTCTGGATAGCCATGTAAGGCATAACATTTCTCTTGGGTATGGCCTATTTTCTTACAATATGTGCATTGAGAACGCATACTACGACCACCACGTCCTCCTCGGCTGCTTCTGCCTCCTCCTCTTCTTTGTGGTGCTACCATAGTTGATGTTTCAATACCATCAATTGAATTCTCGTCTTTTACTAATGTAGGTACCCGAAGAAGTCGAGTAACTAAGTTGTCCATTGATGGGACTTGATCACCGACTAAAATTTGATCACGAACATGATCAAAATCTGAGTGTAGACTTCTTAGAATTAGGACCATATAAAATTTATCAAGCTTCTTGTTGATACCTTCTAAAGAATCAGCCACAAAGAAATTTTTCAACTCTTCTACAGCAGCACGAGCCTTTCCTATGTGAGTGACCATATCATGATTGGCTTGTTTGAGGGAAGTCACTCTTTGAGTTGCATCAAAGAGATGTTGCACATCATTAGCAAAGATATATTGCGCCCTTTTCCAAAAAGAGGAGCATGTTTTGTAAGGTCTCAAAATTTCTAAGACCTCTTGCTCGACAGATTGCCATAGGACAGCGCATAATTGAAAATCAAGCTTCTGCCACTGAGATTTTTCCTCATCGGATACAGTGGAAACATCTTGTTCAAGATGATCATGGTATCCTTGACCAAAAAACCATAACTCCACGGAAGAAGACCAAGATAAATAGTTTTTCCAGTTGAGTTTTGCAGAAGTAATGGTAGGAGTAGTAGATAGAGAGAAATTAATTCCAGTAGAATGGGCCATTCCAAAGCTGTGAGAAGAAAAAAGAACTTAGGGTTCCAAAACTTGAGGGAGAAAATACATTACATTTCTACAGAGATCAAGAGCAGCAAGTAGAAGAGATAATGTAACCATGGCGGCAGGGAGAAGGGATGGCAGTGGCTGGAATTGTGGAGAACTAGCACTATCACTATCAATTGGCAAATATTTAGCTACATAAGAGTTCTAAATCAACTTTCTGCTTTCCTATTGAGCAGTAAAATGCTAACACCTCTAGAGATACAGTTTCAAGGTTCTTATTCTACAACTATTTCTGAAACATGATCAAATGAACAGCCAGATATTAAAAAACTGAAAAGGTTGCATACTCATCAGTATTTGTGGAGAATGTGTGTGATACTAATTCATCATCCTTCAGTATCCATATCTTCTCCAATGTTAATTTAACATCAAGGCATCTTCCCTGCAAAAAATAAAAGGACACTCACATCTGGAGCAAGGGGGAAAGTCACATTCAATTCAAGCTGAACAAATAAAAACAACAGATTACCTCCTCCAAGGGAATGTTTTGCACGGAAGACTCCATAGAAAAAACGATTTTATCTCCAATATTATACAGGATACTACATAAAGAGATCGTCTCCAAGTTTTCATCCTTCACAATAAAGCCTAAAAACTCAGTTACAAAAAGAAAGCAAAACAAACATAACAAGTCAAAGTGTAATATCAACTTTACATTAACTAAACAGTGAATGCTACAACAGATTTTACCATCTTTAACAGACAGACCAAACTTCTCTCAACAAATTTTAACAGAAGTAGGTTCCTATGAACTGTAAACATAAGAAAAACTACAATTTTTCCATTTCAGCCCAAACTTAGAATAAAAAGTAGAAGATTTAATCCAAACAGCATGAGAAAAAGAAATGAGGGAGCACGAAAGAACCATCAAATTTTGATTAATTATTTGCTTTAGAGGGAAACCTTGTGAACTAAATAACTAAACACAGCCACAATTTCTAGGCATTAGTTAAACAAATTCAGATTGGGCTATTGCAAAGCCAACTCATTTGGCTTATTAGCTGGCAATTGCATAAACAAGCATGCATACACAATGAATATGAAATTAATGCCAATATCATTCAAGGGAAGGACAAGGGACATTTTATCACACTCCATCAAATAAATTGAAATTATAAAACAAAACAAGGGAGTAAACTGTTCCTAATTTAATATTTCATATGAAATATATTTCTATATCACCAAATTTTATTCCTATTTCACTAATTAATGCTTAAACATAACATCTTAATAGGTTACAAAAAGCAGTCCTTTCCAAGTCAAACTTAAATAATAATTATCATTGTGAAGTTATTATCACCAGACCTATACTTCAAAAGACTATTTACAGATTAATCTAAGTTAAACTATTTCGAAGGTAAGGTATTGATCACAAGAAACCAAATTGGATTCTTTCATACGCTTCAATGCTAGTGTAGGACCGTAAAGTTACTAGTTTAAACTGTTGTGAGAAATACATTTAAAATAGGAAACCTTCAATCCATATATGCATTTTTTAACCCCTATCCTTTAACAAGTCCTGCTATTATCAAACTTCAGAAACTATGAAGTTTCTTTCAAGTGCATATCCAAACAGAAGATAATCTAAACATAATCAATACTGTATAGCTGTATTTAAAAAAAAAAATAGTAAGAAATCATAATGCCTTTAAATGCATACCAATGTGTCCCGAAATAATATTGCCAAAGGAATTATGCCGATATCTGAGTAAGATTGACCCACCCATAACCTCACAAAGGTAGCACCTGAAGAACAAACAGCAAAGTATGAGAGCACATTTTGTGAGTATATGATAGGCATAAGAATAATAAGCAAGGGTGGATTGTATATGAGAGAAGGAATAAGAGAGCGAGTTAGCTGTCATCATTTAACTGTTCGACAGTTAAAGGGGGGAGGATGAGGTAGTTATAAATAAAGGGTTGGTTAGTGGGAGAGGGACTTTTGGAGAGTTAGTTGTTGACAGGTATTGACCTGTGAAGAGGGTAAGCCTCTGTTCTCACTGTACAAACATTGGTTCTGTGAATATCATTCTATATTCTTTCGTCCTTTCTTGTGTTCTTGTGTGAGGAAGAGCATTCTTGATTAGGTTCCCAATTTAGGAACCTATCAGTATAAGTACACAAGAATTGGAAGGACACAAATATCAATAAACAAAGCAAAGCAGAGATCAAATGTAATTCACTTTAAATTGTATTTGATATGCCAGCAAAAGAGATAATGTTTAACATTCTAATAGATTCTAGAAAATTACACAGACAAACTAAATTAAACTAGGAAGTTTTGTTTGGGCTTAAATATGTTTGAGGTCCTTCCATATACAGAGATTTCTCTCTAATCCCAGCAAAAAAAATGAGTTATCATCTCCACAATATTCATTGTCACTTTGGATCCAAAATGCTAAAAATCCAAATATAGTATAATAAAAGTTCATAAGGCGGAAATGGTGATATGGAAAATTTTCAAAAATCAAGATACAGCACAACCAAGATACTTTAAGAAATGTGTGTAAAAAAAAAATAAGTGCACATCTATAAAGAGATATTCACATTACTAATTGTTCATCAGATATCAACAGTCAATAAAAGATAGTCACAAATAAAAATATACTCGTAATCATTACAAGTAAGCATACTAAGTATCTTTTCCCCCACTTACTAGAATGTATTTTTGCTACTATAAACCCAACAAAAAATATACATTTTCCCTGCCCAAGTTAGAATAGCACACAAAGCACACATTTTAACAGTAAATATAACAAATATAAAACTACAGTAAGTGTTAAATTGGGTCTCAAGTTATATCTTAGAGTACCTTAGCTGTCAACTATAAAAGAAATTTTTCAAAATAATCAATGTATCAAACACCAATACTTTTTTTGTATTTTTAGAGTATTTGGATATCATAGCCAGGTGACCAGCCATTACATAAAACATGTTTTGTCCCTACAGAGCTTTTGTCATCGAAATATGCCGATTTTTGTTTTGACCCTATAAATATAGTAATATTTGTTTTTAGATGGGGCAACCTAAAGACTGTGCAGCAAAGCATGTTTCAACCTACCATTATGTCGAGGACCAAACCAAGTTATGGCAACCATAGTCACTGGAATCTTACGATTTGCAATTTGATACATTTTGGCTATTGACTGATTTGTATCTCAAGATAAATGACTGTAATTCAATCTATTTAACACATCCATCCCCTAAACTTCTACCAAATCATACATATAACCTGCTCATTAAACTCCTATCTAAATGCATAACTAACTCCAAGAATCTCTTCTTTCAATATAAACGTTGCAAGGATTAGCCTTTGCACCCACACAAGCCCAGCCCCATTCTGTTGGACTAACCCAGTGGTAGATTCGAATCCCCATAGTAAGGACAAATAAACAAGACAAGTGGGTTTTGCTTTCTTCAACTCTTTCCTGATTCATTACATGTGACTACTTCCATTTTTTCAAATATGCACAATCAAAAATCTTTAGCATTCATCGTAGATAAAAACATCATGACAAGGAAAAGCTTCTCCAGTACCCATCCATCAGTGGATTGCAAGGATGCCAATAGCCCTAATAATTAGTGGTTAACTTTTGGTTATACATCCAACTTAGTTAAACAAACATACATAATCTCTTCACAAATTTTTATGTTTAGTTCTAGAGATCCCACATAGGTTAAATATGTGGCCAAATTATATAGTATATAAATAAGTATAATCCTTATCTTATAAGTCGATTTTATGATATTGAGTTAGGTTATCCACTTCCTAAGAAACTATCTAAGTTTATCCTAATGAGATTTGTTAAGTCTATTAGATCACTATCAAACTACCCATTAATATATATTCCCAAGCTCTAGATGTCCAATCCTTGATGTGAGAGAGCATATTAGAGATGTCACATCAACTAGAAATATGGTCAAATTATATATATACATGAGTGCAAGCCTTACCTTACAAATAAATTTTAAGAGGTTAAATTCAGCTTAAAGTCCACTTTCTAAGATATATAAATGTTGAAAAGTTGCCTTAACTGCAGTCTCAAAGGTGAATATGGCTCAAATGGAACTTGTGAAGTTTGTGTAATTTTAACCTTTCAAGTCAATTTTGTGGAATTAAGTTAACCCTTAAGCCCAAAATTCTAAGAATAATAATACCTTTTAATTCTAAAAAATAGTAAGTATTTATTAATTATAAATAGAAACTATAGAACTCATTCAATAAATAAATTATACACATCAGACAGTTTGAATTTTTCTATCAATAGTTTAATGTAATAATTATGTTTACAAATATTAAAAATATTGCAAATTCCAGTAAAGTAACATCAAGAGTCCATGGAGAAATTTATCTTATTCATATTTTAGTTTGTTATAGATATAAATTAATTATGCTAGAGATATGATTTGATAACGTTAGAAATATGATTTGATAACGTTAGAAATATGATTTGATTATAATAAATAGGGAGACATGATGTGATAACAAAATATTTAACCATATATTTCCCACTATTAGATATTGATTTTGCTCCTTGATATTGTATCTCTTCTTCATCATAAATAAGAATTCTCTTGTTTGAGAAAGTCATATTTGATAAATATCTACAAGCTTTGTCATTATTTACTTTGATTGAGAGATTATTATGTTTGAGAAATATCTGCTAGCTTTTTCCTTATTTACTTTATGAACTCTAATAACCAATTGGTTGACATGTTCATTAAGCCTATTAAGCCTCTGGATGACATTTGTAACAAGTTTGTCTAAAATGATACATAACTTGATTGAAGTGAGATATGATTCGATTATGACAGAGATATGATTCAATTATGAGAGATATGATTTGATTTGATAGGAAAATATCTTACCAAGAATTTTGTTCCTTAATGTATCTCTTATTCATTATAAATAATACTCGTGTGCAAACAACACTCAGAAATTATTATATTCTTTCTCAGTTTCTCTGTTCTCAACGTGGTACCAGAGCAATACCATAACATGTTTTGTCACTAATCCTTTCAACACTTATAAAATGGAAGATGTGACTAAATATTGACCACAATTTGCTAAAGATACTAAAGAATCTCCCATAAGGACTCTTCCATGACTTTCAAAATGAAAGCAAAATTATTTCTTTATTTTTCTAAATTGACAAATTTAAAAAGAAAAGTAAAAATAAAAAATAATACATCGTCTATAATACTACACAAAGGCATATAAACACAGTATACAAAACTTTTAAATGCATATAGATATTTTTAATGTGTATAATATTTTGATTTTTATTCAACATATTTGCAAGATCTATAGGGAATAGCAAGAAAAAGGATAAAGAATAGACCTAGAATGTGTGTGAATGAAAGTTAATAGACAAAGTGACAAAAAAAATTGCTACAGCCGGAGCAGAAACTAACTTCACTCATGTTTGTAGTTTTCTATAGCCACAAACAAAAATCAAATTATGATTGTACAAGTGCATGTTTTATGTTAAAAAACTACTGGATATAAGCAAAAAAGTGTACAAGTAGAGATGAAAAGGCAGCTTCTTGTCATTTATAACAATGCAGATGTAAAAATATATACATAAACACATTTTGATTCATGTGTTTGAGAAACTTACATTACAAGGAAAAGAATAAATAAATAAATAAATAGAAAGAGAAGAAAATGAAATAAATGAGAGAAAAAGATTGAACCCAACAAACTGAGAAATACAAGTAGTTTAACTGGAAATAAAAGATGTATGATTTGAAACAACAAACATTTGTCTGATATGGGAATAGATATCATATTTGTTTCCTTTCCACTAAATATAAAGATTATGGAATTAGTGAAGAACATCATTAGCAAAATGCGACCTTCCTTTCAAATTTTCTTAATTATTGTGCTTTATACTCTCTTTGGTAGGAAGGGAAAGGAAGAGAAAGAAGTAAGAAATATGGGGAAAGAGAGATTGTTTGACTGGAAAGAAATGAGGGGAAAGTAAGATGATTTTATTTATTATTATTAATTATATTTCTTATTTTCATATTATTTTATAAATTATTTATCATTACAATAACAAAACACTCAATTATGGCCATAAACGCCTTTTATTTTAGCAACATAATAAATTATGTCCAAAATAATCAATGAGGTTACATCTTTGCCCACCTGCACAGTTCTCTCTTCTTTATCTATCCTCAACGTGACTTAACCCCCTTTCTCACCACCTCTGCGCAGAATCAACAGGCAATGGGACCCACAACTTTCCTCACCAATCCCTTAAAATCAGCTCAAGCAAACTACTGCCATACTCTCTAATTCTCTGATTTTTCACATTTGCAACAGTCCATTGGCACAGGCAAACAGAAGCTTAGAGTTCCTAAAGGAAATTACAAAGTTGCATCTAGCACTTACCTTTCATGGAAGTTTGTTGTCCCATACACAATATTAAAGAGGCCGCAAAACTATAATTTTTTTCCTATCACTTATAAAACCATAGAATCCAAAAAGACCGTTTTCACAATAATCATAATCCTAATTCGCTACCAAAAAGCTGTTCGATGCTAGATATTAAAAGGTCTCCCAGAATCTGGAATAATATCAAAGACAGCCAGTGCTTGGCCCTAAACATCCCAAATTATATGCTAATAACCTACTCCCATGAGGTGCATACTAATTACCAATTTTCATAAACCTACTAGTTAAATCATCATTGAGTCCTGAAACCTCCTTAGTTTATCCCATTCACATAAACATAAGCACTGCAAAAATCAAAATTAACAGTTCACTTCAACATTTATGGAGGCTGGTAGTAATGGAACAAGCATAACACATAAATAAAAGAATATAGTATCCACCAGCAGATTTCTTAATTCGTCCCATTCATATAAACATGAACGTTGCAAAACCAAAACTAACAGTCCTTGTCAATGTTTATATAGACCTGCATTGCAATGGACAAATAAAAAATAATGTAGGATTGAATTAAATCCAAGAGGAAGACAATACCTGCCATTGTCATAGTCCCCATGTTATGACTAAAGACCCTGCTGTGAGATGCAAGATCCCAAATACGTAGAGTCCCATCCAAATGAAGAACAAATACAAACTTTTTCTCGTGCAACTCCAAAATTACCAACTCCTGTACAGTACCTACCATTTTCCCCCTAAATACACATTTCAATTAAATGTCTTATAACTCACATCATAGACACAGGTTCAATTGAAGAAAGACACAATATATTAGAACATTGGAGAAGATACTAAACATGCTTAACAAGTATTAGAATTTAAAAAGAAAATACCGTGGTAATAAACCCCACAAGCGAGTGATTCCAGCTTCGTCTCTCAGCTCATGGACAAAACCTTTTTGACAAAAACAAATTCAAAACAAACCATTGAAAAGTGATAAAATAGACATAACCGAAATTTCAAAACAAGAGAAGAAATTAACGACAGTCAAAAGATGAACTTATGCTGCTATGCAATTGAACCTCAACCTATTTTCTAATTCGCCATTAAAACATCCCACAACACCAACCTCAACCAGACTAGGGGTGAAGTTTCAGTGCAATCTTAAGTTCCAATAGGACATACAAATAATACAGCTACAATTTACAATGAAAACAAACAGAGGCAAGAGAAAAACGCATGCCCATTGAGAAAATAGCAAGTTCATACCAGGAGCACTGGGTTCTAGTACACCGAGTTGGAAACAGAAAACAGAACCATCACTCGTGCCAACAACAAGACCCCCGGCAGTGGCTGTCACAGCAGCTATCGCTGCCGCTTGATTGGCAATATAACCACGCACATTAACCTCCAGAAGCTCGTCCACAGGGACAATGGAAATGGACGCATATGCAGAAATATTTCGAATTCTCAAGAGGTACCCGACGCCAGAGACAGTCAACACATAGAGCAAGTAAGGGAATCTAGAAGCACCAGAAATCTGCGCAAACGACAAAGGCAACAAAATGAATTGCGAATGCAAAAAAAAAAAACACACACACACACACACCAAACCGTAACCAAACGTGGTGAAGAAGTAAGTAACCTCGTTTTTGCATATGAACGCGAAGGGGCACAGAACGTCGGGGAAAGTGAATCTGAGTCCCACGCGAGGGAATTCCTTTGAAGCGGCGAGTTCAAGCAACTCGAGAGAGTGAGGTAGAGCCTTGTGAATTCTCCTGCGGTTAGCAAAACGGTAAGTTTTCGGAACGCGCAAAATGAAATTAAGAGAGGAGAGAGAGAGAGGGGAGAAGAAGAAGAAGAAAACCAGATGAGATAAGTAGGAGGATCTCCAACGACGAAGCAGGAGGCGCGGTCGTAGGTGGTGGTAGGAGCGGCGTCGCCATTGACGGCGACATTGTTGGAGGAAGAAGGAACGTGGAGATCGATCCAGCGAACGGCGTCGCTTCCGACAACGGGAACTTCTTTCCCAGCCAATGCTGAACCCGTTCCCATTTTCTACTAGTGGAATCGCAGTAGCTAAGCAAAACCCTAGTGCATGTAGAAGGCTCGGGGTTTTGAGACTTGGAGCTTGGCGCTAAAAGGTGAAAATAAGGAAAAAAACGTTGAAGCAAATTTAGGATTTGACTTCCCCCTCTTTATAGTTTAATTCGACTCAATTTCAATGGGTTTTACGTGATAAAAAAAAGGTATAATACCTATTTTTGTCCAAATTTGGTTGGGAATGTTCGAAATGGTCAGTTTAATGTAGTCGTAAAGAATGTAATTTATGTTCAATTTGGTTCTTTTTGCAAAAGTCGTTTAAATCGTTAACGGGCATATGTCTAGATGTGTAATTACAGAGTGAAATGTCATATATTGGCTTACGTGGAGTCCTTTGTGGCGTTGTGAGTTGGATTTATTATTTTTGAAATTCTATTTCTTTTACGTGGAGTCCTTTGTTGCTCTTCTTCCTTGGTGTTGCACGACCAGAGACGAAGAAAGAGTTTTTCTATTGCAGATTTGTGCTTGTGATTGCATTGTTTCTGATGCAAAGGAGGTGTAAGGGAAAGCTTGCTTATGCACAGCGAGAAGAAACGAAGATAGGATCTTGCCCCTTTTATTCGCGACGGCTCATGGCGGCGCGATGGTGCTTGCAAGAATGGCTGCTTCAATCTGATTTATGGGAATGATTTGCAGGGGGTGAATGGAGACAGTGCACGCGACTAGAGGAGACTGATGGAGAACACGCGATTCTGTTTCACGTTTTTGCATTCTGGGTTTGTGCGTCAATGGAGGATTCGCGGTGGTTGTTGGGTTTGTTGTTTTTTTGATTGCAGGTTCGGTGATTGTGGATGAAGAAGATGAAATCGCTATCTGGTGGAGGATCTCGCGGTTGACGGTGAGTTTGATGGTGGTGGAGAATGGCAGTCTGATAAGGGTTTCATGGTGGAGATGGAAGTCGAGGAAGATGCTGAAGATGATGATGGAGGACTCGCGACTTTGGCGTTCGCGTTCTGTATTGGTGACGGTGGTGGCTATCGGCGGCGATGCTGGTGAAGATGATGGGTGGTGGTCCGATGCTAGGGTTTGGTGGTCATCTAGTGACGACACAGTTTCATGGTGGCGGCACAACTTGGCTGACGGCGACATTGGCTAAGTTAGGGAACTAGGGTTTCTGTGGAGAAGATGATGATGTATCAAGGGTAGTGATGTGTGACAACAACTGGTTGGTTAATCCTACTCACAACGCCACAAAATGATTTTCAAAAATAATAAATTCAACTCACAACGTCACAAAGGACTCCACGTACATGACATTTCACTCTCTAATTGCACATCTGGACATCTGGCCGTTAACGATTTAAACGGAGTTTGCAAAAAGGACCAAATTGAACACAAATTACATTCTTTAGGACAACATTAAAAAGCAAAAATTCGAACATTCCCAGCCAAAATAGGTATTATACCTAAAAAAATAGCTTGTGTTCGGATAAAAATAAAATAGAAATAAGTTATACTTAAATTACTTATATTTTCTTTTTCATTTTTTAAACAGTTTGTTTAAATGAAATAATTAAAATATATTATATTTTATTCTTTTTGGATGAAATTTTATTTTAATATATAGAATTTAAGAAAAATATTAGTTAAGTTTAAATATTTAATAATTTAATTTTAAATATTAAGTAATTCAATTTTTAATATTTAATAATTTAAAAAAATATAAGTAGTAATACACTTTTATATTAATATTGATTGATTTTATAAAAGAAATACAACATCATTTACTAATTACTTCAATAAAATCTTTTAATTATAAAAATTAAATATTTTAAGATATAACATAAAAGAACAATATTATCAGTGTGATATAATTAACCACAATTGATATATATATATATATATATATATATATATATATATATATATATATATATATATATATAATCGATGTTAAAGCATTTCTCTTAATTGTAATTGATTTTTCAATCATAATCAAAATATATGATGTCAAACACCAACTATATTTATAAAAAAAAACAATATGCTAGAAAATTTACCCTTTTACCCATATCTATTATACTGAAAATTGTCCAAAAGTTTGGGTTGTTTGTCATTGGCACTGAAAACTTACCATTTTATCTATGTATATTAGGCTGAGAACCAAACAAAATTAATCATTTGATCTTTCATTTTATTTCCACTTCTTTTGTTTGTTACTCGATGAAGTTTTCTTGCTCCTGAAATCTTCACAGTTAGGAAGACGAAAACGAGAAAGAAAGTGGAGTCAATTTGACAAGTGAAAAACTCTATGGTTTATCTATGAACAATATCAATCATAACGTTAAGTTGTTTTATTTGTTTTACTACTACTAACATAAATGGGTTTTCAACATCGTCAATTTCATGCTAAGTGTAACAAAATCACAAGTTAAAAATGTATAGTTGTATTTTTTTGAATATTTTGTTCAAATTGATGATGGACCAACTTCCTACGGACGTTAATTCCTCGTTTAACGTTAGTTATAGATCCAACATATGTTAAATAATGTCCTACCCTAGGACTAGTATTAAATTGAAAATTAATATCTAATGGGAGGTGGACCAAAGTCAAATAATCTTTTAGCATTTCAGAAAACAACGACACCTCTCACCTTTCTCTTTTTCATTTGGATGAAATCTCCTACCAAAGTGTAGTGATGACGTTAAACTCAAGTTCTTCAAATGATTTCGTTTCATCTTACTTATTTAGGCTCAAGCTTTCATTCTCTCTAATTGTATTTCACATTAAAGTTGGTGTTTTTATTCACTAGTCATTGTTCTGTGTATAAATGTTACATTTTTAGTTTAACCTATATTATCCTGATTTTGTAAAATTCATTAAAAATACTTAGAAAATTATTTTTTACTCAATATTTTTATGTGGTCAATTTTATTAGGTTGTATTCAAACATAGAAGGTTCACATATGATATATTGGTCACAAATTTATAGTTATCAAGATTTTGTAGTTAAAAACTTCAAATGATCATAATTTTTGCTACGAGCCTCAGATGGATATGCTCTAAAAATGAAAGTTGTTAGAAATGGGGTGACAAATACACTGATCAATACCCAAAGCGAATTGGGGGTATGAAGTTTTAAAAATTCCATCATTTATGTTCAAATAGGTATTCAATTTCAATTCTAGGTTCAAATCATATTTCTCAATACATCAAGAACCACAATTCATGCATGGGTGATCAATCCAAAACAAGCATTAAGCATAGAAATTGAATACTAACATGAATTGGAAAAACATATATCATTAACATCACAAAATACATAAGAATTCCATGTTTTACAACTAATCTCAACAAATAGGAAAAATTCTCCATGGTGGAGAACTTAGGGTTCTGCAAAATTGAAGAGATAGGAAACAAATTGGAACCAAAGAGAAGATGCACAGCCTCTCCCAAGGTTATTGGTAGCTGCTCCTTGCTCCATTTTCGCATCCCCTTCGCTATTCCATCTCCAATTCGTGACCCATCTTCTTCCTCAACCCAAAAGGGGCAAATTCACCATTGATGAAGCTTGAAGACCCAACGAGGAGTGGGAGAGCTTCCCAACACCCCAAACAGCCTCCAAGGGCCTCTCCCAATCTCTTTAGGTGAAGAATGAAGTGTAGAAGGAGAAGAATGCCCAAAAAATCGTGAGAACCATACTTAAATAACCCATTTTGACAAGTCAGCATCGCCACCGCTCAGATACACCTCAGTTGTAGCCCAGCCGTGGCATTCTAGAGGGCTGATGCCCAGCTGCAGCCCCGCATAAGCATTCCAGAGAGCTGGCGCTCAGCTGCACGCCAGCTGTACCTCAGCTACAACATTCCAGAGACAGATAGCTCAGCTGCCGCTCAGCTACAGGCAGTTTTCACAACATTCTAAAATTCAAGTTCTTGTGTAATTTCAAAGGTGTCCAAGATAGATATTTGCTTCAAATTGATTTTTTATTGTCCCAAAACATGTTCCCTTGAGTTATTGCTTGTTTTCGTCCACTAGAATTGTTTCCTATTCATTTATTTCACACACTCAAATAAAGAGATTAGAGGTAAAAACAAGCATAAACTAACTAAAATACATGAAAGCTAGAAAACACACTAAAGTTGACGATAAAACAAGATAAAAGTTATGAAGGAGTTTATTTATTCACCAAAATATATGCACAAAAACACGTAAAATCAATCGTTATCAGTTGACAATCCTTCATTAACAAGAAACCTCTCACAAGGTTTCCATCAATACATGTTCAAAGTGAATTTCATCTAACCCTTCCATGAATATGTGAACTTTAACAAAATATTAAAGAAAATTTGAGTTTATTCATTTATATTCCCTAGCAACTTACTTTATTACTAGTTGGAAATAACCTCAAATTAATATGTTTTTCCTTAAGTAAAATTATATCTCTAACCTAATTGTTAAAGCTTCATAATCATCTTATCATGATTTTTTTTTTATTTTTTTCCTAATAATTTAATACTCTAGTCATTTGTTGAGACAACATATTAATAATTTCATGTTGTTGCCTAATCAAGTCTCAAGAACTATTTGATATCCTCGTACTTCTTTTTTTGTGCTCTAAATTTTAGCATAGTGTAAGAAAAATATCTACCAACAGCTAATTCACAAGGTTTACTATTTCAATTATTTTTTATTTCAAAATTTCATATGGGTTACCATGATAACATATCTTACTCAACATGAATCGTCACATAAACATTTTTTTATCTATAAATATAAATATAAAGTTATGTTTCTCTAATTATTTACTTAATTATTGAATTTATTATCTCACTTGACTTGAATTTTCTTTTCTACTTTTTCTTTGATGATAAGAGTGTATTATAGGTTGCTCAAATTGGTTTAATGAATGACAAATCCATTAATATTTTCTAGTTCTTAATAGATAAGAAGGTATAGTACACATATCAATTCTAATGACATTCATGCTCTCTTTGTTTCTTTACACACTAGCACAAGTACATCTTACTTCCCCCCATCAAGGCATGTTGGTAAGGAAAGAGACTTTGGTGATCCTCCTTTCCCTTTGTCCATATTCATTTGTTGAATCATTATTTTCTTTCGTTGGCCTCCATAGTTGATAACACCTACTTAATTCGCAAAATAAAGTATTTTTTCTTATGTCATTTTCTCATCATCCTTTTGTTGTATGCCTCATGTGTGTCCACAGACTCGTCCCACATTAGATCGGTTCAAAATTCTAGTATGAAGTTGAACACCATAAGGATAAAGATCCGTAAACTCATTGTCTTAAGATTTTAGATTAGAAGTGATGTCAATCATTTATGTAGACTAGACTCATATTTCATTGGTTTTGAATCTTCCGAACGAAACTCTCCTTCTTTAAAGTTCCATCAAGATCCTTTTCAGTTACCATGTCATCCACACAATCATATGATCTAAAATCAACAATGTTATTCTCTAAGCCACAAGTTGCATCTTCGCATGCATCCAATTCAGAACTCAAGATCAGAAGATTTACAACTTCCATGATAAGATAACTAGTCGATGGCAACTTGTGTGAAATAGTTTAATATAAAAAATGTCATCTCATGATCTTAATTCACAACCACCACCCTCATTAATTCTCTATTGATGGAAGAAAATGATAGAAAATTAACAGGTGTTATCATCCATATCAAACATCTAATTCAAATAATTTTTTCCTAGTTTATTTTAACGTGATAAATTCTAAAATCACACAAATTGACATTAATGATATTTGGGTAACTAAGACTTCAATTTTGCAGATAACCGAGACCAAAAGTCCTGCATAGATATTTGGATAGCTAAAAAGTCAGTCTGAATAAAGGGAATGTCAAGATTTATAGCCTTGATTCTGTAGATAACTGATGTTACACAAATATTTGTGTCAATTGAAAAGTCTTTGCTTGACAGTTTAGCAATCCCTATGACAACGATTCTTTGTGGTAACTGAGGCCATATGTCTTGTAGAAAGATTTATGTCACTTGAAAAATCTTTGGTTGTCAGTTTCACAAACTCTATGACAATCTAAACCGTATACATCATATTGCTTCAGTTAATAATGAACCAAGACACATACTTCCGTAAAAATTTCAAAAATGTCACCACGCCATATTATGTTGCGATTTCTCTGTAACTGAAGCATAATAGATGCATTAGTATCTCCTTTTTTTATACTAGTGGTACCCACATTACTAGCCTAGTCACATACTTCATATGACATAAACATTATATACAAGGGTTAGAATGAAAATAAATGTTTTGTATATATTTTTTTTTGGTATGTATTTTTGTAAAGATATATTAAAACCTTATATTCTTAAAAGACTTTTGCTTCTATCTATCTGTTTCAATCTGATCCTGTAATTCTTCCTTAGTAAGATAAGATTCATAAAGACAAGATACATTCTTAAATGGGAGGAGGTGAGGGAAGATATATCCCTTAGCCTTCTCTTTCATCATCTTTTGTTCTTGCTGAAGAACTTGATCCTGCGGCCACTCCAATAACTTGGTTATTTGTTAACCTTTGTAACTGAATCATGCGTGCATAGATCCCATCAGGGTAATTCTTTAGTAACTGCGAATGGGAGCCTTGCTCTGCTACCTTCCCATCATCCATCACTGCAATCAGATTGGCATTCCTAATAGTTGATAACCTGTGTGCAACAATGATGGCAGTTTTTCCAGCACAGGCACGGTCCAAGGCCTCCTGAACAGATCTCTCAGATTCAGCATCAAGTGCACTTGTTGCCTCATCAAGAAGCATAAGTTCTGCCTTCCTCATAAAAGCTCTAGCAATTGCTATTCTTTGCTTTTGTCCCCCTGATAGTTGAACTCCCCTCTCACCAACAAATGTCTTGAATCCATCAGGCAGAGAAGATATGAACTTGTGAGCATTGGCAAGAGTTGCAGCCTCTATGATCTCAGCTTCAGTGGCTGAGTCATGTCCATAAGCAATGTTCTCATAAATAGTAGTAGCAAATAGGCATGGCTCCTGAGGCACCACAGCAATGTGCCTTCTAAGAGACTTGAGATTGTATTTCCTTATGTCCTTTCCATCAATCATGACCCTCCCGGATGTTGGATCATAAAACCTTTGTATAAGTGCAATGACTGAACTCTTGCCACAGCCACTAGGCCCTACAAGGGCAAGAGTTTTACCTGCCCTGGCACGAAGGCTGAGGTCACGAAAAACTGACATATCTGGTCTAGTTGGATAAGAAAAGTCAACATGCTTGAGTTCTACTTCACCACGAAGGTGATCAGGAACAGGGGTAGCATCTGGGTCATCAGGCTCAATCTCAGTTCTTCGGTCAAGAAGTTCAAAGACCGATCTCATGGCACGACCACCCTTTATGAAGTCAGGGGCCAGGGTTAAGGTTTCAGCAGCACCATTAGCAGAGACCATGAGAACCATAAAAACTCGGATTGTTTTAGAAAAATCAGATATACCGTGCTTCACAAGCCAAGAAGCATACCAAAGACCAAGTGCATAGGAAGCATAGAGTGCAAACTGAGCTATTCCATATCCACTTCCAGAAATCTGTCCCTTCCAAAAGCAGCGCCGCAGTGGAGTTTCAAGGTTTGATGTGAAAAGGCCAACAATTTTCCTTTCTGAATTAAAAGCAGCAACTGTCCTTACATTGGCTATCGCCTCTCCTGCTAGTTGAGTGGCCTTGGCATGAGCAGCTTCCAGGTCGCCAGAGAAACCAGTCATGAACATTTTCTGCTCAAAATTTATTGTAAATAATAAGTGACTAGTACAAAATTGGATTACTAAGAAATGTGAGAAAAAGAAAACCTGCAAAACAGTGGCTGCAACAACAACCGGGAATACGGCCACAAGAACAAGGGCAAGGCGCCATTGCAATACAAACCCTGCAGTACAGGCAACTAGCATGAGTGCAGTGTTCTGCACAATTACTGAAATTCGATCTCCAATGGCTGATCTAACATTGTTGGCATCAAGAGAAAGCCTTGCTGCAACTCGAGCACTTTCATTTTCCTCCTGATCAAACCATGCCATTTCATTTTTAAGCACTGCAGTAAGCATTTTCTCCCTCACTCGTTTTGTAAGATTTTCACCAACAATATCCCAGAAGGAGTGCTGCAATGCGTTGAAGAGGAGAGCAGCCGATGATAGCCCAATCAACAAGTAACAGTACTTTTCAATTTCTTGGATCATGAGTCTGTGGTTTGGATTGTAATAAACGCTGAGGACAGCACTAAGAACATAAGCAAAAAATGCACTGAGGGATCCACAAACGACAGATCCTACAGAACCAATTAAGGCATATAGCCATTCAGGAGAGTTCATTTTTGCAAGTCGCCAGAAGGAACTAGCTTGATCTTTGAAGGCAAGCTTTTCAGGCCTGTGATTTGGATGTGATGCATCAAGGGACAGACTAAAATCAGATGTAGAGAAGTCAGATAGTCTGCGTGAGTATGGTGATCGCCCATAAGAAGAATTTCGTGCTATAATGGGTGAGCTTACAGAGTTTCTGGCGCTTGAAGGCCTGAAAAAGAACACACCATCGTCTTAAAACATCTATTACATGTAACAAGAGCATTAAAAGAATGCCTATGATCAACATTGGTGAAAGCTACCTAGCACTACTCTTTCTGGCATTACTCATAGAAGTTTCATGTGCCATCTCCTGCATCCGGATAAGCTTGGCATAGACTCCATTTTCACCTTTAGCAAAGAGCTCATCATGAGTTCCAATTTCAGTGACACTTCCTTGCTGAAGCACAGCCACAAGGTCAGCTTTCCGAATTGTGGAGAGGCGATGAGCAATTACAAGAGTTGTTCTGCCAATCATGAACCGATCAAGGGCCTCCTGAACCAGCTTTTCTGACTCTGAGTCCAATGCACTTGTGGCCTCATCTAGGAGAAGAATTGCAGGGTTTTTCAGCATTGCCCTTGCAATTGCTATTCTCTGCTTTTGTCCTCCTGAAAGTTGCAGGCCTCTCTCCCCTACCTGCAATTTCACATAATTTCCATTTTTTACCATACTGGTTCAACTACTGTAACTGTTATTTACTAAGTCTTATTACAAGGTAAGTGACCTTCCAGCATTATATTTTATCTGAAATCTGAGCAGTTTATTTTTAATATATTCATTATCACATATTACTTTATGGTACCTTCTGTTATGTTATTAATAAAAAGGAGTTTGAGTTCAACACAAAGTATTAATCTTTTTTCCAAAATGAGTTTGACGTCAATCTTATTTTTTCTCTTCTGGGCATCTCAAGCATTGATAGTTTTTGGCTTTAAAGTAATAATAAATGTCAATTCCTCTGGAATCCCGCACATGGACTGTTGACCTAAGCATGTTACCTTCTGAATCTTTGTAAAATGCATTGTATGACCAATCACTTCATGGCTTTTGACTTTTAAAAACTCGAGTTAAAGATAATGGGTTTTGCTTGTTGACCGAATCAATCAGTACTAACTAAAATAATGGAGGGTGTAATTATAGACTCCCGAATTGTCCAACAAAAACAAGAAACCAGGTCAAGATCCGTATGGTTGTGGGTTTCACATTTTTCTATGATAAGCTTTCCTCATCTCTTGTACCTTAACTGCAATAAAATCGAAGAAACTATCCTCTTTCAATATAAATGTTTATTTCTTACCAAGTTTTCTGTTTAGCATATATTTTATGTTTAACATTGATATATGCTAAAAGTCAAGATCTGAATACTTGGGGTTCACATTTTACTATTACAAGGCTTTACTCCTTCCTTGTACCAAGCGCAACTGCCATAAATTCTTGAGACATTATCCTCTTTCCATTAAAAGTTAGTTTCCCACCGTAACAATTATGACACGATGTGTTTTCAATTTTACCATTCAGCAAAATATGTTATACATTATTTTATACGAAGTGAGTAGCAGTGATGGAAACAAGGCATGCTTGATCTGAATGATGTGAAAAGTGTGACTGATTTTACAGGAGTTGTTGATGAATCATGATCAAGATCAACCACCACCACAAATACGCATTTTTACTGGACCAACTTCATTCACAAAGCAACAGTAGTCTAAATTGACTGACCTGAGTTTCATAGCCTTCGGGAAGTTTGATGATAAAGGAGTGAGCATTGGCCACTCTGGCAGCTTCTTCAATCTCACCCTGATCTGCATCAGGCCTACCCAAGAGTATGTTTTCTCTAATTGTGGTAGCAAACAAAGCAGGTTCTTGGCTCACCAGTCCTATTTGCTGTCTCAACCATCTAAGCTTCAATGTCTTAACGTCATGCCCATCTAGCATTACTTGTCCTGCCAAACAGTGTAGTCAGGCACACAGATCACATAATTACATTACAAACTCGTAACTACCACAACTTCAACCTCTCAATTAACTAGTTGAATGTCTACTCTACTTGATATTGAAAGACTATGACTGTAAATGAGTTCACTGTATTACCTGAAAAAGGATCATAGAATCTCTCAATGAGGGACACAACTGTGCTTTTTCCTGATCCACTGCTACCTACAAGAGCAATGGTCTTGCCAGCAGGTACACTCAATGAGAAATGGTTGAGGATCATAACCTCTGGCCTAGAGGGGTATGAAAAGTCCACATTTCTCAACTCTACCAGTCCTGTAACACTCTCTAACTCCAAACCCGATTCACTCTTTCTGTCTATACCCGGCTTGTGATCTATCACACGAAAAATCTTAGCAGCAGCAACTCTGGCCTTGGTAAATGCAGCCATGCTAGGTGCAGACTGTCCTAAAGCCCTACAACACAACAAAAAGTATTATCTCAGCAGGCGAAGAGGAGTCATGTGTGGATGAGATTGCTAAAACATGAAAAAGCGGCGGAAACAGTACTTACAGTCCACCAATCATAACAGAAAACATGGTGGCAATGGCAAGTCCTCCGTTGGTGTAGTGGTGTCTAACCAAATAGCCACCATACCAAAGCAAAAGAGCATAGCAACAGAAAACAACAAAGTATGTGGCCCCCAATCCCATTCCTTTTGCAAATCCAGTCCTGTAGCCAATCTTCTGTGCAGTCCTCAACGCAGAGGAATAGGCCTGCAGTGCTCTAGTCTCCCCAACAAAAGCCAAAACCACTCGAATTTGAACAACTGTCTGCAAATTTAGCCCAACATCATCACCACCCAGATACAAAAAAACACAGACCAAAACAATGATTGGAGTCGGGTCCCTTAAGTCTCACCTGTTCCACAATGTTACCAGCTTGAGATAGAGCATCCTGGCTTTTACTAGATAACTTGGCCAAGGTGGTAGTGTGAATGCCTCCGATTACTGCAATTATGGGGACCACAGCGAGGGTTACCAGTGCCAGTTGCCAGACCGCAGTGAAACCCACAACAAAGCCAGAAACAAATGTAGCCATGTAGTGAATGAAATTACCCAACTGCACAAAAAGAAAGTAGAATCAGTCACCACATTAAACAATAATCAAATCATCATGGTAATATATGGTTCAAAGATAAACATATCCTTTATATATGTGGTCAGAGATGAACTCTGTATCTAGAAAAATTAGATTTTGTCTCTCCGTTGAGAATACCCTGGGCACCCAAAAACTAGTATAATCCCATGCAAAAAGCAAGCGTTTTTGTGCTTCACCTTCTCGCTAATGGCATCTTGTACCATAACAGCATCACTGGTAATGGCAAACACAACATCGGATGTTCGAACCTCGGTGTCAAAGAATTGAATGTCCTGGTCCAACGCTGCCTCCAGATACCTGATCCTCATTCTCGTTGATTGCCTCTCACCTGTCCACATCCAGCACGAAATCTCTGCAGCAACAAAACCAAACCTCTTTCGACATTCACACACCCTCTAAAATTCCAAAAACAAAATATCCAAATTTAGAGCGGAGGTTAGAAATTTAGAATGAAATTTACCTGCCCAGGAGGATGCCCATATGGCAGCCCCCACCACCAGGAAGTAAAACGCATACTGCAAACACAAAACCACAAAGAACTCCAACTCTCAAAATCCACCAAAACCATCACGCACCAAATCATGCTTAGTTTGTTGTTATTGTAATATCATTACCTTCACCACTTCCTGAGTCATCTTGTCCAAGTTATTCGCATTGGCACCAAAGGAATTCACGAGATCAGCGAAGAAACGAAGAAAGAGTGGCAAGGAGCAACCATGTACAAATGCTCCAACCGTTCCAATTGCCATTAAAATGTAATCCAACCCATCCGCAAATCTGAAAAGCTCACCAAACCGAACAGAAGAAATGCTCTCACCCTTCTTATCCCCACCACCACCACTACAAGTACCATTAGAAGCAGAAGCATCTTTCTTGGCTACTGAAGCCTCCTCCATTACCCTTTCTTTTTTTTCTTCCAATGTTGAGTTGGATTCATGTGAATGAGAAACAGGAGCAGAAGAGGACATAAGCTCAAGGCCTTGCATTTCAGACCATCTCCACTGTTCAACCGTCTTTATCTCCTCAGAATTCTGTGACATGGCTAAAACTCAAACTCGAATTCCTCAGCTTTACGTATGATGAAAATAAGACCTCCCCACTGCCCTTTCTTTATTATCTCACACTCTTCTTCTACCTGGCTTTTATTGAGCTCGTGCTCCTGCTCCTGCTGCCACCCTTTTTTTTTCTTCTATTCTTTTTATTCTGATTCGTAACTCTTTCTCTCTCTATTGCTATTATTCATTCTTCTTGTTGTCTGTGACGGAGATAGGAACAGTATACTGTCGAACACTAACTAACGTTGGTGTTGGTGTTGGTCTTTTTAGTAGTATTGCTGTGTTGGGTGTTAGTCTTATCTTGTAAGAGAGGGAACAGGTGGTGCTTGAGTGGGTTAATGTTCAGTTTGCTTCTTCTGTGAAGAAAAGAAAACTTGGAAAGTGACATGTGGTGAGGAGGTAGAAGGCAAAATTTTTGAGACATGGAGAGAGAAAGAGAGTGGTTTTCCTCCCGACAAAAAACACTGTGTGAAAACTTGAAGATGGGTTTTTGACTGGGAACAGATTCAAACCAGAGGGAGAAAACTATTTTTTTAACTGTTTCATTTTAAATAAGTGATTATCATCATACATTTCCATTTCTTAAGGCCTTCCACTCAACTTGCTTGTCCTAATCCAGAAATTCTCTTCTGTGGGAATATATTAATTATTTTCAAGAATTATCTTCTCAACAGTCTTTGAACAACCTTAGTCGCATCTATTGTGTGTTTTTCAGCAAACTGGAGTGAAATGTACTACACAAAAACAGAAAAGATGGTGAAAATAGGAGATGTTTGACTGAAGGAAAAAAATAAATAAAAAAGAAGATATTCAAATAGAAAAGATGGTGAATACAGGAGATGTTTGACTGAAGAAAAAAAATTAAAAAGATGAAATTTAAATAAAAAAGTGAAAGTAAATATTTATAATTTTTTTCTTTTTTTTTTCATACCAAAACAAATCAGTTTATTTATTTTTCTCTGTCTTTGTTTTTCTCTATTCTTTCCTTTCAAGTGTACCATCAGTGCAGTCTACAGATTAAAAATGATAAACATATGTTTGAATAAAAAGTATGTTGTAAGTTTATGCTTCATTTAAAAAATAGTATATTAATAATTTATATCAGTATATAAAAAAATATGTTAGTTATGCAAAATACTTTTGCTTGATTTTGTTCATGCAAAAATGTAAATTAAAATATCAATGGAAATTTGAGCATTTAAGAACAATCGTGATATTAGTTTGAGTTGGAAAATAGTTTAAGCTTATTTTCTTTTTTCCTTCCCTTGTGGTTTATTCATGGAGTTTTATAAATGTGTAAATTAATTATTAATTAGCTTTTTGAATGGCAAGAACTAGAAATATATTTTGAATTTGTGTAAAATTCAAAATATGTTTTAACTACCCAATTCAGAATAATTAACGAATTTGAAAATACATTTTATACTGAGAATTTTAAAATTATATATTATTATATAATTCAAAATATATTTCTGAATTTAAAAATATCTAAAAATATTACACTTAATAATTAAAAAACTTGGATAATACTCTATATTAGATACTGGGAAATAATCTGAAAAAAGTATTAAAAAGTTTAGTTCAGCTGCTAAAGTTGAGGCTTAAAATCTGAAACAGTAATATTTTAAACCCTTAAATCAAAGTATACGATGCAACCAAATTGTGCGGTAATCGTGGACATATCTGGGATTCCTCTGAAAAAATTGATTCCTTTTATTCAGTGAAGGCAAATTGAATAATTTGTTTAAGGAATAACTATCTAACTCAGAGTACAATTAAAAATGTTCTAAACATTAATCATGATTAAGCTTAAAAAGTTAAATTAATTACTGTTTCAGAGACTGTCTTACATTGCATCACGCTTTGGCTGAGTCTTCTGACACTGTTTAATACTTAAATTCCATAAACTTAAATTAAGAAATATATCATAGTCAGTATCATAATGTCAATAATTAGATCAATGTACTAGGATAATTAAATAAATAAATAAATAAAGCAGCTTTTGAGAAAGTATATAAGTTAATTATTAAAACTGAAAAGAAAAACAAACGTAATAACAGAGAAAAAGGTTGGAGTTGGATTTCTTTCTCACATTTCACGTTTGCCGTACACAGATATAAAGGATTTATTCAATTATTCTTCTCTGGGGCAAATCTCCAACCTCAATAAACACTTTTCACTCGCAAAATCAATGAATTTATTCTTAGAATCTCAAACAGGAATTGTCCTTTTAGCTATAAATAACTACATTTTGCAGTATTAACTTTCGATAACTTTTCTTTTAACTGGTTTTTTCAATTTTATTAGACCATTTTAAATATATTTAATTTAATTTTAGTTTTCAAAACATAAATCAATATCATTCTTTTCATCAAATTTGTGTGTGTCACAAGTTACTTCTTTCAATGAATAAAATTGGACTAATAAACTTCTTTCAATAGATAAATTTCAACTAATCATAGGTCATTCGTATAATTGATCATAATTTATAATTTTATTAGGCGCACTAAGATAATAAATTTATGATAAATTTGAATATTACTAATAAAATAATAATATATTAAGTTATTTTTCTCACTTATAAAATCTTATTAAAAATATATATAACATTTTGTACCACCTGTAAGGACCTCATGCCACCTACAGCTGACTACCGCTAGTCGAAAGCTACATGCTTTCTACAAGTTCTGTGCGTCGCGTATTAAAGATAATGATGAACCACATGTTGTATAACTTAGCTAAAACTGACTAACCATCATCTTATGTAAATGAGTCATTGAGACTACACCTAGGCCCATTTAGGTAATGACCCATAAGTATTAAATTATGTTATAAATACAATAATAATCTAGGTTTGGATTTACTTTTGACATTAATTGTCATTTTTACTTTTCTTTGATTTTGAAAGTTGATTTGAGTGTCAGAGAATCTTCTGCAAGCACCACACCCACCCATCTTGTGTATGACAAGTACTGAGAAAAGGAAGAAAGAGTGATTGACAAAGTGAAGGTTGAAGGAGTTTGTTAAGTTGAAGTAATTTTACATGGTACCTCTTCGACTTGTAAGAACATTCTCTAACCATAGATCTCTAATTGAGGATCTTAACAATCAAAATGAAGAATCTTATGCTACAAACTTATTTTCAAAATTCTAGCCCAATCCAATGATAACGAAACAAGAATCTTAATTTTACTAAGGTGGTTCGATCATATGCCGACAAATTTTCTCTCCCTTTTCTCTCTTCTAAAGAGTTCGACTTACACACTCTTTCTTCCAAAGAGTTCGACTTACATACTCTCTCTTGACTTAAAAGACCCATCTCCACTTAGATTAATTATTTAGACATAAATAAGCTTGATTAGGTTAGACATTTTAGACACATAGTTTGGAGCCCAACCCAAGGTTGCGGCTAAATTTCATTGGTATTGTATGTCCTTGATAAATTCTTTCCTCGATAGACCCATTAGTGGTATTAGAGCTTATGGTTAGTCTTAGTGACCGTCTCATACGAGTACAATATGATCTTATATAGAAAGTCTTCTTGACAAAGGGTTCATATATTTGTCCACTTAAAATGAACGACGATATGAAATGAACACTTATAGTTGAGAATGTTTCTGCTCAACAAGAAATGTATTAATATGCACTAGTACAGCGAAGGGAAACGACCGCGGTTGTTTTTGAATATACGTCGCGGTTTTAGAACCGCAGCATATACAGGCGAGGTAAAAAGTCTAGGACTTTAGGCCGCGGTTACAACCGCGGTAATAACCTGGGGATATGACAACGGTTCTATCCTTAACCGCGACCAAAACCTTTTTTTTTTTAAATTTTCATCTAACCTTTCTACCTCGGTTTTGGCCACAACCGCGACCTAAACTCCACCAGATCATGCCATGTGGAAATCTAAAACCCTAAGTGTTATCCAACCACATGCTGCCACATCACCACCCCAACCACGTCACCATCTTCTTCAACCTTCCATTCACAGAAACCCTAAACTCCCAAACCCTAGCCGTCGTACAGTCGTCGTACAACCGTCGTCGGTCACCACCTTGCTGCAACCAAGCCGTCGTCGCAAAGCCACCCAGAATCGCGCGCCTCCACCACCATCATCCTCGTCGGAGTGCAGGCCGTCATCACCCAACATCAGCGTTCACATTGCGTCACGAGAATCTTCAGGCCACCATCTTCCTCGTCGAGACGCCGCCGTAAAAGTAGTGCCTCCGTCGAACATCAACATGCATCGACCATGGCCTTTTCATTCACGCTTCTTGCTCACCATCTTCATCTTCGTCTAACCTTGCCTCACCAAGAACAAATCGCGAGCAGCGGAATCATCACCATCATGCCACTGAAAAATGCCACCCAAAGCTGATTCAACCTTCGTCCTCGTCGCGCAACTAACCTGCAACCATAAAGAAAAACCTAATTCCAGAACACAGAAACTTCCATCGCAGAAAACCCAGATCCGTTTTGTCATCGCGCCACCGTCCACCACGCAGAAACCTTAGCGTCACAATCGTCAAAGATCTGCCACCTATAGCCGCCGCACCATCCTCGCCGGAGCACAAGCTGTTGTCGCCAATCTCCTTCGTCTTCATCACCTGCAAATCCAGAAAAAGCAGAGAAAACCCCAGTATCCAGATCGCGAAACAGAACCGTGAAAACTCCTCCATTCGCGGAACACCGTCACAAATATTCATGCTTTTTCGAATTTTAACCCTGTACAGGGGCTACTACCGCGATTCACTAGAAAACCGCAGTAAAAGAAGGGATACGGCCTCGGTTCCCATATTAGCCGAGGCCTATTCTCATAAAAAAAATTTAAATTGATTTGAAATGGCAATTTTGAAATTTTTTGCATACTTTATGTCGCAGTTCCCCGCCCAACCGAGGTCTATTCTCTTAAATATTTAAAATTTATTCAGATCAGGGAATAGACCGTGGTTCCCCAAACAACCGAGGCCTATTCCCTGACGTTCTGACTCCTGCAGGGACAATAGGTTGCGGTTCCCCTTAGAACTGCGGTCTATTCCCTGACTCCAAATTTATTTCAGGACTGCCTTTGGGGGGAATGTCAGAATTTTGCAGGGGAATAGACCACAGTTCTGAGGGGAACCGCGGTCTATTCCCCTGCAAATTTATTTCAAGACTGACTTGGCGGGAATGTCAGAAATTTGCAGGGGAATAGACCGCGGTTCCCCTCAGAACTGCGGCCTATTCCCATGCAAATTTATTTCAAGACTGACTTGGCGGGAATGTCAGAAATTTGAAGGGAGAATAGGCCGCGGTTCTTGGTGGAACCGCGGCCTATTCCCCTGCAAATTTATTTCAGAAATGACTTGGCTGGTATGTCAGAATTTTGCAAGGAGAATAGGCCGCGGTTTCCCTCAGAAGCGCGGCCTATATTGTCGATATAATTTCAAAAATGCCACCGCGCAATATTATGATGCGGTTTCTAGTGAACCGATGCATAATGTGCGCGGTAATAGATCAATTTTTTACTAGTGATGGAAGGAACTAATCCTTGTGGGAAAGATTGTTGAGAATGCAAGTGTGAGACTAAGTCTCACATTAGATAAGAAAATTAAGTACTTTATAAAAAGAAAGATCTATAAACTTATTGCGTAAAGTTTTAGATTAAAAGTAATATCAATATTTTATGTTCGTTAGACTAAGATATCGTCAGTGTTATATCTACATTATAAACTCTTCCCTTAATAGACTCATAAGTTTTTTTAAGATATATTATATATATGGAAGAAAAGACATATATGAATTATTTTTGTATTTATTAATACATGAAAGAAAAGTGACAAAGAAATGAGAAGGCTGAAGAATGACTTTTTAAATTTAACATTTTTTACTAAATTAATAAAATTCATTTATAAAATAAAAGAAAAACTATTTAAATTAAATTATAAAACATATTTATATTTAATTATAATTTTACTATTTTTTATTATTAAAAAATTAAACACACATAATGTTTTCAATAATAATAATAATAATAATAATAATAATAATAATTTTTACCACAAACAATTTGATCTATTTACAATTTCATTTATTAAAACAATTTCTTTATCATTCACATCAATTAAATCACTTATAAATTTTTACATATTTTTCTTTTATTTTATTCACACAATTCCACCTTTGTTTTTTTAAATTCACTTTTTATTCTTCAAGTTGATCTTCAAATTCAAATAAAAGGATTATAATAAAATTATATATTTGTAATTTACACAACAAGGATAAAAGTTTGCAAGAAGAATAGCAACAGGGACGATGGTGGCAGTGAGTGATTGATTTAACAGGAGAAGGTTGGTAGAATAGACATAGAAAATATTTTGTAGGTGAAGAAAACACGTCTGTGACTCTATTCTATTATCACAAGTCATGCAATGGTGATTTTGATATGACACAGCAAGTCAGCACAGACAAGGTAAACAAAACCAAAATAAAAAACTCCATCTCTCTATTTCGAGTCTGAAACACAACAACTACAGCCTGAACTCTTCTTATTATAACTTGTCATCCAAATAAAATGTTTACAATTGTGTTATCCCGTGTAATCATTTTATACCTGTTTTTATTATCTTTTTGTATAACATAATTTAATTTAATTTATATTTTAATATTTATTATTAATAATTGGTTGCATAAAAAAAATATGTTAATGTTTTTCCAATTTCTTTTCAAACTCTTCTTTTCTTCTTTACATTAAACATACCGCTTATAATTAGGTCAACTCACATTGACCCCTTATTGGCATTCAAATTATGCCAAATGGACATAAATAAACTAGTGACAAAAAAGCCTAATATATTTTTGTGATTTTTCTAGTGAATTAATGAATCGACCTACATTGACATTTCTATTAATAATGTATATAGTTAACACCATAGATTTTACTTTCCAAGTAAATAAAATCGTATGTTTTAACAAAATACACAATTGATAATAATTGTTTGTTTTTTTAATTCAAATTTCTAGCTCATGTAATTTTTTAAATAACTAAGTTCGAGGTTTGATTACACTATTTTTAAACATAACATATGAAACCTAATAACTTTTTTTTCAATTCAATTTCATTTTATTATCTTGATTTACATTGGATTGGATTAATAATTTACACTTTTTATATTCCAGATGCTAACATAAGCAAATTTCTTTCCTTTGTTTCTTATAAGATTAGCTATATGGTAAAGTCGTAAAGTTTTACCTATAAACGAAAAAAAAAAATTAAGATAGGTGAAGATGAAATATCATAAAGACTTCCACTTAAGTGAGTCTTACCTATCATTCATTAGATCCAATTAACAATATATACATTTTTATTCCTGAAAAATCATAATGAATATATAAGATATCTTCTTTATTTTTGTATAACATGTTTAAATGTTTAAATTGAGTGATGAATTCAAAAATATAAGAATACAAAAATAATATAATGTCATGCAAACAAGAATAAGTGATGAAAATGAAAGTAAAGAAAAATAAAAAATGGAGTTAGAAGATGGAAGAGATCAGTTGGGTTAGACTTAAAGAAAATTGAAAGAAAGAACCAAAATTTGAATTTCTAACTATTTTACCTTATGTTAGAATGAGATATTTCAACAATTCTAAAAAATAAAAACACATAGTATTTCAATTACCTGCAATTGAATTCTCTTCCATTATTCTTTATTTTGTATAATATGAGAATATCACATGTTTAAATTGAGTCATGAATTCAATAATATAAGAATACAAAAACAACATAATATCATATGAAAAAGTATAAGTGATAAAGTAAAGAAAAATAAAAGATGGAGTTAGAATATGGAAGAGATAATTTGAGTTAAACTTAACAAAATTGAAAGAAAGAAACACAATTTGAATTCCTAACTACTTTAACTTGTATTAGGAAGAGGGATTTCAACAATTCCACTGTTTCAATTACCTAAATTGAATTCTTTTAATTTCTT
This sequence comes from Vigna angularis, assembly GCF_016808095.1. Lineage (NCBI taxonomy): Eukaryota > Viridiplantae > Streptophyta > Magnoliopsida > Fabales > Fabaceae > Vigna > Vigna angularis. The sequence goes on from NC_068972.1 coordinate 17,981,342, forward strand.
AAATACTTTGTTTGAATGCAGTAATTAAAATATTTTAAATTTTAAATTTTTTTTGGATAAAGTAATTTAATTTTTATTTTAGGGTAAGTTCAACTTCATCCGTGAGCTTGAGTTAAGTTAGTTCAACCTTCGATTCAAGACGACTTCTGTGTAAACCAATTCGACTCAACATTCGGTTTGGGCTAACTTTGCTTGACTTTTGGTTGGAGCCAACTAAACTCAAGATTTGGCTGGGGTTGGCTCTGCCCAACCTTCGACCCAAACAAACTCGACTTGATATTCGACACGAGTTGTCTCGGCTCGACATTCGGCTCAAGCCGACTTTGCTTGACATTCGTCCGAGTCGACTTGGCTCAACATTTTATTCGAGTTGAGTTGACTTAACCTTCAGCTCGGGTCTATTCGGTTAGACCTTCAATTGGGACCAACTCCACTTGACGTGCAACCCAGACCAACTCGGCTCGACATTTAACCCAAACCGACTCGACTTGAACTTCAACCTAGGTCGACTTGGCTCAACTTTCGGTTCGGGTCGACTCGGCTTGACCCTTGGCTAAGGCCAACATACTAAGCCTCTAGCACACTTAGCTCAACATTCGATTCGAGCCAACTCAACTTGAACTCGCCCTGGTCCGACTTGGCTTGACCTTTGACCTTGACTGACTCAACCTGACCTTTGTTTTTTACGAATCATGCTTACCTTAGGTTTATGCTGAATTGGCTCGACCTTTAGTTTATGTCAAAACATAACTCAACCTTCAACCCGAGTGACTTAAGTTGACTTTTGACTTTGTTCCATTTAACTCAACCCCTGTCTTTAATAAAAGGTCGAGTCAAATTAGTTTGTGCTCATAAATCGATATAAGTCGATTTTTTAGACTTGTGGAGTTTTTTCATCCTGACCAATTAAGAATTCATAACTTGTAAAATTTTAATTTTTTTTCTTTTAATTTATTTCAAATTTGATTATTTTTAATTATTTGAAATACTTTTTTAAAATTTCTCAATTTCAATTTATTTTTAATTTTTTCATCCAAACAAATCATTTTAAGATAGAAAACTAAAAAATAGAAAAATCACTCTATCCGAGTCACACTCTCACAAATTCATAAAATTTGTATTCATTTTAAAATATGAAACAAAACTATATGAAAACATTAAATATGCATGTTTCACTCTCATTTGACTCCAATTTTTAAAATTCAAAAAGAAATTATAGATAAACCTAAAATGATGCACCAAGTGAGGTGTGAATCATATTTTCTTGATTTAATTTTCAAGTCACATTTTCTTACTTTATATGTTGAGGTGGTGCATTTAAAAAATGAGACCATGTTTCTCATGCTTACTTCTTGTTTGATTTAATTCATTGAAGTGTTTGGTCTTCTAAAAAAGTCTTCTCATGTGCACTCCTTACTTGTATTATCCAGATTTCTTCCATATTATTTCCGACTTTGATTAAAGTTCATCAATAAGCATTAAACTACAATTATAATTAAAAAAATACAACCTATTCTAAAATTAGGAAAAAAAGAAGACAATTCTATGTTATAACTAATAAGAGTATTATACCAATACCATTTTTATTTTTTTAATGATTTTTATTGTATATTTATCTGAATAAGTCTTTTGAGATGTTGAAGAAAATATAAATTATTATAAAATTTTAAACAGGCGTTTTTAATTTAAAAATGTTTTTACCAATAAGTTACACAGAAACAAACGTGCAAACCCTTGATTCGTGTAAGCATTATAGTAATGGTATACATTTTATTGTTGAATATGATGGGATTTCACTGGTTTTGCGGGATGTCTTGTGTTTTATTTGAGCTCTTTTTCTCTATTGGAGTCTCGTTAAAGCATTAGATTTACACTCAACATTTCTTTTAATAAATTACCACTGTGTTATATATAACTATTTCTAAAAGAGGTAAATTACTTTTTAAATATAAATAACAAATCATTTTATATTTTAATTAAAATAGTTAATCACATTTATTTAAAGAAAAATATATTTAATTTATATATCATTAATTACAACATATATTATTAAATAATAAATAAATAAAACTATCAATCAATTTATTTATTCACCAAAACATAATCACACAAAATTTATTTTATTTTATTTATTATTTTTCTCGGGAGCTCAGCGCCAGTGTTCATATAAACATGCTCATTCAGTTTGAGTAAGCATAACCTCTCGTCAAGTGAAATATGGAGAAGGAAGCTTCAGACTTATAATGGAGAAGTGATACTCAACACTCGAAACCACCGCTTAACGCCTATAAAATAAAGAGTCTATTGACTTTGTAGTGCTCAACGCCCATAATGACCATTCAACGTTATACTAGAAGACAACAACTCAAAGACTTAATTTAAGTGAACTCAAAACCTATTCAAATGATCAAATTGGAATTCGACACTAGGATAGATTCTAAAACATATTTAAACCTTAGATTAAATACCATTTTACTCAATTAACCAAAAATTTAGTTTGTCATATCAAGTCAAAACCCACCAAAAGCCCAAATAACAAGTTAGCATACTAAATGACCAAAATTTAACAATTTCAAAACCTAGACCAATCTCAAATGTCCAAAAAATAGACTTCAAACACCATGTTCTCTCATAACTCAACTTCTCCATAATTTCACCTATAAAACCCCCTATTTTAGACCAAAAACCAACCATCACTCTAACTTTCACAATATCAAGATCCAATAGACATTTCCAACCAATTATAACAATAAATCCACTACTTCAAGCATCCAAAACAAGTACATCATCAATTAATTACATCAAGGTTCTTTCAATATCAGACAACGAATATTCAATCCAAATTCACGCAATCATGTTTCAACACAACGAAATTTCAGCAAGCTTAATTCATTTAATTCAACTTAAACATACCAACTCATATAATCAAAGTAATTAAAACTTAAACCAAGGTATTTAACTTCCCTTACCTTGACAAATGACAAACCACTCTAGAAAGCCTAAAATAACTTCAAACGTACAAGAAGTCCTATCTACTCCTATAAACCATAGATACACGATCATGGTACACCATTAGGACTACTGATCAACAGAGAGTCTTATAAAAGACTTAAACTCCACATGCAAAACAAAAAGAACTAGCATGCAAAGAAAACAAAACATACCCAAAAAGAGGAACATAAAACTAATTTACTCTATTTGATAAACTCATTGGTTAAACTTGAAGATCTCGTCGTGAGGATCACTCGACGACCTCCGATCTTCAAACAAATAAACAAGAAACGATAACTCTTAGAAGTCAGAGAACTTTAGAAAAGTGATTTATGGATAAATGTGTTTTAAAATAATTAAACTCATTCATAACAAAATTATTCATATTAAAACCATTTAATATTAAAATAATTGAATCTCATTATTCTTAAACCACTACCACTTCTAAAATACTATTTTCTATGTCTTTAAAAAAAACTTACTTAACCCATAAATTTAACAAACTAAACATAAAGAATTCACAATAAAAATTTACCAAAATCTTCAAAGTAAGTTTTGCACATTTTCTACCTTTCACTATTAAAGTGAGTTTGATAATAAATGAGAACAGGTTTCGTGTAGCATTTGCTTCCATTAAATATTACAGGTTTAGAAGCAAGCATAAAGGCAATATCGTAACAACCACCAAACTCTTAATTTTTCATTATTGTGTGCTTTGGCCCATTAATAGATTCAACCAAAATCCCTGACTTTCAATTTGTCGACACTAAAAGAAAGGACATAACACAATAGCTACTTTTTCTTTTTCATTAAAGAGATTCTTGAATTTTATTAAATCAAATTAATACTAAAATACTATTTTCATTCTTAATTTCACATTCAAACTAAATATGAATTCTAATTATTACTTTTAAAAAAATAGGCATCGAACCACTTGTATGCATTAGTTTCAGCAAAGTTTCTACGAAACTAAGAGTTTCCATATTGTAAATAATATTATCAATCAATTCTAGTCTTAATGTGATAACTAGAGAAGTAAAACAGGGTTCATTGTGGCCTAAAAAAGTGAATAAAATATGCTTTGATGATTGATGATATAATTTGTACATAGCCTAATTTATGGATCCAAAAATAATAACAGTTATTCTTATAATTTTCTCTAAAATATTGAAAGATAATGAAATTATTGAAGAGATCATGTATATTTCAATTATTAATTACCGTGATATTAACATAATCTATTAATATATTCGTTATATGTCTAAAAGTCTATATTTTTATCATACTAAGCATCGTACTAAACATGAAATTCGATAATTCATTGAATCTTAAAAACTGTTCGCTTACTCGATAATTGAAAATCTTGCATTCAATAATTGAAGATCTATTTTTTTTTCTTTAGATAAAGACAATGTGACTTCTTCCATTAAATTGGATTAACATTGTTTTCAAGGTGTTACATATTAGAATTTGAATTATCTTCTACTTCTCAAACCCTCTTTTATTTTTTATTTTTTTTTGTTTTTTGTTTTTTTTCATTTTCTCCCTCCACCTTCCTCCATCTCCCATCACCTTCATCTACCATCGAAAAAAACCACCCATCTCGCTCCATCCTCGTAAATACCACCAAAAATCTCCTCAAACACCTCATTTGTATCCTTACGAATCCAAATTTGAAGTAGGTAATAAACACACTGACAACAAAAACATCCAATTCCAACTCAAGTTTAATAATCCACGAGTCATAGATATAGTAAGAGAAGGAGAAAAGAAACAATAGTGGTGAAGAGAGAGAAAATGGAAAAAAGGACGGTGGAAGATGGATGGTGAAGAAGACAAAAAAAAAAGAAAAACAATGATGAAATGTGACACCTTACAAACGACGACGTTAATATTGATTTAGCCAAAGAAACCATATTAACTTTATTTAAAAAAATAAAAATTTAATTAAATAAAAAAATAAAACCATAAGTTTATCACATGCGTAAATATAAAAACCAAATTACTAAAGTTAAAAAAATTAAAATTACATCAACTTGAAAATAACTAGTTATGAAATTATGTTATTCTGATTTTTGTTTGTGATTTGACTACACTCTCTTATTTTAATTTTTAATTTTTATTAAAAAAATTCAATTAAATCCTTATTTTTTTATTTGATTCAATTTAGTATTTTAGTTTTTGAAAATGATTTAATTAAATATTTTATATTAAATTGACTTTTGATTTTCTTTAAATTCATACACATATAATTTCACCTAACAAATCAAATTAATTTAAATATTTAATTTTTTTAAGTAAAATTATTTGATATATAAATTCTAACAAAAATCTAATATAAATTTAACAATAAGAACTTAATTAAAGTTTTATAAAAATTAAAAGACTATATATATATATATATATATATATATATATATATATATATATATATATATATATAAGTAAATGGTAGGAGAAAAAGTGTTTCACATTATTCCCAATTATAATTTCCTTCCGTTTGTCTGGTTGTACATGTGGTTCTTGTCAGAGTACGAATAATTATTTGGTAGTTAATTAGGTGACCATTATTCCCTTTAGTGGGTAGCAATAATACATTTTCCATGGAGATTAATTATGATAAGAGGCCTGTACTATTGTTTTCATAGAGAACATTGCCCACTTTCTTCTGATTAGGCTTTTGATTAATTTGTGTTTTGAGATACTCCAAAAATGCTTTCCATAACAGGTATCCTTAAAGGCAGCAAAACCTCACCCAATTTCAAATCTCTTTTTTCAAATCCCTAAAAAAAAAATCTTTATTATATTCTTTCACCTTAAGTGGTGTGGTGTCCACTATATATCTTCCCAAATTTGCTTTCTATAAACCCAGATTTAATGTTAAAGCCACATGGTTTATGCATCTTAAACCCTGTTAGCTACACTTGTTTCAATTTAAATCAGTGCTTCAATTGTTTGATATTGGATTATGCAAATTAATTGAACAATATAATCGTGGATGAAATTGTGGTATCTAATTCTAATTAATATAATATTTAAATGGAATGAATGATTTCCCTCTCTCAAATGTCGTCAAAGGATGGTAGTGATTATCAGATCTTCATATTTAACCTTATTGTGAAAACAGACTAAATATGATGTTAAATTGTTTATTTAAACTTTTTAAAAAAATTTGTAAGATATATATAGTGTGATAATACGTAGTCAAATAAGATAATTTGTCAAAAAACAATTTAGAACTCAGTTTGTAAAACTTTCCTTACATTATTTTCAATTAAATAACATACAATATAAAAAAAAACTAAAGAAAGCAAATACTTTCTCTACATTTCCTTAGATTAATTTCAATTAAATAACATACAATATAAAAAAAATAAAAAAACAAAATACTTTTTCTACATGCTTTTTATTCTGATTCATATATACACATACATCATCCTACGTTAAGTTCTCAATCAATTCAATAAATTTTATTAAAATCAATTCAATAAATTTTATTAAATAAACTAATGTTATGAAAATTCAAATGAGAATTATTTCGAATATAATCCATCCTAACAAAAAATAAAATATGATTTGAATAATAACACCTTCTAATTAAAATGTTTGAATATTATTTGAATTATAAATACTTTCCACTAAAACTTTAGGTATTACTTGAAATTCATTTACTCTTAACTAATCTAACAAGTATTGTTTGAAATGTAACCACACATAATTTAGAATATGTATTGTTTGAAACATAATCACTCATGATTAAGACGGGACATTATTTGGAGCGTAGTTATTTCTAACTAAGAATAAGTATTATTTCAAATGTAAATACTCTTCACTAAAAACCAAAAACAAGTAAATATAAAAGATCACATGATAGCTCACCAAAAAAAAAAGATTACATCTTATGAAAAATACAAGATATGTTTACTCTTTTAGGTTGTTGGGTCTATCGAGGAAGGGATTTACAGGGGAGACACAAACATCAATTACATCTGAGTCAATATTAGATATATAATACAAAGCTGTCAAGTACTGTTATTTCTAGTTAATTTTGTTGTAAAACTTTTGTCTTTCATTTTACTCTGTATATAAGCATTGCTTCTGATGCAAATAATAACACACTATTTTTACTTTCTAAACTCTCTGAAATTCTCTGCATTCTTTTCTCTCAGTTTTCTTCTACTCCCTATCAGTGGTATCCAGAGCGTAGGTTGCAGAAACCTGAGAGTGTGCGTCTTCAAACTTTTCTTCACGGTGAACACTGCAGTGGCTGAAGGGTGTGGTTGAGACGTTTGAAGGTGATCAAGAAGATTGATCTTGGGCGGGAAAGAGAAGGTGTCATGGCCGATATCCCTGTTGCAAGCTTCCCTATTCTCACAGACAAGAACTGGAGCAAGTGGAGTGCGCAGATGAAAGTTTTGTTCCGTTATCAAGGTGTCAATGCGATTGTTGAAGAAAGGGGATATGAGCATGGTCTGGGTGACACCAAGGAGCAAAAAGAGGAGCTTAGGAAGAAAGATGACAAAGCCTTGTTCATCATCCACCAGTGCGTGCATGATATGCATTTTGAAAAAATACAAAATGCTGCCACGACGAGAGAAGCTTGGAGTATCCTGGTACGCTGTCATGCCGGTGGAGAAAAGATAAAGAAAGTAAAACTTCATACGTTGAGGAAACAGTACGAACTTCTTCAAATGAAGGACAACGACAAGGTCAGCGATTACTTCAATAAGATTTTGACGCTTACCAATCAAATGAAAGGATGCAGAGAAACGATCACCGATTTACAAATAATTGAGAAGATAATGAGATCATTACCTCAACGGTTTGATTTCATTGTGGTTGCTATTGAAGAATCCAGAGATCTTGAGAAGTTAAAGATTGAAGAGCTGCAAAGCTCGTTGGAGGCTCATGAGATGAGACTACTGGACAGGAATCCCATCAAACACGATGAACAAGCGTTGAAAGCTCAGCATGTCAGAGATGAAGGAAAGAAGAAGTTCAAGAAATGGAAAGGGAAATCGACTACAAAAGGAAAATGGAAGAATGATAATAGCATGGATGATCAAGAAGAAAAGACTGAGTCGACAGAAAGGAAAGGTGAGTTTGACAAGAATGTGAAGAAGAAACATTGAAGGAATATAAAATGCTTTAATTGTCACAAGATGGGGCATTTCGCGAATGAGTGCTACTCAAATAAAGGTAAGCAGAGCAAGAAAAATCAGAATAAGGAAGCCTATCTAACAAAAGAGGATTCAGACTCAGAGATGTTAACTCTAATGGTGACCACCTCGTCTGAAGGTTCCAACTCTTTGAATAAGTCTTGGTATTTGGATTCAGGTTGCTCAAATCACATGACATGCAATAGGGAATGGTTGATCAGTTTGGATGAATCAAAGAAAAGCAGAGTTAAATTTGCGGATGACAACACTTTAAGAGTAGAAGGAATTGGAAATGTTGTCATAAAGAAGAAAGATGGATCACATGCAATGATAGAGAATGTTTTGCTTGTACCAGCAATGAAATGCAACTTATTGAGCCTCAGTCAATTGGTAGAAAAAGGTTTTACTGTGGTTATGGGAAATCATGATAGTCTGTAGGTGTTTGACAGCAACAAGAGACTAATCTTGAGAAGCAAGATTAGTAAGAATCAAACTTTCAAAGTCTGTATGGATACAATAGGAAGTTGGCGTTGTTTGTCCACTGTGGAAGATGATGAAACCTGGAAATGGCACTTAAGACTTGGCCATTTGAATTTCAAAGATCTAAGACAGCTAAGTGAGAAAGGTTTGGTTTCTGGAATATCAGATATCAGTCTACCAGAAAACGTATGCGAATCTTGTATTATTGGAAAGCAAACTAGAAGATCATTTCAACCAAGATTAGAGATGAGATCTAAAGAGTGTCTTGAGGTGGTACACTCCGACATATGTGGCCCCCTGGAAGTGTCAACCTTGGCTAGAAATAGGTATTTTATTACCTTCGTTGATGAATTTAGTAGAATGGTTTGGGTGTTTCTAATAAAATTGAAGAGTGAAGCGCTTGAGATATTCAAAAGGTTCAAAGTTAGTGTGGAAAGGGAGAGTGGAAAATCAATTAAGGTGCTTAGAACCGATGGTGGAGGTGAATATACATCTCATGCGTTTGAGCAGTTCTATCAAGACAATGGGATTACTCACGAAGTAACAGCCCCCTACACTCCGCAACATAATGGCTTGGCAGAGAGGAGAAATAGAACAATCATGAATATGGCCAGGTGTCTTCTGAGAGAGAAAAATGTGCCATGAAATCTTTGGGGTGAAGCTGTATCAACAGCTGTTCACATCTTGAATAGGTGTCCCACCAAAAGACTCACAGACAAGGTGCCCTTTGAAGCTTGGACAGGTATGAAACCTTCAGTTAAACATTTTAAAGTGTTTGGATCCTTGGTTTTCAGTCAAGTTGCAGATCAAAGAAGATCGAAGTTGGGAGATAAAGGAGAGGCCATGGTATTCGTAGGATACCATCCAACCGGTGCGTATAAGCTCTACGATCCTATAAGAGATAAGATGGTATTAAGTAGGGACGTGATAGTTCTAGAAGATAAGAATTGAAACTGGAAGCTTGGAAAGACAAACCTGAAGAAGATATCAATGGTGCATGGAATCACAGATGAATCTATATGAGCTGAAGAAAATTCTGCAGATGTTGCCAAAAGTTAAGTAAATCTGGGGAATACAGCACAGAGACCAAGGAGACAATCTGTGAGACCATCGAGGTTTTCAGACTATGAAGTCTACTATGATGCAGGGGTAAATGATGAAGGAGATCTAGTTCATATTGCTTTGTTGGCTGGATCAGACCCGATAACTCTAGAAGAAGCTTTGGTACAACCAGTCTGGAAGAAGGCGATGATTGAAGAGATGAGATCAATTGAGAAGAATAAGACGTGGAGTTTGGTTGATCTGTCACCTGGAAAACATAGCATTGGAGTGAAGTGGGTTTTTAAAAAGAAGCTTAATCCAGATGGCATCGTAGCAAAGCACAAAGCTAGACTCGTGGCAAAAGGCTTTATGCAAAGACAAGGGGTGGATTTCACAGAGCTATTTGCACCTGTTGCAAGGTTAGAAACAATTCGATTGGTAACTGTTATTGCTTGTGCTAAACGATGGTCATTATTCCAACTTGACGTTAAATATACTTTCTTGCATGGACCTTTGGAGGAGGAAGTCTATGTTCAACAACCCCCCGGATTCAACAATCAGGACAAGAAAGAGCAGGTGTACAAGCCCCAGAAGGCCCTCTATGGCTTGAAGCAAGCTCCGAGAACGTGGAACAAGAAGATTGATGCTTTCTTCATTGCTCATGGGTTTGAACGGTGTACTGTGGAGCATGGCCTTTATGTGAAGGAGAATCCTGGCGGTGAAAAGATGATTATTTGTCTGCACGTTGATGATCTACTCGTTACCGGTTCTAACTTGAAAGAAATTGATGAGTTCAAGAAGATGATGGAGGTTGAATTCAAGATGACAGACCTTGGGAGGCTTAGCTATTTCTTGGGAATGGAATTCACTCATACAGCTACAGGACTACTGATGCACCAGCAAAAGTATGTGAAAGAGTTATTGGAGAGATTCAAGATGATCAAATGCAATGATGCTAGAAGTCCACTTGAAGTGAATGTCAAGCTAAGGATAGATGAAACTGAAGAAGGAGTGAATGAAACAACTTATAAACAAATAGTCGGATCTCTACGGTTTCTCTGCAACAGCAGGCCAGACTTGATGTTTAGTGTTGGCTTGATAAGCCGTTTCATGGGCAATCCAAAGAAGAGTCATATGACTGCTGCCAAACATGTACTGAGATACATTAAAGGAACTACGAGTTATGGAATTTTGTTTCCATATGGAATGGAGAAGAATGACTTGAAGCTTGTTGGCTATGCTGATTCGAACTTTGGTGGCGATCAAGTTGAAAGGAAGAGTACCTCGAGGAACATTTTTTCTTAAACAAAGAACCTATCTCGTGGTGCTCTAAAAAACAATCTGTCATTGCCTTATCGAGTTGTGAAGCGGAATACATATCTGGTTGTCATGCTGTATGCCAAGGAATTTGACTAAATAAAGTGCTGAAAGAATTGAGAATACATGAAGAAGGTTCTGTGGTGTTGAAGATGGATAACACATCTGCCATAAACTTGGCAAAGAATCCGGTGAGCCATGGGAGAAGCAAACACATAGAGATAAAATACTATTTTTTGAGAGACATGGTGAACAAAGGAAGAGTTGAAGTAGCTTACTACAAAACTGACTTTCAATTGGCTGATCTATTCACTAAATCACTCAAGTTTGACAAATTTGAGTTTCTTAGAAAGGAGATTGGAGTACTACTTCTTGACTACTTTCTAAATTCTCTGTACTATTTTATCTCAGTTTTCTTCTACTCCCTATCAGTCAAACCATATAAGGGATTGACGCCACTCTCTACCAAAAATCTTAAGGCAATGGGTCTTTCACCTTTATATAGGTGAGTCAAAAACCTTAAGGCAATGAGTCTTTCACCTTTATATAGGTGAGTCCCTTCTACATAGGTACACTCCCACCAACCACAACCACGAGTAGCCATTTTCAACCATAACGAAACTTACTTACCTGAATACCCTTTGCCGGGAAGACTTTCGGTATAGCTCTAATACCACTATTGGGTCTATTGAGGAGAGGGTTTACAGGGGAGACACAAGCACCAATGACATCTGAGTCAAATCATATAAGAGATTGACATCACTCTCTACCCAAAACCTTAAGGCAATGGGTTATTGGGTCTTTCACCTTTATATATTGCTCTACTTTCTCATTTCTATCCAATGTGGGACTTAGACTTAATTTGGATTCCCAACATAGGTTACTTTAGAACACAAATAAGGTTCTTCCTTACAACTATAAAGGATATGAATGGCATGAGAACTTGAGTTTTATACGTAGAGTTTTGCCAACATTCCTTTTCAAAAAAATATTTTATACGTAGAGTTTGAGATGAAAAGAGTCGTTGTATATACTGTTTGTAAGGATACCTTATGTTGCTTCTTCCTACGTCTAAGCACGCTTTAAAGCTTCAAGACAAATTAAATTATCCTAATTTATCATTGAATACATGTGACTTCTTTGACAATACTTTTAGAATGTGACAAAACTTCCTATGCTAAATGACTTCTCTTTATCTGTTGAGCAAATTGTAGGATGTGACGCAATTGACTAACTTCCTATAAAATAAGCATGTTTTAAAGTTTCATGTGTATTATGGAATGCTTATGGCTTGATTCTATCAAATGAAGTATATTATTGTATGCTTAACAAAAATTTATCAGATGCATGTGTAGAAAACTTTGCATTTATAAGATAAAACACAATATAAAACTATTTTATCCTTAGTTGTTTAAGCATACAATCAAAATCAACCAAATGTTCTTTTTGAACTTGGATTCAACACTTCTTAAGAAATATATTTTAAACTCAATTTTACAAAACCAGCTTGTAAGTGAGGTTTGCACCTATTTATATATTTTAAACTCATCTTATCTCTAGTTTATGTGAAATCTCTAACATACACCCTTCATGATAGGACACATACATATCAAGCGTGAGATTATACATTAAATGATGGTTTGATAATAACTCAATAAAAGGTAGCATGATAAGGTTAACAAACTACAAATCTCATTAGCATAGACTTGAGATGATTTTGATATTATTTTGAGAAGTGAACTTTAAGTCTAATTCAATCTTATAAAATCATTAGTAAATATTGCACCATCTTATATATTGTAAACTCCTATTATCTTTAATTAATTATTGTGAGACATCCAACAACACTCATTTTTATACACATTGGATTCGTTCTTAAACATTATTACTCTCAAACATTATTAAATGGGTTTGAAAGCTTGTTTCTTTTTTGGTTTATTGGTTTAGGAATTTGAGGGATGGGAACGAGAGTCTAAAAGTGAAGGGCATACAATTTTACAACAAAAAGAGTTACATATAAAGTTGACATTGCTTGTAGATGCAGATAGCAGAGGTTGGGAAATCCCTAGGAACAGTCATTGTGTTGGATACAAAAATGGTAGTGGAGTAATAACCATTCGATGATGGTTATGTCATGTTTGACCTTTTAGACGACAAAAACGGTGCTGTTGTGGTGCATTTTAATGATGAAAAGTTCTTTGCTCCACTGGAGCATTTGGTTCATGACCTAAAGAAACAAAAATAGTGGCAGTTAGTTTTGGCATTCAGGTGTTCATGGCAACACTTGTATGCATGTGTGAGCCTCTATATAATTACTTTTGCATCTTCCATAGCACGCTTAAGGGCCTATTCCCTTTTTGCCCCTTTCTTCACTTTCCTCTTTCTCATTTTAAAATAACTCCAATTCCACTTTCTATCTTTTTCTGTTTGTCTTAATCTTTTTTTTTTTTGCATAACTTATGAATCAATCTAACACAGTCACTAAAGTTATAATAAAACAATCACTAAAAATATATAGTTATTTGGTCCAACTCCATTCAAAATTAACTTGACTTCTCAGATAAATTATGATGGAAGAGACTTTGTAGTGTGAGTTTAATGATTATGTAAAATAGCTATATACCGTATTTCAATTGCATAAATTAAAATAGAGCATTTACGTGTCATAAAAGCTTCATCTTATTAATTTTGTAGGTTAAAATCAAGTTTAAATTCAAATTATAAGATGATATACAAATAATCTATGTTAATAAATTTTGTTAGATTTTTCCAATCTTTCGTTATTAAATCAAGAGTTTGAGATCTCATGTTAAATATGTGTTTGTTTATGTTTAAATAAATAATTTTGCATTAATTAATTTTAGAAAGATTAATTTTGCGTTAATTTAAGAGGTGGATAAAATTTGTTTATTAAAATAATAGAAAACTACTTATTTTAAAAATAAATAGATTAGACAAATAATTCTTATTTATGATTCAGAAACAGTTCGTTTTTTTATGTGCAGATGAGTCAATAACAGTTTAAATTAAGTAAAATATGAGAGTAATGATTTGAATTTAATTTCGTTGAAGCGTCATCAGAAGCAACCTAATTAAACTTGATTGTGGGGCCACTTAATGGAGCCCACGTCTGAGAGTGCCTGAAACAAAGTTTCTGTGCTTCAGTTGCACGCACAAATACAGACATGCTTTTATTTTTAGTCCTTTTAGCTCGAGATTTCCGTAATCTTTTTTACTTCTTGTGCAAATCCTATATTAATCTTTACCTTAATCACTTTATTCCTAAGTATAAACAAGGTACCTACAATTAGCTAATCAAAGGTTTTCGTGGCATCAAATAGACAAAGGAATCTCACGTCATCATTTTATGGATCCTTTTTTGCCCAAAAAGAAGGATGTCAAAAGAAGGAAAGAATATGTTTGTTTGTTTTGCGCGAAGAACGCATTAATGATTCTAATTTCTTTACGGGTGTTCATGTTTTTGTTTCTACAATTGATTTTCAATTAAAGTTAGTACTCATACAAAAAGCTGATTGTAATATTTTTTTGTGACATCTGAATCTAAGATTTAACATAATGTCAAACATTATAGTGAACTAACAAAATATCTCTTTCATCTTAAATTCAAAATGAAACATTTAAAATATGCACATCATTTATTTTCTTCATTCATTTGTTCATTAATATTAGAAATCAAAATATTAGTCTAAGTTCTATTTAAAATGAAAAAGTTAAACATCATATAAAAATTATATATAAATATTCATTATTTTGAGGTTTTAGATTGATGAAATGTCAATTATTCATGTTAATTGAATTCATATGTCATTAGTGTTGTGTTTAGTGTTTTTTTTTAATTCATCAATAAAATATAATAATGAAGTCAATTTTCTTCTTTAATTTGATGGTTTCTATGTTTATATTGTTTGAATTTTTACTATTTCAATAGGATTTGAGTACTTTAAAAGGTTTAAGTTTAGATAGTTAAAATTTTTAATATTAATTGATTTTTCTCTAAGAATGTATGCACAATTAATGTTGGGTTTGTCTCTAATAAATGAAACCTCAATTTGTATATGATTTTACCTATACATTTTTATTATTAAGGTAAAATTTATATCTATTTATATATTGTAAATCAACTTTATTTTTTTAGTTGATGTGGATCTCCAACACATATCTTACGTTGAGGTATATACATATCAGGTGTGAGACTAAACATTAATAAATGGTTTGATAAGCTCAACAAACAACAAATCTTGTTAGAATAGGTTTTAGATAATTCTGATATGATCTTAAGAAGTGAATTTTAAGTCCAAGTCAATCCTATAAAATCTATTTCATCGTTTTGAAGGACTCTGATACCATTTAAAAAAATAACTTTAAGATTAATTCAATCATACAAACCCAACTTATAAACTAAGCTTTGCACTTACTTTAAAACAACTTTAAATTTGTATTATCTTTAATTAATGGGGGATCTCCAACACTCCATACTCATTATCATAATTGAATTAAAATACATTAAAGAGAAGAAGTGGCATATAGAATTGATAATGATAGGTTTAATCTTCTTTGTCAATTAGTACATGGGAGATATTTTGATGAATGACCTATGTGAGCATGATTTTGATACAAAAATGATGTGTGAGAACACAAAAACATAATTAGCAGCATGATAACAAAAGTACTTTGTGTTCGTTATCATAACCATAAAGTCATGATAAGGTTACCACCTTCCACAATAGATATACTATAAGCTTTGCCTCCACATTTTTTTTAAGGTGAACATATTTACAAGAATCCGTAATTAATATGAGAATTAGGACTTTAACGAGTATCAAGTCATGAATTACTTTATAAAAAAATTTGACGTCATTTTAATAATGAACTTCTTTTTACATATTAATTATTTATCTTTCTCATGTTCACTTAACTTAAAAAACTTACTCCAAACTTGAATTCTGTGCAATTTTTTCTTCAAGTGTAAATTTCAGCACCTCCAAATACTTTTGTCACAATTTTTTCTTTTGAAAACTTTTCATAAATAAAAATAAGAGTTAAATTAATTTTAGTTCTTAAACTTGGATGCAAAATTAAAATTCATTCTTATTTCAAACTTTGATATATTTTCGTCTCTAAAATGAATAATATAGTCCTTTTAATCCAACCACATCAATTTTTATAGGTGTTAAACGATGTTTGACGTTTATATTTGATTTGCTTACACGTTATAGTTCTAACGTCAACTTAAAATACTATTGATCACTCATGAGTATTTAGTTAAAAATTTACATTGATTATTTTTTAAATTTGAAAATCAAAATATATTAAAATTTAAAATAAAACAAAAATACAATTTCGCATTTACCGAACCCTAAAAATAATTATTGAATTTCTCACACTCTTTTCTTTGAAATCACCTTGGCATACCAACTTCGAATTATCCAAATTTGAGAATGAGATGAATTTGATAATTTGACATGGGGTTAACAAGGGGGAAATGCGTACTGCTTTATCTTTGCATTTCTTTTTACTGAAAAGGTGTCACAGGAAACCAAGATTTGATTGAAAAGTTTACTCATTCCTACCAGAGATGTATGTGTTGCGTTACGTAAAAGACTGAAAATCATAACTTGTTCGGTTTATCTAACAATTCAGATGTCATAGATCAGAAGTGATGAGAAGTACCTTTTCAACCTCTTTTCTTTTATCATAAATAGTGTTTTCTCACTCAAAGAATCAATGTATTTTTGGGATGATGTTTATACATTTGAATTTAGATAACCCTGATTTTAAATACTAAAAACAATACAACACCTCAAACTTATTTAATCCTATTTATAACACGAGATGATATAATTTTGTTAACTTTTTCTAAATTGTACTTTTGATAAATATTTTTAAAAAGGAAAAATTGACTTCAAATAATCAAACAGTATTCTTTTGCCCGTAAGTATTATGTTTTCTCCTCGAAGGATACTAAAAATGCTTTGAAAAGTTACAGATTTGATTCAAACTAAAAATAGAAGGGTTGTCAAAGCTGCAGTTACTTCCAAAGCTATAAAAAAAATCTCTCCCAAGACATAAGAAAAACATCTCTCTATAATTGATTTTTTGCTTTTGATTAGAATATTTTTTTCGTGCACATGTAAGGTTTTAAATGGGATAGAAGAAAAGAATCTTAGTAAGTTTTTTACTTGCATTTAATCCATCACAAGTGATAATTAATAATATTTTATTTTCATCCAAGTAAGTAATATTGTAATTTTGTATGAAAGATTCTAAGTGACAGTCATTTTATTTAAAGATGACAAATGAATTTGTTTAGAGTTCTCGTATTGATCAAATACAAGTATGAGTATAATAATAACTAATTTTCTTTTTTAATTGGGTACGAGGACACATATGAGTATCTTATCTACTTACCGTGTTCACATTCTCATACCCGTGTCAAAATATATATATATATATATATATATATATATATATATATATATATGGGTTTGCTAACGCGCGTACGTCTGTTTTTCAGTTGGTACATTTTAACAATGTGTACCGGATTTTAATAGACAAAAATATCCTTTTATTGAAAAAATCAGAAACACAAATACCGGATTTTAGTAGTCCCAATTGAAAAAAATCAGAAACACTTGCCTTTAAACTATTTGCCTTTGTAAAGAGTTGAGTCATTGACATATTCACTTTCAGGCAAAGGTTCATTCAAAATCTCTTCAATTTCACCATCTTCACTAATCTCTCTAATTTCATTGCATATGTTGAATCATCATTTCTAAAAAAAACCCTCCAGGCCAATTACCAATTCTTTTGGATGTCATTATGCTTGTGAAAATTAGATAAAATTATATACGACAAAAATTATAAAATGAAAACTCATTATAAAGTCATTTTTTGTAAGAAATTGTTTAACAACAAGTGTTTCTGATTTTTTCAATTGGGGTTACAGTAGGTGTTTCTGATTTTTTCAATTGAGGTTGAGAGGAATGAGAGAGGTGAGTAAGGGTTTCGGGGGTTTCTTTTTTTTTTTTTTAGTTTTGAAAATTATTAAAATACCCTTAACCTTAAAACTTAGAATCCATGTATATAAGGATATTTTTGTCTACTAAAACCCGATACACATTGCTAAAATGTACCAACGGAAAAACAGGCGTACGCTCGTTAGCAAACCCCATATATATATATATATATATATATATATATATATATATATATATATATATATATATATATATATATATATATATATATATATATATATATATATATATATATATATATATATATATATATATATATATATATATATATATATATATATATATATATATATATATATATATATATATATATATATATCGTCTTTATCATGTTTCCCTTTAAATTATTAAAGTATCCAAAATCCATACATATTTCTATGTACTTTGTCTCATATCACAACTTTAATTACACTTTTTGTCTTTTTAGATTGTTATATTCAAACGGTATATTATCAATTTCAATAAATAAAATAGATTTTAGGTTTTACATTTGATTATTTTTGCTCTTTAATATTTTAATATGTTTTATCTTTTTTTCACATAAAAAAGTTTCACTCTGTAAGTGATTCTTTTACTAAGTAATATGAAAACTCACCTCCTTTTATTCTCTTTGATCTTTAATTTCTTGTGTTAGTTGAAAGTTTTTTGTTTTTCTAAAACAACTTTCATTATCTCTCAACGAACGATTCAATTATTATGATATTTGAAAAGTTTTGTAAGATCTTCAAGATATTTTTCATTTTATAATACTTTTAATTATAATTTTTTTATGATTTTATTCAATGCATTAAATCGTTTTATTTTTTTGCTTTTTTTAATATTTTAATTTGTTATTTATTTTTATTATGTAAATTAATGTTTTGATGATTTTATATAATTTCTTTTTATTTTTTAATTCTTTTTTAATAATGTAATTTTATAACTCCACTTGCATAAAGGTTTTTCATTTACTATAATATAATAATTTAATATTATTTTTATAAATCTTATTTACACCGTCCAACATAGATCGAAATTCAAAAATCCGAAGATATATGTCAAAAATTAAATTATCATTAGTTTAATATTTTTCTTTGATTTAATTTAGTTTAATAGAATATTTAGTGTGTATAATAAAAAAGATTAATAGAGACATTTGAAATATTTTTAATCTTGAATATTTGTTTTCTTTTTATAACTTTATGTAAATACTTTTTTAACTTTAGCAACTCATTAATGTTTGCAAAATTTATATATGTTTTGATTGTAAAATTTTATTTATGTTAATTGTGAAATATTTTATATGGTTCTTTCACTTTTATCCAATTGTTATTTGATGTTTTGATTTGAAATTTATACCATTATGATTTCTTTCTAAATATTTGACACCTAAGTTTTGATATTGAATTTTTTATAATATTATGTTTTTTATGTGATTTTTATTTTTTTATACAAAATAATTAATTGACACTGAAACAATAAAAAAATAAGTATGGACATGGATATACATGTACCGCCGATGGGGATTGGAGATAGGGATGAGACAAAAATCTTATACCCATTGGGTATAAAGGTGGGGACAAGGATGATTTTTTACCTCGAAGATGGGTATCGGTAGAGTTGTTGAAACGGATAACTCGGCTTAACCCTAGCTCACCATGCCAACCCAATCCGACTCACTTATTAGTGAGCTGAAAAAATTCGAATCCGACCTAGGTTGGTGGGTTAAACAGGTTGACTCACTGACTCATTTAATTATAAGTTTTTTTTAAATAAAAAAATTGCAGTTTTTTAATTCAAATCTAAATAAACATCACACTAAAATGATGTTAAACTCTAAAGACAATTCAAAATAAAAAAAAGTATTATATCATCCAAGCGTAATTCAAATACATGTACAAAAGGCAAACAAATAAGTTTTTAATATTGATATCACTTGTCCATTTATAATATTAGAGTCTTGAATAAATAAATCTATAATATTTTTCTCTCTTGAAACATCTTCTTTATCATCATATACAATATAATAAAAAAAAGCTAACTAATAATATTGAAACAAAAAATAATATAAATAATTAAATTAAATTGCTCACCACGGGTTTAACTCGGTGAGCCAGGCTGAAAACTAGTCCGCACAAAACAAAATTATATTTTTTTCAAACCCAACGCGATTCAAATCAGTGATGAATCGGATTGGCTCGCAGATCATTTTGAGAGCACTAGGTATGAGATAATGAAACTCATCCTCGTCCTGTCCCATTACTGTAACGTCCCAAAAATATACATCATGCATATATAAATAAGACGTCATCATACATAATATGAGAAAGCAGTCAAGAGTAATTTTAAGGATTACAGTCATCCTCAGAATAGTGCGGAAATTACAACAAGAGTAAGTGGAATGTCTCCATGAAAAACAGAGAGAATTTAAACTTAGAATACACACGAGTTTATTCCAAACATTAGGAACCACGAAGAGAAACTAGCTAAACTAAGCGGCAGCACTGCTGTCCCCATCAAGAGCTGCTTCCAAAGTATCCTCATCACCATCTGCTCTCATCCAAGTGGATGATCATCGCCAAAGAAATCATACCCAAACAGCACACAACACAAACAATGCAAGGGTGAGCTAGATATAAAAAGCATGTTATACAATTTAACGTGATATACAAAAGTCAATCATACATGGTAATTCAATATCACAAGACTTATTACATTAAACCCCGACTTGTTACTTTATATCCCGACTCGTCCGGACCAGAATGATTACCGAGCTATGGCGGGTCTTGCACTCGTGGTGGCTTTATGGAACTTGAGCACTCCCGCTCTGGCACTCCCGCCTGGTGAAACTTTGGGCACTCCCGCCCGGCCACAATCACGAGGTTAATCCGTTATCACTCACCTTGGATCATATGGAAGCATCCAAGACTAGGACCTCCTGCTACTCCTCACCACATGTTCAATCCTCTCTACATGAGAAGAAAGACCATTGGAGTTTCAGGATGACCCCCAAAACTGAGCTACCATGTAATCATTCTATACAACCCCAAAACACCACCATGTATCCTCTCCTTGAGGATCATGGAATTACGTCCATGAATCATATTGTTACTTTGAAAATTAACCACAATTATGAATAATCAGATACCGCCATATTAACACAACAAATCCGACATATTTCATACATTCACATATTTCATGTCATAGATAATATTCCAAACATTGGTACATAATTCAATCCAAAAGCAAAGGAACTTAAAATTCAACATATTTGTAAAATACTATTTGGACGAGCACTATTCACTGGACACTATTGGACGAACGCTCACTCACTGTTTGGACGAACGCTCAACTACTCGGACGAACGCCAACTATTCGGACGAACGCGAACGTTCGTTAGGACGAACGCTCACTGGGAAGGACGAACGCTCACTGGGACGAACACTATTTGGACGAACGCTCAAAAACGCGAACGTTCAACTATTTGGGCGAACGCTAAAATTTGAACTAAGGACGAACGCTCGCTCAAAGGCCGAACGCTCAACACTGAATTTAAGGCCGAACGCTCAACACTGAATTTAAGGCCGAACGCTTGGTCGAGCCATTTAGACGAACGTTCACAAGTTGAAGTCATGGACGAACGCTCACTCACAAAAGCAGGCCGAACGCTCAGTTTGGACGAATGGACGAACGCTCAGTTTGGACGAATGGACGAACGCTCAGTTTGGAGGAATGGACGAACGCTCACTCACTGAAACTTAAGGCCGAACGCTTAGTCGAGCAAATTGGACGAACGTCCAATTTGGCTCGGACGAACGCACTCTGCAGCCTCTCGCGCTCGAGCGCGACATGCTGGGCGCGACAGATGCAGAATGCAGAATTCTGCAGAATGCAGAATTCTGCAGATTTGAGGTCATCACCTCTCTTACCATTTTCAACCCTTTCAATTAACTTCTAACACCCTTAATTCATGTTTTATACTAGATTGGACTTACCTAATTGATTATAACCGTTCCTCATTCAATTCTTAAGGGATTCATACTAAAATTTAACCATAAACACCAATTTTCATAACTTTGATACTCAAAATTCAATTCTACCACTTTACACCTATTTTGATCAATTTGATGATTCTAACAAGTCATAATACAGTGGGTGAAACTGTTCCAAAGGCTCAATAACACTCTAGACCCCAAATGCTCAAAATCACCACCTCACTTCCTCTCCAAATGACTAAAAAGCTAAGAAATTCCAATTTCCTTCAATTCCAAAGCATACAAGATTACATACATGGATCAACACCTCAATTTCAATCCAACCATACATACAACCACAATTTTCCAGCATCCTACTCATGCAACCACTATCAACATCCAGAAAATCCAACTCCCCTTACCTCTTGAAGACCTCCTAGCCAAACTTGAACGCAGAAATTCCAAACGTTCTCTGCCTTACCACTGGATGCAGCAAGCTTCTTCTTCTCCTTCTCCCGTACGTACAGCAAGCTCTCTGTTTCTTCTCTCCAAAATTTGCAGCAACTCTTCCAATCCTTCTTCAAACCCACGGTTCTCCCTATTAAGTGGAAAACCCTGCACTCCCAGCCACTCCTTTCCCTTCCTAGTGCCAAGCCCAATAACTGGATGGAGATGATGGTGTTTTGGTGGCTGTAGCACTTTCAAAGTGGGAAGACCCACCACCATGTCTGCTACCTACTCCACCCAGCCGTCCCTCTCCACTTCTAACGTGCAGCCACCCCTCCCCACTTTGCACGGTCCTTACATTCTCCCCAACAACAAAATTTTCGTCCTCGAAAATTAGGCTTAACAGAATAAGTGGGGGTAAGCTTCTCTCATCTCGTCCTCGAACTCCCAGGTAAAGTCGCCTGTTCCACTGTTCCATATCACTTTGACAAGTCTGACATCTCTTCCTCTAAGTTGTTTGTTTTGACTCTCCTCAATCCTTATTGGTTGCACCTCAATTGACAAATCTTCTCTGACTTGCACATCGTCAACTTCAAGCACATGAGACGGATCAGACATGTATTTTCTCAACTGAGATACATGGAACACTGGATGCAAGTTAGCTAACCGAGGTGGCATGGCTATCTCATAAGCTACGGGTCCTACTCGTCGAAGAATCTGGTAAGGACCAAGATATCTAGGAGAAAGTTTCCTAGCACGAATGGCTCTTCCTACACCTGTAGTAGGAGTCACTCGGAGGAACACATGATCCCCAACTACAAATTCTAACGGTTTGCGTCTCCGATCAGCATAGGACTTCTGCCGATTTTGAGATGCTCGCATCCTCTCTTGTATCAACTTCACCTTCTCTGTAGTCTGCTGAACTATTTCTGGTCCCGTCAAAACTGCTTCTCCATCCTGAAACCAACAAAGAGGTGTTCTACAGCGCCTCCCATACAACGCTTCAAATGGTGCCATGCCGATACTAGCCTGGTAGCTGTTGTTGTAAGTGAACTCAACCAGTGGCAATATCTCATCCCATACCCCTAAGTGATCCAAAATGCAAGTCCTCAACAAATCTTCAAGCGATTGGATCGTCCGCTCAGACTGTCCATCTGTTTGGGGATGATACGCCGAGCTCATCTGAAGTCTGCTTCCCATTTCACTCTGAAGAGTTTGCCAA
Organism: Vigna angularis; assembly: GCF_016808095.1. Lineage (NCBI taxonomy): Eukaryota > Viridiplantae > Streptophyta > Magnoliopsida > Fabales > Fabaceae > Vigna > Vigna angularis. Next base: position 18,005,010 of record NC_068972.1, read on the forward strand.
AATCTGGACGTGAACCTCGGGTCTCTATCCGATACAATACTCGAAGGCACTCCATGCAACCTTACTATCTCCTTAACATACAGCTGCGCCAACTTCGCCATAGACATTCTCAAATCGATTGCCAAGAAGTGAGCACTCTTGGTCAATCGGTCCACTATTACCCATATTGCATCATGCCTTCGGATAATGCGTGGCAAATGGGTAACAAAGTCCATAGCGATGCTATCCCATTTCCACTCTGGAATTTGTAATGGCTGCATTAAACCTCCCGGTCTCTGATGCTCTATCTTCGCTTTCTGACAAGTCAAACAAGAAGCGACGAACTGAGCTACATCTCTCTTCATACCGGACCACCAAAAAGACTCCTTGAGGTCTTGATACATTTTAGTCATGCCAGGATGCATGCTAAAACGGCTTTTATGACCTTCCTCAAGGATTAACCTCTTCATTTCTGAATTGCTAGGGATACAGACTCTGCCTTTGAATCTTAAGATACCATCAGTCCCCAAAGCAAAATCTTTTCCTTGCTCAGTCCCAATCAAACTGGATGACGTTTGGAGCTCAACATCCTTCGACTGTTCTTCTTTAACACGCTTCAACAAGTCATTGGACACCACCAAATTACTGCATCTAATGCTGTCAGCTCCAAATTCTACCTGCAACCTCAAATTTCTGAAGCTTTCCACCAACTCTAACTCTCTGACCATTAAGGCTGAAATATGCACTGACTTCCTGCTCAATGCATCTGCCACCACATTAGCCTTCCCAGGGTGATAAAGGAGATCGAAATCAAAATCTTTAAGAAACTCCATCCACCTCCTTTGCCTCATATTAAGCTCCTTCTGATCAAAGAGGTATTTCAAGCTCTTATGATCACTGAACACCTGAAATTGCGCGCCATACAGATAGTGTCTCCAAATCTTCAAAGCAAAGACCACAGCTGCCAACTCCAAGTCATGAGTGGGGTAATTCTTCTCATGAACCTTGAGTTGCCTTGATGCATATGCCACTACCTTCTTCTCCTGCATCAGTACACACCCTAATCCCTGATGAGAGGCATCACAAAAAACCTCAAAAGGTTTACCTGTGTCAGGGATAACCAAGACCGGTGCACTAGTCAACCTGCTCTTTAGCTCTTGGAAGCTAGTCTCACAACGGTCGGTCCAAACAAAAGGTTGATCCTTCCTAGTCAGTTTTGTTAACGGTGCCACAATCCGGGAAAAGCTCTCAATAAAACGACGATAGTAGCCCGCTAGACCCACAAAGCTCCTGATTTCTGTAACAGTCTTAGGTCTCTCCCACTGAAGTACTGCTTGCACCTTAGCGGGATCAACAACAATTCCTCCAGCTGAAATCACATGCCCAAGAAAAGAAATTTCTTTCATCCAAAACTCACACTTGGACAGCTTGGCATACAATCTTCTTTCTCTCAGCACTTCAAGTACTGCCCTAAGGTGATCTTCATGTTCTTCCCGAGTTTTAGAATAGACAAGTATGTCATCAATAAACACCACCACGAACTTGTCTAAGAAGGGTCTGAAAATTCGATTCATATAGTCCATGAATATGGCTGGAGCATTAGTCACACCAAAAGGCATAACCACATACTCATAGTGACCATATCTAGACCTGAACGCCGTCTTCTGCACATCATCTTCTTTCACCAAAATCTGATGATAACCCGACCTCAAATCAATCTTAGAGAATACCATGGCTCCGTGTAGTTGATCCATCAGATCATCAATCCTTGGCAACGGATACTTGTTCTTGATCGTCAACTTATTCAGCTGTCGATAATCAACACACAACCTCGAACTACCATCCTTCTTCTTTACTAACAATACTGGCGCACCCCATGGCGAAGCACTTGGCCGGATAAACTGTTTCTCTAACAACTCTTCAATCTGCTTCTTCAACTCAGCCAGCTCAGCTGGAGCCATCCGATAAGGGGCTATGGATACTGGTCCTACTCCTGAGACCAGATCAATAGAGAACTCAACTTCTCGCGGAGGAGGTAAACCAGGAACTTCTTCAGGGAAAACATCCATGAAGTCATTCACAACCAGAAGGTCTACACTCTGGTTCACAAGCGCTGAAGAATTCAAACCAGAAGTCCCATCCTCATGGAACATGATTAGAAAACAACTGGCTCCCTCGAAGATGTCTTGTCTCAAAACACCAAGTGACAATGACATGTCTTCATCCTTTTCGGGAAATATTAGCTTCTTGCCGCCACAATCTAAAAGAATACGATTGGCTGCCAACCAATCCATTCCCAAAATTACCTCTAGCTCCTGCAGAGGTAAGCAAATAAGGTTCACTCTGAACCTACGGCCCTCTACCTCAATAGGACACCTGGAGCACACATTAGATGTCCTGACTAACCCAGCTGCTGGTGTAGACACCACCAGATCACACGGAAGCTCTCTGACAACTAAACCAAGCCTCTCCACACAAGCCTTAAACACAAAAGAATGTGTCGCCCCCGAATCAAACAAAGTCACACACGATGCTCCAAATAACAAACAACTACTGACAATTAAATTACCTGCACTGGCTGCCTCAGTCCCGGTCAATGCATATACTCTCCCTGCTGCCTGAGGTCTGTGCCCACCCCTCTGAATAGATCTGCCAGCCTGGCCTGGCTGTGGTCCTACCTTCCTAGTAGTAGGACAGTCTCTGGCATAATGTCCCTCTTGCCGGCAGATATTACACCTCCTATACCCTTCTAACTGAGGGCAGGAATTCTGGAAGTGCGGTCCACCACACTTGAAGCATCTAACGGAACTGGCAAAACTGGATCGTCCCGATGACTGAGAGGAGGAACCCCTGAATCCGGATGAAGAAGGTCTAGAAAAAGGAGTCCTTCTGGAAATGGATCCTCCACGGGACATCACAGGTCCACCAACCCTAAGGGGTTGGCTCTGTTGTTTCTGAGGCCCCTCTGGTTCTCCCTTGGTCTTTTCCATATCACGGGCCATCTCTACCAAAGCAGAGAATTCTCTAATGCGCAATCCCTTCACCAGAAGCTTTATATCTTTCCTCAAGCCATTCTCAAACTTGCGACACTGCCATTCCTCATTAATCTTCATGGTGTAGAAGCGAAGCAGGTGCTTAAAACTGTTTGCATACTCTGATACTGATCTGCTGCCCTGAGTCAACTCAAGAAACTCTATCTCCTTAGCAAACCTGACACTGTCTGGGAAATATTCAGTGTAGAATTTAGTCCTGAACATCTCCCAAGTGATAGCAGTCCCGTTACTCTCCAAGATCGTCTTCACACTGTTCCACCAATGTCCCGCTTCACCTGTCAGCAAGTATTGGGTGTAAGCCAGCTTCTTCTCATCAGGACATCCCTTGGCTTCGAATATCCTCTCCATGTCCCCAAACCAGTGATCGGCTTCATCAGGGCTACACTTACCAGTGAATCTCGCAGGGCGATGTTGCAGAAAGCTCTCTAAGCTCCACTCTTGTGCAGGAATCACAACTGAAGAAACACTCGGAGGAGTCCTAGCATTAGTCATAAATTCCATCAACTCCCTCTGAGTGTTCTCGGAAGACACTCTCGCGTTCTCAGCTGATACCCTTGCGGCTTCAAGATTTTGCAATGCATAGGTATTCTGTTGAACCAAATCAGCATTCTGCTGTTGCCACGTCTGAAGCACCTCATTCAGCATCTGATTAGAGCCAAGTTGATCGACTCGCAGAGGAGAACGATGTGGAGACGTGGGTGCCATCTTCTGCCCACACAGAGAGAAAAACCATTAGATTGATTCAAGCTAACACAACTTCTTATACGAGACTAGAGTACGCAATCACAAACGAAGCACACTCATAACCTACAGGTTTCTAAGGAAGAAACTGCTCTGATACCACTAATGTAACGTCCCAAAAATATACATCATGCATATATAAATAAGACGTCATCATACATAATATGAGAAAGCAGTCAAGAGTAATTTTAAGGATTACAGTCATCCTCAGAATAGTGCGGAAATTACAACAAGAGTAAGTGGAATGTCTCCATGAAAAACAGAGAGAATTTAAACTTAGAATACACACGAGTTTATTCCAAACATTAGGAACCACGAAGAGAAACTAGCTAAACTAAGCGGCAGCACTGCTGTCCCCATCAAGAGCTGCTTCCAAAGTATCCTCATCACCATCTGCTCTCATCCAAGTGGATGATCATCGCCAAAGAAATCATACCCAAACAGCACACAACACAAACAATGCAAGGGTGAGCTAGATATAAAAAGCATGTTATACAATTTAACGTGATATACAAAAGTCAATCATACATGGTAATTCAATATCACAAGACTTATTACATTAAACCCCGACTTGTTACTTTATATCCCGACTCGTCCGGACCAGAATGATTACCGAGCTATGGCGGGTCTTGCACTCGTGGTGGCTTTATGGAACTTGAGCACTCCCGCTCTGGCACTCCCGCCTGGTGAAACTTTGGGCACTCCCGCCCGGCCACAATCACGAGGTTAATCCGTTATCACTCACCTTGGATCATATGGAAGCATCCAAGACTAGGACCTCCTGCTACTCCTCACCACATGTTCAATCCTCTCTACATGAGAAGAAAGACCATTGGAGTTTCAGGATGACCCCCAAAACTGAGCTACCATGTAATCATTCTATACAACCCCAAAACACCACCATGTATCCTCTCCTTGAGGATCATGGAATTACGTCCATGAATCATATTGTTACTTTGAAAATTAACCACAATTATGAATAATCAGATACCGCCATATTAACACAACAAATCCGACATATTTCATACATTCACATATTTCATGTCATAGATAATATTCCAAACATTGGTACATAATTCAATCCAAAAGCAAAGGAACTTAAAATTCAACATATTTGTAAAATACTATTTGGACGAGCACTATTCACTGGACACTATTGGACGAACGCTCACTCACTGTTTGGACGAACGCTCAACTACTCGGACGAACGCCAACTATTCGGACGAACGCGAACGTTCGTTAGGACGAACGCTCACTGGGAAGGACGAACGCTCACTGGGACGAACACTATTTGGACGAACGCTCAAAAACGCGAACGTTCAACTATTTGGGCGAACGCTAAAATTTGAACTAAGGACGAACGCTCGCTCAAAGGCCGAACGCTCAACACTGAATTTAAGGCCGAACGCTCAACACTGAATTTAAGGCCGAACGCTTGGTCGAGCCATTTAGACGAACGTTCACAAGTTGAAGTCATGGACGAACGCTCACTCACAAAAGCAGGCCGAACGCTCAGTTTGGACGAATGGACGAACGCTCAGTTTGGACGAATGGACGAACGCTCAGTTTGGAGGAATGGACGAACGCTCACTCACTGAAACTTAAGGCCGAACGCTTAGTCGAGCAAATTGGACGAACGTCCAATTTGGCTCGGACGAACGCACTCTGCAGCCTCTCGCGCTCGAGCGCGACATGCTGGGCGCGACAGATGCAGAATGCAGAATTCTGCAGAATGCAGAATTCTGCAGATTTGAGGTCATCACCTCTCTTACCATTTTCAACCCTTTCAATTAACTTCTAACACCCTTAATTCATGTTTTATACTAGATTGGACTTACCTAATTGATTATAACCGTTCCTCATTCAATTCTTAAGGGATTCATACTAAAATTTAACCATAAACACCAATTTTCATAACTTTGATACTCAAAATTCAATTCTACCACTTTACACCTATTTTGATCAATTTGATGATTCTAACAAGTCATAATACAGTGGGTGAAACTGTTCCAAAGGCTCAATAACACTCTAGACCCCAAATGCTCAAAATCACCACCTCACTTCCTCTCCAAATGACTAAAAAGCTAAGAAATTCCAATTTCCTTCAATTCCAAAGCATACAAGATTACATACATGGATCAACACCTCAATTTCAATCCAACCATACATACAACCACAATTTTCCAGCATCCTACTCATGCAACCACTATCAACATCCAGAAAATCCAACTCCCCTTACCTCTTGAAGACCTCCTAGCCAAACTTGAACGCAGAAATTCCAAACGTTCTCTGCCTTACCACTGGATGCAGCAAGCTTCTTCTTCTCCTTCTCCCGTACGTACAGCAAGCTCTCTGTTTCTTCTCTCCAAAATTTGCAGCAACTCTTCCAATCCTTCTTCAAACCCACGGTTCTCCCTATTAAGTGGAAAACCCTGCACTCCCAGCCACTCCTTTCCCTTCCTAGTGCCAAGCCCAATAACTGGATGGAGATGATGGTGTTTTGGTGGCTGTAGCACTTTCAAAGTGGGAAGACCCACCACCATGTCTGCTACCTACTCCACCCAGCCGTCCCTCTCCACTTCTAACGTGCAGCCACCCCTCCCCACTTTGCACGGTCCTTACAATTACCATCTCTAATTCTATCTCAGCATTCTTCACTTCATCATATGATATTATTGAGAAATGACTCTAAATAGTTTTAATATGTTTTGATGCTTAAATGAAATGACTTGTTCAAATTGTTATTCTTTTCTTGCTTTTCATGTATGTTTCTTTTATTTAATGTTGAATCATTAGTTCTCATAATGCAAGAGTTATTTTCTTTTGTTCTTTTCACATTCTTTATAATATTTCTCTAGAATTGTGTTAGATCAAACTTGTCATTGTAAAATATGTTATGTTGTGATAGTTAGATGAATAGGGTTTAGCACACCTTATGAAATATCAGTAAGTATTTTAAAATTTATGGGTATTTTAAAAAAAAATATTTTATAAATTTTAAAATAAAATCTAACTAAATTAAAAATATATAAAAAATATAAATTAAAATTAAATTTTAATTTAATAAAATAATAAAATGCAAATTAAATTTAACTTAATAAATTTAATTTTAATTTTAACTTTTTACCTTTAAAATATACTCATAATATAATATCTACATCTTATTTATTTATAAATAAATATTAAATATTTATTATCTATAATTATCAATATCCACAGTAAATTTTATTCATAAATGTTTACAATGATATTTTTGTAATCATGTTAACTAAGAGTAAATTGGGTTTGACATTTAACTGGTGGGACCATGACTTGAAAAGCTGAAAAGATAGGTTCAGGGCGTGACAAATCTGTGTAATAGGTTCACTGAAAGAGACTTAAAAAAAAAAAAAAGAGGGTGCCGCTAAACTCAATTATTCAACTGTTTCATCAGACAGAATCTTATGTCAAAATCTAAACATGGTGGGGTTAAGTTTCTCCACCATCATTTACCACTCTCACTTTCCTTTCTATTTCTATGTATCTAGCATTAGAACCAATTTCTAGGTTACCAATTACTCTAGTAAAAGAAAGAGGGCTTGATGAAAAAAAAATGTTACTACCAGAACATCTTTATATAACTGGACCATAATATCTTAAAATTTTGGATTTTATAATATGTTTTCATTGAAATATGTTAACATGATATAAAAATAGGACCTATAATGCTAACAAAGATCTGGATCTTAAAAAAAAAATCTGTTTTAAAAATACATATGTAAAATATTAATAAAAATGTGAATCTTATTAAACTGTAAAATTAAAATAAATATTATAAAAAATATCACCAAAGTTAAGTTAAAATCTTATATATAAACCCACTGTAACCACTATATCTGGGTCCAAAATTTCCATTTATCTGAATAGAGTACAAAAAACATACATATAATTTTTAAAAATGTGTTTAAATTGCATTTTATAAGTATATATAACAAAACTAGAAGAAAAAATACTTGTGGGTATTTTATTTTTAAAAAATAAATAAGTTTAATCCTAATATTTACCTGATAGAGATACACATTAAAGAACAGTACGAATAAAATGTGCATAACTGTACTTAGGTTTTACTTATAAAATCACTGTTTATCTGTAGTTCTTCTTATCATTGTATAAAAGAAAAATATTTTCACTCTTTTTATGTTATGACATATACTAATTATGTACTTTACTAGGAGTTAGATTCTACCCATTAACATGCATTGAAGTCAAGCATTAGAATAACACAGTTCCTTAATATGTCTGTCAGAACATATGATGAGGTATTCCTCAACCTGCTGAAGCAACCGAGAGAAAAAGGACTAGAAAAAGAAAAAGTGCAATAAATGTTATGAGCATGTGGTCTTGTCTAGATGCATTTGGAAAGGTAGCAAGCGCAGGTAAAAGACAAAGGTTGTTGTTCAGCTTTTCTGAGATGGCTTCTAAGACACACATATTACCTATGTTGTTTGGTCTTCTTCTTTCTGCCATGCACAGGGACATGCAGTGTCCATAACATAAACATACACATGATGAATGTAACAAAATGGTGAAAAAGTGAAAGAATTGTTGAGTTATGTCAACCCTTAGCATGTCAGGGAATGAATGATAGAGTGCATGCAAAAGAAGAGGGTGATTGTATGTGCTGTAATACTTCCAAAACACAAGTCAGAATTACAAAGGGTATTTGCATATATATACATATATGTGTCTTCTCTATCACTTTTTCTTTCTATGCATGAATGGTTCTCCGACATTGCACCAGCTTTTTTTTTTGGAGATCATAATTATTCACCTCACTGCATATATATCAGTACATTTTTTTTTCTCTCTCTGAGTAATGTTTGTTGTTGCACGATGGAATATTGTTTCCTTTTGGATCATGAAACCAGCTCATAGAGCATGAAGGCAGCAACATCTTAAGGGATGGAATTTGTGCTCTTTTTCCCTTTTTGCATATGAAGTGGAGGAAATAAGTTAAGTCCCTTGTTGGAATCTTTGAAATAAAGATTTGACAATTGAGTTTGATGTTCTTTTATCTTTGGTACAAACCTTTCCACAGTTCAGTTGACAGATCATACGACATGAGATAAAGAGATAAAGCAACTTCAAACTCTTTTTTGTCTCTCAAGTTTCAACGGGGTCATTCTATTAGCATTTGGCTTTTTCTTCTCCTATCATCATAATCTTTAAAATCAACACATTTTAATCTTCAAAAATAAAAATATTTCAGGATTATTAAATACATTGTATGTGACCGAAGACCTGGTCATGCTACTTATAACTTTTAAGTGGGTTATTCAAATAAGATCTTACTATCTACTGGGAACCTAGTCGAGTATTGAATATTAAGTATTGAATATCAAAAACTATAAAAGATAAATCTTCTTAACCAAATGTCGGATACTATGTCTCAACACCAAAGTATACATTTTTTTTTTCAATGTTGCGTACTATTTACCGATGTCTACTATGTTTATGAAAACATTTTCGTTTTGAATAACTTAACCAAATAAAAACAAGTGTAGCTTCTCAGAACCAAGTTCACCACTAGACCTCTAAGCTAATGAACCCATAACTGAGGCTCAATAAAATAAGATCATGGTCAGTAAAATATGTCTATAAATATTATTTTAATCATAATTTGACGTAACTTTTTTCATTGATCCAAATTTTTACTAGAATCTCTATCTTGCATGTTGGATAATCCTATGCAGACATCCCACCATCCGATAGACAACGAATGATGTTTGAAGGACAAATATAAGATAATTGGAGTCAGCCGAGTGAAAAAAGACTTTATAGAAAAAGTTTGTTTCTGTGATAACATTAAATAAACTTTTCAGAATTTTCAAAATAAAATTTTTGGAGTAGGATTTTAAAATGGAATTTTTAAACACATGAATTTTGGAATGAACTTTGAATAAGTTGTTTTCGAAAACAAGTTTTCTAGACATATACAATACCTTCTAAAATAAGTTTTCCAGAACAAATTATTAAGAATTTTTTTTTAAACACATCAAATATATTACAGAATGAACTTTTTAGAATAAGATTTATTCCAAAAGGCTGTTTTTTTTTTCTTCTTTTTCCTCTGCAGTGACTATGGTGCATTGGTGGTGACGATGATACAGATGATAACAAGATATTTTAGTCTTTTTCTATTAGTTTTGAGTGCAGGAAGAAAAAGCCTTAACATTTTATACATCCATCTTCTTTCTCTCTCTTTTTCAGTTGGGCTTGAATCCATTTTCATGCTGCCTAGTCTTTCCTCATGGCTTTAACTTAAGGTAAAAATTGAATTTGCTAAATACAATTTTTTAATTAGTTTGAATTATTTTATGTGGCATACTTTTTAAAATAATTTTAGCTAGCCTAAAACTTTATCTTTTCTGTGCATCAGGGAGTTAATTCTAACACTTAAACAATACGTGTTGCAAAAGTATGGTACTACTAACCATTAATTTCAATTGGGCCCATCTCCAATGGTAAAGGTTTAGGCTAGTTCATTGACATTGTTTTCTCCACTCCAATATTTTATTTATGCACCTCCCTCCCCTTAGATTGTAATCATGAAAATGAGTTTTCAAAATTGTTAACATTTCCTAATAGTGTTTTTCGCAATGTATTAAAAAGCTTCTGAACTATATATTCTCAAAGTATGAAAAAATATATTTTGAAATACAAATTTTAAAAACGATCCTAGATATATAAAAACAAAAAAAAATATATTATGAAAAGATATTTTCATAATAATTTAAAATATATTTAAAAATATTTGTTCTAGTATGACAAAAATTTGAAACCTTCTTAAATATCCTTTCCTAAAGTTTTCATAAAGTTTCTACTATTGACTTTTAGAATTTAAGGTTTAGCTTGTTATGACACGGGATAAAAAGGATGAGTTTATGACCAACATTAGGAGTGTCCACTAAGGAAAATAAAATAATGGTAGCAACTAAGATAAATTTAGGGAGAAGAAAGACGTTGACCAAAAATAATTTGCGTGTTCTATGTAGTGAGATAGGGAAATATAGGTCAGATAACAAGGATTAGAGATGACACAATTGATCAAGGAATGTAATTGAGGGAATTTTCTTTTATAGTGTGTTAGGGTGAGATAAGTATAGTCCTTGATTTGATGATTTTAATACAATGTATTCTTAGGATTCCTTTTCATAAATACATAGTGTAAGGATAAGGTTCTTTGAGGGTGTAATGTGTTAGATTAATTGATTTAAATAAAATGACTTGACTAAATGTATACAACTTTTAAAAAATAAATAGAAGTACTAAAAAGTTTAACGATAATTTAATTAATTGCGAAAAAAAAAATCCAAAATTATAATTACATAATAAAATATTTTTAATTAGAAATAAAAATTTCATTTATATAATAAAATTAATATAGTTATTTCTCCTTATGTCATTTTATATTTATAAACAAATTTATTAATTAATTTACCAAACACTTCTAATTTAATAAGTTAGCTTATTAACTCAAGAATTTATAAATTATAAGTGTATGGGTTAGCAACTAGCATGTTAATTAGTTTTTCACAAATAAACTTTCCAAATGAATTTATATTTAAATTTTGATTAAAACTTTTAATTTAAATATTATGTACCAAATAAAATATAGTTAAAATGAAAGTGAACAATTATTTCACATTTACTCATAGTTGGCATAAATTTAAGCAAATCTAAAATATTTGTCATATAGATGTGTCTTTATCTATTTTGTTTTTATCATTTGCCTAGGGTTCTCGTCTGGTACTTGTTCCTTTGTTTTTCTCGTTATTTATCTTTTGTTCTATTGAGCTTTTCACATGTTTTACTGAATTATTCACATGTTTTATCATGCTCTTCACATGCTCTATCTAGCTATGCGAGCTGTTAAGACACTTCCTTGGGTTATTTGAGTGTGTCTCTCCCCAAGCTATCTAAGCTCTTCACAGTCTCTATTGAGCTCTCTAAGCTATTCAGACATCCAATTGAGTTATTCGGGTTATCTGCACATCTTACCGTCCTTTCTAACCTACTCAGTTGTCTTGTCAACCTATCCATGCTACTCAATTGTCTTACCGAGTTTTCCTTGCCACTCGATTGTCTTGCCGAGTTCTACACTCGCTTGTACTTGGTATGTGTCATTATTAACAATGTTGCTTCTTCTTTAACTTCTTTTGTGAGGTTGATTTATTCTTTTCCATTAGATGGAAATTTTTTAGTAAAATGTCTGACCTTACCACAACTGAAACACTTATCCAAGTAGCACTCATTTGCATAATGACCATACTTGCTTAACCGACCTCCTCTCCATGGACCTCGTCCTCTTTCGTGCCAATTTTGTTGGTTGGACTATTCTTTCTCTTCATTTTGCCCTGGGCTTCTACCACTTGGATCACTTCCTTTGTTGCTTGTGTGCTTCGAGAGACATGACAAGCTCCTCAACTGTGAGTGTTGATAGGTTCTTGGACTCCTCAATCTCTTACACCACAACTTGGCTATCGAGCAACATCTCTTTACTTATGTTGAGCTGGTTCACCACAATTTCAACCTGAGTTATATACTCAGATACTCCTACTATCTACTTCATCCTCATGCTCTCTAACTAGCACTTAAGTGTTTGAAGTCACACTTGCTTCACTTGGTCATCTCCCTTATATGTTTTCTATAATATATCCTATGCTTCTTTTGAAGATTTAACACTTACTATCTTCTCAAAGCTAGACTCGTTAAAATGTAAAAGGATACCTTATCCTTTACAAGTGTTGCTTTCAACCATTTAACTAAGCATTTGACCAATTCGTGGTGTTTCTCGGTGACTGTTTTCCACCACCTTCCAATTATCTTAAGAACCAAGAAAGGTCTTCATTTGAAGACTCTAATTGCCATAGTTGACCACCTTTGTAAACTTGGACAATGACACACTATTTGTAAGATTGATCATCACACTCTCTCTTTTTCAAAACACCCAAGATCTCTCGCTCTTTTTTTTTCACTCAAACAGTTAAGCTAATTGGGTTTGATACCACTTTGTTGACAACAAACCTCTCTTTTGAAAAAGCTTGACTCACCTCTATTGTTGTTGTTGTTTGACTCATGCATTCAACAATACAATTTATAAACTCATATTCTTGACTGTTGTACTCAAAACAGACAAAATCGACTATAAACGACTAATTACCCATAAGGCTCAAACGGCTACCCACAAAAACTAGTACATTAACTATCTAGTATACTAACTACCAACAATCGAAATATCTTTCTTTGTCCTTCTGTGTTTAGTTTTTATGTGAATATTGTATTGCTATAGAACTGTCATGTTATATGATTATTTTATTAATTTCATTATCCTCTGAAAAATTAGTATTGTCATGTAACCATTGAGTAATTTATATATATATATATATATATATATATATATATATATATATATATATATATATATATATATATGGTTTTATTAATTCATTCGAGGCTTCTGAAAGAAGATATTATTGTTAGTTTATTTATTATGTATGATAATATTTTTCTTTTAGATAAAAAAAGATATTGAAGATTATGTATGTGTTTAAATATAAAAATTGCGTACAAAAAATAATGTATAATAAATAATAACTTATAATTGTCCTAAAGAATAATTATAAATTAATACTATTATAATCATGAATATAAAAATTGATATTGGGAATGCTAAAATAAAAAATCATAAATGTTAGGATATTACACAGAATATTTGATTTTGTTTAAGTAGAAGATGTGAATCCAAGGTAACAACTGCTCGTTTTCCTTACTTTGACGGGACTTATGATCTTACTAAAATGCTGCGGAGTGGCCTGCAACCGGATCAGCCACTCTGGCAGTGACCCTCTCAGCGTGTGGTGCAATAGGAGACCTCGATTTTGGAAAGCGAATTCATTATTCTCTTGTACAAAAACATACTAAGCTTTGTGCCAATTGACATGCATGCAAAGTGTGGAGAAGTGGAAGAAGCCTACCACATATTTAGCAGCACGAAAAGGAAGAATGTGATTTCAAGGAATGTCATGATTCTCGGTCTTGGGTCGCATGGTAACGGAGAGGAGGCATTGGCGCTTTTCACATAGATGTACTTTCTTGGGGGTTCTACGTGCTTGTAGCAATGGAGGATTGATTGATGAAGATAGACAATACATTGATATTATGGACAGATATAACATCCAACCCACAATAAAGCACTATGGGTGCATGGTGGACCTCTTGGGTCGAGGGTTTAGTTGATGATGCATACAGTTGGATAAAGAACATGCCACGAATGCAATGCAATTGTATGGAGGACTTTGTTAGCTGCGTGTCGGCTTCATGGAAATGTTTAACTGGGTGAGAAGATAAGGAACCATCTGTTGGAATTGGAACCTAATCATCATAGAAGTGATTATGTTCTTCTTGCAAACGTGTATGCTAGCACCGGTCAATGGAATGAAATGTCCAAAGAAAGAAGATTAATGCAAATTCAGAAACCACAGCCTGGAAATAGCTGCATCGGCATCTTGGATTGGCGTTGGAGAAAATGAAATGACTACTGAAACATTGTTATAAAACTAACATTAACTCTCAACACAATCAACTGAAGGTTTGAACTGTCCAAGTCAATGAAGCTTTCACTATATAAATGCAAGAATTTGAGGAGAGTGTTCCTGAAGATTGTATTCATTAACCAATTTATCTTAACAAAATCAAGCCAACACGTCAAGATTGTATCTCCTAATTAGCCAATGTATCTTAAACAAAATGAAGCCAACATGTGTAGAAGGTTCATTCCGTCAGACAAAACTGATAGGCAAGAGAAGTTTAAGAACCTGCAAAATCTTAATTGACATAATTATTTTAATGTAGATGGAAATAATGACTCTATGAAGTTAGACCATTTATATATTGAAGAAAAATTGAATGAAATAATTAACCTCTTATTATTGCTTGTATATTTAGTTTGTTCTGAATTAATAAATATAATGTCTCTATAGTCTTATTTTGTTACCACCGTTAGTGGAACTTGTGATGAAATCTTAAATCAAAAGAGAGTTGTCATATGTACTTTTGTGATATTTTTCTACAGAAACTATTGTGACTCTAACTGAAGTTATTTTGAGTTGTAGTATAAAAAGGATAAAGACTAAATAAATTACTTATAATTGATCATGAATGCTGATTTTATTAACAAGAATTTTCTTTTAAAATAACTTGAATTAATGAATAAAAATAGCTTTAAAGTATCAGGAATTAGTATTTACTAGGATAACAAGTAAATCATACTGAATCACCTTTGGAAGCTATGTCAGGCTATGCACGAGGATTGTTGTCGAAGTGTTCCAATCAAGAACATGCATATGGCATATGTGCTGAGGTCTTAAGGTTGTTTATGCTGCCATCCAAAAGGCTGGTGACCAAGGATTAACTCGGGAGAAGTTTCCTAGGTTATAAACCTTCCAGGTACAAATTCCAAAATTTAACATTATAAAATTGACTTGAAGTCGACTAATGTGTATAAAGTTTTTCAATTATTTAAACTCGAGATTGTTTATTTTTCTTTGGTTGTCTTCAGGAGCTGAGGTAGATGGCTTGATTGTTGATGCTCTTCAAGCATTTGGACAAACGCTATAGGTTCCTCTCCCTTTATTTGTTTCAGTTGTTTATTCTAGAAATCCTAGAATCAAAGACAAAATTCTCTTCCACGTCTAGTGTCTACCCTGGTCAATTAAATGTTATTCTATATGGAGTAACAACTTAAAAGTGATTGGAGATTTGATATTGGATGATGATGTAAATGTATCCACATGTACAGAAAATTATTGTTTACAAATAAAATTTTGAAAACCTTTAAGTATGTACAACTTTGTTCGTTCCATCACTAGAATTATACTAGGGCTAAATTTTGAATTCCATAATCTTACTTATTTTCAAACTTTTAATTTATAAATTCTTGCAGGACGTGGTGTAAGAATATTAATGACGCAAATAATACTTATTCATTGTAAACTTGTCATGCGTAGTCTCTCTAAACAAAAAGTGGTCCAAAAGTCCAGGGAAGTAAGCAATAATATTCTTATTATCCCCATCGTTGTGCTGCTAATGATCTTCAAACAAGTCTTCTGGAGGGTCGTAGATGATCATATCTGGGAAAATTTCTAAGAAGTCACGTTTTACGTTCTCTCTTAATTCTGGATAAGGAATGAGCCCTTTCAGTATCACACGAAAAGGCAACGAAAGAGGAGGCTCAGGAGACTGTCTCATTTCTTCATATATCTCCATTGCCTCTGAGGGCAACCCGTTATCCAGAAAAGCTCTGATAATATCCCCAAATGTATGCTGATCAAATAAAACTTGTTCCTCTTTCAAATCAGCCCACACTCTCTTAGAGTCTTCCACCCTTCTGTTTCGTGCAA
Organism: Vigna angularis; assembly: GCF_016808095.1. Lineage (NCBI taxonomy): Eukaryota > Viridiplantae > Streptophyta > Magnoliopsida > Fabales > Fabaceae > Vigna > Vigna angularis. Next base: position 18,021,223 of record NC_068972.1, read on the forward strand.
GCATCATCAGCATGTCCCTGTAAAAAAACATGTCCGGCCTGTACCATATTTCTTTCCGGACTATTTCATACAACTGAGAAAGGAACCAAGGATTTGTCATTAAATAGTCAGTGCATATCAATGAGATAAAAAATAGTTAATAAAACATCATGTTAGTACTAAAAGAAATTAAATATTTGATGAAATTTTAGCTTTTGCAGTCTTTTATATTGAAATTTTGGGGGTTCAATGTTACATTTTATGTTCACCACACATTATGGTTAAACAGGTGACTTTCCGTAATAAAGTACAATAACATAAGGGCATGAAAAAAAGCAATTCAAAAGGAGTTGATAATTTATCCCGGTGCTGAAGGCTCTTCACTATGCAGAATTATGGAGAGGGTCATTCTACAGAGTCTTTCGTACCTTTGCAAATGAGAGGAGGTTGTTTCCATATTTGAAATAATGACCAAATGATAGTAAGGCACAGTTTTACTGTTACATCAAGGTTCAATGGAGGTGAATGTATTGCTCAAAGAATTTTCTTTTTCATAAGATGGCGGCGCAAAAATAACTACCAAAAACATTAGTTGGAACGAAGATCGTCATAATTTCAATAATGAAATTTTGTTAGTCTAGGTAGGTCAGCCATCCACCCCCAATGCTCAAGTGTTTACTTCTGCAGCAGTTTATCTTCTTGTGATACAAAGGGAAAACGATGTACACTTTATAAACTCTAAAATCCTAAACTTGAGTTAGTGAAACTATATGCTTCATAAATATTATTCAAAAATATACTCTGGTGTATAAACATAAATTAATAGCATGTATATAACACGTATTTACCATTCCAACTACACGTAATACTATTATGAACTAAAAATTGAAAAGAAAAGAAATTCTTTTACGGAATAGCATGAAAAGAAGAAGAAATAGGAGACAAATCTCTCCTCCAAGAATTTTCCCTTCACAAAGGATTTCTACTTTCTCAAAGAGTCAATGCTATATTTATAATAACAAATCTGCATCTCTCCTATCCTTCTTCCCTAACCCCTCTAAACTCAGGTCTTCTATATAAGAGGAAGACTCATTTTAAATCTATCATTGAAGGCTTTGTTGATGCTGACTATGGATGTCCTCATACTAGAAAATGTCTCTCAGGATATGTGTTTATTCTGTTTGGAACAGCTGTGAGTTGGAAGGCAAATCTCCAATCTATTGTAGCTTTGTCCACCACAAAAGCAGAATATAATGCTTTGGTAGAAGAGGTAAAAGAAGGTTTATGGCTAAAGGGAATGCTCTTTGAACTTGGATTCAAACAGAATAGTGTACAAATCTTTTGTAATAGCCAAAGTGCTATTCATCTAGTCAACCATCAAATGTATCATTCAAAGACCAAGCATATTGATGTTAAACTACATTGCACGAGAGATGTGATTGATTCACGTGTTATTGAAGCAGTGAAGATTGATTCTAATGACAATCCAGCAGATATGTTAACTATAGTGTTACCTAGAAATAAGTTTGAAAAATGCTTAGGCATGGTGGGTTTTAGTCATTTTTGATTTCATGGGAGTGGTTGTACAAACTGCATTCAAGTGTCAAGGTGGAGAAATGTTGCACTTGACTCTTCATTTGCAGTTTTCTTATTGCTTATGCATAATCGTTTAACAGTTATGGTTAGTTATGGTTTTTTCTTGTATTCTTGTATTATGTATACTTATGTTCATTATGAATTATGTTGTTGTGGTTGACGTAATAAAACAGACAGTATTCTGCTTTCCTCTTTTTGTTATCTCTGCTTGTATCTTGTTTATACTTGTTTGAACCAACACAATACAATGTCGAAAGCAAGGAACATGAATGCAATATGAGAAAATATTTGACATTGTAATTTACTCTTTAAAATAAATACTAGAGGTACTACATTAGCTTATTTTAATTTTTCATAATTTGATGAATAACTCGACATACATTTAAAGTTTATATTTGATTACGCATTGGAAAAGAGAAGATTGAGGCCGAAAAAGGAAACCTTGATACAGAGGAAGACTTGGTTCTGTCTCTGGAACTCAGCGAGGACGGCCACAAGGTCGGACTTGAGCAAGCGGGAGACGCTGGACCGGATGTAGCGGTCGAGGCGGACCGGGTCGGACCGGAGCCTCTTGAGCTCTTTGGCCACGAGCAGCCCTTCTTTGCCAATCTCCTTCTTCCGCCGCCATATCGAAAGGCTCGGACTCGATGCCCCACCCGAAACCCAACGGACCCAATTACGGGTGCCCGCTCGCACCGCTGCACCAACTGCAACACGCACCAGCGGCATTAACAACAAACACTGAAAGAAACTGAAAGAGGAACAGACAGGTGATGCTATTGAACTGCCAAGCTCAAATCAAAATAGCTATGATGCTTAATAACGCTTTAATTCAGATTTCTTTTCCCCCGAACCGAGATAACTTCCATGCATGTAGAGTCGTTCTTGAGTTGGCTCGGGAGAACTGGAGCAAACTCCCCCAAACACCGCGGTAGCAAAGTTGAAAGCACGACACGATCTGAGTCACAGTGTGGTATGAGGATTTGAAAAGAAGGAGAAAATGGATGTGGAAAGATCGTCGCTGTGCAATTGCGTGGTGAACTTTCTATTAGAGGAGAATTATGTTCTCACCGCATTCGAGCTTCTTCACGAGTTTCTCGACGAGGGCCGCCACAACCAGGTCATCCGCCTCAAACAGTGCTTCTCCGATCCCTCTCTGTTCCCTCTCGATCTCATTTCTCGCCTCTGCTCCCTCCGAGGTTGAGGTTTAGGGTTCCAGATAAACAAAATATTCGAAACAATTATGGATGCATATTGTTGAGGCTTCACATTTGTTCCAGTGTTTGATTTTGTACTCTACTAAATAATCGCATTTAGTCATCTACTAATTTTATTAGCAATCAGTGGTTATTTAAATAAAGATAAATAAATTAATATAATTGTTGATTTACATTAATGAAGAATTTAAGTTTGATCGTTCAAAAATGTTAGACCAAGTTTGTGTACTAGTTTACTCTTTTTTTTTTAAGATAACTAGTTAATCGATCAACTAAAACAGAATGATCAAATTCTTAACATGAAATTAGAAAATAAAACAAAATAAAATATAGATAGTAATAATAAATAATTTTAATAGAAAATGAAGGTCAAATAGCGATGATAAAAAAAATGGTCAAATTTGTAAAATGTCATTCACACCGGAATTGTTAGAACGCACCTGGGTAACAATTTCGTGGTTTAGTTGTTCTCCCTTGTAAGTTTACTAGGATTTGTATTTTTCTAACAATATTTAATATTTGATACTAGAAGCAAATTTTATAAAATTAATTAAATTTATATATTATATATTTTAAATTAGAATAATTATAATTATAATAAATTAAATAAAAATTATATATAGATATATTTATATATTATTCAAATTACCATTCAATATTTTTTAAGTATAATTTTTATTATAAACATCATGCGTGGAAAATAAATAAATAATTTATGTGAAAACAAATCATCATATAATAAATATAATAAATAATTTAACATTTATTTATATTAAAAAACTATTTTTTTAAATAATTTCAATAATTAAAAATTGCATTTATGTGTGTTTATGTTACAATTATTTTTTATTTTATAAGTAATATAGTACTTTTGAAAAATATTATTTATCTTTGTATAATGAAATTTTGTTATTTAAAATTAATAATATTTTAAATGTTTAATGATAAAAAAAAATTGTTTAACTCTTTTGATAAAACCAACTTTTAATAAAAATAGTGTTTGATGACAAAAGCTTTTATGATGGTTAAAAAAGTGTGTGGATGCTGAGTATGTAAAAGGGGCGTTTAGTATAATTAAAACAATAAACACATTTATTTTTATATGGGTTGACTCCACCAAGCTATGTCCAGTCTCCTTTAAGATCTCTCAAAGGGTGTTACTATAATCTTCAACAAGATTACAAACTGAGTATTCTTACCATTCCTGGAATCACCTAGTTAGTCACTTCAAGTAACCTCCGTTATTCTAACTAGAACCGAGCTTCACCCACTTCTGGTTGTACAATATTTTTCACTACTTTTAGCATCCATAAGCACTATCGATATTTTTCTGATTAGGGATGACAACGCGTCGGGTCGGGTACGGATAGTGCCTACATGCAACCCAACCCAACAAAAAAAAATCATCCATTACCCGTACGGATACCCGTTTAAAAAATACACGCAGATATTTTAAAACTCGCAGATATCCGTAGGTACCCGCGGATACCCACAAATATTTAAAAAAATATAGTTTTATAAATTATTAAAATAATATTTAAATAAAATTACAAAAAATATATAAAATATAATATAAATTAAAATTTAATTTTAATTAAATTTAACCTTGTAAAATATTAATTAATGTTAATTTTAATTAAATTTAACCTTGTAAAATATTAATTAATGTTAATTTTAATTAAATTTAACTTAATAAAATATAAATTAAATATTTATTTTTATTTTTTGCGGGTAGTGGATATGTGCGGGTACGGATAGTATAATATCATACCCGACCCGTTTATAAGCGGGTATTAAAATACCCGCAACCTGCAGGTAGTAAATATCCACGGGTACCAACTATTTGTCGTGGATTTTATCTGCGGATATCTGTGGGCGCGAATTTTTTTGTCATTCCTATTCCTGATACACTGTCTATTTGAGTTTCACCAAATCCTGATTTCCACTAGACAAACCTGTTTAATTACCGTTTAACCCCACCTAGTTAAAATGTAAAGTGTTTTATATTCAGAATTTACAACCAAACAGATTTGATACATGTTCTTAGACCGTTACTCTCGCATATAGGATGTGTGTATAATACTATTCAATATAATAGACTCTCAAAATTTTCTCTCTTCTTACAATAGTAAGTTGATGATTCTATGAAACTTGAGAGTATTTCCTTTTTCTTTTAAGCTTTTCCTTTCATCACACATATTTTCTTTTGTATTCGTGTGCTTTTTCTCGTACTCTTGTCTTTGACATTCTTCAATATATAGGCTTCAAGAAAATGTCATTTATATAATATTTTTCTTTGATATTAGGATCTTCTTAGCCTTGTCATAGGTAGCAGTCATTGGTTAAAGTTAACTTGTCAGAGCAGACATGTTTTTTCAGTTCTTTATGAAAGGTAGGTTGTACGAAATTTCTGGCCTGACTTTTGATAGAGAGATTTCGTGAATGTCTTACTTGACTCTAACATCCCCTTCTGATTTGTATAGGATGGAGTAGGTGAATACTTGACATAAGTAATCTGTATAAAGTAGAATGGATATGCATGAAGGCATATATATCATTTTTCTTATCACTTTAGTTGTTTTTAAACATTGTGCATGTTCAGAACAACAAAGTGTTTTTCATGTTTTCTACCATTTAGGCAAGATTTGATTGTTTAAGCTTTTCACTAAGATACCAAGTAGTTGATGAAGACTTCATCATTGGATGAAGGAGATTATTTAGCACATGGTATCATCTAGCCTATGTAAACGCTTCTCTAAGTTATCTTTGTTTCGTTTGAAAGTGCGTTTAGTAAGGTGTCTTTCTTTACAAGTTTTAGGATCATCGTTCAAAACTTTTAACGTACTTCCCAAAAACATCTTTTGACACTTTCATCTATCAAGACATGTTGAGAGTTTGTTTGAGCATTGCTTAGCAATGTATAATACTAGTTGCATTCAACAAGTTTCTCTTTGACGCATTTAATAGGAAAATTGTTTAGTGGTGCGTCTGTTTATGTATTGATGTGTTTACTAAAGCTTTTCTTAAGATATTTAGATTTCACTAAGCTTTTTCATAAACCACTTATATTTTAGTTTTATTGCTTTTCTAATGATAATATTCTGTCATATACTCATTTTGTTTATTAAACTTGAAAAGATATAAGAACGTTTAGACAATTTAGTCTTATAAACGATCTTGCCTTAACATATAAGGACGTTTAGACAACTCAATCTTTTAGACAATCCTACCTTAACTTCAATGTGAGATTGATTTTTTGACCTCGTATTAACAATTCCAACAATCAAAATGAATAATCCTGCCAACACTTTTTCTTTCTTTTCGCTCTCTTCTAAAGGCTGAGAAAACTAAATCTCTTTCTTGTGACCTAAAGGTATCATTTCCACTTGTCTTAAATAATGAGATAATATGGACTTGGACTTTTTAGACACAGCCCAACCCAACAACTACTATTCACTTAGTATATGAAATGTGAGATTCAATGACTAGAAAAGTCATTTACCAGTGTGAAAAAAAATACTGAACATTTATATTTTTTAGGTAATAAACTTAATATTTATTGATTCGTGGAATAAAAGTAACATATCTTTATATTGTCTTAATCATTCTTTGAATATAAGGTAATACATTATATTTTAAATTATTTTATGTTATACTTTATTGTGTACATTTTATTTATAATACCATAAATTTATAATATTATATTAATTTATGTTTATGTATTTTTAATATTATGGATATTATAGTCATGAATGGTTAAATGAATATTCACAAATATTTTACCCGACATCAAGATGTGGAACTTAGTGATCAAATATTATTATTTACATCATTTTTCCTTTGGTTAGACTTTTTTTTTTATAAATGTTTTCTCTTGATTTTTTAAGATTATGAAGTATGATTAGTACATTTTAATTGAGATGTCATGGTGTCTCGTATTCTATATTTCTCAATTTAGTTGTATCTTCATGTGCATGTTCATATCGTGTCTATTTATGTGTTTCATTGGATGCCACATGGTCTAAGTCAATTCTTAAATGACACATTAAATATTTTATTCAATTTTTAGTATTTTTTTAATATAAATAAAATTAGGGTATAGGTAGAAAACATAACACAATTTTAAAAAATAAATAAAATCGAAGATCAAATATGAAAGTTAAACAAATTAAAACAAATCAATCACATATTTAATAAAAAAAAAATAAAAAATTATATTTTCTAAAAATTCAAATTAATTGATTCAATTAATTAACTAAATTGGTTTATATGAATTAATTAGTTACCAAATCAAGATTTAACATGTTCCAAAGAATTCTAATATCAAAAACACAAATTGATATCAAAATATCAAAAAGAGAAAACCAAACTTAGAGAAGAAAAGAACAGACTCAAAACAAAGATGAGTGTAAAAACTTAATTTGACTTTAATCTTGATTCTACATATTAATTCTCAAATATTTAGTTCTCATATTAAATAACAAAATTGCAACATAGATAAGAAGTGAACAAGACGAAAACAAAAATGGAAGAAAAGATAGAAAAAGATAAATTAAAATTATACCTATCTTTTTAATATTAATAATTAATTTAATTATTTACATATATGTAAATATAAATTAAAATTAAATTAATTACTACACAATTATATTTAATTATATTTAGTAATAAAAAATTTAATAGTCTACAAAAATTATTGAAGTAGTAATTTTTAACGATTAATATTAAATTAGATAATTCATTCTTATTAATAATATAAATATAATGTTAAAATAAATATTACTTATTATTATTATTATTCTTAATTACACATTATAATATTTTTAATAGTATGAACAGTTTTAAATCGAATATTAACAATAATTAATTATAAATTTCCATGTTTTAGAATTTTCTATTATTTTATACTAAAATGATTTTAACTGTTTCTAAATTATTATTATTGTTATCATTCGTTCTATTTTAAATATATTTTAATAATATTCATTAATCTAAAATATTTTCAAATAGTTTCTATTTTTAAACTTTATACGTCTAATTTAAATCATGAAAGTATATGGAATATAATGTTTAATAGCACTTATGTATTTTATATTATGAAATGTTAACTCATTAAATATATTTTTTTACAATTTTCGATTATATATTGTTTCATTAAATTAAAAGGTTACATTAAAATAATTGAACGAAAATCAATTTATAGGAGACGTTTTGCAATTTTCTTTCCTAGACAATAGAGTAGGTTTTTTCGTAAATAAACTTTGGATTATGCTATTTTGGTATATATTTTTAGTTCTACTTTATTTTTGAAAAAAAAAATCATTTTTTCCCTGGTGGAGGGAATTCTTATAATAAATGTAAAAGAGGAAAAAAAAAGAAAAGAAAAAGGAAGTCTGTGTGCGATATCCATGTGAAATTCTCAGCCATAAAAAAAATAAAAAAGCAATAAAAATTAATAAATAAATAAATATATAACATCTTCAGAGTGAAACCGGAAGTGCGTCCGAATGCGCGGTGAGTTCAATGAATTGAATAGTCAAAACGGGCTTTGATCATCACCGAACCGTTGTAGCATTCTCTAACGTGGCGTGTGTTTCACTCCGTTCCGTTCCAATGGCGGAAACCTCTGCACTATGCTTCTCCACGTTCAGATTCTCTTTCGTTCCGTTCTGTTCTCCTTCCAAGACCTTCAACAACTCCTTCTCTTTATCTTCTTCTCCTTCTGCTCCTCATCCTCGCCTTCTCCATTTCGCTCCCAAAGCCTCCCCCGGTGGTAACTTCTCCGGCGACGATTCCTTCGCCTTTTTCCCCTGGTCCGATTCCGTTAACGGTACACTTTTCCTTCAACATCGCTGATTCTGAATTTCAGAATTTGAGGTTCATTTTCAATGTTTTCACTTGAAGTTTGCAATTGGAATTTATTCGGTCTTCAATAAGTCAAAGCAAAAGGCTAAGGCATTTTTTTAAACGTTTATAATTAAAGATTTTTCTGAGTGTTGATTCATTTCACTTGTGATTTTATCCCAATGTTTGCATTTTAAAGCAACTAGTTGAGATGATGAATATCAGGTTCAGAAATTATTCAAGCTTCGTGCTTTGAGTTATATATGTAGTAATTAGTTGATGAGTTGTTATCCTTTATGTTTGCGACTTCTCAGACATTCAATGGGTTCCTGAGGAGAGAATTACGTTGTTCACTGCTGATGGACTGATCCAGATCGGTGGCTCCATGGTTCCACGCCGTGTCAGCTCTTCTGATGTATGATTTGTAAAGTTCATCCTTTTTTTGTTTACAATTTAACAATTAGAACTTAGAGGGAACCTTGAATGTGCTGTTGGTTATGTTTAGTGCACCATATCTATTTGGCTCCAAAATCTTGATTTATGTTGAGAAAATCCTAACAGTGATTTTTATTGAGGAGTGATAACTTCAACACATTTTTTAAAAAATTCACGCAAACGCTCTTTGGGATTGAAGTTAGACCAAAAAAAGCGCGTGTCCACCTAAAATTTATGTTGAACGTTTAATCCAGTAAGAAGAGGGGAAGGACTGCAGAAACTATTTCAAGAAATCAACTACCTTAAAAGCTTAGACGGTTATAGGTGGAAGTCCAACTTGCTTCTTGTCATGTTTATAAGGTTTTCATTTGGTAATTTTAGTATACTACATTTTGTTACACGATTAGGCTCGTTGCCCTTTTACTTCTCATGCTAAAAGGTATCTTGCTGTTTCATATCGAATACTTGGCCATAGAATCAGCTTTTTAGCCCAAGACAGCGAAGGCACAATATGCACTTTCTTGAACCTTTCTCATGTTTGACCCATGCTTGTTTACAGTACATTTTAATGCTATATTCTTGTAGATTGGCTAATATATTGTTATACTTCACAGAAGAAGCAAGGGAAATCAAAAGCTACACAAAAGTTCCAACGGTTTCAAGAAAGTAACTACATGGATCCCAACCAAGGCCTTTGTCTGGGTGCACTCTTTGATATTGCTGCTACTAATGTGAGCACTCGATCTTTTAACTAATACGAGAGTTTAAGGCATCCTTTTCCATCTCATATATGAATTGTCCTCTTATCTCGTACGAATTGCCCTCTTTCTAGGGACTTGATATGGGCAGAAAACTTTGTATTTTTGGTTTCTGCCGTTCCATTGAGATGCTTAGTGACGTTGTGGAAGACACTGTTTTAGAGCATGGGGGGGAGGTATGCTATACTTTTTTCTTTGAATAAAGCTATTGTGTTCTGCTTCTGAGTATATGTTGAAGAAAGTTTAGTCAAAATTGCAAACCGTTGTTAAAATTTGACGAGACTATCTGGTCTGAGGATAATTTCTAAAGAATAATGCTATAGATAAAAAATAGTGATATAAAACCCTCAACTTTCTGCACCATTTGATTTAACTCTATGGAGGTATTTGGAAGAGCTTTAGTGGAACTTATTTAGTTATTTGAGCCTATGAAAAATAACGTATTACTCCTATAAACTTCTTTTAACTTTATTCAGTAAGCATCTTAGTAAAACTTATTAGAATAAGGTCTTTTCAACTTCTTTCAGTAATTTTGGGGCTAAATTTATGCCATAAACTCTTGTTTGATAAGAACTTGATAAATTGCTGTAGATCTCACATCAACTAGGGAGATATGACCAAATTATTATATAAATTAGTGTAAAATCTCAACTTATGAATAGGTTTTGTAAGGTGGAATTAAACTTAAACTGACATTCTTATATAGTATGAAAAACACATCCTAACAAGGTTTCTTGGACTTATATTGTGTCATATTTTATCAAACTATTATCGGATCACACACAAGTATTTAATTTTATATTTGAGATGTCTACTTCTCAACACGAGAAGACACACATAAGTATTTAATTTTATATTTGAGATGTCTACTTCTCAACAATGGTAAGGTTGAGTTAAGCTTAAATCCACAGACAAGTAATCACTTAAAGGAAGTTTTTATACTCCATGCACCCTAGGTATTTGCAAGGTCACATTAATATAAGTTTTGCACATGTACACAAGCAAGCCAACGGCTGTGCATACCGATTGTTATTTTCTGTTTTCCAACAAATTTCTACGTAGAATATTGTCTCTTTAAATATACCAGTTCTTTTCGAATCAACTTTCAATTCTTGTTATCTTGTTTAATTGAAAAGTACACGTTAGAAAATTGTAGAAGTCGAATCGGAAGATCATTACGCCAGTATCAATCATTAACTGGATTTAGACTGGGTGCTTGTCATTGAAAATTGTATTCAGCCATTTTCGCATGGTTCTATCAACTTACATATTAATGGGTAACTGGATTTTTATAGGCAATTTCATTTCTGGTAATCCTGGAAGCATTTACCAAGCAACTTATCCATTCATGTATCACAATATCCAGATGTTTTCTTCTGATATAGTTTCAACCCAAATTCTCAGTACATTAGAAACCATTTTACATGGCAGGTTATTGCTGCAGAGAAGGCAAGCAAAGGTGATTTACATGAGAAGCTAACCATGACTGTTGCAGTGCCATTATTGTGGGGGGTTCCACCAGCTTCTGAGACGCTTCACCTCGCTGTTAAAAGTGGTGGAGGTATTGTAGAGAAGGTCTATTGGCAATGGGACTTTCTGTAAATACATATTTTAGGTCCCCTAACCATTCTTTCCTCGCTCTGTACATAAAATTGTATCTCTGTATATGTACACGAAAATTTAATGTCACGGTGTATCTCTACTTGTACAACAAATTATTGTCATGACAGTATCGAGTTTATCGTTCATTCTTACTGTGCATACTTTACTAAAAGTCATTGAAAATTTTCATTTGTCTATGATTCCATTAATAAAAATTATGTAACGCAGATATGATTGAAATGCTGTTATTAAATTTTTACGATTTTCACTGCAATTTTATTTAAACTTCATTAGTAATAGGTTGCATAATGAACTAATAAACATATAAATATGGGAGTATGAACTTTAAATAAAAATTGAATATTCTCTACGAATGATATAAAATAAGTTCATGTTTATCTTAGGGTTAATGATCCCAAATACAAATTAATATAATAGTAAGATTATAGTAAAAATACATACAGCAAAACAAGAATGAATACTTAAAGAAACGAAGAAAAAAAAGAGTAGAGAAGATTCGGGATGAAGTGAAGAAATGTGCATTACTTGTTGAAGTTAAAATTGACTTTCATGAGTGCTCAATATCTATATGACTCTCAGGAATCTGACAAAATTCTAAGGTTGTGTTCTTTTATAAGGATTGATTATAGGGAGATAGAGTATATGGATTTAGGTGGATTGTGAAATTTATGTTGTTTCTTTTAAGGAATTTGTGGGTGATGATAGAGTGAATTTGGGAGTAAAGTTTGTTAGAGATTTGATGATAAATCTTGATGTTAAAAGATGAGTTGAAATTATTTTAGAATTTTTCTAATAAATAAAATTTTATAAAGGTATTAATTGAAATAAATAAAGAATACAATATATTTGGTATAAATAAAATTAAATATTTTGATTTTCAATAATTAAAACTAAAAAAATTAAAGATTTTTTATTACATAATTAATAAAGTCAACTCAAAATACGACATAATATAAGAAAAATATGTATATTAGAAGATACAATATGATTTATGATCAATCAAAGTGAAGTCTCTTCATTCATATAAGTTTGATAAATAAATGATTGTCTCTTAAAGTGCAAAGAACCACTTGTAGATCTCCTAGATGATAATGTAAATTCTTGCTATATACTAGGATATCATCAAAGTACACAATCACAAAGTTTCCAATGCAATCCCTCTAAGACATGATTCATTAATCTCATAAAGGTGCTAGGTGCATTAGTTAAGTCAAAAAACATCACTAAGCATTCATATAGTTCAAACTTAGTCTTAAAGGTTGTTTTCCATTCATCATCTTCTTTTATTCTTATTTAGTGATAACCACTTTTAAAATATATTTTGGAAAAATATAGTGGACCCATGCAACTCATCAAGCATGTCATCTAGTCTTGGGATTGAGTGTCTATACTTGATGGTAATATTGTTAATAGCCCTACAATCACAACACATTCTCCATTTTCCATCCTTTTTAGGGACTAATAACACAAGCACAACACATGGAATCGAACTCTTTTGAACTCACCCCTTATTTAACAACTCTTGTACTTGATTTTCAATCTCCTTGGTTTCTTGAGGGTTGGTTCTATAGGCTGACTTGTTTGGTAGGCTTGCCCTAAGAATAAAACCTATTTGATGCTCAATTTCCCTAATTGGCAGAAGACCCATAGGTTCTTCTTGGGAAAACACATCCTCCAAATCTTGCAAAGGCTTTTCCAAAGGAGATGGAAACTTAGATTCTTGAGTTGTTATGCAAGAGAAAACACTTCTACAAAGAAGAAGGAAGGAATGTTGCTCATTCAGGAAGTTTTCTTAGACAAATTCCTCTCCTTTTGAGTGACCGTGATAGGAGTGCTAGTCTCTCCTTCCTCGTGTATGCATGCATTAGGATCTTGCTCCTCTTTTTCTATGCACCCTCTTTCTTGTTTTTCCACATCCCTTTTCTTTTCCATTTTTTGTCCTCATACACCTTAGAAGGTGGTAAGGGAAGGGTGAACTTGTTTTCCTTATGGTGGAGGTGATCTCATTGGTAAGACCATTGTGCATGGTTTTCTTATCAAATTTCCAAGGCCTTTTGATACGCTGTCGTTGAAGTTATCAAATTAATACTACTTTACAAGAAAATTTTCGTATTTCCAAGTTAGTAGTCAACAAACTAGATAGGGTTAAAATAACCCTGAGTCGTTTCCCAATGAATACGAAATTGTTTTTCAATACTTAACTCTTATGGAGACTCTGAAAGGTTAGTAAATGTTATGCAATGCTTAAAAATAAAAGTAAAAAAGTTATGCTAATGAAATTAATGTTTGCAGAATATTATGAGTTTAATTGTAGAACAAATAAGAAACTTAGAAACAGTTATAATGAAATAGACCAATTCTACTATTTTTTTAAGATAGATTCATCATCGGTTATCCATAGATTATCGTTCAATTGATCATTGTTCAAGTTTCAAATTAATTAAAGTACATTCCTAATTAATTTGAGGGCGATCTTACAATTAATCAAAGTAGATTCTCAATCAAAAGTAAGACCTTTTTAGATTATTCCTAACAAATTCAACCAAAGTACATTCTCAATTAAATCCTATTGTGTTTAATCATGACTATTCTTAAATCTCCTAACAAAATTAAAAGTTAATTAATCAAAGTAAACTTTCAATTAATAATAGTTAAAATTCTTGTCATTAATCAAAGTACATTCTCAATTGATAGCAAAAACCTATTTAATCATATGAAAGTTCCTAAATTTGATCGATGTACATTCTCAATCAAACTTAAAAACCTTTGAACTCGTATTCTCAATATGCATGTAGATTCGAACACCTTGTGATGTAAAATCCAGTACTTTTAACGTGATTGAGAGATGAAAGACATAGAAAAAGGATAATTCAAATCAATAATCAAAAGAAACAAATACATTAATTCAACTTAACCTTATAATCCATAATGAAATTATAGTAGAATAGTCCTAGAAGCTTAGCCCTCCATGAATGGAGTGGAATACATGGTAAAATATGAATATGTATATCTCGAACTTACCTTTTGTTTGAGATCTGTGTGAGAGAAAAATAGAAAATGAAAACTAAGACTTCACAAAATACAAAACTGAAACTTTACAAATAAAAACAAAATATGTACAAATTTACAATGGATTGTTAAAACTACCAAATACTTGATCAAATCCTTGGAAACGGTGCCGAAAAGTTGATAGGAAGAAACTTTGGTTGAGATTTTTATGTCCATTAGGCTTAAGTCCCAAAAGCCTCAACATCACAAAGTACCAAGTTTTAAGAGTTATTCAGTTGTGTGATCTATTGGCAAGTGCACTAAGTTAGTTGTAGTACAAACAAATGGAATTATTATATTTATACGGATTTAAAAATTATATTGATAGTTGATTTTTTAGGGGTTGGGATTTTGATAAAAAAAATACATATAAAAATGTATAAATTGAGTGGAGTTAAAACTATGATTGAATTTCATTTCTTTTTCTTCTACTATTGCACTGTTATTGATTTTGTATATTTAAATACAATTCATTCAATGTCTTGAAAGTACTCTAAGGTGAATCTAGACTCATTCCTACAGTCTAGAACTTAAGAACTCCAGACCTAATCTGATTCATGAACTATTAGTTAAATGAATTCTTGCTTTAAATGTAAAATGTAATACTCCTTTCAGGATACCACAAGTAATTAATTAATTTAAGAAAAAAATAACTTATGTTATCATCATAAAATAGTGAAAAATTCAAATCTATATTTCATTATCATGAAAATAAATAAAATCATACAAAAATAACAATTAATCTAATTCTAACTTAAACCATCACTCAAAAAGTTCTAAAAGTAATTCATTGTCATTATAGGGATTATCTTATGGTGTGGTTTTGTTTGCTGTAACGAAAACCCACAAACGAATATTACAAATTTATTACTAAAGGAACTTTAATGTTTTTCATTATATTTTAAAGTATAAGTAGATATTCACTTACATGTGTCTTTAATTAGAATCGAGGCTCAAACAAGTATTTTAAAGGAAAGAAACACAAGATCCTTAGAGTTGATTTATCTTAAGGTTAGATAACTTGTTTATACATAATTATTTTATTTGTAAACTTTAAAAATAATATTTCATTTGTTTTACATTTTAACTTAATAAAAATCGAACTTGTTAATGACTACTACATAACTTGTGCAAGGACAAAAGTAATTCATTTCAACATTTAATTAAGTTTAATTTACTTTTATAAGTATGTAATAACATTAGCACTACAAGAAAATTTAAATATATAGTAATTAATTTTAGTAACAAAAAATAATTAGTCCCTGTAATAACTAATTTTAAAAAATTAAAAATTATTGATTATTAAAATAGTTACTATTATTAATACAAATTTATAAATGGTATGTAAATTGGTCTATAAAATTAATTATAAAAGGTTTTGACTATTAAAAAAAATTAGTTTCTAAATTAGTGTCTAATTATTAGTAACCAATCTAGAAACTAATTTATTTGGTAGCATAACTAATTTTAGAGGCCAAATTACAAATCATTTGTAACTTTTTATTCATAATAGTAACTATTTTAAAAAAAATCAATAGTTTTTAATTTTATAAATTGATATCTAAATTAGTTATTATAATGATAAATTATTTTTTATAACTAAAATTGATTACCATATCAATATTTTCTTGTAATGTAGTA
Organism: Vigna angularis; assembly: GCF_016808095.1. Classification (NCBI taxonomy): domain Eukaryota; kingdom Viridiplantae; phylum Streptophyta; class Magnoliopsida; order Fabales; family Fabaceae; genus Vigna; species Vigna angularis. The sequence continues at coordinate 18,037,364 of NC_068972.1, forward strand.
AAATATTTCAAGTCTTTTATATCATTGTCATGATATGCATCAAATAAAATAATAATGAACAATCTATCTTATCTGACATAAATAATACTGATAGGTTTATGTTGTTGTTTAGGTTACATAGGTTAAATTAGATATTTCATTAAAATAATAGATAACATTATCTTATATTGTATATTTATATTGTTATAGTTGTTTTGTGTTTTATGTATTACAGGTTTTGGATCTAAGCCAAAACAAATCAAATTGAAAAAATGGCACTGGAATTGAGACTAAAGCTACCTTATTTGAAACCATATATATGTCGGATAAGGTTTTCGATGTTAAAAAATACCCATTCCTAAATTAACTACCCAAATCATAGTAATATTAGTTAGTATTTGATTTAATAATTAAACATGTAATGTTGATTATATTGTTAATTTGATATTATATCCTAATTGACTGATAATGTATCGGAATTTAAAAGTATAATAAGTATAAAAATAGTGTAAGAATGTCTATAATTATAAAAGAGATTGAGATAGTTATTATCAAATAATAATAATACTAAGAAGTTAAATTTTATAATGCAAATGGTAAATATTTTATAATTATTATGGTTCTTTTTTTCAATAAGATTTTCTGATATATTTTTTTGTTAGGTGAAAACATTAGATTCTTCATTTTTCGAGAGAGATAACAGAGTTAAATAATATAATTTTTTTGGTTACTAATTGAAAATAACTCAATTAACTCTATTCCAAATTTATTTTAAAAAATTTACGGTTAAAAGTTAAACAATAAAGCAAAGCCTTTGACTTTTGATACGTACTTCCATGTTTGATACAATAATTGACCTACGCAAGGAAATAAATATCAAATCATCGTGGCTTACTTTGTACAACAACTATTAGAAGAAGAAAGAAAAATATTTTTTTTTCAACACTTCTCACTCCTCGTGTTCATAGAAATTAGAAACATGAAAGCTGGATTCATCTAAAAAAATTAAGAAAAAGAAATCACAGGCTGGAAAGCATTTTTGAAAATTAATTTCGTAAGAGAATATCATGGTCAAACGAAATGTTCTTGAGACTATAAACCTTTAGGAATTCAAATATTTGACTTTAGTTCGGAATATTGAACTTAATTATATTATTTCAACATATAGGAAGTTAGAACAATAATATTGTCTATAGAAATAAAAAACTTCTTTAATTTTTATTTGAGAGATTTGTTACAGTATTTCAATAATCCCAAATTATATATTTTTCCACCAATATATTTAAATTTTATAAAGACAAACCTGAAAAACTTTTAGGTTCAAAAATAGTAATATTTTAAATACAATGATTAACCTTAATTATATTATGTGAATTGTTAAGACCAAACCAAGTAAACTTCTTTATATTCAATAAAAACTAAATAAATTAAAGAATATATAAAAAGAATAAAAAATATTATTTAAAAATATTAAATTGAATTTTAACATTTATGCAAATTTATTTAAAAATGTTAAGAAGTGGATTTAAGTCTAATTCAACCTCACAAAATTGACTTGTAAAATGGGGTTTGCACCCACTTATATAATAGTCGATGTGAGACTTCCAACACACCAATCTCACGCTGAAGTATATATATTTCGATCTCGAAGGTGAGACTAAACATTAATGAATGATCTGATAGCAGGTAAACCAATATGCTCAAAAAATAACAAATATCGTTAGGATAAACTCTAACCTAATTCTGATACCATGTTAAGAAAGGAACTTTTAAGCCTAACTCAATCTCACAAAACAGACTTGTAAGATAACGTTTGTACCCAAATATATACTCTAGTCGGTGTAAATTTAAAAAAACAAAATCAAATATCTACCATATCTCTTTAAATTTTTTTAATGAGTGATCTGACAGCGGGTGAAACAATATGTTCAAAAAATAACAAATATAATTAGATAAACTCTAACCTAACTCTGATACTATATTAAAAAATAAACTTTAAATCTAACTCAAGTTTATAAAATAATGTTTGTACTCAAATATATACTAATCGACCTGAATTTTAAAAAAAAATCAAATATCTACCCTACCTCTTTAAAATAACCTACAAGAAAGTAAACGTAGTTTTCATTTACACGTTTTCCCACACTTTTGTAGTATGATTGTAGTATAATAAACAGTATATATTGACCATTAGATGTAAAACCAATTCTCAATTTGTTTATATTTAAAACGAAAGGCACACTAAATTTTCTTGGTCATATCTCGTGGGAATGCACACAAAATGGTGAAGAGGTCAATGCATGTTTTTGGCTTCAACTTTTCCATCAGCCATTTCCTTGGGAAAACAAACTATTTTATTTATTTTATTGTGAACAAATGAGTAGCAGCCACCAACCGATGACTTATCCAAGGCACCGTTATCTTATGGCCATAGATTTTGGAGCCTTTTGGCTAAGCTTCCATTATTATTCCTTTTTCATGGAATGCATGCTTTTAATTAAATACTATCTTTTAAATCTTTGTCCCCCTCCTTCGATTTCTTTATTATTGCCCTCACTTTCAAATTTATTTGAGATTATAGCCAAATGGTTTTTTAATTGTGTAAATGAGGGCAATGTGTGTGTCTTAAATTCATAATCTAACCCTAAATAATTGAGGAGTGTATCAAACAAAGGACATCAATCATCAAACAATTTATATAAATGCCAAACCTATTTTTAAATATTTAATTAATACAACCATCTATCAAGACTTTAATTTAAAGCTTAAATGCTTTGTGCATGTATTGTATAAATAATCCATATAATAAAGAATTCCATATTCATTTTCATTTTTCACAATGTAAATATTAAATGCTTTGTCATGTATTGTATAAATAATCCATATAATAAAGAATTCCATATTCTTTTTCATTTTTCACAATGTAAATATGTCGAATCCACATAAATCATAGTATTACGAATAATATTAGCTTTTATAGTCTAAGAAATTGGAGAAACCCGTGATGTAAAAAAACAATTTTAATTAAATTGATTTACATATACTTTCATTTAAATTATTTTAGTATATATATATATATATATATATATATATATATATATATATATATATATATATATATATATATATATAAGAATAAATGAAAATAGCGACGGGAAAAAAGGCTTTCGTAAATACTAAAAATATAAAAAGACTTTGAAGTAAATGTGACTTTTAAAATATAAATTAGGTTTCAATGTGCGTTAAATTATTTAGTATTTTTGCATTTAAATATACAAATCAATTTAGTCTCTCTTTTTTTCTTTTTAAATTAGTCAACTATAACTTCTTTTTTTTTTTTTTACTGAATTAGTTTAATTGTGCATACCTCCACCGTTGATCTTTTCATAAGCAAGTTTGACATGGCTGTTAGCCAGTTATTTTTTGCTTATGTTGTTTTTTCTAGGTTAATTAATTATAAATTAATTTCATAAAACAATTCAAAGGATTTAGACAGGGACTCGCGTCATTTAAAAGTTGTTGACTTATTTTTTTGGGAGACCCAATTTTAGTCTTACCAAAATGTCTAAACATTACATTTTCTTGGACACTTTCTAATTTGATTAAGATATATTGAAATTATACAAACAGGGAAGTCTTTGCTCTGTATTTAATGAATTTACTTTTATTTTATTATTTTAAATAAATTTAACTAAAAATGAGTATTTAAAAAGCGTGGTAAAACCATGTTTCTTGTAGTTATTGAATGCATAGAGCATTGTCATAATAGCTTTTAAAATAACAAAAACGTTACTTTTTTTAACAAAAGAAATAAATTTATCAGTAAAATACATAATTTCTTATTATATTTTCTAAATTTTATAACATATTTTCATTGTAGTCTATAACAAAACCAACAATAAAGGTTATGGTCACTAACGAATTTCATCATTTTGGATTTATTTAAAATCTTTGTAATTTAAGAGACTTACGTAATATTGTCTTATAAATCCAAGGAATAAATCGGGATTACCTTTTCTAATAAAATATGAAATTATAAAATAATATTAAATTATATAATGTTATGTTAACAATAATAATAATTAAAAGTGTTTTTTCCTTTTTAATTATTATAAAAAAAATTGTGTTTTGTCTTTAAATTAAATTATAAAATATTTAGTCTCTAAATTTTATCAAAAATAAACATAAAAAATCCTCATTAAGGGATAACACTTGTTTTTTAAGTGATAAATAAAATCTTATAATGATTAAACTATTACTTTTATTTCTCGTTTATTAGAAAAAATATTTTACATAAATTATCATAAATATAATAATCAAATATTTATTAGAGATAAATTTAATTTAACATATATAAACAAGCGTAAGTCTCATCTTATTAACTGCTGCTCTTGTAGGAGTTAAGTTATTTTAAATATCATATCACTTACTAATATATAGATTTATATACAATAAATAAATAAATATATATATATATTATATAAATATATAAATTTTATATAAATATATAAATGAGTGTTTATCAGGTGAATTAGATTTAAAGTTGACTATTATTTCAGATGAAGGAAAGAAAAAATTGTTTCATAATATTAAAGCATAGCAGTGGATTGGAGGTGCAATCCTCTTACTAAATCTGGTGGAAGAAGGATTCAGGGGAACTCTACTTTACAAGACGTCCTCATTTCCTCTGTGATTCATTTGTTATTGGACACATCATGGTGATGGTGTGGTTAATAATGCCTGCACCAAGGAAACGATACAAAGGAAACTTCCAACATGTACTGTAAAAGAAGTAAGTGGCCCAATCAAACACTACCTTTCCCACAAAAACATACACCAACTTCAATTCTCAATCTTCCCATCCCCACTTTTACCCTTCAAATATTCTTCATCTTAGCCTGTCACCATCAGTAGTACATCACCATTTCCCCTGTCTTGCTGTCATCAAACATAAAGTTGTTGCAACTACTTGTGCTCATTAGCTCTTTAATTTCTTCTAAACCATACTCTAATGGACTTTCTCCCCATAATCTACTTTCTTCACCTGTCCATCCACTAGTCCTACCACCATTGGAGGACACCAACTTTTGGGTATCTTCCACCCCACTAGAGAGGTAACTGAGACCACCAATTTGGTCACCAAAACCTCCAACACCAACATCTCCAACTTCTGCTCCTTTCACATGATTCATCTGATTATTGTTGTTGCAGCTTCCATCTGAAGAAGAGCTGCAACTTGTTTCAAGCATAAACCCACAATTAACTTGGTAAAGGCTCTCAAAAGTAGAACAAGAGTTTCCACTAAGAAGACTTTCATATGAAATGGTGTCAGGGCTTGTGAAAGGCCCATGGGGTTGATGGTTTGAGCTGTGATTTCTTTTTAGTGATAATGAAGATGAGGAGGATGTAGAGGGTGTTGAGTTTTGAAGCATGGATGAGAGGGTAACTTGGTGAGGTTTCTTCAGTGCTGAAGGGTTCATTATTCCCATCATTTTTTTCTTAAGCTTGGTGTTCCAGTAGTTCTTGATATCATTGTCAGTCCTCCCTGGCAACTGAGATGCTATTATGGACCACCTGCACTTCTCACAATGAGTCCCCAAAAAAGAAACATGTAGCAGATCTAAAAGTACAAGCAATCAATTCAATATCATGTCTACTTTGACAATTTAAGTCCCAAGATGTGAAACCAAACTCTGATACATGATCTTTCATCATTTAGTCTATGAAGTATATCCAAGGTTGGTAAGAAAAACACTTGATATTAAGTGAAAGAAAAAGAATACCTACCTGCTTCCAATGCTACCAAAGAGAGTGCAGATTATTCTATCTTCATCTTCAGAAAACTCCCCATGCTTAAGGTTTGGCCTCAGATAATTAAGCCATCTCAGTCTGCAACTTTTGCCACATCTTTTCAAACCTGTTTGAGACAAATCATCATACACCATCGGGAACACAAGTTAGAAGAAAAAATTGAACTTGCAACAACCCTGTATGTCAACATATATTATAATTAATTACTCCAATCAAAGGTTTAAACTGTGATCACACATGGGATTTCAATGTGTTCTTTGATATTACTGAAAATTATGGACAAATGTGAGCAACAGACACTCCAAAAACCTTAATGTTTTGTCGGAATACCAGACCATTTCGAAACCTTAGGCCTAATCTCTCCAAACTTCATAGTTTTCAAACTAAAAAATAAACTTGAGAATAAGGGGGCAAAGGGCTGAAAGAAAATCTTACCAGCTTTATGTGGGAGGGAAATCCAGTTTCCACCTGTACCATGTTTCTCTATGAAATCTCTTAGCTTTTCATCATCCTCAGGACTCCATGGCCCTTTCTTTACATTGGCCTTGTCACAACAAGGAGCTCTTCCCATCTCTCTCTCTTTTTCTCTCCTCACACACTCACACTTAGGAGGGTGGATTGGACACAATTTTGTTCAGAGAAGAAATTTATACAGCTTGAGTCAACGGAGGAACAGGGTCGATTGATCAAACTCTCACCACTATCAAACTTCTAAACTCGTTTATAATTGAGTGACAGAAGTTTCCATCACTATATATTGGACCCTCTTGCAAAGTTTAAATTGGTCACTGCTATCACAATTTGTATATAAAGTAGAAAGTCTGCCCCCCGAGTTGTGTATAGAATAATTCATAGAAATCAATTATATATTGATGGTCTGCTGCGTATTTTCAAGAGATGGGCCAAGCCTTCCAAAACAAATGTCAACTTGGAAGTCCAATTATAAGCTCTTTCTTCTCATCATCTCAGACTCATGGTGCTTCCAACTCAAAGTATATAACCATGCTTTTGATCAAGCCTCGGTTTGATAAAGTTTATGGTATGATTTCTTCAATTAATTAAAAAAAAAAATCTTACAAGAGTTATAAATAAGTCATGTTTTTTTATAAACTTAATTAAATAAATGATCAAGTCCAAACAAACTTAATGATAAAAGTAAGAGTAAATTACAATTGTTCTCTCTTAAAATATACTTAAATTATATTTACTTCTCTTCTGATTTTAAAATATGCATTTTATTCTTCTAGATGAATGGATATTATATTTGAGTTTGCTTTTTTTCTTTTTTCTTTTTACAAAAATGAGCTTTTAAGAGATTTTCTTCACTTTGCATCTCAATCGTTGACATAATTGACAACTAATGTTTAATATTTAATATGTACATTGTGATTTTAATGCACAAAATAAATATAGTAGATAAGTTTTAAAGTCAACATAAGGGGTATTTTAAATTTTATTCCAACGTCTAAAAGATTAAAATCAAATATTCGATTTTAAAAAGTAGTAGAAAAGACAAATACATAGTTAGGAAACTCATCTATTTCCACCAATTTTTGGAGAGCTATTTATATTAAAATAAAAATATAAATTTTTAATCAGATACATAATTTAAAAGGGTTTTTAACCAAATTTTTTTATATGTACATACTTTTTTTTGTAAATGTATAATTTTGATATGGGTTTAAATCAAACATAACCTACTGAGAACGCAACTTACCAAGTTAAACTCATGGTGAGTTATGTTGACTTGCTAATTTATAAAACAACAAAATGGGTTAGCTTGGTATGTTATGGCTTAACTTTTTGCTGACTCATTAAAAATGGATTGTGTCGGGCTAATCGAACTATATAAAATAGGCTGAAAATGATAATTCATTCCATAATTAGGTGTGTTAACAAGCTAGCTTGTCAATTTCTTAATTTTTCTTTTAGAAGTCTGGCATTGCTTGATCCAAAGAAACGAAACAAAACATCATACCTATAGCATAACAGAACATCATACCCATATTATAACAAAACAACATGTATAAAGCAAAAAAAAAAAAAGACAAGTGGAACGACAACGACGATGACATGCTTTGGTTGCAACGACCATGGCAATGAATGGAGGTGGCTTCAATGACAAATGACATGGTGGTGTTCACTCATTTGACAAGATCCAGGTGGGATTATGGTGGCTCCAACGTGAAACCCTCCTATAGGGAGGAACAATGGTTGACATCAACGACTTTAGGTGGCTTCGATGACATCTCAAGCCGACGACATTCTTATTTACAGGTAGCAAGATCGAAGGTGCTTTGCTAGATGAAGAAACTATATGGAGGAGAGACCCTTGGAGCTAGGAGAAGAGTAAGACACGAAGAAGGAGGCCACAAAGCAACACTCACTCTTGCAATCAGATCTTGCTCTTGTTACTCGATCTGGCTCCACCTCTACTGGTTCATGGTGTGGTGGGTGAACAAAAAAACTCATATGTATACAGGTTGGCGGGCTAGCCAACCTCATCCCACATGTAGCTCCGACGGGTTGACAGGTTATGTGGGTCGAGCTTTTCTAGGTCTGCAAGTTCAAATATCTAACCTTGTTCATTTTTTTTGTTTCGTTGACAGGCGAGCTCGTGGTGCCTGACCACTTTGCCACCTTTACTAACCTATGACAAAAAAAACACCTTAACCTAGCCAAGCAATAAACCAACACAATTAAAAAAACTTGGGTGGGAGTATACACGATCCATGAGTTTCAGTGCTCTTCTTCCACTCTCCTTCTTATAAAAACAGAGTTGCACCATTGTTTTAAGGAACTTTTTAGAGAAGTTCTTTTGAGAGATTTAGAGAAAACTTCTTAGACACTTACCTTTGTACTTAGTGAACATTATTAGAGGTTATAGGAGAGGATGATTCTTCAATATATTGTATTATTTTCATCTAGTATGGGGACCTAAATCTTTCTAAGTGTTGAAGCAAATATGTAACCTTTTGAAATATTCTTGTATGGATACTATTTTATTTATCAAAATATGTGTTTATTACGTGTTTGTGAATTTGTTTATATCTATTATTGGATGAACTAATCACTCATCTTATTTCACTAGCTTGGGATTGAGTAGGAATTGGTTTCAAGTTGTAGTCCAACTAATTCTTCTCCTGCTTTTAGATGCTAGTAATATATCTAAGGCCAAAGCCGATTATAAAGACATGATCTTAATGCAAGTAATTCATTCAAACAATTATTGAGGAATCATGCCGAAGTTTGATAATCTTAAGCTTTAGATACTATGAATGGATCTAGAGTTACATTTAAAGAGAGCTCCCAAGACATGATTAAGTGCATATTTATAAATAATATCTTAATCATTAAAAGATAGGTACAAAATGGTGAATCTAGCTTCAACATGTCTTTAGTATTTGAAGTTACCTTTTTTGCTTAAAATTGTTTTGGTAGTTTGTTACTCTTACAAGTCAACTTTGTTTCTTTGCATCAAACATGTTTTCACACTTCTCGAGCACTTTTTCTAGTGTTTCATTCAAGTTAAACTAGTTTAAAGTTTTGTGTTTTTTTGTCAAAATCATTATGGATACAACACTTGTTGTATTGCAAACTATCTAATATACTTGCTAGAAAAATTGATTGCTTTGGAGTATCAACAACTTCATTTATAAAGCAATGAAATAAGCTAAATACAAGAGGCTTTCAATGTTGTTAAAAAAGGTATTTAATTTGACTATCTAATATTTGTTTATTAAGTTAGTAATTTTGAAATTTAAAACAAGAAACTAATTCAATCTAATATATTTTGATAAGTTATTTGCCTTTGTGGAACATCCTTGACGAAAGATGGAGCAAGCAACTTCATATGTCTTGAGAAGTTATTCTTCTTGCGTTTGTCCTGTCCTTGTTCAAGTTTGAAGATGCATTAAATGTTCTTCATATTATTATATATCTCTTATTTAAGAAACACTATGATATATAACATGATTTATCAAACTAGGTCGCATAGCTTTTTTCCAAAATAAAATAAGGTAAAGAATCGTACAAGATTGATAGTCTAATATTTTGTAATTTTAGAAAAATTATTGATACGAAATATCTTTATCATGTTCTTTAATATATATTTGATGTAAATATATTTTTGTAAGTTTTTCTAACAAAATATAGAATGAACATGAGATAGTCAAATTCGAACCAACCCATATGGTCCCATTTTTAATAATATTTCGGGTAAAGAAACAAAGATTATATATATATATATATATCTATATATATATATATATAATAAACTTTCATAATATGCAACATGTATCATGAAATGTTTTAGATTACTTATTTCTATAATTTACCTAAATGTTATTTTATTAAATGAAACTATACATACACAACACAACATGTTATGCGTATGTTGCAGAAACAAAACACTTATGTCTCTTATATGGTTGTAAAAATGTGTTTTATACTTTACACTACGTTGTAAGCACTTAATGAAACTTGGACTTTGTTAGACTTTACTTTAACATTTTGTACTCGCATAGTTTTACAATGTATTGAATTTTCCTTTGAAATTTATTCACAAATCTAGCTATTCTTAGTTAATGTAACAAGGTAGATTTTTTTGAAGATAAGAGTTTTAAAAAGAGTTCCTTTTTACACTAATGAAAAATGAAGGCTACTCACATGGAAACCTTTAAATCCTTCCTTTTGTTAGTCCAATCTTTATCATAATTTTATATCACCGTAATGTGATTGTTTAAATTGTAAGGAAGTTAATTTATGTACTTATAAAAAAGACTTACAATTACAAATTTAATTATTATGGTATAAAGTATATTAAAAAATTATCTTTATTAGTTAATAATACAATATGAACAGCGTTGCCATAATGAATAGTATAAAGAAGATAAAAAAAATCCTCATAAAAAATAGTTTAAATTTTTTTAAAATAGATTGGCTTGTTTTGTTTAGATAAACTTCAACTAAATAATTTTCAAAATGAATTAATATCTTCAAACAAAAACTAAGAATACGTGAAAATAAATTCAAGAAAACAGAGGTTGATGGCAAGAAGGCGACACGCCGCTAACGCCTGCCACCAAGCTGACGGTCCTGATTCAACAACACCAAATCACCTTTCAACAATCCAATGATGAAGCGGTAAAGCTCCCGATTCCAATCAACGTTTATTGAACACGAAACTATTGTCAAACCATCTTCATTCATTGCCGGTGCTTCTCGATGAGGTGAGGCATAGTCAGGGAAAAGAAAGAGAGTAATCGTAAAAGGAGAAAAATAAGTGGAAGTGTAAATGGGAAGTGTATGGGTCTGTTCTTTCCCCACCTGCACCACGCTTCCTTGTCGCCACTGCATTTTCTCTCCAACGCACCTTCTTCATCACTCCACCACTCTCTCTATCCGCGCTAGTGCTTCTCAAACCACCACCAACGCAAGAACAAGAACAAGGTTTTCCCTCTCGCTCACTCTCAATTTTTTCTTCTTCAATTCAATTTCTGAGTTTCTTGATTCGACCTCTTCACGATTCAGAAGGAGTCGGAGAATCAAGAGCGACGCCGAGATCTGCAACGATGTCCGCGAATTTCTCGCTTCGGTTGGCCTTCCGGATGACCACATTCCCTCCACCAAGGAGCTTCTGCTCCACGGATGGTCCTTTCTCTTTCCTTCGAAACTCTGCGTTTTTGTTTGCGCCTCTTGCGTTTTAGAATGAGCATAGTTAATTCGAGATATTCAATGGTTTCATTATTTTGCTTCTAAATTCTGCAATATTAAAGGAACTGAGTAGTTATATTTTGTTTAGCTGAAATGCTATGAAATTGCGAATCTCCTGCATGCATACTGCTCTGCGTAAGTTTTTCTTAATAAACCATCGATCTCATCCCTAATCTCCTTACTGGTAGAGAGGGTAAAAATAGGGTGGACTAAATGTATTTAATAAACTATCAGTGAAAATAGGTGAGAAATAAAATAGAAATTAGAGTTGTTCACGAAGAGAAATAGATAATTGACGAGGAGAGAATGAAAGAGATGGATGGAAATAAGTTAGAACTATTACATTAGATTTTACCGAATTCAAAATTAATTCTCCTCTAAATTAATAATACCAACACCAACACCAACACCGACTTGTTTCTATCCACTCAATGTTATTTCCATCTTAAATACCAAACAAAGCGTATTGCTGTATCTCATAAATAGTCTTTAAAGTAAACAAATGATATAAGTGATGCCTCCAGTATTAGAAAGTACACTAAATAGTTCCGATAGAATTAATCCTTGGACGTGAAGACAATGTATCAACTTAGGGACTAGATTGACGGATGTTTAATATTTTAATGACTACTTGTGTAATATTTGAGCCACCAAATTGATGGTCTACTCTTTGTTATATATAGTTGGAAGTTTCCTTTTTTTTATTAGCCTAGTCTTCTCTGTTTATAGGAATGACCTGGCAAACATTGTCAGAAGGAGAGGACACAAACAGATTCAGCAGCTTCTCACTGGCAGCTTATTAAAAGCTGATGCTGATTTTTTAAGTGCTGAAAATAGTTTAGACGAGAGATTGGACACCCCGAATATTTTTGAAGATCCCTTAACAGGTCAATTAAATTTCTTCTTTATGAATGGGCATTATTTTGTGTTGCTCACGACTGATGACTTAATCTAATGCAATTTAAAGGTCAGAATGAAAAGGTGGACAGTGTAGTAGACAATGTCGAAACATCATCAGAATATTTTCTGGGAAGTAGTTCTAGTAGTTTGTATGTGGAGTCTTCTTCAAGTTTAGGTGAAGATACTGACACCGTGGAAGAAGCCTTGGCCAATTTGACTATTGGAAATGGTCTAAGAGAATTCAAAGATGAAGTGGTAAGCAATGCGACAAAGGATAATTTGTACCCGAATGAAGTGACTATTGTGGATAATGATTCTGATAGGCTCTTTCTCAACTTCAGTAGCCAAAGTTCCATCATGCCTGCAGAAATCTCTGGTGAATTACCATATGAAACAGTGTCTTCTGGAAATTCTGATTCTGAGGATAGTTTAGTGGGAAAAACAGTTGAGCAGTTAACCATGTGGACGGAAAACCATGGCACTTTATTTAATGATTGTAATCTTGGTGCTGAAGAAAAAGAGTACAGTGATTTGGAGGAAAAGGACTTGGGTGCATTAGAAGGTCTAGATGATGATAATGCTGATGTTGAAAATGTTGCCACAATTTCTGAAGTTTCCACTCGGGAAAATTTATCTGGTGATGGCAGACTTGATTCAATTGTTAATTCTGCCGACAGCATTTCTACAAATCTTGACACTTTGGCCAACTTATCTTTGAAAGAAAAGGTTGCAAAATTTATTCAGAATGGAGATTTGGATCCAGTTGAAGGTAAATGCTAATTGTAGTGTTGTTAAAATTATGGGGTTTTAAATATTGAGGAAGAGAGATGAAAGAAAATGAAACACGGAATTGACATTAACTAATGTATTAGAGGGAGGGAGATGAAAGAAAATGGAACTCTGGTTATGATGTTAACTGATACGTATTGCATTGTATATTGATGTATTAAATATATTCACAAAACACAACACTATCCCATAGTCCTAATCATATTCCTAACAAATTCGGGAAACAAAATCATCACAAGGTAAGGAAATATATGTGAGAAGATATATTCATGTATTCTATCAGTTATTATGAATGGCTACAGTTGTGACTTTGATTGCAGTGGTTTCGGATTTGAGTTTCAACATATTAAGTAAAAAGAAAACAGTGACCAAAAGAATAGATGATCTACCTTATCTCAACTCAATTTTTCTCTAAATGTTAGCTACTAAATTAAAAAAAAAAAAAAAACTTTGGCAACATGTCACTATGCTTTAGTCAAACCCCTTCTAATGAACAGATAAAGTTGGAATTTTTCTTCGATCAATGCAAATTGTATGTACACTTTTTTTCCCCTTTTTGACAATGCCCCTACTGTTTGATTTTTAGATCATGTCTCTGGCATTTCAATTCAGGATGATCCTCAGGAAAGCAAAGAGAATATTGAATCAGAACTAGACGAATATATTCTGCCAGATAGCCGTCCTCCTCAAGATAATAATGTCATGGCTCATGGGAACTTATTGACATCCAAACTAGATCTATCTGGACCAGTGGATTTGGATAAGCCTCTTTGGTCAGTATTTTATATTGTGTAGATGCTTGTAACCAACTGGGACTGTGGGAAGTCCGTTGATTGATGTTTTCATTTAAACTGAACCCCTCCTTTTTTCTGAATTCAAATCATATCTAGGGATGATCACTTGCCACATGAGGTTCTAACTACTCATTTTGACAAGAGCGCAGATACTGAGGTCCTCTTGTGTATAAGTATCCATAAATTCTATCTCAATGAACAGCTTCTTGTGATCTTAATTCATTTTACTTATTTTGACTATGCAGACTCCAAAAGTGCAAAACGAAAGTGAGATAAATCATCTCAAGTACATGCTGGTATTAATTATTTAACAATCTCATTTTTGGTTTACATGTTGATAAAGCTAACTATTTTATGTTTAGAATACTTATGAATATAACCTGTTCTCAGACTTTTCCTCTTCCTTTTTCAAATGTTTCAGTATCAGAAGGAGTTGGAACTGTCTCGACTGAAGGAACAAATTGAAAAGGAAAAGGTAGGAGAGTAATATCTGAAAACTGGCACTACAAGATGTTGTGTATATTGCTAAGATCCTACATTAGCTAGGTGCTAGAGTACTTGCTATTTGGGCACTTGTCCTTTCTTGAGCTAGCTTTTACAGTTGAGTTTGAACCAATTCACCAATCCGTTCTCAACTCTTAATGTATATTTTCTGGCATCAACCATGTTAGTTGTTAGCATCAAAATGACATTTCTCTGGGCTTTGGCCACTTTGACAGACCTAAGAGTAAAGATTATAGAAAGACAGGAATATGTGTGCCTGAATGAGTGAAAAATAGAGACAAAGATTGAGAGGCAACATCAACTGTATCACGGAGAAATAGATGATTGTAACTTATTTTGTACTGTTCATTTTTTTCAACGACTACCTCTTTGAATGTTTCCCTATTTGATTTTACTCTAGTTTTAGTGGCAGGAGAAAATGTGAAAATAAATTCTGTGATGGCATGAAGTCCTGTTTGCTTAATGTGTACATATGATACTCTCCTTCAGGAGATAACTTTGTAAACATTCTCTAAACCTTTGATGGGAACTTGGATATTATGGGGAACCTAGTCCCACATCAATAAGTATTTTAGATGATATGTGGAGTATTTAGGTGTTCGAGTATTTGGTTTCCCCTCCTTAATGGCTAGGTTTTAATTGTGGGTTCCCCAACTATTTGAGTACTTATCACCCACATTCTTGTAATCAAAACATTTGAATGTCCTAAATTTATATCATAAATGCAAGTCATTTCTAAGGATGATGATAATCCAAGATCACAACATGTGTGAAAGGTTCTTGTTTTTAAAATTTGAATAAGTGTAGTTTGTTAAGAAGTGGATTTTAAGCCTAACTCAACTTCATAAAACCGGCTTGTAAATACAAACACACACACAGTTGAATCTGAATTTGTGTCTCTCATTTGACGAAATTCAATGTATTTTTGTTAGAGTGGAAGTGTTAACAAGATCATAGCAAACTAGGAGAAATTGATTGTTCAGCCTTTCTCTCTATTATTCCATACTCCATACAACTCAGTTACATGTTGCTTTCAGCTGGCTTTGTCTATCTTGCAAACCAAGGCAGAAGCAGAAATCAGCAAAGCCCGAAAACTGATATCTGAAAAAGATGTAGAACTACAGTTTGCTGAAGAAAGTCTTTCAGGACTTAAGGAGGTATTGCGTTTGTTTTCTTGTTTACTTGTAATCCAGTAATGTATTTGGAGCCCCTGGCGTTCTAGGGGTAGTGGTTATCTTTTTTAAAATTTTAAGCATTTTCAGTACAAATATTGCTTATGAAATTGAAGAGAATTTGATTTAATTATTCTTACTTTGGATTAGAACATTCAACATTCCCCCAAACTTAAGGTTGCAAAACAAGTCTTGAGTATTGCACTACAAAACCACCCGATCCCTGACTATAGAGTCGTGATCCACTTTTGCAAAAAGAACAATCAAAGTTGGTACCATTTAGAAGCTGAGTTTCATCTGGAAGAAACACTTCAAACGCTATATTTAATTATGTGCTCATGAATAACTGATGCAGTTTTAATACTCCTGTAGCATAAAAGATTTTTGTATCTGTTCCTGAACATAGTATAATTCATATGAAACTATATAAACATTCCTTGCAATGTAAAGGATGGACCAGAAGCAACAGCTTTTCCGGCAGTTGGACAAGGGGAAGTTTAGCTGAGTATATATGTCTGCTGCTCTTGGATGTTAAAATATCATTGGATTGATTTACTATTTGAGCAGAAACTTCATATTTGATATTATGAAAATCTATAGTTTAATTAAAATGTTAATCCAGCTATGTGGTTGTCTGCTTCATTGAATGCATGATGACAGGGGTGAGTTTTCTTCTCATGAAAGAAAAGGTTCTATTTGATCCCGTATATGGTGTATTTGGTAATTGATATGAACGAATGACTTTATATCCAAAAAGAGATGAAAAATAGATTATTTAATTTAAAACTTGTATGCATGATGATAGTCCTGTTTTCCCTTATATTCCAGGTTCAGATTGGATTCTGGGGTGATGGTGACATTGTGGAGGTGGCTGGTAGCTTCAACGGTTGGCATCACCAAATAAAACTGGATCCTCAACCATCAACTAGTGCTGTAGACATTGGGGAATCAAGGTTGTAGTAGTTACTTTTAACTGATTACGTATTTATATGTCATTATTCTGTCCTTGTTGATTACGTATTTATATGTCATTATTCTGTCCTTGTTGATTACGTATTGTTTGTTGATCATACAAGAGGAAATGTGTGTAAGATTCTTTGTTAGATGCCGATCAGTGTTAAGGCTAAGATCGGAAGCATCATTTCAATGATTTGTTACTGGATCGACCAATGCTATCTAGGATACAGAATTAAAAACTCTTTTCATATCGTGATAAAAATTACATTAGAAGAGTTAATTTGTCTTGATAATAAATATTGATATATGCTGTTCAATGTAATAATATCCAGGAGTTCCAGATTTTGGTCAACAATACTGTGGCTTTATCCTGGTGTATATGAGGTGTGTGCATCTTCAACGATATTAATGGTTAGAATCAGTAATCATTAGTGTCAGCAGCTTTCTGGTTCTCTTTCCATTTTTTCCCTTTTAATTATGGGCTTCATTTTGTTATTATGTCTTTTTGTTTGGTTGGGTAGCAGTTGGAATAGATTGTTAGGTGGTTTGATACCTATTTGTTTCTGTTAGTTACCTTTTTTACTCGTAAAGCATAAATACTTCTAGATGATTTGATTACTGTATTTGTTTCTTGTAGATAAAATTTGTTGTTGATGGCAAATGGATAACAGATCCTCAAAGGGAGTCGGTAACAAGGGGTCACATATGTAACAACATTCTAAGAGTAGATAGATGATGCATTATGACTCATGTCACAATTGTTGAATGTATATAAAATGGTAAGCCGATGGTTTTCATCGTGATTGTTTCTAATAATCAATTTAAAAATGTTGCCAGACCCTGGAAATTACATGATCGAACTAAGGATTTAAAGTGAAAATTGAAAATCGTGGATGTGCAACATTCTAAGATTAGACTGTTGATATATTTAAATTCTTAATTATTCCTTGTTTTTTTATTATTAATCAGTCGGGGATTTGCTTGCTCTTTTTCAGCATACTCTTATACCTTCTTAATTTCTATACAATACAGGATTTTTTTGTTTGATTTTTATTAGTGTCCTAATATTATTATGAACTACTGCAGGGTACATAAGGATTGAAGAAAATGGTTTGCTATGAATTTCTAAAATCACCACGCTTGACAGCTAGTGGACCAGGAGGAGAGACGCAAGAATTAGCAGAATTTTAGTATCTTTTGCTACCGTCCTGTTTTGTACATTTGTGTCTAAAATTAGGAATTTAGGGTGGGTTAGCGGGGAGGATTTGGTTAATCCATAACTGAGAAGCCGTAGCTTCAGACCACGCAATCATTGTATAAATCAAGGGAGAATTGTAGCCTCCTCGTTTTGGTATTCCCAATCTCTTGTTTCTGTTATTCTTTCAATGGTTTTTGTTGTCAAAGCCAGTCACAAGAACCAGGATAAAAGTACGTTTTGCCGAGCTATGTACATTTTACATGTGATATATGATAACTTACTACGTTTTTCAAGTTGGCAAGAAAGAAGAGAGGAATTGAAGTTCCTTACGCAAATGTCGGTGAATAAAATCTGTTGTGGATAGTATTCATGAGTATTAAATACTCATAGATAATGAGTAGCATGTAATTTTATATACAGTCGGGTGTGATATGATTTGTATGTGTGGATATCTATTATTTGAAAAAAAAAAATTATTTTATATTTTATTAGTTAAATTATATTAAAATTAAAATTAATTTATATTTTGATAGGTTAAATTTAATTAAAATTAAATTTTAATTTATATTATATTATATATATGTATATATTTTTAATTTTATTTAAGATTTTATTTTAAAAATTTATAAAATATTTTTATTTTAAATATTTGTAGTATTTATGGATATTTGTGAGTTTCATATTCATGGGTGTTTTTTAAACAAATATCCAATCAGTAACAAGATGATTAACGACCGAGTGAATTTTTTTGTTGTAAGTTAGGTAATGAATAAACATATGTACTTATCATCCCTAATTGAAATGAATTATAGAGAAAACGATGTATTTATATAGATTTCTAATTTCATACCACTCGAGTGCCAAGGAGGAATACAAATACACACAAAAATCTCATTTGCACATAAGTAGCACCCTTTCATGATCATAGCACAATTTAGAATAAAATATACATTATGGTGATGAAAGATACATTTAATAACACAATTTAGAACAACATATCCAATAAGGTGAAATATATAATTAATAGTTGTTCAAATACAAATTTAGCGAGGCATAAAAAAAATTAATTAGAATCTTTATAGAAATTAAAATCTATAACTTCTCTTAGTTTTTCTTTTTATCACATCTAATCATTTGAGTCTCGTCAAAGACGACTTTGCTAATAAAACAACTAGCTTTCCTAGACTCCAACATACATCCTTCACTCTTTCAACATATTCAATAAAGATATAATTCTTTGTCTATGTCTCTAATTTCTCAAAAATTATCAATCTTGACATGTTCAAATGTCAAGGTCAAACAGCCTTAAATTATCACAATTTGTTTCCTTCCATCCCATGTGAGTTTTACAAAACAATTTAAAGCATATGATGGACATGTGTTTATTAGATAGAAAATGTTTGTAGCTTCTCTTGAAAAAGACTTGGGTAAACCAACTCTCAATAACATACACCTTGTTTCTAAAAAGTGATTTTGTTCAACTTCTTAGCTAATACATTTTGTTGTGGTATACCTACAACTATCTTATGCTTCCTATTACACTCTTCCATGTAAAACTTATTAAACTACTATGATATAAAATTCAAGACATTTTTAGTTCTAAGTATTTTGAATGTTGTGCCATATTGATTATTGATTATGTGTACCACTCACTAAACCTTTGAAAAGTTGTAGTTTTACTTTTCAAGATATAGATCCACACCTTTCGCGAGTAATCATCTATGTATGACATTAAGGAAATAACCCTTCACCATGTGTATGAGCATGTGTAAGACCTTAAAGATTGCATGAGCACACTAAATCGATCTACTAAATACATGCTTACTAGTCTCAAACTTCAATTTGAGACTTTCAAAGTACACATGAACACAAAACTCTAACTCCTCCAACCTAGCACATCCTAACAGGTTTTACTTACCTAGACCAAACCCCTCTCACTAATGGGTCCTCAACGTTCGATACCATAACTTTATCTTATCTTGCATTCTTTGACTAGTCACAAACACATGTGCAATCATTATCGAACTGTCTAATATACAAAAA
Organism: Vigna angularis; assembly: GCF_016808095.1. Lineage (NCBI taxonomy): Eukaryota > Viridiplantae > Streptophyta > Magnoliopsida > Fabales > Fabaceae > Vigna > Vigna angularis. The sequence goes on from NC_068972.1 coordinate 18,057,226, forward strand.
TTGCTCATTTCACCCTTGTAGATTCTCCTTTTAAAATCTTTATCATACCTTATTCAATTTTGGTTGTTAAACCTATAATATCAAACAAGATAGTTAGACAAAAAATTTCTCTTGAGATTTAGAACATACCTTACATCTTGTAATAATATCTCTCGGTTGTCAAACATCTTCAACCTAATTATTCCATGCTTTGCACCTTACAAGCTTTATTGTTTTCAACTTAGGTACTTGCATGCCTTATACCTTACAAGATTTATTGTTTTCTAAAAGAATTATACCTCCTTCTATCAATTCAGGTTTTAAAGAAATCATTCACAAGATCCATGTGATAAGCACATCTCAAGTCCATGACCAAAATTTTTATGTATCTAACTCAAATGTTACCAACACTCTAATAGAGTCAATTATTATACACTATCACAACATTCACATAATCCTTCTTGAAATGAGAATTTTAAGCTTCTCACTCTTTTCCTAGACAATTTTCCTTGAATCTCACACTTAAACCTTTTATATGCCCCATCATTACATAATGGTCTAACTTCTTCCCTTTGACCTCCTTCTTTCTCTTACCCATTGACTTTGAGACATTCAAACTCAATCTACTGTTGTTTGTTTTATACTTTTGAAGCTCATGTAACTCCTTAATCCAAATTGTGGTTTACACCTCATCCAACATAGTGCTTTATTTCTTCTCGAGCAACAAAACGTCTTTTAAAAGCTCAAATGTCTAAGGTGTTAAGAAGAAATAATAACTTATATTCATCCATTTATGTTAATTAAAAAAGAAAGTGTAGCTAACATCTTTAGAAAAATAATCTTTCTAATTGGTTGAAAAAAAATCTTAACGTCAATAAAGAAATAATGACAAACTAGGTTGAAAAAAAAATCTAATTAATGTTAGTAAAAAAATAATATTAATTTATATAAAATGAAATTAAAGGTAGTTGATATGATATTAGCCAAAAACTCTTATTAGTATTGATTAAGAAAATTTCAACTAATGTTAGTTGAGAAATAATATAATGTATTATGATGAACTTCAAATAGAAAAAATCATTGTTAATAGTATTGGATATATAATTCAAGTCCTTAGTTTATAAGTCAGTTAGTTATTTCTGTTACTCATTTTTACAGTTAGTTTTCTCTTGTATAAAAACAATATTCTTTCATTTTGTAATACACTACTGCATATCTTTTTTCTCTCTGTTTTCCATATACTCCTTAATATCTATACCGCTGCTTTACATCTCTGTTTCCATTAGTGGTATCAGTTAGCCTAGGTTCTTGAAAAGAGACGTAAGGTGTTTGAGTGTTTGTTCAGTGCGGTTAACCAAGAAGTCTAAAGAAGAAGGCTCTTGAAGCAGGAAGTAAGCGTTGATGGCAGATTTTTCCACGACAAATCTTCCTATTCTAACCGAAAAGAATTGGAGTAGATGGAGCACGCAAATGCAGGTGCTGTTTCGGGTACAAGGAGTCAGCAGCGTGATAGAAGGGTTGGAGTCTGCAACTGAGTTTTGTGGCACAGAAGATCAGAAGGCGGAGATTAGTAAGAAGGACGATAAGGCTCTGCTGATCATTCATCAGTGTGTAGATGATACATACTTCGAGAAGATCCAAAACGCGAATACGGCGAGGGAGGCTTGGAATATTTTGGTATGTTGTCATGCCGACGGAAAGAAAATCAAGAAAGTACGGCTACAAACTTTGCGGAGGCAGTACGAATTGTTGCAAATGGAAGATGGTGATAAGGTCAGTGACTACTTCAACAAAGTTTTAACGATTACAAACCAAATGAAGAGCTGTGGGGAAGAGCTTAGTGATGTGTTGATTATGGAGAAAATAATGAGATCATTACCTCGGAGATTTGATTTCATCGTTGTTGCTATTGAAGAATCTAAAGATCTTGAAAAAATAAAAATCGAAGAGCTTCAGAGTTCTTTGGAAGCTCACGAGATGCAACTTCTTGATAGAGATCCTGTTAAAGCTGATGATCAGGCATTAAAGGTGAAACATGTTAGAGGTGATGGGAAGAAGAAATTCAAGACTTGGAAAGGTAAATCCAATGTACCAGGTAAATGGAAGAATGATAATTTTGCACAAAGTAGATGGAAGAATGATAATTCTGTACAAAGGAAGTGGAAGAATGATGGCATTGAAGAACAAGAGGAAAGAGGTGATTCTGCAGAAAGCATAGGAAGAGACAACAAATACTACAAGAAGAAAGACATAAGAAATATAGAGTGTTTTACGTGCCATAAGATGGGACATTTCTCCCATGAGTGTTATTTCAACAAAGGTAGACAATTGAAGAAAGATCAAAGCAAGCAAGCTCATTTTGTAAAAGACGAGTCTGACTTAGAGCCATTAATCCTTATGGTTACAACTTCTTCTTCAGAAAGCGTTGCTATGTCATACCAAAGAAACAAATTATGGTATCTGGATTCAGGATGTTCAAACCACATGACATACAATAGAGAGTGGCTTATTAATCTGAACGAAAGAAAGAAAAGCAGGGTCAGAGTTGCCGATGATAGTACATTGAAGGTTGAAGGGATCGAAAATATTATCATAAAGCAGAAGAATGGACTGAAGGCTACGATAGAAAATGTTCTTTTTGTACCAGAGATGAAATGCAACTTGCTTAGTCTGGGTCAACTGGTAGATAAAGGTTTCACCGTGATGATGGGCAATCAAGGAAAAGTGGAAGTGTTTGATAAAAACAAAAGGCTAGTCCTGGAAAGCAAGATTTCTAGGAATCGTACCTTCAAGGTTCATATGGATATAATTGAGAATCTGCAGTGTTTATCTACTATGGAAGTGGATGAGAATTGGAGATGGAATCTGAGATTTGGACATCTGAATTTCAGAGATCTGCAACTGTTAAGCAAAAAGGCGATAGTTTCTGGGTTACCAGATATATCTATACCTCAGAGAGCTTGTGAATCTTGCATCATTGGAAAGCAAACGAGAAGACCTTTCAAAACGCACTTGAAGATGAGGTCTAAAGAACGTCTTGAAGTAATTCATTCAGATGTGTGCGATCCACTTGAGATATCAACACTAGCTGGTAATCGATACTTCGTTACATTTATAGATGAATACAGTCGTATGATATGGATATACTTCATAAGACTGAAAAGTGAGGTTCTAGAAATTTTCAAGCGATTCAAGAATCGTGTTGAAAAAGAAATTGATAGGCAGATAAAGCTGATCAGGACAGATGGTGGAGGTGAGTATACGTCGCGTGAATTTGATGAATTTTGTCAGGCACAGGGAATAGCACACGAGATTATAGCCCCTTATACACCACAACATAACGGTTTGGCCGAAAGAAGAAATCGAACAATACTAAATATGGCCAGATGTTTGCTTAAAGAGAAGGGCGTATCACGTGAATTGTGGGGAGAAGCGGTGGCAACAGCTGTGTATGTACTGAATAGGTGTTCTACAAAGAAGTTGACAGACAATGTCCCGCATGCAGTTTGGTCAGGTACTGTACCCTCTGTTAAGCATTTTAAGATTTTCGATTCTTTGGCTTTTTGTCATGTTGCAGAGCAGAAGAGAACGAAACTGGATGACAAAGGAGAAGCAATGATGTTTGTGGGTTATCATCCTACTGGAGCGTACAAATTATTTGATCCTATCAGGAAGAAAGTGATCGTTAGCAGAGATGTATTGATTCTCGAAGATGAAAATTGGGACTGGGAATGCAATCAAACCAGCATGAAGAGATTAAGAGCAATATTGCAAATACCGATGCAAGTCGAAGAAGAAGTTGATAATTCGATAGTTACTAGCAATACTGGAAGCGACGATAATAATGCAGAGTTTTCAACGAGACCGAGAAGACAAGTGGTAAGACCTTCTCGCTTTACAGAATATGAAATGTATTCTGATGCTGGAGTGGATGAAGAAGGTGATATAATTCACCTAGCATTAATGGCCGGGAGTGAACCTTTGAATGTTGATGATGCCTTATCACAACCACTCTGGAAGGAAGCTATGATGGAGGAGCTTAGATCGATCGAGAAGAATAAAACATGGAAGCTGGTCGATTTGCCACCCGAAAAGAAATGCATTAGAGTTAAGTGGGTTTTCAAAACTAAGCTTAATCCAGATGGTACAATCTCAAAATACAAGGCTAGGCAGGCTTGTGGCAAGAGGATTTCTGCAGCAACAAGGAGTTGATTTCAAGGAAGTTTATGCACCTGTTGCAAGGTTAGAAACTATTCATTTAGTTGTTGTTATTGCATGTGCTAAGAAGTGGTCATTGTTTGCTCTTGATGTTAAGTCTGCATTTTTGCATGGCTTGTTGGAGGAGGAAGTATATGTAAAGTAGCCTCCAGGATTTATCAAAGAGAAGAAGCATCAAGTGTATAAGCTATTCAAAGCGCTCTACGGATTGAAGCAAGCTCCCAGGGCATGGAACAGAAGGATTGATGAATTTTTTGTAAGCTATGGACTTGAGAGATGTGTTGCTGAACATAGCCTGTATGTGAAGAAGAGTGGTGATGATATAATGATCGTATGTTTGTACGTCGATGACCTACTGGTGACGGGTTCCAGTCTACATTGTATTGAAGAATTCAAGCAGAGGATGGAAGCAGAATTCGAGATGACAGACCTTGGGAGGCTCAGCTACTTTCTGGGAATGGAATTTACGCACACAGCTAGAGGCTTAGTTATGCATAAGAGAAAATATGTGAAGGCTTTGTTGGAGAAATTTAAGATGACTGAGTGTAACATTACCAGGAATCCAATTGAGGTTAATGCTAAGCTAAAATTTGATGCAAACAAAGAAAGCATGGATGAGACAACTTATAAGCAACTAATTAGTTCTTTGCGGTACCTATGTAATAGCAGGCCAGATCTGATGTATGGGGTTGGTTTGTTGAGCCGATTTATGAGCAATCCAAAGAAGAGCCATTTGATTTCTGCTAAACGTGTTCTAAGGTATGTTAAAGGTACAACTAGATATGGTATTTTGTTTCCATACGACGTGAAGAAGGATAAGTTGGAACTAGTTGGTTACACTGACTCAGATTTTGGTGGAGATCAAATTGAGAGAAAAAGCACGTCAAGGAATATTTTTTTCATGAACACAACACCTATATCATGGAGTTCTAAGAAGCAAACCATTGTTGCTCTATCAAGTTGTGAAGCAGAATATGTAGCTGGCTGTCATGCGGTATGTCAGGGTGTGTGGTTGAATGAAGTTCTAAAAGATTTAAAGGTGCAAATTGAGAGACCATTTGTGCTACAGATGGACAAGACATCTGCTATAAGTTTGGCTAAGAATCCTGTGAGCCACGGAAGAAGCAAACACATTGATGTGAAATATCATTTTTTACGTGATATGGTGAATAAAGGCAAAGTTGAGTTGATTTACTACAAAACTCAATCACAACTGGCTGACCTATTTACTAAAGCACTCAAACATGACAAATTTGAATGTCTCATATCTGGAATAGGTGTATTAGCTCTAAGTGACTTGAATTAAGGAGGTGTATTAGATATATAATTCAAGTCCTTAGTTTATAAGTCAGTTAGTTATGTCTGTTACTCATTTTTACAGTTAGTTTTCTCTTGTATAAAAACAATATTCTTTCATTTTGTAATACACTACTGCATATCTTCTTTCTCTCTGTTTTCCATATACTCCTTAATATCTGTACCGCTGCTTTACATCTCTGTTTCTAATAAATAGACGACAAATGTGATATTGAGTTGAAAAACTCTTAATTAGGTCAAATTAATATTATTTTAGTTGAGGTTGAATCTATAATATTTTGACTTTATTATAACTTACGAAATTCTATAGTGACTAAATTCACAAGAAAGTTTAAAAGAAAATAAGCATATATGCAAAAGAGATAGAAAATATGATTTATTAAAATTGTAATTTCTCTTACAAAATGATTTACTCAAATAACATATTTTACTACAAAACATTTTTAAATTCTAAATTTTTTTTCCAAACTCACATATGCCACTGAATCGAATAAACATGGGACTTTTACATCTTTCAAACTCAAGGAAGGAAGAGAAGAGAACATATATATATATATATATATATATATATATATATATATATATATATATAGGATTAAATATGTTTTTAGTCCCTAAACTATCAAACATTTTGGTTTTCATTCCTATTCGAAAGGTTTGTTTATTTTAGTCCTCTTAGTTTTGAAATTTTTATGTTTAGTCCTTAAAATTAGACGGCGTTATGTTTTCTTTAATGTGACAAACGGCGAGCCCACGTTGGCTCCAACTTCCTGTGCCACGTTGCTTCTCTTTTTCTCTCAAAACTTCTGCCCATCTCCTTCACTCCCTTCACTGTTCCCTCCCCTAAGTCTCCATTTTCACCCTTCTTTTGAGCACATACCACCACAATAATCAGAGGTACAAACTGAAATCTCCAGTAAAAGCAACTACAAGAAAACACAACATTGAAATTGCAAGATTATGATCAGACAAGCTACACACACGCACAGTCATCCGAAGCACAACATAATTCCATCAAGAAAGTCAATACAACTACCTAATCACTCGGTAGGAAAAAATGGAGAATCTCCTAGGGGAGAGGGATTCTCTCGCCTTTGGCGGCGCGAATATTGGAATGATCGGGAATCAGAACCGGCCCAGGCGACGACGAATTGGCAGAAGTCGAGCTTGGACCAACGGGCATGTGGGAGATCTGGGAGAAGTAGGAGTGGAGGGTGACGCCGACGATGGTAGGTTGAAGGCTTGTGCGCGACGGAAAGATGATTGTTAGTGGCGCTGGAGCTCGCGGTGTTGGTAGAAATTTGGGAAGAAGATGATGTTGTTGGATGTTGGTGGTGATTTTCCCCTTTGGTTGTGGAAGGAGGTTGAACGTGACACGAAGAAGGAGCTCTGGGTGGTCTCTGTAACACCCCTTATCGGAATGTCACAGAAAATTTTTCAAAATAATTGTTTACATTTAAAGGCACAACATTTAATATTATTACCAAAAAAATACATCAAAGTATTAGAGAGTAATTATTGGATTACAAACCGAATATTAAAAGTTGTTTTAAAATTACAAACCATAACAAATTAAAAGTCTGCTTAAAATACAATACTTCACAACAATTTATTTTCACACTTTAAAATTTCCATGTAAATTTCCCAACACGCTCCTCGTTCTAAACTTCTTCAGCTTCACCTGGAACATCATCTAGTCCCGTATAACGATACGCATTATACGATCATCGTAGCCACACAAATAGGGTGAGCTAACCATAACCATAAGATAATAATTTACAGATAATCGTACACACTATAAACATCTAATAATATTAATAGCGTATTAATAAGATCGTAACACCTCTGCCGAAAGAACTTAATATCATAATGTAAAGCTAGATAACCAGAACAAGGAAATTTCTTCGGACACGACTCGAAGTCATCAGACCTATTGATTTTGTCCTTCACACGCAGCTAATGGACGCTGGTCCTTCACACGCAACTATTGGACCTAACTCGGTTCTTGTCCTTCACACGCAGCTATTGGACACTGGTCCTTCACACGCAGCTATTGGACCTATCTCGGTTCTTGTCCTTCACACGCAGCTATTGGACACTGGTCCTTCACACGCAGCTATTGGACCTATCTCGGTTCTTGTCCTTCACACGCAGCTATTGGACACTGGTCCTTCACACGCAGCTATTGGACCGCGGATAAGAGTCGTCCTCCACACACCGCTTTAGACATATCTTCCCGGTTCTTCAAGGACTTACGAGTAAAAACATTGGTGAGTAACATCCATTCACCAAGCACAATACTCAGCACGAGTTAGAATTTTACGGGCTAGATATCTGTATTTCCCTCGAAAGGGTAAAATGACAGAACTCGTATCCACCTATCGCCTTATATAGGCAAAAAGGAAATTATCCTTTTTAACTACCGAGATAAAGCATAAAAATATTTTTGATTATACACGATAAGAATATAAAATTCTTAAAGGCTATCTAATTAAATCTCACGAAAATAAAGTACATGCCATCTTGCATTAAATACAGAAATCACATTCAAGACAAATTGCTGTCAATTTTGGCCTTCACTTAATATTTCACCCGTAACTCACTCTATAGAATTCTGAATGAATTGATTCTAGTTTTGTTGGATTCTAGACTTAAAAACCTTTCATATGAATACTAACTCGTAATTTTTGGATTAAAGGATCAGCTGCAGTAAAATTTTTAAAGTAAACATTTTCGTAACGTTTTTCTGTATTTTCAGCTATAACCTATCTTGATTGTTTTGTTTATTACTCTCTCCACATAATTCCAAATAATATGTTTCTTTTTGCGTTAGAAAATAGACTCAATAAGCTTTCATTAGACACTGGAATTAAAATTTTTGGACCACTGAACTATCTGCAGTGAAATTATGAAAATCAGCAGGACAGGTGTACATGACTCACGGGAGATTAATTATAACAAGTAAAAAAAAATTGAACTTTTGCTTCAATTAAGAGAATACAAATGAGAGGGGTGCCATGGTTTCAAATCTGATTTCCAAGGCCAAATTAGAGAAGTGATTAAATATAATTCTAAAACACATTATTAAACAAGTTTTCTATAAGGCTTAAATCCTTTGTTCTATGGTGCTTATACGTAGGGTTGGCCCTTTTCACATAGATAACAGTTTGGCATTTAAGTAAGGCATGGCATCATTCTTATTAAAGAATTCATATTTAATCTAAAATGGCCAGAATCTAGTACCTTTAATGGGCTACAACGTTTCCTTTCAAGTAAAAAGAACCATGAGGTATGGTCTCATGCAAAGCTCTACTTTAAATAAAAAATCCAGCAGCAGTATTTATAAAATCTGACATGTTGGTTTAGACTTTCAATGATTCTTAGGATGTTTATCTACTCCACGGGTGTCTTCATCATAGCCATACTCTCTGATTTAGGACAGAGCAAAAGAAATGACATGCTACAACTTTTCTTATTAAAGAATTGATAATTAGACAACATGCCACGGTTAAACTATTTTATGGCAGCAACAAAGATTCACTGCAAGGTATGGTTAGTGAGAGAAGTTTTATTAAATAAATGAGACCCATGCATGAGGTATGGTCTATCTGACAGAATAGGTACAACTATGGAGCAATACAACGAAACAATTACTTTTTTTATACTCCAATATCCTAGATAAGTGAGGTTTAACTCTCACGCGTATTACTACCCTAAAGAAAGATTGGTAAGTTCACCATCTAATCTGAACCAAATCTACAAGGCGCACACACACACACATATATATATATATATATATATATATATATATATATATATACATTCAGCCAGTCTAGCTCCAATTTTTCTTTTTCTTCGTTTCAACAAAATTTCGTGCAGAGACATAAAGTTTGCAGATTATATGGTTATACAGCTACAAGGATCCAGAACAGAGAAACCAGAGCTCATCTTTCAGTTTAAATATTGCAAGGTGTCATACGATATATAGATCAAGATTAACTCTTCTACTTTTCAACATAAGTAAAGAAATGAATTAGCTCCCCTACCTCTTTCTCCAGCAATGGTTGGTTGGTTCCTTAAGATTTTCAGCCCTTAGATGATCTAAGTCTCCTTCTTCTTTAGTTTCCTCAACCTCTCCGGCAACACTCCAATTTCAGATATCTCTCCCGTTCACTCTTTCAGTTTTTGTCATTATTTTTTTTTTCTTTTCCTAATGAAATCCTACGATTTATTAGCAAACCGACGGTCCCTCCATTTCCAGATTAGGAATCAAGTTGGTCACTAGAAAAGGATAATATTGGTTCTTAAGGTCAAAATTTCGTTCAATGTTTCCCACAGAGTCATTTCATGATGAAAGTTTGTCTTATTGTGTGCACTTAAGAAGATATTGTGTTTTGCTTACACAAAAGGTGACCCCAAGGTAAGGAAAATGGACCAGAACCGTGAAGAGTGGAGAAAGCAACAACAATAAAAAAATTATCAGATTAAGTGGGGGAAAAGACTGGTCATGGTTGAAGGAGAAAAGATTCATACTACTCAATATGACCCTTAGTATGCACGAAAATAAATTCTTCACGTGGCCAATGTATGTACATCATAGTTCAAGCTTTTAGAACTAAAAAAAATATATGAAGAATTAATTATAATGATAAAAGACAAATAAACAAAATAAAGAAAATTATGAAACTTTGGAAAGAAAAAAAATATGTTAACAGTTTTGCAGAGAAGTCAAGATGGAATTGTAAAAGTTCTAAGTATAAAAATACTCAAATAATAATACACAAAGAAATTATCATACCCTTACAGTAACACATATCAAGTGATAAAAATTCGAAGTGATTGAAAGTCACTTATTCAAGAAAGCACACAAACAATTTATTCATAACTAAAGATCAAGTTTTACAGAGTCCTAAAGCCATTTAATTCAATAACCATGGTAATTTAACAAAGTAAGTAATATAATAGAATTACATCTTAAACACTTAAATACACAATTACCATCACAAAATAAGAAATTCTTACTAACTAAATATTAGTTGCAAAATAAATTATCTTATAGTATTAATTTATTTTTGGGTCTTACAGTCTCTGCGGCGGCTACAGCGGCATTGATGGTGAAAGACGATGAAGGATGGCTCATGTAGGAGGATGCTCGTGCTTTGAACTCGCGGCGACTTGGGGGTTGTTTGCGCGATCTGATGATGGAGGCTGTAGAGGCTCGCGACGGTGGGGAATGGTTGCTCATGGTGGTGATCGGATGTAAGCTTGAAGGATTTGTGGTGTTGATGGTAGCTTTTCAGAGGACTAAGGTTTCTATTTGGAGAAGGTAAGCGTTTCTGGGTTGGTGGCATTTAAAAAAAAAACGTGGCACACATACAAGGGAAGTTGACAATCCACGTGGACTTGTCGTTTGTCACATCAAAGAAAATTTAATGCCGTCAAATTTTAAGGACTAACATAAAAGTTTCAAAACTAAGAAGACTAAAATTAACAAAACTTTGAAAGTGGGACGAAAACTAAAATCGCTTGATAGTTTAGGGACTAAAAACATATTTAACTATATATATATATATATATATATATATATATATATATATATATATATATATATATGAAAAAGGACATTAGTTAAATAAATGAATAATTTTTTAGTCACGGCAAAACAGATTTGAATAATTTGACACGTGAAAAAACAAAATATAAAGTACATGAGATAATTAGTTGTAATAATTGTATGATTATGAAATAATATTGTAAAGATTTTAAATAGTATATTATGTATTAGGATTTTGATACGTTGACAATTTTTTATAATAATTTTTTGACAATAGATCGTATCATTATTTTATTGCTTTATTTAAATTTATTTTTAAAAAAATATTTTTCTATGTATTAACTGGAAGAATGGAATGCAAAGAAAAGTAGCTTGCATCCCATCACACAGCACATAGTAAGCGTGTCTGTTTCTACACCTTTCCACTCCCAGATTCATCTCTACATCATATCTGCTAGTGTTTCACCTTCCCCTCATTCACACACTGCAACACCACATTGTTTCTTTTCATTATTCTCCACTTCCCAAAAATGGCCATGGCAGTTGCTTTCTCTCTCTCTTCTCCCTCCTCGGCTCTGTTCCAGTCCCGCCACTCCTTCGCCAAGTGTCTCGCATCAAAGCAAAACTCGCCCCTGCAACTGGAACAGACGAAATCCAGTGACAACACCCCAATCACTCTACACTCTTTCTCTCCGTTCCCATTGTTATGCGCCGCCGCTCTTTTACCCGGAGGTAAACACTTCCCTACTTTTTATGTTATGCGTAACAATCTATCACACCAATTTCTGTTATCTATCAACAGCTGAAGCCGTGGGTTCCGTTTTCGGTCCTTTCGTTGACCTTGTCAAATCGTTGAATCTTCCAGATTGGCTCGTTCATTGGGGCCACCCTGCCAACATGGTAACTAACTAACAATAACTTCATGTAGTTTTTCCATTTGAATAAAATTAGAACAAAAAATTTAAATTAATTTCTCTTTAATTAGTGGAAATTATAGAAACTGATTCTAGTCTATTTTATTTTTCTTTTCGAGAATGCTTATGTAAAAAGTTAGTTTGTTAATGGATTTTGCTGTTTTGACTTTCAGGCAGTCGTGCTCTTTGCCATGGGTGGCTATGGCACATATCTGGGATTTCGGATTCGTTATTCTGAAAATGTGGTATGTTGATCAAATCTTTTCCCGTTTCATTGCTTACTACTGTGGAGTTTTTATGATTTGAGTATTTTGCAGGAGGAAAAGGCTAAGGCTAAGGATTTACACCCTAAGCTTTTAGCTGGTATGTTTTTCTTCTTTGCTCTTGGAGCTACTGGGGGAATAACTGCTCTACTCACTTCGGATAAACCCATTTTTGAGAGGTCATTTTTCAATCTTCTACTTGTTTTTTTATTCGAATTATTCATTTTCAACTGCAATTAAAACGAAAAAGAATCATGTTGCTCTTTTTATGCTGCGTTGTTTGCACGCAGTCCTCATGCTGTTACAGGCGTAATTGGCCTAGCTTTATTGACAATACAAACTGTATTGCCCTCACTCTTTGAGGTAACTAATGCTTATTTTTTTTCCTTTTATGATAATCGATTACTTGCTAGTAGTAAACGCTGAAGTTTGTTTATGAATATCAAATGAGTTTACAAATTTAATTAGAGAGCTGTCTTGCTTTGAGCACTGTAAAGAAGCAACTAAACCAAATTAGTTCATGAACGGAATTAGATACATCTTTCAATTTGGTTGTCCTTACTCTGGGTTACTTCAAAATGATATGCAGGGAAATCCCGGACTAAGGAATGTTCATGGTATCTTGGGTAGTGGTATCATGACACTTTTTCTAGTTCATTTTGCCCTTGGACTTCAATTAGGATTTAGTTACTAATTGAAGTTTCCATTGGACTTCAATTGTTATGTAGAGGTCATTCATTTTAATTATGGTGTACATTCTTTCCTAGTTCCAATTGTGAGCTCTGATTATCATGATTGTTTGTTCTAGACTCTATCATTTTGCTTTTAAAAATAGCTCAGAGATTGGTTACATACCCACACACTATTTAAGCATAAAATGACTACTGTTACAACCTATCTGAAAACTTCACGATGAGAGAGGGAGTTGGAACTTGAGATTTCAGTATAATAATTGTAGAATTACTAACAACTATTTTAGATATTATAATAATACAACTTAAATAATGTATACTACATTAATAAACATCAACTTGGGAGGAATAAGAATATTGTAATGAAGTCCACAAAAAGAAAGATAATGGTTTTTCCACTCGCATCACTGCTCACCCAATTCAACACTTTGATCCCAATAATTTATTAATAAGCAATTTGGCAATGAGGTAGTGGTTCTCCAGAAAGATTTCTAAACCTAACGTTAGCAACAGTGCTGGTGAATAATAACTTGGTCTACAGCGACCCCGGCCGTAATTTCATATTATTGGGCTACACTCTGAAAAGGCAAGAACATATCAGTATTAATAACGCCTTTTTTGTCTAGGAAATAAATTTATGTATTTTCATTGAGCATTATTATCCTTCACTAAAATATGCCCAATTATCAGAAGCCTGGAATTTTAAAACAGAGGTGCATTGGGGATTTTGCACCCCATTTACTACATTCACTACAAGAAATTAGGCAATTAGTGTCCGATAAAACCCCGTGTAATGATAAAAAGAGCCGCTGCTAATTGTTATAACATCAATCTTATGTTTTGAGTCAGTGTTGAATGTACTAATGAATGGTAATAGAATAGACTAAAGATAATCAAACCTCATAATGGACACGATGGGTTGCGAATCCCCTTCCACCTTCCTCCAGCATGTGCCAAGCATATTACAGGAACGATTACATATAAATAGATTTTTACGTAATTCTCTAATTTTCTTCATTTTAAAAAACTTATGCTAATTTAGTAAACTATTGAAGACTCTTCTAGTGTCACTGAAGAATAAACAACTAGGAGCATATAGGTGCAAAAGGGAAATTAAAGAGTAAACATCTAATGCACTAGGGATCATCCAGCAAGAGAGTAGACTCTCTTAACAAGAGAATATACATTTCAATGCAAAGTCGAACTTTGTCTACTGCGTAAAAATTTTATTACAAATTCAGTATAGATAATTTTAATCAACTCAAAATATCTCCAAACGAATTCAATTTACATTCTCAATTTAAACCAAATTTCTAGAGCATATGCAGAAACAAAAATTAGAAAATAAGAAGTTAAAGGGGGTTTCGTTTGACTTATAGACAATGCTAAAAGAGTTTTAATAAAATAATTAAAAAGGAAAATTGATTCTCCAATTCATGATTGAATTTTTCATAAGTTATTATATGATTATCATATAACAAAACAATTTAAAAAGGAATTAGGTTTTAAACATTAATTTATTTGTTAATTTTAGAAATTAATTTGGATTCTAATTTATAAATCAATTATAATTTTTTTATTCATAATATAAACTATTTTAGATGCTAATAATTTTTAGTTTATAATTGATATCTAAATTAATAATTATAATAATTAATTATTTTTTCTCTCATTTAATGATTTTCTCGTAATGAAACCAATTTATTTGACGATTTACAGAGAATCCAAAAAACATGGATCAAGAAACCAAGAATTTGAAAATACCTACCACTAAAGCAAAATTTATTAAAGACAATAGATGATGACAAAAAAGATAAAGACTAGGTGACTAAAATTGAATTGAAAACAACAAACTATTTAAAATAGCAATTTACTTTATTAGATTCTTACTGTTATCTCTTGACTCTTAAATCACATCTCCACGTAAAAGTAGTCAAGATATGAAGTGTAATGCAAAAGTGGGAAGAGACTCCTTAATCAAGTTTGAGGGAATATGGGCAACTGCAGAGTTTCATTCATCTGCTCTTACAGCACCATAATGATAAACATGAGTATAGTAAGAAAGGGTCCAATCATACATGAATGATAAGACTTTCTAGACTACAACAAACTCTTTTCTAGTAATAAATTGATCATGAATACTTTTAGTCTTTTCCTTGTAAAATTTTGAGTTTACATAGCTCTCGAATATGATCTCATCGAGTTCTAACATCTAAACCTTTCTTTGTTCTCCTGAAAAATGACTTTTGTTTCTCAAACTTTCAGTGAATGTGCATAAAAAATAGACCACCTCTATTTGCTAGTGAAAACTTTGTATTTTTGAAAATTAGAATGCAAATTTTTCTTGAATCCGTGGACAAAGTTTTATGAGATGCTACACTCAATGGTCCATTTGAACCCAATAATGTTGTTAATGGAAAACTGTTTTGTAAAATTTTTCTGAGTGGACTCAAGATTAGAACCGAAGAGCACAGTATGATGTGAAAGCTAGAAATGTAATTGCCTCTGCTTTAACAATGGATGAATTTTTTAGGGTCTTTCAATGCAAAACAACAAAAGAAATGTGGGAGGTTCTTGAAGTTACACATGAAGGAACATACAAGGTGAAGCGTTCCAAAAAGAATTCCTTGATACAAGAATATGAGTTGTTCAAGATGAAGGCCGAGGAGACCATCTATGATGTGCAGAAGAGGTTTACACACATTGTCAACCATCTAATGGCTCTCGGGAAGTCTTTTGAGAAAGAAGAGATTAACATCAAAATCCTGAAGAGTTTAAACAGAAGTTGGCAGCCAAAGGTAACTACTATTTCAGAATCTAAAGATTTAACTAACATGAATATGGCAACCCTTTTTAGCAAGCTTAGGGAGCATGAGTTAAAACTCAGAAGACTGCGAGAGGAAGAAGAAATTGAGGAAAAGAAATTGATTGCCCTCAAAGCCACAAGCAAGAAATCCTCCAAGAAGGTTGAATCTGAAGCTGAATCAGATGTAGAAGTATCAGAAAAGGAAATTGTGAATATGATGGTGAGAAAATTTAATAGATTCATGAAGAATAGATATTCTGCAACTGACAATGCAGGTTTTTCAAGAGGAGAAAAAAAGAGCTCAAGAAGCAACACTGTGCAATGCTATGAATGCGGAAAGGATGGCCACATAAAGCCTGACTGTCCATACTTGAAGAATAGGTAGAAAGAAACCACCAAGTACTCTCAGGATAAGAAAAGCAAGCAAAAAAAGCATATATAGCATGGGAAAACAGTGATGGTGATTCTTCAAGTGATGATGATTGCAGTGTTGAAGAGGAGTCAAATTTATGTTTCATGGCAGGCTCTGCACACTCTGATGATGACAGTGATAATGATTTCGAGAATGAATCGATCGAAGTCAAGTACGACTTGCTACTGGATGCATTTCAAGAAATACATGCAAAGGCCATGCGACTCCAATGCAAGGTGAATCGATTATCTTCTAAAAGGAAAGACTATGAATATCGAATTGATAATCTTGTAGAGGAAAAAAATAAACTGAAAAAGGATTTAGAAAATGCTTTACAATCTACAAAGACTGTTAAAACTAAAATACAAATTGTGGAAAAGAATTGTGTTAACTGTCCAACACATTTAGAAAACATAGATTACTTAACAAGCACTCTAGCTAAATTTACTCAAGGAAAAGAAAATCTAGATGTTGTGCTAAGATCATCTGGTAGGGCAATTAATAGGCAAGGCATTGGCTATAAAGCAAAGAGTAATAGGATTAATTCTAAGAAGTTTATTGATCTTAGTAAACCTGTTACAAATGCTAGTTTTTACTGCAATACTATTGGCCATAATGTCAGAAATTGCTACTACAAAAAGATTGGGGTTCCTAAAAGAAAATATAAGTGGATTCCTAAGGAACAACCCCCTACAACTAATAAAAAAGGACCCAAGTTTGTATGGATACCTGCTACAAAATCATTCAATTGTTTTGCAGGTAAATAAGCTGCTGCTAAAGCAGAAAAAATGCTCAAGGATGAACTACAAATGGAACAAATCACAAGTTCTTGAGTTTCTAAATGTGGTAACTGTAGCAATTATTTTCATACACTCATGCATCATAAGTGTTGATATGAATGATTGTTAAGTGCATAATTGATGAGTGTCTATGTGACTGATTTGCTTGTATGAAAATATGTTTGCACAACTTTTAATCGATTGTGTTAAGTATAAAGTCGATTATGTTCTGTGTGTGTGTTTATCTGTTTCTTTGTAATATTCTATCAAACACAAGTTGACTATGGTTTTAATGAAATCGATTATTTTTCTGTAATGGGCTTTCTTTTTTTGAAATTTTAAATGGGCTAATACTAAAATTTTGTTTCGCGCCTTTACAAATATTTGATTGGAAAATAGCTTGTGTGTTGTTGTGTCTCATTGTTTGCTATAAGCAAAACCCTAAAAAGCTGTGTAAGACTTTTTCTATTGAATCCTATGAACATGACATCATTCTCTTCATCAAAACGCGCCAGAAGGGTTTCTCCATCTGAAAGAAATGCAAGTCCTTCAGGATGGATCAGTGACAATGCTGCTAGAGAAAGATTTATGGGATGAGAAAGAGTTAAAGAAGTTGTTCTGCACAAATCACTCGAGTTATCTCGTTTTAGAGGTGAAGGATTTATATTTCCAGAAAAACTCGCTCATCAAGGTCTATCTACTTTTGTTCAGATGAAGGGTGACTACTATCCAAAATTAATTGGTGTGTTCTATAACAATCCAAAGTTGTCAACGGTGATATCCATTCATGTGTAAAAGGTGTGGACATCGTAATCAATAATGATACATGCTATAGATTGTTGGACTTAAAGATAAAGGGGGCATGTCACACTTACCAGATTCTCTGCATAACAGCTGGACTACAAAAAGACAAATGTATAAGGATTGCATGAGGTATCCTAGAAGATACAAGAAAGAAAAAAGATTTATGCATAGAGGATTAGATACTGTTACCAGGAAGATTTCACTATGACGAGTTATCATCCGAAGATCTGTATTTGTTGAATGCAATACAGTTCAGAATACCAACAAATTGGGTAGCAGTATTCAAGAAACATATTATTGATACAGGTGTAAATGACTGGATCAACCTATCCTATGGTGTGTTCATTAGTAAAATTTTGGTACTCAGCCAAGTAGTTCATACTGGTGAGACTAAGGTCATATGTAACAGAACAAATGAAATTGGAAAGGCAATACTAACATGTATTGGTTTGAAGAAAATGCCCTTAGGATGGGTATTCAGTGACGAACAAACTCAAATCAAGGACAAAGATGAAGTGTCTGATTCTGATAATGAACCGGTTTCCTTCTCTCTAAAATCTGAGTTTGAGAGATTTATGGTAAACAGATTTGAGAAAACTTTTAAGAGGGCTAGCAAGATGAAGAAATCTATTATGCGTATGGAGAAGAAAATGGAAGAAATTATCAAGAATTATGTGGAAAGCTCTACATCAACAGAAGAATCAACAAATGAGGATGATGAGTCCAGTGAAGAGGATTCTATGGAAATGTCCGAATCAAAATAGGGTTGTTTAAGGCCATAACTTTGTTTTGTGTCTTCTGTTGTTTTATGTTTTGTTTGTAATGATTGGCATTAAATGCCATAACTCTTTTGGGTTCATATCTGATTGTAATAGTTGCTTGATCATGAATGAAATTAGATTTAAGTTTAAATCAATCTGTGTTTGGATGATCATATTTGTGGTTGATTGTGTGAAACTGATTAACGAAATTGATTAATATGTGTATGTATGCAATTTGATCTTTTCACTGAAATATCCATAACATTGCGTGTTCATACATTAACTGTGATTGATTATTGTACTGCATTGTTACTAAATTGCTCGATCTAGTTTAGCCTAAAAAGGTTAAGTAGGAACAATGCTTGCTGACTAAGCTAGGATGGAAAATCTACAATAAATTGATTAAGATCATATTCTAATAAATTGGTTTTCGACATTCGGTTTGAAGATTCCAAACTTTTGATATCTGATATCTTCTAACCTAGATTTACTATTTGTTAAATGTTTATGCATCTTATATCTCTATGTTTATCCGCTGTGAATATGTTTTGAGATATTAAGTGTTTTAAACTGTATTTGTGATTCAAAATGTATCAATTATGCTCTGACATTACTGTTGTAATCTTGCTCTGATACATTGCTTGAATATGCTTTTATATGCTCTGATACATACTCTTATATTACTGCATTGTGCTTTTGTAATTTAAAGTTGAAACATGCATAATGATAGGGGGAGCATTGCATATTGCTAAGTTGTTCACATGTTTCCATTAAGGGGGAGAAAATATTAAGTTCATGTGAATATCATTAATAAGGGGAACATCAAATTAATTTTGTTATCTTAACTCATGCATCTCTATTTGGTTGATTATCCGTGTTTCAATTACAATATACTCTGTATACCTTTTTTGATCATGCCCAAAGGGGGAGAATTTGATGTAATTAGAGAATTGTAATTGTGTCTAATCTGTGATTGTGCTTGTACAACATGATTTTATTAATCATCGTTGTGCATCATCAAAAAAGGGAAGATTGTTGACATTGTTGATAGGGGAGCACTGGTTTAGATAAACTCACAATCTGAGTGATAATTGTGTTTTTGATGATGATAACACATAATTAATAATAACACATGTGTGTATTGTGTTATACATGTCATATGCTTATGCTGACTTTGTTATATCTGTAAAAGCATATATGTGAACATTATTGTGTTAATTATAGCATACCATTGTGTTTAATACATGATTTTATCTGTAATTTGATGTAATTGGAGAATTGTAATTGTGGATAATTTGTGATTGTGCTTGTACAACATGGTTTTGTTAATCATGGTTGTGCATCATCAAAAAAGGCGGAGATTGTTGAGATTGTTGATAGGGGGAGCACTGGTTTAGTTGAACCCACAATCTCAGTGATAACTGTGTTTTTGATGATGACAACACATAATTAATAATAACACGTGTGTATTGTGTTATACAACACATGTGTGTATTGTGTTATACATGTCATATGGATATGCTGACTTTGTTATATCTGTAAAAGCATATATGTGAACATTATTGTGTTGATTATAGCATACCATTGTGTTTAATATGTGATTTTATCTGTGGATGCATAACATATGTTTTCGGAAATGAAAAACCACAAGCACTATGGTTGAACTTTAAAGTGTGGCAAAACAACAATTTAAGTCGATTACATTATTGGTGAAATCGATTAAAACTCGTATGTTTGCACAAATACTTTTCAAATGTGTTGTGATGAATTTTGTGAAGAAAAGTTTTCAAAAATGTGTTAAGTGTTTCTACTTAATCGATTGCATGCAACTTGTATTCGACTAATTTTGTTATTGATTTGAAAACTGTTTAATGCTTGACACAACTGTCACAACGATCATATTTTTAAATATGTTGACCAAACATTTATTATGAATCGATTACATTAAATGCGCATTCAATTAAAGCATTTGACTGCTATTATTCTGTTACAACTATCAAATGTATTCGACTACATTAATACTCAAATAGATTAAAACGCGTCTATTTTGTGAAAAACTATATATGACACCTGACTTGATTTCTGTAAGAAGTTTTAATCTTTACATTTTCATATATTTCAGAAAACACTGTGATATCTTACAGAGGAAAGAAAAGCTCCAAGAACCAAAGATCTACCGTGGTGATTTAGAGTCTTGAAGGTTTCTTGTACAACAAAGTTTACTGTGTTTGAACGTCTGATATCTCTGCACAACAAGGTGTATTTTGCTTGATCAGGAACTTTGGAATCGTGAAGATTGATTAGTATTCCCTATGGTGATTACAGGAAGAAGAACTGTGTTCTTGACTTTGAGAGTGTCTCAAAGGGTTTGACAGTAGAAGATGGTGTTCTTGCTGCGTGTCTTATTTGTTGTATTGCCTATATTAGATTAGTGGGTTAGAGAGGTGTTTTACATTTTGACGTGAGGTTGCTGTAAAAACCTTGGTTTAAAAACCTATATCTTTATAAAAACTAACGTTTGATTTCTCTAATCCTACACTTTTTATTACAGTCGATTATTTTGTTTTGTATTCGATTAAGTGAATTGCTGCATTACATACCATTTTACTTGCGATTTAAGAAAATTCTAAAGACATCCTATTTTGCGAAAAAGTTTTTAAAAGTAATCATTTTTTACGCAACACCAATTCACCTCCCCCTTTTGGTGTGAGAAACGAAGCACTCCTTTTTTAGCAGTATTATAGGTAAGTACCACATCACCTTAGCAAATGGACCATCATTGTCTTCATCATCATTATTTCCATCAACTTTCTTCTTAAACCGTAATAAACCACATGTTGGGAACACCTTTAGTGAAGCATAATCATCTCCATACAATACAAATCATTGGGGGCATGCATGTATCTTTTGGTATTCCAAACTTATTGGACATATATTTTTTTTGCCTCGTAGTTATGTATGGTAACATGTTATTTTCTAGAAGCATCTCCTTCAGTAACTCTAATAATTAAGTGAAACTTTTATCGGTCCATCCATTCGTTGCTTTTAAACTAAACAATTTCAAACTTGCCAATATGCGTGAAAAGTTTGTGTATCCGGGATACAACTATTCCTCTTAATCATTCTTAAGAGAATCATATAAATGAGCTCTTCCAAAATTTTCTTCACTAACATCATGTACCACCATATCCTTTAAATGATCAATTATCCATTTGTACACATAATTTATTCCTCTTGACGTCATAGGCTTGTATAGTACTTCTCCATGTCAAGTCCAAACCGTATAACTCCTTATTATATCATAAATGATCACGCATGTTGTCCAAGTATTGACATATTTGATTAAGACAACGAACATAGAGACAAAAATATGTCTCATTCACAAGGTTTGCGTATTCTTGAACATATTGTATAAACTCGAAAACACCCTTTTCATACTCTTGACTATACGACGTTCATTTATCCAGGTTCGATCAATACTATTTTGAAAATTTATATAAAAAATAAAATGCCAAAAATCACATTTAAAAAATTATCTAATTTACAGAAACAAACAACATACAAAGTACAATAAGGGAAACTAAAAATCACATATAAAATAATATATCAAATGTATCACAACCAAAAAACTAACCTTGATAGAAATTAGTCATTGGCAGTAATGAAGAGTGAAGAACTTCCTGACGTTGTTGTTTGTTGTGATGGACCTACAATGGAGCATGAAAACACGAAATGAAACCATAAACACAAAAAAAAATATTCATAACCTCCACTTGCGGAAACACATACATTTATGGTAAATAACCCAAAATTGACCTCTTTTCTTTCTTGCACTCGTGAACGAAGTAATTGGTTCACTTGGGATGATGGAGTTTCAACTTGCGTAAATGACATCAATACTAAACGAAAAAATGATATAAATCCGTTAAAACTAATGAAATATCCCAACAATGGCAAGAGAAACACTTTCGCAAGAAGTAAGTGACAAAAAAGTAGCTTTTGTTCTTTCACACACTCATTCAAAAATGTAGGTTCAAGAAAATATGAAAGTGTGAAGAAATAATGTATCAAACGGTGGCAAGGGCAAAATTCTGACGTCTTATAGGCAATTGACGTTAGAATCTAGGGTATCAGATGTCTTATGTTAGTAAGTTTTACACTTGCCCGCCAAATGTTTTAATGAATTCACCAAAATTGAAGGACATATAGTGTCTAAAAAGTGAAATGCTAACGTTAATTGACGTCGAAATTTCACTTTCTAAACATCCCATTGCTTCTTTAACAACCCAATGGTCATTTCTTTCAGGTTGAAATGATTCATGCAACTATATAATGTTTAAGAAGTTAGTTTACAACATTAATTGACGTCTAAGATGTGAGATGCTGACATCAAATAAGCACGTGACATCGAAATTCGGACATTTTCAACGTTGAATTTGAACATTTATTTACAACAATGTCACCAATCATTTTTAACGTTAACTTTTTTCTATTCTCACATTGAACACTAAATGTGGAAGGCTTATTTCACACTAGTAATGACTTGCCAATGCTCTTAATAAATTTAGTGGAATAATTTTTAGAAAATTACCAATAAACTTTAGTAAGATCTAAATGGGGTGGCTATAATATACTTAAGGTTAAGTTTTATATCTAAGAAAAATGTATGTAAACTTTTATGTAATAGGTTGAAAGAAAAATACACTTTATTCTTGTCTAACACATTTTGAATTGTTCCTTGTATAGCCACCAATTAGAGAAAATTGAGTACAAGTACTTCGGAATTGTATTAGGAAATAGTTCCATGTTAATGAGAATAATATGGAGTCAAGTTTAGTAGACATTGTTGATTCTGGCCATTGGTGTTCTGACATTGGACTTAAAGGATATGCAATGTTAGGTGTTTGGATTTATGAAAGTTAATGTTGTTCTTCGCAATTCTTTAATATCTCATGGATCACATACTTTAGAAGTTGCGAGATTTACAATATTCGAGTTTGTCTCCCACTCTGACCAAACTTTAAAAAAGTCAAAGGAACAAAATGACAAAAAATAGCACGAGATAATTTAACATGACTTGTCATCTTATTTTCATTTTATTTTAATTTATTGTTTTATGTTACTTTTTGTGTTCCAAATTGGAAGTGTCTCATTGTTTTGATCATTCCCTGTTTGCTTTGAGAACTAAAGGAGTTTGTAATTAAAACGGTTCTTATCTGATAATTTAATTTTTATTTATTTATTTATTTTTGAATTAGATCTTAAATATCAATGTGATTGAACTCGTAATTTACTATAACTGAATTTTTTAATCAGATTTTCCAAGAACATCTTAACTTAGATATTTAAAGTTGGTGTATTTTTTATCTTAAGAAATAACATTTGCTATGAATTGTTATAAAGAAATCTTTACAAAACTTTATAATATTTTGCTTTTAACATGTTTAATATTATATGAAATTTGAGTGAATTAAAGAGCAATTTTATATCAACATCATGTAAAATTCATATAACAATAATAATTAGTGCACCTAGAAACTAATTTTATTATATTTTCGGTCTAAGAATACATTCTATCCATTGCCTCTATGATCAATGCTCAATTACTTATTCATGATTATGCTCTATTTAGTTTTGCATCCATCAATTTTTGTTATGTTCCATTTCACTATAAATGTTTCCTTTTTGGGACTAACCTTAAATAAATAAAAATAGCCCAAATAATTTTCATGTAGTTGTACTTGATTGACAACGTTGGCCCATAATACATTCAACTTAACATTGGTTTTGATTGGGTTCTTTCTCCCTACATCATATGATTTCCTTCTCCACCTTCATAATTTGCTGAAAATGTCAAATGTACTTGTCCATGCAAGTTTTTGAAGTAGACTTTTTTTCCTATTATATACCACTTTTGAATTTTATTAACATGAGTAAACCATCAGGAAATTTATTTTTTCCAAACTAGACCTTCAAGTACAATTTCTTTTTGCCAAAAGACTAAATTCTTTCTCAACAAGTTTTTCTAGTTTTACATGTTTGCTATTAAAATGATTTTCTTTTAGGAACGAATTCTTAGTAACATTTTTTTTTCTAATTTTATAAATTTTTAATTTATTTATAATAAATTACTTTATTAAAAATTGTACTTGAACCGTAAAAGATTTTAGTTTGAAAAAAAAAAAATTCCCTAATAGTCTACATATGTCAATAAAGTTCGAAAGTGATTTATAAGAGAAAAAAAAGTCACAAAAGTTCTTCTTTTCTAGAATTCAATAACAAGTTTTTTGAATAATTTATTTCAACAAATGCTTATATTTTTTTATTATGTTGAACGTCATTTTACAACTGCCTTCACTTTTGAACTTCTTTTAATATGTTATAGAGTGGACATGAAAGGTAAGGTTAATATGGTTACTTATAACATGAACACTACCCAACTAAAGATGACGAATGGTTGACCTGAACTAAAATCTTTTTGTAATCTTCAATGTAATTAACTAATAACTTTCTATAGACTATTTTTTTCATATTAAAATTTTCATAAGAAGGTGCACATTTGAGTTACTTTTATTATCATATTGATAGCTTTTCATGTCAAATTGACACCTTACCAAGCAAGACAAGCCATATTGTCTACTTTGTTGGTTTATTACCATTTGTAAATAATTAATTTTGGTTAATGAAAAATGCAATTATATCTTGTGAGCTATGTAATTCTTGGTATTCGTGTAATGTTACTAATGTCAAATACTGAAACTCATTTATCGGTCAAGGATGAACACAACTTTATTATGATAAAGGCTTTAAATGAAGAAGACCATCTTTTATTCCAAATGGAGAGCCAAAGAAGAGATTTCAACATTAAAGTTTTTTGTTTGTGAATAAACCTACTTTATTTTTTTAATGTTCTTCAAATTTGGAGTTTGCTTCTATTAAAGTGAAGAAGGAAGAATAAACACAAATAATCTAAACTTTATTTAATTCACAACTTCATCTAAAAGTTAATTCTGATGATCTATATTTGATGTGTTGTTTTCTTATTTAATTAATTCATGGTTAGGTTTATGAGGAAAATTATATATTTGTGTAATAGATTTAATTTATTGTTCACTCAGTTTTTCAAGATTATTGTTCCAATATTTAATTTATAATTTAAGTCGTTATCAATTCATTATGAATATTATATTATCAACATCTGAAAATAAATATGAAATATATTAATATTAGTCATTATTTTAATTGATTTTATTACTATTTAATTTAAATATATTACCTAATATATTGAATTTATTTTTAATAATAGTTAAAACAATTTAAATTTAATTAAGAGTGTTTCTCTCTATATTTGTCAAAATTTAACAATTGGGTAGTTAGGTTAAGCAAATTTCATAATATATACTAACTTTTTCTTTCTGCATCCTTCTTTCTTTCATCTCGTTTACTTTTCTTCTCTTTTTTTCGTAGTGTTTATGCTGTGTTATGTATAAATTGTAAGTTCAAAAAATTAAACATCAATGTTTTCTTTTAATTTTATATTATTTTGTCATGAAGAAAAATATCATGACAAAAATGTGTTACAAATAAGAAACAAAAAGATTTTTGAAGATTTAGAAAAACGAAAGAAATCCAATAAGAGGTAGGTTATTAAGTAGGAATGAATGTCTAATAATTTGCAAGTAGTAGACTTAAAAATACCTAATTTGAAACAAGTGAAAAGATAGGTTTGTTATTTAAAATATATCAGGTGTAAATGAAAACATAGGTTACATAAAATATTTTTAAGAACGAAGGACGAAGCCCGATAGTTCCAAATTATTTCTCATTCATTTTCCTTTGTTTCTCTCTCACAAGGAAGAAGCCGTCTCAGCAGGCACTGCTTCTTGGTTTCTCTCCCTCTTCCAAACCTCAAAAACCCTTTTTTATTTTTTTCTTATCTCTCTATGCAACTTCTTAACTAATTCGCACTTCACGTCTAATTGTTTCGGCTTACTGGTAATTCGCCTTCTCTCATTATATTTTTCTTCACTCCCCTGACAAAAAATAAAATAAAATTAGAAGAAACCTTGAACTTGGATTTTAGGTTTGATGATTTTTGTTGTGTGGGTTCTTTGGGAATAGAAGAGATAATGAAGGTTGTTGTGGTCTTTGTTATATTATTTTGAATTCATATTTCATGTTTTTTACGTGATTCTTATGGGAATCATCTACCAGAAATGGAACTCACCTGATATGTGGTTCTGTTTGTGTTTAAAAGTTGAGACCTTTCAATATTTTTATCTGATTATGGATTTTATGTTTTGTTGGGGCTTTAACTTTGTTTAGAAATTCTGTTTTTGAAAGTTTTGAGACATTGTCGCATTAGTTGTTTGTGTTAGCATGTTTTATTGTCTATGGGATTGTGGACCTTATATCAATGGTGGTTTGCATGCTTTTCAATTAGGTAAAGTGATTTTGTGGGATGATTGTTGTGGTTTGCTTGTTTTGACTTTTGTAGCAGACCCTTAATTTACTTACTTTATTGTTTTTCTTTTTTTGTGTGGTATGTTGACATGGATGTTTGGATTTCAGAAAGAGGAAATGGCTGGAAAATCAAGCAAAGGGAGGAACAAAAAAGGGTCCCAGCATGCTTCTAGTACTTCAGAACCAGCAGTCTATTCTGATCTTCCTGTGAAGAATAACCTGGAAGCCACTTTAGAATCTGCTGACGTAGCTGAAACTGCAGCAATTGGTGATTCTGTTGGTGCCAATCATGAGTCGAAAGAACATGAAACAATAACTGAAGGGAGCCAACAAAAGCAAGTGAAATGGGTTAGGAATTAACTTTATTGCTTATTGATATAATGACATTACATGATAATTGGACGTAAAACTTCTTTGATATATAAAATTATTAAGAGATAAAGAAGTTACACTCAAATTACATTAAACAAAAAGTAGTTAAGAACATAAATCATAATTGAATAGAATATCTTTACTGTAAAAACAGTATGAAACCAAATAAATAATGAAACTCCAATCATTAAAACACAACTTTATAGGTGGAATACATAAAATTGCATATTACTTTTTCTCGTTGGATTATCCCAATTGCCTAACTACATTGTAACCTCATTTGTGGCTATTTGTGTAATATTATGGTTATGTGCAATTTAAAATCCCAAGTTGTTATAAAACTGTTATGGCTGCTACAATGTGGCAATTTTGGACACCTGCCATCGGTTATTTGCTGCTGTATGGTGCAATCCCTGAAGGCACCCATCATGCCACGTGCTGTGCCACCCATTATGTAACTCCCCTTCATTTTCCGCAGCATTACGTCATATACTTTAAAATATATCTTTACCGTTATTTCCTTTTGTCTTTTCCCTCCCTTCCTTCCATTTCTTTCTTTTTCTATGCTTATTCTTCATTTATTTGTATCTTCCTAATATTCTTTTTCTTTTCTTGTTCATTCAATTCAATGTTTTTGATCTCTTGCTTCTTTAATTCAGAATTTATTTCTTTGTTTTTTAGTATTTCCGAATCATGTTCCTATTCTTATCGTACTAAATCCAGCTTAATCTGACTGGATGTACACAACAGGGCCCTTTTGTTCTGTAGTGAGGTACTGCATTTGCAGGTCCTAGCAGGATGGAATCGCAGCCATAACAACTACTGTGCTCTAGGGAGGAAAATATCCTATTTTTATCTTACTGAATCCAGCTTTATCTGACTGGATTTACACAATAGGGCCCTTTAGGTCTATTGGTGACCCCATTCTTGCTTAGTGATCTGAATTGCTCTGAAAAAGCATTGCTTACAGGGTTTGACTGTTCACTAGTCAATTTTTGTTTATGTTTCATCGTGTTGTCTGTGTTTCTAGTAACTAATTCTGAACGTTTTTTGTTTTTTTAATTGCTATACTCATAATTTAGTTAATGTTGAAATTATGTTTTCTTGTTTTTCTATCCTATCTCGTTCTTTTCCATCACTCTCAAAATACTAAATTTTTTTCTTCCTACGGTTTATAATTTAAAATAACTAAGATTATCTGTAAATAATGTGAATTTTGCCAACTTCATATGTTTTTACACAGAATATATGCCTTGCAACATATGTGAAACCCTTATTTTACTAGGGATTAGGTGATTGTGCAAGTTTTATCATGTTTCGTGCTATGCATTATGTTTGATAATTTTTGTTGTGCAATTCCAGTTGTTTAGTCTTCTATTAAAAATATTGGTAATTTAGTCAAATTTATTTCATTCCTTTTGTTAATGGATATACTAAGACTTCAATTTCATTTTATGACCAATATTTGGTAAAATTATTGTGCAGGTGATCTTCAACTTTACCCTGTTTCTGTTAAAACACAAACTGGGGAGAAACTTGAGCTTCAGGTCAGTTAACTTAATTTGTCAAGCTTTTGCTTGTTACTATATCACAACACATTAAGAGAAACCAAGTGATCAAGCGGTTCCAAGATGATCATGATGGAGATCTGACTATTTCCTTTTATTCTTGTTGATGTAAAATTGTTTGAACATTTAACTATTTATAATATCATGTTTACATGTGCTACTATTTCACTGAAGAAAAACTGAGGAATTGAGCTTCTTCTAACTTGTATAAGTGATTCACAGTTGAATCCTGGAGATTCTGTCATGGATGTACGACAATTCCTCCTTGATGCTCCTGAGACGTGTTTTATCACATGCTATGATTTACTGTTGCATACGAAGGATGCATCAACTCATCACCTGGAAGATTATAATGAAATTTCTGAAGTAGCTGATATTACTACTGGGGGTTGCTCCTTGGAAATGGTCCCAGGTATGTTAACGAACTTTGGGTACTTTTGATGATTAAACAATGGTGGATGACAATATGATAAATCCTCTTTGCAGCATTTTATGATGATCGATCTATAAGGGCCCATGTTCACCGTACAAGGGAGTTGCTTTCCCTTTCTAATCTCCATGCTTCACTATCAACATCGCTTGCCCTACAGAATGAGATATCACAAAATAAAGGTTCAAATTCTGCAGGTATAGGATATTTCTGTTGCTATAATCAGTTTATTTAATAAATCCAGTAGGTATGGGATAGTTACTAGACTGCTTCCTAATTTCCTGGAATATCAGATACCTTGAAACCTGAAGTTCCTGAGCTCGATGGACTTGGTTATATGGAGGACATCTCTGGTTCATTGGGTAATTTGTTATCTTCCCCATTGAAGGATATTAAATGCGTAGAGAGCATAGTGTTTTCATCCTTCAATCCTCCTCCGAGCTATAGAAGGTATCCCAAGACGCATCCTCTTCAGTTAATGTAATTTCATTGGCTTGCTTTGTTTATATGCATGAGACTGTTCTGTGGTTGCTTGTAGGCTTCTTGAAGATTTGATTTATTTGGATGTGATCACTCTTGAAGGTAATAAATTTTGTATTACGGGAAGTACAAAAATGTTTTATGTCAACTCGAGCTCAGCAAATACTCTTGACCCAAGGCAAAGTAAAGCTACTTTTGAAGCAACAAATCTTGTTGCTCTCTTACAAAAGATTAGCCCTAAGTTCAAAAAAAGGTAGTGAAGTGTGATAACTTATTGTTTAGGACTTAAATCTCTGAGAAGTTTGCTTTGAAACCCAGAACTTAACCTTTTGTCCAATTTTGAAGCTTTCCGGGAAGTATTGGAGGGTAGAGCAGCTGCCCATCCTTTTGAAAATGTGCAATCTTTGTTGCCACCTAATTCTTGGCTTGGATTATACCCTGTTCCTGGTGAGCTTAGCCTCTGGCATTTTTGTTTCATCAACATTAGTTTTAAATTCTTTGTTGAAGTATTTTCTTTATCTAATTTGATGATATTGTTGCTTTTACTTTAGTTCTTGACGATGTATTTTTCTTATTTGTTTTGTGAGAGCACATTGTTATTAAACATCTTTCTATTAACACATCTGGCCATGTAGTTTTTCAAAGTTGAAAAGGGAAAGCTGTGGGCAATAAATAATGCCCTACAAATGTCTTAATAAATTAAGTGATGATATATGTGTGAGGATATAACAGAGGTTGGAGTTGAATTATTGAGGTGGGTCTGTGTGAGTTGCTAGGTTTTTGGATTGTGAGTGTGTGAGAGAGAAAATGTGTGGGGACCTCAGTGAAAAAGACACTGTTGGAAGGAGAAAGTCACATTCCTGGTTATATATGTAATGGCTTGGCATAAGCAATAATCTTTCTACTTTGAGGAGCCAACACAGTTTTGGTGTCCATGTTCGCCGAGGATAGATCAGAATTGAGGACCATGAGAGTAAAGACAGTTGTGTCTTCTTTTGCATAGTACTTACAAACTATGTCAATTAAGTGATGCAAAAATAAGTGTTTTCCCCAATGGTCCCTTCATCCACATGCTTTCACTTTCATGCGATTGACCCTTCGCCTGAATTAAATCCCAATGCCATTCAGATATCAGGCATAAAATTAATATATTAATTATATCACCACTTCAGTGTTTACCCCATATTTACGTATTAAATAAGATATTTTGTGTTTATATATTCATAAAACCTCCTTTAACACGTTTTTAATTAACCATTAGTTGTGATCTAACAATGTTTGAAACAAGAGAAATTTTAAAGAATAAAAAGGAGAGAAAAACACGTGTACTTTTAGTGTCCTGTTCTAGGAGAAAATAAAATACTAGTTTAGTCATCACAAATACCTTTCAACGGTTAAACAATAGTTTAGGAAATTTTAAACCCTTAAAATAAAGTTTTAAGATTAATTAATATTAGCCTGAAGTGTAGTCCAAAATATGTTATAATAGATGTAATAATAACAAATTGTTTTGCACTATTATAAGTATGTTCCTCCGAATTAAAAGAAATATGAAATTAAGAATGAAGTTTCTTGTATCCATACATCTTCCAGAATTAAAGTTTGAATATTTAATGACCTTAATTCAATTTAAGTCAATTAATACTCTTACTTACATGGAAACTATAAAATTGATCTAATAATAAAAGTTAAAAAATGAAGTGAAAGATTCTGAATTCACTCCTCTCATTAGTATTTAAAATATATAAGATTGGTTTGAGCGGTATGAAAGAAAAAAAAGAGTTGAAAGAGGTCGTAAATTCAACTTTTCCTAATAATAAAAATTACCAACTACCATTTACTAATAAAAACAAAAAACATGGGAAGATGTTATTCTTCTCTTTTTATAAGTTATTCTTCTCTACCAAATCTCATCCACCCATTTATTAACCAAAGAATAGCCCCATTCCCTAATTTGTCCAAGGCTTCACATCTCCGCCTTTTCTAAATTTTACAAACCATGCCTCCAAATTTAGTATATATTGAAATAATTTTATCTGTCTACTGCTTTTTTATTTAACTTCCATGTCTCATAGTAAATTAAATTAATCAAATAGTACGATATAATTACTAGATAATCATTAGTGCAACGAATGGATACATTATTTTAGACAATAGACATCAATTTATCAACTGAGACATATTAAGATGAGGTAAAAAAGAGAACTTTTTGAGCTCGGTTCAGAATCGAAGTTAAAAGTTAAAAATTTTGTTTTGGTTATAAGAAAATCGAAATAGTAAACAGAAAAAATTTAAAAAAAAATAAAATAATTTTAGGTTTTTAGCAATGGTTCCAATAGCAATCATGCCATAGACCATTTTTTCTTCGGTTCCTAGATGAATTGTTGTCATAGATCTAATTTTATGTAAAGGTATATGGCCTTGGTTTGATCTAGAATGTCATACCATTTTATGTTTCAGTTTTTACTACATCTACAGTTTAAAGTCTGTTTTTTTTTAAATATGGTTCTATTTTTGTGACATCTCAAATCACAATAATAAAAAATAGACCTACATAATATATAAAATACATCACAAATATGAACCAAAATATATTTTTCAACAAAATAGAGAATTATAACCATATATATTTCACATAAACTCAATGCTTTCATATTCTAATGTACATAATATTATAACCTAACATTTATATGCTATTGTACATATATATTATATATTTTACAAGAGTTTTTCTTATGAAATTAATTGACATGTCGTGAAGTGGAATAATAGTCTTAAATTTTTACATAAAACACAATAAATTTAATTAGTATATATGATTTCCAAATAATAGAGAATTTTTTTTATTCAAATATTACTGTTTTCCAACCACTTATAATATGAACACTAATAGTTGTTGTCATCAAATTCATTACATAGTAATTGCTTATATGAGTCGGTTTATCTATTACACCATAATATATCATAATAATAATAACAACAATTAATTAACAAAGATAGTTGGAATAAAACAATTATAAGAAAAATGGGTTTATGGCACCGATTCTCTAAACAACCAAGGTCATACGAGCGTTTCAAAATCTGAACAGTCTGCTGCAAAGTCAAGACCTTGTGGCAGTGGCTCTGCAAAGAACCAAAGTCATAGACTTGTTCAGAATCTGAAAAGTGTGACATATGTCTCTTCAGGGGGAATGTCATGACCCTATGACATGAATTTCGAGGAGAATTGAAGTCCTAGATCCTGATCATTGTGTACTAAGTTGAAATGTTTAAATTTATGCTTATGTGACACACCTTTAGGTTTCGATTGTTTATTAACCAATACTAAAAGAAGATTATGACCTTGGTTTTTTTAATTGACACCTATATATTTGCGAAAATTTTAAAAATTTCACCATGCCTTTTAATGTTTCGCTTTTGTTGAAACTGAAGTCTAATATGTGAGTTAGAAGCTATATTTTGTACTAGTGTGCTAAGTACATGGTAAGAGATTTGATTTTTAGTTTATGTGAATTTGTAATAAACATAGATCCATATTTTCATTTTCACTTTGTTCACTTGAATGAATTTGGGGGAGAGTGATTAAATAGATTTGAGAAGAGTTGAAGGTAAATTTTTGTTGTTTATTTGAGTGGATTTTGCAGTAAGTGAGAGTGGATATGAAAGTAATTTTTTTTAATTTATCACATCAATCAAATCCTACACTAATTCTCACAAACTTTACTTCCAAACTCACTCTCATTTACCTTCAAATCCACTCAAATAAACAACAAAAAAAATTATCTTCAAATCCTCTGAAATCCATTTAATCACTCTCCTCCAAATTTATTTAAGACATTAATATTAGCTAGTGTCTTTACAATTTCATAGTTTCATTTTAAATTTGAACTCATTTTCATTTTGTTTGCCATAAATTATATGTAATTATAATGAGTGGAAATTACACTCCTAAATCTATTTGAATTACAATCATTAATATTTAATTTTTTAAAAATCCAACACAAACCTCTACCAAAATCATTACATTATGAACCTACTTTACGGTTCATATTCACTCCCTTTGAGAAGCTTTAAAACTATTACGTTTACCTATTCTCATAAGAAACACATGTGTGAAAAAGAAAATAACAACGCAAAGAATTGTTGTAGTTGAATAATGTTAGATAAATCAAGTTATAATTTAATAGCGTCATTCCTAGTAAAATAATTGTAGAGGATGAGTGATGGGGTCGCACCCCATACAAATTTGATTACAAATAAAATGCAGTACAGTACTAGGAAGTGACTCTTAAATCGTTTCTCAGGGACCAAATTGTGGTTCGAGTCTTAAGCCAAACACGAAGTGGGGGATTTGATAGTGTTTTTGTGATTCGAATATTTTTGTGAAATATTTTGTTGTAAAATGTAAATGACGAAATTTAAAAATTAAACACAACCGAATACAATTGAAGGCATTAAAATACATAAACAAAGCATTAAATTGATCACTGCAACAGATAAATATCCACACACAATTCAAGCTATGAAAATGTAATGCTTAAGCTAAAACAGAAAATACACAATGCTGTAAAAGTAAATGCTCAAGGTGTGTGACAAATTAAAAAAACTTGACAGCCATGCCCTTCCTCTAAATTAAATCACTTAAATTAAATGTATCACCGTAAGAGCATATCCTAAAGAAATTAAATTTGAAATTGCAATTACTTCTAAAAATCCTCTATGTGCCGTGACATGTTGAGCTTCCATGGGTTTCATTGAAAATAAAAATGGGAATAGGTTTCCTCTTCTAGTACAGTGGCCTTCCAACATCCATATTAACTTTATTTTCCAAAGAAATCATGTGCTTTCCACTCCAACACTTCTTGCCTTTCTCCTAAATGAAAAGTAAATGGAATTGTGCTATCCACATAAGCAATGTCCACACCTTTCACTCATGGGAGCCGTGCCTCTCCACTCCTTCTCCAAAACAACTCATGAAAAGATAAAATCAATGCAAGAAGAGGTCCCATATGCTGGACTAAATGCTAATGGATTTTAGAAGAAAGATGTTTGATTTCTACAAAGACCTTTGCACGTGACAACACCTACTCATCTAAGAAACAAAAAGAATTAAAAACATTGCTGCTCGAAATGAAATGAACCGAGAGCTCCTCCAAAACTCCTTCCAATTTTAATCACCAGTTTGTTTTGCTTCCTTTCATTCTTAAGAACATTAAAATAAAAGCATGAAACAATTCTTTCTTAAACAGCCGTGAACATTCAAGCATAACAATAAAAGGGTTCAATCAAAAGTGTATAAAAGAAAACTTAAATGAAAGAAGGAGTATGATCCTTCCAAGCCGTGACCCTGCAGCACAAATTAAAAGAAGAAAAACACTCCAAAATGAAATTACAAAGCTCTCTATTCCCAGTAATAACGTGCACAAGCAAAACCAAATTATAGTTTATGGAATAGATAGATGAATGTAACAGCAGTTGAACAAAAGCTTCAATAAAAACGTGTACAAAACCAAATGAAAAGGTAACAAGAATTCAGCAAATTAAGATTAGCTTACGGCTCTCCTTTGCAGTGTCACTGTGTATCTTCCTACATCATCCTCCATTCCAGACAGTGTGTTTTCTTTTTCCATCTCCACACTTCAAATAATAATTAACCGTGCACTCCCAACTCCCTGTGCTATTTGGACTCTCCACTAATTTGAAAGATGATGATGATTCCCTTAGTGGTTGGAACACGTAAGGTAATTGCTGGAGCACTAAAGGTTGAATGACCCACCACTCACTGCTGTTGCCTTTGCTTCTGGACCAAGACCGTGACCCTTCCTCCAAGCTCCTCATTCACGTGTGTTGTCTTCTTCAAAGCTGCTGGAACGTAACAACACCTCCTTGATGCTGCTGCTGCCCAAGCTGCTGGACGTGTGCAGCCCCTCAAGGTGGCTGCTGCACCTCCTTGTTTGCTAGACCGTGTGTGTGAAGTGCAGCTCTCCTTGGACGTGTGAACGGACACTGCTGGACTAGATTGTGGCAGCTGCCGTGTGCTTCTTGTGTTGGTCTCTCATGGGCTGCACCTAGTGCCTTCTTGTGAAGCAGAAAGAAAGAAAACTAATTCCCAGCAGCTGGAGAGAAACCGTGAGCCAACTAGGCCGTGGTGTCTCCCACTTCCTAAAAGAGAAAGAAGATTCCTCCATTTTGTGTTGGCTGCCTTAGGCCGTGAGATGCATTGTTCCAAGCCAATTTAATGCTTCTTAAAATTCAATAAATGAAGGACTTGCTTCACGTGAAAGTTGTGCTGATGTGGATGTTTCCAAATATATTTCTACCGTGAGATGCACTTCCTTGCAACCAATCAAGAAGAGGCCTAAAACCCCTTTTAATTTGTGGCCGTGAGAGACTAGGAGACCAACAAAGAATTAAGTTGCTTCCTCCAAAAGAAAATGAGTTGAAGGTGCTTTCTTCTATTTTTTTTAGCCAAACCAAGCCGCATATTCTAGCTGAAGTCTCCACGGATCTGCACATCTTTTTCTATTCAACACAAAATAAGTCAATGCAGTGTAACTTCTTTCAATTAAATAACACAATGTGTAAATGAATATTCTTCCAAATGTCCCAATTTATTTTCCAAAATTTTCCTTGCAATCAATAATGAAAATAATAAGCTCAGATAATTCAAATTAATTAAAATAAGAATTTCTGGTGAAATTAAGCACAATTAGAAAAAATGGGAAAATAATAGACATTTAAGCACAATTCCCCGATTAAATCCAGTACAATAAGCTAAGTGAAGTCAATAAAATATTGACTCATCAAAATAGACCACACTTAGTCTTTTGCACTCCTGAGCAAAATTAAAACGCAAATCAAGGAATAGTTCAAAGGGCATCAGGTGTACGAAACAAGCTCAGCACACAGAAAAACAAAAACTCACAAAGAAACAAACCGAATTACACAGTTCTCAAGTAATCTGGACAAATAAAAGCAGTAGACAATATCTAACACATGCAAGCACTTCCAAGCATGGTAAAATAATCAATCAGCTTAAGAGGTGAATCACAAGCAGCAAAACCTCACAGGTGCACTATTACTGTTTCTCTCAAGTGTCTAAGGTAAGAACTGTCAACTCAATGCACTCAAGAAAGCAAACACAAACAGACTTGGCAAGCCTCTAAAATCAACACTCAGAAACATATGCATGTTCAAATCAAAAGGTCTTTTATTGGTGAAATGGGGCCAAGGACAAGGGAGGATAAATATGGATAAGTAGCTATAACCCAAACAGAATAGAGGAGCAATGGGGATCAAGTTTAAATATAATCAAATCACATCCAAAACCTCTAATTCAATCCTCTTCTTGACTCCGTTATTCACAAACAGAATATTTTATTTTATTTTATTTTATTATTTTTTTCCATCTTGTCTCTTTTTTTTCTTTTCTCTATTTAGGACTCAACTGTAAGAGACAAGATACACAACATATTTACAAAAATGACGAAGAGGAACCAACTAACCAATTCATTAGAATCCCTAGGGAGACCACACTTATTCCCAAAACACTTCCAAAGCTCCAAAATTCCCTAAGGTTAAGGTAATCATGGTTTTTCACTTAGGGCTAGTGTATGAGCTTCAAAACAAAGAAATGAGGAAAGTGTAGGCTCAAAATGGGTTATCAAAGGATTAGAACAAGGTAAGCTTATTTGGCTAGAGAGGCTCAAGAACAAAAATGCCTTTATCATTTCTAAACATGCATATCAATCAAGAATTATCAACAAGAGTCAAGCCAAGGCATATGCGTAAGCAATCAAGAGACATATCACACACAAGAAAAAAAATAAAGTGGCTCAAATCTCACACAGGGTATTTGTCACAATCAATTCAACCTCTCAAACATCATAATCATCTTCCCACGCAAAGAAAAGCAAGAGTTTCAAATCATAAGTATCAATCAAATGAAGTGAAAGACGAGTCTACAACTTAAACAAAATCCAGAAATGAAGAGAGTTATGTAAAATTACACACAAGACACGACAAAAACAACCTAAAAGAGAAAATTTTTTAGCAAAGAAATCAAATTTAAAAAAAAATCTCCCCCACTAGACCACACTTAAACTACACAATGTTCTCAGTGTGTCACAATCATCAGAATAACAATTAGAACAGTCAAATAGAATAGACAAATGCAATAAAAGTGAGGAGGGAAGGAGATCAGAAAATTCCCTGAGTCAAAGGGAAAGAGAGGTGGGGTCGACCAAAGACGTCTCCTCCACCACTGCATTCAACAAAGAAGCGTTGTTGAGGAAGCGCTTCAGTCTGTGCCCATTAACCTTGAAGCTTTCAGCTATGGATGGACCTTGGATCTCTACTGCACCATAAGGATAGACATTAGTCACAACAAAAGGTCCAATCCACTTTGAT
This sequence comes from Vigna angularis, assembly GCF_016808095.1. Taxonomy (NCBI): domain Eukaryota; kingdom Viridiplantae; phylum Streptophyta; class Magnoliopsida; order Fabales; family Fabaceae; genus Vigna; species Vigna angularis. Next base: position 18,095,447 of record NC_068972.1, read on the forward strand.
CTCAACTTACCCCCCATGAGTCTGAGCCTAGAGTTATACAATAAAACTTGTTGGCCAATCTCGAAGTCCTTTCTAACAATAGAACTATCATGGAAGTTCTTTGTTCTTTCCTTGTAGAACTTCGAGTTCTCATAGGCCTCCAATCGGATCTCATCCAATTCATTCAGTTGCAACTTTCTTTCCTCACCAGCTTGGTCCATGGAGAAGTTGCAAGACTTCACAGCCCAATATGCCCGATGTTCAATCTCAACTGGTAGATGACATGCCTTTCCAAAGACAACCCGGTAAGGAGACATCCCTATTGGTGCTTTGTAGGCAGTCCTGTGGGCCCAAAGAGCATCGTCCAACCTATTGCTCCAATCTTTCCTTTTGGGCTGGACAATCTTCTCCAAAATCCTCTTAATCTCCCTGTTTGAGATCTCCGCTTGTCCATTTGTTTGGGGATGGTAAGGTGTAGAAACTCTGTGTACCACCCCATACTTCCTTAGCAAGGCTTGCATTGATCTATTGCAAAAATGGGTTCCTTGATCACTAATAATTGCTCGGGGCACTCCAAACCTGCAAAAGAGGTGAGATCTAACAAAATCTACAACAACCCAGGCATCGTTAGTTCTAGTGGCTCTAGCTTCCACCCATTTTGAAACATAATCCACAGCAAGAAGAATATAAGAGAAACCAAAAGAAACAGGAAAAGGACCCATAAACTCAATACCCCAGACATCAAATACCTCACAGAACAACATAGGTTGTTGAGGCATCTGTTGTCTCCATGAAAGTGATCCTCCTGCTCTTTGACATGGCTCACAGGTGCTGCAAATTCTCTCCGCATCCTTAAAGATGGAGGGCCAATAAAAACCACAATCTAGTACTCTACGAGCAGTTCTTTGAATTCCCAGATGACCACCAGGTGAGGAGGCATGGCAGAACTGCAGGACCAAGTCAATCTCATGGTCCGGAATGCATCTTCTAGTAACCTGATCACTGCACAACTTCCACAGATATGGGTCATCCCAAATGTAATACTTAGCATCGCTCTTAATTTTAGCAATTTGAGCACGAGATGCTAATGGAGGAAAAACATAAGCAACCAAATAATTGACAATATTTGCAAACCAAGGAGTAGGGTGAGAAAGTGAAACCGTCAGCAAACTCTCATCAGGAAAGTTATCTTGAATAGGCAAAACATCGGCTTCATCCTCAGCTCTTTCAATCCTGCTGAGGTGGTCTGCAACTAAATTATGTGCTCCACTCCGGTCTTTGATTTGCAGGTCAAATTCTTGGAGTAGGAGCACCCACCTTATCAATCTTGGCTTTGACTCAGCCTTCTTCAATAGAAACTTCAGAGCTGCATGGTCAGTGAATACAATAACAGGTGAACCAAGCAAATATGATCTAAATTTATCAAGAGCAAACACAATGGCTAACAACTCTTTCTCAGTGGTGGTGTAGTTTGCCTGGGCAGCATCTAAAGTCCTGGAAGCATAATAGATCACTCGCGGCAACTTGTCAATCTTTTGTGTCAAGACAGCCCCCAATGCATAATTGGATGCATCACACATAAGCTCAAAAGGGGCTGTCCAATCTGGTGCCTGAATGATCGGAGTGGTGATCAAAGCTTGCTTCAGGCGATCAAAAGCCTGTTTGCATCTGTCATCAAAGTCAAACTCAATGTCTTTCTGTAACAGTTTGGACAAGGGAAGTGTTTTCTTGCTGAAGTCCTTGATGAAGCGCCTATAGAAACCTGCATGCCCAAGAAAAGATCGAACCTCTCGCATGCAAGAGGGGTAAGGCAATTGCGAAATCACAGATATTTTTGCAGGATCTACCTCTATTCCCTTGCTAGAGATGATATGCCCTAAAACCAAACCTTGTTCTACCATAAAATGACATTTCTCAAAATTTAAAACAAGGTTAGTATCAATACATCTTTGCAAAACCTTTTTCAAACTGTCTAAACATGTATCAAAGGAGGATCCATATACAGTAAAATCATCCATGAACACCTCTATGCAATTTTCAAGAAAATCGCTAAAAATGCTAAGCATGCATCGCTGGAAGGTACCAGGGGCATTGCACAGGCCAAATGGCATCCTCCTATAGGCAAAAGTGCCAAAGGGGCAGGTGAACGTGGTTTTCTCTTGGTCCTCAGGAGAAATATTGATTTGAAAATAGCCAGAAAATCCATCAAGAAAGCAATAATGAGATTTACCTGCCAGGCGCTCGAGCATCTGATCAATGAATGGCAGGGGGAAGTGATCTTTCCTGGTTGCCTGATTGAGCCTCCTGTAATCAATGCAGACTCTCCAGCTGTTCTGCACTCTGGTAGGAATCAACTCATCTTTCTCATTCTTTATCACAGTGAGGCCAGTCTTCTTGGGCACAACATGGATCGGGCTCACCCATTGACTATCTGATATGGGGTAGATGATCCCAGCTTGCAGAAGCTTGGTCACCTCCTTCTTGATGACATCCATAATCACAGGGTTTTGCCTTCGTTGTGGTTGCCTAACCGGCTTTGCCCCCTCTTCTAGAAGAATTCTGTGCATACAAGTAGATGGGCTAATGCCAGGTATGTCAGCCAATGTCCAACCAATGGCCCTCTTATGCCTCCTCAACACACTCAACAACTTCTCCTCTTGAACAGCATCAAGGGAGGTGGAAATGATCACAGGTTTCTTCTCATCATCCTCCAAGTAAGCATACTTGAGGTTATCTGGAAGCTGTTTCAACTCAAGAGTAGGTGCCTGCAAGTCAGATTCATTTGTACTTCCTACAAAGTGGTTAGTGCATTCTGACTCCAAAGAATTCACAGGTAAAGGCGGAACTCCTATCTCATCAGGCTCCAAATCCATATCCATGACAATTACATTATCAACATCATCAATATCCAGAACATCATGGATATCAAAATCCTCTTCAAAATCAACATCATTCTCAAATTCAGATTCAATGCATGTATGTCGAGAAGAGAGAAAAGAATGTTCTTTCTTATGCAAACAATCAAACTCATCAATAGCATATTTATCAATAATGTCATCCAATATGTCAATCTTAAAAACAGAATGGTCCTCAGCTGGGAACTTCATTGCATCAAGAATATTAAAGTGAACCACAATATCAGCAAATTCCATGGATAAAGTTCCAGCATACACATCAATCTTGGTTTGAGCAGTTTTCAAAAATGGCCTGCCTAAGATGATGGGAGCGAATCCATGAGAGAATCCCTCCTCCATTTCCAGAACATAAAAGTCGGCAGGAAAAATCAATTCACCAACCCTAACCAAGACATCCTCTATGTAACCTGTTGGGTGGGTAACACTCCTGTTGGCCAACTGAATGACCACACCCGTAGGTTGCAAAGGACCCAGAGACAAAGATTTATATATAGACGAAGGCATGACATTAATAGAAGCACCCAAATCAAGCATGGCATTTTCAAATTTACTATTTCCAATCATACAAGGAATGCAAAACGTACCTGGGTCCTTGCATTTTTCAGGAATGTGCGGGACTGACTTACCAATAAGTGCGGATACATTCCTACCCATGCTGATCCTTTCATCGCCTTTCATTTTCCTCTTATGTGTGCACAACTCCTTCAAGAATTTTGCATATCTTGGAATCTGCTTTATGGCATCAAGTAGAGGTATGTTCACTTCTACCTTCCTGAAGGTCTCCAATATTTCCTTGTCCACCTCTTCCATTTTTTTGCTCGGCATCGCCTTTGGAGGAAAGGGAAGAGGGATAGGTCGTTGAGGTAAGGTAGGAGATGCACTAGTGGTAGTGGTAGAAGAGGAAGAAGGTCCACCTGCCTCAAATGTCCTAGTGGGACCTGCCTGGTCTTCCTTTCTCTGAGAAACATCATGCGTAGGTATAGGTACAGTAGATGGCATCGAGGGCACAACAATCTGCTTCCTTGATCTGAGTGTAATGGCACTAACATTTCTAGGATTCTGCACAGTTTGGGAAGGTAACTTATCAGAATTCTGAGATTGTGTCTGATTTAGTTGAGTTGCCATTTGCCCCATCTGATTGGTCAAACTCTGGATGGAAGCTCTTGTTTCCTGCTGAAACTGCATATTCTGAATAGTCATTTGCTTCACCAGCTCCTCTAATGTAAGCTCCGAAGAAGAAGTGGAAGGTTGGGGAGTTGGTTGGGCAGGAATCTCTTGCTGTTGTTGCCTTTGATATCTCTGAACAGGTGGAGGCACATATGGTTTAGGACCTGCAGCATTTTGGAAAGGTGGTGGTTGCGGTTGTTGTTGTTGTTGCTGTTGTTGATATAGAGCATTGTTCCATCTGAGATTAGGGTGATCCCTCCATCCTGGGTTATACCTATTGCTGGACAAGTCATAGTTTTGTTGTTGTTGTGGTTGATGTTGATGTTGCTGCCTGTTGTTATAAATGTTTGTAGCATAAGCTTGAGGCACATCGTGAGCACTAGGTTGTTGCAGAGAAGGACATGCATCAATGTAATGGTCACTAGAAGAACAAATAGCACACAACCGTGCAACAGAAGCAGATGGAGGTGCCGGTCTCTGATTGGATGCCAACTGTGTCACCAAACTCACAAGAGCATCAAGCTTGCCTTCCAATTTCTTATCTGTAGATGATGAAGAGTGGGTAGCAATATCATGTACCCCCCTCATCACAATGGCATCACTTCTGACATTAAATTGTTGGGAGTTTGAAGCCATCTTCTCAATCAAATGCCTAGCTTCAACAGGCGTCATGTCACCAAGCGCTCCACCACTGGCAGCGTCAATCATACTCCTCTCCATGTTGTTCAATCCTTCATAAAAATACTGGAGAAGGAGTTGCTCGGATATCTGATGGTGAGGACAGCTTGCACAAAGTTTCTTGAATCTCTCCCAGTACTCATACAGGTTCTCCTCTCCAAGCTGCCTAATCCCAGATATATCTTTCCTGATTGCAGTGGTTCGGGATGCTGGGAAAAATTTCTCCAAGAACAACCTCTTTAGATCATCCCAGCTGGTGATGGATCTAGGCGCCAAACAGTATAACCAATCCTTTGCTACACTTTCTAGCGAATGAGGGAATGCCTTCAGGAAGATACTATCTTCAGGAACATCTTGAGGCTTCATTGTGGAACAGACAATATGGAATTCCTTCAGATGCTTATGCGGACTTTCACCTGCAAGGCCATGAAACTTGGGCAACAAATGGATTAGTCCAGTCTTAAGAACATATGGTACATCCTCATCTGGATATTGGATGCACAAGCTTTCGTAGGTGAAATCAGGTGCAGCCATCTCCCTAAGAGTCCTCTCGCGATGTGGATGTTGTGCCATATTGTTCTCAGTCTGAAAAATAATAGAATCAGAATCAGTAGTAGGATGTACGATATCTAATGCAACTGACTCAAAAACTAACTCTAAAGATAAATTCCTAGAATGCCTGGCTAACCTACGAAACGTCCTATCAATCTCAGGATTAAAGGGTGGTGTGGTTCCAGGATTGCCCATAGTCATGCACTAAGTCACAACACCCTACAACCATGAAATGAGAGCACAAAAATTTCAAGCACACAAAATATCCTAAGCAAACAAAACACACATACTCAAAAACAGAAGACAAAACATATATTTACACAACAAAAGACCTCAGATCGAACCGTTGTTCCCCGGCAACTACGCCAAAATTTGATGGGGTCGCACCCCATACAAATTTGATTGCAAATAAAATGCAGTACAGTGCTAGGAAGTAACTCCTAGGTCGTCACTCAGGGACCAAATTGTGGTTCAAGTCTTAAGCCAAACACGAAGTGGGGGGGTTTGATAGTGTTTTTGTGATTCGAATATTTTTGTGAAATATTTTGTTGTGAAATGCAAATGACAAAATTTAAAAATTAAACACAACCGAACACAATTGAAGGCATTAAAATACATGAACAAAGCATTAAATTGATCACTGCAACAGATAAATATCCACACACAATTCAAGCTATGAAAATGTAACGCTTAAGCTAAAACAGAAAATACACAATGCTGTAAAAGTAAATGCTCAAGGTGTGTGACAAATTAAAAAAACTTGGCAGCCATGCCCTTCCTCTAAATTAAATCACTTAAATTAAATGTATCACCGTAAGAGCATATCCTAAAGAAATTAAATTTGAAATTGCAATTACTTCTAAAAATCCTCTATGTGCCGTGACATGTTGAGCTTCCATGGGTTTCATTGAAAATAAAAATAGGAATAGGTTTCCTCTTCTAGTACAGTTTCCTTCCAACATCCATATTAACTTTATTTTCCAAAGAAATCATGTGCTTTCGACTCCAACACTTCTTGCCTTTTTCCTAAATGAAAAGTAAATGGAATTGTGCTATCCACATAAGCAATATCCACACTTTCACTCATGGGAGCCGTGCCTCTCTACTCCTTCTCCAAAACAACTCATGAAAAGACAAAATCAATGCAAGAAGAGGATGTGGACTAAATGCTAATGGATTTTAGAAGAAAGATGTTTGATTTCTACAAAGACCTTTGCACGTGACAACACCTACTCATCTAAGAAACAAAAAGAATTAAAAACATTGCTGCTCGAAATGAAATGAACCGAGAGCTCCTCCAAAACAAATCAACATCTTCTCCTCCTTCCAATTTTAATCACCAGTTTGTTTTGCTTCCTTTCATTCTTAAGAACATTAAAATAAAAGCATGAAACAATTCTTCCTTAAACAGCCGTGAACATTCAAGCATAACAATAAAAGGATTCAATCAAAAGTGTATAAAAGAAAACTTAAATGAAAGAAGGAGTATGATCCTTCCAAGCCGTGACCCTGCAGCACAAATTAAAAGAAGAAAAACACTCCAAAATGAAATTACAAAGCTCTCTATTCCCAGTAATAACGTGCACAAGCAAAACCAAATTATAGTTTATGGAATAGATAGATGAATGTAACAGCAGTTGAACAAAAGCTTCAATAAAAACGTGTACAAAACCAAATGAAAAGGTAACAAGAATTCAGCAAATTAAGATTAGCTTACGGCTCTCCTTTGCAGTGTCACTGTGTATCTTCCTACATCATTCTCCATTCCAGACAGTGTGTTTTCTTTTTCCATCTCCACACTTCAAATAATAATTAACCGTGCACTCCCAACTCCCTGTGCTATTTGGACTCTCCACTAATTTGAAAGATGATGATGATTCCCTTATTGGTTGGAGCACTTAAGGTAATGGCTGGAGCACAGGTTGAATGACCCACCACTCACTGCTGTTGCCTTTGCTTCTGGACCAAGACCGTGACCCTTCCTCCAAGCTCCTCATTCACGTGTGTTGTCTTCTTCAAAGCTGCTGGAACGTAACAACACCTCCTTGATGCTGCTGCTGCCCAAGCTGCTGGACGTGTGCAGCCCCTCAAGGTGGCTGCTGCACCTCCTTGTTTGCTAGACCGTGTGTGTGAAGTGCAGCTCTCCTTGGACGTGTGAACGGACACTGCTGGACTAGATTGTGGCAGCTGCCGTGTGCTTCTTGTGTTGGTCTCTTATTGGCTGCACCTAGTGCCTTCTTGTGAAGCAAAAGAAAGAAAACTAATTCCCATAGTGCAGCTGGAGAGAAACCGTGAGCCAACTAGGCCGTGTCCCCTTCCCATGTGAGTGGTCCCCCTTTTTCTATTATGGTGTCTCCCACTTCCTATTCCCATGTGAGTGGTCCCCCTTTTTCTATTATGGTGTCTCCCATTTCCTAAAAGAGAAAGAAGATTCCTTTGGCTGCCTTAGGCCGTGAGATGCATATTTCCAAGCTTCTTAAAATTCAATAAATGAAGGACTTGCTTCACGTGAAAGTTGTGCTGATGTGGATGTTTCCAAATGTATTTCTACCGTGAGGCAACCAATCCAGAGGAGGCCTAAAACCCCTTTTAATTTGTGACCGTGAGAGAATAGGAGACCAACAAAGAATTAAGTTGCTTCCTCCAAAAGAAAATGAGTTGAAGGTGCTTTCTTCTATTTTTTTTAGCCAAACCAAGCCGTATATTCTAGCTGAAATCTCCACGGATATGCACATCTTTTTCTATTCAACACAAAATAAATCAATGCAGCGTATCTTCTTTTAATTAAATAACACAGTGTATAAATGAATATTCTTTCAAATGTCCCAATTGTATTTCCAAAATTTTTCTTGCAATCAATAATAAAAATAATAAATTCAGATAATTCAAATTAATTAAAATAAAAATTTCTGGTCAACTTAAACACAATTACCAAAAATGAAAAATACTGGACAAATATAGTTCTTGTGTATAGTCAATTTAGGAATCCAGATTGGTGCCCCTAATTTTCTTTGCAAATCATGAAGTGGCAGTGGAAGCGTAATATGGGGTCTACCTAGGTAGTTAACAGCTTAGGGAAGTCACGTAATGAGGAGATTATCCAATAATACAGCTTTTCAAATATTTGATTATTGAGGAAACTAGATAAACCTTATCGATTTAGAGAACAAAAATGTACAACAGGTCAATTTGTCCACCAACATCACCATAACTTACATCACTTTCACTTACACTGAACTGTTTCGTCTTTCAACACAGTGACTGACAGATATAGCTTCTATCACTCTCTCTCTCTTCATACATATCCATTAAACAGTATGTATAATGTCATGGACAAATATAGAAAAGATAACTGTAAAAATCCTGAAAAAGTTCCATGAAAATAGGGTTATTATTCTAACTAAAATTACCAAATGTCCATGATTACATTTGAATTTTCTAAAAAGTACTTACATATGCACATCTCTATGCAAATACTTTTGCTCATTTTTTCTAGCTTAATCAAATTTTTTGTTCTCCTCTCAAAAAGAAACTTTATTCCTCAAGCTATTTTCTTACTTTTTCTTAGTTTCTCTTCTTATCCTCTTTATATTATGGGTTTATTTTTTTACTCTCTTTGTTCCGGGGACTTGTACATATACCGTGGCGCAGATAAGTCTTTAAGAGTTACAATGATTTTGTCAACTTTTCTATAACATTCTATGTATGGAGATTAATCATGTGAGAAAAAGAGGTATAGGGACTAGAAAATTAGAATTTTGCAACTATAATGTGTCAGCTTTGTCTTCTTTCTTAAGTTTTGCCATGTTTGTGAGCTGTTGCACTAGTTTCCAATTAGCAGACTTAAATCAACAAATGATAGATTTATATTCTTTTACGAGACTTTATTAAACAAGTTTCTCTATAAGGACTTCTATGACAAAAAGTGGAGAGAAACTAAAATGAGCTTCTTCGTAAGTTATAATTAGCTTATGAACAGATTAATCTGTAAGAGTTTCCTCGAACTAATTCTTCTAAATTTTTATTTTTAATATGTGCATAAGCCCATTATAGTTTATGAAGAAGTTAATTTCATTTTCATCATATCCTTTTCTCCTAAAAGCCTCTATGGAGAAGCTTGTCCAAAATTACCCTAATACTCCATCGAAAGTCAACCCACATATTTTTGTTTTCGAGCCCAGAAGTAGTGTGGTCTCAAAATTTCCCTTTTGTACTAATCATATTTGAACTAACTCTTTGTACTCTTGTGAAACTCAATTTGTATTCTGTCTAGTTCTTTATGTAAGAATTTGGGAATCACCTAATTCAGTTTTTAAATTTATTTTAGGTAACAGGCATTGTAACAGGTTTTCTACTTGTGTGGTTTCCTGCACCTACTGTTTCTCTCAAACCTCCCCTTGCAGTCAGTGCTGGACCCATTGCTAAATTGTTCTATGTTGTCCTGATAATGCTTTTCAGGTTAACACTCCTTCATCTTTCTGCATTTCTTCTTTTGAATTTTGTTATAATTTTAGTTGTAATTGCTATACTGGATATGATTAGAAGTTAAATAATCTCTACTACAGGTGGCTTTACCTGGAACATCGTATACCCTTCTCCAAAGAATAGGTGCTATAGTGGTATGTCTTGGATCATTTAAAGCAAGTCACATAATTTTTCCTTTTAAATGAGGATCATCTCCGTCTCTTATGCAGCGTGACGGCGCAAAGCTATTTGTTGTTGGCACCAGCGCTTCATTGGTAAATTAGCACATTATTTGTTTACAAAATACCCTTTTAGCTTGTTATAGCCTTTGGTCTTGGAGTTATGCTGATCTTCAAAATATATGGAAAAACAAAAATTAATTTAGGTTAGACTTCTTGCAGCGGTTTCATTGTTTTTGACAGTTGGATTGAGCTTTTAGGTGTCACGGTTTAAGATTTAAGTTAATGGAGAAGTATTATATTGACTAGAATTTCTCTTGCTATTTCTTCGTATTTCACTCTGTTTCCTAGTCTGATATAAATCTTTTGCTAAGTTCTTGTTTTGAGACTTCATTATGTATTTAGCCATATAACAGTGAATTACTTCACCTAGAAAACATTGAAACTAACTAACAACTAATTACATATACAATGTGGTGTAAAATAGTTAGTAGATAGCTTTCTTCTTTAACCATATGATTAAGAGTTTATCCGTGATTAGAGTGTATGGAAAAGCATGTGTAAAAGAGGTCAACTCAAATAGATTTCAGTATTCCAAGAAATTAATCTTTTGAATCCCAATTGAAGAATACCCTAATTCAAAAATAAATAGAAAATCGTGAAAGAATAAGTTTAGATGCATCATTAAGTACAGTAGATGACATAAAATACATGTTACAAATTTATTTTAGAGATATGTCACCTGCTCCTCAAGCATGTTGTAGTGTGGCTCGTACGAGGCATAAGGGCTACATGTTCGAAGAAGAAACTGTTTCTATTGTACCAATTACACTCATTCATCACGGTGAAGTTCTATAAGCAGAATACTATCGAACAGGATTTGAGATATATCTGGGCCGTGCTCTGCGTAATTTGACTGATGGCAATGCCTTTTCAGGTTGGTACTATGATAACAAATGCGTTGATTAATGTAAAGAATGCTGTTAATAAAACATTTGCTGCCCAGGCTGAGAATTTACCTGTAATATCAACCAGTGTAGCACATGGAGTTTACATGGTTGTCATTAGCAACATCAGGTATTCCATTGTCAGAACAAACTGCCATAAATGTATTTTACCCCTATTTTTCTACTATCTTTGTATTTTTACAGTATTGGACATCCCATCAAGAGAACAGTAGTTGTGAATAGATTGTATTCTGAGTTATCCACTAGTAGTATACTGTCACAGTTGCAAAATTTGTAGATCATGAGGATCTCTGCTAGTTAGCAAAACAAAAAAGAAAACAAACAATAAAACCTCTTATTAAGGATTAGCCTTTGTTATCAGGTACCAGGTACTTGCAGGAATTATTGAGCAACGAATTCTTGAACCATTACTACACCGAAACAAGCTTATGCTAACCGCAGCATACTTTACTGTTAGAACTGCCAATACCTACTGGGGTTCGCTACTGTAAGATTATTGATTAATCTCAATTGATTTTCGCTACTGTAAGATTATTGATTAATCTCAATTGATTTCTATGAATATGTACCATTACGCTTGCAGTGTCTTTTCTTCCTAATTATTTATTGTTGAATATAGTGAGGAAGATTAGGAGAAATCTCCCTTATGTTAAATACACACATAGGGTTCGAAGAAATATGGGCTAAGCCCAAAATACAAATGAGAAATAATAACAAACTAACTAAAAGATAAAAGATATAATATATCTAACACTCCCCCTCAAGCTGGAGCATACAAATTGTATGAACTAAACTTGGAATAGATAAACTCAGTGTTGAACTAAATGATTTGTCTTCAAGAGTGTGAGGCAAACATAGATGGACTAACAGCAGCTGAAACTTCAACTTCAAAAGTGGATGAAAGAGAGCAGTGGTGGACAATGAATAACTGCAAGAACTGATTCCCAATCAATGATGGATGAGTGACGGGATTAACAGTGGTAGCTGAAAGCTAAGAGCTACAAAACTACAGGGACTACACTAAATCCTCATCAATGATGGATGGGTGACGGGATCAACAGTAGTAGCTGAAATCTACAAAACTGCAGGGACTACACCCATATTTATGTGACTTGCAGTGTCTTGGAAACGTACTCCCCCTTAGTGTGAAGGGCGGAAATGTGACATATCACAGTTGCTGGACCACTAAAACAAAACAAAATATTAAGCTACAATGATGAAACAAAAGGCATCAAAGATCCAAAGACATGTTGGAGGTCCAAAATTCTTTGCTGGACAACTCCCAAGTGGTGATACTTAGCAGTGTATCACAAGAAGATCGGGCTAAACTCTAGCCCAAGAAGAACTGACGCAGTTGCGTCTGTCTGAGGCGGTAGCGACTACGATGGTTGACTGCGCCGGTGTCGACTGCGGCAAATCTAGTGAGAAAGGAAGAAGATGGAGATTCTGTGAAGACCAAAGAAGATGGAAGCTATGGTTGCTATGGAGGGTCAGAACAGAGAGAAGAAGCTCCGGCGAGACGACCAGCAGCAGTGCGGTTTGATGCTGATGCCGAGAAGACGGCGCGTGATGAACACGCGTCCGAGATCTACCGGAGAGAGGAGGCGCGTGACAGCGCATGCGGACGAGACAGAGACGACGACCACCAGGGTTAGGTCGCGCTTGAAGAGATGATCTAGATCCACTAGTTACCAGTCGGAACTATGACGGTGGCCGGCAACAAGGCGACGCGTGGCAACACGCGCACCCGAGACCAGCTGAAGACAGGCAGCGCATGGAGGCACGTGAAGATGAGTCTGGTCTTGACTCCGGCGGGGTTGGCCATCGCTCGAGGAGACGCTTTAGATCCGCTGGTCACCGATCGAAATTGTGACGGTGGCGGCGAATAGCAGCGATGGTCGACAGCAGAGGCGACTGGCTGCACTGGTGTTGACTGTGGCACAAATTTAAGAAGAAGAGAAATGACTGCCCACTGAAATTTTAGGGGCTGCCGGCGATCATGGCGGCCGGCCGCCGGCAGACACCAGAGACCCTGGAAGAAGATCAGAGAACCTGCTCTGATACCATGTTGAATATAGTGAAGAAGATTAGGAGAAATCTCCCTTATGTTAAATACACATAGGGTTCAAAGAAATATGGGCTAAGCCCAAAATACAAATGAGAAATAATAACAAACTAACTAAAAGATAATAACATTTATTACACATTTGTGAGTAGGTGGGTGGATTTTACTCGATGGGTTGGAGTCCAAAAGAAAAAGGATTAAGCATATTTTATGCAATGCTGCATTGGTCAAAGCCCAAGTATATTGATTCATGGAACTTCAGTTGATGATTAAATTTGCTGCCCTATATTTTGTTTCTCTTGCTGCCTTGTCTAAGCAAAATTGTACGTTTGTATGTAACGAACGTTGGCAAGAGTTTTTTTGATATAAAACTATAAGAATTCTATATTTTTAGTAAGAAAAAAACTCTCAGAAATACTTGTAATTAAAACAAATCTTGAATTTACTTTGATCATGAGTAGTTAACCACTTGTATATCGTTGCGAACTATAATCATCACTGTTATTTGCCACTTGCAATTATGTATTTGATCTTTGCATTTTATACAACCGGCAGTTATTTCTAACTTTTTACTATGCGTGCGTGGCTCCTTAGCAACTATTGTCTTCCCTTTCTTTCTGTTACAATTATTCATCTATTGGTATCAGAATTTTGGTAGTAGTCGTGTCAGTGTATTTGATGTCTTGGTGCTTAACCACGGCAAGGTGTGTGAAGAAGGAGAAAGGCCTCACATGCAGATAAAGAATGAAAGAAAAATAAAGCAAGTACCTGTAAAACATATTTTAAGACTCTGAAACAGAAACGTTACAGTATAAGATACAAGGGAAAACTCATATATATATATATATATATATATATATATATATATATATATATATATATCGATTATGATAGTTGAATCGAGATACGAACTATATATCAAACCATCATGAATAGTAAGATTCACAAACATTAAAAAAAATGTAACATATTCTTAAATATACGAGATATATGGATATAATTAGTAATAAAATAATTTTATAGTAAAAAAGAGTGGTTGTATTTACATGTATTTACCACACAATTTCAACAAGACAACTTTAAAGAAAAAGTGTGGCTACTCCATAAGATTCTTATAATTATGTATGTTACTAAGCAAATTTTGCATTACAACCATTAAAAAATGTGTTGCTGTTACATAATTACTATAGACCATGGTTGTTGCTTATACATACTAAGCAACCTCAAACAAAAAAAAAAAACTCTATCCCAATCATTCATATTTAATTCTCTTCCTCTCCAAGATTTACATCACTTAAGTCATCTTTAATTGAAAGTTCTTTTCCTTTTCCATGTCTTCAACTTCTTTCTCATTTTCTATTATGGATTGCCCACTTTTATTAGTCTTGGCATTTAAGTTTCTAGGACCTACATTAGCAAAAGAATTTAATTATTAGTCTTGACATTTAAGTTTCTTGTACATTATCCACAATATCTTTCAAATATGAAACTATTACCTCATGATAAGAAGGAGGTTTTAACCTTTGTCATACTCTTTAACCTTTGAAAAATATTTGGGCAATGACATTGTTTATGGTGTTGAGAAGGTTTCGGAAGCTTGCTTGTTGTTTTTCCTTGTTTTCTTGAAACATTGCGACAATTGTAGCTTTTTGTGGCACGCATTGTTTTTAGTAAGCAAGTGATGAACATGGGTCAAGATGGCTTGAGAGTTTGGGTCCAAGGGTAAGGGAGGTAGGTTTAGGGAGGTATTGGCTGGAATGGTGACTAAAGGTTGTGGTTGAGGGATAATTTGGTTAGTGTTTAGGTCAAATTGAGAGATTGAGATTGTGGTTTGGTGTGGGGGGCTAGGTGTTTGTATGATAGGGTCAAGGTCTTCAAAAGTTGGACATGGTGTACATGGAGGTGAAGAGGAGGGAGCGACATAGATTTTCTTTAAAGCTTCTTATTCAATACATGGTTCTTCAAGAATGACAAGAAACATTTGAGGAGAAACATAGATTTCTTGAAAGAAAGCATCGTCCATAGCGGTCATCACCAAGGTCTGAACAAGTGTTTATCAACTTGACACATAGTTTCATCAAGAGAGACATGGTTGTTAGAGACGATTGATTGAGGCATGTGTCTCCCCATTAATAAAGTATGGATATAAAGTTAAACCAGTCGTTATCTCTTCTACATAGTCAATTGGTTTTCTATACATCCTCCTAATGAAAGTTGAATGTTGAGCCAGTAACAAGTCCGGAAAATGACAATAGAATACAACCTACAAAAGAAAATAAAAACAACTAAGAATTGAAGATGTCACAACAATTCACATATGATTTCTTCTGCCTCCTTGGCTACCTTTATTGACCTTTTGAGTTTGAAAATAGGAATAACTACAGAGACTTGATCTGCCAGTACAACATCAAATGAATGCCACATGAAAAGTACACAGAGAGCAACAAATAGGCACCGAAGGTATGCACACAACGCATGAAGACGGTAGAACACATGACGAGGAAGAAATGAACCATACACAGTGACTGGAAAGGTACCTGAAAAATCACAAGTCAAAAACCATATCAATGGCAATGCTATTTCTTTATAAAGAGCAAAAATGTGAGACACTATTGGCTTATTTGAACTTTTTCCCTACTACAGTCAAAATTCGATTTTAGTCCTTTTTGCAGATCTGATTTTGCACTTCATACACATTAGACATTAATGTCAAGATAATAGAAGGCACAAATAAGAGTGCAATTAAGCCCACAAAAATACAGTGAGACTCACCAGCAACAGTTTCTTCAAAGCATCTACTTTTGTCATGATGTGCAGTAAAAACATGAACTTTATGGCCCTGGGATGCAAGCTCAACAGCAGCATCCACAATCAATCTCTCAGCTCCACCTTCAAAACAATGAAAGATAAACTAAGGGAAAATCAACTACGGAGAAGAAAATAGCAAGACAACGTTTCACGAAATCAAAATTTTAACTTAGAAAGGTCAAATTAATGGAAATTTTACATTAAAAAAAATATGGTTTTAGTTTGAGTGGATTAGAAAACAACGGAGAATAGTGATTATTTACCTATGCCAAGATCCGGGTGAATTATTGCGATGTTCAGTTTTGAGCTTGTTCCCTTTGCCATATTTGAAAGTAAAGATCGAAAAGATAACAAACCCAGGAATAGTTCGCCGGGGACTGTGGTGGCGTTATGGCTTAATCCGACAGGCCAAGTAATTCTAACCCTCGTTTGGATTGTTTACGAATTCGGGGGTAAAAGTCATTGTTTGGAAACAACCAGCAGAATGTCACCATGACTGAGGTGTCTGTTTGGTATTGGTCACTGGGGAAAAGAGAGAAAATAGGATGTGATGTGATAGAATGTCTAGGTTGATAAAATGGAAAGAACAAAATAAAATGAAATAAAATGGTAGGAAAGAAAGTTAGATTATTTTAATTGTTTAAAATAAATCCACCTAAAAAGATCCAATACAATGAAATTGCACATTCTCCTCTCGTTTTATTTATTATTAATTCATTAATTAAATCCAAATTATTTTTTATTTTCATGTCATTCTAGATAAAGGTTAATTAAAATGTCCTAATAATCGCAAAGATCTTTTATTTGTGTTTTATGAATCTTTTTACATTTGAAACGATTTCTTATAATAATTGTATTAAAGTTACATTTGAAATGAATTTTATTTATTATTTAATTTAGTTAAATAAAGATTGTGTAAATAATGTATACGTATTTAATGTTCGAAAAATCTTATTTACCAATATAAAAAATGTAAAAATTAAGTTCAGTTTTTAGGAGTGAAGCTTTTCAATTTAAAGCAAGAATTGAAGCTTGTTAAAGAGCTACGATAGGTGACCCACTGCAAGAGAACCGGAGAGGTGGGAAGGTAGGGTTCACCGGCGGCGGAGAGACATGACCGGAGAAGAAGTATCCGGCCCTGCTGGCCCCAAGCTCATCCGTCTCGTCTTCTTCATCGGCGCCGGAGGTAATACAATTCCCTTTCTCTCTCTCACACCTATTTTCTTCCTTACTTGCATCGGTTTTAACGAATCGTTTCAGTGATCTGCACCACCGCAATTAACAAGTGGCGCGAATACGAGAGGAACACCATCATCCAGTAACAACAACAACAGGAACGAGTCGTGGAAACGCATAATTCGTCGGAATCTGTTGCTGCTCCCAAGACTCTCAAATAAAGGTTAGGGTTTTATCGTTAAGTGATGGGTAGTGTTAAGACGGCGATTTTGCGTTAAATCAAGTGTATTATGCAGTTTTAGTTTTTCTCCTTAGCTTTGATTATTAATTGTTACCGTTGGGGTTGTGAATGTGAAGTTTTGTTAGGTTAGGCAATGGATGTTTGCCAATGCTTGCGGGGAAAAATGGAAATGAATTGTGGTGGGAAGATTAATAAGTTGTAAGGAAATTTTGAATTGGCGGATAAATTGTCCTTTATTTATCATTCCCAAAATAACTGAAGGACTTTGTAACTTGATTTAGTCATTCGGAATGAATTGCTAATTATACCTTTGAGTCTGAATTATGAACACTGTTGGACTTCAGTTCAAATTCAGATCTAGTAGATTATGTATGGTTCCTAAAAGGCGAGCCTATAAAGAGTTCAATTTGACAAAATTGTCATTGTTTTTAAGGATAATAAGTAGAGGTATCTGAGTTTCTGAATATCAGCATACTACTGGACTTTATAGTCAACTCAGATTCAGTAAGTAATAATGGTTCGTCAAAAATGTCAAGGAATTCGCCAAATGAGGAGTTTTGCAGATGAACATGAACCAGTTGCACACGAGGAAACTGCTGATAATACTGTTCTTCCTTGTATCTTGCTAAGAATTGGTCTAAAGATAAGATTAATTCACATGGATGCAAACCTTATCTTTCGAGTAAAACTTAAAGTCAACAAGAAACAGTATTTTATTTTTGTGTTTTAGAAATGTTATTATAAATTTATAAATTTATTATAAATTATAAATTATTGCCTGGGCAAAGAAAATACAGTGTCTGTATGTATGCGCTTGATTTGTTGAACAGTTATGCTTAGTTTATAATTGCAATGATGGATAGAATGAAATGAAATTGAATAAACTTATCATGACTTTGTTTTGATATTGTATGATGGGAAATCAAGGGAATGGTAAAGAGATTAGTGAAAAGTTTCTGTCATAGCCGAATATTCATATTGATTATTGTTAGTTTTTTTCTCATTCCTTTGATCCTTGTTGGATCTGGCACGCGATTCTCTTTTCTGCTTCTGAATTGCAAGTGTAGGACGTGAGACAATGCCTTTTCTGTTTGAGATCTTAAAACGAATATAAGATTATTTCTTCTCTATTCTTACGAACATGCCGAATTTGAGAAACATAATAAACAATAGCCTTTTTTTTAAACACTGTATTTTGTTTCCTTTGCGGTAGATCTGTCTTCCTTGCAGCACTTTTGAGGAACTTTGATGATTTGGCTGAAATGTGTGCACTAGAATACAGTGTTTAAAAAAAAGTAAGTAATAATGGTTCGTCAAAAATGTCAAGGAATTCGCCGAATGAGGAGTTCTGCAGATGAACATGAACCAGTTGCACACGAGGAAACTGCTGATAATACTGTTCTTCCTAAGGTCTAGCATTGTATCTTGCTAAGAATTGGTCTAAAGATAAGATCAATTCACATGGATGCAAACCTTAATCAAGGGAATGGTAAAGAGATTAGTGAAAAGTGGGGGAAAGAAGGATATAGGTATTCCATCATATAATTTGGGTCAACCATTAACCATTAAATGCATTGCTTATTCTCATCGAACTGATCTATGACCTATTTTCTGTCTCCTATTAGAATTACTCATTAGTACAAGTTTTGAATCCTGAATTGGTTGGATTGCCAGAGACTTTGTATTAACTACTGTGATTGTTGGAGAAAATAATTTCTTTTGTTTTAAATTCGGTAATAGATAATCAATGTCCATTTCTGTTCAACCATTATCATTCTTATTTATTATTATCTACCAATAATATATAATAATATATTATAATATTTAACAATATCTCAATAAGTTTTTCTAAATGAAATAATTATTTACCAAATCTATTTCTTAAAAAAACCTTTTAATTAAAATAAAATCTTTAAACTATAACGTTTTATATTATACATAAAATATTTAACTTTATTTATATATTTTTGATTAAATTTTTTATGATCTCGGATCATTTGTCACATACGAGATCGTCTAGACATCGTTGACAATATTAGGCAATAAAATAAACAGTCTAACACATGTTGTTCTATTTTTTGTGCTCTAGGATGTCCTCCAACAACCCTTAGAAATGATGCTTTAATATTTTTTAATAAGAAAGTAAATAATAAGGATAGGTCTTCTATTAAAAAATAAAAAAATATTATCTTATTAAATATATAATATATATTTTATTAGTTTAATAAAATATATATAATAGCACAAGATATGAACTAGAGTTCTTACTATTAGAGACGACTAGAAATGATGAATCATGAATGCTTCTGCACTTAGAAAAGAGAGAATAATTTGGAATTCGAATACTTTTGTTCTAGAAGAAAAAAGAGAAGGTAGAATTACGAGGTTAAGGTGGATTTACTATGTCAGTTGAAATTAAAACTGACAAGGAATAACTTATCATAATGGTTTAATTGTTTTTTCTTCGTATAGTAATGGAATCTTTAAGGCTTGAATTGATTTGGGAAAGAATAATTGAAGGGATTTGAGAGGATTTAAAAATAATTTTTTTTGTTATTTATTTGAGTGAATTTGAAGGTAAATTAGAGTGTATTTGAAAGTAAAATTTGTAAAAATTAGTATAGAATTTGATTGACGTGACAGATTGAAAAAATTTACTTTCAAATTTATCTCAATTACTCTCACAAATCCATTTAAGTTAACAAGACCTAAAATATCTTTACCTTTGGTTAAATAGATATTAAAATTTAATTTAAAAACAATTTTACAAGCTTAACCTTCACTAAACTAACGTAAAGATTTTATTTAATAAAAAATAAAATTGACTTAAGCTAGTATTTTATTTATTTAAAAGTATATTTAAAATATTATGTATTGTATTGTTTGAAAAAGCTATATTTCTAATTTAAATAATAAACACTTATAAAGTGAGTGTCAATTATTGAGTTCTAGTTATCTAATGTAATTGAATAATTTAAAATATAAAAGTAATAATTTGTTTACATGTGTTAATTATTTATTTAAATTATAGACTTGATTGATGATCCTTACAGAAGTTGATAAACTATATTTTATAGAAAAAATTTCTCCCTATTTTACTTTAGACAAAAATCGAAGTAACATATATTCTACTATTTGTGTGTTTTAAAAAAAATTATCAATTCAAATATAGGGCAAGTGAAGTGACTAAAGTGACCCTAGAAAGTTAAAAGCAACGTGAGAATGCCATTTTAGGACGATGAAAATGTAAACAAGAGTTGAAAAATAAAAAAGAAAAATGGTGTAAAAGATATGTTATAAATGGAAATTAATTAAATTAGACAGAAAATAAGAGAGAGAGGGAGAAGATGGAGCGAGTCTTTCGTCTACGTAATCTCTCTCTCACTGCCTCTCCTTCCAATTTATGTACATATAACACTATTCATCTCTACTCTTCCGCTTCCTCTCCGTCTTCTTCTTCCTCTCCAATTTCACATTTCAATTTCCTTCTCAATTCAACACCAAAACAATTCACGGTATCGTTATTCTTTCTCTTTTTCCATTTTATCATTCGCATATTTCATTTCGTTTCTGTCATAGCCGAATATTCATATTGATTATTGTTAGTTTTTTTCTCATTCCTTTGATCCTTGTTGGATCTGGCACGCGATTCTCTTTTCTGCTTCTGAATTGCAATTGTAGGACGTGAGACAATGCCTTTTCTGTTTGAGATCTTAAAACGAATATAAGATTATTTCTTCTCTATTCTTACGAACATGCCGAATTTGAGAAACATAATAAACAATAGCCTTTTTTTTAAACACTGTATTTTGTTTCCTTTGCGGTAGATCCGTCTTCCTTGCAGCACTTTTGAGGAACTTTGATGATTTGGCTGAAATGTGTGCACTAGAAGTTGCATTTACAATTTCAAGCTAGTTTCTTTTATTTAAGTCAATCAACATGAACGTAATGCATCACACTTTTTTATTTGAACAATAGAAATGGAAACCTTCCTCTTCACCTCAGAATCTGTAAACGAGGGCCACCCCGACAAGATCTGTGACCAGGTTTCTGACGCCGTCCTCGATGCTTGCCTGGAGCAAGACCCAGAGAGCAAGGTTGCCTGCGAAACCTGTACAAAAACCAACATGGTCATGGTGTTTGGAGAGATCACAACCAAGGCCAAGGTGAACTACGAGAAAATAGTTCGTGACACTTGCAGAGGCATTGGGTTCGTGTCTGCTGATGTTGGTCTGGATGCTGATAAGTGCAACGTTCTTGTCAACATTGAACAACAGAGCCCTGACATTGCCCAGGGAGTTCACGGTCACTTGTCCAAAAAGCCAGAGGACATTGGAGCCGGTGACCAAGGACACATGTTTGGCTATGCCACAGACGAAACAGCTGAATTAATGCCACTCACTCATGTGCTTGCTACCAAACTTGGTGCCAAGCTCACGGAAGTGAGAAAGAACAAAACATGCCCCTGGCTTAGACCTGATGGTAAAACCCAAGTGACTGTTGAGTACAGGAATGATGGTGGGGCCATGATCCCTATCCGTGTGCACACAGTCCTCATCTCAACCCAACATGATGAAACAGTCACAAATGAGCAAATTGCCAAGGATTTGAAAGAGCATGTGATAAAGCCTGTGATCCCAGCTGAATACCTGGACGACAAGACCATCTTCCACCTCAACCCTTCAGGTAGGTTTGTGATTGGAGGACCCCATGGAGACGCAGGCCTCACTGGGAGGAAGATAATCATTGATACCTATGGTGGGTGGGGTGCTCATGGTGGAGGTGCGTTCTCAGGCAAGGATCCAACCAAGGTCGATAGGAGCGGTGCATACATAGTAAGGCAAGCCGCAAAGAGTGTGGTAGCTTCAGGGCTTGCACGTCGTTGCATTGTGCAGGTTTCCTACGCAATTGGAGTGCCTGAGCCATTATCTGTTTTTGTGGATACTTATAAAACAGGGAAGATTCCTGACCGTGATATTCTGGCTTTGATTAAAGAGAATTTTGATTTTAGGCCTGGAATGATTTCCATCAATCTTGACCTCATGAGAGGAGGCAACTTCAGGTTCCAGAAGACTGCTGCTTATGGGCATTTTGGACGAGATGATCCTGATTTCACATGGGAGACCGTGAAGATGCTCAAGCCCAAAGCCTGATTGATTGGCCTTGGTGGTGTTTCTTAAAATGTCATCATAATCATCTTTCTGATCTTGTGTTAGGAAATCAATAAAGAAGCTTCGGTGAGTACATACTTCATTTAAGATGTATTTTTCAGCTTGGATGAGAATTAGGAGCAGAAACGTGCTGTCCTAACTGGAGGCGTTCGCACAACAGGAGCATGCAGCTTTAGCTATCTATACCACTTTTCATTTTTGTTTAAATTTCTCATTGTTGCTTTGTTTTTTTCTCCCTTCTGATGTTGATTGTTCTGCAACCATTCTTGTGTGGGTGGGATAATCGTGGAAGGCCATTTATTTGATTCTTTTGTCACTTTTGTTTTATCATATATCTTCAAAGACTTAACTATTTTTTAATTTCTACTGCTACTTTGTTACTTTCACACTCCCTTCCTTCTGTACTGCCATTTAACAATTCTAAATATTATTATTTTATTCTAAAATTTTATTTATACATTTTTATTAATTAAATATAATATTTTATCATCACTGATAATTGTAAAATGAAAATAAGTGAAAAATCATGATCTTAAATATAATTGGACACTATGATTTTTTCTTACTTCCGTTTTACAATTCTTTTAATAATAAAATATTATATTTAATTAATAACAAAAATATAAGTAAAATTTTAAAATAAAATAATAATATTTGGAATTGTTAAATAGAAGTATGTAACAAAAGGACAGTGAAATGATAAGTTTGTGTAACTTTAAACAATTGAAAAATGATATTTTAACTCATATTTTTTACATTTATTTGATTAGTCTTTTTTATTATTTTTAAATACAAAAGTTCATTTTTTTATGATGATTTTATTCTTATAATATAGTTAAATGAATGGAAACGTATGTCATCCTATAATTATTATAAACTATTAATATATATTTGTAACTATAAAATAAGTTCGAAATAGACTACCGAGAGTCCCATAAGGATAAAGAACCTTTTTCCATAGCAAAATTATAAATGAACAGGGAGTCGTGTGCATGAATTCTCATTGTGTTTGTCCCCTAACATCTTAACAAGGATTTGGTCATAAGATAAATAATAAGTACGTAAATAATAAAATTTACATAAATTTGTATTTACATAAGAAAATAGATGCAACCGTATTTGTTTTTACAATGAGTGTCACGTCTATAACTAAAGCATATTAAAATGAGGTAAAGAAAGAAAGGTTTCTGGCATGGGTTATGAACCAAACCAAAAATGTCAATATTTTTTTTACTTCAGTTAAAAAAATCGAAACATTAAACAAAAAAAAATTGATTATTTAATCTTGGTTTTGTTCATAATCGAGACCATGTACTCTTTTTAATTTAAAATAAGGATTTAATACTTATTTTGATTTATATAATCGTTATTTTTGTTTAAAGTGATCCTTGAGTTTTTTTTGACGTTCAAAGTGGTCTCCTTTTTTGTAAAATTTGTTCAATTTAGTCATTTTTATTGACGGTGTCTAAATCGCTAACAGTGTAAAATCCACTTAAGAAAAACATAATGAGTTCTCACACAGTAGAGCTCACAATGGTTGACTCACATCATTATCTCGTTACGTCATCATCATCTTCTTCAAATCAGAAAGTCCGATGATGGGTTGTGGTTGATTCTGATTTTTATAGGTTTTTGTGATTTAATGGAAAGCAATTTGGGGGTTTCGCTCCTTGCAGATGGTTTCATGTCATCAATGGAGGTGGAACGAGTTCAATGGTGGTGCGATTTGAGAGTTTTGTAGGTTTCCATAGAGGAGGCATGATTTTGCGAATTGGGGGTTCATCACGAATTCGATTTTTGTGATTTGTGTTGATGATGGTGTCCGATGAAGATGTTGAAGGTTGTGGGCATAAATCCAATTGTTACAAATTCACTTTAAATCAATCATTTAAGCATAAGAATCTCATCAAAATTTTGAATTTTAAAACATAAATGTGGGCATAAATATGCACTCATTAGTTACTTTAACCCTATTTAATTTGTTAACTACTAACTTGGCAATACTGAAGTTGCCTTGCAAAGTAGTATTAATTTGGTAGCTTCAACTACAACGTATCATCTTCCCTATAAATAAGAGAGATTCTCTCTTTTCTAATTACTTTTGAGTTGAGTAATGAAATGCTGAAGAATTGCTTCCAACCTTTGCTTTACTTGAGAGTCTCCTGTGTTTAGAGTTTTTCTTTTTCTCCTTTAGCTTCCTTCCTTAGTGGAAAGGTCTTCTAAGCTTGAGGCATCACGCATACCATAGTTTCTTTAAATTGCATCTTCAATTGCGTCATGCTTCATTCAATCTATTGCACCTTTGCTTCCAGCTTCTGGAATTGATGTTTCAGGCCAGGGAGTTCTTCCATCAAACAATCAAAAGGATAGACAATTGGAAGGAACCATAGTCTGTTACCAGTGCAATAAACTTGGACACATCAAGTCCTAATGTCTTGATCTTGAAAAGATAAAAAGAAGAATTGTTGGTCCTATACATGACAAGAAGAAAGTTCTTATGAACACTTAAGAAGATCTGGACACCTCTAACGAAGAAGAAGCAAAATTGTACCTCAAGGTAGAAAACGTTGAATGCTCATAAGATGATTCTGATAAAGAGGTAGACTTTTCTTACTTACACTGTTATTCATGCATATTATGAATTGCTTTCATAATTTTCCAAATTTTCTGACACAAAAACTTTTGCATAAACATAGCAAAGAGCTTTCAGAAGAAAATAATGCTTTGAAACAAGAAGTAACATCATTTGAGGATGATGTGAAATCTCTCAAACAAAATGTTAGCAATATATCAAAGAAAAGCTAACAGATTCAAAAAGGAAAAAAAAGAAAACTCTTTTTAAAACTAAGAAGCTTATAGAGGACACAACTATGACTGAAGATGCTAAAAATGTTGAGTCTCTCATGACACTCTAACCAAAGTGTTAAAATGAACACGTGAGGGGAGAGATCAATTAAGACTCATACTTAAAGATAGTATGAATACTTCTAATAAAAGAGGCTTAGGATTTAATAAGAATAATGTAATGTTGATAAAACATACAAAACTAAATTTTTTAAGTCGCCTAGTAATGCATCAACTGAAGTATCTGGAAAACACTAGAAGGGGTGGTTGAATAATGTTATAGAAAAACTTTTTTACGAATGATAGTTTAACAACTTTGATAAGGATTAAAAGTTTGTGTAAGTTGTTAAACAATTGACTTGGAAAGCTTTGCTCAAATTGCAAATTCTCAAATAAATGTTTTTCAATCTTCTAGTCGAATTTGCTCCAACGTTTTGAGAAATATAGCTCTCGATAAAAATAAAATTTGGTGACAAGAGCTTTTATACACGGTTGAGATAATAAGCAACTGTAGGATTTGTAAGAAAAACATTTGGTAAGACTGAAGTAATAAATACAGTTATTTTATACTAGTTCACTCCACCGAGCTACATTCAGTTCTCCTCTAAAACCTCTTAGAGAGTTTCACTATAATCTTCAACAATATTACAACTGAGTATTCGCATCACTCTTGGTATCACCTAGTCAATCCTAGTAATCCCCGTTACTCTGACTAGAACCAAGTTTCACCTACTCTTGGTTGTGTAGTATTCTTCACCAGTCTTGGTATCCTAGACAATCCCAATATATTCTTGATATGTTGTCTAATTGAGTTTCACCCACTCCTGGTTTCCACTAGAAAATCCCTGTATCAACCTAATACACTATCTAGCTATCGTTTAACTCAACCAAGTTAATCGGTAAGTGTTTGTATTCTCTTCAGAATATGCAATCAATCAAATTACTTACAACTCCTTAGATAGTTACTCTCACAGAGAGGATGTGTTTATAATACAATTCTATCTAATAGACTTTTTAGAATTTTCTCTCTTCTTACAAGTGCAAGCTTATCATTCTATGAAGCTTGAGAGTATTTTCTTTCTTTTGTATTTTTTTTTCTTCTCAGATGATTTCATTCGTATTCATGCGCCTATTCTCTGGATCTTCTATTCAAGGATCTTCATATTATAGGCTTCATGAGAAAATTTCACCTAGATAGTGCTTGTTTGTTATCTTTATATTTTCTTAGCCTTTTCGTTGGTAGCAGCCGAAGGTTAAAGTCAATTTGTCATAGTAAACATGTTTTTTCAGTACTTTATTAAAAATAGGTTATATGAACTCTTCAGCACAACTTTTAATGGTGAGGACATTTCGTGAATGTCTTTTTTGTCTTTAACGTCCACTTTTGACTTGTATATGATAGAGTAGGTGGATACTTGACATGGAAAACTTCAAAGAGTAGAGTAGATATGCATGCAGACAAATATGATTTTTTTCTTATTACTTTTATTGTTTTGAAACGTTGTGCCAGTAATGCTCTTTAGTGCGTATTCATAACAACTATGAGCTTTTCAAATTTTCTATCGTTCAAACAAGATTTGATCGTTTAAGCATTTCTGTGGAGATACCAAACAGTTCATAAGGGTTTCATCGTTGGATGAAAATTTCATTTGGTATAAGGTATTGTTTGGCCTATATAGGACACTTACTAACGATGCTTTGTTTAGTGATCTTAGTTTGGTTCAAAAGCGCATTTAGCATGATGTCATTCAAAACATGTTTTTGGAGCAATGTTTATATCTTTTAGCATCTTTATCAAAAACATCATTTTGCTCATTATTTTGCAAGATATAGTGAAAACTCGTTTAAAATTGTTTAACAAAGTATAGCAAGAGCGCATTTAGCAAGTCTCTTTTATGACCTATTGACATGGTTACTGAAATCTCATTTGTTGGTTCATTTGTTGAGATGTCAACACATTTACTAAAGCTTTTCTTTTAGACATTCAAATTTCATAAAACTTTTTCACAAAACGCCTATCTTTCAACAATGTTATTTTCCACAAAGATAACATTTTGTCATATGCTCATTTTGTTTATTGTTTTTTGTTAAACTTCAAAACATATGGGAACGTTACATGATTCAATCTTATAGACGATCTTGTCTTAATGGTTTGAGTCTCAAAGAGATGTTTCTCTTAGTAAGACATTGTTTGTTACCCATATCGTCTATTAGATGATTGTTTAACGAAAATGCTTTCTTTCATTAGATGTTTTTTTTTCTATAAACAATATTTTGTTGAGTATTGTTTGATAAACTTCAAAACCTAAGTTGGTAGACCTTTTAATTTTGTCTCAACATAAGTAAGATGACAAAACAAAATATTCACATCACGTGACAAAAAATTAAACAACAATGACTTAATTGAAAAATATATATAAAAAATGTAAGTACTTAATAAACAAATAAAAAATTAATAAAAACTCGACTGAAAATAACTATATATTCATAAGAGACTTAAAACATAATTACACATTCTTTTAATATTTTATTAAACTTTATTTTATTCACTCTCAATTTTGAATAGCTTAAAAATAATTCATTAATTATAAACTATTTTAAATGGATATAAATATAAATTTTGAAGTGTTAATTTAATTATTAGTTTATAATCAATTGTTTGGAATAATGTTATTTCTAAAATTGAGTATTATTTAAAACATGGACATTATTAACTAAGATGGAGTAGTATTCTTAACAAAAATAAATAATATTGATTGAAATATGGTCAATCTTAACTAAAACTAAGTATCATTTTGAATACGGAGTATCACTACTAGTGCAAAAAAAAACCTTTAACGTCACCCTTTAGTTTAGACGTCTGACCCTCAAATATCCAACATAAAAAATGATCGGTGACATTTTTTGTAAATAAAACAATTATTTAGACGTCGGCTATGGAGGGGCCCGACGTCTAAATACTCATATACGTCGGTTCCCCCGAATAGACGCCAAAACTAAACGAAAAAGTTACAATTTTTTTTATTTTATTTAGACGTCTGTTATGGGGGGAACTGACTTCTAAAGCACTTTAGACGTATGTTATTGGGGGAACCGACGTCTAAATACACAACCCAGAAATTTAAAAAGTCACTTTTTGACTCCATTTAGACGTCTGATCCCGCCTCTCCGACTTCTAAATCACTTTAGACGTCTGTTATTAGGGGAACTGACGTCTAAATGCGTAGCCCAAGAATTAAAAAAGTCACTTTTTGACTCCATTTAGACGTCTGATCCTGCCACTCCGACTTCTAAAGCACTTTAGACGTCTGTTATTGGGGAACCGACGTCTAAATACACAACCCAAGAATTTAAAAAGTCACTTTTTGACTCCACTTAGACGTTTGATCCCGCCACTCCGACTTCTAAAGCACTTTAGACGTATATTATTGGGGGAACCAACGTCTAAATACACAACCCAAAAATTTAAAAAGTCACTTTTTGACTCCATTTAGATATCTGATCCCGCCACACCGACTTCTAAAGCACTTTAGACGTCTGTTATTGGGGAACCGATGTCTAAATGTCGGCATTAAAACACCGCGAACGCGAGACAACTGTTACGCACACTCATTGTTCATCATCTTCATCTCGTTTTCTCTCTACGGGTTATGCTTTTCGGTTTTCACTTTTGCACCGTTTTAAATTAATTTTACTCCGATTACATCACTCTTGATGTATTATCTTTAATTTGAACCGATTAAAATGTGTTTTCGTTGGGTTTTGGTGCAATTATTCTCGTGTCCTTGGGCGGCATTCTTCAGCGGCGATTTCTTGCGTTTTGCACTCCTCCAATTCCCTCCACTACGTTTTTAAAACTATCCAATAAAAAAAATGTATAATACATTCTCTTCAACTAAAATATAAAGTTGTAAACTCGAATCACCATGAGTTAGGAGGAACCTCAGAGACGTCTAACCTGTATGGATCGGACGTCTATACAGACGTGTGACCTATATAGGTCTGACGTCTATATAGATGTCTGACCTATATAGGTCTGACGTCTATAGAAACATTTGACCTAAAGGGTCTGACGTCTCATTAACGTCACCCATATAGACGTCAGACAAAGATCAAACGTTAAAAGCCTAAAATAACAGACGTCTAAAGTCCTTTATGCACTAGTGTATTTTGAATACAATAAATAAAACTAAGTATTGTTTAAAATACAATTTTTTTCTTTTTAGTTAAACACAATATTTGTAAGAACCTGTATTTTTAGGAGTGGTGGGGACATGGTGGGGACATGGTGGTTACCCACCTTTTTCATTATTGGAAGCAATTATTGGAGGTGCTTTGTTACGGGGGAAGCTTTGCAAAAGGGGAAGGATTCATTTTGGCATGAGAAGGAGAGAGAGAGAGAGAGCGCAGCCAGAGGGAGGGAACCCTTTCTCCCGTTTTCCAGCCGCCCAAAGAGCACCCATGGGAAGCTGTACCAACTTCTGAAGGGCTGAGAGGAGGATCTGGATTGGGCATCTGGTGAGAGGAGAGTCCTTGCAGCAAGATCTGGGAGAGGAAGTGAAGAATTGTTGAGGTTGCAAGGAGATCTTGATCTGCACATCTGGGAGGAGATAGATCCCAAAATTTACAAGGAAGTCTTCAAGAGGTAAGGGGAGTTTGATTTATTTCCTTGATTTTTGTGATATTTTGTGTTTGCTGCAAATCTGGGTAGAATTTGGGAAGAAGGGGATGAAGATAGGGGTTTCTGGGTTTTTCTCTGGAATATGCGCGATTCTGCAGAATTCTGCAGAATGCGCGTACGTCCAATTTTGGTGAGTCAAAATTGGACGTTCGTTCCAACGGTGCTCGACCAAATAGTGGTCGGCCAATTTCCGAACGTTCGGTAATTGTTCTGAGCGTCCGTCCGAATCAGCCAATGTAGAACGTTCGTCTGTATAGTGCTCGACCAAGGTCAGCCAGTTTTGGAACGTTCGGTCATTTAAAGCTAGCGAGCATTAGCGTTCGTCCT
This sequence comes from Vigna angularis, assembly GCF_016808095.1. Taxonomy (NCBI): domain Eukaryota; kingdom Viridiplantae; phylum Streptophyta; class Magnoliopsida; order Fabales; family Fabaceae; genus Vigna; species Vigna angularis. The sequence goes on from NC_068972.1 coordinate 18,125,662, forward strand.
TGGTTTGCAATAGTGATATTAGCGTTCGGTCAGGGCTTATTTTAATACCGTTCGGTTGAAACCTAAATTGATAGTGTCCAGTTAAGTGTAAATTTAACACTATTCGATTTAATCGCTCGGCCAGGATTCTAGACGTTCGTCCAAATAATTGTGAGCGTTCGTTAGCAATTGGTAATCCAGATTTCAACTTGAGCGTCCGTCCCTAAATTGGCATCCACAAGAAGTAATTTTGGGCGTTCGGTATTGAGTATTAGTGATTGCAGTCGTTCGTTCTTAAAAATAGAATTTTAGGTTTGAATCCTGAACGTTCGGTTTTTGGGTGTAAGTGAGCGTTCGGTTTATGGGTGTAAGTGAGCGTTCGGTTTATGAGTGTAAGTGAGCGTTCGGTTTATGGGTGTAATTGAGCGTTCGATTTTGGGTGTAATTGAGCGTTCGGTTTTGGGTGTAAGTGAGCGTTCGGTTTTTAAGTTGTTTAAGTTTTGAATCTTAAGCGATCGGCCTTGGGATATTAGTGACTATTGAGCGTTCGGTTAAGTTTTGATTTAAGCACCATTCGGTTAGCTGCTGATTTATGTCGTTCGATCATGCTTCTTTTAATGTCGTTCGGCCAAGTGACCTAGGGGTTCAACTAAGTATCAAAACGTTCGTCCTTATCGTGTCCGGATTAATGGTGTTTGAATTGAGTGTTCGGTATTGAGATATTAGTGAGTATACGTGTTCGTTCTTAACTTGGAAGTCTTGGGTAACAATCTTGAGCGTTCGGCTTTAAGTGTTCGGTTTGGATCTTAGACGTTCGACCTTGGTTTAATTGTGTTTGTGAGCGTTCGTTCTCGATGATGTTAATCCTCAGGAAGTACTCGTCTGAGGTAAGGTACGACTGGACTTGATCTCGAGCGTTCGTCCTTGGAGCTTGGTTAATAAGGTTTGGTGTTCATCGGCAGCGTTCGACCTTTGATGATGATTGATTTCAGAACGTTCGTTCAGACAACATCAGAGTGGGAAATAGCGTTCGGCATTAATGCATGTATCCGTGGGAGTATTTTGAAACAATTATTGAGAATTGTTGGTTATTTCCTTGATCCAATATTGGTTTATTTATACATATTATTGAGAATATGTATGAATTCGTGATTGAGCACGTTTATTCTGTTGGAGGTGGTACATACACTATGTTATTTATTTGTAACTTCGTCTGTCTTTTGAGCATTTTTGCTAGTCTCACGCGTGAGACTGAGATTCGAGTGTCACCTTCTTCTGCGCGAGGAGGTGAATGTCTCGCCCAATGACTTCGGCTTGTGTTGAGTATAGTGCATCGTTACGCGTAGTATCGATGTTTTTACTCATTAGTCCTTGAGGAGTCGGGGAGATAGGTCTGAAGTCGCGATGGAAGACGGCTCGGGTCGCCTGTTATTAAGAGCAGGTTATGACGACGAATTACAAGTAAACGACATTAGTTTATGAAAGACTAGTTGGCATCGTCATGTGGGTCGATTTATCATGGGAATTGTTATAGTTTATATGTAATGAGTTTATGATGTGATACTTCTGATTATTCATCTTGCACGTTGTGGCTGTGGTTTCCAACCGTGATGATCGTACTAGTACGGGAGAGATGGCAGTGCAGATAAAACTGGTTTTGGAATAATTCTTCGAGAGAGATGGGAAGTATAACTTGTTGGGTCTATAGGTAGTAGCGTGCGTTATTATTAGTGACGTCCGGTCTTGGTATTATTTACTTTCGGGTAGTAGGCGTTATTAGGTAACGGTTGATCTTGATGTTAGTTGTTCTCAGGTAGCTAGTGTCCGGTCGTAATTTGGTACCCTGTGGTTTAGTTTGATTACGTTCGGTCAGTACTGAGGTGTTCAGTAGAGTACTCTAGGCGTTTAACTCAGACTCAAGCGTTCTTTATTCTAGTGTTCTGTCTCGTAGCGATGGTTCTTAGAGAATGATCTTTATTGGTGATGTTGCTCTGAGGTTGCAATCATTTATGGGGAGTGACCGACCTTGATATTTGTTGAGGTAGCGATCGATTAATAAATAGTGATTAGTCGTGATGATGCATGATTCAGGCAGTGATCATTCATAGGTAGTGCTCGGTTTGGATGACGCTTGTCTCAGACAAGGATTGTTAACGGTTAGCGGTAGTACGTAGGGAACATCCGGCCTCGATGAGGTTACCTTCAGATAGTGTTAAATCCAATAAAGTGATCAATTAAGCGTTCGTCCGAATGGTACTTAATCTGTGGTGTGCGAGATTTGATCTTTGAGCGATCGTTTGAATAGTGTTCGAAATAATGGTAATTGTTCTAGTAGAGTGCGCTGTCTCAGCGTGAAGTCTAAGTGTTTGATCTTGCTAAGCATTCAGTCTCTTGGTGTGTGACCTAATGGTATCCGGTTTAATAGCGTTTGGCGTCTAGTGTCGAGCCTAAGTGATCAATCTTAACGTTCGTGCAATCAGTATTCGATAAATAGGAAGCTCGTGGAGTTAGCGTTCGTTTCTGTGAAGCCTAAGAAAATAATGTTCGACCTAATAGTATTCGATCTGGCGTTCGGTTTCTAGCTTTCGGCCTAGTGTTTGATCTCAGTGTTCATTATGAGAGTGTTCGGTCATTATGGCTTCCTGAGTTTAGTGTTCGGCTCAATTGTGCATGATCACCTAGCGTTCGTTCATATGGGTTTCAACCTAATAGTATTCATTAGATAGGGTTTGGCAGATAGCGTCCGTCCAAATAGTATCCGGTTAGAATGTTTGGGAAATAGCTTTGTCCAGTAGCTCATCATTGTATCTTCCGTATGGGTGTCTAGTAGAAATTTTGGTAGGTTGGTATATGGGGATGTCTAACCTAAATATTATATGATGTTTATATCAAAACAATTATGCATATTTTTATAAATATTATTGCATGTTAGCTCACCCTTACTTATTTGTGCATGTATTGGAAAATCTTATTTTTGCGATGATCGTATAACGTTTTGGTTATACGGGAGCAGATGAAGAGATGTCGCGTGATCTGGTGCAAGTGCAAGAAGAGATGGAAGAGTGTATTAGAAGGATTCAATGTTATCTTTACTGTTAAGTCTGAGCTGTAAACTTTTGTATAGATTTGAGCTTGAGGTTCGGGGTGTTACCGTAATTGTATTATTGTATTATTTTAAGTTTTGAATTTTAAAGAGGACAAAATTTTTTTTGGGATGTTACAATATTTACACAGAGAATATCATTTAGAAGATCACAAGTTCACTCATCATTCCCATAGTTACGAAGGTAATTCAGAAATTGTAACTTTTTATTTTATAAAATTAACAACATTAAATGAATTTATTACCTCTAACATTTTTAATAATACAAAACTAGGTGTAAATTAAATTTAGAAAAAAAAAATTTGTACATAGATAATATGATATTTAAGAATATCATAAAAATAAAAGCAGTTTTATTTCGAATGTGTAAATTGTTATTATAACCTGTTTTATTTTATAGTAAAAATTTATATTACAAAAATCAAAATAATATATTAGATAAGCTATTCTTATATATAAGGAGTAGTTGGATATTCTTACGTGCTAATATTTATTTCTTAATAAAATACAAGTTTTCCGAAAAGTTTAAATATTAATTAAATAAATTAAAAATATTAATTAGTACTTGGATTGGTTGAATTGGATTCCATGTTTCCACATCCAAGATTTTGATATATTTGACTGGTAGATCGCTCAGAAAGGGGTTCCATTATTCCATACCTACCAACTACCAAAATATTAAACTATCAAACTTTGTAACGTCATCACCCTTCACCTGTGTAAAAATTAAAAAACTCCCAAATCAATTATCTTTATTTTCTAAGAAAGAAAAAACTTCTTTTAAATCCCCACAACAACTTTTAAATATCAAATGAAATTTCAAAAAATTGAATTAAAATATCTCTCTGAAATTTTATTCAATTACAGTAAAAAAAGTAAATTTTCTTGAATTAAAATATCCCTGAAATGTAAATTTCTAAATTTGGTTTTGAATTTTCTTGGATTTTGATATCTAATTTTTGAGTTTCTTGAATTTGAAAATACAATTTTAAAATTTCTCGAATTTCAAAATCTGAATTTTCTCAATTTTTATAAATTTTTCTGAATTTCAAAATCTGGTGTAAAATTTTTAAAATCTAAATTTCAAAATTCAGTTCTTAATTTTCTACTTGGTCTTTGAGATATAAGGTGAAAATGGAATGCACACGCAACCCTAAAAGGTGTCAAGGCCTAAAAACTCATAAGGGTAATTTTAGAAATATAAGAAAATTTGGGGGTGCATGAAGATAAATGTGGGGTGCAGAAAGAAGTCTCGAAATTCTTTTGCAGGACGCTAAACTTGGCCCAACAAGAGCGCACCAAAAGCCATACCCTGAGTGGACCATATTACCCTTATTCTCTTGCTTTTGATTTCAAATCTGTTCTTTTTCTTGCTTTTTCTGTCCGAGGAAAAGTAGAAGAGAAACACAGTACCCTAGATTTGCCCTTCTCTGCTTCGGAAGAAAGTGAAACAGAACAAAATTGCAATGGCTTTCGCTTCTTTCCTTGGCAGAGTTCTCTTCGCTTCCGTCTTTATACTCTCTGCTTACCAAGAGTTAGTACTCTTTTCACTTCTTTCATAAATATTTCCTCTGTTGATTTGTACCATAAGATGTCGTTTCTGTCATTTTAATTCAAGAATGAAGTAGTAAATGTTTGTGGATTTTTTGTATGTTTGGTTCATAGATTCAGTTATTTACATTCTGCAGTAGTTGGATCCGTAATGCTTAAGGTTTGGAACCGTTTCTCTGAGTAAAGTAGCCTCGTAGATCTGCGTTTACTTTTTGTCTTTTGTTCTATTTAGATTTCGAAAGCGTTACTTACTTAGATTTCCTGTTTTGACTTTGATGGACCGTGTTAATAAGTTTATACTAAGATTTGGTAGAAGTGCGAGAAACTCGATCCTATTTTTGCATTTGAATATTGTTAATTGTGAAATTATCCATAAGTTCTTGTCTAGTCTGCATATTTGCATTTTCGGATTAATTTTTATGGTAAAATATGGTATAGTTGTCGTTATGTTTGAAAATTACTATGTTTTTCTCTGTTTATGTGCAATTCTGGGTTGACTTTATCGCGTTTTTATTCTTCCTGAATTGGGTTACTTTGAATTATTGAGTATGACTTCATTATTGGATAACTGTGCTTGACTTGGAAATTATTCATTGTGATTTTGGTGGGGATGGCGGAGTTGGTTGCTAGTACTATATTATTCATGACCGTTCTTTTTGATAAAAGTATATGTGGTTCATCCCCTCTTTTTTGTTGCTGAAGTGAAGTTTCTTTTTTACTCGGTCGTTCTTTAATATAGATTTAATGAGTTTGGAGTTGATGGTGGGCCTGCAGCGAAAGCACTCAGACCAAAGTTTGATGCATTTACACATCGCGTGCATTCTCAAGTTGGCTTTCAACTCCCACAGATTGATGTTAGTTTCTCTTCTTTCTCTATCATGTGTATCTTTTCTGGAAAATTATGTCTGAGCATCATGTCTTCATTTCAAAGTAATTGGAGATTAATTAAATACTATAATAAATATCTATTTAATACTATCTCATAGAACTTGCAATATATGTTGAACGAGGATTGTACCTTTATCCTTCAGGCTCATATTGTACTTTATATCTCGAATGTATATTATATTATCTTGTATGGTAGAATTTCTCTGATATGGTTGATGTCCTGAGCAGACGCAAATTTTAATTGCTGGGGCTATTGCTCTCAAGGGCCTTGGAGGAGTTCTTTTCATATTTGGCAGCTCTTTCGGAGCTCTCCTTCTGGTTTGTATTCAAATTTTCCCTAATAAATTGAATTTCATATTCTTCTGACATGCTTCTCTTTTTTTTTTCCTAGTTTTGACTATTTATTTAATTTATTTATTTTGGCTGTAGCTCCTGCATCAGCTTATTGCTACTCCTATCCACTATGATTTTTACAATTATGAGAGCGAGGACAAAGAATTTACTCAACTTTTCATCAAATTTACACAGGTCAGAGACGTGACTTTTTTAAAAAACTTTATTTTCAATACAATATTCCCAGATGTATTTTTACATTTGTTCTCTAAATATAATATAATTCCTTGTAGAATATGGCTCTCTTTGGGGCTCTGTTGTTTTTCATCGGCATGAAGAACTCCATCCCTAAAAGGCAACACAAGAAGGCACCGAAAACAAAAACCTATTAGTACCAGCAGCATTGGAGGACCCCGTTTCAAGGAGGGGATGCTGTTGGCTCTTAATCATATCCTCACAAATGTACCAGGATTTGGGTTGGATACTTCTCTGGTTCAGAATCAGTCTTCCTCTCCCTTTGAGTTTTGTAGTTTTGGCTTCACTTGGATTAAATTATTGGCTATTATTTTGTATGATCTTGTCATCACGGCTTTAGGAACTATCTTCCAGTTAGACTTGTCTGTTAAAAATGAAAACAAAAGGATGAGAAACCTTGGCTCTTGAACTTCAGAATGCCAATTTCATTCTGTTCTATCTTTCTTGATGTAAGGTCTTCAAAGCCTGGCATTGGAAGTTATGTAACTTAACTGGAGTTATCCACTTCAGCCATGAATTTGTGTGCCCCATCTGATTCTTGTGCTCATTTTATTTTTACCACCTACCTGTTATTTTTCACTTCCAAAACAAACTTTAAATGTGTTGGAATCTAACTAGGCTAGAAGTTAATTTCGATTAAATTGAGAAAGTCAAAGATTTTCCTTTTTTGAGTTTGTATGCGCTAATTTAAATTTTTGGGAGATGTTTGATTTATTTTATTTTTTAATCATTCTCTTTTATTTTCTTATGAATATCTATTAATATTTGTGTTAATTTTAAGATGCATGTTTTTGTTTAATTGTGTTTTGTTTCTTCTATCTTAGTTCTTAATTGTAAAAATTTTAAATTAAATTTAGTCCTTTCGTTTTTAAACATGTTCATAATAAAAAAATTATAATTATTTTTTTTTATCTTTTTTATGTAAAACGCTTATTTTCTTGTTTCTTGTGAAGTAAATTTATTAAATTATTTTTTTTATAAAGATAAAGATTAATTTTAACATATTATTTTAAATTTAATTAGTATTTACGTTATGAAACATTTAAGTATTTTTAATCTGATTTTTGTAACTTAGCTATAGTAGTTAAGGTTTTCACTTAATTACAGTAATTAAAAGTAGAGGAATTAATTCCAGAAAAAAAATCTAGAGATTAAAATTGTATAATAAACATCCTATTAGATATTTTGCTCCTCAATTATTTTTAGAGTACTTAAAAGTGAATTGAAGTAAAATTTAAAGGTCTTAATTTCAGGAAAAACAATAATCCAGAGATAAAAATTGTATATTAAATAATGGAATTAAATATCCTAATAAATCTTTTTGGTTTTTTAGTTTTAAAAGTGTTTATAAATGAATAGGTTAAGTTCAGCTAGCTTCAATAGGTTTTATAGTTCGTTGGCTTCAATGCATTTTATAAATATAATCAAGATTACACATGGTTGAAATTATTCTTTTCACGGTTTTTAAATGATAACTTCTTTAACTGTATTAGATATGTCAATTCATGATTCACATGTTTTATATGGATTTCTGATCACCCTTGTTAAAAGAAACGTTTTATTATCCAATTTAAATTAGTTTTCAAATTCTTCATATGCGATTATGAAATAATTACCATTCGATTTTGATTATAGTGTTAATCTGATATTACATTCATCTAATCTAATTTGATATTTTATGGCTTGAATCAGATTGAATAATTTGATGTTACATTTGCATTTTCCTTTAAACTGCAAAAGAAGGAGAAATTGTAACATCTTATAAATTCTTACAAATATAAACACTGTTTAAATATTCAACCTATATTACTACACACAACATACTATTTCAATATAATATAATATAATATACTATAAAAAATATATAGAGATAAATAGATAGATATTCAAAATTAACTCCACATATTTATATAACGAGTCATGGCCCCAATTGTAGGAAATTATTACTATTTTTGTGTTTTATTTTGTACTCTTCATCTATAAATCCTACCAACCATCAACCGATCTTTTATGGGGCAAGAGATGTCATAGCCTCCCCAAAATTTTTTGAAATTTATAGATTTGAAATTTTCAAAGTTTTTAAAAAAATTTAAATTATATATAATATATATTGCGAATTGATGGAAATTGAATTAAGTATTTGTTTATTTTTTTATAAAGCATAATGTTAATAAATAATAAAACAAAAAATCAAATATAATAAAAGATAAATATTTATTAAGGTTTTTTTTTTTTCATTGTCTTTTGAGTTTCTCACATATTGTTCTCATCTCACACTCTCAGCATGTTTTTTTGTGTTTCTAAAAAAAAAATGATGTTAGACACAAACTCATTATTTTTGCTGCTCTCATTCCTAGGCTGTTCTATTCCATTCTTGAAGAAAAAATTGTAACTCTATCTTGTCTCACTTGATAGTGAAATATTAGTTTAATAGTTATTTTATCTCATGAACCTCTGTATATTAATTTTGTATGAATATAGAAGAAGTAATATATTATGTTTTTTCAGTTTAATGGAATCAATGTAGTAGATTTTGATAAGCTTAAACCTTTTACCGGTTTGCCTAAGGTATTTTTCTTTCATTCTCCCTAACTGATGTGTACTTATGGAAATTCTCATTCTTCTGCTAAGATTAGTTGACAATTAACCCATGCTGTGAGTTAGGAGTCCTTTCAGGTTCTGGTTAACCATTAAACTTATCTGTATTTTGTGCTTTGAATCTGCAAATTATATTGCATGGTTACTCATTTGGTGCTTTTTAATAACCTAACCTAATCATACACTGCAGGAGGGCGATGTAATTGCTTATCGATCGATCGAGTTATCAGCATCTTTCACTCCTGAACGTTCCTCCTTTAGGTAGCACTGATGAAAAACTTAAGGGTGATCGGACTAGCGTGGTTAGTTTCCAGCCAGAAAGGTAAGGTAAGGTCTTATCCCTGTTAATGGTAATGTACACTTACCATTCTTAAAAACATTAAAACATTTTGATGCGCTAAACATGTGGATTTGCTTACAGAAAATGGGCAAGTAATGTTTGGAAAGAAATTAGCAAGGAATTAGAAGAAAAATAGGCTAAACAATGGCTATTAAAAGGACAGTAACTGGTACAAAGCTAGCCTTTAATCTTAGAAACATTGGCCCCACCATCTTTTATTCTTGGATGTTCTTCCACTTGCTATCAAACCATCTCCATTCTTTCTAGAAGACTTCACTTCAAACTTCTCGTTCAATTCTTTTGAACTAAGAGTAGCCTAAATTTCAAGAGAGAACATTCTCTTCCATACAATAAATTTTCTTGAAATGATCATGCAACTTAGGTAATTAAGCACTTGATCCTTATCATTGATACGGACATCAATATAAATATTTCCCAAATCAAGAATGAATCAACTTGTTGAGTTCACCCAATGTCTTTCCACTATTCAACTTGTATGAGTACGACGACTACTTTAGATATAGAAAATTCATCACAGAGAAGCTTATCCATGATTCCACATGAGTCTTTTTCCTTCGACACATACCTCTTATCTTGACGGCTAAGGACAATAACACTGAGTATTCTCCAACAGTGTTTTCATACAAGATAGAACAATAGAAATTGCAAGAGCTCTTGAATGAAATAGATTCAAAAGAAAAAACCATAAAGGAGACCACAAATGGACAAAATCTTTGTACAGCGCAACTGCACAGGTACATACTTCATAGGAAAAAAAAAGAAACAAGATGAAAAGCAAAGACTTGAAGAGAAAAAATAAAAGAGAACAAAAGAAAAATAAGATGAAAACCTGGATACTGATAATGCTCGCAGTTGCAGAGAAGCAATGAGGGCTTGGATGTAGCATCTTAAGCATTGTAATTGGAAGAATAGTTGCATTGGAGTAATTTCACTCACCGTAGACTTTTCATCTTCAAAATTTTCCACAGAAAACAGGAGTAACATTTTATATATTTTCTGATTTTGGATTAATTTAGAAAAAAAAATGAGATTCTTTTTCTAAAATTCAACCAAACATGTTTACATTCATGTTTTCTACTTTTATTGAAAAAGAAAACATAAACAGGCCCTAATATTTGGAGTATAATTTCAAAGATTGAGTTACAACAGTCAATGAAGTAGCTTTGTAAGTTTCCAAGAATCAGATGGATTTTATGAATACATAGTGCTCTTGGATTGCAGTAATTGAACAAGCGGCCACAAGATATCCAATCTGTGTAAATTTCTGTTGTTTTGGCCCTGTGACAGACAATTCACTTTGCATCAATCACTCGGTAGTTTAACATAATGATAAAAAAAATTGTACTTAACAACTATTTACAATTCAGCACAACACTCTTTTACTTCAGAAACATGCATGGTCTATTCATATTTTTATCAACTGAAGTATAAAGCTATCACTTAACATACAAAAACTTCCAAGTTACAACAACTTTAATTGCCATAATTCTTACATAAAGATTATTATAAATTAAGTGACTTCATATGTATGGTCGTTGCATGTCAGTATCTACGCAGGAAATAATCACTAAGTTTTCATGCATGACTCATCACGATGTGCAATAGTTATTACAACATTTTAAATAGGAATAGAACATGCATGCTACTTCTTCAGTTCAGTCCTAGATAGTGTAAAATTAATGTACTGAGTTTCTTTAATTGAATTAGAAATAAAACTTACTTCTGACCCTGCCTCAACCACAAAACATATACATGTCTTCTCGCCATGAGCTTCTGTTGCCCCATTCAATATTGTCAGACCCATGCTTCTGATGGCTTCTGCTATCTCAAGAAAATGGCTACACTCCTCACACAACATCTGCAGCATAAGTCATAGTTAGAATACAAGTCATAATTAGAATAAAAGGGCATGGAGTACAATCTTAGAAGGGCTTCTATCCTCCATTTCTCAAAAGGAGATTTTTTCTTGTTTATTCTAGAAAATATATTAAGGTTATAATTTTCAACTCCTAACACACCTCAACAAGCATCTGGCCATTCTTATTAAGATTCTCCACTAATATTGAACGAACTTTCAGATGGCCTCCGACTTCCATTGCCCAACTTGAACCTTGTTGATGACTTGATGATCCGTTAATATCTTTTTCCATGTGCTGCAACTGTGCAATTGCAATAGCGTAAAATAATATTGATAGTATAATAAAATTGAAATCACACATTCATAAATTGTTCAAATGAAGCAAACCAAACTTTTGGAATGGGTCATTCAACAATCAACACTACAAAAACTTGCTCTCTTTACTAGCAATTGAACAAATGCATAAAATTTTAGGGTCCTGCTAAATGTTCTGAAGGGAAAATGCTGAGAATTAATGTCATCATTTTTAGTAAAATTTGTCATTTAAATAATGCCAAGTAAGAAACAAGTGTATTTTATAGGAATTAAATATCAATACACATTAACAATTTGACTAGGTATATCAGTGAACTATTTGACTAAGTATAATCAGTGACTTCTAAAACTCTATCAAACTGTACCTTAGTCTTTGTGTCCGTAAATTTATTTAGCTTGTCAGCATGCTTGGTTACATTCTTGAGAAAGAGCATGTGTTTTATGGTGCACTCCAGAAGCGAATCAATACTGCACTGTTGACATGACAATATGAAATATTTAGCTATGTAAATTGAAAAAACCAACAAAAAATCAAAACTTATTGCGACAGGATTAGAAAATGGATGTGAAGGATACCTTTGCTCCATTTGGTACCAGTTCCCTCAACTCCTTAATACGATCTTGGATAAGTTGTCTGTCCCTTGGTCTAGGCCTACAACTTTCACCAGGCCTAGCCCTCTTCTTGCTGTTCTTAGTTGGTTCAGAAGACCTCTCAAATTGTTCACTACATGAACTAGGGCATGTAGAAGAAAAACCCTTTGGAGACATTATACCACATATCCCAGATGAACCCAAATTATAGTGTTTTTCCTCTCTACCAATGTGAGGCTGATCTATTGAACAGCTTTCAGAATTAATGGTGTGGACAGTGTGGATTGAACCCTCAGGATTACTTCCTGAGGCTATTGCAGCCTGCATTGTTGTAGAAAATGACAACTCGCTATTGACATTATTATTACTATGGCAGATGTTAGCCACCATAGCCTCTAAGAGATGCTCTGGCTGAGATTCAGAAGTCAATTGGCTACAGCTTAGCTCATCTGACATCTCAGCGGCTTTAACATCTTGATATGCCTTTACTGCCCAATCAAAATATTTGCTCCCTCTTAGAAAACTTGGCCCAAGTGCTTCATGTAACTCATAGCCAGCAGGAAACTTCAAAGTGTATGCGGTATCCTTGGAACAAGGTTCAGTCTGAAACTTTGACTTCCCAGTATCTTGGCGGGAGTATGCATCTGAAGGTCTGGTCCAGTTCAACACTCCTTTTTGGTTGATATCTACATAATGAAACTTGTCACTCTCACAGACAGCTGTATCAAGAAATTCTGAGGAGAAGGATACAGAATCAAATCCAACAATTTTGGATGGACATACTAAATCATTGACACCATTATTACCCGTAACCAAATTATGTAAAAAAGATGACAATTTTTTTCCTGATTCCACACTTGTATCATCACAGCCACTACTGTTCCATTCAAAATTTCTCTCATTTATAGGTCTCATCCCTAAAAATTTATGCTGCTCCACATTCATCATATTAGACATTGACTGAAGCAAAATGAAATTTCCATCACTGTATAATTCTGGCCCTTCATGCTTGGCCACATCAACAGTCATCTTCTGATTCACAGCATGAGGTGAATAATTGTTCCCAGGACCTTGAAAGGGCATTAAATTATCCAGTGATTCATGCTTCATGGTTTTCTCTGTATTGTGCAAGTGAGCAGGCACACTTTCTGAAGCTTTTGAATCCAACTGAAAGAGAAAAATGAAATAAATCTTATGATTATGCTCAATGCATAGTGTGTAAAAGATGTACATGTCAATGGTCACACAACCTGTACCCTACTCACAAAAGCACATTCCTGCAGACAGATGATGACACATACACAGAAAGAATGGAGAAAAATTACCAGAGACGAAGAATTCTTCAGACTATTTTGTACTTGATTAGGATCATGGTGGAGTGTGTAATCTTGATTAGACAAAAAGAGACTTCGGATACAGGTTATAACCCCCATATCTTCAGCAACCTGATATCAGGGATGACAGGAAAAGGGAAGATTATGAAATATTTCAATGATAAATGGACTTCTGCATAAATATACATCCACAAGTATTCTAAATCTATCAATCATATCCAGTGTTATCAAATGAGTTAACTAGTTAACTCGGTCGAGTTTATGAGTCCACACAGTGCTTCCAAGTTAACTAGGAAGCAAACTCGGATTTGATATAGGATCGGTAGACTCGATGGTGGAATTGGTAAGCTTGCCTAAAATCGCAAGCCTCCTTCTGGCGAGTTTGTGAAGAAATTTTGAAAACGTAAAACGAAGTCATTTTTAGGGATCACCAGATTAGGTTTTTTGATTTAGGTTTAGTGACAAAGCTCATCTTTTTCGTTCCTCTCTTGCAATTCAATCAGACTTTGCTTTTGTTCTTGGGATTCATCTTCATTCTTGTGCTCTCGCTCGTGGTTTCACTTGCGCCCTTGCTCGTGCCTTCGTTCTTGCGCTATCATTCTCGCCTTCAATCTCCTTTTTGTTCTTGCACCGAAGTTCTCCACCTTCGATCTCGCGCCTTGTGTAAGTTCATCTCTGTCTGCACAATGTTTTAAGTTCATGTGCATTGTGTTAAGTTCCCGTGCCTCCACCTCCCAGACATTGTTCCCTTCCCATGTGCTAGTTTTGGAAGAATGTCTCTACATGCTTGAAAGTTGTTGCCCCTCTTATGGTGGTCTTGAGATTAGTGGACTCTGACGTAAAACCCGCAATGGATTTCATTTATGAAGAAATGGATTGTGCAAAAGAGAAGATTAGGTCTAACTTTAACGATATAAAGGAAGAGATAAAATTTCAAACTTTTACTCATTCAAAGTTTAATTACTTATGTGTGAAATTATTTCTAATTTAGCACAATTGGTTTGGTAATTATATGTAGTTATGAAGAGATTTGGAGAATAACTAATGCTCGATGGGATAATCAACTTCATAGGCCTTTGCATACAACTGCTTATTTTTTGAACCCCATTTCCACTATGAACCTAACTTTAGATGTGATGATGGTGGAGAGGTGAAAGAAGGATTATATATGTGCATGAGAAGATTGGTACCGAATATGGCAGAAAGAAGAAAAATTAATTTGTAAATTGTTGAATTTCATTTTGCTAGAGAACTTTTCGAAATGGAAGATGCAAAGGAATGTAGGAAAGAATTAAATCCTGGGGAATGGTGGGAGATGTTTGGGGATGGAACTCCAGAGTAGAAGAGATTTGCTATTCATATTCTAAGCTTGACGTGTAGTTCTTTGGGACGTAAGTGTAATTGGAGCTCATTTAAAATGGTAATTTAAATTATTTTTAATTTATAATTTTCTTTATTATGTTTAAATCTTTACTAAAAATTTGATATTTCATTTTAGGTTTATACAAAGAGAAGGAATTGTTTGCATCCAAAAAGGATGAATGATTTAGTTTGTGATGTATAACTTGAAGTTGAAAAGTAAACAAATTCGAAAAATTGATGCTTTTCCATTTGATGATATTGAATCAGATGATCAATGGATAACTGAAGAGGCAGATGGTGTTGTTGACATTGAGCAAGCGGAAGGTGAAAATGATAGTAAAAATGTTCACTTAGATAGAGCAACAAAAGATCTTGCTCTAGATGCTCTTGATCTTGATAAGATAACATTTAGGGACAATGAGAATGCACAACATTCATCAGGAGAAGAGTTGGATGAAGATAATGACGGAGATGATGATGTTATTATTAGAAGATTAGAGGATCAGACATAGACACTTTGACATTTCAATTTATGTTTTACAATATTTCTATGAACAATATTTTTATAAACTTATTTATTTGAATTTATATAATTTTGTGGACTTATTTGAATTAGGATGCTATCCATATAATTTTCTTTTCTTGTAAAGTAAATTCTTATGAGTATAAGAGTTTATGAGTCGAGTTTACTAGATTCTCACAAGTTTTTGTAAACTTTACGTAAACTCGAGTTTATGTAAACTTTACGTAAACTCGAGTTTATGTAGTTTACGTAAACTTTACGTAAACTCGAGTTTATGTAAACTTTACGTAAACTCGAGTTTACGACCTTGACCATATCCATCGAAATCTAAATTAGAACATTAAGCACAAGGCCTACAAATTTATTGAACGGCTTATCAATAAGTTAGAACAGATCATAGACACTATATAATCAATGTCCCAGTAACCACTCAAGCAGTTACCAAAATTAGATGGAGAAGAAATAAGAGGCAAATCATACTATTTGAATAGTTATATTATGATGGAAAATTACCAAAAAGGGCAAACAAACTTTAAAAAACTGAAAATAAAATGTACGAAAAAGAATAGTATATGATAACATAAGTGTTACTGAACTACAGCAGAAACTCCATTCACCAACAGCGTGGGATTTAAGCACAAAAATAAAAGAAAGAAGAATATAGTCATCTTACTTTATTCAAGGAACCAAGTTGAACAACTCCAATGGGGACTACGGCTATAACAACAATGGTCTACAATACAAAACAAAGGTTTGTCAATAAAAAATCATATTGCAGAAAAAGTCATTCTCCAAAAGCGAACCACAGGTTTGCTA
The DNA here is from genome assembly GCF_016808095.1 of Vigna angularis. Lineage (NCBI taxonomy): Eukaryota > Viridiplantae > Streptophyta > Magnoliopsida > Fabales > Fabaceae > Vigna > Vigna angularis. Next base: position 18,141,529 of record NC_068972.1, read on the forward strand.
ACAGAGTACACTAGAAGTTCAGATTCCAGAAACTTAATTTTTCCTCACTTCATTACTATGCAACTACAGCAATCCATCTATCATAACACAAAAATCTAGCTCCATCTCCTTTATTTAAAAAAATATAACTTCAACAAATGAAGAGTCCCATTTAGGATCAAGTGAAGAACTTTTAGGTTATAAATTCATTGGCCCAGTGCAGTAAATGTGATTAATCAACATTTGATATAATTCTGAAATATGAATCACCAAAGCAGACTTCAATGCTCAATAAGGTAAAATGATAACGTGCAGATGTCATTTGTTGATCTGAATCTACTAACTTTTGCAAATGAAGCACTCTAAATAAAAATGTACAGATGGATATGGTTGCGGCAAGTGAAATAGGAGCCAGGGTCCTTCTATGGCTAGACAATTTGTTATATCATCAAGTCCATTATCTTAGTTACTACAGTTTTCCAAATTTATTGTTCAAACTAAATCATGCATTGACCATCATCCTTAGAAACGATTGGCAATTCCAATTTCTGGGTAAGTATAGAAATTTCTCGATAGCTATTTTCATTGAGATTGATTTCTTCACCGTGAGGATTATCTTACCCTAATTCCAGCAGAAAATTGAGATTGCCATCCATCAGCAATCTGAAAACAAACCAAAGAAGAGGAATGGAGAATGATTGGACGATTAGTTATGTACTCTAAGCATCTTTGGTGTCAAGTTTCAATTATAGAATTTCAAATGTTCATGGCTAAGAGAACACTAGTGGCTAGTGACAACATTTAAGAAGAAGATTCCTCACCTCTAAAGATGGGCCAGAGCTTGTAACTTGATTGTCTTCATATATCCACCGATGTTTTCCTGTAACAGCTACCTGTCCAACAATTCTGTAAAAAACAAGAAATCAAACTAGGACCTGGAGCTACATAAGAATTACTTTAATCTTAAGTATCCAACATATTCATTAGTTAAGTCATACCCTTCCCCTAACGAATATACATGATATGACATCTTTGCCACAGCTAACTCTAGAGGATCATGCGAAAAATCTGCACTGTCAATCTGCTCCCATGTATTCTGGCAGCTCTTATTTCCAGAAGAGTCACAAATATTGGGATTGTCATAGTAAGCATCCTCCCATGTCAGGATCCTGAAAGCAAACATCACACCCAGAAAATAATTTAAAGAAACACGTTGAGTTTGAATATTTAGCCTAAAGTACACGCAAGACCAACAATAGATGATTACACACTACACAATATTATAATAAAAACAATAAATGCAAATCCAGTTCAAATGCAGACACACTACATCAACACTAACACATACTTCTGAATAGACAGAATGGTAGCAAACTATGAAATGAGGTGCTTTCAAGACACACTAGTGTTCGACTTATCGTCAATCCAAAGGACCAAAACAGAGGATATCCAAGAGTAAACCCCTCCCGTTTGTCTCCTTCCAAAAATATTATGCAAACATGGATTCTGCATACTCAAGCCATGCCCTTTAGTTTAAAATCCAAAAGTAGATCACTCCAGCAAGTATAATACATATGCTCATACAAGAACAACCAAACTAGAATGAAGAAGAGATTAGGCAGGGACGAACATTTTCATACTAAAAAGAAGAAGTGACTAAATAAAACTAAAAAATAAGGCCAAGTTAAACTGAGAATATAAACCATACATCCGAGCCCGGTGTTTGAGCTTCCAAAAGATGGCATACTTCCAATCAGTACCCAAACAGAAGCTTCTGAGCAGTCGGTGCAAGTTGCTACCCATTTTCTCCTCCTTCTAAAAATCAAAACTTTTTGACACCCGAAAGAGGGGTTGTTAATCACACCTCCAAAAAACAAAAACCACCACCACAAATCCAAAACCAAGAACAAATAACAACAAAACCCCTCCAAATCCCACTACACCACCCTAGCCTTAGCTTCCTCTATAAGACCCTCTTCCAGCCTGTTTCCTCCGCAGCCTTGCTCGCCGTTTTAATGGCGGTCCAACCGTCCCGGATAGCAGCCGATCCCTAACCATTACTACTCACTCCACAAAGCTTCTAACTTTGCTGCTTTAGAAGCTTCTAGAAGGACTCACACTGTCATTTGTTGCCACAAGAGATTCAACCAAACCCAACACACACACACCAGCATTGCAAGCTTCCATGGCTGAATGCAGATTCCAAAGAGGTGAATGAAGAATCAAATTTAGCTTATATCTGAAGACATGGATGAAGCCAAAAAATAAAAGAGGAAGCCGTGAACTGAAGCCAGAAAGATGTCAACTTAGAAAAGAAGGTTGTGGCGAGGATGGAAAAGAAACTATAAAGTTCAAGGCTTTATGGAAACTCAAATCATGAACTTGTACACTTTGAGCTTCAATCTTGGAAACAAGAACGCTGATTGTTTTCCTTCCTTTCTCTAGAGAGATAAACGGTTTCCTCGTAGCTAGAAATGCAGGAATGGAAGTGGTGGAAGAGAGTGTTTTATATTGGAGTTAACATGCGCACTTTGTTTCTTTCTAGCTTATCAGTGGGGGGAAGGGAGCACGCGGTGCATTTTAGCAAAGGGCAGAGGTATAATGGGCAACACATGCTTAACAAGCAACACTACTGCTAATGAAAGGGTTACATTAGAGGCTATAAAAACTTGAGGAGTAAAACTGTAACCATGAGGCAAAAGGTGAAGGAAAGAGAGAAAATAATGAAGAGGTGGAACAACCCAATTGGGTTATGAGTACGGTTATGGTGTCAATTGATGTGGCCAACAACATCATAACAAATTGAGGAAATGCATCCTTATCTTTTTCCATCAAATTTTTCAATCCATTTTTTTGAAACCCTCGTGAAGTTACTCCCTCTTGAGCCTTAACGTCCTTTTCAACAATGATCTTATAGCAGCAATGATCTTATTGGCCAAAAGTTGACACATTTTTCATCACTTGTTTTTTCATCACTTGTTGTAACCTTTTCCCACTTTATGCCTCATTATAATTTATAATCCTTAAGGATTCCAGGTCTCAATAATTCATTTTTATCCCTTGAGGGGTTCTCTTTGGGCCTACCCACATTCCATTTGTAGCGCTAGCAGCCATGCCTTGTGATCATGTCATGCACAGGTTTAACCGGGCAACCTCAATTTGATCCTGGTTCAAATGGGATAAGTCAAGCATGTTTGTGATTTCATTCAACAGGTTTTATTATAACATGTTTTTTCTCCTACCACCACCTTAAAATATGTACGTTTCCTTGCCCCGCACCAACTCAACATCATTTCTGGAATCCCATTATTTGTTTTAACACTGCTTATTCAAGAGGGATTATAGCTATTGATCTTCAATCATTACATTTTTTTTTTATCACGTTGTTGATATATTAGCTCATTTTTTTGTTAAGAGGGTAGTACTCATACCAGTAACTGTAGAATTTAATGTACAACACAAAGTACAAAATGAATTGTACTTAGGGGTCTTTCTTCACCATTCTTTCCTTCTCCTACAACCTGAATCACAGATGAAAGATAATTGATGTATTTGTTCCATTAAAGCTTAAAATTACCAAATCTATTATACGAAGTAAACAACATGATGTTTCGGTTCAATATGTAGTCTTGGACATACTGTATAATTTTGTTCAATATTCGGTTTGAACCAGAAGATACATGTACAAGTTTGTGGGGAAAAAAACTATCATATGATGTTGATTTTGGTAAGGTAAAGATTCATTCTGTCGGGAGTAGTTAACACCTGGTTTCCGAGCAGTATTAAGGCACAATCACGCAACCTTGTATTTTGTTGCTTAAACATCTCACTGGACCCTTGGTTTCCTCAATTATCTATCACCATTCATGATAATGGCCCAGCATCTATCATCCCAAATTTGACTGCGAGAGACTTTTGCCGGTAATCAAATGGGTGTCTAGGTATTGCTTGAAAATCTTATCTTGGTCAAAACCCACAAACAAAATAATTATACCAGTCTATAAAATATACAAACAAAGAAAAAAAAATCATTACCATTATTTACCGTAGCTGAATGAAAAAAAAAACAACTCTGAACAGCTGTGATTGTTGTTGTTGTTATTACTTTACAACAAATTTAATTTCAGTGTGATCAAAAGCTGGCTAGAGGGTTGTGGTCATTGGATAAAGTCAACTAGGTTACATGCATGAATACGCTAAGTTAGTGATAGAAATGACTGTGGTAATGATGAATGCAAAGAGACAAACAAGAACGATTTCTCCCTTGTGTTGTTTTCACCTAGAAAATTGAGTTTTGTCTACTTTTTCACTTTCCCTTTTCATTTAATTACCACGGGGAGATAATGTAGTGGCAAAATACTTTTGATAACGTTCTGAATTTGCACTAAGATTTCAAAGGCTTTTTATCTTATCTATGGTTCTCTTCCCTTTTCTTTTGCTTTTCCCTTTTTCTCTTGACATGGTTGGCAACCCAAATCATGGAAGTAGATCTTGTACTTGATCTTTTAACTAACACGTAATTTAAGGATGAGTCCTTAGCCTACAAAGTCATGAGTAGTAGTTTGATCTTCCTCGTCTCTCTCCTAGTCAATATAGATGGGCGTGAAAATGAACACCCATATGAAACTTAACCTTAAATATGATGAATCAAGTGACATTAGTGCCCACTACCTCAATGAATAATCTTTTACCAAGAAGTGAAGCAGCCAACATTTACAATAGAATATTTCATTTTAACTTTTGCTTGTTTCCTTTACAAGCATATGCTCATTGAGCTAGTCCAGGCAAAGTGACAAAATGTATAAGGAATCCAAAGACGATCATCGCCCTTAAAAATAGTATACTCATTTCTTTAAGTAACTATGTTTTTTCAAGTTGAGTGTAAAATAAGATACAAAAAGAAACTGAAATTCTTGTAGCCTTTTGATTTATTACTTGAAAAAAAAATAAAAATATATATATATATATATATATATATATATATATATATAGTTTATGTTTGTTAGCCAATTACAAATATTTTTTTAAAAAGAAACAATTAATTATATATGGACACGAATCCTTGAACTTAATGAATGATCACATCAATGTTTTGTAATGGAAGACAATATTTTCCCATCAATGTACAATAAAATATTTACTTTTATTTCAAAATATTCACTTTGGGAAGCATATACAAAATATTTTGACTAAGACTAAACAACTTCCTTTTTCAAATTATAAGAACTAAATAAATTATTTTAATTTTAAAAGACAAAAAACCATAACTAACTCGTGTATAAATTAATTTTAAATTTAAATACACTTTTAATTTATATATATATATATATATATATATATATATATAAAGATATTTTTAATGTCTTCAGTCTTCTAAAAATTTTAATGATATTTTCAATCTTTATATTATTACATGGGTTTGTGTAAATTAATTTCACAAAATTAACTAATAGTAATAAGAGAAGCAGAAATACGAAGAGACCTGTAAATCAGTATAAGGAACATACTGCCCTTAATGCTAGCAGGAATATTGTCCTCGGAAAGCTTGCAACCTAGATCTTATGCAACTCCCAACACCTTGATCACCACATCCTTTCACCGGCCCAACAAAAAATTGTTCTTATAACCATACTATGGGCCATATGTCAAGCTCGATTGGAAGCTAGAAGCCCATTTCAAGGCCATGAAGCATGAAGCCTAGAAAATCTCCTCCATGCTTGCCGATTGACTCGCGCTCAGCACAACAGGCCAATAGTTCACCATTGCACCAAAACACCATTTCATTTCCCCTGCACCGAGAGCTTTGCTCTAGTTCCTGACGCACACAAAACTCTCGAAATTATCTATCAATGATTTCAAACTCTTCTCCACAACTCGACTGGCAGGCAGCGACAATTACGAGTAATCATTTCCAACCGTCGTATCTTAACAGAACTTACCTGGATACCCTTTGCCAGGAAGACTTTCGGTATATGGATCATTATACTCGTATGAGCTAGTCACTAAGAGAAACCATCGGCTCTGATACCACTGTTGGGAAAAACGTGACCCACATAAATAATAATACTCTTCAATTCACTGGATTATTTTTCATTGAGCCTTGGCAACCTTTAAATAGGTGCAAATAAGGCATTGGGCCAAGTACAAATAATAAAAACTAACAATAAAATATCAACTAACTTAAAATAAAATCTACTTAATCTATCTATCTCTATCTTATATTAATAAAATAAAATAATACTCTCCTAAATAAAAAGAAAATCAAAACTAATCAAATATTACTAAACTCAAAACTAATAAAATAAAATTTTAATGAATCCCTAAAATTTAAGTTTATCCCAACATTGCTTCCATTCATTCCACCGTTGCATCCTTCATCTTTTGCCTCTGATGTGCTACTGGACTCAAAGAACCATTCAATCCAGACTTAGAAGGAGTCCATCAAGTGGTATCAGAGCCTGGTTCGAGCACCACGTGTTTAAGTTAAGTTTCTTTGCATCCGTGTTGTCTTAATTGGTTTCCTGCAGTGTCTTTTTGTTCTTCAATGTTTAGTTACTGTTTTATTCATTTTGTTCGGTTAAATCTGTTGTGCATTAATGTTTCATTGATTCTGATGTTTGTTCTTGTTTTTTTTACACATTTTAATCAGTGAAATCCATTTGTTGAGTCATTCCTGTTGCCCAATTCCATTTTCGTTGTGTCTGGTCATGTGCTCAATTTATGACTGGTGTAGTTTTTTCAAATTGTGTTTAATTCTGTATTAAATCTGTAAGTTGATTGATTCAGTGGGATGTGTTGGGATAAAACGAAAATTATGGGTCCCAATAAGTTGGAATGCAGGAGCTTTTGTTCCCATACCACAAATAATGGTGCCAACTTTTCCAGATTTTCAGCACAACCATCCAAGCTTTGTTTTATTTGCTTCTTTTCCTTTATAAATTGGAAGCCAGTGTGTGCAGCAGAGAGCAAGACATCCACCGAGAAGAAACTTTCCGTGAGAGAGAGAAGGTGAAGCCATACACAAAACCAACACAGAAGAAGAAAACCACCGTGAAGAAAACCACCGTGAAGAAAAGAGAGCCACGGTGAAGGAGAGAAATAGAGTTTTTTTTTTTGTGTGTGAGAGAAATACCGAGAGGTGTAGACACAGTATAATAGAAGATACTGTGAGTGTGAAAGTGAGAGTTTTGTATACCATCCGAGAGGGTGAGATTAATTGAGAGATCCTCAGAGAGTGAGAGAAACACTGTAATCCTACTTTCATAGTGGAGATATTTTTCTGGACTAGGTCCTGTGGTTTTTTCCGAGAGGATTTTCCACGTTAAAATTTCCAGTGTTAATTTTCTCTTTCCCTACGCTTTTATTTTTTACGCTTCCGCATAGTGCCCATTTTGGGGTTCACAGAGGAGGGAACAAGTACCGCTGTTTCCCAACAGTGGTATCAGAGCTACCGGTTCAAAAAAGTCAGAATCCTGTGAAACTCAAGATGGAAGGAGACATGTTCAAGCTAACTGCAGATAATTATTCCTACTGGAAGCCGATGATGGAAGATCATCTATATTGCAAGGATTTGTATGAGCCGATCACAAATCCGAAAATTCCGGAAGGGAAAACCGAAAAAGACTGGGAGATTCTGAATCGAAAAGCAGTGGCTATGATTCGGAAATACATAAACAGAAGTCTCTTCGAGCATGTATCGACTTATACCAATGCGTGTGAGTTATGGACAAAGCTTGAATCAATGATTCAAAAGAAGACTCCCAGAAATAAAGCTCACCTAGTCAGGCGACTCGTAAAGTTGGAGTATTCTGACGACCAGAATATGATCGAGCATCTCAACACCTTCAAAGGTATTGTGAATCAATTAATGAAGGCAGATATGAAGATAGATGACGAGTTACAAGCTCTTCTACTCCTTAGTTCTCTACCGGAGAGTTGGGACACGTTGGTGGTCACTCTCAGTAACTCAGCACCAGATGGAAAGCTCAGTCTGGATAACATCACAGACAGTTTACTGAATGAAGAATCCAGAAGGAAAGAAAGGGGATCGAGTAGTCACTCAGAAGCCAATGTTGTTGAGAATAGAGGAAGGAGTGAAAACATAAGCAAAGGAAAACGTGAAAAGTCACGAGGAAGATTCAAGTCTCGTTCCAAAGGTCTGACATGCTTATTGTGGAAAAGATGGTCACAAGAAGCCAGAATGTAGATTCCTGAAGAGAGATCAGAAAAATGGAACTGTACACCCTGATATGGTAGATCCCAAAAAGAAGTTGGAGGAAAAGACCACAACAGCGGTGGTATCAAATGATGAGAATGTGTTCCTTATCACTGAGGTAAACTATCTAAATATTGCTTTTGATGACTGCACTTGGATAGTAGATACTGGAGCATCTTTCCATGTTACTCCTCATGAGGGATTCTTCTCATCCTATCAAAAAGGAGACTTTGGAACAGTGAAGATGGGTAATCATGTCACAAGCAAAATTGTGGGCATAGGAGAAGTGACTTTGACGACACAAAATGGAAACAAACTTGTGCTGAAGGAGGTAAGACATGTACCAGAGATACGTCTAAACCTTATCTCAGTCGGTAAGCTAGATGATGCTGGAATGAACAACCAATTCAGCGATGGAAAATGGAAACTCTGTCAAGGAAGCATGATTGTTGCTCGAGGCAAGAAGGAAGGCTCCTTGTACTACATGCAAGGAAAAATATACAAAGGAGAGACGAATGTTGCTCAAGAAGAAAGTAAGGAGTTGTGGCATAAAAGACTAGACCACATGAGCGAGAAGGGATTAGAGATCCTCGCAAAAGATCATCTCCAAAGTATAAAAGGACAACCACTTGAATTATGTGAAGACTGCCTAGCAGGTAAGCAACGTAGAGTGTCCTTCCGTAGATCTGAAAGTGGAAGAAAAAAAGAGCATATTTTGGATCTTGTACACTCAGATGTTTGTTCAACATCTGAAAAGTCCCTTGGTGGTGCTCAATATTTTGTTACCTTCATTGATGACCACTCCAGAAAATTGTGGGTCTATCCATTGAAGAGAAAAGATGAAGTTCTACGAATCTTCAAGGAGTTTCACGCCTCAGTTGAACGTGAAACTGGTAGAAAGTTGAAATGTCTGAGAAGCGATAATGGTGGAGAGTATAGAGGTTCGTTCGAGCACTATTGCAAGACTCATGGGATCAAACATGAGAAAGTACCTCCCAAGACACCTCAGATGAATGGTGTAGCTGAAAGATTCAACAGAACGATTGCCGAGAAGGTCAGGAGCATGTTGTCTCACGCAAAACTTCCCAAGTCATTCTGGGGGGAGGCAGTGGTGACAGCAGCTGATTTAATAAACTTATCACCTTCAAGACCATTAAATGGAAAGATTCCAGAAGAAATATGGTCCGGTAAAAAGGCCTCATATCGCAACTTGAAAGTCTTCGGATGTAAGGCATCAGTTCACATTCCGAAAGATGAAAGAGCAAAGCTCGATGCTAAGGCGAAAGAGTGCATATACCTTGGTTCTCCAAGAGATGAATTTGGTTTCAGATTATGGGATCCTGCAAACAGAAAGATTGTTCGAAGCAGAGATGTGGTGTTCTTTGAAGATCAGACAATCCATGACATCAAGAAAGTGGAGAAACCAACACTTAAGCTGATAAGTGATCAAAGTCCTATTGTGATGAACAACTTAGGGGTAGAGACTCATCAAGCCGAACCAGAGTTACAACATGATGAAATGGCTGAAGAACCAGATCAACCTAATCTGACGGAAGAAGATCAACCAATTGAGGATGCTCCTCAAGAACCCCAATTGAGACGATCAACAAGGCAGAAGCAACCGTCAAGAAGGTATTTTTCAGATGAATATGTTAATTTTACTGATGAAGGTGAACCTCAAAGCTTTGTAGAAGCAATGGAGATGAAAGACAAAGACAAATGGTTGCAAGCCATGGAAGAAGAGATGCAATCCTTAAAGGAAAATGAGACTTATGATTTGGTAGAACTACCAAAAGAAAGAAGAGCATTGCAGAACAAATGGGTGTTCAAGCTCAAAAATGAAGAGAACAACCCAAGCCCAAGGTACAAAGCACGAATTGTCGTGAAGGGGTGCAACCAGAAGAAAGGAATAGACTTCGACGAAATATTTTCACCAGTGGTGAAGATGACATCCATTAGAGCAATTCTCGGTCTGGCAGCAACACTAGACTTGGAGATTGAACAACTGGACGTCAAAACAGCATTCTTACATGGAGACTTAGAGGAAGAAATTTACATGAAGCAACCAGAGGGTTTTGAAGAACCAGGCAAAGAACACTTGGTGTGTCGTCTGAAGAAAAGTCTCTATGGTCTCAAACAAGCTCCAAGACAATGGTACAAGAAATTCGATTCCTTCATGATCCAACATAATTTCAAGAAGACCTCCGCAGACCATTGTGTGTTTGTGAAGCATTATGAAAATGGTGAGTCCATCATACTTTTCTTGTATGTTGATGATATGTTGATTGTAGGGAAGGACAAAATTAAAATAGCTGCTCTCAAGAAGGCATTGAGTAAGTCTTTTGCCATGAAAGACTTGGGTGCAGTAAAGAAGATACTTGGAATAAAAATCTCCAGAGATCGTTCTAGAAGAATGCTATGGGTATCTCAAGAAGATTACATTGACAAGATTCTTAAAAGGTTCAACATGCACAATGCCAAATCTGCTCGTGTTCCAATTGCTGGACATTTCAAACTCAAGAAGTCTCAATGTCCAAAGAATGAAGAAGAAAAAGAAGAAATGAGCAAGGTACCCTACTCTTCTGTCGTGGGTAGCCTTATGTATGCAATGGTTTGTACAAGGCCAGATATCGACTATGCTATAGGAGTTGTGAGCAGATTCCTGTCAAATCCAGGAAAAGAGCATTGGGAAGCTGTTAAGTGGATACTAAGGTATCTCAGAGGATATGCCAAAAGAAGCTTGTATTTTGGCAATGGAGATCTAAAGCTAATCGGATATTCAGACTCAGACATGGCTGGAGATGTCGATTCAAGGAAGTCAACATCAGGTTATTTGATTACTTTTGCAGGGGGAGCTGTTTCTTGGCAGTCAAAACTACAGAAATGTGTGACGCTGTCTACCGCTGAAGCAGAGTATGTAGCAGTGACTGAAGCCTCTAAAGAGATGCTATGGATGAAGAATTTCCTAAGTGAATTAGGACATGATCAAGATGATTATGTGGTGAATTGTGATAATCAAAGTACCATTCATCTAACCAAGAACCCCATGTTCCATTCACGCTCGAAGCATATCGACGTGCGGTATCACTGGATACGAGAAGCGTTGGATGAGAAGAAATTGAAGATTGAGAAAATCCATACAGACTTGAATTGGTCTGATATGATGACTAAGTCAATTCCAACCAAGAAGGTTGAAGATTGTTGCCAAGGTGCTGGTCTGGTGGTATCTTCCAGATAGAAGACCCATTTATTTGTTTTATGGGGGAGTTTTGTTGGGATAAAACGAAAATTATGGGTCCCAATAAGCTGGAATGCAGGAGCTTTTGTTCCCATACCACAAATAATGGTGCCAACTTTTCCGGATTTTCAGCACAGCCACCCAAGCTTTGTTTTATTTGCTTCTTTTCCTTTATAAATTGGAAGCCAGTGTGTGCAACAGAGAGCAAGACATCCACCGAGAAGAAACTTTCCGTGAGAGAGAGAAGGTGAAGCCATACACAAAACCAACACAGAAGAAGAAAACCACCGTGAAGAAAAGAGAGCCACGGTGAAGGAGAGAAATAGAGTTTTTTTTTGTGTGTGAGAGAAATACCGAGAGGTGTAGACACAATATAATAGAAGATACTATGAGTGTGAAAGTGAGAGTTTTGTATACCATCCGAGAGGGTGAGATTAATTGAGAGATCCTCAGAGAGTGAGAGAAACACTGTAATCCTACTTTCATAGTGGAGATATTTTTCTGGACTAGGTCCCGTGGTTTTTTCCGAGAGGATTTTCCACGTTAAAATTTCCAGTGTTAATTTTCTCTTTCCCTACGCTTTTATTTTTTACGCTTCCGCATAGTGCCCATTTTGGGGTTCACAGAGGAGGGAACAAGTACCGCTGTTTCCCAACAGGATGTCGGTGCAAATTATCAACCAAAGAAAGGCTGTGAGATGTTGAATTTAGCCTTGGTGATAGATTATCCATAAGCATAATTCCTGATCACGTGTTTTCTGCTGAATTCAATCTGTTGGATGCAATTCTAATATAGTTTGAATCTGTTACGTGTGTTTACCTTCTGTACTGGTATTATTTGCTAATTGTGTATGGTTAGGCAAACCAATTAAGCAATGAAATGCTTCAGCATAGCTTGGTTGTCTAAACCAAAAACACAGTGCAGTGATTGAATCTTTATTTTAGCTCTTCATCATGCTAAAGTTCATTGAAAATTTGTACATGTTGCAGGATGAGGGACGTAGATCGTATATCATATATTTTGCGTTCATCTCGATTTCTACAATATTATGTTGTGAATAAATCCTTGTGCCACTTTTCGGTGTGGGATCAAACCATCTACAATAGAAGAGAGGATTTTTCTTACTCAGTTCCTGCTATTCCAACTCAAATGTTCTTGATGATACCATATAAGTCATCTTTTCCTCCTTCTATTACACCTTTTACATGGACCCCACATTTTTTGGTTTTTTTTCCTCACTCCATTGTTTTGTATGAAACTTGTACCCATAACGAAGTACATGTTCCATGATGTTGCCAATGAACTAGGTCCCCCAACTAATTGTGTGAGTCACGTTTTTTCCAACAGTAGTATCATAACTTTATGCTTTGAGTATCAAGAGAGAGAAGAGAGTCAAACACAGTGAGAGAAAAAATGAGTGCTTGATTTTTTTTGTGAGAGAGATGACAAAGGTAGTCAATGGGATGAGTGTGGCACAATTGTCGGAAAATACCAATTACGACAATTGGTCTTTGCAGATGAAGGTTCTTCTTGGATCCCAAGACATATGGGACATAGTGGAGGACGGGTACAATGAACATGCGGATAATGAGATGGGACATAGTGGAGGACGGGTACAATGAACATGCGGATAATGAGCATCAAACATTGAACCAGATTACTGCATTGGAAAAGACACGAGTGAAAGACAGATCGGCTTTGTACTTTCTGTATAATGTAGTGGATGAATCTGGAAAATAGCTAATGCAAAATCAGCAAAAGAAGCATGGGAAATTCTAAAGGTGGCATACAAAGGAGATACTTGCGTGATGTAGGTTCGAGTACATAAGAGAGTTTGAACCTATGGAGATGGATGAAAATGAGGGAGTTGTCGAGTGAGTTTATAACTCAAGTGTAGAAGATGGCCAACCAACTCGAAATGAATGGAGAAGAGGTTCCTCCTAATCGGTTTACGGAAAAGATCTTGAGAAATGTGATGATTTTGAAAGTATCGTGGTCACTATTGAAGAGACAAAACTGTTGGAAAAAACGTGACCCACACAAATAATAATACTCTTCAATTCACTGGGGTTACTTTTCATTGAACCTTGGCAACCTTTAAATAGGTGCAAATAGGGCCTTGGGCCAAGTACAAATAATAAAAACTGACAATAGAATATCAACTAACTTAAAATAAAATCTACTTAATTTATCTCTAGAGTGATGCTCCCTCCACCACCCCATCTTCTCCCTACACCTTCCCAATTTTTTTTAAATTCCAAATTTATCTTTTTTACTTTTTACTTTTACCAATTTTACTTTTTATTTTTTAAAACCCTAATCTAAATCCATTCTCACTTTCACTTTTCCTTTCACTCTCACCAGCAAGTCCTCATCCCCCATTGTCACTTTCTCTCCTTCTCTTAATTTTCACTTCCATTAACACAACATTTTTCATTTCCTTTCAAATTTCGCGAGATTCACCGAACACCCAGTGATAAACTGAACTAACTATATTTTCTTTTATTCACTTTTTATTTTGTACTCAACAAACATACTTCTCTTTCATTGCACAATTGTAAGCATGAATGTAATTTTAAGTGTAGATTTTCAAGTTTTGTTATTTAAAGACAAGGAAGTGGGGAATAAATTTTTAGCAGATATATATTATGGAATCATGATACTTCAAAACTCATCAGAAATTATAATTGTTTTAAATTTATACCATGCAAAATTTGTTTTACTGTCAAATTTTGTGTTAACGGAAGTAGAAATTAAGATAAAGAGAGAGTGAGAGTGGGGGCTCACTACTGAGAGTGAAAGGGAAAGTGAAAGTGAGAGGGGATTAAGATTATGGTTTTAAAAATAAAAAGTAAAATTGGTAAAAGTAAAAAGTAAAAAGGATAAATTTAGAACTTAAAAAAAGTTGGAGAGGTGTAGGAAGAAGATGGGGTGGTGGAGGGATCATCACTCCTATCTTTATCTTATATCAATAAAATAAAATAATACTCTCCTAAATAAATGGAAAATCAAAACTACCTATATTTATTTTATCTTTATCAAAATCAAACTAAATATTACTAAACACAAAAACTAATAAAATAATATTTAAACAAAATTATTAATAAAATCCTAAAATTTAAGTTTATCCCAATGTCTTTATATTTGGGTCTATGATCTCATTCATTTCATCGTTAACTTATATATATTTCATACACACATACAAGTTAAGCAATAGGAAAATAATAATGAGATATGCACATCTCATAAACAAACACTTACATAGTGGTTAAAACATTCGAAAAAAGAAAGATGTATAGTAGTGAAGGCTTGTTCGAGACTGATAGAGTTCATTTGTAAGAACAATCTCACAAGAGAAATGTACACAGTTAGTCATTCAAGTATTAATTTAACTTAAACAAATCTATGAATTATTATTATTATTAATTATTATTATTATTATTAATGTTTTTTAATTAATTATTATTATTATTATTATTATTCTTGTTATTATTATTATCATTATTATTATTAATATTAATAAGAACTAGAGTTTCTAAGAGAAATTATGTACGTTTAAGAGGACCACATTTGGTAAAGTGAAGTACATGACACAATTCTTTTTAGGCATAATACCTCTTTTTGTCCCTTTTTATAAGGGAAATGTTTAAGTTCGTCCTACCTTTTTTAAAAAGTTCAATATGATCCCAAGTTGTGAAAAAAGTGTCCAATTTAATCCTTTTTGGTCACGGCGTTAAATATTTAACGATGAAACTGCTCCTCTAGACTAAACTTGATGAGCTGTTCATTTTTTCTCTTAAGTGACATGGTGACGTGCCAATTTTGAATTTAAAAAAAGAAATTGCTTGACACATCATCTTCTTCTTCCACCTCCGCCAATCTTGAATTTAGGGTTTCTTCTCTCACATCCTTGGAGAGGTACCTGAGGTCCTCTGACAAACCATTTGCAGGGAGGATTTTCTTCTTGCCAATTCTGTCAGGACCCACAAACAATACATGATTTTCTTCTTGCCTCTGATTTGAGTTCAATATCTGATTTCTCAGTTTCTTTCAACATTTGTGCTACTTCTCGCTCGCAGTTCTGCATACATTGCGGACAACAAATTGATACAGCATCAGGATCTACGTTCTCAAAGGCACGCCTCAATGGAGAAATCGTTGTAGTTGGCAAGGTCTTTAACGGGGATAAAGACCGGTGAAACGAAATCGAAAAAAGAACAGAAACAAAACAGAGTTAACATATCAGATAAGATTCATTTACCAACTACAATCCCAAGTTTAATCAATTCCATGAAAGAAAATGCTTTATCTCCATTCCATTAAACACGAAACACTAATCTTTATCATTTAATCTGATCTTGCTATGGAATAACCAGGGAAATAAGATTTTGGAGAGAGATCATCGGAGTTGGAGTGGAAATGGAGGTGGGAGCCGGCGGAATCGGAGTGGGAGGGAGAGGCGTGCTTGGAAAGCTGGTGGGTTTTGTAGGGAGGAGAGGGAGAAGGGGAGGAAGAAGGAGACGACGGCACATGACTCTAAGTGTCGTGGTGGACAAAGGAGTGGAGGGAAGAAACCCTAAATTCACAGTTGGTGGAGGTGGAAGATGAACCTGATGTGGACTTTAATGAAAATCACAAGTTTATCCCTTATGCAGCCACGTTATAAACCTAAACAGCCACGTTACACAGATCAGTCCATGCTGTCAGATGGATCGTTAAATATTTAACGCCGTGACCAAAAAGGATTAAATTAGACACTTTTTTCACAACTTGGGACCATATTGAACTTTTTAAAAAAGATAGGACGAACTTGAACATTTTCTTTATAAAGAGGGACAAAAAGAAGTATTAAGCCTTCTTTTTATAAAAGCGTATATTGTTAATAAGTAACGTTAATAATTCTAATGTAGTAAGTAACTGTTACTTTAGTAGAACAAAAATTTCAAACCTAAAATAAAAAAATAAAAAATAAAAAACTACTTGACAGTGTATTGAGAAAGATTACAATAATTAGCTTCATTATTAATTTTAAAAATGTATAATTCTCGTAAAGTAATTCAAAAAATTATTTTTAAAGTTCCATATAAGGACGACAAAACTATTCATTTGTATAACCATTTGATCTGATTCATCCACAAGAAAATACATCCAATCTATTTATTACAAAAATATACAGAAAATATATATTAAATTCATTAATTGAATTTTATAGATGATTAATGTTTTATCAATTATTTATCAAAATCCAATACGTAACAGTATTTAGTGGAGTAGAGACTAGTGATCCAATTTCAATCAAGACAATGGGAAAACTCAAATTGCTCAATTTTCATCAGTATTTTAATTGCTTGTTGGGCAATGATTAAAGGTGAAAAAAAAATAATAGCCCTTTTTTCGAAAGTTCTCACAGCAAATTGCGAAAGATAAGTGATAGTTTTCTTAAATTAAGTTGTTAGGATTCCGGACAGTGCCTATTCACATTTTTATCTGATAAAAAAGAATTCACTCGCTACTCGACTCGTTATTTGTATGGATATTTGTTTAAAAAATACTTGCAAATATTCTAAAATCCACGGATATTTGTAGATACATGTGGATACCCGCAAATATTTAAAAAAATATATTTTTATAAAATATTATAATAAAACTTAAATAAAATTACAAAAAATATATAAAATATAATATATATTAAATTAAATATAAATTAAAATTTAATTTTAATTATATTTAAATTTATAAAATATAAATTAATGTTAATTTTAATTAAATTTAACTTGATAAAATATAAATTAAACTTTTATTTTTATTTTTTGCAGATCGTGGATATCCGCAAGTACGGATAGTATAATACCGCACCCGACTCATTTATAAACGGGTATTAAAAAATTCGCTACTTACGGGTACCAACTATGTGTCACGAATTTTATCCGCGGATGCGAATTTTCTTATCATCCCTAGTTAGCACGCACTAAAACAGAGACGAGAATAAAAACTTTTGAGGATGAAAGAGACTAGTTTTTTTTTTTTTACAGAAGAAAGAGAGATTCAACAGCTGGATGGTGCAAACTTCCATTAGCACAAGGTGAGAAAGTGATGTCAACTTAATGGAACAAAGAAAGTTGTGATATAATTATGTTCCTGAATTTATCTTTCATAAACTGACCATCCATATACTAATAAAAATAGTAATAATATTTAATCATTTCCTTTTGGTTAGGTGGATTTTGGTGCCTCTCATTTCAAGTACATTTTAGCAACACGGATTTCACTTAATGGTATACAATTTTTAGATGAACCAGGAAATGTTGCAACTGCAGAAGAAATATAGGAACATATTCCACAGAATCTACTGATAAAAAAGGAAACAGTGCAGAGTTGGGAACAAAAAGCACAAGGGAAGGGAGAAGAAATTAAGAGCACAGGTTAGAAATATAAATATAAGCACAAGATGTTCGCAGAGATTAATTTTTGGCCTCTAGATATTTGAATAAAAATGTTGAAAATATGGTTAAAAACAATGATGCACTGCAGAAAGAATCTATTTTCCATCTTAGTTCTCTAGCCTAGATATTCCAACCAAGAAGAAATAACAATTTCCAAGAAATGGAAAAGGCTACGTTCATTCCATGGAATAAAATCTTTTGCATTACTTTGCATATCGGAGACACATCATTCAACGGCCTTAGTTTTAACTTCTACCTATGCATATCTGACATCTGCCACTCGGAAACTTCAAAACACCTTGAATCTGCTTTTCTTAATCACAGGTCCCTCTAACTCCACTATATACCTCAGACATAGAATATTTTTCACTTCGCATAAAAGACAAAAAGTATAGCTCAATAAGTAATAGTAGACTACCAATACAAGTAATAAATTATAACTCCTTAAGATGTTGAATTTGT
Organism: Vigna angularis; assembly: GCF_016808095.1. NCBI lineage: Eukaryota > Viridiplantae > Streptophyta > Magnoliopsida > Fabales > Fabaceae > Vigna > Vigna angularis. Next base: position 18,159,866 of record NC_068972.1, read on the forward strand.
TGTATGTAACTATATGTTAAGATAAAAAGAAATAAAATAATTCATCAGAGTCATGGTATCATAGTGATGTTAGAGTTTATCTTAACAAAGTTTATTATTTGTTTGATTTATTATTCCACCTATTTTCGAGACTTACATAAATATAGTTTCATGTTCGAAATGTATCTTCAACATAAGTCGTATAAGAGATTTATATTGATTAAAGATAAAACAAATTACAATGTACAAAGTACATGCAAATCTTATCATACAAACCGATTTTATAAAATTGAATTAGACTTAAAATTGTTTTTGATCATAACGAACTTTGGAGACAGTTCTAAATTTCTTGTGCTCTCTAAATTGCTTAAGAATTAGTTGTGGGATAATATGATATACTTAAACTAATTTAGAACATTTTGAAAGACAAAGCAGATACATTTTAGTTTTTAAATTTGCTTAGCAAGAGAAGACTTACTCTGAGTGGAACTATAAAGAAGTTAGGGTGTAGGTGAAAGTACTGCTGCCACTAGTGTTTTAAATTAGTGTTGTGGTAGAGGTTATGTTGCAATGTTTGATGCTGTGGAAAATTGCAAACAAATAGAATTGATGTGATCACAAGCGAGATGTGGATGTAGAGAGCAGTTTAAAACAATGGTGACGACTAATTACTTTCTGTGATGACTATATACTTATGCGTATTACTGCAATATGTGATCGAATCAGCCATCAACTTTCCAGGTCAGTTAAAAGTTGACGCAAGTATGAAAGAATAATATGAGAAAAGATCTTGCATGTGTATAAATAAGTCTAAATGTTTGCATCCCAAGTTCACAAATATTCAGGGAGACCTAAGTTTAGTGCAACATTCTTAAGCTATGTCTAACAATGAACTTGCATCTGGGATGATTTATGTGAAATTCAGGCCTCACCTTCTTATGTTATTCATTCAGATGCTTCTTTCGTTTCTCTATTTCCTTGTAGAGGCTTCACTAAGCAAAGGGATGAACCCTCATGTTTTTGTTACCTATAGGCACGTTATTGGGGGCATAGCTGTGCTTCCTTTTGCTTATGTTCGTGAAAGGTACATCCCATATATGAGACCGATTGTTGTACATGCTCTTGCCTTCAAAAGTTTGTAAGAGTAATGTTAGCTCATAGTTTATACTGCATATAACTATTTATTCCATTGTGGCAACTAGAAAGTTATGTTTAAGCAAACATGTTAGACCTATGACTTTGTATGTTGATTAAAAGAACATACGTCTGATTTCACATTTTCATCTTCGATTGTTACCTATTATTCTTATCTAACTTACTTTGCAGAAAATTATGGCCAAAGTTGACTATGACAATGTTCATTGAGCTATTTTTTCTATCCCTCTTCGGGTACTGTTCTCAAGTCACGTTTTTTTCTTTCAGAGAAATACACAATATACCACCAGTTCAGGAAGAAACTTACATTTATGTTTGTTTTCCTTAATTGTGAAAAACAGGACCAGTCTTACCCTGAACATGTTTTTCGCAAGCTTGAAATATACCACTCCTTCCTTTGATGCATCCATGACTAACACAATCTCATCCCTTACTTTTATACTTGCAGTTGCACTCAGGTGGGTAGAAGAAGTTAATATTTTCAAAGATTAGTAATATTGTTGTGACTATTTTCACTTTTGGTTTCATGATTCTTGTAAATAGATTAGAGGTTGTTGATGTTAAGAAGCCTCGTGGAGTGGCTAAAGTTTTTGGAACCGTGTTATCTTTGATTGGTGCATTGATAATGACTTTGTATAAAGGGCATACGATACAAAGCTTACGGGGTGCCCCGTTCCACGTCAGAGGCAATTTTGTTCATAATAACTGGATTAAAGGATCACTTTTGGCTGGTGCAAGTTGCATATCATGGTCTTTATGGTTCATACTACAGGTATATTTATTTATCAATGATCAGGTTATATATTCACAGCATGGCAAACTATGTAGTATTTCATGAAGCAGCTCCAAAGATTAGCATATTTTACAAGGGATTGAAATACACATGCATTAAGATTTCCAAGAGTTTAAAATGTATGCGTGGTTTTTGCTTGACTTGTAGGCAGTCATAGCGAAGAAATATCAAGCACAACTGTCACTAACAGTTTGGATAAATTGCATGGGTGCAGCACAGTCTGCCATCTTCGCTGTAATCGTGGAACATAAGCCTAGAGCATGGCTCATTACATCCACTGTGGAACTCTGTTGCGTTTTTTATGCTGTAAGTAAAAAGATTAAGAGGCTGAAATTGAAAACTGAGATGAATTCTTAAAAGGATTCTAACATAATCAGACGTGAGTTATGACAGGGAGCTATATGTGGTGGTTTAGTTATATTCATCCAATTCTGGACTGCAGAACAAAAAGGGCCAGTCTTTGTCAGTATGTTTAATCCCCTTGGAACAATTTTGGTGGCTATCTTAGCATATTTTCTTTTTGGTGAACAACTCCACACAGGCAGGTAGATAACATTTCATATTTCACTGTTCAAACACAAAATATGTCTTTGTTTAACAGTTTTTAATTGTGTTTGACTGTTTCAGTTTATTGGGAGTAGTGTTTGTGATAATTGGTCTATACTTACTGTTATGGGGAAAAGAAAGTGATCGAGATTACAACTCACAGGAATCTTTAGCAACAGATGTTGAGCAGAGAGAATGTAGGACACAAATAAAGATTTCAGCCGAGCAAGAGGTACCGCAGAGGAACGTATCACAGGACACCAATTAACGGACGCATCATCCTAACATTGCCCAAAACTAATTACTCTAACAATAAGATGCTTTTTGCTCTACGATTACTAGTTCTTTGTTCACTGCACAACACCAAAACCGTAATTAGACAGCACGATCAGTTACTGATTATTAAATGTAACTTTAGGACTTATGTCCACTTTGGGTCAAAATATACTTATAAAATGTTGACAACCAGTGACAGATTTGAGCTTTCATAAAGTATTATTAGACTCCGGAGTTGATTTCATAAATACGACATAATATATTAATATAATATACTATTAATTGTAATATACCACGTGTATGCTTTATAAAAGGTTATAGATTGAAGAAAATCAACATGAGCCTCCCAAAAATTACATCCATCCCCTGTAATTTTATCTCAGATTAGCTTCTTTCTTTTGGTTTTGATTTAATTTATTTAACTATTTTTATAGTATAACTATCCAATATTATAATCATGAGGACAAAAATAACATTTTAAAAAATATAAAATAAAATTTGTATTTTTTAACATTCAACCAAATAATACTCTAGTTAGTTCAATTCGAATTAAGTAAATAAAATGACATAAATACAGCATATTTAACAGCTTAAATTAGGATGCACAATATCCTGTACAATAAACAGTCAACAATAATCTGACTATTTTGAGAAACTCAACCATTTACAAAGCACAGCCTAATCAATTGCGCATCAACGAGAAGCCCAAGATACAACATTTGCTGCTTACTACGTTGCTTCTTCAAGAGATGCTCGAATGGTTTCAGGGCTCAACAGTTTGTTTATGCTACCAGAGATATATGCCACAAAGTCAGAACAAGAAAAAAGTTAAGGTACAGGGTTAAAATAGTAAATATAAAATAAAGAACGCGCTCAAATCAAAGGAACTTACAATATTAGAAAATCCCCACTAGAGACCTGCTTCTCAGAAATCCATTCCGGTGTTAGTTCTTGCAACAAACTTAGCTGCTCTTCAACTTCACCTACGAATACAAACCAGACATAATTAGTACACAAAACAATAAAATAGTAAATCACTTTCACATAAAACACTGCCTTACTTCTATCAACAATATCGCTGTGGCTTGAGATTATTTTGCTCACAAGCTCCACTTTCGTGATACAATTACGCTGTCGAAGCAAGAGGCGAATCATATCAAACAGCTTAGGGAGGTTTGCTATCATTTTTTTCCTTTTCTTTGCTTGAGTGATAGCTGGGTCCCTTTCCTCCATCGCTATTCTTTCCTTTTCCCTAATCTGCAAGAGTCACAGTTAACCATGATCCCACTCATGCAAAGGGTTCATGAAGTAGACAAAGAAATAGTTTCCCAACATAAATCATTTATACCCACTCACTGGTGAAAAAGATACCAAAGTTTAATTATTCTTCATGGGACAATAAGTAAAATGAAGAAAAGACTCATTACAAACAAGTCCAAGAATATGTTCACTTCCTAAATAAATAAATAACGAATATGTACGTAGGGCATACCGATTGGATAAGTTTTCCAGGGAGGATGTCAAAAACGTCATCATCTATTGGTAAGGCACCGGTATTGTCTTCATTCATAGCCTCCTTGTTCTTCACTGGAGTGTCAAATTTCAATGACCTTGAGCGAGGTGGACGCCTAGCTAACTTGTTCAAAGAACTGGTAGAGTGGTCATCTGGGCTCATATAATGTCTTTTGGGTGAACACAATGCAGGTGTGGCACTCATCAACCTAATTGGAGTAGAAATAAGTTTAGCTGGGGTTGACATGGCATCAATGCTTGTAAGAGAACCATCTTTGTTTACTGTGCATTCATTGATTTCTCTAGCTGGAGTTGAGACGGCATCAATGCTGGTGAGAGATCCATCTTTGTTTTCGGGGTACTCAAAGGTTTTTCTCGTGGCAGTTGAGACGGCACCAATGCTCGTGAGAGACCCATCTTTGTTTTCTGTGTACACAATGGATTTGCTTGGAGTAGAAGGGAGAGCACTGGATGATTCCAGAGATGCACAACTTGTTGAACAATTTACACTACTGGCAGCTTCTGAAGCCAAATCAGATGGGGAAGGTTGCAATGAATCTGATGGAGAATTTTGTTGCACATCATCTGCTCCATGTAGTTTAAATTTCAAAGAAAATCGAGCTCTAAAGGATGGAGCAATGACAGAAGGTGCTTTCAAATGCTCATTAGGCAACTCAGCTGATGTCTTGATAGGTACTAACAATTTTTCATCTATGTCAGCTGACTCTGTATTATTGACAATGTCATTGTAGCGCATGCAGGTTGACAATTTCGTTGGGAGACGAGTTTCTAACATGTCCAAAATATTGTCTTTCTTTGGGCGATTGAATGGTTCGGGCAATGTTCCTTCTGGAATTTCATCAACCTACACATAGAAGCATCCTTCAGAGCAAATAATATGCATAATTAAAAGGTACTTGATCTGACTGAGGGCGTAATTGCTCATTATAGAACAATATGCAGGATTCACTAAAAAGTAATTATTATGATTGCTCTCAGGATGAAAGAACAACTGGGTTCATTAAAAACCATCACATAAACTGTGAATTTCCAAACAGAGGACAAGACTAGGCTCCAGCATCAAAGAAATTTCAAACCAACACTGTCATTAGTAGATCATTTGTACGCATACCTAAAATATTGTTGCACAATAACCACAATCATGAATAAAACCAGACAACCACTGAGAAATGTTTGGCAAAAACAAAATTCAAGGAAAAATTTAAACCAATTTAATCCTACGCAGAAATAAATGATTCGCGATAAATCTTATCAAGCAGCTAAATGGTTTTGACGTGACTCACCTCGGGATGAGATTCCAAAAAATCCCTTAGTCGGGACTGAAACAACTTCTTCAACGACACTCTCCTACGTTGAGAGTGCCCTTTTGCACCAGACTCTACCGCTTCAGGGTTTAAAGAAATATGAATATCCGGCTTCATACAACAAGTCCGTTCGTCATGCACAAGAAACTTCTTAAGAACAATAGCCTCAGGCAAGATATATTTCAATTGGGCTAGATGCCCATGAGTAAACCTCCTAACCAAATCAAAAACACGCAATTTCATTATTTGATACGAAGCTTAAAAAACAATACCAAAAATAATAAAAATGAAAAAATATATAAAAAACAATCCAATTGATCGGCACCTGTCAGTTAAAGATTCAATTCTAGAACTGATCTCTGTAAAGGATGGAGTCTTCCCTTTGAGGCGGAACATTGAAATCAAAGTATCCAAACGATCGAAGAACTGATCCAAAATCTCATATCTGCACACCAACCATAAAGCGCACCTAAAATCAGCAAAACATTTAAAAGAATGTCCTGGATTTTAAAAATGAATATGTGAATTACTTTTCGGGAAGCTTGGAGGATTCATCATGAGTAATCTTGGATTTACTGGGAGAAGAAGGCCACAGTGAGATCTGTCTCCTCACACCCTTGCTCTGCTGCGACAATGTCGTTTCACTGCTTGGGTTCATTTCCTGTAAACGTTTGCCGGCTTTTCTTATGTCAGCGATAGAGAGCGCGACGCCGCGGTTACGGATCCGCTGCGGCGGTTTCTCCGGCGTCTGTGAGCTGAAGCGAACGGGGCTCGGCGATTGGACCTTGGAGCTTTGGAGATAGGGTTTCTTGGATCTGCCTCTGCAAGAAGGAGATGCAGCCTCCGAGCATTTGTCCATGGTGCTGAAGAATCAGTGATGTGTGACAGGGAAATGAAAAATTAGGGTGGATTATTATATATGCTTTTTTTTTCGCGGGAAAACTGATGTTGCGCGCCTTTTAGCGCGTGCAAGCCTCTTAGCGCGTGCACGCCGTTGTTTCCCGCCAAAAATAAGACCTTGCTCTCTATTAACCCCCAAGGTAATAAGCCCGGGCCAGAAAAGATGCGTCTTATTTTGGGCTTCAAGTTACTTGTTTGTGTGCTTCTCCCCACACCATCATACCCTTCTCCCTACACTTCTTTAATTCTTTTTATTTCAAATATACTCTTTTTACCTCTATAGTTTATTTTTCTTTACTTTTTTTTTAAAATCCTATTTATTACTTCTTTCTTATTCACTAAGCCCCACAACCCACTCCCACTCTTACTTTTTCTCTTCCTCCCATTTCCATTTTCATTTTCTTCCTACCCCACATTCTCACTTTCTTTCTTCGTCTCTCTTATTCCTTTGTTCACATACCCATTTCCGTTTTCATTTCTTTCTTACCTACACTCTCACTTTCTCTCTTCATCTCTCTTATTCCTCTGTTCCTATTCCCTATTTTCGTTTTCATTTCTTCTCCATCCCCACACTCTCACTTTCTCCAATCAAGTTTTGTGCATTGTGTAAAATTTGTGCTATGCTGATGGTATATAATGCGCTGCATGTTGTGTAAAAAATGGAGAAGAAGAGAACAGCGAAGACCTCAACGGAAATGAAGAATCTATAGGGTTTTCAATGGATATTGATATTCGTCCATCTGACTTTCGGGTTTTCTATATTTTTTTTGTTTATTATTATATTTTTTGCTAGATTTATTTAACTTATATTTAGAATATATTTTTTGTTAGATTTATTTTTCTAAATGTTTTTATAAAGAGTAAAAACTGTTTTGTTAAAAAAAATAAAAAAATAGTTGTATCCGCTTTAGCCTTCAACGGATATTCGTATCTCTCAACGAACATCAATATCCGGATTCTCATTTCCGTTGAGGCCTTTGACCATATTTTTAACCATCTACTTTTAATTTTTCTGAAAGAAAAATGGGGAATAAGGAGGTGTAAGAAGAAGGGAGTGGTGGTGAACGGAGAACACTACTTGTTTTGCCTTAGAAACAAAATAATATTATATATATATATATATATGGTTTGTTAATTTGTGTTTTTTCAATTGTTACATTTTAGAAATATGTATCAGATTTTAGTAGACAAAAATATCTTAATATGGATTCTAAATTTTAAGGTCAAAGGCATTTGAATAACTTTTATCTTCAAAACTAAAGAAAACAATAAACCCCCAACCCCTTACTCACATCCCTCATTCCTCTCAACCATTTTTCTTTCATGTCTCTCACTCCAACATTTTTTCTATCATTCCTACTATAGCTCAACTTAAAAAATCAGAAACACTCGTCTAACTTTAATCCACCTTCCTCACTTATCTAACTTGTTTCTCTTTCATCTTCATACTCTTTCTCCCACACAAAGTAACCTGCGACACTGCAATTTGTTAAAATAATTGATGATGTTGATGTTCATTTTTGATTCAAGGGTTGTGTTATATATTTTTAAATTTTAGAATTAGTAGTTTATCTTCAGAGAGATTTGATATTTTGACTATTAAGTTGTCTGGAAATATTTTCTAAAGGAGAAAAACCCTTATGTGGAAAAGGGATTCGGGAAAGGGTAAGTTGTTGTCGGAAAAATGGATTTCTGAAATCAACTCTTAAAAATAATTCTAAAAACATATTTTTCGCTGAAAACAATATTTCGAAATATATTTTTCATCTTCCTACATATAACCAATGTCAAAACACAACAAAAAAATGAAGCTCCTGCACATCATACTAAATTATTTAACAGGAACAAAGTTGTTGTTGACTTTGTCCCCTTATGCAGAACAAAGAACACTGTTTGTTCCCTTTGGAATGTTTCATATTGATAAGCATATATTCATATTGTTACATAATATTGAGTAGTTTTCAAGAAAAACTACAATGATATACCAACTAATTAAAAATCAACCAGAAATTAGTAAACACTCATAATGAACCTGTTAGCTCTTAGTTGGACCATAAAATTACTTTCTAAAGTAAATCACATCATGTAAGTTTAATTTAAACAATTCACATCGCCAACTTGTTTGGTCAATATAAACATGATGTGATTTATCATTTGTTGTAGAAATGAAATTAAGAAAAACAAAATGCACTAAATTTGAAATTGGAATTTAAACTTAATAAATTTGTTACCATCACGCTCATAGTTTAACTTCTACTTCTTTCATTCTATTATTTTATTAAAATTGGTATTAAGAAACTAAATGTTTTGCAAGTATTATGGGTTGATGCTAACGTCTTTTCGAGATTTTTTTTAGTTTTGAAATTATTGTTGACATCAACATCATCAATTATTTTGTTATTAAAGTGAAAAACAAATGAACGAACATAGCAAGAATAACAAATTACGGTGTCGCGGGTTACTATAAGTGGACGAGAGAGATGATAGAAATGAAAGAGAAACAAATTGGATAAGTTAGAAAAATAGATTAAGGTTAAGTGATTGTTTGTGATATTTTCAGTTGGGACTATTATAGGGTGTTTCTGATATCTTTAAATGTTACCGGTTTTCTTTAAATATAATAGGTTTTTCTTTAAAAAAACATATATAAAATCTAAATTAAAATCAAAAGAATAATATTAACAAATGACATTGTCTTACTGTGTGTTACACAAAAACCATGTGAATAACAAAAAATTTGAAAAGAAAAATTAAAAATTTAAGAAAACCACATATTTGACGCAACATAATAATGGATAGTATCTGTTTTAAACTGCAACGCAATTGAAACAAAAAAATTTAAAGGATAGCAACTTGAAATTTTATAACCAAAATATTAATCAAACAAATAATTAAACATATATATATATATATATATATATATATATATATATTAATTGAAGTTAGAGAAACCGTTTCTGTTAAAAAAACAGATTATCAAATAATATTATCAAATTCTCGTAATATTTTTGAACTTTTTCATGCACTTCATAAATATTTTATATAAAATTAACTAATGGTTGATTATCATAAATGCATACTGAAGCTGATGAAGAGAAGAGGAAAAAGATATAATAGAAAAATTAACATATTTTTGTTATAAAACTATTGTCACTAATTTGCTAACCAATAAAAAACAATCCATCTTTGTTTGTTTCATTGCTTCTCCCCTTTCAAATTCTTCACAACCTTTGACATTTTTCGTCTTTTTTTCAAACTCTGTTTCTGATGAGCCTGACTTATTAAGTTCCCAATATTATATTTGCAAATGCATATTTTACTGCGGTTGTTTCTAATATTTTACAAGGTTGAGTTGATGTACTTTTGTTTCACGACAAAATTTGGGGATGTTGCCGAGGTGTAGTCATGTTTCATTCATCATAGGTAGTTGTGTTAGTGTGATCATGCTGTTACTTTGGTGCAATGCACATAATGTAGTTTTTGTTATATATTGTATGACACCGCCACTTCCTATTCTGAATTTGTGGTTTTTTATTTGCAAACATTAAAATTTCATTGCTTTCTATCCAATAAAGGGGAAATTTAGTTGTGGTTAGACTTGTTTACTAAAGTTGAATTTTGCTATCCGTATCTGTCTCTTGAAATTTGGAGTGGATATGATTCTATTGTTTAGGCTGTGTACTTGTAGCATCATTGGCATGCTATACAATTATAGTTCACTGGAGTAGAGTATAATGTAGCATGATGTTTCTTTAAAATTCCTTCATTTGGAAGAACTACTCCTTTGCCCTCCTTTTGCCTGTGAGAAGCTGATAATGAACTGTGATGGTAATGATGGATATGATGCTTTTGGTGATCTGAATTTAAGCTTTTATTATATAAGATTGACCAAGTGCATTGTTAGCAACACCAAGCTTTAATATGAAATACTTTCTCTTAATGTCTAGACTGAAAGGCTAATATTGATTATGTTCTGTTTGTAGAAATGTTGCACTGGCTAAGGAATGTAGCTGTTTTTAGTGTATTCAATTGGAAACGTCAAGGTGTTCAGGATGTTCCACCAGATATTGAAATGACGGATTATAGAAGAATTCCAAATACAGATAGTGAGAACCCTTCAGACCTAAATGATGATGAGAGCATTAATGTGCAACCCATTGCCGATTTGGATTTCTTCTTTGAAAGAATTTACAGCTATTACTGTGAGAAAGGGCTGTGGTGCATCATCCTAAGATGGATTTCTGAACTTCTGAGTTTAGGGTTCATCATATGCTTTTCAGGATTTATCCTTTTATATGTTGACTGGAATGGGCTCCGTAATGCCAAGTGTGGGATGGCTGCAGTCGAATCTGGAGTTGAACCTTGTGATCTTGCTAAAGAAGCTATTCATCAACACCCTTTAACCCCATTAACGATACTCAGAGCTATTTTTGTCGGATACCTAGGAGTATTTTTTGTCTATTGGATATTTTGCTTATTGAAGTTCTTCCTTCAATTGAAGGATACACTGAAAATCCGTCTGTTTTACTACAACAGGTCAATATGATAAACCATTTAGATATATTGATAGATTTTGCATGACTAGTTTTTCTGCTGTAATTTACCTTGATCTTCTTGCAGTCTCAATGTAACAGATCATGAAATTCAAACCATGTCCTGGGCTACCATTCTTGAAAAGATTGTTCATTTGCAAAACTTACAAAGACTCTGTGTGGTAAAGAATCTTTCTGCTCATGACATTGTGATGAGGTTGATGCGAAAAGAGAACTATTTGATTGGGATGGTCAACAAGGGTGTGCTTACTTTCCCCATTTCTAAATGGGTTCCAGGTGCTGGATCAACAGTGAAATATGGTACTGATGGAACAGAATATCGTCTAATACTACCCAGAACGCTTGAGTTGGCTTTACATTGGTGCATCCTGCAAAGCATGTTTGACCGGTATGTTAATTATAGTACAAATTTCATGTATAATCATTATATTCAGCATCACTTCATCCTGAAACTTGTAAAGGTAAGATCTTTTCTCAGGTGTAGCTATTATATTTTTTCGGTTTTTCAAAAGATATCTTAAATGACAATATTTGATATATTAACTTCTTACTGTCAAACACTAAAGAGTCTCTATCATGTGCACTTTTATTATGGATTTTTATAAGCTCCGTAAACTATTTAGATATATTTTTTTGATTTTCAATATATTTGGTAGATAATTAGGTTATTAAATATATTAAATAAATATTTTATTTTTATTTTTTTAATCTTAAACTACTTTTTTATTATTTATTTTTATTTATATTGAGTTTAGTCCATATTTTTTTCATTATAAATTCGATACTTTATGTGCATTTTTTATATAAAAGAGATTATATTTAATATGGTATGTAGAATTTAAGATTGTTTTAAAAATTTTCCATCACCCCTCCACGTCCATTGTCGCCGCCATTGTAACTACTTGTCGCCGTCATCGTCATAAGAGCTTTAATTTCAACCAGCGACCACACAATTTTGTTCGTCTCGACCCAACAACCCCGCCACCAGAGTCCAAACATGTTCTCACACGTCGGTCAAAGTTTGCAAATGTCATATTTACCAGTCGTGTGTGATGGCACATGCGTAGTCTTCTCTGGATCTTATCACTGTTGTTGACTCGTCGCAGCCTCCTCTTTTTGGATCTATCATTGTTTTCTTGATTGAGAACCTTAGATTTTTAGGATTTCTCTCTTTTTTGTTCATCTATGACTTCTTTCATTGCTCTCTCTTTTGATCTTTCTTTCACCACCAATGCATTTGACTTAGTAACTAAACTATGTCAATGTGTATTTGTCTATATATAAGTTAGATGACATTTATTATGCGACTTAGGCATCAAACATTCAACTTTGGCTTAATAGTCAAGGGTATATTAATCATATTACTCAAAAAGTGACTGATATTGCTTCTGCTGAGGTTCCCCGTTGGATGAAAATTGATGCTCAATTATGCATCATTCTCAAATGTACCCTTCACTCTTCTTTAAACCAAATTTTTCATTCCTATAACACATGTTCTAAAGTCTAGAAACAAGCCAAATTATTATACACCAATGATACTCAACGTCTTTATGGTGTTTGACATTATCTTTTCAATGTTGTTACTCTTCGGCATCATGACTCTATGGCTAATTATATAGGTAAGATTCATGCTTTTCTTCATGAATTTAATGAGTTATTGTCCCCTACCTCTACTCTTGCCCAAGAAATAAAACAATAATCAAAGTTTATGGTATTGACATTACACAAACATGTAGATAAATATTCCCATATCTGTGATCAACTTTTGGGTTCACCTGTTATAACCAATTTGACTTCTACTTGTTCCACTCTTTTGCGTGTACCAAGTAAACTCATCAATGATACATCTGCTTCTGTTGATAATTCCTTCCCATTAGAATCTCAACATGATGATCACAATCGTCTCACAAGCCCGGAAAAGGACGTCATAAGTGTGACCATTGTGGTAAGTTAGGTCGCAAGATTGATAAGTGATCTACATGACATGGATGTCCTCCTTGATCTGTTGATGTTGTTCAAATTGATCCTCCTTCATAATCACCTCATGTGGATCCTCCTTCATGTGATATCACCGACAGATATGTTATTATTAGTAACTTTCTCAAATGGTATGAAGATCAACAACTTTCTAGTTCGACTGCTTTTGTATCACATACATATATATCTTTTGTTGTCTTACTCAATCTTCTTCTCTTCCTTAGGTTCTCGACTCAGAAGCCACAAATCACATTACTGATAACAAATCTTTGTTTTCCTCTTTATCCTCTCTAGATAATTTACCTTTTGTTATAATGACTTATGGATCTAGGGTTTTAGCTCATGGTATTGGGATGATTAACTTTTTCCTTTTTCAATCCATTGATAATGTTCTTTATGTCCCTATATCTCCTTTTAACTTATTATCATTAGTCGTCTAACATGTTCTCTTGATTCTGTTATTTCTTTTACAAAACATTTGGTTTGTTTATAGGATTTAAGTTTGAGACAGGTGATTGGCATTGAATGTGAGTCTCATGGTCTTTATCATCTCCGTCCTTCTACACATGGCCCAATTATAAAGTCTTCATCTTTTCTCCATGCTCAGTTAGGTCATGCTCAGTTAGGTCATCCCAGTCTTGTCAAATTGCAGCAACTTGTTTCCAACTTATCTAAGTTATCCAATTTGGTGTGTGAGTTGTGTTCGTCATAGTTCATTTCCTCGTAGTGTCTTTTAACGTGCGTCCCTTTTTGCCTTAGTTCACTATGACATTTGAAGATCTAGTCGTGTTAAGTCTAGTTTAAATTTTCAATATTTTGTTACTTGATTGTTTTTAATGGAAAACCATTCTGAATTATTTTATATATTCCAATCTTTTTAGTGTTTCTATTCAAACTTTGCGAAATGATAATGACTGCGAATACCTTTTCCATTCTTTTAAACAATTTATGGCTTCCATGACATTCTCCATCAAACTTCATGAGCTTATACACCTCAACAAAATGAGGTGGTTGAGCACAAAAATACAAATATTGAAACAACTCACACTCTTTTAATTCATGGTGAGGTTCCTTAATATTTTTGGGTTGATATATGTTATCTCATTAATAACATGCCCTCTTCCGTTTTAGATAATATAATACTCCATTCTATTTTATTTTCTCATGAACCTCTTCATTCTTCATTTTTAAAAGTTTTTGGATTACATGTTTTGTTCATAATTTTAGTCCTCAATAAGTTATCTCCTCTATCAGATAAATGTGTTCTTTTAGGATTTACTATATCACAAAAAAATATAAAGTGTTTTCTTTTTTACTTTCTAAACCACTATTTTGTTTTTTATATATCACCTTCAAAAGAACCTTAGGTTCTATTGAATACAGTGAAAAACTATGCACTGAATATAGTATTATGTTTCTAATGTTGGTTTCCTCCTTGAATGTACTTTGTATGCAGAAATTTTTGTGTCAGAATGAATTTTTTGTCAGATTCAAAGACACTAAAGAGAAGGCTTATGGTAGTTGGGAGTGCAATGTTGTTGCTTTCTCCATTTCTTATGATATTCATGCTGTCACATCTCTTTCTGAGGTATGCTGAGCAATTTTATAATCAACCAAGCATAATATCATCCCGAAGATGGTCAAATTTGTCACAATGGGTCTTTAGGGAGTTCAATGAGGTGCTGTTTTCTTTTCTTGCAATACACATAAATGAATGAAATTATTGAAGAAATCTATGAATTTAGTAACTTTAAACTATGTTGTATGGGACATGTTGGAAATTTTTTTTGTTCATGTTTTCTCTTGTAGTTTCAAGCTAAAATTATTATATGTACTGACCATTAATATTTGAAGTTGGTGCGTAATTCGAAGCTCAACAGTACGTAACGTGTTTTATAGGTGGATCATTTGTTCAAGCATCGGATTAATAGTGGTGTATCTCATGCTTCTATCTATATGAAGCAATTCCCTTCACCAATCAAAGCTATCATTGCAAAATTCATCTCATTCGTATCGGGTGGCTTTGTTGCGATTCTGATCATCCTTGCTTTTTTAGAAGAGTCTCTGCTGGAGGGTCATGTAATATCTTTTTCATTCTTCTGTCAAAGAGTAATTTACAAATATGTCATTACAGTCATTGATAATATTTTTTCTCTTTTAAAACACAAAATCAATGCAGATACTAGGTCGGAACTTGTTATGGTATGCTGCTATTTTTGGAGCTATAACTGCTCTTAAACGGGTTGCATTTACAGAAAATGAGGTTTTAGTCACTGATCCCGAAGGAGCAATGTCAATGGTAGTTGACCATACACATTATATGCCAAAGAGATGGCGGGGCAAAGAAAGTACTGAAATGGTCCGTAATGAGTTTGGAACCTTATTCCAGGTACTCAGGATATTAAACTAAACCCACCATTGCTGGTTTTCTTTTTAAAAATAAGTGGGGGCAAATTTGCTTGTAAATTGCAAGTTTGAAAAAACTTATGGATGACTCTTGACGACCTGTACAAACTGAAGTCTTCGTAATTCCTGATGACTTCTGTGCATCATTCTTACACTGAAGTGAAGTCGTGCTCTCACCATTCGACTTCACATTTTTAAAATTTTTAAACATTGTATGGTGTACATATGGTTTTGTTTTAGAAGTCATGTGAAGTCTACACATTCAACCCATGACCAGTTTATGAACAAATTTGTCCCACTTTTGTGAAAAAAACCCACCATTCTCTGTTGCCATTGTTTTCATTATAAAATAGGTTTGAGCTACTACCATACTAATACTAATATTTTTCTTTTGGCGGTGCAGTATAGTGGGATGATGTTACTTGAGGAGATGGCTTCAATTTTGGTTACTCCATTCTTGCTTTTGTTTGTGGTCCCAAAGGTTAAACATAATAATTTTCCCTATTTTCGATTGCAGAAGAATGGAATTATATCTTAATTTATACACCATTTAAGTATTTTTTTTTTCATTCATTTCGCAGCGGGTTGATGATATCCTGCAGTTTATTGAAAATTTTACTGTATATGTTGAAGGTGTTGGTGATGTTTGCAGGTTGGCATGCACCTATGATTTCATCATTTAATAATGTCTTCTTGAGACTTCTTACATTAATTTCTCTAGGGCAAGCAAACCATATTAATTATGTTTTATCCTGTGATTTTGCCAGCTTTAGTGTCTTCAATTTTCAAGAATATGGAAACAGCAGCTATGGTTCTCCATTTAATGTGCCTCGTAGCCAGAGAAGTTCCCAAGGGAAGTTGGAGAAATCATTCTTGAGGTATTCAGTCATGAGATTGATCTTTTAGAAGTTCCATTACAATCTATTTTCACTGACGTTTCTGTGATCATATAAGGTCTTATATATATATAAAGGAAAACTTAAAAAGTTAATTATGATAATATTAAGTAGCAAAGGATAAGAAAGAGAGTAAGGCAGTTTGCTGGTGTATCATTAGTCCTCTCTGGAGGCTTAAAAGTTTTGTTTAACATTTGTTGTCATTGCAGCTTCCATTGTAGTTACCCTTTTTGGGAACCAAATGCTAAAGGAAAGCAGTTTCTACAAAATCTGAGAACATTCAGAGACAAAAAATTAGCAGACCATGTAAAAAGACATGGATTTGTTCCCCTCAAACCATGGAGAGATCACACTAACATGAGAAGCTATACAGACAGAAACAGTTTTACATCCAGGGAAATGTCACATGGTACTTTTGTGACCGGCAATCACTTGGGTTCATTGTTGGTAACTGAATCCAGCAGTCGAGACAATAATCCCTATCTTCTAGATTGGTACTACATTTCCCAACCTCGTTATGCAACTCCTAGACATGTTTCAACAAATCGTTTTGAAGCAACTCAGCATCATTCCCCAGATAGGATGCTTCCCATCTTGGAAGAAAATGAACATGAGTATGACGAACAAATGAACAAGTTTTGCAATGAACGTGCTGATTCCTATCTGGGTGCTTCCACATCGTCTTTCCTCTTCTGGGAAAGCCTAATCGAGGATCCACATTCCATTGATTTGCCTCGCACTATCAAGAGTCGTTGGTGGGAGAGAAGTCAACCTCGGAATGAAGATAGTCAGATAAGCTTTCTGGAACCACCAGATTTCAATCACCAAAGAACATGTAATTACCACGATAGATTTTCCAACAGAGGGTCAGAAGATCAAGATCAGAAAAACTTGTGTCAGGGTCGACATGATTCTACAAGTTTTTTGGAGCCACAAGATTTCAATCACCAAACAACATGCTATTATCATGATAAATTTTCTGATAAGGGATCAGAAGATCATGATGAGGAGCAATACCTGTACGGGGGTGATTATCACGAGCTACCTAATATGGCATAAGCAGATAATTTAAATGCAGGAGAATTGAATCTTCATTTTGGTGAGTCTTCCCTCAAAAAATCCCACTGTAAATTAAAGCCTGCAGCCAGCCTTGAGTAATGACATTACCCTTCATTGTTTTGTTTTAGCCTGTTTCTTGTTTCTGGAATGCAAGAGTTCCCATGTCTAATCATGATTTTCATTTCTGCATTATTTGTGTGGAAATGGAAACTATTCTTTGCTGTTAATAGACTGGTTGACTCAGATGTCTATAATTTTTTTACATTAATTTCTTATAATTCAAGTTAGGATTTCCTTGATTGTTAGAATAATTCTGTTCAAGATCTAAGTTTTTAATGGTATAGTTACAATATTTGATTATTACATCTAGCATTCACGTAAATTGCTATAATATTCTGTCTAATGGCGAGGAAATATTTCTTATATCGTAATTTTTAATGGCGAGGATTTTTTTAGTGTTAAAAAATAAATAAGAATTGTACTTTGTTCAACGTATAAAATATGCCACAGGATTTGCTGCAGCATATACTATAAACTATATAGTTTACATTTGTTTGGAGATAAAAAAATGAATTAATTGAAAATTTAATAATAAGTATGTGATATTTTTGGTTTGGTCTTGATAATTCTATCGTTTATTTCGTCCTCTTAAAAAATGTCTCTTTCAAAAAGGATTTTTGGTTTTGTTTCTCAATTCAATTTTAAAATAAAAAAATTAATTTAGATATTTGTGAATTTTGAGGTACATAATTGTCATTTATGAGATGTAATTTAATATTGTTACTTAATTTTCTGTCAGTAAAACATAAAAGCAAAATTTTAATAATAAATTAATAAGTACCAAACATTAAAATTTACTAATTTTAAGTAAAAATATAATTGAAGCCTTTAAATTTCCAACGCATTCAGGCAAAGGCGTTAAGTTTGATACTACATTATTAAGATAAAACGACGGCGTTTGCAACGTTTTCTTCTCGCTTCGTTTCCTTTTACAGTCTCGCTTTCTCTCTTCTTTTCAATGGAGGGTTTTACAAAGGTTTAACCCAAACTTGAAGTGATCGAGAAAGCTCCACAATTCACCAAGATGAGAAAACTTTGGCATTCGCTGTCTCTCCTCGCTCGTCGGAGGTCAATTTCTTCCTGCTCCAAATCGTACTCTTGCGATGCACCCTTCAACCGCTGCACCAAAACCCACGAGTTACTCATCCAACCCAACGAGTTTATCACCACCCCATTTCGAAACATGGGCACCCTCGTTCAGAAAACATCTCCAATACCCTCTAGGCAGCGCAAAATCATGAAAAATTCGCAGCTTGAGGAGACTTTTGAGTCCGCAGAAACCACCGAGGAAATGCTCAAGGCGTTCAGTAACATGGAAGAAGTTTTCGACGAGAGAGAACTTGGTTTGGCTTCTTTGAAAATTGGCCTTAAACTTGATCGCGAAGGTGAGGATCCTGAGAAAGCTCTTTCCTTTGCTAACAGAGCTTTGAAAGCTTTGGATAAAGATAATTCCAACCCTTCTCTACCTGTTGCCATGTGTTTGCAGTTGTTGGGGTCTGTTAATTTTAGGTTGAAGAGGTTTAATGATAGTTTAGGGTACCTTAATAGGGCCAATAGGGTATTGGGTAGGTTGCAGGATGAGGGTCTTGGTGTTGATGATGTTAGGCCCGTGCTGCATGCTGTGCAGCTTGAATTGGCCAATGTTAAGAATGCCATGGGAAGGAGGGAGGAGGCTCTTGAGAATCTTAGGAAGTGTTTGGAGATTAAGGAGATGACTTTTGAAAAGGACAGTGGGGAGTTGGGTAAGGCCAACCGTGACTTGGCTGAGGCTTATGTCGCGGTTTTGAACTTCAAGGAGGCGCTTCCTTACTGTTTGAAGGCGTTGGAGATTCATACGAAGGGGTTGGGGCAGAACTCAGTGGAGGTTGCGCATGATAGAAAACTTCTTGGGATTGTGTATAGCGGGTTGGAGGAGCACGAGAAGGCGCTGGAGCAGAATGTTTTGGCTCAGAGAATTTTGAAGAATTGGAATCTCAATGCAGATTTGTTGCGCGCTGAGATTGATGCTGCAAATATGATGATTGCTTTGGGGAGGTATGATGAGGCTGTTGGTACTTTGAACGGTGTAGTGCATCAGACGGAGAAGGATAGTGAGACTCGAGCACTTGTGCTTGTGTCAATGGCGAAAGCACTGTGTAATCAAGAGAAGTTTGCGGAGTGCAAGAGGTGTTTGGAGGTTTCCCTTGGGATTCTTGACAAAAGAGAACGGATTTCACCTGTGGAAGTAGCCGAGGCATACTCGGAGATATCAATGCAGTATGAAACCATGAATGAGTTTGAAACTGCGATTTTGTTGCTGAAGAGAACACTAGCTTTGCTTGAGAAGCAGCCACAAGAGCAGCACTCGGAGGGGAGTGTTTCTGCAAGAATAGGTTGGTTACTGTTGTTGACAGGTAAGGTGCAGAAGGCTATTCCTTATTTAGAAAGTGCCGCTGAAAGATTGAAAGATAGCTTTGGTCCCAAGCATTTTGGAGTGGGTTATATCTACAACAACTTGGGGGCAGCGTATTTAGAGTTGGATAGACCCCAGTCAGCAGCACAAATGTTTGCAGTAGCAAAGGATATCATGGATGTATCTCTTGGTCCACATCATGTAGATACAATTGAGGCATGCCAAAATCTTTCAAAGGCTTATGGCGAAATGGGAAGGTATCATTGGTTTTATTGTTTTGATTTCATATGTTGATATCATTTCTCTTTATTTGTTGATTATAAGAACAATTTGTTTTTTGTACACTTATTATGGTTGTTATATTAGGTTCAGAATAGGTTAAGTAGGTTTTATTCAAAAACTGTTTTTAGGTAGTACCTATATGTACCTATTATTTGTCTTTTACACTTTCCTTTCCAATCATCGTGTGACATATCTATTGTCGATATGAGCACCTAAGGGAGACATTTTTAAGCTCTGTTATCTATTTCTTTATTTTCTGAAGTTGATATTAGACTCTATCCTTACAAGATTTGTTGGACTTATTATACCACTTGCCATCAGATAATTCACAAACACCTAGTTTCATACTTGAGATGTCCAGTCCTTGGCATGAGACCATGTGTTGAAGATCTTATATCAATTAGATGCATGACTAAATTATAATATATAGGTGGATGCAAACTTTATCTTATAATCGGTTTTGCAAGGTTGAGTAAACTTTAAGTCCCCTTTCTAAGAATATTATATGATGTACTACGTCTTATGGTATCTTCTCTGGTCTATCTAAACTCTAAACATACTTCTTTTGAGCATATACCCATTACTGTGCTATCCAGATTCCATAAGAACTACTGTTTGGGACTAGTGAAATTCCTGGATGTCTGAATTCTCAAGCATTCTTCTTTAATGATTTATTACAGAGAAGAGTTTGTGATGATTAATAAGTCTTCTTGTATTTTCACATTATGTTTATTGGCAGCTTCCTTATAAGAATTGTGCAGGACTCAGTCCTTTAATTTGTGTGTGGCACTCACCCTGTTATTTTTCATCAAACTAGATTGTATATTATTGCATCTTCAAATGAATTAATTTGTAACCACTATCCTGTGTTTTATACTTAGCATAGGATTTCTGATTTGGGGCTACTGCATAGAGTTCTATTCTTCAAATATGGGATAGAATGTAATTGAGTTGAAAGATGATATCCTCGAGGTTGGATCTTGAATGAAAGGGATTATGTCCTTAGGAAATGCTCTGCAAATGTGGACACCGTATAAGTTTTGCTCTGTTTTGAACTTTAAGCCTAACGCATTTCATGATTGAGTTTGGTCAGTTTGAGCTCCATTGCCAATGTTATTTTATTTACAGTCTCCAGAATTTTATTTTTGAAGTTGTTATATAATGATCCTATACAGGGAATGTACGGTGGAATTTTATCTATGTGGTGCAATTGATTTTGTTTGATGAGCAAACATTGGATGGAGATAGAATATAAGTGCCTGTAGGGGAATCTATGTTTACCACCATCTCTGCATGTGCTATTCCATATTTCTGCTAGTAAATACAAAATGTCATTTTAAAAGATTGACAAGTTAATTTCTTTTGGTAAGCGACCTTTTATGCATAAAGTTTCTTGGGTGGTTCAGTTGTATTTTGCTGTTTATTAAATTTAAACCAAACCACGACCGTAGTTTAAGGTTCTTTCACATAGATTAAGAACAATAAATATACCACTTTTTGAAACAATTTATTAAAATAGTCTAACTTTTTCAATAAATGCATTATTTTAATGGAGATAGAGAAAATAATTAACTTAATGACAAATTAGGATGAAAAAAAAAATACTACTTCATTGGAATGTGAAAATATCAGCCAATTTGAGAAATTTTTAAATGGTCAGAATTGCAGTCATTGTGAGACGGAGTAATATGATTTTAGCTCTCCTACCTGATTACCTAAGATGCTTGAAATTGTTTAGTTTTGTTCATTCATGGATATATTTTACCTATTTCTCATTATAGGGAACTGATATTGTATATATAGAATTACGATAATTTTAGGAATTGAGAGGAATATCTGATTATCTAGTAGTGATATTAAATGTAAAAATACCCTCCTATTAGTTGAATGGAATGCACAAGCATGTTCCTTTAACTAATTTTTCTCTGTTGTTCCTCTGGGGTATCTGATACAGCATACATATCTGATCAAAGGGATAAGTTCATACTTTTCTAAACAGCTGATCCTGGAATTGCAGTTATGTCCTTGCAATTGAATTTCAACAGCAAGCAATTGATGCTTGGGAAAGCCACGGAGCAAGTGCAGAAGATGAACTTAGAGAAGCTCAACGGCTTCTTGAACAATTGAAGAAAAAGGCCCATGGTCCCTCTGCAAATGAGATTCCTATGAAGGCTTTGCCGTTAGGGAAAACACCTGCAATAACCAGGGACTCCAAGTTGGAATCATGACATAAATCCTCAGCAGTTTTATTGTAATGAACTTCTATGATATTCGTATCTGTTTACCAGTTTTGAGGCTTCCTCATAGATTTGTGGGGGTAATTACTGAAATTAAGTAGTAGTTATACCCCAATCATATATATATAGGATTTGCCATCATACGATTTAGATTTTATTTTTCTTTTAAATTCTCAGTATTTAGTTGTCTGTCACTAATAATATGGAAATTCCTCCTCAAATAATGTACTTCGATCCCTAGTTGTTTTATAATGTTGCTACTGTTCATGCGTTATATTGGTTTTAGTTTGGAGTGAAGTTAAGTTTGAATTGATGGTATGTAGTTTAATTGATTTGATTTGGAGTTTGAATATTTTTGTATTGATATGTTGATTGGTTCAAGTTATTATCATGATAGAAAAAATATATCGACATTTTAAAAGTTTTTATCTTATTGGTTGTTTTATATATTTTTTATTTTTATTTCAGTGCAGAGTGAAAACATCTGTTGTTCTTGTAATAATTATGTTTTTTTTCTTTAGTTATATTACTTCATAGTTTTTTCTTTCTTTCTAAAATATGATAAAATGTTATATAATAAACATGGTAAAATTAATATATTTGGTAATACCCCATAAACTATACAAAGATATAAAAGGATGAAAGTACAACTCAAATATTCAGTCTTAAAAATGTATTAATTTAGAGATAAAAATATCAAAACATGTCTGTTGTTTTGAATAGTTTAATTTATCGAATCAAATTGATTTGATGAATACCCTTTTAGAAGGAACTAACTAGCATTGCTTGCATTTAGAATATTGATTCCCATTTCTTCTAAATTGCTGAGTTGCTCAGTGGTTTCAAATATCAGACGAGGACGATCTTAACATAGAATATGCACGAAGGATACACTAAAATGGACGAAATATTAAAAATCAATAGGGTGTTTTATTTTTTACTCAATGTGTCATAATTATAAATGACCATTATTTCAAAATGGAGGAAGCATTAAATAATGAAGAACAATATGGACAGTGACGTTTCTGGAGATTGTTTATAGCTCTCTTAGAAGGTAAGTTTTGCAGATGGTGAATAAGTAATTACAAAACCTATTGTAAATGGCAAAGCTTCATGTAACCATGAGTACTATTTAGTTATTTTGTATCAGTATCCTTATAAGAGTACACTTGCAGTTTTTTGATTATTGGCTGATATCTCTGGTATAAATCAGCTACCTGCAACATTCCTGAAAAGTTGTGACAACACAAAAGATCACTAACGACTAGCCACGGGGAGATAGTGGTTAGGAGCTATGAAGGGACAAGGACAGATGCTGAATACCAAATTAAACCACATTTAATGCTTTATCATGCAGTTGGTCTCTGTTCATATGATTGCAATGAGGCAAAAAGGTAGTATTAGTGATAATTTCCACAAAAGACATTTCTCATGCTACTACTTATGGTTGCTCATTGCCTGGGACCCTATACTCTCTGGCTTCCAATAAATAGCTTCTACTTATACACATGCTTGCTTGTTCTACCCCCATACACATTCTCTGGACAAATACAATAAAGTAAATGGAATAATGAGCATCATAACATGCAGAAAAGAAGGACCCGGAATTATAATTCCCAAGTACTACTGTACCCAGTGAAAAGAATGAGTATGAAAGTGATACAATGCTAACAATCATTTACATTCATCTCAGAGTAAAACCAAACTTTAGAAAAGGAAAATACCCACGCCTTGCAATTTAAGCAAGGTACTAATTACTAATCCTAAAAGCAAAGCTTTTTACTTTTCTTTTTCACAGCAATTCCACTGTCAGACTCACTAAGTCACTATCATTGCAAAAGTCACTCTACACAAACCATTTGCTTCTGCCAATTTTCACCACTGAGATCCAAAGATCTTTGCTTCATTTGGATGATGAGTAAGCCAGCCCAAACTTAAAGATCTCCATTTTGATGACTGAAAGTAGAAAAAGACACAAACTCCAATTCTGATGCAAGAACGACATACTTTTATAACTGCAACTAGGTTTTGTCCAAACAAAAGAGATGAAAAAAATGAAAATCTTCTCACACTAAACATCATTCTCCAGAGGAAGAACTGCATTTTTGGATCCCTTTCCATAACAAAATGGGAAGAATGCTCTTCTACATCTGCTGTTATAGTACTCACTGGCACTAGCCTCATTCTGATGCCTGTTTTGTTGTATTATGACTTGAGCATCCAAATAAGTTTGTCTATCATGTGCTGAATCCATTGAGAAAGATCTTCTAATTGGCTGAATGAGAAATTGGTCATCTTTCTTTCTGATATCAATACACTCATCTCCCATGATGGAAACATGGTGGCACTTCCTTGGTTTCAAGTGCTCCACCTTCCTTGTAGAGTGATTTCTATGTGCCAAGCTTCCCCTTGAGTCATTCCTCTCTTGTTGCACCTGTGGAAGCACTGCTCCAGGCTCTCCTCCCAGTTCAATAACCACAAAATCTTCATCACTACCCATATTGGAGAGCAACTGAGAATCCTGAGGAGAAGAACTTGGAGCTATGATATGATCCAATGGACAGTGTGTGTTGCCTGAAATGCTTGATCTGCAAAGGGGGCAATTGGAATTGGCCTGAAGCCACACGTCAATGCAGTCCAAATGAAAGGCATGGTTGCAATTGGGAAGAACTTTTAGCACATCATGTTCCTTAAACTCAGCCAAACAAACCACACAGCCATACACACTTTGATCCTCACCTTCTTCTCCTTTTATGAACTGAAAAGTTGGGATTTCTCTGATGACAGACTCATCAAGTCCTCGGTTCCACATAGCAGGAGAGAATGCTATGAAGGGATCCTCATTGTGTCGCATTCTCAGGAGGGAAATCCATCTCATTGGGTTAACTTGACGCCAATTTGAGCAGTATTTGGTTAAGAAAGTGAAGTAGCTGAGGAGCAACAAAACAGTGGCTAAGATACTGAGCACAACAATGACAAATATTGGAAAAGCATAGTCTGAGGAAGAAGGTTGTGGTTGGTGTTGAAGTGTTTCAGCCAGGGCTTTGATGGGTGGGAGAGCTTCATATCCAAGTTTGTTGTTGTAGGAGTGATTCTTGTTCAGTGCCATAAGCAAAGATGTGAAAAAGAGATGGGGAATGACTACATAAATAGGTTTGACTAATGTGGTTACCTTTTTTTATTTGGTTGAATGTAGTTTAGGATCAAAGATTAATTTTATCTGTTAATCTTGTCACACCATATTGATATAAGTAAAGAAAAAAAATATTCTTGTTAAAGGTAAAAAAGTCATGCTATAAATAAGAGAAATGATAATATTATAAAGTGTATATTATGAGTCAAAGAAGAGTTGAGGAAAGTGTAAAAGCTATGAAAGAAGAAAAGGATCAGCAGGCTAAGACGCATTTGGGGATTAATCAGAAGGAAAAGAAACAAGTTGTGACATGAAGAGAGGCACGAGGGGTCAATATTTGTAGCATGTTTTAGTCTCTCCTTTCAATGGGTTACTTACTCTTGGAGGTTTCTCTTTTCTCTTATATGAACCTTGCCTCCTCCTCAATTTCACTTGTCATATCACATCTGATATGTGTCTTTGATGGCCCTACCACATCACAGGTAATCACTCAATATTATCAGCTCACATTTATCTTTTATTACCCACTGAAGGTAAGGTGAATTCAAAGATAAGGTCAATTGAATTTTCAGAATTTAAATAGGTGAAAACTTTACTTGTTAGTTTTATAAAGTTAAGTCAGTGTTAAATTCTAGTTCTTAATAAAATCTTAGAGTTATTCGAAACTTATCTCAATCAAATTTATTATTTGTTGATCTATCGTGTTATTTATTAGCATCTCATCATTGATATTTAATCTTATCTCAAAGATTTATATATTTTAACATAAGAATGATGAGATGATATCTGATTGAGTGGTAAGATTTGTAGTAATGACAGTGCTTGACTTTCAAATTATTTTTATTACACTCGCAAATCATTATCATTTTAACACAAGCAATTTGGTTTTTCTTTTTTGCCTTCAATTTAATATGGGATGGGCCAGCCAAACAAAAGTCTGGTGGCCTAGGAAACATCTTCAGATAATTTTCTAAGCCTTATACAAAAATATTATATTATTTTAGGTATCAAATATCAATCGTGGACCCAAAATAATCGGAGATATCAGTGATTTACTACCGAACATAAAAAACAAAGACTTTTAAAATTAGATAGCCGGCAAAGGATTCTCTGGAATAATAAAGAATAAATCATACCAAGAGTTTACACGTCAGCTCTTAGAATATACACTGCATTGGTTAATCAATCGTTAATATATGAAATAGGACTAATTTAATTAAATAACATTCAGATTAAAAATTGACTTGCTAATTTTTCGTTTCAAAGCATTAAGACAGGATCAACATTTTCATCATGTAGAGTCAAAAGGATTTAGAAATTCACGACAAGTATTTTCTTGTTCATCTTCAACATCAACACCCGAATCCATTTTTGGATTTAGTCTCAGTGGTGAAACATAACCAAAACTACTGAAATTAGATGGATAAACTTCTTTCAAGCCGATTCAATCATGAATCTCTCTCTGGAGACTACATATTCCCACCAGAATTAAGACCAGGAGACCTCAAAATCCCCTTTGGCAGCAACATTTCTGTGATTGATCTCAGTGAAGCAGAAAATGGTGATAGAACCAACACAATTCAGAAAATTATCAAGGCTTCTGAGGAGTTTGGATTCTTTCAGGTTCAGATAATGATCACTTCGTTTTTTATTACTACTATAATATTATTTTTGGTAAACATTAAGATTTCTCCTATGCAGAAGCTAAACATTTATAGACTATTCAACATGTTATATGGTGATGTTTAACAGAAAGTTATGTATGATTAGAGCAGGTTATCAATCATGGAATTTCCGAGAATGTAATGAACGAAGCAAGAAGTGTTTTCAAAGAGTTATTTGAGATGCCAGCAGAGGAAAAGCAGAAACTGTGTTCAGATGATCCTTCCAAGACATGCAAGATGTTCACCAGCAGTGTCAATTATGCAACTGAAAAGGTTCATCTGTGGAGAGATAATTTTAGGCACCCATGTCATCCTTTGGAACAGTGGCAACACCTCTGGCCTGAAAATCCAACCAGATACAGGTAAACGAAAGTGGGTAATTATAAAAGTTGTACCTTTTCATTTGAAAAAAAAAAAAAGGAAGAAAAACTCTTTTGACTTGTTCAGATGAAAAACTGTCTTATCTTATTTGAGTTGAAGAATTGTTTTTGCTGCATTCAAATGAAAAAGTTCTATTCAATCAACTAGTTACTAGTATATATAGGGTTGTTTCAAACAAGTGGAGTTCAAGTGCTAAATATATAGTTGTGTAAATATTCAAATGATTTGTCTTCCATAGTAGTGTTGTTCATCTTTAGCAGAGAGTGTGTTGGGTCGTTTTCAGTTGAAGTGAAGAAGTTGGCTTCTAGGATCTTGAGTTTGATAAGTGAAGGGCTTGGTCTAGAATGTGGATATTTTGAGAACGATCTTACTGGGTCTGTGCTTCTTACAATTAATCATTATCCACCATGCCCTGAACCAAGTTTGGCACTGGGAATTACTAAGCACTCAGATCCTAATCTCATAACCATTTTACTCCAAGATCATGTATGTGGCCTTCAAGTGCTCAAGGATGGAAACTGGATCGCAGTTCAACCTATTCCTAATGCATTTGTCATAAACGTAGGCTACCAGTTGCAGGTATACTTCTCTTAATCCATCAAACACTTTCATCAAGAAAATTTTAGATGTGATTGTTGGGAATAATTTATGTATCAGTTTGCACTTGTTATTTTCAAGTAGCAATTTCTTTCATTAAACTTGATGTTGAAGATTTTTTGTTGATTGGAATATAGGTAATAAGTAATGGAAAGTTAATAAGTGCTGAGCATCGTGCTGTGACAAATTCACATGATACACGTACTTCTGCTGCTTTCTTCGTTGCTCCTACAGATGAATGTGTCGTAGAGCCAGCAGAAGCTCTCACCGATGAACATCACCCTCCAATTTTTAAGGCTTTCAAGTACAAGGATTTCAACTCTCACTACTTTGCCAAATATGCTGATACAGAAACTGTGCTCAAATCATTTGCAGCACAAAAGGGTTAAGTTAAATGTGGAAAAGGTAAAGGTATATTGAATGGTGTAATAAAGGGAAACTTCAATTCGGCATCTTTCTTATTGTTGCCTTTGCTTAATGGTTGAAAAAACTCCTTCATGAAATAAATTTGAAGTTCCTCAGTTTGGTATACTAAGAATTTCTCCATTTTCAAGCACTGTATTTCCACTTTGTGCAAATCTATAGAAGTAAAATATTAACATTATCGATGAATATACTTAATCATGTGATATTCAGTGCTATTTAGTACTATCCCCCACCAGTAATATATTTGGAAGCCTACCTTTCAATTGCTATTCAAGAAAGAATTTAGCTAAAAATACATAGATAATGTAAATGTATATACTATTTTTTTAACTTTTTTAATAATTATTTTAGAAATTATATATACTCAAAATATTTTCTAATTGATTGCGATGTGTACAAAATTCAACACGCATAGGACATAAAACCTTGTGGTGACAATATAAAACCAAGTTGGTAATGGTTCTGCGAAGCATTTAAGATCACTACAAGTGTAAAATCTACGAGGACCTGATATCAATACTATATCGAATGATTGAGTCTAGAAATAGGTTATGTATGATATGAACATGTTTAGTATAGTCCATTATGTATGATGATAATTTAATTGATTTAACAATTGGTTTCTTTTGGAATTTAGTTTACCTTTTTGTTTGCGTTTGTTTGTTTTATTGTTTGGAAATTTGTCACCTGATCGATAAAAGCAGGGAGAAAGTTGCTTTTGAGCAGAAGTTAGGTAGTGAAAAGATTGATGCATACATGTGTTTAGTTCTTCCATATTACTAGAAATCTTTTGAAAAACTATAAATCTATATTCAAACTTCTTTTGAAGTTTTGTTGCTCTAAAAAAGTAAATATATTATAACTATACTTTGATAACTATAATAACTAATATTTTATGTTTTCTTTACCATCTAAGTGTTTTGTGTTATTGGAATTGTTATGATTCCATGGCAGTGTGGTAAATCTATTAAGATGTGATGTCACAAAAATTAAATTGATTTTATTTAATAAAAAAACTCATTAATCATATGTACACATAAATTGTCATAAAATTTTAAATAATCATATTAGTAATAGAATAAATTAAAATATTATACTTAATAATTCAACTTAAAAGTTTAAATTAGATATTTGTAATAAAAAAATTACTTCTTAATATTTTAATTTTTTTATATTTATCGAATTCACTTTTTATTATTTTTAACTTGAAAATATAAAGTTTAAGACTTCAGTAAGATTGAAATAAAAAGTAAAAATAAAAAAATTAATTGTTTTGAAATATATACGTATTTATATTATCATTACTTAAGAAAATATATATTAGACATATATTGATTAGAAAAGTCTAACAACAAGACAAGTAAAAATAAAAAAATTAATTGTTTTGAAATATATCATTGATGTATTTATATTATCATTACTTAAGTAAATATATATTACACATATGTTGATTAGAAAAGTCTAACAACAATACTAGACAAATATAGCAAAAAATCATTACATGAATCTAACAATATACACATTAGACAAATTTGGACATACATTAATGGGAGGAGTATAACAAAAACTATTAAACAAGTCTAGCAATACACAATAAGAAATATGTTCATACATTAGTTAGATAACAAAAAAAAACATTAAACAAAATGTTACATACATTTATTAGATAAATATAACAAAAAATATTAAATAAGTTTATCAATGCAGTTATTAAACAAGTCTAATATTTATATTTGTACAAATATATTAATCTTCTAAACCTATAAATTATTTTTAAAATTGATTCTATTCAAAACTTAATTATAAACTTAAAAATATTTATTATTTTTTTCTCAATCTCTTTTAATATACCCACAAACAAATATTAACTTGTGGATAGACACGAGTTTGAAACTAATTATTTGAAAAAAGAGAAACAAATTTCGTAATACTCAAACTTCTTAAAATAAAAAAATAAAAGATTACATAGAAAAGCTCCAAATTCTATTTTATATTTGTTTTCTAAATAAATTTTTTCAATAAATTTTAATACTTTTTCTATTTTATAAATTTGAACTAAAAAAATGATATTTGAACTAACTAACATAGGCAAGTTAGCAAACCCATATATATATATATATATATATATATATATATATATATATATATATATATATATATATATATATATATGCTAACGCGCGTAGGTCTGTTTTTCAGTTGGTACATTTTAGCAATGTGTACCGGGTTTTAGTAGACAAAAATACTTTTATATATCATGGATTCTAAGTTTTAACGTTAAGGGTATTTTAATAATTTTCATTCTCAAAACTAAAAAAAAAAAAAGAAACCCTCAAACCCTTACTCACCTTTTCTCTTTCATCTCTCTCACTCCAACCTTTTCTCTGTCATCCCTACTATAGCCCCAATTGAAAAAATCAGAAACACTTGTCGTTAAACAATCTTACAAAAAATGATTTTATAATGAGTTTTCATTTTATAATTTTTGTCTTATCTAAATTTATCCAATTTTCACAAGTATAAAGGAATTGGTAATTGACCTGGAAAAAATCAGAAATACTCGCTGTTAAACAATTTCTTACAAAAAATGATTTTATAATGAGTTTTCATTTTATAATTTTTGTCTTATCTAATTTTATCTAATTTTCACAAGCATAATGACATCAAAGGAATTGGTAATTGGCCTGAAAAAAAATCAGAAACACTCATTGTTAAACAATTTCTTACAAAAAATGATTTTATAATGAGTTTTCATTTTATAATTTTTGTCGTATATAATTTTATCTAATTTTCACAAGCATAATCACATCCGAAAGAATTGGTAATTGGCCTGGAGGGTTTTTCTAGAGATGATGATTCAACATATGTAGATGATGAAATTAGAGAGGTTAGTGAAGATGGTGAAATTGAAGACATCTTGAATGAACCTTTGCCTGAAGGTGAATATGTCAATGACTCAACTCTTTACAAAGACAAATTGTTTAACTAGCAAGTGTTTCTGATTTTTTCAATTGGGGCTACAGTAGGGATGACAGAGAAAAGGTTGAAGTGAGAGAGATGAAAGAGAAAGGGTTGAGAGGAATGAGAGAGGTGAGTAAGGGTTTGGGAGTTTCTTTTTTTTTTTAGTTTTGAGAATGAAAATTATTAAAATACCCTTAACCTTAAAACTTAGAATCCATGATATATAAAGGTATTTTTGTTTACTAAAACTCGGTACACATTGCTAAAATGTACCAACTGAAAAACAGGCGTACGCGCGTTAGCAAACCCATATATATATATACATATATACGTACATACATATATATACATACATACATACATATATATACATACATACATACATATATATATATATATATATATATACATACATACATATATATATACATACATACATATATATATATATATATATATGTATATATACATACATATGTATATATACATACATATGTATATATACATACATATGTATATATACATACATATGTATATATACATACATATGTATATATACATACATATGTATATATACATACATATGTATATATACATACATATGTATATATACATACATATGTATATATACATACATATATATATATATATATATACATACATATATATATATATACATATATATATGGGTTTGCTAACTTGTTTATGCCCGTTTTTCAGTTGGTACATTTTAGCAATGTGTACCGAGTTTTAGTCGACAAAAATATCCTAATATATCATAGATGCTAAGTTATAAGGTTAAGGTGTTACCAATAAGGAGTATTGGTAAATCCTGAAGAAATTTGTTTTGATGATGCTGCAAGAAGTTTTAGTTGAAGAAGATATTAGAATTAGTTAAAAGCAATTTGTAGAGATTAAATGTAGTAGGAAATTCTTGTAAACTTTGTAAACTTGAATTTTTAACTGCAATAATCGATTATGGAATGACAATAATCGATTATCACAGAGTCATACAGGAATAATCGATTATCACATCATATAATTGATTATCACTTTTTTGAAAACCCCTTAACGGACACAAATAATCGATTATCACTTTTCATAATCGATTATCAGTGGCAGTTGGGAGATGTCTTTTCAGTTTTTGACCCTGCACGAAACTAGGCTTATAAATAGAGGTCTTCACAGCTCTTAGAAACAATTTTTTTCAATTGAGAGTATTAGAGCTTTGTGCTTAAGGGAAGCTCTCTGTGAGTGAAAAGGATCTATGCCATTTTGAGAATACAGTTTGTCTGAGGAAGTTCTCAAAGTGATAGAGTGCTTGATAATGCTAAATTTTACCATATTTTAAGCATCATTTTAGTAGCAAAATCAACTCCTTTC
This sequence comes from Vigna angularis, assembly GCF_016808095.1. Lineage (NCBI taxonomy): Eukaryota > Viridiplantae > Streptophyta > Magnoliopsida > Fabales > Fabaceae > Vigna > Vigna angularis. Next base: position 18,192,759 of record NC_068972.1, read on the forward strand.
TTACTTATAACTTGCTTAATCCTCTTGTTTTGTCTTGTTTTCTATATAATTGTGTTTTTGGCTACTTTGATGTGCTTTCATCAATAATCCCTTATTTTGTAGCTAAAAATGTGCTTGGAAGGGTCTCCAATAATGTCCAAGGCTGAACCAACCACTAGAAGCAAGCAGATCTGCGAAAAAAGTGAAAATGATGCAGTGCTGAAAAGTCAGGCCCGGGCCCCCCTGGCTGAGGGGCGCCCAGCGCGAGCTGCACCAGAGGCCTCTGCACCAGACTGACCGAGTGGCGCCCAGCCCCCCTGCTGAGGGGCGCCGGGCGCGAGCTGCACAGAAAATTGACCAGAAGTCAGTTCTGCGTGCTGGTCGCGCCCGGGCGTGACAAAGGGGCGCCGGGCGCGACTTTTTGCGAGAAGCTCGCGCCCGGGCGCGACAGAGAGGGCGCCGGGCGCGACTTTTTCCGAGAGTCTCGCGCCCGGGCGCGACTGAGAGGGTGCCGGGCGCGACTTTTGCTGATGTGTCAGATCCAGCTTATTTAACCCTAAAACGCGAAGGGGTTTGGGTCTTTGGTTCTTTGGAGGTGCGATTTCACGGCTAGAGCTCATGGAGGGCGTGAGGAGCTTGTGGGAACATCTCCTCCTCTTCCTTTGGGTCTCCTTCTTCTTCCATCTTCCATGTTTGTAAGCTTTAGGGTTCTCCATGGAAATGGAGAACCAAATTCATCTTTGTTGGGATTAGTTGTAGCCTTTGAATCTTGTGTAATTGTTGAATGATTTGATTATATATATGCCTTTTCTATCAATTGCTAGTATTCTTGTTTCCAATCTTAAAGCTTGCATGTAATGGGAACGTTCATGACTTGATTTTGGGGTTTTATGGATTATGGGAACGTAAGATGAAACCCGGAACTGAAATAGGAGTCCTTGTGGGTCATTGATTCTAGGAATGGAAGATGATTCACATGTTGTCTTAGATCCCAGCTCTTTACTGCGGGTTTTGCTTGTTAGATTGCCAAGGAATTGGGGTTTGATAAGGAAAACCTAGGCTCTTTCACCTAAGGAATTAGGGCTAGAGTGTTTTAGTGGATTGACTTTAGTAAATTGATAGAGAGGAGACGAAATTGGTCATACACAAGAGTGCATTAGTGAAAACTAGCCTTAGCAATGTCATTTCTTACCATTTCTAGTCTTTTCCATTTCCAAGTGCCTTCAATACCACAGTCCAACCTTGTAATTATGTATGAATTTATCTTTCTGCACTTGTTTTGTAAATTGATGTTATGTTCTTGAGTCTATATGAGTTGTTAATCGCACAATTCTCTAGTATTACGAGTCTCTTGGGAAAACGATACCCGGTCTTACCGATTTATTACTTGAACGATTTGGTGCACTTGCCGAAATCGAGCCCAACAAGTTTTTGGACTAACAAGTTTTTGGCGCCGTTGCCGGGGATTTGGGGATTGAACCCGAGTCCTAGCAACGACTAACAAGTTTTTGGGTCAACAAGTTTTTGGCGCCGCTGCCGGGGACTCGTGTCAATACTAGACTTTTGTGAGGTTTCTAACTTATGTAGACTTGATTTTGTATATAGAACTAACTCTTTTGTTGTAAATAGATTTTCAATTTTATTTGGGCTAATTTGTGGCTTTAGCCTAGTTGTTTCTAAGTGTATGCAGGGAGATGTTCACATAAGGAGGACTGCAGCCTCAAAAGCATCATGAAGACCCTGAGATTGAAGAAATTATAGGACACAAGGAGACAACTAGCTTGAGCACTACAAGCTGCCCAAAATTCTCCCTTCATTGAAGATGCTCCAAGTGCTAAGTGAAAGATGAAGAAAGGAAGAAGGAAAAGAGAAAGACTAGTCACCACCACCCTTTGATGAGAGACAATGAGCTCAAGCCTAGCAAGCCAAAGTTGATCAAGAGGATTGAGTATTTAAAGATGTCAAGGTAGTGGAAGGGCTAAAAAGAAGAATTCAAGCTATGAGAGTTGATTTGGTGGCTAGAAAGTGATTCAAGAGGAGTTGGTGAAAGGAGCACACCAACATCAAAATCTGCACTTCATTGAGTAATCCGTCAAGCTAATGACGTTAAACAAGCGCTTTTGGGAGGCAACCCAATTTTCTTATCCTTTTTACTAGTGTTTGTGTGATTTTTGTGTTATTTGCTTTAGTAACTTATGTTTTGCATGTTTGTGTAGTTTTGAATTGTTGTGATTTTTGAGTTGTAATGTTGTTTTTGTGGTTTGTATAAGTGTATTAGGTTAGTTTTAGCTTGTTTGGTGTGTGAGTGCATTGAATGAAGGTCTAGAACCAAAAATCACAGGGTGAGTGGCCAATTTCGCAGAAATCTGCATTATGCAGAAAACTGAAGTGGCGCCCAGCACCCCCTGGCTGAGGGGCGCCCAGCGCGACCTGCACCAGGGCCATCTTGCACCAAATTGACTGAGTGACGCCCAAGCCCCCCCTGCTGAGGGGCGCCCAGCGCGAGCTGCACCAGGGGCGCCCAGCACAAAAAAATTCTGGTTCTGCACTTTTGTTTTTCTTGATTTATGATGAGTTTCCCATTCTTTTGCACTCTTTCACACACTCCTTTTGATGTGTTTTTATACCTTTTTGTGTTGTTGTACCTTTGGGAAGCTTAATTTTAAGACTTCCCTCTTTGCTCCTATACTTTTGTCTTTGTTTGTTTTGGCTTTCATTGGTTTGTTTCTTTGTTTTCCTTTGCACATTTCTTTTAGTGTGTTGTTGGATTCTTCTCTTCAGTTGTTGACTATGGGATACTAATTTTGCTTTGAGCTTTCTTGTTACAGGATAAGATCTTCCTTAGGAATTAAAGAGTTTAAAACCACCAGTGGCCAACCTTTGAGGCATGCGTGAGTTGAGCAACCATATGACTTGAAGATTTTGCTGCTCGTGTAGCATGGCCTGGGGGCCAGGCCCCTACTTATGGGGGAGGTGGAGCAGTTGCGGAGTATAAGCTACTGTTGGAGGAAGATGTTGCAGATGAAAGTGAAGCTAGTCTCCTACACTGCTGGAGATGCAAAGAGTCCATTTTATTCGGTTTTTCAGTTTTAATTTCATGTTTTATTTGCTTTCAGTTTTTAAATTTGGATTTCTTTTTGACTTGCCTTGTGGATAGTTCTTGTGCAATTGGTCTGGTGATTTGAGTGAATCATTTGTTATGCTTGAATTGAATACAAATCTGTTGTGCTTGCTCTTTATCCATGAGAATTGTTTTGAAAATCTGATTGAGATTATGTGGTTGAGCTTGTTGAACAAAGATTGTGGTTGCTTGTATCTGTTTAGATAGATGCTTGGTTTTAATTGTGATCAATATTCTTGGCATGATGTTTATCAAACTCTGGAACCCTGTGTAAACCTGTGAGATGTTGTGCCTCAGAGTTTATTGTTGAATGTTATTACTTTGGAATCACAGTTGATTTTGCCTAAGTTTCTCTATTTGAACTAGTTACTTGCATGTTACAAATGATCAAGGCCATCTTGTTCTTCCACCTCTTCTACATTTTGAGCCTAAAAGCCAATGTATAACCTTTGAACCTTAAAGAAAACTTTCTCATTCCCGAAACCTTAAGCCTATTGAAAAATCCTTAACCTCCTTACCTTGAGTTGAGATGAACATATATGTTAGAGTGAGGAGAATGGTCTAAGTTTGGGGGAGTTCTTCTTGTCAAAAGGGGAGCATTGAGAAAAACAATAAGTTGAGTTAAAAAGAAAGAAAAAGAAGAAAGAAGAAGAAAAACAAAAACATGAATTCAATGAAAAAGAGTTGGGAAATAAGTTGAGAGTGGTTTATTCAATTTTGGAGAAAAAGAGATACTATGCTATATCATGAATCAAATTGTTTGTTCTCTTATCTCAAGGTGCTTTGTTGTCCAGAAAAACCAATTTTTCTTCTTAGCCCAGCCACAATACAAGCTTCAAAAAGTCCTTGTGATGTAACTTGCTTGTTGATGTGTTTGATATTGTTGGAACAAAAGGCAAAGTTGAGTTGTGTAACATTGTAATAGTTGAGAGTTAGACACACATCCTTATACACCATTGTGCTTGAGTGAAACACTTTCCTTGGTGAGGATTGGTTCCATGCATTCAATGAAAACATCTTGCCATGTTTGTTGATTTATCAATTGCATCTATCATGTGATTTTGAACTGTTAGCACCATGATTGAAGTTTAGCTTGCTAAGACTATATTGTCTCTTGAATGTGATTTATAAGTTGAGCAAGCATGATTGATTTTGTTTAATTGATTGAAAGTGTGCTTAAAGTTGCTAGACCATTGTGATTGAATTATTTGCTAGGTGAAGTACTTTTGCTTGAGGACAAGCAAAGTTGTAAGTTTGGGGGTATTTGATAATGCTAAATTTTACCATATTTTAAGCATCATTTTAGTAGCAAAATCAACTCCTTTCTTACTTATAACTTGCTTAATCCTCTTGTTTTGTCTTGTTTTCTATATAATTGTGTTTTTGGCTACTTTGATGTGCTTTCATCAATAATCCCTTATTTTGTAGCTAAAAATGTGCTTGGAAGGGTCTCCAATAATGTCCAAGGCTGAACCAACCACTAGAAGCAAGCAGATCTGCGAAAAAAGTGAAAATGATGCAGTGCTGAAAAGTCAGGCCCGGGCCCCCCTGGCTGAGGGGCGCCCAGCGCGAGCTGCACCAGAGGCCTCTGCACCAGACTGACTGAGTGGCGCCCAGCTCCCCTACTGAGGGGCGCCGGGCGCGAGCTGCACAGAAAATTGACCAGAAGCCAGTTCTGCGTGCTGGTCACGCCCGGGCGTGACAAAGGGGCGCCGGGCGCGACTTTTTGCGAGAAGCTCGCGCCCGGGCGCGACAGAGAGGGCGCCGGGCGCGACTTTTTCCGAGAGTCTCGCGCCCGGGCGCGACTGAGAGGGTGCCGGGCGCGACTTTTGCTGATGTGTCAGATCCAGCTTATTTAACCCTAAAACGCGAAGGGGTTTGGGTCTTTGGTTCTTTGGAGGTGCGATTTCACGGCTAGAGCTCATGGAGGGCGTGAGGAGCTTGTGGGAACATCTCCTCCTCTTCCTTTGGGTCTCCTTCTTCTTCCATCTTCCATGTTTGTAAGCTTTAGGGTTCTCCATGGAAATGGAGAACCAAATTCATCTTTGTTGGGATTAGTTGTAGCCTTTGAATCTTGTGTAATTGTTGAATGATTTGATTATATATATGCCTTTTCTATCAATTGCTAGTATTCTTGTTTCCAATCTTAAAGCTTGCATGTAATGGGAACGTTCATGACTTGATTTTGGGGTTTTATGGATTATGGGAACGTAAGATGAAACCCGGAACTGAAATAGGAGTCCTTGTGGGTCATTGATTCTAGGAATGGAAGATGATTCACATGTTGTCTTAGATCCCAGCTCTTTAATGCGGGTTTTGCTTGTTAGATTGCCAAGGAATTGGGGTTTGATAAGGAAAACCTAGGCTCTTTCACCTAAGGAATTAGGGCTAGAGTGTTTTAGTGGATTGACTTTAGTAAATTGATAGAGAGGAGACGAAATTGGTCATACACAAGAGTGCATTAGTGAAAACTAGCCTTAGCAATGTCATTTCTTACCATTTCTAGTCTTTTCCATTTCCAAGTGCCTTCAATACCACAGTTCAACCTTGTAATTATGTATGAATTTATCTTTCTGCACTTGTTCTGTAAATTGATGTTATGTTCTTGAGTCTATATGAGTTGTTAATCGCACAATTCTCTAGTATTACGAGTCTCTTGGGAAAACGATACCCGGTCTTACCGGTTTATTACTTGAACGATTCGGTGCACTTGCCGAAATCGAGCCCAACAAGTTTTTGGACTAACAAGTTTTTGGCGCCGTTGCCGGGGATTTGGGGATTGAACCCGAGTCCTAGCAACGGCTAACAAGTTTGGGTCATCAGTGCTCTTGCGTAGTCTTGTGAATAGGAGAAGCTCGCGTTTTGTGTGTCAAAGGTCGGAGCGATTCTCTTCAAGTTGGCTGAGCAGGTTCTTCCGTTCGTTTGTCGAAGGAAGGTGATTTCTATTCTTTGCTTATTTTGATTATCTGATTGTAATCTGTAAACCATATTTTAGTGAAAAAAAAGGTTAATCACTATTTATAGTGATTAACGACTGGACGTAGAATCTTTTGATTCGAACCAGGATAAAAATTTTGTGTTGATTTTCTTGATCCCTAAACTCTTAGCATATATTTTAACTTGTGTTGTGATCGTTACACGCTTTCCGCAATCTATATTTTATTCCGCTGCGCGACTCTATAACGGTACCGATTGTTCCGACAATTGGTATCAGAGCTTGCTTTGATAGTTTTTCAAATTTTTCGAAAATGGGCGGTCATAACCAAGTTTATGCTGAGGGTGCTTCTATTGATAGACCTCCTTTGTTTACGGGGGAAAATTATGCGTTTTGAAAAATAAGAATGCAAATATTTTTAGAGTCAATTGACAGAGGCATCTGGGAAGCCGTACAAAATGGTCCATATATTCCTAAAAATACAGTTGATGGTGTGGAAGTAGAAAAATCATATTTTGACTGGACTATTGAGGAAAATAGAAGAGCCCAATTTGATATTAAGGCTCGGAATATAATTTTATCTGCACTAACCATTGATGATTTTTTCAAAGTATCTGTTTATAAAAGTGCTCAGGAAATGTGGAAATTTTTAAGAGTCACTCATGAAGAAGTATCGAATGTGGCTAAGTTGACTTGTTCGAACTCATGCTCTACATCAAACTCCTCAAGCTCAAGCGATTCTAATGAGCAAGAAAATTTGTGCTTGATGGCCAACGATAAATCATCTGAAAGTAAAATCTTGAAGGAAAAGAAGGACTATCAAGGTTCCTCTTCGAGCTTCAAATGTTATGGATGTAGTGAAAGAGGCCATGTGAAAGCTTATTGTTCAAGCAACAAAAGAAGTAAAGAAACAAAAGAAAAGAAAATTCACAAGAAGAAGAAGGTTCACATTGCTTGGGAGGATAATGCATCAACCACCTCTAGTTCAAGTGATTCTGTTGAAGAAGCCAACTTATGTTTGACAGCTAATGTTGATGACACTGCAAGCCAAGTAAGTTGTTCTAATTCTGAATCTAGTGAATTTGATTTGCAAAAAGCTTTTCTTGAATTGCTTGATGAATCTGAAAAATTGAATGCTGCTCATAAAAATTTGAAAAAGGAATTTAAAGAATTGCGAATTAAATATGAGAAGGCATTAGATGAGGAAGTAAGTTTGAGAAATAAAATTTGCAACTTGGAAATGAAAGAGTCTTCAAATGTTGAACATCCTGTTGAATGTCTTTCATGTAAGAGTCATATGCTTGATATTGATATTCTTGAAAATCTTCTTAAAGTTGCAACTGGAAATAATAATGTTGAAATGCCTATAACTGTTAAAAAGGTTTATAAAAACAAAAGTGTTTTTAAAAGTAAGAACAAAATTAAAAGAACCCGTAGGGTATGGGTTGAAAAAGGAACTGTGTCTTATAGAAACCCAAATGTTGTCACATGCTTTTATTGTATGAAAAAGGGGCACACTTCTAACAAATGTAGAATTAAACATTTTGATGTTCCAAATGGAAAATATGCTTGGATTCCTGTTATAAAGTAAATTGTCTCTAACCTCAAAGGACCCAAATGAGATTATGGGGACCAAAACTCTATTGTTTGATTTTGCAGGTTAATTTTTCAAAAGGAAAAGAAGACTCTATGGAGTCCTGGTATTTTTTAAGAGCTTTGAAATAATTTATGAATGTTAGATGTGTCTTAGGTTGAAAATTTGGCCCAAATTTGTGTTTTTCGAAAATTAACGTAAATAATCGATTACCAAGGGTAATAATCGATTATCTCGTCCTCAAAATTTGGATTTTGACAATTTGGCTCTCAAATAATCGATTATTTAAAGTAATAATCGATTATCTTAAGTCACAGCGTTAAAAAAAAAAACTTTTTTTTTTAAAATTTTTTAAGGAATCTGTCTTTGATTTTTAAAGGGAATATTACTTTTAAGGGAGTAATTTTTTAATGAATTAAAAGGACCCAAATTCTTTTTAAGTTAACAAATTTAGGGAGAACATAAAGATTAGATGTTTTTCTGATTATGATAAAAAATGGGGAAATCTATTTTTTATTGACATATTATGTGATAATTGGTACCTATATAAGGGGCAGATATATGAGTTTGTTAGATATCTTGTTTTTATTTCTATTATGGATTAATTAATACTGTTTGTACTTCTTAATTAGAGTTGAATTTATGTTTTTCTTATATTCCATGAGGTATTCTGTTCTCTCATGTTATGAAATTTTAATTTTATTTCTGTTTTGAAATGCATCAATTCTTTTGTTGAGGGGGAGAACAATTTGAGGGGGAGTTTTTCCACTTTTTTTACTTTTTGTTTATGATCAAAAAGGGGGAGAAAATTTCTAATTTAAGTAGTGCAGTTATTACTAACATGTTTGTAAGTATGAAATCTGTGCAGGAAATTAGAAATGCTTTTAACAAGAAGGTATTTTTGATCATCATCAAAAAGGGGGAGATTGTTACCAATAAGGAGTATTGGTAAATCTTGAAGAAATTTGTTTTGATGATGCTGCAAGAAGTTTTAGTTGAAGAAGATATTAGAATTAGTTAAAAGCAATTTGTAGAGATTAAATGTAGTAGGAAATTCTTGTAAACTTTGTAAACTTGCATTTTTAACTGCAATAATCGATTATGGAATGACAATAATCGATTATCACAGAGTCATACAGGAATAATCGATTATCACATCATATAATCGATTATCACTTTTTTGAAAACCCCATAACAGACACAAATAATCGATTATCACTTTTCATAATCGATTATCAGTGGCAGTTGGGAGATGTCTTTTCAGTTTTTGACCCTGCACGAAACTAGGCTTATAAATAGAGGTCTTCACAGCTCTTAGAAACAACTTTTTTCAATTGAGAGTATTAGAGCTTTGTGCCTAAGGGAAGCTCTCGGTGAGTGAAAAGGATCTATGCCATTTTGAGAATACAGTTTGTCTGAGGAAGTTCTCAAAGTGATAGAGTGCTCTTGCCTAGTCTTGTGAATAGGAGAAGCTCGCGTTTTGTGTGTCAAAGGTCGGAGCGGTTCTCTTCAAGTTGGCTGAGCAGGTTCTTCCGTTCGTTTGTCGAAGGAAGGTGATTTCTATTCTTTGCTTATTTTGATTATCTGATTGTAATCTGTAAACCATATTTTAGTGAAAAAAAAGGTTAATCACTATTTATAGTGATTAACGATTGGACGTAGAATCTTTTGATTCGAACCAGGATAAAAATTTTGTGTTGATTTTCTTGATTCGTAAACTCTTAACATATATTTTAACTTGTGTTGTGATCGTTACACGCTTTCCGCAATCTATATTTTATTCCGTTGCGCGACTCTATAACGGTACCGATTGTTCCGACACAAGGGTATTGTAATAATTTTCATTCTCAAAACTAAAAAAAAAACCCCAAACCCTTGCTCACCTCCCTCATTCCTCTCAACCCTTTCTCTTTCATCTCTTTCACTCCAACATTTTCTCTGTCATCCCTATGTTAGTCCCAATTGAAAAAAATCAGAAACACTCGCCTAATCTAATCTACCTTTCCACTTATCCAATTTGTTTTTGTGATTTGTGAAGCTAAAGATTTTATTTACCATTACATTCTTCTGACTTAATTTTTAATTATCTAAACTTGGTTTGATTTTGATCTTGGTTTATTGATGATGGTGTGCCTGCTGCAGAAGGGGAGTTTGTAACACAACAAAATTCTTAAATTTAAAAACGAAATTTAATAATAATCAGAATGGAAAATATATAACACAGCTCTCCAATCAAAAATCAACATCAACATCATCAATTATTTTGTTATTAAACTGGAAAACAAATTAACGAACAAAGCAAAAGTAACAAATTACGATGTTACGGGTTGTTGTGTGTGACTAAGGAAAAGTATGGAGATGAATGAGAAACAAGTTGGATATACCAATTGAAAAAACAAACGTACGCAAGTTAGCAAACTCCATATATATATATATATATATATATATATATATATATATATATATATATATATATATATATATATATATATATATATATATATATATATATATATATATATATATATATATATATATATATATATATATATATATATATATATATATATATATATATGATATTTAGTAATTAATTATATATTTTTACTTTCATAAACATACATATTAATTACCAAAACGAAAATATCTTCAATTATCTTAACCAAGTTTAAATAAAAATAATAAAATTAAAGTTTTTATACTAAATCAAGAATGTTTTACTTTATTATATTAAAAATTTAAATATGTGAAAATCATCTTTATTAAAATATGTGATCATCTTAAAAAAAAACGTCTTAGATATAATGTCTATTTTGTCAACTTTTATTTCACACAAATCATATCCCTTAACGTGATTTTATAATCTCTCTCTTCTTAATTTCCTTCGTCAAGAGATAACAATTACAAAATAGGAATAGTTCTCGGGTTGATCCAAAATTTTTAGTAAATATGAAAACAGCGTAATTTTAATTTTATTTACAAAATACACAAACACATTTGTTAAAATTTTATAATTATTTCAATAGAATTTTCAATGAATGTTAATAAAAACAACATTTAATGTTACGAAAATATTAAATCCATCATTTTAATGCAAACTTGCAGGCAATTAAAACGGGATAGTTATGTACAAACATTAAAAAGTAATGATCAAATAATCTTTATATTTGAAATATAAGAACTACCTTTTTATGCTACTAAATCTTGTATTTATTTGCTAACAATTTTCCGTTTTGTTTGTTGGTGAAGATATAATAATAATTTTGAGTTGCTTTTTGACGAATATTTGGGCATAGTTGGTCGGTCAAGTGGCTCTGCAGTAGGGTTCCTTTGTCGATCCTAATGGGCCACAACTGAAAGAAGATGAAGAAGGAACGAATGGCTTAGATTGCATGCAAGGACCAAATTTCGTACCTCTTCCGTAAATTAACACCAACCAAACTGCATAAAGTCACATATAGTACCTATAGTTGACTTACAATATTATTGACATTCTCTTCAACCGGGCAAATTTTGTGCTTTTCATATCTTATACAAATTCAATAGTGAAAAATTATATTTGTGATTCACAAACACAAACCAAGATCATTCAAGTTTAACCGATAAATATGTGTAGAAAATAAAAATAAAATTTTCACGAAAAAATCATCTTTTGATATGACTTAAAATTAAACAGCAGTGTTTTAGGTATAGGATCGAAATTTTTTATAAAAATACTCTTTTCACACTGATGTGTGAAAGGATTAATCATTGATTTGAATGTCGAAATGTCTTTAACATGTATACATGAACAAATTGATTAAAAACATTCGAAAATACCTAAATAAATTAAAAAAAAAATGTGAAAGAGTGTTTTTTGTGAAGATGTTCCACCCTACAAAATAAAGAGTTTTAGTCTTTGCATATTTGAACAAAGCTACATCGGAGACAGAAATATATGAGGTGAAAGCTACCATCATGATGAAGACCGTTCCAATTTCCACCCAAAGTCCAACGATGTAAGGCATGATGATGCTACAGCTGCTACCGAAGTTCAATGTTTCACCTTAGAATAATGTTACCAACGTAATGGTGAACAAAAAGTTATTATTTTAATTTCAAACTTAACAATGATAATAAATATTCAGAAAAGCCAATCAGAAGCACACACAAAAGACCGTTTGTTCGTGAATTCGTTGCAGCTAAATTGTGGCAGAAAGAGATGAATGGATCCTTATGACCTCACTTAAATCTGGTTGAGAATCAGAAATTCTAACATTTCATTTATGAATAATTCCAAAAAAATTATTTGAGGTGACCCTCCGCAGGCCTTTTAGCCATCAGCAAATTCTGTGATACATCCACATTCGTTGAACACTCTGAAACAATCTCAATCAGCATATTCATTACTTTCCGAATCCATTGAACCTATGATGAATTTGGCATTTGATCACTTTACAGAATTGAGTTAATTAAGTAGCAATTAGGTGCATTAGTATAAATACATGGAGTGTAACAAATTGTTTTCTGAGCCAAAATGGAAGAGGATTCCTCTAAGGACAAAAACTTGCACACCAAGAAAGAGCCACGCTATAGAGGAGTCCGCCACCGGCCATGGGGAAAGTTCGCCGCCGAAATTCGAGACCCCGCTCGGCACGGCGGTCGAGTATGGCTCGGGACATTCCTCACGGCGGAGGAGGCTGCTAGGGCTTATGACCGTGCTGCCTTTGAGATGAGAGGTACTTCAGCCATTCTCAACTTTCCAAATGAGTATCCTTCATCTTCTTCTTCTACCACTTCCTCTTCATCATTACCATCTTCTTCTTCCTCATCTTCTTCAATGCTTAAAAACGATCATGGTAAACAAGTTATTGAGTTTGAGTGCTTGGATGACAAATTGTTGGAGGACCTTCTTGACTGTGATGACTATCCCTACCAGAAAGACTTGCCTAAGAAATGAACATTAATTAATAATTTGTAACATTTTTCTATGCTAAATTATTCATTTCAACGCACCTAAAAAAAATAGCATATACCTACCATAATGTCTTCATCATAAATAGTTTTACTTTAGGCACTATTTTATTTTAGTGTGTACGGTTTGTAATATTTTAATTTGTTTTATTGATGTCTCCAATCAATAAAATATAATGACTTTGCTTGAAAGTTATTCACCATTATGTATTATGCTCCATCTGCCCTTTACGCATTGAATTTCTATTTTATCAGTATTATTATTATTATTATTATAACATACAAAATAAACATATTCAATAAAACAAAAACTACTTGTATATTTAATTTTATCTTAATTAAAAATGTATAGTATTAAAATATTAAAATAAGAAAGTCTACATATAAAGGTTCGAGTAGTTTTCACTTGAGTCACCTTAGCAATCAGCATCACAGACAAGTCAGCAAGATTAAGAAATTGTATTATCTTTGTTGGACATAATATCAAATCATTCCGTTGTTTCCTTATCATTCTTTTTAAATATATATATATATATATATATATATATATATATATATATATATATATATATATATATATATATATATATATGTGTGTGTGTGTGGGCCGAAAGTAAATGAACAGTTGTTATATTCTACAATGAAAAACATACACTATATAAATAAATAAATAAAATTGATTACTTTAGATGAATATCACAAATAGTATTAGTTGAAGATGTGACAATTACTAATGATATATTCAACATATAAATGATTGATTATGGACGTCAGTAATATGATCAAAGAAATGTATGAATACAGGGAAAGAAAGAAATGATTTCCAATTATATATACAATTATATAACTGAATAGATAGATAAAAGGATAATTTTGAACTTTTGTCTGTTATGAGTTTTTTTTGGTTCAGTTTGTGAGAAAAAAAAAATTAACGGAGAGAAAATAGATAAAAGAAACGAGTAATATGCAATAAATAAAACTTGGTTAATTTAAAATAAATAAAAGGTAAAAAGAACGAAAATAGGAAAAGTAAAAATAAATAAGAAAAGAAATTTTATTTTTTATTTCTTATAAGTTGCAATCTTATATGATCTTTACTACGAACATTTTTATGTGTTGGATGGAAAAACAGTGAGAAAATTAAGAAAATTCATTGGATTATCCTAAAATAAGTAAATCGTAGTTGAACGGTAAAAGCACATTTTATTAGTTTTAGGTTTAATATTTCAGTAGGTATTTATTTTTGTTTAGAATTTTAAATAGGTTTTTTTTTTTGCGTTTCAATTTTTATTTTTGTTTAGAATTTTAAATAGGTTTTTTTGTTGCATTTCAATTGGATGCTTGTTTTTTTGTAAAATTGAAGCAATTAGAGATTTGTCGTCAAATTGGATAAACGAACATTTAAGTTTGAGTTACGTGGCATAGTCAGTGTATTGTTTTAAATGACATGACAGATTATACATGATTGTGACCTGTATTTTGTAATTTCTAAATTAAAAATTGAGGGCAAATTAGAAAAAAGAAATTAAAGCCTTTCTCTGTAATTGAGGAATGCGAAATTAGGGTTCTTGATAGGAAAAAAAAACAACGATTTTGTTGGACTGTGAAATTAGGGTTCATGGGTGAAAAACACTGGATTTCGAAAGGAATATCAAACACTATGTAAAATAGATTTCTTTGCCCTCTCTTAATAGTAGCTTCCAATTTCTCTCCATTTCTCTCTTCAAATTTTCATCTTTAAATCGCAGCTTTCAATTGGTAATGGTTTTTCCTTTGTTCTCTTTGGTTTTTGAAATTTTCTTTTCACTTTTCCGTTAATTTCTCACTTTGCCCTTTTTGATGTTTGCTTCTATGAAGAGATTTTTTCAGTAAAGAGATTTCTCCTTATATGCTGCATCGTGGGTTTAGTGCTTCGCTTGTTCGCAGTTGTATCGCAGGTTTCAATGTCGGCTTTCACGGTGTCCACAAACCCAGGGGCGTGTCGGAGGTTGGTGCTCGCTGTCGAGAGAAAAACCGCCACCAACATAGAGCTCCTCGCAAACGACATCGTCGCCTCCCCCGCAATCGCGACTTCCCGTGAAGGTGCCATGGGCGCTGGGCATGACCTTAGCCACCATGAACCCTAATACAAAGCTCCATGGGCATCGGACACTCGTTTTTGTTCGATTGGATATTGTTGTTTGTTTTTTTATGTGGTTGGATGCGCAACCACTGTGATTGGAACTCGATTCTTGAAAGTGTGGTGAGTGGTGTGCCCTTGGTGGCTTGGCCACTCTTCGCTGAGCAGAAGATGAATGCCGTTTTTGTCAGTGAAGGCATGAAAGTTGCAGTGAGAATGGCGATTGGTGAGAATGGGTCGGTGGAAAGAGGAGAAATTGCGAGGGTTGTGAAGATGATGATGGAAGGTGAGGAAGAGAAGGAGCTACTTCACCGAATGAAGCAGCTGAAGGCAGTCGCTACGACGGTAGGTCTTCGTCAACCCAAAATTCTGAATTGGCACTTCTTTTTCAATTGCAGGACTGCACTTAATTTTGTTTGTATTGTCCACTTTGCCCTTAATTAAATTAAATTTTATTTCTCCTCTTTGCACTCCAATTTTTAATATAAAATACGCTTTACGCACTCCAATTTTTAATATAAAATACACTTTACACAAGTTTTTAATGACACATCATTTAAAACAATATCCTCAACATTCCACGTAACGCCAAGAGGACCTATTTGAGATTCTGGACAAAAATAGGAACTTACCGAAACATTAAACCTTAGTTTTATAAGAAAATATGATATAACCAAATTTAGTTTAATAATCACGGGATGATAACGGATCGGATCAGATACAAATAGTACCTACTCACAACTTGACTTGCAAAATGAAAATTTGACTTGTAACATGTCTTCTACCTATCGATTTAGAAAATACTCGTGAATATTTTAAAATCTATGAATATCTACGGATACTCATAAAAAATTAAAAAATTATATTTTATATATTTTTAGAATAAAATTACAATATATATATATATATAAATTAAATTAAAATTTAATTTTAATTAAATTTAACCAAATAAAATATAAATTAAGTAGGTATTAAAATATAACTATCAATTACTCCACAAGTAAAAAAATATCTCGAATTTAGGTATTAAAATATCACTATCGATTACTCCACAAGTAAAAAATATCTCGAATTGTTTTGTCATTCCTATTCTTATACACGATGTATTGTGATGTTGACTATAATACAAAGCTAGTTTACTTGTAGGGAGGTTTGAATAAAAATAGCAGGGTATATAATAATACCCATTTCTGTGCACTTCTCCTAAACGGGTTATATGTTCTGGGCTTACAATACAGGATTGTTTTTGAAAGTGGTTCAACATTTGTTGCCTTTTCTTCCTATGCGCCATGATTTCTAACCCCACTCCTACATTTGTAAAAGTGACTTCTGATTATCTGTTTCTGAAATCTTCCAAGAAAAAGTTTTCTGAAATTTTTGGAGCATGATTTTATAGTAGAATTTTTAGAAGAAACTTTGTTAAAAACTTGAAATGTATTTCAAAATTCGCTTTCTAGAAGATATTTAACATCTTTGAAAATGAATTTTTTTGAAACAAACTTTCTGAAACATATGAAATATCTTCCGGATCGAGTTTTCTGTAATATAATTTCCAAAAAAGAACATAAATGATAAGTTTTAGAACAAACATATAATGGATACTCAAGTTTCTTTTGGGATAGTAGGGAGTGCAGTTACTAATAGTGGGATGTAAAACGAAAAGGCCATGTTTCTATAATTGAAACTTGACAGGCTTAGTGAACGGTTATATTTGCACTTTCTTTGCGCACCGGAAATGCTTTTAATTTTAAATTCTTTAATTAACAGGGTTCTTATTTTAGCATTTTCCTAAAAATGATAACAATTCCACTATTTTATGTGATTTTTTCAATTTTAATCCTTTTAGATTTTGATTTATAAAATGTATTCAACATTTTCTTAAAATCGAGAATGTACTTATTATCAAATATTTTGAAAACGAGTAATTTTAGGGGAATATACAGAAACCAAAAGCAGAGTGTGTGAAGTGAAAAACAGGGTGCAAGTAGAACAACCCTTACCTTACGTTATATTAGGAGTTATTTCTACATAACAGTTAGGTCATTATACTATTTGAGCACGCATGCATGACACCCCAATTTAGGGTGTGAAATACTTAGTTAATTATTTGTTGAATTACTATTTATTACGCAAACACTAAAATAAAAGCTATTTCAATAATTAAAGAGAAAATATAATATAGTATTTTATGTAAGTTATAAGAAATTTTCATCGGATATTCTAAATACTCATTAAAATAAGCCATTGCCACAGTTCTAGAAGTTCCCCGAACACATTTACAATTGTTTATGATATCAAACATAAAATAAATCCAAATAAATTGTAAAATGACGTTTTTCAAAGTTATATTTCTACAAAGTTATTATGTAGCTAATGGAACAGGGCAATCAATGGATCCTATACTAGAAGTTTGGTTAAAGAAGTATCAAAATCAAGTGGAAGAATGCAAGTGAGAAGGAACAAATTCATATAATCTTCATTTGGAGCAAAGGAGATAGATCAACTAGAGCTCACCCAACAAGCTTACTAAAGTACTCAACGACCACTAGAGGGTGCTTAACTCTAGCCTTTCTGAGAAGACTTCAGGTTCAATGACCTGTGTCCACGTAGCGATGACTAGACATCAATCTCACTTTAGAATGAGTACCTCTAAGAAATCCAAGGCTTTGAAACAAATTTCTAAAGAACTCAAAGAACTCCATATATGGCGACAAGAAGAAGTGCATCTTAGGAAAATGAAAAATAGGAGTAAGGATGAATTGCAATATAAAGCTGAGAGAGATGTTCCTTTCTTTGGTGAAGACATAAGTGTATTCACATATTTAGCTTGGGAAAGAAAGATTGAAGAGTTGCATTCATTCTGCTAGAAATTGTAACTCCTACATTCTTAGTATATGCATTTCTAAATTTGAAAGTCATGCAAGTGAATGGTGATTTCAAAGGTAATCTAGTGTTAAGAAAGGAAGAAAATCTCTCATTCAAGATTAGAATGAATTATAAAATCTTACATGAGAAGAAACTTCGTTCTTCCTTCATTTGAGAAAAAAACATTCATTAAAGGTATATATGGGTTCTTTCGTAGAGAAGCTGAGTTTGGAGAGAAACTTGAAATTCTATTGAGTGAGAAAAGAAAACAAGAGATTAGAAAGAGAGAGGAACAATTCAAAAATTATGAAAAGAAAGAAAAAGAAGCTTTGAGAGTGAGAAGAAGAAATTCTAAAGAGCTAAAAAAGATAAAGAGGAGGAAGATAAAAGAGAAAAAGAGGTGAGAGAAAAGAAAGAAGAAAATGAGAGGAGAGAAAAGAAAGAAAAAAATGAGAGGAGAGAAAAGAAAGAAGAAAATGAGAGGAGAGAAAGAGATGAGAGAGAGTAAAGAAAGAGAAAGAAATACTTCAGAGAGGAAAGAAGAAAACAAGAATCATATTCAAAGAGGAAGTGCTACTAAAGGCACCTTTCACTCCGAGAATTCTTATGGATCCAAGTGATTTAAGGGAAGCTTTTCAATCCTTCAACTTTTCTCCAATTATTAAGTTTTCATTCTTTGTTCAAAAAATCTTCTATGCAAATATTTCATCTCCATCCTTGGTTATTTCAAACTCCTCAACAAAAATTGGCAAATTTCATCTTTAGTTAGTGTTACCTTTTAGGTTACAATTAACTCAAGATAAAAACAAAAGTTTTTTATGATAAAAACAAAAGTTTTTATGAAGTGAGGCTTTCAATTTTCATTAGAAATATAAATCAAAATAGGAGGAGACCTTTTTTTAAAATTATTTTTCTATATACCTTGATTACTGGACTAAAACTAATTCAGATTACATTTGATGCTTATTGCAAAATGACATTTAATCCGGGAGGAGTTCATCTAGATCACAATAGAAATAAAGCCATTCAAAGATGACATGTTCCGAAGAATGATAAGAACTTATTTACTAATAAATCTCAAAGTTCTCAGAATGAATAAAAACGACCTACCATATTTGAGGACGAATCATTTTCAAAAGGGAAGAGATGATGGAATAAAGTCATCCAATAGACCCTATGCTAGGAGTTTGGCTAGGTAAGTATCAATTAGGTGGAAGAATGCAAACAACAAGGGACGAATTCATACACTCTTCGTTTGGAATAAGGAATAGATTAATCACATCGAGCTTACTGATGCGCCCAACGACGCTCAGCGCCAACCTTTTAGAGAGGACTTCAGGTCCTGCGAGGTGTTTCTGCCCAACGACTTCTTTCCTCGTTCAACGCCAGCAGACTACCTTTTCCAGCTCAACAACCACCAGAGGACGCTTAGTGCCAACCTTCTTGAGAGGACTTCAGGCAATGCAAATTGTTTCCGCCCAACGACTTCTTCCCTCGTTCAATGTTAGCATACTACTTTTCCTAGCAAGCATCTTGCACGATTTTTCCAACGTGGCTCAATGTGTCTTACATGCTTGTATACGTGTCTCTTGATCACTGAATGGTGCTTGATGATCAGGAGAGGTTAAATAAATTTATACATTTAGTGCTCTTTGCTTTATACTGAACACTTTTGAATCAATATAGAATATAGAATTATGTTATTGAAATCACTCTAGCACCCTCTTCTTCGAAAGTCCCTGTTCAGAGAGTCTTCCAGAGCCTCCTCTAGCATCCTTTCCATAGTTAGGATTTATCCTTCTTAGACAAACTCCTTCCATACACCATCAGAATCCAATTTACTAACTAGCTTCCATTTCTTAATTCTGCTGCGTATTTTGTTATTGTTTGCGTGTTCTAGATAAATGGAGGATCAACTTCTCTGTCAGTAGCCGATTTGGATAATGCAAAAAAAGATAAAAACATTTGAAAATAAAATTACTAAGATTTTTATTGTTCACTGCATATACAAGTTGCAGTTGGATAATTTAAACACTCCGACAAAAACCAGTTAACTGTATTGTTCATGGTTGTAGTACATCTCATAACGTATGGAATTTGTTTCATTTTTTTTAAAATTGAAATATGTTATGCCATGACATCTCAGAACACACACAGGTGTTGGCCACATGGTACTTTGTTTGAATCTCAAATCTATTCAAAATAAAATAAATTAATAAAAATAATATTATTTTTTATTTTTATCGCCTTTGTGTAACATGCTAGCTTGAAGGAGATATTCTTAATTTACTATTGCCAAAAGAAGGAAACTAAAATCATTTATGGTACGAGTAAGAGCACGCAGAGGTGTATGCACATGGTGCTTTGTTTGGATCTAATTTCTATTTTAGTCAACATTTATGTAAGATGCAAGCTTCTAGGTCGTGTGTTATTATGCATTGCCCCAGTATAATTTAAAACATTAGCGTACACTGAACCATTGGTATCTCTTAACTCGTTCTTGAGTACGACAATACATGATATTTATACCACCTATTATATGCATATTATTATTCTCCGTATTTGTGCATAAATGTTTCTGCATTTTAGTAAAAGTTTATATAATTCACTAAGTGTTTTGAAGAGAATTTTACGATGCCTTTTCAAATAATAAAAGATACTGTTTTGTTGTTTCTATCTTATATACTCGAAATATCTGTTATATATCAATATTGTCTGTTTTTTTACGATGTTTTTTTGTTCTATTTGCAAACTTAAATTCAAAATCAATATATATATATATATAAGCAAACTTAATGATAAAATGAGAACACATTTCCCTCCAAAATTTCTTACAACTATGAATTAAACAACAATAAAACAAAAAGGTCAGTGATTTAATCTATCTGACAAATTATTATTTTTAACTCAAGAAGTGAATCTTTCACAAAATTTCGCACTCATAATAAATAACCATAAAGATATTTACATTAAAAAAATCTAAATTAAATGAGAAACTGCACTTTGAAACTTGGCTAATAAACGAGAGGGAGGAAGAAACGACAGAAAGCAGTTTCCTGTTATGACTACTTTCCCTTTGTTTCAGAACCCAGACAGGAACATGTTTGAGGAGCCATCAGAAATTTTGTTCGAATCATTGTCGAGCAATCATGTCTGGACACAGTCCATGATTCACTTTCATTCAATATGTCTGAGGAATCTACAACAGAAGAAAACACCAACAAGGCAAAGCAATTGGTGGCGAAGAGTACTGCAGAAGTGAAGAAGAAGGAGAGGTCGTACAAAGGTGTGAGGAAGAGGCCATGGAACAAGGAATGGAACAAGGGTTTGGCTTGGAACCTTTGAAAGTGCAGAAGCTGCTGCTTTGGCTTATGACCAAGCTGCATTCTCCATGAGAGGCCACAATGCTGTGCTCAATTTTCCAGTCAAAAGGGTCAAAGAATCTTTGCAAGAGATCCAATACACCTGCTTCTCTGGTTCTTCTCCTGCACTTGCACTTAAGGAGAGGCACTGCATCCTAAGAAAAGTGTCATCTCAAGCTAAAAAGTGTAAAGGGAAACACCCATCAGAGGATCCAACACCATCTTTGCTCGTGTTAGAGGATCTGGGAGTTGAATATTTAGAGCATCTTTTAAGCATATCAGATCAAAGTGTAACTTTGTAAGCTTATCAAAATAGATGACTAAGGGTTTGTTTGGATGATTAAATTTATTGTATACATGAGAGCTATAACTATGACCATTAGGCTTACTGATTAACACATCATCAGATATTTCACTTTTCACAAAAATAAACGAATATGAACAACTATAAAAGATAGAAGGATAATAAATTAATATTAATTTCATTGCTTTACCTTTCTATTTTGTGTAGTATTGACAGTGAAAAAAATTAATCATACAATAGCACTTTTAAAATAGGCAAAAGTAAAGAAAATAATTTTAATTTGTAAAATCATAGATATTTAATTTTATTCCCATAATAATATTATGTATTATGTAAAACTGTAATATTCTTCGTAAGTATTACAAATTATTTCTTTCTCCCACTAAAGCATATCTTAGATTCATCACTCGATAATAATAATAAAAATAATAATAATTGTAAAAATACGTATCAATTTAATATTAATTATAAAGACAATCTTCACACCATTACTAGTAAACCTTTCCACTATCTTTGAACCTTTTTTAATTATTACCTTAAAATAACGGTTTACAAATTATCTATTAAAGAATATATATATATATATATATATATATATATATATATATATATATATATATATGTATGTATGTATGTATGTATGTATATGTATGTATATACTAGTACTATGAAGGATGCAAACTATGAAAAAGTAATGAGGCACTAAGTTTAACTAGTACTAGGTTTCGATAGTATATCAAAGTAGTGGAGTTTAATTTAGTTCGAATTTAATATTAGTAAATTGACTCATACAATACTGTAAATTTTTTATTTATAATTAATATATCATAAAAAATAGTATAATGCATTTTTAATAAAATTAAATTTGATTATATTAAAATGATATTAGAACCTAATATAATATCACAATCGAATAAGTAAACCTGCTAGTCAAGTGGTGCATTATTTATTTTCGAGAGACAAAATTTGATTGGTCTAAAATGGTGAATGCCCACGTGTGCAATATTCCTTGCATAATTTTGTAAATGAAATGCATATGGAGGCCACTAAAAAGATATTATTATATAGAAGAAGAATACTTTGGGTTACCAATATTTAATATATATGACGGCGTCGATAATAATTTGGATAAACAAGAAAGATGAAGACAAAGAGAAGAAAAGCGAGAAAGACATGACCAAGTTCGCTAGATCCTCTTCCTGCTGCGCTGGGAATGCTTAAAACAAAACAATTATGCAAACCAAAAACTACTTCAACCAACTGATACAATTATTTTATTTCAAACTCTTATTTATTTTTCTTTTATTTTAGTTCACATTTTTTATCAA
Organism: Vigna angularis; assembly: GCF_016808095.1. Taxonomy (NCBI): domain Eukaryota; kingdom Viridiplantae; phylum Streptophyta; class Magnoliopsida; order Fabales; family Fabaceae; genus Vigna; species Vigna angularis. The sequence goes on from NC_068972.1 coordinate 18,215,319, forward strand.
TAATTGAAAATATCTTTTCTTATTTTATTATTGGAATAGTAAGAACAAATTTTATTTCCAGTATTTGCATTCAAAATGGAAAATAAATTTACCCTATTATTCATAAGAAAATTAATTGATAATGACAAAATATTTACCAGCGGCCGTTCAATCGTTTATTTTATTATTCTACTCATGCATTTCGCCTTCAAAACATAACGATTATTGCTACCGCCGGGAATAATAATTTTCAAACTGTAAATAATTTAAAATTATTAACAATAAAAACATCTAATAATTACCTCATATATAAGGTACCCCTTATAAACTATATCAATACATAAACACATTCTAATGATCTTCCTATTTCTATTATCTTGTTATTGTATGTTAATGAGATGTTAATTGTTGGAAAAGATATTTTCAGAATTAACAAGTCCAAGAAGTAATTGGACGATCAATTTTCCATGAAGAACATGTTGCTAAACACATTATTGGTACAAGAATCATTACGGATATAAAAGAAAAGCTTTGACTGTCATAGGAACACTATTGTAAAAGTGTTATAAAGATTTCAAATAAAAAATGTTAAAGTTGTGAGCACTTCTCTTGCTACTCATTTTAAATTGAGTGTTAAACAAAATTCATCAAAGCAAGTTAAGAAGACATATATAAGCAAAGTTATGCATCTACGGTGGTAGTTTAATGTATGCAACGGTGTGTACTAGACTAGATATTGCACATATTGTTGGTATAGTCAGTTAGTTTTTTTCGAACCCAAGTATAAAGCTTTGAAATGCTGTGAAATGGATTTCAAAATGTCTTCATGATACTGTTGATATGAAGCTTTGTTTTGGAGGTGATAAGTTTAATTTGGTGATAACTACTCAGATTCATATGTGGCTGAAGATGTAGACTCCAAGAAGTCCACCTCGAGCTATTTGATTAATTTCAAAAAGGAGCTATGGCTTGGAAATGAAGACTGTAGAGGTGTGTAGTACAGAGGCGAAATTAATTCCCATTATTGAAGCATGCAAGGAGTTGTAATGACTGAAGAAATTATTGTAGGAGCTTGGTTTTGTGCAAGATAATTATTCATTGTTTGTTGATAGTCAAAGTGTTATCCATCTTGATAAGAATCCAACTTCCCAGCCAAGATCCAAACATATTGATGTATGATATTATTGGATACGTGATGCTTTGGATGTTAAGTTGTTAGAGTTGGAAAAAGTTCGTACAAATGATAATTGTGCTTATATGATGATCAAAGCATTATCAAGAAGAAAGTTTGAAGTTTGTTATGAAATCGTCAGTTTAGTGATTGTCTCCATATAATTGTGAGGGGCAGATTTGTTGGGTATTGGACTCCCTTCCTATACGTGAAGAAAAGGTTCAAACTTTGAGAAACCTATTTTATGCTCACTTAACCTAATGGAGAAGGAGATGAAAAGTAAAAGACACTGAAAAGGGAGAGTCATATTCACTTAGAGAACACCAACACATTGAGGGAGTGGAAAAGAAAAAACCTGCTCACTTTTTTCACTAAGCTACCACTGTAAAATCGATATTACAGATTCGTTCACCATTGATCATGTTAAATTTGACAGCAACTTCGAGACATCTCGTTCTTCATTTTGACCAATCAAATAGTTAATACAAGGTCTAATTTGGAAGATATTTAGTTTGCACTGTAGTTATGTTTTTAGGTTTTCTTTATCTTCCTTATTCTCTATTTGCAAGCTTTTATTGCTTTATGATTTGACTAGATGTTATTTTGTGCAATTGATTAAGACTTCTTTATATCTTTATTGATCATAGTGAAATTATTTATTTGGTTTGAATAATTTGTGGTTTTTCTTGCTTTGAGTGATTTTTCAAGTTAAAAATCTTGATGTCTTTGTGTTTCTTTTTTATGATTTATTGTTGTTATTTTTTATTGTTGCTCCTCGTATATTTTTGTAAGTTAGAAAAAATTATATCCCAAACATTTTCTGAAATTTTGGTTGTGTTGATGTTTTCCATCAATATTCACATTCTTCGTAGTAATAATGATAAAAGCACGCACTCAATATTAGTATATCTTCTATGTAGGGTTCACTCCCTTCTTTCTTCGGATATATTATTGTACATTTGTGCTTATTTCGTTAAAAGCAGTTGATATTGTAATTTTGTTTATATATATATTCCATTTTTTTTTACTAAATATTCACCTTTCTTAGTATTTTGCATAACTGCTTTCCACCGGAAATGCCACTGTTCTTAGAGGATCTTAATTAAATAAAATTACTCTTTATATGTTTCAAACCTTTCTAAAGTTAGTTAAAAAAGCAACAAAGAAGGTTTTAATTTTTAACATGTCCTTTAAATAAGCCCTTTGAAAAGGTCTGTGCTAAGTCTAACAACATTTAGTCTGAATTGAAACCGAAGATACCATATGCATAGGATATAATGGTTATTCAATATTTTTTATTTTAAAAGCATATGCATAGGATAATATAATTGAAACCAAAGATACCAAATACACATTATACTTAAAACCATAAAGTTGTAAAAATACACAATTAATCCCTTTATACAGAAGGGAAACAATTCAACAAAAGGAAAGTATACATAGTTCAAATTTGTACGTACAAAAACGGACATGGAATTTTGTCTTTTAGTCTAGTTATTAAAATAATTGAACGTGCGATCTGAGAACACACAGGTTTCGGCACATGGTGGGTCTTTGGATCTAAATTTCTTGGTCAACGTGTTGCCGTATATATAAGCTTGAATAGAAGGCGTACTATTATTTCCAAAATACATTTTAAAAATTTCTTCAACAGCCTACACAAATCATTGTGTTTGTAGTGATGACAGATATTTTTGCATGTATTTCTTAATTCAACTGTAAAATTTTCTGGGATTTATTTCACTCTCCTATTGTATCCAACTTTTGTTACTTGTCTGTTTCTATGAGGAGAAATGACTAGGGTTTAGGATTAACCATAAAAATGAAAAAGAATTGGTTGGAGAGAAAGAATTGTTCATAAACTCTGAAGCACATCCATAACAAATATACTGTGCTTAATTTACAGAAAAGAAAACATTTTAAATGTTACATACTCTTTCAATACGGTCTTTTTCTTAAAAAAATAATAAACATACTTTAATAAATCACATAATAGCTAGTTTTCTTAAGAGTAATTGTTTATGTTACATGTATATTGTGATATTTTGTATGGTAATGAAATTTAAAACCTTTTTTTATACTTGAAAAATCTCGTTGTATAACTTCATTTTCGAACTGAATTTAGTATTGATAAAAATTCATATAATAATAACATCTATGAATGTACCATAAACTTAAGATCAAATGATCCAAGATGACAGCATTTGAATATCAAGAAAGAATTATTTTATGGGTCGTCATTTATTAAAGAATGACAGTTCTCTTGTCCAGCATTTGCCCAGGTGAAGATTAATCTTTGCAGAAAACCTAGTTGCCCTCCACTAAATGTTTTTTCCTTTTTACAGGCTCAAGCATGTTATCTTAAGAATTTGAACCCTATTTGATCATTACTAATTGACCTAATTTTTTTGTGAAAGAAAGAATGCATGAGAGAGTTTCTCATTATCTTAATAAAACCAAAAAAATAGCAGTATATCAAAATTAAAAGCATTAGAAGATGAAGCGACAGAAAGAAGTTGCCTATTATGACTTGCTCTTTCTGTCAGAGCTCATAAACTAATACTATGATCTCTACATTACACAAAGCAAATAAATTAATATATTGCTGATAAAGAATCTATGGTAGGGTTTCAGCCAAGTAAATTACATTAGTAATATAAATTAAGATAGGGGGGAGAGAAAGCAACTGAACAGACAACTTAGTAACCTACAACCCTCAGAACATGACTTCCCCTTTCTTCCAGAACCCATCATCAGATTGGGATATGTTGCAGGAGCCTTCAGAAATTTTGTTCGAATCATTATCAAGCAATAATGCCGTTCTTGACCCTATTCAAGATTCTCTTTCCTTCGATATGGTTGATTTCTCTACGGCACCAGCACAAGGAAATCACAACCAATTGGTGGTGAAACAAGTGCAGAATAAGGAAAAGTCATACATCGGTGTGAGGAAACGGCCTTGGGGGAAATTTGCAGCAGAGATCAGAGACACAACCAGGAATGGCTCAAGGGTTTGGCTTGGAACCTTTGACAGTGCAGAGGCTGCTGCGTTAGCCTATGACCAAGCTGCATTTTCCATGAGAGGCCATAATGCTGTACTCAATTTTCCAGTAAAAACGGTGAAAGAGTCTTTGCAAGAGATTCAATATAGCTTCAGCAATGGATCTTCTCCCGCACTTGCACTCAAGGAGAGGAACTTCATCCAGAGAAAATTGTCATCAAGGGCCAGAAAATGTAAAGGGAAAGAGACATCAGAAGCAGCAACACCAAGTGTTGTGGTGTTAGAGGACTTGGGAGTTGACTATCTAGAACAACTTCTAAGCATGTCTGATCAAAGTGCAAGCCCTAGCAACTTCAATTAAATCTGGTTGCTCACCATGTTTCTTCTTTCTTTCTCTGTACGGCTCTTTTGTGGCTACTATTGTAGTTCTCTTTATTCTTCACTTTTGCATATTTCATCTGAGATGTCTCCACTTAGAAAAAATCTAATAATATTAGTTTCATAGAAAGGAAACGTAGTCACTGAATTCAGTTCATTCTTTTCTTGCCGTAGCAATTGACACTGAGAGCGTGGTTTTTGGTTGTGATGCACAATCCACAATTTTCACCGCCGAAATGCAACCTACCACAACATTTATCATTGAGAGTCATCTGTCAGTAAACCAGTACCAGTATAAATTCTGCTGCCTATATATAGAAGTGTGTCAAATTGTTGGTGCTACCCTTTTGTTGAACCTGAACTATTTCTCAGTTTTCGCGTTGATGTGTTTCCAATACATGCAATATTGTAAAAGGGCAGCATGTGTAGATTCATTCTAGGTGTTGCTTTGCAGTCCATTGTCATCACAATCCTTAAACATATATTCCAAAGGATTCACTGATATGCTAAAGAGGGAAAGCTTATTACATCATTGCTACAATATATGTGGGAATTGTCACTCCATTTTGAGGTTGATTGAGGTGGAGGGAAGAGAGGAACAAAGAAGAAAAAAATAGACAAAAATAGAAAAGGAAAGTCATAAATGGAGAAAGAAAAAAAAAGAAGATGAAAGGGAAAATAAGTATGTATGTTCAGTAATCCAAATATTTAAGGCGTCAAATTAAATAATTTAATTTATGGAAAAAGATAAATAATTTGCATGAATCTCAGTTGAAAAATCAAATTTGATCAAGCCTGTGAGTCTCTGATTGGTTAAAACAATTCTTTTCTATTAAAAGTATCTTTATATAATTAATAGAAACTTAACTTATATAAACAAGTAGGATAATGTGGTCAAGTAATTAAGATTTACTGAATATATTTGTAAATGATTTTTTACACTATACATATGAGTAAAGCTAAAAAAAAAAATCAAGCCATGCAATAGCAACTCTTAATAAAGATTAAAAAATTATTTATATTTGTGACATATTGTCTCATCGATCACAAACATGATATAAATTCAGATGAAGATACAGCTGATTTGTCAGAATTTGTGATCAATCAAAGTATATACATATTATATATATGTATGTGTGTGAGATGAAGATGAATTTACAGCCCCATCAATCAGAAAACGCTTTGAAATTCATGCTTGAAGAAACAATCTTGTTTCAAAATGATAAACATGGTGATTTACCATCTCCACTAAAAACCTTTAACTTTACGTACCCTAATTAATACCCTACAAAGTAAGAAATTATCTACTCATTAACAATACCAAGTCAATATATTCTCATGAAACAAAAAATAACCAAGGTCCAACCTTCCCACAAAAAACAAAACGTATGTGGAGTGCATATATAGTTAACAAAATTACAGCATGAGTGTTCACATAACTAACAAAATTCTGATCTCATTATCGAATGTTCAAATCTTTACTGTCAAAAGCAAAAGCTAAAACTGCATAACATTTTTATGAAGAGTGCTGCCGAGAAAAAAATCTTTTGACAAACTAAAGAAGTTTTCAAGCTTTTTATTGTAAGAGAGAAATAATACATTGTCAAGGTTTCAAAATGAGGTTCTGAAATAAAACTGAGTGACAACTGCCAAAGAACTCCATTAATTCAAGTGTATATTAATTTGTGTATTTAACAATGAAAATAGAAACATTATTGAGTGGCATCTTAACTTTTGGACGAAATAGGCTGTGCTATTTGCAATCATTTGTACTAAGAAAGTCAGATAGATAACAAGCTTCACTCATGTATACTAGTTTTTGTTATCAGAAAGTAAAATTTGAACTTATAAATTCAAATTTTATATGGTTATATATAATGAATAAAAGTAGCATCAGCAAAAGAAGTTTCACAAACTGAGGTATATTACGTGTCAGTTGACATGGAAGATGTTGTTCAACCTAAAAGCATCTCTGATTTTACATTCTAACAACTATGCACTCATGTCACTTCTAATCATTTCCTAAATATTGTCAACATTCTAAAAGTATTATCTTAGGAGATAATCATACTAGCCAGCTAGCTCTCAGAAGACAGGAATATCATCAATATTTTAGAAAAATAAAATAAAATGACTGTTAAAGCTTAAGAATGTTCTGATAGTTGTGCTGAGTGCTGCTGCATTATAGCATTTAAGAAGGAAAAGGACTAAATTGATTCTCGGCATTTGGATCAATTGAAGCAACCAAAAACAATGCAACATCCTCTTCATGACAATGAAAGTACCATTTCCAGAAGATGTCCAACAGCAGAAAATGTTTTTCCAACATAAAAGAGGAAAGAAAGAAATACCTTGTCCACCATCTTTCCCGGAAATGTATCCCTCTACCACAGTGACAGAAGCAAATTGGAGGTCGACATATATATATTTACATAGAAAAACAGAATTATAATTCACAGTGTTAATTTGAGTTCAATTTGGAGAGAAAGTAAAGTGTATTATGGATGGAAGATAGGGTTTAAGGAGGCGGAAGGGAAGAGCCTCCACTTTGTTTAACATTCTTTACATTATTTTATCCAATGTATATTATATGGCCTACACTTGGCTTGCGCTGGAGACAAGTTCAAGAATGATATGTAACAACGAGAAAGAAAAGAAAATTTCTATATCTCCTAATATTCTAAGCATTCATTCATGAATGTTTTAACAACAACAACTATGTTTAATAGTTAAGTATAATTATTTATTGTGTTCAAACAAGTAAACATACATACATACATATATATATATATATATATATATATATAATTGTTCATACATATTTTTTTTCAAATAAAAATATATTCCCACCTTTTGATTCTTGCATTATTATATATAAAAACTTGATATTCAACTTTATGTTCATTTCATCCGAATCGCTCCTTCAATCATCCATTCTTAATAAACTAGAAACTACCCTTTGCACTTTTAATGTTTCCATCTTATAAGTGGACTGACATTGATGAGAAGATAAAAGGTTCAGCAATTTTATTTATAAAAAGTTGCACAATAATTAGATTGATCAGCAAAAAAACTACATCACTAAAGTTAGAGTCATCAGAACTTATAATTTCAAAAATGTGTTCAAAATTTTGTCTTTAGGACTGAACTATAGAATAACTCATTAAAATTGAAATTAAATAAATAGTCATTATAAATTCTGTTTGATTTCTAAAGAAAAAATATCAACCAAAAAGAGTTAAAATAATATAAATGTCCATCCATTCGAATTTAAAAGAAATTTTATTTTAGTTTCTTCTCTAGAATTTGAAAAAAGCTAAAAAGAGTATTTAATTTAAAAAAGTTAAGGTAATTCCAATATAAACACTGAAATTTAAAAATGTTTAAAAATAGGAAGCAAAATTGTATCCCATATCCGTCTTGAACAATTTTATTTGAATTAACAAAAATAAAAATATTCATAGATAATTTAGAATCTAACATAAAATTTATTTTATAAATATAAAATGTGGAACAAGCACAATACTTATCTTTCCAATAAACATAAGTATTTTAGAATCTAATGTTGATAACTAACATTATCTTTTGTGTTGTTGGAAACGTATAAAATTAAAGATAAAGGTTGAAAGCCCTGATTGGATTGCTTATCATGGAAAAGCTTTTCTGCAATACAGTGTGTTACTTACGTATTCAAATCTAATGGACTGCGTGAAAAATCATTAAAAAGATAAGAAAAAACAATAATAAACCAAATTCATCATTTTCAAAGCTCTTAGCAATTTGTATTAAAAAAACCTGAAATTATTATTATATATACTATTTAGTAATAATTTATTAGGAAGGTGTTGTTTGTCTGACCTTGTGTCGGAAGTGCAGCCAACAGTTTCCCTTCATAACTGGCTATTCAACATTAAAGAGTGAAAAAAATATCAGAAACTTCTTAATGTTTTATATATCTGTTAATTAATTTATTCTAACTGGAGTAACATACAAGTGATGTATTTCCAGTTATTAACTACAGTTGTTTTTTCTTCCTCTATTCAAAGCAATGCTTAATTAATATCAAATATGTACCACCTTTCTTAACGAAAATTTGGACCTTATAATTGGTATAATTTTCTCCATTTTTTTTTCTTTCTAAACAAATCATTTTATAATGAAAGATGTAGTTTTTTTTATCACTAATATATAAATAAGTGATATATAAATAAAAGAATGTGATATTAGAAACGTCTCAATCCATATATAATATCAATAAAAACATAAAAGATAAGAATTTAAAATCTATAAATATTAAATACAAAAGTCACAAATAACACTCAAACCCTTCACAAGACAAATTAAAAATTGAGACACATTTTATAATCTCAGCATACTCAAAACATTACAAAAACTTTATTTATATAATTGTATCTTAGAATTACCTTCAACAAAGATAAATCTATTTACAAAAATTGAAATCAAACAAAGTTCCGCATATCATCTTTGCACTAAAGTCAAGACTAATAGCCATAATTTATAATTCAATTACACATCTAAAAAAAACATATTTTTATATTTAGATAAAGAACTTTATAATTTTATGTAAATTAAAATATATGAAATTTACATTATTTCCAATTTAAATTACATTTTAAAGTATCTTTTTAACAAAACAATTTAAATTTATTTAATTCTACATTTTTCTATTTTTATCAAATATATTTCAATTATTATCAAATATAAAAAAATATTAATAATATTTATTTATTTGAAAGTATTATTTGATGATAGGATTTAGTTCACAGTGGTTGAAAGTAAACTTGTTTTTGCCAAACTCCATAAACAAATTTATGGGAAAGATTTTTTTTTTTATTATTGAAATCTGTTGACATTATTTTTAACTAAATGCTAACCATAATAAACATTAATAAACCTTAACATTTGATTTACATTTTTGTCAACTTTTTCAATTAATGTTAACTCAAAAATTATCTTCTCAGATGTGTTTGAGAAAAACGACATGCTTAGGTAGTTAAAGTTAGCTAAAAGTTTTTCAACCAACATTAAAACCAAGAATCTTGACCAAATTTGGAAAAGAAATAAAAGTGGCAATACATGTCAACTAAACATAACCCTTGAAAAATAAGGGAGAAGCAACTTTGTCGATGTTGATAGAAAACTATTCTGATTAATGTTGACTAAGAAATAATCATAATCTTCATTAGTAGAAAAATAATCTTACTATAATATTGATAGATAGAAGCCTATATTAACATTAACTAAAATAAATCTTAACTTACATATGTAAAAAAAACAGTTTTACTAACATCAATGAAAACATGGTTAACAAAATCTTGACTAACATTATAAAAAAACTTACCTCACCTATATTGATAAAAAGAAAAAGAGTTAACTTTAATCACATTAATAAAAACACTCTAACTATCTTTAATTAAACATAACCTTATATATATATATATATATATATATATATATATATATATATATATATATATAGTTATTTTCAATTTTCACTTTATTGAATAAGTTTCAATACTTTTTCTTTCAATATAAAATCTTTAAATAATCTTAAATAATATATTAATTTATGGGTTTTGTTCTTAAACTCAACTTTATTAACTTTTTTTAATGTAAATTTAAACTCATTTTTGGATTTCCATCTACAAATTAACCATGATTTCAAAATAAGTACATCAAAATTTTGATAAACTTACGATTAATCACTTCAATTTCTTGATTAACGTATAATTTCATTCTTTAATCTCTTTACCTCTTCTAATTATTACAAAATCATGAATGGTTATAAACATAGTTTCTATCAATACTCACCTGCATTTACTGTTGAGGATCCTGACTTTGCTGGTCTAATTGTCTCCATAGCAACCAGCACATGCCATTAGCTGCAAATTGTGACGAACATATAAGTATAAGAACAGACATAAATGAAGAGCTTGCAATCTACAGTTTAGCACTTACAGCATGTTAAATTATGCAGCAACAGTTGAGCCAAATTCAGGAAGAATAAATACCATTACCAATTTTCGTAACCTGTGGTTTCATATAAATGTTGTATGAATTTGAAAATAATTTAAGAAAAGTGTAGTAGTGCATTGGTACAATGTTGAAGAGAATGAAAACATATATGTGACTAGGCTGCGCCTGTGTCTGTATGTCCAGATACATTTGCCTCATGTTTATATATATAAATTAGCAAGTTGGTGTTTTTTTTACAGGAGGTTTAGGTGTAAATCTTGGAAAAAGCAAATTGCTAATTTTTATAAAAAATAAAAAAGTTCATTTAAGACTACCTACATAATAGGTTTAGGTCAGGGATGAAATGATGCAATATTATATTATCATATTATACGTATTAATCCTATATTGAAAAGTGTTAATGAATACAAAGTGATTATAGTTTTTCCTTCAATCTTTGAAAAAAAAAATCATGTTGGAGAATTTATTAGCATATTAATTTTTCACTACGTTATGTGTAAGCTTAAAAGTAAATTGATTTTGAAAAAAAAAATATAAAAAATAAACAAGTTAAAAGAAAAATACTTATGTTTAGATATAATTATAAGAAGGCCTCATTTTCATTAAACATGCTCTCTTGTATTTTTTTAAAACAGTGTCAACTTATTTTAAAAAGCTAGTCCAAATAGCTTGTTAGTGTAAGCTATTTTTACTTTTTTTTTTAAATTAACAAATATCTAAAAATATATAACTTTCTTTATTTAAAAAAGTGATTTTTCTTTAAAAAAATGAATAAAATAATCCCACTCAGGATATGCTATATTGTATTAAAGTGGAGAGATAATGCATAAATTTAAAGTCTTGAATCCTAGGTTCTGAACTTTGATTCTAGAAGAGTCAAAAGAAATGGAAAAGTGAATTTAACTAATCCTATGATTTTGATTTGGGAACGTGTGGTCAACATGGGTTGCTAATAATATTTAGTTGTATGTTTTAGGCAGCTTTATTCGAAACTTGATTCTGATTTCGGAAAGGTGAGGTCAACATGGGTTAACATGGGTTTGCTAATAAATTAATCTATATGTTTTTCTATATTACACTAGTATTTTTCTTTTAATTCTAGCTTTTGTCTTATTCTAGGTTTTCAATCCCGTACTAGGTATAGTTAAATTATTTAGAGAAATGGTAATTATAACTTTGTGTGGATATTTTCTTATATAAATTAAAATGAAATTTATAAATCAAACGTATTAAGATGTTTGTATAAATATATTTATCATTGTTTGTAAAAAGAAAAATTAAGTTCATATTTTAGTAGAATATGATACTTATCAACTGGTTCAATATTTGATGAATATATATAGATTTCAAGAAGTCTGATGATGTTTTTAAATTGTAAGTTGATTATAAATTTCAACTTTGAGATAGGAATATTATCAAATTTCATAAATAATTTTTTTCTCTCCACATAACAACAGGATACAACATGACAATAACATATTTGATTAAGAAAAAGATGAAAGATATCTTGTTTTTTATATAGTTAATAACTCAAAATAATATATTAATATTCTTTGAATCAATAAATTCCCTTTTTCTTATTTTAAAGATATTTAAATTCATTTTGTACTAGTTTATTAAAATAGACGAGTTTCATCGTAATTAATAAAATATTCAATAATATTTCATCATATTATGTAATATATATTTATTTATCTAAATATCATGGTTAGACTTCTAACTACAATATCGTCAAAACTTTATTTATTATAATTTTATTATTCTACGAGGATAATTTAGGTTATATTTATCATATTTGTTAGCCATAAAATAAAGTAATGAATAATAAAATCAAGGAATATAAATAAATAATTAGAATCAGTGTATTATAAAAAATAAAAATAAATAATTAGGACAAGAGCGTAATTAAAAATAAATATAAATAATAAAATAAATATTACTCATACTAAATAAGTGAAGATAAATATAAATGAATGGATAAATATAAATAAATAAGTTTAACTAAAAAAAATTTAGAAACACAATATAATATATAAATATAATATAAATATAAATAAATAAATAAAATAAGATTGATAACACTTCACCTAAATTATTATTATAATTATAAAATAAATAGGATGATAGATATCTTCTTTTCTTATTTCATTAATTATAGAATATGATGGTTTCCTCTTCTATATATATGCATAGACGGTAATTGCAAGCATATGAGTATATTTTATTTACGCTCTTATCTCTTCATATAAGATAAGTCCATTGTTTCTGTTCCTAATAGTAATATCATTATTTTTTTAATTAATTAATTTTTTATTTATATTTATAATAAATATTACAGTATTTATATAAAATATAATAATAAAATATTTATATAATTGTAATGCATTATTTATGAAAAATATTACAGTATGAATTTTTAGATTTTACAAGACGTTGTTGATGGAACTTGAGGCGGCTATCCCCTCCGTATCTTAAAATGTTTTCTTTTGTTTGTTCTATTTATGTTCTTACAAGAATAAAAATTTAGCATGGAACTAACTTAAACCATTTAAGAAGATAAACAAAAAAGAAGAGTATGTTAATTTTGTTATAATTTCTACGAGGCATCTGATTGGAGATGTAAAGTTAAAACTTTTCTTAAATTTTGAAGTTGATAACTTTAAGCCTAATCAACTCTATAAAATCAATTTTTAAAATAAAATATAAAGTTAGATATTAATTAATAGTCTAATAATAATCTTTAATAGATGAAACAATATATCAATATAAATGGATAAACTTTAATATAATTACGACATGAAAACTTTAAATCTAATTCAATTTATATAAAATATGAGAATTTCCAACGTAAGTAACACTCAAATCTATCATAATGACAGTTAAAAACAAATAGAAAGAATTAATAAAAGATTAACCCCAAGTACGAATAAATTAATGGCAAATGGGAAGATGATGAAGCTACGAAAAAACAGTTGCCTAATAAGACTTACTTTTTTTTTTCGAAAACCCAGATTGGAACATGTAGGAGGAATCCATTAAACGATAAACAAAACAAGATGGACATATTAAGTTAAATATTTAAATGATATATTTAATACTTTAACATCACGTCACATACCTGTAGATAAATGATAAACCCCCTGAATTAAACAAATCAAAATAATATTTGGTCCGAGGCAAATAAATTGCAGTCAGGAGGAGAAGGAACATGAAGAAACAGACAAGAGTTAGTTTGTCTACAAGCCTAGTACTATGTCTTCCCCTTTCTTCCAGAGCCCATATTGGGACATGATCACGCTACAGGAGCCTTCAGAAATTTTGTTCCAATCGTTGTCATCCAATGATGTTCTTGACCCTCTACACGATTCTCTTTCCTTCGACATGGTTGACTTCTCTACAGCACCAGCAGAAGGAAACCACAAGGAGGCAAAGAAATTGGTGGTGGAGTCTGAAGTGAAGAATAGGGAGAGGTCATACATAGGTGTGAGGAAAAGGCCTTGGGGAAAATTTGCTGCAGAAATCAGAGACACCACAAGGAGTGGCAGACGGGTTTGGCTTGGAACCTTTGAGACTGCAGAAGCTGCTGCGATAGCTTACGACCAAGCTGCATTTTCCATGAGAGGCCATAATGCTGTACTCAATTTTCCTGTCAAAAGAGTTAAAGAGTCTTTGCAAGAGATCCAATATACCTGCTTCAATGGCTCTTCTCCTGCACTTGCACTCAAGGCCAGGCACTGCAAGCAAAAACACTTATCCAAAGCAAAATATTGTAAAGGGAAAGAGAAATCAAAACCAAGTGTAGTGGTGTTGGAAGATTTGGGAGTTGACTATCTAGAACAACTTCTAAGCATATCAGATCAAAGTGCAAACCTTACCTACTTCAACTAAATCTTGCGCACTATTTCTTTTTTCTTTTTCCTTCTTGTCTTTGTCTATTTTACATAATCAACAATTTCCATCTTCGGCGTTTGTATGTATTATGAACTCTCACTGCTAATATACAAGTCCAGTGCCAATTCTTCTGTGATGGTATCCAATTAGATAATTTCTACAAGTATTATTTGATCTATTAAGAAAATGTTATCATTGTCAGTGATTCAATCTTTACTGCAGCAATTGGGAGCATGAGCTTCTGTAGTGAATTACATTTTGTCGACTCTCCTCTTTAGTAGAACCTGAATTCATTCTTCTAGAAAATTCATGCTGGCACCTACATTTTCGATGCCTTTCTTATACAAACTCATGACTCATATTTCAACACCCTTTTCAAGAATTCTAATAAAGTCACTATTCCAGTCATGCAGGAAAAACCTTTTTATCCTGTTGCATCACTATACCTAAGACTTAATTATCAGTTCTAGAGCATAGTTGCAGTTAGAAACCTTATTGTCAAAAATAGTGATATTCCTATGTAACTAGAGTTCAATCCGAATGGCAACAAACCAAATCACTCGCAACCCACAGATTGTCCTTCTTCTGCATAAGTTCATTTTGGCAGATTCATGAGGCCCTTTTTAGATTTGATTGAAAGATAATGAAATTTGTTTTGCCATTGACCAGATATCCAAAACTCAGACCAGTGATTTCGGTGTCAAGTTTGTATTTTTATCACATTCTTAGAAAAATTTGGTAAAGTTTTTAGGGGTGTTTAGAGTTATATCTGACGTCTGGCTTGTCTTGTCCCTTAAATTTCTTTATATACACAGTTGTAAATTGTGATCAATCAATTCAGTGTAGATTTTGCAATCACTGTAACCAGAAGGATAATTGAAAGTATATATAATACCAGAAACAAATGTTCTTAAACTCATTGAATACATCAAGTGTAACACAGGAAACCTAAAAGTGTGATGAAATGAAGAAACGAAAATATTTGTCTGTGAATATGAACACATTCATCATTTCCACCAACACATATATGACTCCCCAACAGTATATATATACCATTCATTACACTGCAAAAAACATAAAATAATAAAAATCGAATCTTCATTATTTTCAGCTGAAGGATATACACAGTGGACAAAATCTTATTTTAATAACTTTTTAATAAATCTTTAAATAGAAAATGAAGAAAAACAAGAGAATATTTCTATAATAGGTCATATCACTGCAATAGGAACCGATTAAGAAGAGTTATTCTGTATGAATTTACCTTTAGCAGAACTTTGCAATTCAATACCTGTATCCAGAAAGATAAATAGAACACAAGCTTCATTTCTGCTTTTTACTTGTCAACAGACTTGGGCGAAGATGTTCAACTAAAATTATTTCTTGATTTAACTTGCAGAAGAGATAAAAATTGAAAAATTAAAGGGAAAAACTATATACTGATAGCACTCAGCCATTACACAGTTACACTCCTTGCAATATGTCTCACTGTCTAGGTTAAGTAAAAAGGAAGATGTTGAGTATTGACACAGAAGATTCGGATATCTATCATCATTTTCTCTCTAATGATCTACATCTCATCAAGATATAGCTTCATGAATTAAACAAGGGCATATTAGCATTTTATTTCGGAAATCAGAATCTTAGAGATTTCAAGGCATTGTTCATAAAAAATTACTAGACCACAGAATAAAACTAACGTTTAGTAAGCATCAGAATAATACTGGAAGAAAATTTAATGCAAATCTTAAGCATATTTATTAATTAAGAAGTTGCGTATATTCAGTGAAACCCCAGTATTTCCAATTCTAAAAATTTGAATCAACATGTCATTCCAGTTCATCTAGATATGCAATAAAAAATAATGCCATGTCCTATTTTCCACGATGAAATTATTTCATTTCCAGAAATCCCTGATACTGGAATCAACAAAAAAAAATGAACGAACAAACATCAAAACATACCTCTCTCAATTCGACACTGTTTCCGTTGTTCCTGAAACATTTTCCTGAAAACTTCGAAACGAAATAAATTGGCATCATTAATTTGACTTAGTTTTGAGGGAAAAACATTAATGATGTGCTGGTTTGTGGTGAGGGATAGGGTTTAAAGGAGGCGGATGGAAGAAAAACGAGAAAGTTTCCAGTCCAAATCCCTCGGTCAAGGACAAAAGTGTCTCAGAAAACGAAATTACTTAATCAGAGTTTAATATTTATTATATATATTTATATTTATATTGTTGGGGTACATACATGTTGTAACATCCCAAAATATAATAATTACCATAATCAGAATTAATTACATTAAGCTAATAAAACATTGCAGTCTTACAAAACCGAATGAGCGTTAATTACCGAGCAGTATAATATACAGAAATAACGAACGCGATAAAAAATCGAAATTCAGAGACGAACGGTCTTACAAAACTATGACCGAACGTTCAACATTAAACTTAACAAAACTAGTAAAATAAACATACGAGCGCTCTAAGGCTCGGCTTTAACTTCTACTTCCACCAGGTTAACGTCCTCCAAATTTTCTTCTTCTAGCATCTCTTCAAGTGACGCCCCTCCATCTGCTCACATCCACACGGATGATCATTGCAAGACAGGACGAACGTACATAGACAGCAGGACAACACAAGGAAAAACGAAAGGGTAAGCTTATATAGTTTAAGTTATACATCAACACATGTAATGAAACAATTCATTTCACACAAACACATAATTTAACACATAACATCATGTAACATCTATATATATATATATATATATATATATATATATATATATATATATATATATGACGACCGTCCGGACTGTATGAACCGTGTAGCTACAGACGTCCTTGCACCCGAGTGGTGTAGTAGCCGGGATATACCTAATCAGCTGCCACTCGAGGTTAGTCTGTTCTTACGTCGCCCATGTTAACTTATGGACTAAGGACCTCCTGCCATTCCCACACATGAATTACTCTCCTCTACATGAAGATGAGTATCACGGAATATCAGGATGGACCAAGCCAGCATTAGCAATAGCCACAGTCATACTTTACAAATTTAATATCCAACAAATATGAGACGTTCCTCCCTGGAACGCTCGTTCAAATTCCATAATCACATAATTACGTAATATAGTGTTCACACGTCTTAATATTTCCTAATCATAACATTTTCATTCTATGTTCCACTTTCTTAAAAAGACGAACGTTCAACTTTATGAAGGAAGAGGACGAACGTTAAAAAGTCAGATTTATAAGAACTCAAATAACAATCAGGAAGACTCCAGAGTGATAAGACCATTTTCATAATAATTTAGATGCCAAGAGGTCAGGTTGACTCAACTTGGACGAATATACGTTAAGAAGAATACTTAGCTACATTGGGAATCTTTTGTTTAAAAGGGTCGACTGCCAGTCAATGACCGAACGCGCAGATATACATTTACAAATTATTTTGGACGAACGCTATTTACGTTCGTTAAGGAATCAAAGATAAGGACGAGCGTTCGGTTTAAGACCGAATACTACGTTAAAACGAACGCTAGGTAGATGACCGAAAACCAATCATAACGAACGCTTGATATAAGACCGAGCGCTCTTTAGGACGAACGCTTGGTATAAGACCGAGCGCTCTTTTAGGACGAACGTTCGGTACGAGACCGAGCGCTCTTTAGGACGAACGCTCAGTATAAGACCGAACGTTTCTTAATTCAGTGCCATTTAATTTAAGGCGTACGACAACTCTATGCTGAGCCGAACGCTCAAACATAGTAATTCGAAATAAGGACGCTCGTTCTCAAACCGAATTCTTCCCAAATGAAAGAATTCTACTCTAGGTAATGTTTAGGGAAACCGAACGGTATAAGACCGTACGATGACGAGCGTAATGTATCATAGGGAGAATTATCATATCCAGATTTTTCAACTATCTTAACTTTAACATTTTTCATATGATTCATACTTTATAAATTCACATCCAATATTACTTCACAAACTTTATGGAATTCATCATATTAATAACTCATTCTTTACAGTAATAATCCATTTTTCATACGTATCAAAATCACATGCAATTCAACCAAATCAAAATCATATTCAATAACAGGGATCGTTCATAACAACTCAAACAGCATACTTCTCATACATCCAAATCAAATCATACAACATGCAAGTATAAATTAAACGTATAAGCTTCCCTTACCCGGATCAATGAAGGAACGTCCTAATACAAGACTTTTGGTTCGTCCAGCTAACGGTATCCTACCCTCAACGTCTCTTGACTCTTCTTACAACAAATCTAACCACAGAAAATGAATCCTTTAGACTACACATACGCATGCAGCCAACAACTTGGTTTCCAGAAAACCTAAGGACGAGCTACTGAAGGAGAACTTACCAATTTCCGTTCTTGAAACTGTTTGGTCCAATGTGTAGCTCTCGGTTCAGCGAACGTTCCTACGGTGCTGAAACGTGATCGGAGAAACGCTTAGTGAGTTACAATAGAGAGAAGTTGGAAGGTTTTAGAGAGAAGTTGGAGAGAAATGAAGGGGTGAGTTCAGAGGTAGAAGATGAGTGCGTGCAGGTGAGAGAGATTTTCGAAAAACCAAAGTTTTGTTAATTTCCACGCCCCACGGACGAGCATCTCCTCTGCTGACACCTGCACTCCCACTTCTGAATTGGAAACTTCTCTCGTGACAGGTGGCGTGCGTGCATGCAGTGTTTGGTGCGTTTTTAATGCACTGAACGTGTGGCGCGGTGCATTTATGGAAGCAGCCAGGTGACTCAGCAGTGCAATAATGACAGATTTGACAGTATTACAGAGTTAATTATTTGGGGTCTCACATTCTCCCTAACTACAAAAATTTTCGTCCTCGAAAATTTAGAACTTACCCGTAAACAAGTGTGGATACAAGTCTCTCATAGCATCCTCCGCTTCCCACGTTGAATCGCCAGTCTTCGCGTCCCACACCATTTTAACTAGACGAACGTCCTTTCCTCTATATAGCTTGGTGCGGCTGTCTTCCATGCGGACGGGTTGTAACTCCAGCGTTCGATCATGACGGAGTTGAACGTCTTCCAACTCCAGTACGTGAGATGGATTCGCTATGTATTTCCGAAGTTGGGAAACGTGGAAGACAGGATGAAGATTTGATAACTGAGGAGGCAATGCAAGTTCATAAGCTACTGGTCCAATCTTCTTCAAAATCTGGTACGGTCCCATGAACTTGGGAGATAGCTTCTTTGGACGAACGGCTGGGCCTACACCAGTGATCGGATTGAGTCGAAGGAATACATGGTCACCTGCAGCGAACTCCAAGGGTCTTCTTCTTCTATCCGCATATGATTTCTGCCTGCTCAGGGACGTCTTCAATCTATCTTGAATCAACTTAACCTTCTCGGTCGTTTGCTGGATGAGTTCAGGTCAAGTTAGCACGTTCTCTCCTTCCTGGAACCAACAAAGTGGCGTTCGACACTTCCTTCCATAGAGAGCTTCAAACGACGCCATACCTATGCTAGACTGATAGCTATTGTTGTACGTGAACTCTACTAGCGGCAGAACTTCATCCCAAGCGCCCAAGTGATCTAGGACGCACGTCCTCAGTAAATCTTCCAGCGTCTGGATGGTCCGTTCAGACTGGCCGTCCGTTTGAGGATGATATGCTGAACTCATCTGCAGTCTGCTTCCCAATTCGCCCTGTAAGGATTGCCAAAATCGAGATGTGAATCTCGTGTCTCGGTCAGAAACTATGCTTGAAGGCACTCCATGCAGACGAACGATCTCCTTGATATATAACTTAGCCAAATTCGTCATTGACATCTTCAAGTTTACGGCCAGGAAGTGGGCGCTCTTCGTTAGTCTATCCATGATCACCCAAATCGAGTCATGATTCCTGACCGTTCGTGGTAAATGAGTCACAAAGTCCATGGAGATGCTATCCCACTTCCATTCTGGAATCTCCAACTGCTGAAGTAAGCCACCTGGTCGTTGGTGTTCCGCCTTAGCTCTTTGACAGGTCAAACATGACGCTACAAAACGAGCGACATCACTTTTCATTCCAGGCCACCAGAACGAGCGTCGAAGATCTTGGTACATCTTAGTCATACCAGTGTGTATGCTAAGACGACTATGATGTGCTTCCTCCAATATGATCCGTTTCAGTTCGCCATCATTAGGAACGCACGTCCTACCCAGGTAACGCAACATGCCGTCCGTTCCCGTATTGAACTCCTTATCTTTATTCGAACCGAGCGCGCTCAAAATCTTCACCAGCTCTTCATCCTCACGTTGCTTCATTCTAATCCGATCAAACACATTGCTAGATATTCTAAGGTTACAGCATTTGATGCTGTTCGGTTCCAATTCAAACTGTAACCTTAGGTCTCTAAAGCTCTCGACCAAACTCAGCTCTTTAACCATCATCACCGAGACATGAACTATCTTCCTGCTTAGAGCGTCCGCCACTACATTAGCTTTCCCAGGATGGTACAGCAGCTCAAAATCATAATCTTTCAAAAATTCTAACCAACGCCTCTGCCTCATGTTCAACTCCTTCTGATCAAATAAATATTTGAGGCTCTTGTGGTCACTGAAGACTTGGAACGTAGATCCGTACAAATAATGCCTCCAAATCTTCAGTGCAAAAACGACCGCGGCCAGTTCTAGGTCGTGCGTTGGGTAATTCCTCTCGTGAATCTTTAGCTGACGAGACGCGTACGCTACCGCTCGTTTCTCTTGCATAAGTACACAGCCCAACCCTTGATGAGACGCGTCGCAGTATACTTCAAAGAGCTTGGACGTGTCCGAAATAATTAGCACTGGAGCGCTTGTCAACTTGTGCTTCAGTTCTTGAAAACGTTCTTCACACAGATCAGTCCAAGCGAACGGTCGATCCTTCCTAGTCAACTGAGTAAGTGGAGCTACTATTTTAGCAAACCCCTCAATAAAACGCCTATAGTAGCCCGCGAGCCCCACAAAGCTACGAACCTCAGTGACCGAACGAGGACTCTTCCAGTCCAATACCGCTCGTACCTTAGCTGGATCTACTGAAATACCTCCAGCCGACACCACATGCCCCAAAAACTGCACCTCCTTCATCCAAAATTCACACTTGGACAGCTTTGCATATAATTCCTTTTCCCTCAACACGGATAGTACTGCCCTCAAGTGTTCTTCGTGTTCGTCTTGTGTCTTGGAGTAGATGAGAATATCATCTATGAAAACGACCACGAACTTGTCCAGGTACGGCCTGAAGATGCGATTCATATAATCCATGAACACTGCAGGAGCATTCGTCACTCCAAATGGCATCACTACATACTCATAGTGTCCATAACGAGACCTGAATGCTGTCTTCTGGATGTCGTCCTCCTTAACTCTGATTTGATGATATCCAGACCGCAAGTCAATCTTCGAAAATACCGTTGCACCATGCAGTTGGTCCAACAAGTCATCAATCCTAGGCAACGGGTACTTGTTTTTGATGGTCAGCTTGTTCAATTGACGGTAATCTATACATAACCGAGAGCTGCCATCCTTCTTTTTCACTAAGAGCACAGGCGCTCCCCAAGGTGATACGCTCGGTCTGATGAATTGTTTATCCATGAGCTCTTCAATCTGCTTCTTGAGTTCAACCAACTCTGCAAGCACCATCCGGTATGGTTGAACTGAGATAGGCGCTGCCGTCGTCACCAAGTCAATGGTGAATTCAACTTCACGAACGGGAGACAGTCCTGGTACCTCATCCGGAAAGACATCCGGGAATTCATCTACAACCGATCGTCCTTCAATGTGATTGTTGTTGGACGATCGTTCAAAACTCAAAGCTCCAGCCTCCCCGTCTACGTGCGTCATAATCAGAAAACAACTCGCGCCCTCCATAATATCTTCTTTAAGTTGACCGAGCGTCACACCCAACTCTTCTTCATCTTCCTCAGGAAAAATTAATTCCTTAGCCCCACAATCTATGAGAATGTGATTAGTAGTCCGCCAATCCATTCCCAAAATCACTTCTAAGTCCTTGAGAGGCAAACATATGAGGTTCACCTTATACCTACGCCCTTCAACCTCAAGGGGACATCTAACACATACTGTAGACGTTCTCACCTCACCAGCCGCTGGGGTTGACACCACCAAGTCGAACTGCATTTCACTCTCTGCTAACCCCAGTTTTTCAACGCACGCCTTCGAGATGAAGGAGTGTGTTGCCCCCGAATCATACAACACACAGCAAGGTATTCCATGAACTAAGCAGGTACTAGTGATGAGCGTACCTGAGCTTGCTGCCTCCGCTCTAGTTATCGCATACACACGCCCAACAGCTTGGGCTCGTCCTCCTCTCCCTTGCTGATTCCTCCCAGCGTTTGGTGGTCTCATCACCGCTCGTCCACCCATGTTGCACTCGTTCTCCAAGTGCCCATTCCGTCCACACCGATTACAGTGTTTTCCTCCCACCAACTGAGGACATGACGAACGGTAGTGTGGTCCTCCACACTGGAAACAAGTAACGTTCCCGTACTGCCCAGCTTGTCCAGCAGGAACTAAAGCTTGAGAACCGCTCGTGTTGGATGGCTGACTAGGACGACCGTAAGGAGTCCTTCTCTGAACAGTACCTCCCCTGGACACAATAGGTCCCCTACTCACTTGTTGCTGTTTCTTCTGTCGTTCAGCTTCTGCCATATTCTTCTCCAAAACTTTGACCCTCTCAACCATGGCAGGGAACGTTCGGATACACAGGCTGGAAATCAACACTTTCAGGTCACTCCGCAAACCGTTCTCAAATTTTCTACACTGCCACTCTCCACTTGTGGCCATAGTGTTGAATCTGACGAGGTGCTTGAACTTATTGGTGTATTCTGAAACGGACATACCCCCCTGAACCAGCTGTAGAAATTCCACCTCCTTTGCAAACCGCACGCTGTCAGGGAAGTATTCTTCATAAAACTTATTTCTAAACACTTCCCAAGTGATCGGTTGATGAGCATCCGCCAGGATAGCTCTCGCGCTCGCCCACCAGTGGCTCGCTTCTCCAGTCAATAAATACTCCGTGTACGCCAACCTGTTTTCATCTGGACATCTCTTGGCGTTGAAAATCTTTTCCATGTCCCTTAGCCACTGGTCTGCCTCGTCAGGGAGGCCCTTACCATTAAACTTAGCCGGATGATGCTGGAGAAAACTCTCCAAACTCCACTCAGCAGCAGGTTGGGCAGCGTTGGAAGAGGACGCTCCCGACGTACCTCTGGTTGCCGCCAGGATTTCCATTAACTGCCTTTGGGTTGTTTCAGAGTTGGCACGCGAAGCCTCCAAACTCTGCATGGCACTCTGATTCTGCTCCATCAGAGTGGCATTCTGTTCCATCAAGGTCGTGTTTTGTTGTTGCAGTCGGTCAATCACCGTTTCCAACAACCTAGCGTTGTTGGTTGCATCTGGATCAGTAGGTTGAGGTGGAGGAGGGAGTCTAGGCGCCATGTATTCTCTGGACCAGAGAAAACGAACGTTAGTTATGTTCAAGAGTTAAAACAATAACTCATTAAACACACAATAAGCACACAGCAAAAACACAGTGCACTCATAACCTACAGTGTCCTTTAAGAGAACAAAACTGCTCTGATACCACTAATGTAACATCCCAAAATATAGTAATTACCATAATCAGAATTAATTACATTAAGCTAATAAAACAGTGCAGTCTTACAAAACCGAACGAGCGTTAATTACCGAACGGTATAATATACAGAAATAACGAACGCGATAAAAAATCGAAATTCAGAGACGAACGGTCTTACAAAACTATGACCGAACGTTCAACATTAAACTTAACAAAACTAGTAAAACGAAAGGATGATCATTGCAAGACAGGACGAACGTACATAGACAGTAGGACAACACAAGGAAAAACGAAAGGGTAAGCTTATATAGTTTAAGTTATACATCAACACATGTAATGAAACAATTCATTTCACACAAACACATAATTTAACACATAACATCATGTAACATCTATATATATATATATATATATATATATATATATCTATATATATATATATATATATATCTATATATATATATATATATATATATATATATATATATATATATATATATATATATATATATATATATATATATATATGACGACCGTCCGGACTGTATGAACCGTGTAGCTACAGACGTCCTTGCACCCGAGTGGTGTAGTAGCCGGGATATACCTAATCAGCTGCCACTCGAGGTTAGTCCGTTCTTACGTCGCCCATGTTAACTTATGGACTAAGGACCTCCTGCCATTCCCACACATGAATTACTCTCCTCTACATGAAGATGAGTATCACGGAATATCAGGATGGACCAAGCCAGCATTAGCAATAGCCACAGTCATACTTTACAAATTTAATATCCAACAAATATGAGACGTTCCTCCCTGGAACGCTCGTTCAAATTCCATAATCACATAATTACGTAATATAGTGTTCACACGTCTTAATATTTCCTAATCATAACATTTTCATTCTATGTTCCACTTTCTTAAAAAGACGAACGTTCAACTTTATGAAGGAAGAGGACGAACGTTAAAAAGTCAGATTTATAAGAACTCAAATAACAATCAGGAAGACTCCAGAGTGATAAGACCATTTTCATAATAATTTAGATGCCAAGAGGTCAGGTTGACTCAACTTGGACGAATATACGTTAAGAAGAATACTTAGCTACATTGGGAATCTTTTGTTTAAAAGGGTCGACTGCCAGTCAATGACCGAACGCGCAGATATACATTTACAAATTATTTTGGACGAACGCTATTTACGTTCGTTAAGGAATCAAAGATAAGGACGAGCGTTCGGTTTAAGACCGAATACTACGTTAAAACGAACGCTAGGTAGATGACCGAAAACCAATCATAACGAACGCTTGATATAAGACCGAGCGCTCTTTAGGACGAACGCTTGGTATAAGACCGAGCGCTCTTTTAGGACGAACGTTCGGTACGAGACCGAGCGCTCTTTAGGACGAACGCTCAGTATAAGACCGAACGTTTCTTAATTCAGTGCCATTTAATTTAAGGCGTACGACAACTCTATGCTGAGCCGAACGCTCAAACATAGTAATTCGAAATAAGGACGCTCGTTCTCAAACCGAATTCTTCCCAAATGAAAGAATTCTACTCTAGGTAATGTTTAGGGAAACCGAACGGTATAAGACCGTACGATGACGAGCGTAATGTATCATAGGGAGAATTATCATATCCAGATTTTTCAACTATCTTAACTTTAACATTTTTCATATGATTCATACTTTATAAATTCACATCCAATATTACTTCACAAACTTTATGGAATTCATCATATTAATAACTCATTCTTTACAGTAATAATCCATTTTTCATACGTATCAAAATCACATGCAATTCAACCAAATCAAAATCATATTCAATAACAGGGATCGTTCATAACAACTCAAACAGCATACTTCTCATACATCCAAATCAAATCATACAACATGCAAGTATAAATTAAACGTATAAGCTTCCCCTACCCGAATCAATGAAGGAACGTCCTAATACAAGACTTTTGGTTCGTCCAGCTAACGGTATCCTACCCTCAACGTCTCTTGACTCTTCTTACAACAAATCTAACCACAGAAAATGAATCCTTTAGACTACACATACGCATGCAGCCAACAACTTGGTTTCCAGAAAACCTAAGGACGAGCTACTGAAGGAGAACTTACCAATTTCCGTTCTTGAAACTGTTTGGTCCAATGTGTAGCTCTCGGTTCAGCGAACGTTCCTACGGTGCTGAAACGTGATCGGAGAAACGCTTAGTGAGTTACAGTAGAGAGAAGTTGGAAGGTTTTAGAGAGAAGTTGGAGAGAAATGAAGGGGTGAGTTCAGAGGTAGAAGATGAGTGCGTGCAGGTGAGAGAGATTTTCGAAAAACCAAAGTTTTGTTAATTTCCACGCCCCACGGACGAGCGTCTCCTCTACTGACACCTGCACTCCCACTTCTGAATTGGAAACTTCTCTCGTGACAGGTGGCGTGCGTGCATGCAGTGTTTGGTGCGTTTTTAATGCACTGAACGTGTGGCGCGGTGCATTTATGGAAGCAGCCAGGTGACTCAGCAGTGCAATAATGACAGATTTGACAGTATTACAGAGTTAATTATTTGGGGTCTCACACATGTATAATTGGTTTCCAAAAGATTTCATTTTCCTTGCCTTGAATTCTAATATTTTTATTTCTATTTATTGTATTTAGTAATGATTAAGGTGCATCCTGCGTAAACAAAGCAATATGAAGAAAAAGGAAAAATAAAAGTAACAAGTATAAAAAAGAAGAAAAGGGAAAAGAAAAAAATAAGTGTGTTATAATTGTTGTTTATTATATATCCAGTGTCTATTTCTGCACATTTATGTGGAGAGAGGTGGAATTCCACTATCAAGAAATTAATATGGAATTAAACGAAATAAAGAAATTTAAAAAGAAAAGTTGATAGTACCACTCACTTTTTGTTTGAACTTTTTTTTCTACTTAAATAGGATTATTTTTCTTTTTCAGATCCGGTTATTAAGATAAACCATCGATTCTGATACCTATGAGTGAATTATATAAAAAGATCGATACTTGGACTCACACTCCCAATACCCCAACATTCATATGTGATCACATAATATTTTTTTTCAAAAGCTCATATTTTGAAATGAATGCGTAGGGTTAAAACACAAATTTTTTTATAAGAAGTCAACTAACCTTTCAGAATATTTTTAGAAATTAAAAACATATTTTTCTCTGTTCTATCGTATAATGAAAAAAAATAATATCAAAAGATGAGGCATAACACAGAATGCCACAACCCATCAGCATAGGTCTTTTACAGAACTTGGTTACTACCTATAATGCCCAGAAATCTCATCATCCTACACAACCAACATCATCACAAAAAGAAAATTTGATTATGAGAAGGAAATACACAATCCAAACATAGTACCTAATCAAACATAACTTAATAGAAGAAATCTACACCTAAATCCTAATTATCAGAACTTAATGAATTTTGCTTCTAAGCAATCATAACACGTAATAATCGTAATAGAGGACAAAACAACTGAAATTAAAGAAAAACAATACTTTATCCATAGATTTGGTGAACTAATCCATTCTTTTAGTTAGTTATCCTTTTCCACGAGAATCTTGAAAAAATTAAAAAGCGCTTACAAAACATCCAACCAGTATTAAACTTTTAATTAACACCACCAAGCCAGCTACCAGGAAACATAAAACCTAATAATTAATACTTAATTAAAACTTGTTTGAAAGAAGAATTTCGCATTTTTTAGTTCAATTACATCAAGATGTATTCATAAAACTGGAGTAAGAAGATAGAGAAGAATGACGATTTTGTTCACCATTTTTATATATAGAGTAGGAAGATATTTTTAGCCTAAGCCAATAACTTTTGACCTTAATCACATCAATCACCTCATTGATTATCATCATCAATCTGTATACATTTTGTATAAACAAAATACGTATATAACAAAGAGGGAAAATATGTAAATATTAAAGTTATCCTGGTATATTCTATGAACCTCTAAAACATGGCTATGTTCCCATAAACTCAAAAATAGGCTTAAACAAAAAATCAAATTCAAAAAGTTTTTGGGTGGTGAAAAGTGACATTTGCAACATGATGGAGAAATTCAATTTAAAATATGGAATTTTGATCATTCTCCTTGTAGCAATGATCAAATAAGGGGTAGTAGGAAGGCTTAAGAAGCTATTTAATTCATATGTTTATGAGAACCCGTCTTCTGTAAAAAAAAATCCACAAAATCCATCATGGTATATTGATTTTGAAAAAGCTGATTGATGATGTTAAAAATTGGATTTTAATTCCAACTCAATTTTATAAAATCAAGTTGGTGTTAAATAAATTCCTTTACACACCCTAAAATATTTCACCGGAAAAATTGGAATGTTTTTTCATTGATCATTGATAGCTTTAAATAGCAGTGACTCGGGTCTTAGGTCGTTTACAATTGAAATAATATCAAACTCAACATAAAACTGAAACAATATAATAACAACTGACTAAGGAAATACAAAATTATCTATTCTTATTTCATTTTTATCAAAATAAAAATAAATATTATTAGACTCAAACTAAGAAAATAAAATTAAAACAAAATTATTAATAAATTTCTAAAATTTAAATTTATCATAATAATTAGAATTAAAATTTGCATCCATTTATATATTGTAAATTAGTTTTGTCTCTAAAATAGAATTTCAAACATATTTCTCGATATATATATTTATACATTTTAAATATAAAATTAAATATTAATGAATAATTTAATAACAAATAAGAGAATAGATCCAACAACTAAACTTTTATTAGAATAAAATCTAATCCATGTTTTTAATAATGTAAAAATTTAATTTTAGTTTTAACTTAATCTCACAAACTTATAAATAAGGTTAGCAAAATGAGATAAAACGAACCCATTTAAAGTCAAATTTAAACAAAGTAAACTGTCACTTTCAATTATATTAATTTATGATTTTCATCATCTAATTAATTACAGGTCTTTCATTTTCCAGCATTTATTGATTTACTATTTATGAAATGCATAATGACTGTGTCTATAACATTTTCTTTTGCTAGGTTCTGCATAAAAAGCAGAAAAGTAAAATATCAGATATTAAACTGATATAAATCTGATACAAATTTCATTTGGAACCTCACTACTCAACAGTAACAAACAAGTAACTTTTACTCCATAATGCCCAAGAATCAATTATATGAAAATGTAATTGAAACTTAGTTTAAATGAAACGAAATAAATACCTTTTTCACCCAATGAATCCATAATCATCCGATGAAGTGACGTTCCCCTACAAAACACACAGGCACAAGAGAGATTCAGTAACTTGGAAACAATGTAAAATATTTTATTAAAACATATATTAGAAATATTAAGTACAAACGAAGTCAGAAACCTCTTTTATACTGAGGTTCTTTTTAACGTGGTACCAAAAATAAATTCGTCAAGTTTAAGAAAATAAGAACTGAATGAAAATTAATATATTATATAGAAAATGGTTTATCTTTTTAGAAGTTAATTTACTAGTTAGCTCCAACAGAAAATTAGAGTAGTTTTCCAAAGTAACCCAAGATTTCTAAAATCACGTGGTTAAATAAAAATAGAATCTCAAGAAGTTAATAAAAATGCCTTTTCAGAGTGTAAACTTATGAGCAATTTCCTGAATGATTTTTGCAGTACATTTGTGTCCTTTTCTTTCTCAATAAGAGGGAAAGAAAAAAAATATTAATTTTAAGAAATTTTTTATCTACTATTTATAAGAGAGATACCGGATTAAATTATGTGTAAAATTATTGAAAACTATTTTATGAGAATAATAAATTCTTCATTCTAAAAGGAAAGAATTAGATGAAAATTTTAATCTTCATGAGTAGTTTAATGATAATAAAAATGGATCTTACATATAAATACCAAATAAAATTAAAATTAGTAAAAATTACTTTTTTTACAGTGTATTTTGAAATGATTATTATATATACTTATCCATTTTTAATTTGCAAATTAAGAAGGAGAAACTAGCCTTGATTTCAAAATATAACAGAGGACATTAAAAATGTAATAATCTCAGAAATATTTATGGTAAAGATTTATATAGTGAAAAATTTGCACAATAATTAAAAAAAATAAGAAATATCCATTAAATTCAGTTACCAAACATTCAGACTAAACAAGTATAAATACAACCCATGTGTATTAAGGTTGAAATGTAGAGAAAATGAATGATTGTAAGGGAAAGGTTAGTGATTATAGGTCTTATATAAATAAGCTATTTCTTCATATGAAAACATTCCTATATGCTTTATAACTCATTATACAGCATGGCATGGTAACTCACTACTTATGCATCAGGCAATTTTCAATAAAGGAATCAATGTTATAAGCACGAGGTTTTCTACTTCATATATATACCACTTATGACATATATATAGTTGGTGCAGTGCAGCATCAGCAGAAACACCAATAACAATAAGCTAATTAACAACACAATCAGAAGCCAAACATAAACCAAACCCTCTTAGTCCTGTCTTTATTAATTCATTGAAATATCTGACACAGTTTAGCATACAAACATTCTACAAGATACTGCACAAAGAAAACTAGAACTAACTCTTAATGTTTGTTAATTATACTTACATGTGTGTGCGCATGATAGCTATAATCCTCGCCACCATATCCAGTGCTAGAAATCCACGTCTAACGCTTCGGCCATAGTTGAAAATTTAGCTATATATGACTAACATAAACATGATTAACAATAGAGAGCCTTCAATATAGGATTAGTGCTTATTACCTTTTTGACTGAGTCTTACTGAAGTTATAGCAGCCATGTTGAGACAAATTAGGTGTGATTGCCAACCAACCAATTTATGAAGTGGTGGTATTACATATATATACACTAACTGTGTGAATTTGAAAATCAAAAAGTGGGAATTACTCAGGTGCATGCATTATGTATATAAACATGCATTATTCTCGAACTTTGAAAAGGATTCAATTTGAAATTAGTGATGATGACGAGAGGCTGCGCGTTTGTGTGGAGTGTCCAGATTCATTCATTTGGGTGGTGCATTGCATGATTCATATTTAGGTGTTAATCTGGCGAAGTGCACAATTTGCATTTTCATTTCAAATAGAAAAAATTACAGTAGGGCATAGGCTGAACAAGTAGGTATATATGTATACGATGAAACAACCTGGGCCTTTTCTCAATACCTTGTATGTATCCACAGTCTTGGTCCCAACTCTTATTCTGACACTCCTATGTTCATTGAAGCATGCGCTATAATACTAAGTTGTCATCGTCTACCACCCTATACTATAAAGCTTCAGATATTATCTTAAATAAATCAAAAATTACAAGTTGGGTGTAGCATATTTTCTTTTGCAACACGTCGTAATTAAATAATTAATTAATATAAAACCAAAGCAAACGATTTGCAGAAGGCCAAGATGCATGCACGTGAATGTGCGCATCTAGAAATTTTGCATTATATTATTTATGTAAAATTTACTTTATGACTTTCTACCACAGTTAGTTAACTTTTTGCGGATGGTTTAGTTTAAGTTTTAGTCCTTCCTCAATTCACAATTTTAAAGTGAAATTAATGGTAAATTTTATAAAGGGGTTTGAATAAAGATTAAATTTTTTTACGGTTTACAGGGTTAGACGTTTTACACATAATATTGAACACTTAAGAATTTTTATAAAACATTTAAAAAACTTTTAAGAAGATAACAAAAAAATACCTTAAAGGTTCACTTTAATTGAGTTACGTCTAGTTTTTTTAAGTACTCTTGAAGGGTATCACTAATCTTTGAAAATATTACAACGAGTTTAACCACTTCTGGTTTATAACGAAAATAACAACTCCTGATATCAAATAGTCCAACTAGCTATATAGTTTAACTCCACTGATTTAAACAAACAAATATTTTAAATTACTTCTGATTATACAAAAACAACAAAATGTTTTTATGAAAATAAGTACATATAACAATTCTCTTAGAGAGGATATTTAAGTAATACAAATATTGTACTACTTATGCAATCATTCTTTTTCTCTAATAGCCAAACTTTTCTCCATTAAAGAAGAGGGTAGTTGATGGAATATCCTTCATTCTCCATTGCGTTCTAGATCATTTTCTCAGGTCTAGTTATGAACTAACCCCACAAGGTTAACTTTGATACCAATTAAATCACAGATAAACTCTAGAATGGAGGGATTTGAATAGAGTTTAAAGTTTTTCGCAATATAGAACTAAATGTTGTTTGTAGGGTTAGACGATCTACATACAATATTGAATACTTAAGGATTTTTATAAATCATTTAGAAAGTCTTTAAAAATATAACAAGGAAGAAGACTTATTTTTATACTGGTTCACTCCAATTGAACTACGTTTAGTTCTTCTTTAAGCACTTTTGGTTTACAATGAGTATAATCACTCATGGTATCAAATAGTCCAACTATATTGTTTGACTCCACTAAGGACAAATATTTTAAATAATTTTTAATTATAAAAAAACAACAAATTATTTTTATGAAAACAAGTACAAATAATAACTCTCTTAGAAAAGATATTTGAGTAATACAAAGATTATCTGAAAAACTTGTTACAAATATTTTTCTTTTTCAAAGAGCTTAGATGACAGACGAAAGATAGTTTTGACAACATAAGAGTATATGTAATAATAATTTTTGTTACTCAAAAGTATTGACTTTATACAGGTGTGTAGCCTTTTGGTACAAGGTCAAATGTTATGTTGTTTTTCCAGAAGTAACTGTGTTGTTTGTATGGATGAAGCAGACAAAAAATATTGAGGAATTATTCACATAATGTCTTCTTATCTTTTAACGTTTTTCGAAACTAATACAAAACTTTTGAATAAATCTTCATCCTTTATTGATCTGCACAAATAAAGAGAAAACAACACAAAAGACAAAGAAGGTACTGTTCATAGATACTGTTTGGAGTAACTTATAAGTTTAGAGTGTTAATTAATGTTTATGCTGTTTGGAGTAACATATAAGTTTAGGATATTGTTTACTAATGTATAATTTTTAATGTGTTTATCCTAGACAATTATTTTTATAGACGTTAATTAGTAATAAGACACACTTATTAAACTTCAAAATAAAGGTTACTAGAAAATATTTTCTTTAAGATGTTTAAATAAAAAAATTATATTGTTTACCAAATAGTTTTTGCTACTCTTTAATTAATTTTCTTGTAAGTGCATCTTCTTGTTCTGAGTTTGATTTCTCATCATAGTGCCTCATATTAAAGAAACGAAATGAAAGTTTTGTGATATTTAGATATCAGAGGGAAAATGTTTAAAATGGTATTTTGTAGAAAAAACTCATTAAAAATTAAAAATGATAAACCAGATAAAATAATACATTTTAAAAAGATATAAACTTTAATTACTCTTTCATTTGACATCAACCTTTAATTATTGTATAGTTTAAAAACTTGACTGAACTGCAAATTATTTAGAGTCAAAAGGGAGACGGAAAAGTTAAATTAATGAAGTGATGCTGAATTGGAAAAGTTGCGGCCAACACTGGCTTTCCTATTAATTAATTAGTCCACCTTATTTTTTGTTATAGGCAGATTTCTTACAATTGCTGCTTCGGCTTATCCTAGGTTAACTCGATGTTTTTTTTTTAAAACCCCAATTTCGATTGTCCTAGGTTTCTTTTAATTAATTATCTAATAAGAGAAAATGTTCCCAAATTAGTTAGTATGCATTGTTTCTAAACAGGCGTGTGTTGTTTATCGTTACTAATTTGGGATTAGAGTTAGGGAAACTATGTAATAATTTTTTAATGTATTTTTTATTCATTAACTATCAAAGTAGGAGAAGCATAAAATATCTTGTTAAACCCTTTTTTATAAAAAAAAAATAATACCGGCAAAAGGGTTGCCCCAACCCATATAAAAAAAATGTGCCACCACCGTTAAACCATGAATTGCTTTAGCATAATTTATACTAATACCAAAATCTCTTAAAATTAATACTGCGTGATGCAATGTACCAAGATGCTAATTAGTTTTCTTTTTAAATTAAAAACTTGAAGCTACAAACAAAATAAACGTATAAGAAGAAAAGGTAAAGTTAATGAATAACGTAAATTGATATAAATGTATAGTATTAATTGATGTATGTGGTTCCTTTTATTTGATATATTCATGTATCTAAGCATCTGGATGCATGATAAAGAAGGAAAAGAGTGGAAATTGTAATGCGCAAGTGGGGATTAATAAAAGAGCATAGAACAGTAGGCCCTAATGAAGGTTTAAGCAAGTGGCTCATTATTTATCTGCAAAATCTTTCAATAATTAATTTTAACTCTCTATTCTGCACTTTATTTTTTAATTCTTTCCCTTTTCATTGATGCAGATTGTAGAGTGAGTAGATTCACGAATAGTATTGCATCACCAATGGACAATAATGACGTTTTTAATTAATTAATTAATTAATTAATTTGTGATTAACGGAACGATGAAGACATGAACAGTTTCAGTAGATCCTCTCCCAACAACAGAAACAAACAACACAATTATCGAAACCTAAAAAGTTTGTGACACGGACACAATGGTTCCAATGACCTTTAAAGGGTTTCGACATGTTCATTGTATCTGTACTGTGTTATGTTAAAGATTTTCCACTCGATTCTAAATATGCTAAATAATTCTACTCTTTGACTCACGTGCTGATATAACATCTTTGAAAATGAAATCAAGCAAAACTCAAATGAGAATAATTGAAATTTGTACATAGTTTGGCGGTGGAAATTAGGAGGCTGGACTTGAAAATTTGCGGGCACTAGTATAGTTAAGGGAAATGACAGTGGTTATTTTCGCTGATAGGCATTGGTTCCTGAACCGAGGCATATTCAGGCGAGGTAAAAAGCGGTAGACTTTATGCCTCGGTTTTGAAACAAGACATATAATGGTACGATTAAGCCTCAGTTATTAGAATCGAAATCGTTTCACTCCCTCTACTGCCTCGGTTGGAGCCTGAACCGAGGCAG
Source organism: Vigna angularis (assembly GCF_016808095.1). Classification (NCBI taxonomy): domain Eukaryota; kingdom Viridiplantae; phylum Streptophyta; class Magnoliopsida; order Fabales; family Fabaceae; genus Vigna; species Vigna angularis. The sequence goes on from NC_068972.1 coordinate 18,250,374, forward strand.
TAGGGTCCTTTTTTTATTTTATTTTTCTTCTTCTTTAGCCACTCGTATAATTTTGGTGCCTCGGTAGGTCTTATGCCTCTGCTCAAGCTTCTTTTATGTCTCTGCTCAAGCTTCTTGACAAAAAAATTTCACAAACAAACCAGACCAAACACGCTTGAATCACGCTTCAATGGCAGACGAAACAAATTTTTTTGTACAAAGGATCCTTCTCAGATTCAATTCAACAAATCAATTTAACAAGTAAAGTCAAATTCAATTTAACAAAGGAACCAAACAAATCAAAACAAAATCAAATCTTCGGTGTGAACTCAGATTCAATCCAACAAATCAAAACAAAATCTCACAAACCAAATGCAAAACTCTACTAAATCTTCTCCAGCTTCAGTTGTGCCGGTGGACCTGGTTGAGTTCCAAAGGAGAATGATGAATGGCTCTGCGCAAAGCTCTCCAGCGATGGTCACAGCTGCGTCCTCATGAGCATCGTTCCTCGCCGCTGTTGTCGTGCCTCAGAGCATTCGCCACAGAAGCTTCTGGATTTCGAAAAAGAAAAAAGAAATGAAATCTGGAGAAAAAAGCTTCTGGATTCGCCTCCGCCACCTCAATCGCCGCATCCGCCTCCGCCTCCGCCATCGCCGCTGCCTCTGTCGCTTCTCCTCCTCCTCTGCCACATCCTCCGCATTCGCCTCCGCGCCCTCCGCATCCGCCTCCGCCACAAGGCCCCCATCCCCACGCTGTTCTTCTCCGTTACAGAGCCTCAATCCCAGCATTCTCATCATCGTCGCTTCCTCCTCCGCCACCTCAATCGTCACTTCCTCCGTCGCTTCTCCTCCTCCTCCGCCGCGCCCTCCGCATCCGCCACCGCCATGCCGGTATTCTCCTCCAGCCGCCGCATCCATCGGAGATTGTCCACTCCTCTGTCACGCACTACTCTTCCTCCGCCGCCGACTGCGCGATATGCCTCTCCTTCCTCTTCATCGCGTGCTCTTTACGGAAACGGTGGCAGATCTGGGGCTGGCAGTGGTGTGGTGTGGTTTAGTTGTGGGAGGTTCGTGGGGGTAAGGAAGAAGCGGCAATGGAATGGAGGGAGAGAAGAAATGATTAATGAATCAGAAATTAGAAGTAGGGTTTTGAATACTATTACCTCGGGTAGACCTCTGACCGAGGCATAAACACCTTATCGCAGATACCAACGTGATTTGACAGACTTGGGACAAATTTTTAGGCCTCAGTTCTGTGTAGAACCGAAGCACTATATCATTGTCAGACCAAAACTCAGTTTTGCAGAGGGTCAGATGACTTTTTTGACATAGTATTAGGCATCGGTTATACTTTTGTCCGAGGTAATATGCACTATAGGTTTCGGTTCTACAAAAATTGGGACATATAAGTTCGTCTAAACTACCATATTGCCACCGCTTTCGGATATGTTTCGGTTTTGCTTTAACCGAGGCCTATTAGACGAGTTAAAAGGCCAATATTTTACTAGTGGGGGTTGAGTTTGTCAGGGTTTTGAATTCTGATAAATAGAAAAATTGGTGTTACAGAATATTATTAGCAACATATATCAATTATGCATGTTAGAGGAAATTACTTCACATAAAAAACAAAATATCATAAGCTATGACTCTTGGGCAGACAGAAATTTTTTGTCACATTATATTTTTTCAGCGGAAACCCTTTGCAAAAGAAACCTAAAACACCAAAGAAAAGGACTAAAGTAGTACAAGAAACCCTGTAAAAAGGGAAAACTCTAGTGCTGATCACCAAAACAGAGGTTTAAGCTGAAAGAAAATCCAGCATGGGATGAATCCCCTGTTGTTGAGCACCACTCAAAATTATTTATAAATATAGGGTTTTGCCTATGATTTTGGCATCCCATTCTTAGTTTCTTTTGGCACTCTTTCTGCAACAAACTCTTAGAACTTAGTTTGTCCTATCATCTCTCTGTTGATGTTGGATATAATTTATTCTAATTCTCTAAATTGTTTTTCATGTAACAACAATGTCATAGTAAGAATAGTCTTGTACACAAAAAGAAACATTCTTTATCTGCATAGGATTTTATGGTTTTGAACCATAATAAAAAATACTGGTTTTATACTACATCATAATATGCTATGATTTTTTAATCATAATCTAACATTTAAAATATAAAATAACCGTAACTGAATCTTTTTGTTACTGAAGTGAAAGTTTATAATAATAGTATTATATATTCATAGCCAAAACAAAATCATGCAATGTATTGGTTAAAACAATATAAAATTGCAAATCATAATGTTGCCATGATGTTAATGTACGGAAAGCATTATAGATGATTAACAAAAGAGTCTCTCTATTTATTTATGATAGTAATTACTTATAATATAGTTCTTTTAATTAGTTTTTGTAAATTTTCGTTGTTGTTGTCAGATTCTCATGGAACGACCATTGTTTCCTTTCTTGTTTAATGCAAAAATAACACTTTTCTAACTCGTTTTTATTTTCAGTTTTACCATTTGAAAAGTATATAAATATTAGTTATAAGAAATGGAAATTTAATAAATAACGTAAAATGATTTGATATATGAATAATTGGTAATAGCTTACCGGGATAATTATTTATGATTGAATATTTGGTAACAAAGCTCAGTGATTTAAGGTAAGTTTTCTTTTCGAATAAAAAAAAATTATAGTGCAATGTAGAATTGTTCGAATAAAGTTAGTTTTAAATGGTTATTTAGTTTTATACAAGCATTCCAATTTTCTTAAATTGCGTGAAAAAAAATCCAGTCAAATATATTCAGTTTTGTAAAAAATTCAGATTATACAATGTGAAATAAAAAAAATTGTATTTTGAAACATATTTTTTTTATTTGGACTCTGCAATTTAAAATATACAAAATATATATTTTATTTTAAATTGTACAATTTAAAAAATAATTTTTATATTTTTATTTTAAATTATACATTATTAAATAAATTTTTTTTATTCTGAGTATCTTTCAAAAGTTTTCAAATTGAACAATCCGAAACTAAAAGTGAAAATCCAAAACTAAAAATTGAATTTAAAATTTTAAAACTTACGGGAGTGCTGGTTGAAACTATGGATGTGCACGAAGAAGATGCCCCTGCGATATTTCCATTTTTAACCCTGAATGTTTATTGGGCTTGCATTTTGGGTCAAACATTGGATCTAGGCCTATAACCTTGAATTGTGTTAGAAAATAGGTTTAATTGCTTCCTTTGTCCCCAGTTTGGTTGAATTGTGTCAAATTCATCCTCATTTTTAAAAAAGTTTCATTGTCGTCCTCACGTGGTGTAAAAGTGTCAAATGAATCCAAACATAGAAAAAATTTGTGTCAATGTAGTCATCTCCGTTAAATACACACTAACGGTGTTAAGTGGCTGATAATTTGGCACTAACGTGTCAATGACGTGGCACTTAGAGGGTTACTTAGCAACTGAAACACGCATTACGATGACGCTGGTCGCGTTCTTCCTCACTGCCACCAAGCTCGCCGGAGCTCTCTTTACTCTCACCGTTGCCGCCAACGCCTTCTCCTACTCCCGCTTCCGCAAGAACAACCTTCGCCGATTCCGCTCCCCTATCGACGAAACTTCCGACAAAGAGAGCTCGGATTAAAATATACTCAGTGTCCTGGAGCTCTCTTCGTCCCCTCCGTAAACCTCGTCGCAGACGATTGCCTCTCCTTCTTCAACTCTATCAAACAACAAAACCCCCAATTCCAACACCTCCCCTCTTTTCTCTTCGGCGAGTCCATGGGCGCCGCCATCTGCCTCCTCATTCACTTCCTCTCCCCGGAACCCTTCAACGGCGCCGTTTTAGTCGCCCCCATGTGCAAAATCTCCGACAGCGTCAGACCCAGATGGCCCATTCCCCAGATCCTCACCTTCCTCGCCAGATTCTTCCCCACTCTCCCCATCGTCCCCACCCCCGATCTCCTCTTCAAGTCCGTCAAGGTTCCCCGCAAGAAACTCATCGCCAACATGAACCCTTTGAGGTATCGCGGAAAGCCGAGGTTGGGCACCGTCGTCGAACTTTTAAGGGTTACCGACTTCCTCAATCAGAGGCTCTCTGATGTCAACCTTCCTTTCATTGTCTTGCACGGCAGCGCCGATGCTGTCACCGACCCCGATGTGAGTAGGGAGTTGTACCGCGAAGCCAGGACCCTCGATAAGACCATCAAGGTTTACGACGGGATGATGCATTCCTTGCTGTTCGGAGAGACCGATGAAAATGTTGAGATTGTCAGAAACGATGTTCTGTCGTGGCTGCTCGCTAGGTCTGGTGGGGAAACAAGACTTCAATGAAGAAGGTTTCAAGGTTCTGTTTTGTTAATTGTCTTGATGCATTTGGTGAATTCGATGCTACAAACAAAATTATATCATCGGACTGGCAACACCAAAATGTGAACTGTACTGTCCATTTCATCCAACAATTCTAATTTATTGATATATTGATGCAAGAAATTTATTCCCTTCACCAAATGTTCACTTCATCGTTTCTGTATGGGCAAATCATGAACAAAAGCTACCACTTTTGGCAACGGTGAGAGTAAAGAGAGCTCCGGCGAGCTTGGTGGCGGTGAGGAAGAGCGCGACCAGCGTCATCGTAATGCGTGTTTCAGTTGCTAAGTAACCCTCTAAGTGCCACGTCATTGACACGTCAGTGCCAAATAATCAGCCACTTAACACCGTTAGTGTGTATTTAACGGAGATGACTACATTGACACAAATTTTTTCTATGTTTGGATTCAATTGACACTTTTACACCACGTGAGGACGACAATGAAACTTTTTAAAAAATGAGGATGAATTTGACACAATTCAACCAAACTGGGGACAAAGGAAGCAATTAAACCTAGAAAATATTAGGGGTTTCATCTGTTTTACCTGCACCCCTAATTTCTAGAAATGTCCTCATAATTAATGAGGTTATTGTGACTTAAAATTTTTTTATCGAAGAATTTCAATGATGTATTGAATGAATCAGCGTTAAATATATACTTTAGTTTTCATTTTCATCTCTGCATCCCGTTTCATTTCTTCATCTCCTTCCATTGAGAGAGATTCCTTCCTTTCTTTAAAGAGATTGAGAGAGATTTTTCGAGAGATTATTCGTGTTTGAGACTGCTAGAGTATTAGTGTTGTGTTAGTGGTTAGAATAAAGAGTGTTTTTCTTTTTAAGATTCTTGCATTAAATAGGTACATAAATTTATAATAAAACTTTCATTTTGTAGTCGGATATTAAAATTTGATGAACAAGTAATTGAATATCGAAATCTGATAAATATCAAAATCTAATTTTTCTTTTATCGAATTTCATAAATCGAATTTCGATATGAAGTGAAAATCAAATATCGATATCCAAATAAGAACAAATCAAATTTAAAAAAATATATGTACCGAATATAAAAATTTGAAAAAATTAAAATTGAATATCAAAATCCAATTCTTTCTTCATCAGGTATATCCAATAAAAGAAAAATCAGATTTTAAAATTCGATCTTGTCATGTGGGAAAATGAAAATATATGATTTTTTATTAGGCATGATTTACATCAATTTATCAATCTTTTCTATATTTGTATAATAAATATATTAAATAATTTTAGCATAAATTCTCTCACAAAAAACCTCCATTATACTTGGCTTATGCTAAAAATAAAAAAATTATATTATGTTATGAATAAAACCTATCCAATCTTTCACGGTTTACAAATTAGTTGTACTCATAATTAATTTTTTTATGTCAATATCCATATTATATAATTCATTTGACAATAAACCTAAATTTTGGTGTTTTATTTTTTAAATTTCGTCATCATTCAATTTAAGTATTATTATTTTGGAGTTTTATTTTTAAATTTATTATATTATTTTATTGATTTTATAATTTAATTATAAATGTTTAATTTATTCTATTAGTTTTTCATTTTCTTAAATTTTTTTATAAAATAAATTGTATGAATTTTTTTAATTTATATGAAAAGTATTAATTGATATTAAAATAAAATTGGTGTGTAAAAAGTATAAAAAAAATAATACATTAAATAATTCAAAACAAAAAAATTAATAAATATAACTAATTCATTAATATATTATTACAAATAAAAAATTAAAAAATTCTATAAAATTAAAAAAAATTAAAATAAATATTAAATATTTACAAACTAAATTATTTAATTCCAAATAAATATAATTACTTCAAATATTTATATAAATATTTAATTAATTAAAATAAAACAATTTAATTAAAATAAAAATGAAAAAACTAGAAAACAAAAATAATGGAATTCAATTTTTTTTATAATAACAAAAAACTATCTCTAGAGTCAATACTAATTTTGCATTCAAAGAATTTTCTTAATGAAATACCTGGAATCATGAAGATAGTTATTCGTTTAACGCTAAAATAACTCAACATTAGGGTTAAACATAATTAATTGAACTGTACTAAACTATAATTAATTATATTTTTAATAAATTAAAGAAAACTGAACTATTTATTGTAACAACTAACTGTACTGTTTAACAGTTCAGTTTTAAAAATCTGAACCTATATTAATTAACTAATAACTGAACTTACATCGGGTAGTCTTCTCTGTAATACGAGTTTGTGTACTGCGAGTTTCTATATTGTGGGTTTTACTCAAGTTTCTGTAGTGTGGGTTTTACTCAAGTTAACGTGTGTACAGTGATCATATATTACCATAATTTTTAACAAATCAGGTTAAGTTAGTTATCACCATTTCAATTAATTTATGAAATTAGACCAAAAGTAACGCAGCTCTCCACTGCAAAAGTTCTTCAGGTAATTCATAAAACAAAACTTTTAAATTAACACTATTTCATAATACTTTTTATAACACTTCCTTTACCATCTCAACTAACATTTATATTGCTCACGTGTATATATTTTTTTTTACCAACTTTTATAAAACTTATATATATACAAATACAACATTTTATTGGATAAATGATTATTTAATCAAAATTAAAATTTCACATCAATCATGTAAAAATTATCTACAAACTGATGTCAATTATGAAATCAAAACTCAAAATTGAATATAAAACATTAGTGTCAAATCATCCATGTTTATCTGGAGCCATGCAGCTAAATCGAAGCAGAAATCAATTAAACAAGTGGTGAGAGAGAGGAGAATAGGGTCAACAAAAAGCAAAAGAACAAAATTTCAGTTAAGTCCACAAACTGCACTGAAAATATTATAAGTTAAATTTTTCTAACTTGAACTAGATAATAGTATAAATAGTTTTTGGTTAAAATGTATTAGTTTTTTTAATATAAAACAATACACTTAGTACAGTTAAGTTATTTTTTCTCAGCCCGACCACAGTAAATTCTAACCCTAAATCTTCAATAATGGTACCTACACAATCTTCACAGTTTATTATTAAAAAGTTTTCTAAAATATAAATAGAACCTTGGCCATCATTTTAACCTAATGTTTTTTCAATTTTTAATGTCTAGAATCCGCTGTGAAAATTCTTTGACCTTTGATGCACTTATTTTGTCTTAGTTCTTTAGTAAACACATATTTATTTAGTAACGTAGTATTTTGTCCTAATACTTGGCAATGGTCACAAAGATATATGATGTGTTAATTGCATAAACAATTTTAGAACGACTTCCTTCGGGAATAACTGTAAAATTTATTTGAAATCTCCACCTGTATTAATGACTTTTACACCAAAGATAAGTATGATAATCTAGTTTCATGAGGTTCCTTAGAGTTTTATCAAGTGTCCCATAATAGTATTTATATCTTATTGGAATTTCATAACAAACTATCAACTTTGTTAATTTTATAAAAGTTACCAAGTTGGTCTTTGTTTTTGATCCAAAACGACCTAACATCTCATAACCCATCTAGATGATCTAAGTCCTACATATTTTTTTAAAAAAGTTTTGATGATAACATGATTTTTTAAAACATATTTTATAACAACAAAATATTTAATTTGAGATATTCATATGCATGTTTTATTATGTAAACATTGCTAATATGTGTTCTCTTCTTGATAAAAGATTCTAAGACTATCTAAAGGTACATTAAGAAATAATATTTAATTTATTTTGAGATGTTGAATTGAGAAAATTCATAGACTGTCGAGTAATAATGATCTTAAGTTGATAATCAATTACCATAAATATAATTAATTATATTAAAATGAAAATGCAATTGTAGGTTTTATAAGAGAAACATTGAGATAGAATTAAATAGTAAATGTACAAATATTTTTATACTGGTTCACTCCAACTAAGCTACGTTCAGTCTTTTCTAACCTTAAAGGGTTCCACTATAATCTTCAACGATATTAGAACTTAGTATTCTCACCATTCCTAATATCCCTAGACAATACTCGTATCACTTTGATACGGTGCATAGTTGAGTTTCACTCATTTCTGGTTGTGCAGTATTCTTCATCACTCTTGCATTCCTAGACGCTCTTGGTATCACCCCTGATACACCGTCTAGTTGAGTTTCACCCACTCCTGGTTGTGCAGTATTCTTCACCACTCTTGGTATCCCTAGACGCTCCTAGTATCACCCCTAATACACTGTCTGGTTAAGTTTCACCCACTCTTGGTTTCTACTAGACAATCCTGGTATCACTTTAATATGATGCTTAGTTATCCTTAACTCGCCTGAGTTATACAACAAGTGTTTTAATTCTCTTCAGAATTGCAATCAACTGATTGCTTACAAGTCGTTAAACGATTACTCTCACATAAAGGATATATGTTCAATACAATACAATCTACGAACTCAATAGGTTTCTCTCTCTCTTCTCTCTTGTCTTGAATCTTATGTCTTCTCTGTCTTGTCGTGTGAAGCAACCGTTGGTTAAAGTCAACTTGTTAGAGTATCCTTGCTTTTTCAATACTTTGATAGAAGTAGGTTGTATTATTTTTCTGGCATGACTTCTGATGGTGAGAACATTCTGTGAATGTCTTCTTTGCCTCTAACGTCCACTGATATATATCAAATAGAGTAGGTGGATGCGTATAGTAGGTTATCTGCATATAATAGAGTAGATGTGCATGTAGCAAATATATCTTTTCTCTTATCACTTTTGTTATTTTTGAATGTTGAGAATTTAATGACATTTAATGTTTGTTCAAAACAACAAAGTGTTTTTTACATTTTCTACTGTTGAGGTAGCGTTTATCATTTTAAGTTTTTTCTCTAAGATACCAAGCGTTAAATTAGAGCTTCATCGTTGGATGAAGTGAAAGGTTTAGCTCATGGTATCATCTAGTCTATTTCTAAAAGCTTTTTGAGATTTTTCTTTCTTTAGCTAAAGTGTTTAACAAAGTTTGTTTTCTACATGCTTTTGGAATTTTTTTCTTGAGAATCTTAAAGGGTTTAGCCAAAACATTGTCTCAACACTTTAACATTCTTGAGAGTTTAATTGATTACCATTTTGTACAGTATAGCTTACGCTTTTAGCATAACTCTCATAGACGCTTTGACTTGGAAGTCGTTTGGTGTTGCGTCTCGTTTAGTTCTAATGTGTTTTCCTAAGGCTTTTCTATGTTTCTAGATGATTAAGGATTTTGATTCTAACACTTATGTTTATGCTATCTTTATATTATTCTAGTTATAACATCTTTTAGATTCTCATTTCTTTTAATGTTATTTGATTAAACTTCAAAATATATGAGAGCATTTAGACATATAAGTCTTGTAGACGATTTTTTTCTTAACACTAATGTGCTATTTTATTTTAATCAGGTGTCCATTGTGAGAACTCCTTAGGCATTGTTTTTCCATTTTAAATCTTTGAAGGTTGAAAAGGTTTATTGACAATAGCATCTCATACACCTTTGTCCATTGATTCCAAAATAATCTTCATTCTAATTTTTCAAGAAAATCTTCATTCTAATTTTCTAAAAAGGATAATTTTCTCCAGCAAACATAGGTGATATGTTTATGGAGGCCCCTTCTGAAAATGTTTGAGATATATTAGTCATACATAACCTTTTTTAATCAATTATCTCACGATTAACCAGCTTTGATGTTAATTGTTAAAATGTAAAGACCTATATCTCTATCCCAAGAGGGGGTGAATTGGAATCAGATTTTAACAATCTTTAAAAAATTTAAGTTCTTAGTGTTTGTCCTCAAAATATTTTTTGACCAATAAAGTAAAATGCAGAATCAAAGCAAAAGAACACAATAAATCTATATTAGTTTGACTCTCAACTGAGTCTACGTCTAGTCATCCTCCAAAAACTTAAGTTGGAGGGAATTCACTAGCCTTTATCAGTCAAGAATACAAGAATCTCTCAATGTATCCTCACAACCCTCTAATACACAAAAAGTCTAACCTAGAGAGGCTATACTCACACTCTCTTAAAGGTTTGCCTACCAAACTAAGACAAACACAAAGATTACATAGTTTGTAGAACCTGGGTGCACCAACAATTGCAGATTTTACAATTATAAGCACAACAGATTTCTAGGTTGATCACATTTCCCTTCTTGAATCCTTGGAGACCTTTAATGTCTTCAAAATTGTGGTTGATGCTTCCAAGATTGTTCTTTAGACGTGTTTTTGCTTCAATTTAGTCAAAATCAGAATGTTCTATATATCTGAAAATGGGTTAGCACACACACACACACATACATACATACATACATAATACATACATACATATATATATATATATATATATATATATATATATATATATAGAGAGACAGAGAGAGAGAAAGAAAGGATACATAACTGATACATTTAATCGATTATGTTATTTTCATAATTGATTAAGCTCTACACATTTTTTTAATTGATTAGATTAATTTCTTAATCGATTAAAACAAAGAGCAAATATCTGGTGTGCCTTTGACATATTTTAATAGATTATGTTATTATCTTAATCGATTAAACTTTGATCATAGATTTAATCGATTAAAGGATATACTTAATCGATTAAAATAGTGACACAACATTAGATTTATTCAGTTTTAAACCTAAGATTATATTAGCTCTTCTATCCAACCGAGAACTTATCTTACATGAAATTTTTCTAGAATCTAACGTAATCTAACAATTTAATCACTTAAGAAAGAACATTAATAAGTTCATCATAAAAGAAAACACACTTTACCATACTTCCTTCAAGGTGGAAGAACTTGAGAAAACTCTCCCTCTCAACAAAATAGTTGAAGCAAAAATAAACAAGACATGAACTAAAACATGAAAGAAAATGGAACAAAAAATAAAGACAATAAGGGGGTAATGTGCAATCACGCTACTTGAAGGGGAACATAGTTTCACCAACTGAAGAGAAGTAGGGATGTCACCACTTGAATCTAAGAAAACATGTATAACGCGATGACTGATAGTGGTAGTTAGAGTTTCTAATGAGTTGGAAAGTTAAAGATATGATGTGGCAATGTGTATACTTTGTTGGACGTGACATGTAAGAAAAAAATCGAACAATTCATTCAAACACTACCAACATATACATTATGTCATTAACAATTTAGATAACATCATAAAAAAGAACTAAGTTGAACATAATTTACCAAAATTAAAATCATATTAAACATAAAAAAAAGGTAAGTCTCGTATTAAACAAAATTAATAAAAATACAAAGAATATTTAAACCTTAATATTAAATTTGATTGGTTTTTGGTTGACATCAAACCTTATCCAGCTAAAAACTTTCAACCAAATTTAATTAATTTTGTTTGAACTATGAATTAAGAGTGATCAAAATTTAAAGCTCACTTTGACCGATGTGTTCCTAAAGGTTTGGACCAAAGGTATATGCAGTAGAAGATCAAATCTTGTTCAAACTATATTACTGATTTTTAAAAAAAAAAGTTAAATTAATCAAAACGCTCGTTCCGCCGCCAGCCCGCCAAACATCATAAGTTAAAACCGTTGCGACTTTACCAAAATAATAGTAAAATAAATGTTCATTTTGAAAGCTGAAAAATTCTAGATTCACGACTAATTTGGTCAAGAACCATCACAATCTAGCTTTCAATTATTGACTTTACTTTTTTTTAAATTAGTGATTACCACACTTTATATATATATATATATATATATATATATATATATATATATATATATATATATATATATATATATATATATATATATATATAAAGCTAGTCCAAAACAGAATTGCGTTTATGGGAATCAATACTAGGTGTTGATAGAAAAAAAGAAAAGTGTTTTCCCTTTCATGGTTAAGAAAATAATAGTTAATAATATTGATAAATATGCCGGATATTACATGTATAAACCTTTTACACAATGTTAAAAATAACTTTTTATATTGGTTAATATTTATTATAAATTCAAATGATACAAAATGTGGTGTCTTTGCATCAAACAATAAATTAATATAAAAAATAATTTTATATTAAAAAAATTATAGTGTCGGTGAATTTATACTTCTTTACAATAGTGTTACCATTTTTTAATGTCGTACCAACTGACACAGAAAAAACAAAACTGTTACGAATAATACAACTCTGCACCAATGCAAATTCCCTTTCTATTTTTCAATGACATATCAGAATTTGACATAATGATATTTTATTATCACTTCAAGAGGAAAGTTATATCCAATTATTCAGCATATAGGTTGTATTTCACGACATTTCTTACTATTTCAATGTTGTCATGGACTTTACTCATGTTTGACCTGGAGACACTTTAAGATAATATAAATAATTTCATTTACTATCTTAAAGAATATAGTAAATTATTTTAAAGTAAAAGTAGTATTTTTTTTAGAACTCACAACATCTCTTACCTTCCCTCTCAATTTTTACTATTAAATAAATCTTATAATTCCAAAAGTCAAAGTAGTATGAAAAAATCAAATATAAATATTTTACTATTTAAGTATAAATAGAAAGAATTAACTATTTAAATTTTATTTTAAAAAAACATAATATTTTTTAAAGTAATTTTTGTACATTATTCCTTTTTTTAATTTCTAGAGAATCGGTTTATCTTTTCATAAATAAAAACAATTTTATTAATCCTTTTGCCTTTCATACATTATTCCTTTAGTGTTTTCATTCAATGGAATTTGTTTTTTCCTTTTCTATTATTCTTCTTCATAATCAAATGAAAACAAAATGCTTTAATTAAATAATAATTAAATTTAACTAATTATGACAATATAATTTTATTTGAATTTATTTATTATTGGCAAAAGAAAATTATATATAAAAAATACTACCACGTTAAAATTTCATATATAAAGGTTATTTTATGTGTATTATATTAGAAGTATACATAGAAAACAACAACCAAACATTTTAAAAACTTAGAAAATAATAGTTTAGAGGTAACATTAGTTTAAAAATATTAAGACTCGATATTTTAATATTAAATTATTTTAATGTAAATAGTTTCGTCATAAACTAGTTTTATTATTTAAAAACACACTATTTATCTAGAAACCACTTTTTTAGAGTTATTTGACTTCTCTCTAAGGGTTCTTCTTTCCTACTCCTCTAATTGAAGAACCGAGATCGTATGGTTGATCCTTGCGGCGCGCTCTTCAATATAGACCGATCACTTCCTCCATTTGAGTAAGTTGAGTTTTTAACCATTTTCCTTGGTCTTTTCTTATACCTATTGCATGTAGGTTTCATTTAGTTTCTATGCATCCTTTGAGTTTTCAGTTTGAATCTCTATTGTATGTTGAATTATAATTGCATGATTTGATTCTTTTTACAATATTAGCTTACTCTTGCTATTTTTGTCTATTTGTGTATTTGTTTTCTCTTCTGCAATAATCATTTTAATGGTATGAGCAAGTGTTTGAAAATGGTGGAGCTAAGGTGGAGAATAGAAAGTTTAGTTTCAAAAATCTCTTATTTTTGTAAATACCATATTATGCTTTTAGTTAAAGATAAGAAAATTTTGGGATATTACAATAAATATTTATAAGAGGCATAATTTTAACTTTCGAAATTCACATTGTTTTTGTTAGAAAAGAACATAGATATTTCCAGATGAAAAGCAAAGAAGCCATACTATGAGAATTATTCATTAATCATAGATGGAGACAGAAGAGAGTTTCACCCCTAAACATGTGTCCAATTCTCAAGTAATAAAAATATGTGACATTATGAATATATAAGAGTGAAAATTGAGTTAATATTCCCTAAAAAAATTTGATTTGCTTTATATTGATAAGCCTTTTTTATCTATACTAAAATGTACAAAAGATATTAAAAATAAATGAAAATATGATTTTAGCTCAATATCTGTCCTTTAATCTATAAGTTTCTATATATGCATGAATGAATACTAAAATGCTAAAGTTACACATGATGTTACCTGTTATTATTGTATTTTTTGGGAGATTGAGTGTGATATCAAATGGCCAATAATCACACATTAAAAAAATTACTGATACAAATATATCTTTCAAAAGATATTACTGACGTAAATTACTGATGAATTAAAACAATTGAGATTAGCAATTTATAAATCCATTTCGTAAATTTAATCATAAGAACCTTTTCATAATTCATTGGTAGTTTCTTAAAAAATATTAATTTATTTTTTAAATTAATTATTAATTTATGTTAATTAACAATTTTGAGAATGGATGTCTAAGCATTACTTTACTTTATTTGAACTAATAATGAAATAACATAATAATCTTCTATATGATGTTTTTTAAATGTATTTTATTACTTATAGGACTTGAGTAATTATATTATTGTCAAAATAATGTAAGAATTTATTTTTCATGTTGCATATCACTATTATTATTGTAGAAATTAAGAAAATTAATTTTATGATATAACAATAGTATTTTATGATAAAATATTTACTTTTATGAAAATAATATTATATATATTCATTTATTTATATGAAAAATAAAAAATCGAAAATTGAGAAAAAAAGGTAAAAGTAATGTTATATTTCTTTTGTTGCCAAATCCACGTCCCTTAGAAGCTGTTAAAACAGTTCTAGTCTAGTTTGAATAAATAAATTATTGATGAGTTATTATGCTGTTAGGGGATTTATATTAGTTTTCTTTTTAATACAGTTTTTTATTTTGGTTTCCATTATTCGCAAAAGATCTTAATATTTAATTGAGTGTAGTTCAATAGTTTGGGAATATAAATAAATTCGTAGTTTGTATGAATAATATCGTATGAATTCAATCTTAATACTGTATTGGTTTGATATGTGATATGAATATAAAGATGGGTAATATCTTGTTATTTTATTGATTTGAAATATAATGTGTATAAAGATAAGTAATATTTTATTTTTTAAATTAAAGAGAAGATGAATATTATGTTCTAACTTAAAAAGTATATTTTTATTTTATTTTGGTTATTTATTTAGTTTTATTTTTTCTTACTGTATATTTTTTTTATTCTCTTTTTCGATGTGTTTTTGTTCAAATGATAAATTATATTGCAGGAAACATAAACCTTGATTTTATTAAATTATATTATTTTTATTAAGTTATATTATTTCAACTATGTATAATTGTTTTTGTTATTTGACATTTACGTAATTATAATTTTTTTTTTCAAATTTGATATTGAAAAAAAAATGTGTATTCTTTTTATATCAAAATGCGAATAAGACACAAATACTATATCAATAAAAATGAGAACATGATTATGAATTTTTATGTGAAATACAAATACAATCAAACATATATTTACTCTATCCCGTTATCATCCTAAATCCACCATAATCTTAAAAAAAATATAAATGATTCAATATTCTCGAATAGAAAAATTGTTCACATTGTTTCTATGCTACTTTATTTCTCAGTTCAAAACCATCAATTATCACTGTTGGGTCTATCGTGGAGGAGGTTCAATGTGGATTACACAAACACTGATAACATTGGAGCCAACTATATAATGAATCGACACCACTTTCTACCAAAAACCTTAAGGCAATGGGTTAATGAGTCCTTCATCTTTATATACTGTTCTACTTTCTCATTTCTAACCAATGTGGGACTTGGACTCACACTTCGATACCCAACACTTTTAATGGAATTGTGAAGTGAATGTTAAATCAAAATGAATTCACACCTAATGACTTCATATTCTTGGTATGTTATGAAAAGGATTGTGAAGTGAATCCAACGTTTAAAAATAACAGAAATATATAATTGTTCACACCTAATGACTTCATATATATATATATATATATATATATATATATATATATATATATATATATATATATATATATATATATATATATATATATATATATATATATATATATATATATATATATATATATATATATATATATATATATATATATATATATATATATATATATATATATATATATATATATATATATATATATATATATATATTGTTTCTGTCGAATAGGGTCGATGCTGAGTTCGATGCTCCAATCAATAATACATGTTTGCGCACTTCTCTCTCAATTTCTTTCACTAATTAGTGTTGAAATAGTTTATCTGCAAAAAAAAACACTCTAATGTTCAAGTTAGATGTGTTTCTTAGAAAGGTCAATAAAAAATCAATCATTCAAAAGTACCTTACCTCAATATTAAACTTATACTTAAAGCTTACTAGAATCTCACTATGTCATATATATATATATATATATATATATATATATATATATATATATATATATACACTTGTGTTTCTCAAATTATTTTGACTCTAATCATTACTCACAAAACAATAAAAACAAATTGGATTACTTGAAGAATGAGTTATGTCAGGATCCAACTATAATAGATTTGTCCATTATCTAAATTATCAAGTATTAAACATACGTATCAAAATTAGATATATTATCTAAGGTTCAAGAATTTTTAAAATAGTATTTAAAAACAAAACAAAACTATTCTATACAAAATGTAACAATATTTACTTATGCAAAACACTAAACATCTGCACATACTCGACCACAACAACCAGAATAAAGAACACATAGGATAAGCTAAAGAAAATTTAAATCATATCATTACTTTTAAATTCTAATTATAAAGACAATACATTTGTTAACAATTTACATATCACACTTAATCATCAAATGTCTAAAGAGTATTTCACATAAAGATCCTCATAATTTTCATACACAAATAGATATTGACTCAATCTCTAAAGGACAATGTAGTGAGTATAATATGAGATCATACACTTATTATCATTCATTTACTTCTGACTCTGCAGAGATAAGAGACACAACAAGGAATGGAACAAGGGTTTGGCTTGGAACCTTTGAGAGTGCAGAAGCTGCTGCTTTGGCTTATGACCAAGCTGCATTCTCCATGAGAGGCCACAATGCTGTCCTCAATTTTCCAGTCAAAAGGGTCAAAGAATCTTTGCAAGAGATCCAATACACCTGCTTCTCTGGTTCTTCTCCTGCTCTTGCACTCAAGGAGAGACACTGCATCCTAAGAAAAGTGTCATCTCAAGCTAAAAAGTGTAAAGGGAAACACCCATCAGAGGATCCAACACCATCTTTGCTCGTGTTAGAGGATCTGGGAGTTGAATATTTAGAGCATCTTTTAAGCATATCAGATCAAAGTGAAAGCCCTAGCTTCTTCGACTAAACCTGTGACTGTATTTTCCCTTTTCACAACATCAATTTCCAGCATGACCTGTGTATGTATTGTACTCTCTTTAGATGAACCTGAATCAATATCCTCTCTCCCGAACGAGTTTATGCGGTTACAAGTGCATCTAGGTTTCAAGTTGAACTGCTATGAATCCATTCTTGCACCAACCATTGTCCATCATCATCCATAACAGGTTCATTTTCTTGACATTCCAGCTTCACAATTTTAGCAATATTTTCAAATAAAAGTTCTCAAGTTATGCTATATTGAAGAACTTTATGAGAAATTCTACGATATCCTAAAATATTCTGAGTTTTGGTACCGAGAAATTTTACTTTCCCTCTCTTATGTAGTATGATTAAACTCATTCAGTTTTTGAATTGATTCAAAGATCAATTTCACTAAAACTTTAGATATATCTAGGGGCCATACATATAGCAACTCTAAAAGTTTATTACATTACTCGCTAAATGCTTATACCAACATAGTCTTGGATTGCTTTTATAGTCCAGAAGATTTATTCAGTAGTAGACAAGAATATCCATGCTAAAAAAAAAATCAAAGATGTTACCTAATACAATCTGTAGGAGTGACACAAATCTGAAAACAAATCTGAAAACCATGTCCAACATATCAGTTTTACAAGATATCCATAATCCAACAAAATAAAAAAGACCTCTTCAGAAAATTTTTATTCCTCATCAAACTTATCTTGACATAAGTTTAACATCTTAGATAAAGGTTCTTCCTAAATATATAACATATTACCTCATATAAAACCACAGAACCTCACATATGATAAGATTTTAATCAGATAGTTGAGTAATTTACCAATGATTTGTTGCATATCTCACATCTGGCTTTTTTCAAATACGTCTCATCTGTTGTAAGTCCAAGAAAGTGAGGATTTTAAAACCACAGTAAACAGAAAAGCTTTTCAATATATGGGCAAGAACAAAAGTATAATTAAAAGGCAACAAATATAAAGAAAAGAGCTCAAATTCATTGAATACATCAAATGTAACATATATATAGGAAACTTGACAGTCCTAAGCTACTTGAAGAAATTAAAATCTTGTTACAGAATAATACACATTTGAGATTAATCATTTCCGATAAACACTTCAACTAAACATGCCAGAAATACCAGTAAAGCATGAAATTATACAACACCTGCCAACAATATTCCTTTCATTGCACTTCCAAGAACATAAAATAACAAAACCCCAAACTTCACACAAAATCATTTGATTTGGCTATCCAGAGTTATAGCAAAGTACAACCTTAGTGTCCATAATGGACTAAATATCTTGTTTACCTTGTACAAATCTTAAAATGTTTTTTTTTATATTTAATTATTTGTGAAAACAGAAGACTGAAACAAACTGTTTTCTCAGATCAAACAGGCTGTAATGTAAATTGTCTGAAACTAAAAATGAGTAGCAAAGACATCACATTGAGGTGATATTAAATAAAAATTGAATAAAAGACATCAGTGCAATAGGAAAAAATTAAAGGGTGTTCATCTAAATTCACCATGAACAGGACTATTTGTGTATACATGTATCCAGAAAAACAAAATAGATCACAATTATTCATTGTACTTATCAACAGCAGTGTGGGGTGATATACAACTTCACACGATATGGAAGATGTTCAAGATGCAATGTCTACACTTTGTCTTGTTCTTATCCTGGTCTCATGATTTTGGAAGATTTTCAAGATGCAATATATTCAACTCATGCTGAATTTGGCTGCAATAAATTTATTGTTTTCCTATTAAAAACAATTCTTGTGCATGCTTATTCTGGTCCCATTAT
Source organism: Vigna angularis (assembly GCF_016808095.1). NCBI lineage: Eukaryota > Viridiplantae > Streptophyta > Magnoliopsida > Fabales > Fabaceae > Vigna > Vigna angularis. The sequence goes on from NC_068972.1 coordinate 18,269,811, forward strand.
ATTAAGGAAAATAGGAATGAGGCGATAGGGTTGAACACTGTAAGATTATGATATATATTACACTAGCTTCCTGAATTAAACATTATCATATATACTAAGATTTTACTCAGAAATAAAAATGGTAAATATTTGAAGGAATTTATAAAAAATTAATAGAAAACAGAAGAAAATTGAAGTTGATAATGTAAGTTTTAAACAATATAAGTTAAAAGCAACACAAAGAACCGATTCCCAAAAAATGCAGTGAATCAGCTTATAAGAATTCCAATAATTTAAATCAGTAGGAGAAATTTCCTCAAATATACAAGGAAATGCTAGCATCATCTTTATGATGATCAAAGTAATTCCATTCCCAGAAATAATGCCTGACGATATAGAGTTTTCCTTTTCACCCATGAAAATGGAATGAAAGAAAACAGGCATACCTCATATCCGACAGTGTCCGTTGTTCACCATCATCTTTCCTGAACATTTTCCTGGCTTTACCAAAAGGAGAGGTGAAAAGTGAGACAAACATGGGAGAAACAGTAGCATTAATTTGACATAGTTTTGAGGGAAAAGTACATAAATGGTGTTGTGTTTTGTGTGTGAAGGATATATAGGGTTTAAAGGAGGCGGAACGAAGACGAAAGAGAGAGAAGAAAGTAGGCTTCTTTTCCGAGTCCGACACTGAACAAAAAGGGCAGGAAAATTTATTTATTTTGACTCGGAATAGGAAATGACTTGATAGAGTTATATTATTATTTATTTGTTTTCCGTCAAATTTTTTTTTCTTTGAAAAATAGAATTCCTTTGTAAAGTGTAATAGGGTTGGACAACCTTCTACTTTCTTTAATATATTTTTCTTAACAATTTTCCTGACTTAAATGGTTAACGATAACATTTTACAAAATAACTTAGTTATATACTCTAAATTGGAAATTCTAATATGACTGTGATACTATATTAAGAAGTGAACTTTCAATCTAATTAATTTTTACTGGTTTATAAGATGAAATTTGTACCCATTTATATATTTTAAATTGGTTTCATCTTTAGTCGAAGTAGAATTTTAAACAAAAATTAAAACTACAACATGACATGAGGTTAAGGTGGTATTTATTTTGTCAACCTTGAGACTAAGATGGTATGTGGAAGTCACAATCAAGGCAACAAATAGATGAATTCAATTTCGTTTGAAGAATGGTGTTGATGAATTTACAAGTCTCACATACGACAAAATAGAGAAAACTAAAGTATTAGCAAGTTGGAGTACATGAATCTAACTGGTCTAGACATTTTGGACGCACTCTCTTGCTGGCATCACCTTATAATAAACTATTTATCAAATTGGTGTTTAAGAACTAATTTTGTGGCATTAACAAATTCATTCAGAATACTTTGCATCTAAACTAAGGAAATATTTAAGAGATAATCTCCTACTTTATAGATATTGTTGAGCATGTGGTGGTTTGGGAGATTGATGAAGTAATGTGCTTACAATCTTGCGCACACTCAATAAAGACTCATCTACATTGCTTATTAATATCCCACATGTTAATATTACTAGTTTAAGTATTAATTAAGGCTGAATTACTTGTATGGGTCCAGACTTCCCAAATATTGATAAATCTGTAACATACTTAACTTATGTAGTTAAAACACATCTCACAAATACTTATATTAAATACATCTTTTATAGATATAAAAGGAAAGTAAATACAAGAAAGACGGATAAATATATCTTATCTATTTTATATAACATTTGGTTTGCAAGTTTGTGGGTCAACTTGCATAATAAATTATTTATTTTATAATTTTTTCTCATTTATAACATATAAAATACTAGATTCCGATTTTAGTATTTTTATTTAATTAAATTAATAGCAATAATAAATTTGTAAACCTACTTTTTAAAATAAGTAATATTAATAATTTTATAAGTTATAATATTTAAATCAAAATCCAATAAAAATTTCATAATAGAGATATATAATTAAAACAAGTAATAAAATTCTCAAAACAAAATTAAAAACCGATAAAATATTCTCTCAAAAATAAATTTGAGTAACACAAATATGGACAATATTCATTCTGTTAAATACATTATAAATTATAAAGACATTTTAAGACAAATTCATACCTTATGTTAGTTTACTGTTTAAAAAATAAGTTTTAAATCTAATTCAACTCATAAAATTTTTATAAAATAAAAGTTGCATTTATTTATATATTATAAATTATTTTTATCTCTAATAAAATAAAACTTTCGACCCCTTGTAATCACATAAACAACAAATATGCTATACGGACCTAATTAACATACCAAAATACTGGCTGCCGCACGTGACCCACCCGTTTATCATCCAAGAATTACAGTATAACACTGTACGATGAAGCCGTACTATTTTTTTTCTTGTGTCGGAATGGTGGATCCCTTTTCCTTTCAGTGGAACATGTGTACGAAGAAAGATTCAATCTTTTAAGGTAAGAGGAGCTGGACTCGTTACAACAACATTGGCTATTCGAGTAGGCTATAAAACAAGATGCAAGGCTAAAAACACTTAGATTGTTGAGAGTTTCGATATACAGTAAGATATTGTTTGTTTTGCACTAAATTTTTACGGATTGCTTTTATATTACTTAAAAAATCTCTTACCAATAAAGATATTTTTGTCTATATAAATTTATGTTTAACTCTTCTTTTCTTTTACGTGAGACTTTGTTTGTATTTGACACATATATAAATTTATGTTCAACTCTTCTTTTTTTTATGTGAGACTTTTGTTTGTACCCGACACATCTAATAGAAAACATTATTACTTTGACATAAGTTAAAATGACGATGCTAAAAGTATGGACATCATTTATAGAATATTAATTAATATGATGTGATATAAATTGTATTATTATTATTTAAATTAGAATTTTCAGAAGAAGAACATACACAGTTTTTAACTTAGTTTCTTCTAAGGTTACTAATTAGTAAATAGATTTATATTTATCTCAATCTCATAAACAACCTCTACCAACTTAAGTCCAGGAAAACAAAATAACAATACCATATTTATGAGAACTTTTCACCACCAGCATACCAAATTCATTCTGACAAATTTCAAGTTACGGTAATTAATTTTTTAATGCTAGACTCAAAAATGAAAAAATGGATTAGAATGTTGGAGATTTTGAATTTTTTAATAATTAAATTAATTTATAATATAAATAAAAATAAATCTTTTTATTAAACTCATGAGTTAAATTTAAATTATACTATTTTAATAAGGTATTATAGTCATTTAAAGTTTATCATAGTTAATACTTGAATTTATTGTGTATTCTTAATTCTATGCTAGATATGATAATATATCTTGTTATAAAATAATGTATTAAAAATTTCATATCAACTAAATCAATTTATAATATATAACTAGAACAAATCTTTCTTTACTAAAACAATATAGTAAGGTTGAATGGGTCTTAAATTTCATAGAATTGATGAAAAGTAACTTAGTGGAGGAATCATTATTCAATTATCTAACTAATTGATGAATAACACTTAAATGGACAACAAACTCATCTCAATATTATAAACAAACTCATCTCAATATTATAGAGAGGGATTGCCAATGATTTTGGGTTTAACCAAGTCGGTGACATGGTGGTAAGCCATGGTCCATTGCGACTTGTGAGCACACAAAACCTTATCTTACTTGAAACTCTTTGCTCTTAGCTTCTCGAATTGAACAACGTATATAGGCAGCAACATTTCGTAGCCAACACTAATTACTGACAAGTTTGTTTCTGTCTTTTGGAGAATGCAAGAGAAAAACATTGATTGTTGGAAGGGATTGATTGTAATAAGAAGATGTAGCCTCAAATACGACTATAGCTTTCATTCTGGCCCCTAAGAAATTTGAGTACATACTCCAAATATTTACCATCACGAAAGGGATGAATGCCACTACGATGACAAGTATGAACTGTTTTATGTTCACATGGTTCGGTCAGATTTCGTTTGGTATTGGGTCTCCGAATCTCTTTATCGATAGACCCTAACACACCTCATAAGTTCCTTTATAATCTAAAAGATATGAGTTCAATTTGTTGGTTGAATTCTTCATGTAAATCGCTCCACATGTAACAATTGGAGATGAGAAATCTCACTTTCACTAATATCCTTCGACAAAAAAATTTAGGAGGCACAAAGCAACATGTTTTTACTGCGCTCTCATGCATTAAACAGAGGATTTGCAGTAGAAGGTTACCATCTACAAATCTGATCTTGTTCTTCTCTTGAAGAGCCATTTGTTTGGCATTTCCATTTAAAGGGATATTAATACTTTAGTTTTATTCTATGACGCTCTGTATGAGAGACTCGGTTAGAGAAAAATAAAACTACATTTGTTGGAGAACCTAAGGATTACAACAAGCAAAACTGTCACCACACTATGTTTGGGAATGCCTAAAATCTTGTGCAAAAGTAATTGAAAAACACAGGAAAAGAAAAAAGAAAAAAGAAAACTGGCAAAAACAATAACAGAGAAGAATAATATGCAGACAAAAATGATAATTAAAAGAAAAGGTTATTTCTGTTATAATATTTAACTAGTACGAGGTTTTCTGCATACGAGTTATGACATATATATATAGTAGAATGATTTCTTAAATTCTAACAGCAGGCGCAACAACAAGAAGCCAAGAACATAATCAGACTACAAACAAACATTATGAAATTATTAAACTTGGTCAACCTCGCATTCGTATATATGAATCTTGCAGAAAAAGTTTAGCAGGGTTTAAGGAAAGGTATGAAAACAAGTAATTAGAAGTAACTCTTCAAGTTGGTTAATTAATAGGAACTTACATGCATGTAGATATATATACAGACGGTTGGTTGGGCCCGCCATCGTGTGCTTGAAATGCAGACCCTGGAAATTCGATTCTCTTCGTGTCAACGCCACAACCATTATCTGAAAGTTATGACAAAACATACAGTAGCCAGTAAAGACTAAAGAGTCTGAAATGTTAGATGAGTTTCAATTACCTTTTTGACTGAGTCTTACTGAAGTTATAGCAGCCTTGTTGAGACAAATTAGGTGTCATTGCCAACCAACCAATTTATGAAGTGGTGGTGTTACCTATATATACACTAACTGGGTGAATTTGAAAATCAAAAAGTGGGAATTACTCAGGTGCATGCATTATGTATATAAACATGCATTATTCTCGAACTTTGGAAAGGATTCAATTTGAAATGAAGTGATGATGACGAGAGGCTGCGCGTTTGTGTGGAGTGTCCAGATTCATTCATTTGGGTGGTGCATTGCATGATTCATGTTTAGGTGTTAATCTGGCGAAGTGCACAATTTGAATTTTCATTTCAAAAAGGCAAAATGACAGTAGTGAATAGGTTCAACAAGTTGGTAAATGAATACGATGAAACAACCTGGGCATTTTCTCAATACCTTGTATGTATCCACAATCTTGCACCCAACTCTTATTCTGACACTCCTATATGTTCATTGAAGCATGCGCTATTACTAAGTTATCATCGTCTACCACCCTATACTATAATGCTTCAGATATTATCTTTAAACAAATCATACATTACAAGTTGGGTTTAGCATATTCTCATTTGTGACACGTAGTAATTAAATAATTAGTTAATATATGACAAAAGCAAACGATTTGCGGAAAGCCCAAGATACGTGAATGTGCGCATCTGGAAATTTTGCATTATATTATTTACTTTATGACTTTCTACCATTTTTAGTTAACTTTTTGTGGATGGTTTAGTTTAAGTTTTGGTCCTTCCGCAATTCACAATTTTTAATATGTTTACATAAAAAAAAATTATATTGTTAGTAGTTTTCGCTACTCTTTAATTAATTTTCTGGTAAGTGTATCTTCTTGTTCTCAGTTTGTTTTCTCATTATAGTGCCTCATATATTAAAGAAGCGAAATGAAAGTTTTGTGAAAAATGTTTAAAATGGTATTTTGTTGACAAAAATCATTAAAAATTAAAAATGATAAACCAGATAAAATAATACATTTTAAAAAGATTAATAAAACTTTAATTACTCTTTCATTTGACATCAACCTTTAATTATTGTTAGTTTAAAAACTTGACTGAACTGCAAATTATTTAGAGTCAAAAGGGAGACGGAAAAGTTAAATTAATGAAGTGATTCTGATTTGGAAAAGTTGCGGCCAACACTGGCTTTCCTAGGTTAACTCAATGTTTTTTTTTAAAACCCCAATTTCGATTGCCCTAGGTTCTTTTAATTAATTATCTAATAAGAGAAAATGTTCCCAAATTAGTTAGTATGCATTGTTTCTAAACAGGCGTGTGTTGTTTATCGTTACTAATTTGGGATTAGAGTTAGGGAAACTATGTAATAATCTTTTAATGTATTTTTTATTCATTAACTATCAAACTAGGAGAAGGATAAAATATCTTGTTAAACCCTTTTTTATAAAAAAAATTAAAAAAATAATTAATACAGGCAAAAGGGTTGCCCCAACCCATAAAAAAAATGTGTCACCACCGTTAAACCATGAAATTAATACTGCGTGATGCAATGTACCAAGATGCTAATTAGTTTTTTTAAAAAAAAAAACTTGAAGCTACAAACAAAATAAACGTATAAGAAGAAAAGGTAAAGTTAATGAATAACGTAAATTGATATAAATGTATAGTGTTAATTTATGTATGTGGTTCCTTTTATTTGATATATTCATGTATCTAAGCATCTGGATGCATGATGAAGAAGGAAAAGAGTGGAAATTGTAATGCGCAAGTGGGGATTAATAAAAGAGCATAGACCACAGTAGGCCCTAATGAAGGTTTAAGCAAGTGGCTCATTATTTATCTGCAAAATCTTTCAATAATTAATTTTAACTCTCTATTCTGCACTTTATTTTTTAATTCTTTCCCTTTTCATTGATGCAGATTGTAGAGTGAGTAGATTCACGAATAGTATTGCATCACCAATGGACAATAATGACGTTTTTAATTAATTAATTAATTAATTTGTGATTAACGGAACGATGAAGACATGAACAGTTTCAGTAGATCCTCTCCCAACAACAGAAACAAACAACACAATTATCGAAACCTAAAAAGTTGGTGACACGGACACAATGGTTCCAATGACCTTTAAAGGGTTTCGACATGTTCATTGTATCTGTACTGTGTTATGTTAAAGATTTTCAACTCGATTCTAAATATGCTAAATAATTCTACTCTTTGACTCACGTGCTGATATAACATGTTTGAAAATGAAATCAACCAAAACTGAAATGAGAGGGAATTGAAATTTGTACATAGTTACACAAAACTTAATTAAGTTTGTATATTTGAAAAATATATAAAATTACATGAAAAAAAATTAGGAAGAGCTAAAATTTTCTGTTCAACTCAGTCCGTAATGTCCCATTTTTGGCGGATTGTGAATGGCCGGCCAAAATACTTGAGACTAAACATTTGATAACCTCCCCTATTTGGTATTGTCATAAACATTGCTAATTAACCTACGAAGCCCAGAAGACCTTAATCATCAACACTAGCAACATCAGTCTACGAAGATTCAGTAGAACAAAAAAATTAAATAACGACGGAGATAGAAGATGATTTCCTTCATAAGGTCATCTATGTTGAAGTGGTAGGATTTTGTCTAAGGGCTAGGAACCAATAGTAAAAATTAAAAAGAACTAGGAACCCATTTGGTCTAGGAACCTCTTAGCGCCCCTCCCTTATACACACACATTAATCAATAGACCAAGTTCTATTCGCTATAACGTAAAAACTTTTATATAAAGTATGTTTCACACATTTTTGAAAAATTAAAATTAAAATTAATATTAATTAGTTTTTATCCACTTTTTTAACTCTTTCTATGTTCCAATACACATTATAATTAATTATTTAATATCACAAAATATAATAATAAAATAGAATATATTTATATTTTATGCGGATCTTACAGAAGAGGTCATTTGGTTTGTTCTAGCCTAGAGTGACAATACAAGAGTACGAGTGCACAAAATGATAACATAACTTTACTTTATTTTAAAGGTACATGATAGAGAGATACTTCTATTTATAGGCTAAGGTGTCTCAAAATAGGCAGAAACTTTAACCTAAAATAGTCACATTGGTTGGCTTAGAAAGCAAGGAGAAATCTTCTCCAATAAGAGGGATACAAGTGGCAAAAATTCTCTCAAATAAGAGGATGACATGTGGTCACTACCTATGAAAAAACTCTTCATTCCTAGAGTGACACATGACTACTAATTAGGAGGATGACATGTGGTCACCACCTACTATTTTATTTTATTCCAAAAATACTCTACACCTCCCCACTATTTTCTTTTATTCCAAAAATACCCTACACATCCCCACTGTATTCAACAATCTTTCTCCAGATTTAAACTTGTGATATATTGCAAAATTTTATTTACACTTCCCCTTAAATAAGTTTGATTCAATCTTATTTTCACTTGTTTAATATATATTTTTTTTCTTCAAAATACTTAATAAATGGTAAAATTTTGTTCTAAATTTCTAGAAAAATGTTTATATATATATATGTGTGTGTGTGTTTTTTACATTTAATATCTATAATTTTTAACATTATATTATGTTTTAACTTACCGACATATTTGACTCAAATAACTTGAATAAAGTATTTAATTTATTAGATAAATAATATAAAAATATTATTAAATACTCAAAATATAGAAGAAAAGTTATTTGTTAAAGATTTAGAATTTATTTAGTTCTTTCGTCATTATAAAGTTAGTATATAATAATAATAATATATTATTTACTATTAATATTATTATGTTTATTATTTTTTATTTGCATCTAACTTTTAAGTTTATAAAATGGAAGTGGTAGAAGCACTAATATTGAAGTTTCCTCTGAATTTTATATTTTGCAATATATCACAAGTTTAAATCTAAGTCATATGAATGTTCCATTAATGTAGAGAGAGAAAGAGAAAGATTGTTGAGGATAGTGGGAAGGTGTAGGGTATTTTTGGAATAAAAGAAAATAGTGGAGAGGTGTAGAGTATTTTTGAAATAAAAGAAAATAGTGGGAATGTGCAAAAACACTTGGGCTGGTGGAGGGAGCAACACCAAAAGATCTAAACTACTTAACCCATAATACAAAGCTCAAATAAAATCTAGATTACTTGGCCCAAAATACAAAACCCAAAATTATTTTTACTCTACTAAATCTTCATAATAGCTTAAGATGGTCCAAGCGAAAGACTCTAGGTCTATCTTCTATAGATGACTCTAACTCTTCATGAATGTGCTAGGCCATTGGGTATGCCATCATACAATAGCTCCTAGAATTGAATGTTAGAACCAAAATGAGTTGTTTAATATACAATTACAATAAGTAGTCCTAAACTTTAGAGACTGGAATGCTCTAGTTTGAGTTCATTTAAACTTTGAAGTAGAACAATTATGATATATGTTGACAATACCATTGAGCTTTATTAATGGCCTAGCAATTGAATAACAATATAGTTACATTTTAAGAAACAAGTAAGAAACTAAATGGCCTAACTTTTTTATTTTTCATTGTTTAAAGCTCCAAAAACAGTTGTGAAAGAGATTACCAAAATACAAAGACAATTTTTGTAGGGATAGAGAACACGCGAAAAGAAAATAGCATGGGGTGAAATGGTCCAACAATTTCTAAGCCAAAAGAGATAAGAGGTTTAGATATAAAGGATGTACAAGGATTCGACAAGGAGCTTTTAGCAAAATAGAAATGGATATATGCATCTAAGTATAAAGAATTGTGGAGAAACATACTAGAACCTAAATACATGGAAACAATCCAATTATGAATCAGTATGGTGGAAGGATCTGAAGAAAGTATGCGGTATTGGAGCTGACAACAGTTGTTTAATAAAAATATTACATGGAATGGAACAAAAATCAAATTTTGGAAAGATAGGTGGATTGATGAAACATCACTAGCTGAAAAATTCCCCAGGTTATATACCACCTCCATTCTAAAACAAGCAACAATATCATAAATGGGTGTATGGAATAATTCTATATAGGAATGGAAAATAGAGTTGAGCAAGGAGTGATTTCAGTGGCAAGTAAGACTTGTAAATATGATGAGAAATGTATTAATAAAGTATGCACCATGAATACATGGACAGGATTCTTGGAAATGGAAAAGGGATAAGTCAGACATATACAGTGTAAAATCTACATACAAAATTCTACAAAGTAATACTTGTGGTGATTGTGGGAATTCTTCATTATCTGAATAGTGTGGCAACTAAGATAACTTCCAACATAGAAATATAATAGTATCCTGTAAGACGTATGTGTTTACAGACTACGAAGAGTCAGTCCAACGTTCGTTTTTTGAATGTAAGATACAGAACTTAGCTTAGGCTTTATGTTATAATTGATAGGAATAATTACAATCTCATGCAACATTTTCTTCCTTTAACATGCCATGATTGAATAGAAAAGGAAATTTGGAAAGTTACATATGGATGACATTGATTAGAAGTATATGAGATCATAGAAATAAAGTTTTGTCAAAAAAAAATGCAGAAATTGACAAGGTGGAAATATTTGGAAGTTCATAGTTGAAAGCATCGACTTGGATTAGAAACAAAATCTGAAAGATATTTTTACATACTCCGATTGGTGTCTATGCCAAAAAAAAAAAGACCTTTTCAAAAGTAACTCTAAATCTCATGTTTAGCTACAATGTGAGGCAGAGGTTTGTTACAGCCTGTTGTAGTTTTGTGTTTCTTTATTGTTAGTTGTGTGCAGGTATTCATGAATGACCGATGAAGAAATTAATATCAGAAATCATAATGGCAACCACAAATAGGATTACATGAGAAATACAAGGAAAGACCAGCTCTACAGTCAGCTTATAAATGCATTAGCCATAGTAATGGTAAAAGGTCTATCAAACTAGATAAGAACTTTTTGTAAGAGACATAGTGATGGAAACATGGTTAGGACCTTCACAAGAATTACAATTTTGAGGTGCTCTTGAAAATAGATTTTGAAGATACGTATGTTGAAACATTATTGACATTTTCATGTGTCCCAGTGAGTTTTACATTGAGCAAGTGACTAAAGTGACAATTCCTCCTCTTATCTCATACAACTATGGTCGGGTGATAGCGGATTTCCACTTTTTGAAGATTCTTTCACGCAAGTATTGCAGGTAGCATAATAAATTTAGAGATTCACTTGTCTTGTACGTTGATTCAAGTGACATGATAATAAAGAATGTTTATGGCACTTCCATCCATATCTTTGAGTTTCTCAAGGGATGGATCTTTCTTTCTTATATTGAAACCTCGACTTCCTTTCTTATCTTTAAAACTCCTCCGACTGTCGTAGCTTTCGAGAGGTTCATTTCGGATTTTCGTTTGAAATTGTTTCGCGTTTTGTTGTTCTCGTTCGTCGGTTCTGTGCGCTCCAAAGCGAATCTGCCAAATTTCAATAAGTGATTCTTCTCAGGAGAGACCTAAAATCGGAGACAGCGACCACAACGGCGAAGGCGTGACCTAAAGTGATGGAGTTTGTGATTGAGTCAGTGAGTCAGTGAATCAGTGCATTTAATCTGAAGCAGCCCACGTGTTTGTGTTATTGACTCAATGAAGAGTATTTTAACAAAAGTCAGTAAGGTTATTTGAAGCGGTGAGAGCAGGTGTTTGCTTTGGAAATATGCTTATCTATAGTTGTTAATGTCAGCATTGGTTCAGTTTAATTCGGTGAAATTATTGTTTCTAGTGCATTCGGTACCTTGTTACTATTGCCATATAGCAGGAATTACATGTGTTGGGTTTCTTTGGTTCAGTTTTTGTCCCAATCCTTTTTACCCACGTTGTGCTGCATTGTCCAAGGGTTTAATCCAATCTAAAAACTGTTTTTGCTGCCCGTGAAGAGGTGTGTGGAGGTTTAAAATTATGCTTAAATGGATGTGAATCGGTGCACTTTATCCAATTTGAATTTGCTCTGTGTTGTGGCTCAATTGAAAATCGGCACTTTGTAGTGTGTAGTAGGAGTTACTTCAGTGAGTGAATTCAAGAGGCTGGTCTACTCAATTGGTTACAGATGTGCAAGATAAACTTCAAGCATGAGGTTAGGTAGGCATAGATTGAATTTTTAAATATCAAATTTAGATTTAAATATTTGGATCAGATATAATATTCATATTTTTTTTATAAAACTATTTTAAATTTTCTAAATATTTGGATCAAAATTAAAATTCAGGTCCAAAATCCAAATAGATTATTGTTTTATGATGAAAATTAGTATTATTGATAGTATTATAATTTAATAATATTAAAGATTAAACATAATATATTATATAAATTCTTAACATTAAGAAAAATAAAATCATATAAATGTCTACATAAATCTCATAAAAGAAAACATTACAATAATGATATAAATAAAAACTTAGTAACTAGTAAAATGAGTATATGTCAATTTAGTTTCTTGTAGTCTAACTCTTGAAAAGCAAGAGTTCATTAAGAAAAGGATGAACCACAATGTTGGTAGCTCATTGTTCTTTTGTCTTCCACACTATTGTATTTTTTTTCAACTTCATACCCCTGTAACTAGTTATCTTGCTTAGTAAAATTCACGATCAATATTCTTATAAATACTTGGAATAAAGAAAAAAGAATATTTAGTTAATTACAATTGTTAAGAACTAAGTATTACAATCTGGAACAGTCTCTTCTGCATGAGACAAAATATTTAGTTAAATCAATCATAACATCTCTTTCATCAAACCTTGCTCACTTTCTTTTGTTTACGCTAACTAACAAATTTATTCTTTTATTGTAAAGTTTTTTTATTATATTTGTATAAAAACATATTTTTATACAAAAACAAAAAGCAACATGCTCTACAAATTGAAAGGGGAGTTTAGCTTCATAAACATCTTTCCTAGTTCTTCTTGACAAAGTTTTTGGTCAAATCAATAACACAGCTTGGTAGATATGAGAAAGCAACAAAGCTCTAAAATTTCAACACAAAGGAAGATTAGAAAACTAAATGTAATCATGAAAGAACAACTAAATGATTTAAAATTGAGGCTAAATTTGTTAAACTTAAGCTGTTTACTGCATGGCACCCCAAGTGTTCATTTAGAGGAATGGCATTACCAAAGAAAAATAAAAAACCTGCGGTATTAATCCAAATGGAAGCATGGCTAGGACCTTCAAAGGGATCAAAGAGTGGTTTCGAATTGTAGAATGATTCAGCTTTGCCCAGCGAGCATGTGTTATGCTCTTGCCTCCAACGAGCTTATCCCGTGTTGTAGCATGAAAAACGTGTATCTTACGTGGCATCTGAGGCATGACACACGAGTAGTGTTCAGATATTAGCTGTATCAACGTGGGAAGGCTTGAACGAAGCCTATAAATTCACCTTCTCCACATCTTGTAAAAACACTTTGTGAAATTAATGAAAAGTGTTATGTAGAGAGAACTCCAAAGCCTTTCACTACAAAGTCACGACTAGAGAGACCTGACTTCCTTTAGCCACCTTCCTTAGAACTTCCTTTCTAAACTCACTGTGCATCACAAACACCTCCACACCTCTTGCACCGAACCAATTTCTCCTATTTTCGCACCAAAGCTTCCATCACATTCAACTGCTTCCGCTGTCTTCATCAGTTCTCTTCAATGGAGCTGCTTCTTCTTGGAGATTCCGGCTTGGAGGAATGTATATCATTCATAATATATAAGTCATTTTCAGATACTCTTGTAAACAAATTTTGAAGATACATGTTGAAACATTATTGATGTTTTCTGGTGCATGTGTGTGAATTTTATCTTGAACAAGTGGCTCAAGTGGTAACTCCTTCTTTTATCTCATGCAATTATGAGTGGCGCTATGATGATACACTTCCATTTTTCAGAGATTCTTTCGCTTTTCTTGCAAGTGTTGCAGGTGAAGTGATGAATTTAGGAACTCACTTATCTTAATGTTAATTCGAGCGACATGTTGATAAATGGTGTTCTTCGACGCTTCGATCCTTATCTTTAAATTTCATATCATTCAAAGTATTGAATTTTCTTCATTTATCTTGAAACCTTCTAAGTGATATGGTTTCGTACATTTCCGCATTTCCATTAAATCGACGTCCTTCTTCTTTCCCCCTTTTGTTCGATTTAGTTACTGGAGTTTACCCATTTCTGTCCGAAAGTGGCTTCGCATCCCTCATCACATAGGAGTATTACAAGGTCTAGAATTAGGTTTATGTAAGTGCTCCTTTATTCATTCGATCTTGCTGATAAAAAAAAAAAGTAACACATCAAATGAAATGGAAACATAATGCTAGCAGGAATGATATTTATTGTCTTGCAGGCTCTAAACCTTGCACAAGATGACCTTTATTGTATGATCACTTCTGCAAAATACTGCCAACATTCCAAAAAATTTCACCTTGATTATCTTTTGATCTAACAAGAAAATGTGTAATTTACCTTCCTTGACATGATTACACTTTATGGTGAAGCCACACTGCCATTAATTAATTGGCAATTCGATCTGTAAACGATATTTCTTGAAGGGATATCTTAGGGTCTCGAATTCCCCCCATGTTATGCACTTATGCCATACATTATCATTTTCCCCCATTAATTATTCCAAAATAATTATATGATCCAAAGACTTACACCCATTGTTTAGTAGGTTTCTTTTGTTTCTAATTATTGTTTTATACACACAAGTTAGATATACTAATTGTAATATATGGATGCAATGCATTGATTATTTAAGTTGACAAGAATTTGGATAAAACATCAGAAAATGTATGATGGGTATGAACACAAGAAACCAACAACACACACAATGCTAGGCCAACACTATACCAAAAAACAAGGGCATTCCATGTGTTTTATTCCCATAATTGAGTTGTTACAATAATAACAAATGTCCAGTCTCGTTTCCAAGAATCTTGATGATCAACTATAAAAAGCAAGTGAAACAAAATTAAATTAAGAACAAATTTCTCATTACATGCCAGTTGATCTGCGTGCAATACATGTGCATTCACTTGAAGAGATGTCTGTTATCTTGCATCTGAAGGAGTTCTTCAAGCAACTTATTGTCCAAGTACTCCAACTCAAAAGTATCATCACCTTGCATACTTTCTCCAGAAAAAACAGGTCCCGCAAGGTTATCAATGGAGTAAGAAGAATAGGAAGAAGAATAGGAAGAAGAAGAAGAGGAAGAGGAAGAGGAAGGAGGTGGAAGTGTTGTTAAAGGCATAGGCAAAGAAGAGTTTGGATTAGAAGACTGATACTCATTTGGGAAGTTGAGAATGGCTCTGTGGCCACGAAAATGAAAAGCAGCAGCATCATAAGCTCGTGCAGCTTGTTCTGCAGTTTCGAAGGTTCCAAGCCATATCCGAGTCCCTTTCCTTGTAGGGTCACGAATCTCTGCAGCAAACTTTCCCCATGGCCTTCTCCGAATCCCTCTATACCGAGCCTCAACATTTCCATTAGAAACCGAAGATCTTCCTCCCTCCATCACCAAGAAATCTAGAAACAAAGAAAGAAAGAAGAAGAAAGTGTTGGAGATTATTATTATTATTACTGTGTTTAGATATGAGTGTGTCACGTAGGGTGGTGGTAATAGAGAAATAGGGTATTGTATGGATGTAGATAGCACACCAATAGTATTTATGAGTGGGCTTTGTATTGTTCTTGGTGAGGCTTGACCAGAAGGTCGTATGTGACGGTTTGAATTTGAAGTTGAATAAATTCTGCAACTATAATATTTATTTCTTTTTTGTGAGTGAAAAAGATAGATAGGTGCGTGCATGTATGACGAAGAAGGGACGCAAGGCTTATTCGCACTTGTCCTTTTCGTGGCTGCGCACGTGGCTTCATCATTTACTTTCTTCTTTTCATTTATCACAGATCTCTCTCAAATATTCTAATCAATAAATCTATATCTATATATTCAAAATCGATAACTAAAACAAAACTTATATTTACATTAACCAAGTTAAAGGATCTTTTACATTATTATATAATTTTTTATTTATCCATAAATAATAGGAGCTTTCGGACAAAATGATATTTGTTTTCTTAGAACTGTGTAATTTAATGTTACTTTAATACGTTTGAATTATTCAATTCCAATAAGATCAAATAAATTTTCACACAAAACTAAAAATTCAGCCCACAAAATCTCAAATGATAAGAGTGTGGAACTTGTTACATAATTAGAAGGTAAAGCAAAAAGGGTTGCATAAGAAGGGAAATTTTCTACTTCCAAATATTGGAAGAATTCAGTAACAACAAATATTATTTGTTCTGCTTCTATTTTCAATCTTTCACAAAATAAAAAATTGGACAATAATACTTTGACAACATTTTCTTTACAACATTTTAACATCATGTACGTGCCTTTATGTGATTAGTCTAAAATTACTTCACAATCAGTAATAATAATCATAAACATCAACATAGACCAATCACAGAAGGACACATAGATAGTATTAAAATGTTGTCAAAAAAATATTATCAAAGTATCGTTATCCTAAAAGATTTGATTTTCTGGCTCAACTACACAAGTCACGCAATATCCACTTAAGCTAAAAATGTTCATATCTCATTATTATAGCTCTTGTAATGGTATTAACGAATCATATGCAATTCTATTGAGAAAAATGATAACCACGTTGAGGGAAAAACAAATTGAAAGACTAGACTAAATAATTCGAACAAACATTAAGACAAAAAAGTATTAAACATTTAAATGTTTATTTTTAAACAAAATCACTAAAGTTCATTTTCTATACATATTACACGGTAACATAGGTAAGTTTCTCTTCCTCTCACATATATATTGCAGGACCATCACTTTGTAAATAAATAAATAATATGAAAAAGATATTTCCTTCTAATTACTAACAACACTAATCCTTATTTCTATTATCGAAGAAAGAAAAGTTAAAAACTTTAACAACATTAAGAATGTGTTCATTGAAAAAGATAGATTTTAGAAAAAGAAACAGAATGGTGAAATTTAAGGAATTTGAGAATAAATTGTGTGTTGTTTTTTTTAAAAAGATTAGGGAGTGATTAAGAGTAAATTTAAAAATAAAATTTATTATAATTTTTGAAAGATTTAACTAATGTAATAAATTAAAAAGATGTTTTAACTGATAGAATGTAAAGATTATCAATTTTTTCTTAGTAGTAAAAGTAATATGAAATGATATTTTTTTAATTATGTATTTTTTGACAAAATTTATTACAAATAATGTAAAAAATAATAATAAATAATTAATATAATAATTTCATATTGTATTAATATTAATATTAATATTATTATAATTATCATTTGGATGTATTGTACCATTTATTACTTTTACTATTGTTTAATATTAGTATTATTATAATTATTAATATTTTATTTTATTATTTATAGTTATTACCATTCCATTAATATTATTATTAATGAAAACAAAAATATAAATACTACATGAAATCGATTATACACTGGCTTTGGAATCAATTATAATGTGAAACATGAATTACGCACATTTTTTTGTTTTCAGATTCTCTACAAAGTGAAGTTACGTTAATTGTGCAAGGCCAAAATCAATATTTTATTATATTTTTCTTCCATCCATGCTTCAGAAAAGCTACTCTTATGAAACTCGTTGCCTTTCATTGCCTTCAAAGTTTAAAACCGAATATAAATTAGGATCATGTTAACAATTTTTTTAAAAACTTTTTTGATAATAAATTCTGTGTTACTATTGATTTATATATTAATAATAGATCTATATAAACGGTTGTAAAAAAAATTGTTAAAAAAATATTTTCTTATCAATTAATTTCAAATCCTTAGGCACAAATTTTCTTTAACAAAATATAACCTCAAACGAACACAGTATAAAAGTAAAGACTACTGTTATTAAAATTTGTCTCTCTTCATTATATAAATATTTAATATTATATTATCATTCATAGAGAAAGATTATTTGAATCTCTTATTATAAGGTTAAATTCCTTTAGTTGTTCCTATGTAGGTTTTTCTCACTTAGATTCCATTTTTTTTAAATTCTCTCAATTAAGTTTTAAATAGTGTTAATTTGAATCAATTGCGCCCCCTGCCGTTAAATTGGCTTATCGGGTTAAATTTTTGCTGAAGTAGAAGGTTGACATGTCAATTTTTTTAAACGTGGCATTTACTATGCTGTATACATGGAATATATAATTAAAATAAAATTTTAAAAATTGAAACCCAAATTAGGGCTCATCATCTTCAACCTTACCTTTGATCATCTTCAACTTTAGGCGTTAATGGCATCTCCCGAAAACAGTTCACCTCCTGTTCTGTCGTTTTCTCCTTCTTGTGAAGCGATGTGGGGCTTTAGGAGCATACCCAGAAAAATGGCCGTTAGAAATCCACTATTTGACAAAACAAACACTCTAACTCAGGGGAAATCCATTGTTACTGTTGTGAGGGTATTCACAGGAATGGACCGCGAAGAATTTCTTACAATAGTGGCTTTTGCCGAGGTGACTTTCAATTTCTGGATGATGGTTATTACTAAGACAGCTGATTATTTTTCTATATGTTTATGCTAAGTTAACTTCCATGGAGTGTATTTGGAGGGTTCTAAGTTTTATTATTAACAGGACATTATTGTTGTGTAATGTGCAGGAATTACATATGCTGGAAAGGAAGCTATTGCTGAATTTACGGTCTGGGTGATGGATAGGGAAAAGGAATTTTGGGTGGTGCTTGATTGTAATGAAAGATGACTTTTATTTAAATTTTTTAATCAAAATGTTTAAATGTTTTTAAATTCCACGTACAACTCTATGAATGCCAGTTTAAAAAAAATTGACACGTTAACCTCCCACCTCAGCAAAAACTTAACACTATTACGCCAATTTAGCGATAGGACCCAATTAATTCAAATTAGCATTATTTAGGACTTAATTGGGAATTTTAAAAAATGGAGATCAAACTGGGAAAAACCTACATAAATAGAGACAACTAAAGGAGTTTAACCTATTATAAAAAAGACTTTTAATATATTGGTCATATACAAAAATTTCATCAATTTTATATTTGACCTAATTACTAAGATGAATGATCAATTTTAATACAATTTATTAAATGTTAGAAAAAGAAACATATATAAAAAGGTCTTCATTGATATTATAAGTTATGAATAGAGAACAGAGAAAATTTGATATGTTCAAAGTAATATCTGAAATTCTTTTGTGCATATACACCTATTGGTAAAAGATTTCGCTAATATTTTTGTCATTCAAATTTTTCATTAAACTTTACTGTTATTTATTGAGAACCTAACTTTTCTAAATTTTGAATGTGGATAATATAAAATTATCATTTAATAATTTTTTAGCATATTAGTCTTTAATCTGATGTACATTTTCCATACTACTTCCCCAGTTGGTCAAACATCCCATGAATCATCTCTATTGAACTATTTTTTATATCTAAATTTAGTTTTATTAATTGTTTTTATTTTTAATTTATTATTTTATTTTTACCTTTAAATTTACTGTGAATTTTTTTATCACTTAATTAAATTTTATATAACTCTGAAATCTAACTATACGTTTTAAACTAATTATTATAAATAATAACTACAAAATACTTCCAACAATATTTACGACATAAAATTTAAATAAATAAAAATAAAATAAGTGTATTATAACTTTCAATAAGTCTTAACATATTTTAATTCCTTAAGTGGGAAGAAAATTAAACCCTATATCTATAAAGTGTCTCCTCTAAATACAAGTTGCAATATTAAGAAAGAAGGGTGCATTTAATGTAAAACAGTAGAATTATTATAGTCAAAGAGGGGCAATAAAAGCACCTGTCTGCCAACATACATCAGAATTCAAACAATTAATCGATCTTTCTCATACATTATATAATTGAGTTTACTGTTTTTCAATAAAAGTTAGGTAACTTTGATAACTATATATTAAGAGCACATTACAATAATATATTTTAGAATAATACATTTTAAAAACAACATAAAGTTAAAAAATAATATTTTATTTTACTAAAATGAAATCAGAAATAAAAAAAAATCCATTTATGATGACAACGTTTTGCAATAATTAATTTTTAGTAATGTTGTCAAAACGGTCACCCACCTGACCTATCCCCACCACAGGTTGACTACTGAATTCAATACGGCTCATTTATTAGTTAGTTGAAAAAATTTGAATTCGATCTGGCCACCATGGGTTAGTGGGTCAAAGGTAGTGCTGTCAAAATGGGTTGTAATCCGTGAGCCAACTCAGTCCACCACGGGTTTGAGTCGAGTTGAGTTTGAAAAAATGTAATTTTTTTTATACAGGCTAATTTTCAACCCGGCTCACATACAACCTAGCTCACACAGATTGACTCATCAACTCACTTAATTTTATTAAATTATTTATTATTTTGTGTTTAAATATTATTAGTTAGTATTTGTTTATTATATTGAAGATGGTGATAAAGAAGATGTTATAGATTTATCTATTCAAGACTCAAGTATTATAAATAGACAAGTGATACAAAAATTATCAATATTAAAAACTTATTTGTTCGCCTTTTGTACATGTTTTTGGATTACGCTTGGATTGTATGATATTTCTTTTATTTTGAATTGTTTTTAGAGTTTAATATAATTTTAGTGTGAAATTTATTTAAATTTGAATTAAAAAAAATATTTTTTTTATTTTAAGAAAAACAAATAAATGAGTTAGTGAGCCAACCTTTTAACCCACAACCTGTGGTGGGTCAGTTCGAATTTTTTCCACTTGCTAATAAGTGAACTGGGTTGAGTTGACTCACTAAGTGACCAACCCGTGATGGCCGAGCCGGGTCGAGCAAGATTAGGCACTTTGACCACTCTAGTTAAAGAGGTTGTCTCACTGACCCACTTAATTATATATTTTTTTAAAATAAAATAAAATAATTTTTTTTTGTAATTCAAATTTAAATAAATTTTACTCTAAAATGATATTAAACTTCAAAGGCAATTCCAAATAAAAAAAGTAACATATAACTCAAATGTAATCCAAAAACAAACTCAAAACAATAAATAAGTTTATAATATTGGTAATTTTTTTCACTTATCCATTTATAAGATTAGAGTCTTAAATGAATAAATTTATAATATTTTGTTCTCTTCAAACATCTTTTTCTTTATTCTCATTTACAAACAATAAAAAAAATGTTAATAAATAATATTAAAATATAAAATAATTAATAATTAAATTAAACTAGGTGAATTGGTGACTCACCACAAGTTCAACTCAGATAAGCCAGATTCTAAGTGGATCAGGTTGATAATTAACCCATATAAAAAAATTTATTTTTTCAAAACCAACTTGACTCGAAGTTGTGATATGTATCAAGTTGACATGCTAGTTTTAATTCATTTTTACATCATTCGTTTTTTGTTTAGAAAAATACAGATTTCAATGCCGATATCATCTTAAAGACAGAAAGATATTACCAAGGAAAATTCTTCAAAGTTTTATGTGTTTAAGTAGGGAATGTATCAGTGTGACGTAAATCCATGGGAATTATTAAGCTGAGGCCCAAGATGGTGTGCACTGAAATAAGGCCCAATACTGGGCGGCCCATGGGAGAACTAAAGCCATCAGATTGGATGGCTGCTGCAGACGTGTCCAACACTTCTTCACGAGTCAGGAGAGAGAACGGAGCGCTTCCAGAGAGTTCCGTCTCAGAGAGTGAAGAACCAGCGGTGCTCCGGCAGCCTTAGAGGCTTCAGATGACAACGACGTAGGCGAAGAAAATGCTCAGGGCAAAGAGACGGGTAAGTAAAGTATAACCTTTCTTGGTTCTGATTTCTTTCTGTGTATCAAAATGTTATTGCTTTCATTGATTGTAAAACAGAAAGCAGAGATCTATATATATAGATCTCTGATAAACAGAAAACATTAAAAACCTAAAACAGAAAACATTGAACAAAGCCCCAAAATGAACTACGGTTCATTTTGTATTTATGAATCTAATAACTGATTCTTAATAGCCTCCCCTCAAACTGGATGGTGTATATTTACCAATCCAAGTTTGGGAACAATAGTCTTGTATTTGACGCGATGAGGAAATTTAGTGAAGATGTCTGCGAGCTGCTCGTCAGATCGTATGGGAAGGAGAGTGAGTAGACGTTCCTGAAGCTTTTCACGAACCACATGACAGTCAAGCTCAATATGCTTGGTGCGTTCGTGAAAGCATTGATTGTGGGCTATGTGCCTCGCAGATTTATTGTCACAGTATAAAGCAGGGGTTCCTGCCTCCTTAACTTGAAAGTCATGTAATAGATAGCAGAGCCACTGTATCTCACATACAGTGGCTGCCAGTGCTCTGTACTCAGCTTCTGTGGATGATCAAGATACGGTCTTCTGCTTCTTAGACTTCCAGGAGATAAGAGATGATCCGAGGAAGACATAGAATCCCGTTGTAGATCTTCTAGTATTGGGGCAAGTAGCCCAGTCAGAGTCACTGAAGGCCTTTAGCTGTATAGGGGACTCAGCAGATAAGAATAACCCTTCATAGGGTTTAGCTTTAATGTACCTGAGGATGTGCTGAATAGCACGGTAGTGATGGTCAGTGGGTGCTTGCATGAATTGGCTAAGTAGATTAACTGTAAAACATAAATCAGGTCTAGTATTTGTAAGATAGAGTAACTTTCCTATTAGTCTTCTGTATGGTCCCGGGTCATCCAGATAACTGTCTTCTTTGTATAAGGAGGTGGTATCACTGAGAAAGGGAGTAGATGAAGGCTTGCAGCCTAACATCCCTGTCTCCTCCAGTATGTCTAAAGCATACTTCCTTTGACACAAATGAATGCCTTTCTTTGACCTGGCTACCTCTAAACCGAGGAAATACTTGAGCTCACCAAGGTTCTTTATTCGAAACTTCTTGTGAAGGAGTTCCTTCATGCTGTTGATCTCTATCATAGAGTTCCCTGTCAAAACAACGTCATCCACATATACAAGTAGAGTAGTGAAACTGGTGGGGGTTGTTCTAATGAACAGAGAGTGGTCAGACTTAGATTGGACATAGCTAACTGATGTCAGGAAAGAAGATAATTTGTCAAACCACTGTCGACTGGCCTGCTTTAAGCCATATAGGGATTTTCTCAACCTGCAAACATGTCCTTTATCGTGGTCCACCAAACCTGGAGGTGGCTCCATGTATACCTCTTCATTGAGATCTCCATGTAAGAAAGCATTGTCCACATCTAGTTGATGTAGAAACCAATTATTGGAAGCCGCTAGAGCAATGAGTAACCTGACTGTAGTTAGTTTGGCAACAGGGGAAAAAGTATCAAGATAGTCTATTCCCTCTTGTTGTGTGTACCCTTTGGCCACCAAGCGAGCCTTGAATCTCTCAATACTACCATCGGCTTTGTACTTTGTCTTATACACCCACTTACATCCTATAGCATTCTTTCCTGGAGGCAGCTGGGTTAGAACCCATGTATCATTATCTTGCAGGGCTTTAATTTCTCTCTGCATAGCCTCTACCCACTCATTTATGTGTCTTGCTTCACTATAGGATTTGGGCTCCTTGCTTACCGTGACTGCCATGGTATATTTTAGATGCCTTCCTGTAAGATTGTCACAACATAATTGGTTGGCTATCGGGTAAGGAGTTTTAAGATTATTTTTCAGAGATAGGGATTGATTCACCTGATGGACATAATCTTTAAGGTAGTCAGGAGTTTTTCTGGGTCTGTTTGACCTTCTTTGTAGTTGGGTGTCTTGGTTGTCTTCTGCAGTCTCACTGCTGTCTTCACTAATATTGGGCTGTTGTGCCCTTTCCTGGGCAACATGATTATATTCAGCATCTTGTATGTCATCATCATTGTGATAGTGATTTCCTAAGAGATTGTCAATTGGTGCAGTTGTGTTCTCTCCAATAGTATAATCTGTATTGTTGCCCTGCAAATTCTTGTAAGGAAAGGTGTCCTCATGAAAGACAACATTCCTGCTTATAAGTAGCTCTTTGGTGTTTATGTCAAGCACGAGGTATCCCTTGACACCAGATCTGTATCCTAGGAAAACCCCTTTTCTAGCTCTTGGGTCAAGTTTATTCCTGTTATGTTCAAGAGTAGAAACAAAACACAAGCATCCAAAAACTTTGAGGTTTAAGAAGGAGGGGGGCATGTGATAAAGCAAATCATATGGGGTTTTGTTATTGAGAATGGGGGTAGGCAGCCTATTGATGAGATAGACTGCATGGCTAACAGCATAAGACCAGTAAATGTTAGGCACGTTAGCTTGGAAAAGAAGACCACGGGTAACATTCAAAATGTGTTGATGCTTCCTTTCAACAACAGAATTTTGTTCAGGAGTTTCAACACAACTCCTTTGATGATTAATGCCGTGTAACTTATAAAAATCCACACAGTTAAATTCAGGACCATTGTCAGACCTAATAGTTTTAATTCCTTTGTTGAACTGGTTTTTAATTTTGTTCACAAAATTCTGCAGTAAGTCTCTGGTATGCCCTTTATTATTCATTAGAAAAATCCAAGTATGCCTACTATAGTCATCAACTATGGTGAGAAAGTATTTATGGCCATGAATAGAAACAGTGCTAAAAGGACCCCATATATCACAGTGAATAATGTCAAAACAATCAGCAGTAGCAGTAGTACTTTGTAGAAAAGGCAATTTTCGTTGTTTGGCATAATGGCAAGTATCACAAACAATATTGGTACCTAATTTGACATAAGGTAAATCATCACATATTTGTTTTATAACTCTGTCTCCTGGGTGGCCTAGTCTATAATGCCACAGATTTACATTAGTCCTTTTAAAGGAAAAAGTAGTCTTGGCAGTGTGTCTTTGGTCAGTTTTAGGAAGGTCTTGTAGGTAATAGAGGCCTCTCCAACAACTAGCATATCCAATCATCTTCAATGTATGGTTCTCCTTTATCTGACAAGTCTTGGAAGAGAAAGTCAGATTACAATTCAGGTCTTTGGTGAGACTTTGAACAGAGATCAAATTGAAACTAAAATCAGGTATATATAAAACATTGAAAATAATAAGGTCCTTAGATAATTGTACTGTCCCGGCATAATCAGCAGTTAAAATGGTATTATTTGGCAATCTCACAGATATGGATTTAATTCGATAAAATGTAGTGAAATTCATTCTATCATGTGTCACATGGTCTGTGGCACCAGTATCAATTATCCACGAAGAAATACCTTGTTTATCTGCACTTTCAGCTCTCCGAACTTGATTAATCTTGTGGGTTGGTTCATCATCTTTGTCTATCATTCGAAGTAGCTTCTGCATTTGTTCTGCAGTGAGAGAGTTAAGGATACTGTTGTTATTGGTAGTTTGTGTTCTCTGATTTTCATTAGGTTCAGTTGTGTTCTGGCAAGCATTGGCAGAACTCCATTCACTCCTTTTGTCTTGACTGCCTTCTGCTTTCTTGTACCAAGGTGGGTATCCGTGTTTAGAGTAGCACTCATCAACAGTGTGGTTCATTTTGTTGCAAAATGAGCATTGTTTCCCATGGTTGGGGTTTCTACCTCTTCCTCTTCCTTGGCCACACAATCCAGGTCCTCTTCCTTGGCCTTTCCACTTGCTGTTTTTGTCAGCAACATTTACCATCACCTTAGCATCAGTAGACCCATGTTTTTCTTGTCTTTCTTGTTGCATGATAAGAGAGAAAACCCGATTGATGTTTGGAAGAGGATCCATTAGGAGAATCTGTGTTCTAACAGTGTTGTAAGAGTCATTCAATCCTTTTAGAAAACATATTACGTGCTCCATTTCTCTATATTTCAAGAGAACTTTTGAAAGGGCACAACTACATGGTATCTTGCATGTGCAAGTGGGTATGGGTCTCAAGAATTCTAATTCTTCCCACAGAATTTTTAAATCCGTAAAATATTGACTAACTCCTCTTTCCCCTTGTCTAATGGAGTGTATATCTTGAAGGAGGTCTGAAATCTTGAAATGATCACCTTTGGAGAATCTTTCTTTTAATTCATCCCATAATTATTTTGCTTCTTCCACGTATATAACACTCTCGGCAATTTGAGGGGAAAGAGTCTTGGTTATCCAAGATAGTATCATCATGTTGCATCTCTCCCAAGCATCATATAGGATATCATCTTTCTGGGGTTTCTTTATGGACCCATCAATGAATTTCACTTTGTTCTTGGAAAGCAAAGCTCTTCTCATGCTTCTGCTCCAAGAAGAATAGTTATTTTCACTCAGAATTTGTGTGATGAGGGTGAGTCCAGGATTCTCTCCTGGGTGTAGATAATAGGGGCTGGATGGGTTGTTGAATTCAGCCTGTTCCATGAGGCCTAAAGGTGTACAGGTCAGCCCAAGAACGTATCAAGAGTATCAGCAGGTGGAGCGGAAGCAGAGCAGGTACTAGACCTGCTCTGATACCATATTAAGCTGAGGCCCAAGATGGTGTGCACTGAAATAAGGCCCAATACTGGGCGGCCCATGGGAGAACTAAAGCCATCAGATTGGATGGCTGCTGCAGACGTGTCCAGCACTTCTTCACGAGTCAGGAGAGAGAACGGAGCGCTTCCAGAGAGTTCCGTCTCAGAGAGTGAAGAACCAGCGGTGCTCCGGTAGCCTTAGAGGCTTCAGATGACAACGGCGTAGGCGAAGAAAATGCTCAGGGCAAAGAGACGGGTAAGTAAAGTATAACCTTTCTTGGTTCTGATTTCTTTCTGTGTATCAAAATGTTATTGCTTTCATTGATTGTAAAACAGAAAACAGAGATCTATATATATAGATCTCTGATAAACAGAAAATATTAAAAACCTAAAACAGAAAACATTGAACAAAGCCGCAAAATGAACTACGGTTCATTTTGTATTTATGAATCTAATAACTGATTCTTAATAGGAATATTTTAACATATCGTTGCACGTTCAATTTCATGAATCTTTTGACTTGATTTTCTTTATAATATAAAGTTGAACACTTCTCTTCTGTGTATAATTAATTATTTAATTTGGTTGCTATATCCGATCTACCTTTGGCTTGTGTTGAGATGACGTTTTACTAAGGTAACAATTAGAGATGTGAAATTAGGTTGATAAAATAATAATGGAAATTCCGTTTCTATAGAGTGAGCATTGCGTCACACTTATCATAATGATCATACCACAACATTTTAATCAATATATTGCTTCCTTTTGTACAGAGTGTGTGCATTTCGTCACCCTTATGTGGCTTGAAATTTATTTTAATAACTTGGGAATTTTGCAGATTCAGTATATTTTCATAATAGATTCAGAAAATTATTATTTATATCTTTTTATTTCTTCATTATTAGTTCATACGTTCATTTTGTTAAAAAAAATTGAATTTCTAAGAAATTAGGTGGTGAACAATAATTCATACGTTACTTTTACTAAAAGGAGTATTTGAAAATATTGAAAGTATTTATTCCCGACTAGAGACAAAAAAATAACATTTTAGAAATGATAATAATGTAAAAATAATAAAATTTAATTATTTTAATATTAAAAGATTTTAATATAAATATTTTTCTTTAGTTTAATTATTTTTTAAAATAAATAAAAGCATCTAAGAAATAAATAAAAATGATCTATAATTAAATTTAGTAAAAATTATTTATATTTATTTTTATAATTATAATTTTATTATTTTTTATTATAAGAAAAATAAATACATGTAACCACATGTGTTTTCATTAGTAATAATAATAAATATTACAATCCTTAGTTTTTTCTTCCCGCCCTTGTCTTAGATTTTTTTTATTTTTTTCTGATTAACTCTAGTGTGTTAAAGGGTTGAAGATTAACACGAAAACATCATCGGACATGAAAAAGAAGAGCGCGATCGAAGATCGATTTTACAAATGAAGATTGGAAGGTTCGGCATTTTACGGAAAACAGAGTTATGTTTTTTTACCCAAATTTAATTTAATTATCTATTTTTATGTTACCCAAATTTAACTATCTATTTATTTTCATGCATCAATTGAATTATTATTATTACACAATTTAATACTCAAAAACATATAAAAATGTTTTTATATATATTACAATATGACAATATAATTATTTAATTCTTTTTTTAAACATTAAAAGTTATTATTTTGATATTACATCTATTCATTATATTAAAGTATTATATATATATATATATAACTTATTTATTCAAATGTAATAATAAGCATATTATTTTATTGTAAAAAATACAAAAGAAATGAGGCCACTGAGTATGCATGGGTCTCGATAACAAAAACTTATATTGTTGTATCATAGTTTTACATATATTTCAAATAATTTTTCCTCTATCAACATCTTAATTATTTATTTATCCAAACATTACTACAAACAAATACCTAACTCTACAATCATATATTTATATTTAGGAAAATAATATTTCAACAATATGTTTTGACAACATTTAGACACTGGACATGTGTCTAAATTTCATTGGTGCATGTGGAAAGTAATTTTATAATAATAGAATGACATCGCAATGAGAGAATTGGGGCCATATTCAAAATTGAGGTTCATTTCGAAAATTTTAGATTTGCAACATTTGAGAGAGAAGGTCGAGAACATTTCAGAGAAAGTCGACCTCCTTCCAACCTTACACGGTGTTGTCTTCCCTCCAGCTAGTGTTGCCGTAGTGCCGCCTTAGTGCCAACGTTTGAAGGCAAAACCTAGACGCCGTCGTGTTCTCTCCTCCCAGCCAGCGTGTCGCCGCAGTGTCGCCGTAGTGCCGCCGCAATGCCAGTGTTCGAAGGCAAAACGTAGACGGTGTCGTCTTCCCTCATCCCAACCACCCAGTGCCACCGGAGTGTCACCGCAGTGCCGCCGGAGTACCTTTATAAAACGTCTTTTCTTCCTTTTTAGCACGAATTTGTTAATAAATTGTTTAATAATTGTTCTCAAATTACTTATAAGTGGACAAAATGATGAAAAAAAAATCAGGCACTCCAAAAAGAGTTTGGTGTACGTAGTTGACCTTCCGGTGCAAAAAGTTGAACAGAAGTACCCACTTATTTTGCCTATGGTACCAGTTTTGTTCCTGCACCATGAGTCTAACTGGTTTTTTTGGCACCACTTTGTTAATAAATTGTTTAATAATTGTTCTAAAATTACTTATAAGTAGACAAAATGATGAAAAACAAAATCAGGCACTCTAAAATGAGTTTGGTGTACGTAGTTGACCTTCATGTGCAAAAAGTTGAACAGAAGTACCCACTTATTTTGCCTATGGTACCAGTTCTGTTCCTGCACCATGAGTCTTAATAATTATGATTTTTTTGGCACGAATTTGTTAATAAATTGTTTAATAATTGTTTCCAAATTACTTATAAGTGGATTAAATGATGAAAAATAAAATACGTAGTTGACCTTCCTCTGCAAAAATTTCAACAGAAGTACCCACTTATTTTGCCTATGGTACCAGTTCTGTTCCTGCAACATGAGTCTTACTAATTATTAAAAGGAAGAAAAGACGTTTTATAAAGGTACTCTGGCGACACTGCGGCGGCACTCCGGCGGCACTAGGTGGTTGGGAGGAGGGAAGACGACACCGTCTACGTTTTGCCTTTAAACGTCGGCACTATGGCGGCACTACGGTGACACGCTGGTTGGGAAGAGAGAACACGACGGTGTCTAGGTTTTGCCTTCGAACGCCGACACTAAGGCGGCACTGCGGCGACACTGGGTGGAGGGAAGACAACACCGTCTAGGGACGGCGACACTCTGGCGAGTGTTGTGGCTGGTAGGAAGGAGATCGACTTTCTCTGAAATGTTCTCGACCTTCTCTCTCTCAAATGTTGCAAATCTGAAATTTTCGAAATGAACCTGAATCTGCCCTCAATTCTCTCATTGTCATGTTATTCTATTATTATAAAATCATTTTCCACGTGCACCAATAAAATTTAGACACATGTCTAGTATCTAAATGTTGTCAAAAGAACATGTTGTTGAAATATCATTTTCCTTATATTTATAGATGTTAAAATTTTAAGTTACGAACCAATTCAACTCATGAGTTTAAAACATATTAAATTAGTAAAAGTTTCAAGTTTTTTAAATGTGAGTTGAAATAAACTTAATTCATTTAACTCAAGATTAAACACGTTTGGACTGGATTAAAAATAGATTGATTCAAAATTTACCATCAATAACATTTTATTAATTTATTATTATTTTTATTATAATTATTTAATACTTTTAATTATATAGGTTCAGATTTTTTTCAATACTATAATATTTTTTAATAATATTGAAATAGTTCGCATGTTTAATTATTTATTTGTTAAATTATATGCATTAATACTTTAATTTTGAAGTATTATCTATGAATAATTAGATAAATACTTTTATTTCTATTATTATGAAAAACTGATTTAAGTCAATTCACTTTTATTATAACAGAAATAAATTATAGATTAAACCAAATTACAAAATTTCTATCTAATAAACCGGATTAAACTAATTTATTTTTAACTTGACCCGTTATCCACGTGTAAGCAGGATTTATAACGTTGAAACCCCTACATATATCCATTTGAGTATTGTTACATATTAAATATTTTAATAGTCAATAATTTATATATAAATTTGTCTTTGATACATCTTACTATTTAATGAACAAATTATTATTTTTCATTATACTATCATGACCTTTACCTTCTTACCGTACATATATCATTATTTATATTATAATTAACATTATTATTATTATTTATTATAATTAGTTTTTGTATTATTAGTATTAGTAATATTATTATTATTATTGATATTATTTATTATTAGTATTATTAGTATTATAATTAATATTGTTATTGGTATTGATATTAATGGTAAATTTTTAAATAATAAGTTGAAGGGGAAAATTTTTTATATAGATATATAATTCTTTTTAGATTGTCAAATATATAAAATATAATAAAATTAAAAAAGAATTTAAAAATTATACATGAACTTCTATACATATATAGATAAAAAAATTAGGGAACTCAAAATTTTCTTTAACCTCAACAATGATGAGTCTTGGTATTATTATTAGTAATAATATTAGTAGTATTAGCATTAATATTAGTATTAATATTAATATTGGTATTAATATTTGTGTTATTATTAGTATTAATATGATTACTATTTTCTTAAGTATAACATCCCAATTTTTCATAACATTCAATTATTATACCATTAGTTACATTTTTATAATATAAAACGGTTAACTTAGAAAATATATAAGATGTTATAACAAATAATTATAAATAACGTATAATAGCTATTAAAACTTGAACTAATGTGAGATATTATACTAAATCAAAAGTGTAATAGGTATTTACATTAATGAATGAAACATGAAATTAAACATTACTTTAAACATCAGCTCTATCTTTTCCTAACACCTACTTACAAGAGACATTGGTGATCGTTGCAAAAGAGAATAAATAAAACAGATAAATAAACACAGAGAAAAAAGGGTAAGCTAACTTACCAAAAGGTCTTTCATATAATATAAATACATCACTCAACATACATATACGTTATATCATTCCATCCTAAAACATACAACCGTGTATTTTGGACATGACCGTCCAGGTAAGATTTGATGTCCAACTATGACGGGTTGTGCACTTGTAGTGGTGGAACAGTTGGCCCACCCACACAAGGTTAGTCTGTTAAACAATGCCTTAGACTAAGGTAAAACCCCTAGATTAGGACCTCTTGCTACTTTCACTACATGTCTCACCCTTCTCTGTTTGAGAATGAATGATCATTATAGTGTCGATAATTCCAAGACTGAGCTTCCTACATCAATACATACACTACTAGGCACCACCATAAAATCTCTCAACAAAAGTCGTGGAATTACGTACATTTATCATGCACATAATCAACAACATCCTTATTTTCATCATATATCATACATAATCATATACATAATTTTGTTTCATATTCATATTATAAATGAATTCATTCTTCACAATAAGTATTAAACATTAAGACAACTTAAACTCAACAAGGATCAAAAGAAAACAAAACAAAAATCCAAGACACCAAACTGAGTGCTCAACGCCAATATTGCTTGCCAACGAGCTAAACCTACGCCCAATGACTTATCAAGAAATTAAGCCCAGCGTCCTCCGCCACCACTCAACGCGCAGAGAACAAATTCCTCTCTTTTTTGGCAACGCTGAGTGCCACAAAGGGCCACTCAATGCTATACCAGATGGCAACCACTTCGAAACTTGATTTGGTTGCCCCTAATACCTACCAAAATGACCAAAATGGCATCCTTAGCACTAGAATGTATTCAAAAACAGTTTCATAACTGAAATTTGATACTAATTTGGTTATTTGATTAGGAAACAAGGTTTAATTGATCATCCTACAACTTAACACTCATGTATCAGATTTCTCATGCTTTAAACCAAATTTCTAGTGCACTATATGGCCAACTTAGTCCTAAATTTCCTCAAGGCAAACACCATACAAAGAATTTACTTATAAGACCATTCCTCCAAAATTTCACATATCAAAACCTCCATTTAGACTAAAACCAACAATTTTCTAACCTATTGTCAAACTAAAACCGCTAATTGATAAACCAAAATAACAACTTATCATTCACAAATCATAAAAAATAAAGTACCATTCAACAAGCATCTCATCATATTAACAACCAATTTCAAATCCATAAATCATTCAAAACAAACCAATATAGAAGATCAATAATTCATCATACCAACCATCAATTTCACAACTTTTCAAGCAAGAACGCATACTCATTAACCTCTAAATAAATAAAAAAAGATATTATTTAACTTATCTTACTTGTTAGAAGATCAAAACGACCCTAAAGAACCCTAAACAGTTCCCATAAATAAAAAGAACAGTAATTACACCTACAAACAATGAATCATGATTAGAGTATACAGTTAATCCCTAATCAGTAGAGAGTCCTATATGTCGGAACAATCGGTATCGTTATAGAGTCGCGCAGCGGAATAAAATACTTAGAAAGCGTGTTACGGTCACAAATCAAGTTTAATGGTTCGTTTTAGAAATTTAATTTTCTTAGAGACAAATTTCCAAACGGTTGATGTACGTACAATAAAATAAGTATAGGGAATAAGAAGAACAACACAGAATTTTTATCCTGGTTCGAATCAAAAGATTCTACGTCCAGTCGTTAATCACTATAAATAGTGATTAACCTTTTTCACTAAAAATTGTTTAACAGATTACAAGATAATGAACAATAAAAATGAATGGAACTACTCTACCAACTTGAAGAGAACCACTTCAGCAATCGACCAACGATTCACAAGCTTCTCCTTTCACTAGACCAGGCAGAGCACCTTGCTAACTTGAAGAGAGTCTGCTCCGACTATCGACACACGATACGCGAGCCTCTCCTTTCACAAGACCAAGCAAGGGAACAATGAACAAAAAGCTTTCTGAGAACGTTCCTCTGACACACAGTGTTCTAAGCTTTCTCAGTTCAAAAACAACGTTTTTCATTCTAATTTCTCCAAAACAAAATATATAGCCAAGTACACTGAATGCCAAAGGTCAGCTCCCAACTGCCATGAATAATCGATTATTGTAAGTGATAATCGATTATTCAAAGTCCGTTATAGGTTTTCAAAGATGTGATAATCGATTATATGAAGTGATAATCGATTATTCAAGTATGACTTGTGATAATCGATTATTGCTTCATCATAATCGATTATTGTAGTTAAAAATGTAAGTTTACAGGGTTTACAAGAATTTCCTACTACATTTAATTTCTACAAATTGCTTTTAACTAATTCTAATATCTTCTGCAACTAAAACTTCTTGTAACATCATCAAAACAAATTTCTTCAAGATTTACCAATACTCCTTATTGGTAACAATCTCCCCCTTTTTGATGATGATCAAAAATTCAATTTTAAAAGCAAATTTGGCTTATCTGCAAAACATACAAGCTAACAAACAACAACAAGGTTAGCAATACCTGTAATAATTTATACTTCTCCCCCTTTTTGATCAGAAGCAAAAAGATCAGATGTTAAAGGCTCCCCCTAAATATGATCTCCCCCTTAATTAATCAAAGGATGCATATAATCAAGAGATCATTTTATTTATGAAAATAAAGATTACATTGGAAGAGGACACATAACAGACTGAATTATAACATAGATGAAATGGCAAGTAAACAACAAAACAGTCTTACAGAGAACCTATATCTAAAACTCAGGACTAGGAGATCTCTCGGGAGGTTGAATGTTGAGATGATTCTCGATGTTAGATAGGCGAACATCAAGATCAAGAAATTGATCAACCATGTGCTCATCAACAGATCGTTGCCAATCATAAATCGCCTCAAAGTGAGTCTTTTGTGCAAGACTCATATCCTCCAATTGTTTAGATAACCTTGCAAAATGTTCTTCCATAGAAATTGAGGAAGAGGAGGGTATGTTGGATGGTCCAGCATCAGACGGAGCAGCGGCACTTACGGGGTCAGCCATATGAGTGTCCATGTCATCATCTTCAACTACATCAGGATGATCATCATCTTTGTGAATAAGGACCCTGCCTCTAGTAATGAATCCCATCTGACGAAAGGTAGTGTCGCCGATTTCCGAGCCAACAACTTGAGTGGCTTGGACAAGTTCTCCTTCAATATTGACCCCTTTGTACTCCAAGATTCTAGAAATAAGAAGAGCATAAGGAAGGTGATAAGAATGAGATTTCTTAGCTTTTACCATAGTGTCAGCAATGAGAGCAGGCCAATCGATGTGGATGTGATTCAGGATCCCATATAGAAGAAGTAGATCCTGTTCAGAGCATTGAGCATGATTGGTTGCTCTAGGACAGAGGATCCAGACAAGTAAGTAGTGAATCATCCTTTCTTCAACCTTGAAACCTCCAACAAGCAATTGCCTTCGATTAGTCTGTTGTTCAGGGTGACGTAGGAAGGATTGGAAGGTCAATAAGCGATCGAAATCTTGGAGTCCGAGATGAACTTTGACAGCATCATCCCAGATGGGTAGGTGGGCAACGTTGGTCCACACATCATCATCTAAAATTATAGGGACACCCTTGACTTTGGTGGAAATAATCCCATCTCGATATCGCAAGTTGAAGTAGAACACTCTGATGAGATCGGGATAAATGCAACCGTTTTGCTCCACCAGATTTGAGAGTCCTTGATCATTAAACAGCGCTGGAAATTGAAATCCATAGAAACCGAAAAAATCAAGGCGAATATACTTTACTGCCATGATGCGTCTCTCTTGCCAGGAAGAAACATAGTCCGCATGTCTTTCTTGATCTGAAATCCATCCATCAATCGTTGCCGGACGTGGTTGAGAGGAAGAGGATGCTCCAACAGCTCTGCGGCGATGTCTCCTTGAATCTGCCATGGAGAAAGGTTGAGGGAGTGATAGTTTGAGAGAGTGAGCAAAATTGGAGGGATTTGAAGCTCAAGATTTTGATTTCAGTAGTTTCTAGGTGCAAAGAGATGGCTAACAATCGATTATCGAGGCCTATTTATAAGAAAAGGGAAGAACTAGCCGTTTATGACCGTTTTGAGCCGTTATGGAGTCTCTAACGGCTTTATTTTTGAAACTGGTAGCGTGATAATCGATTATCGTAAGTGATAATCGATTATCTGCTCATTGGTCTCGTTCCAGAAATTGTGCGATAATCGATTATGTATGAAGATAATCGATTATTTGCTCATGATTTTCCAGGGATGAGTTTGAAGATTCATAATCGATTATGGTAGTGTAGAGGATGTATCCCAGGTTTGGAATAATCGATTATGACCTGATGATAAGCGATTATTAACGCTGATATTTTGAAAATTTGCAAAGAACCATAAATGTGGAGTCTAAGACATGTCTAATACCCCTAACTCTCTTCTAAGCTCATAGAATCTATCTTTAGGCAGGGCTTTAGTAAAGATATCAGCTAATTGATGTATCGTGTCAATGTATTCAATTTGGCAATCTCCCTTTTGAATGTGATCTCTCAAGAAATGATGTCTAATTTCAATGTGCTTAGTTCTTGAGTGCATTATGGGGTTCTTAGTTAGGTTGATAGCACTAGTATTATCACATTTCAAAGGAATGTGATCAAGGAAGATATCAAAATCCTCCAGTTGCTGTTTCATCCATAAGATTTGGGCACAACAATTTCCAGCAGCAATGTATTCAGCTTCAGTAGTAGATAATGCTACACAAGCTTGTTTCTTTGAATGCCAAGACACTAAAGAACAACCCAGAAAATGACAAGTGCCACTAGTACTTTTCCTATCAATTTTACAGCCACCATAGTCTGCATCAGAATAACCTATTAAACTAAGTGAAGCATCAGATGGATACCAGAGTCCAAAAGAAGTGGTTCCTTTAAGGTATTTCAAAATTCTTTTGACAGCAATTAGATGAGATTCTTTAGGATTAGCTTGGTACCTAGCACACACACATACACTTTGCATAATGTCTGGTCTACTAGCAGTTAGATACAGTAGGGATCCTATCATTCCTCTAAACATGGTTTCATTTACCCCTTCACCAGATTCATCCTTATCTAAATAGCAAGACGTTGCCATAGGTGTGTTGGCTTCTCTACAAGTATCCATACCAAACTTCTTAAGTACTTCTCTACAATATTTAGTTTGAGAGACAAAAGTCCCCCCATCTATTTGCTTTATTTGCAGCCCTAAGAAGAAGGTAAGCTCACCCATCATAGACATCTCAAATTCACCTTGCATGATTTATGCAAATCCCTCACATAATGAATTATTTGTAGACCCAAAAATAATGTCATCTACGTATACTTGAACAATCAAGATATGTTTTCCTACTTTCTTAATAAATAGGGTGGAATCAACCTTTCCTCTAGAGAAATCATTTTCAATCAAGAAGGTGCTAAGTCTGTCATACCAAGATCTAGGTGCCTGTTTAAGACCATACAAGGCCTTTTTTAACTTATAAACATGATTAGGATATTTAAAATCCTCAAAACCAGGAGGTTGACTAACATATACCTCTTCTTTAATAAAACCATTCAAAAATGCGCTTTTCACATCCATTTGGTACAATTTAAACTTCATCAAAGAGGCATAAGCAAGTAATAATCTAATTGCTTCTAACCTGGCTACTGGAGCGTAAGTTTCATCATAGTCGATACCTTCCTCTTGACAGTAGCCCTTTGCAACTAACCTGGCTTTGTTCTTTGTGATGTTTCCATCTTCATCAAGCTTGTTTCTAAACACCCACTTTGTTCCAATGACTTGAAGATCATCTTGTCTAGGAATGAGTTGCCAAACATCATTCCTTTCAAATTGATTAAGTTCTTCTTGCATAGCAACACACCATTTATCATCTTGAAGAGCTTCCTTTATGTTCTTAGGTTCTACCTGAGACACAAAAGCTACTGTTAAGCAGAAATTATTAAGATTGTGTCTAGGAGTTACCCCTTTTAATATATCTCCGATGATGTTGTCCAGAGAAAGTCCTCTTGGTTGTTGATAGCTTTTAGGATCAACTACTTGATGTTCATTTTGAGTTTCTGGTGGATAGTTTTCATTTAGATACATCTCTTCAAGAGCTTCCCTCAAATAATCCTCATCACCTGCAATTGATTTATTTGACTCAAGAGGGTTCACCTCAAGGTCCACAATTTCATCAAAGACAACATGCATTGATTCTTCAATTGTCAAGGTTCTTCTATTAAACACCCTATATGCTTTGCTAGTTAAAGAATATCCTAAGAAGATTGCCTCATCAGATTTAGCATCAAATTTGCCTAAATTATCTTTACCATTATTCAAAACAAAACATTTACATCCAAAGATTTTCAAGTGAGATACATTTGGTTTTCTACCGTTAAACAGTTCATAGGGAGTTAGCTTAAGAATAGGCCTAATTAGCATTCTGTTCAACACGTAACAAGCAGTACTAACTGCATCAGCCCAAAAGTATTTTGGCACATTTGATTCATTTAAAAGAGTCCTAGCTAGTTCTTCTAATGACCTATTTTTCCTTTCAACAACACCATTTTGTTGGGGAGTTCTTGGAGCAGAGAAATTATGAGCAATTCCATGTTTTTCACAAAACTTTTCAAAAGATTCATTTTCAAACTCACCACCGTGATCACTTCTCAAGGTTTTGATTTTCAATTCCTTTTCATTTTGAACACGTTTTGCAAACGATTTGAATGCTTTAAAAGCTTCATTTTTAAGGGTTAAGAAGAATGTCCAAGTAAATCTAGTGTAATCATCAACAATCACAAGAGCATAGTAGTTTCCACCAAAACTTTTAATTCTAGATGGACCAAACAAGTCCATATGCAGAAGTTCTAAAGGTTTTGATGTTGAAATCATAGTTTTAGATGAGAATGAGGATTTGGTTTGCTTTCCCTTTTGACATGCAGAGCAAAGTTTATTTTTCTCAAATTTTAAATTTGGCAAACCAATCACAAGATTTTTTGAAATCAATTTATTCAAATGTTGCATATGTATATGTGCAGCTCTTTTATGCCATAGCCAAGGGTTTTCCTCTTTAGCAACTAAACATGTTATATTATGACTAGATGCATTTTCAATATCAATCAAGTAAATGTTATTATGCCTAACACCTTGCAAAGCAATTTCAGTAGAATCTTTAAGATATACGGTGCATCTATCACGTTCAAAAGTTACCTTGAGACCCTTGTCACATAATTGACTTATGCTTAGGAGGTTATGTTTGAGACCTTCAACACATAATACGTCCTTTATAGTCAATGTGTTTCCTCCTCCAATGTCTCCATTTCCAATGATTCTACCTTTGTTGTTATCTCCATAAGTCACAAAGCCTTGCTTCTTCTTCTCAAAAGAAATGAACTTTTTCTTGTCACCGGTCATGTGTCTTGAACAACCACTGTCAAGATACCACAGTGACTTTTTTGACTTAATAAGTTCCTACAAAACAAATTTGAGCAAGACTTTAGGTCCCCAATCTTATTATGGGTCCTTGGGGTTAGTTTATGCCAACATACATCATTTTACAATTTTAACCCATGCATATTTACCATTTGGAACACCAAAGTGTTTGATGCTGCATTTGTTTGAGGTGTGACCAAGTTTCATGCAGTAAAAACAACAAGCCTTATACACTTTATTTTTCACAAAAGTCCCTTTTTCTACCCAAACTCTACGGGTTCTTATCACTTTAGATTTTTTGTGTAGATGTGTGTTTCCACTTCTTGCATTGCTTTTCTCAAAGTTTGTTTTGGCATATGATTTAGACTTAGTTGCCTTTGCAAGTAAGTGCTCAAGAATGTCAATATCAAATAGATGACTTTTACATGATAGACATTCAATAGGATGTACAATAGTATCAGATTCAGATAATTTAGTTTCCAAATTACTAACTTTGTTTCTTAAAACAACTTCGTCATCTAGAACTTTTTCATATCTCAATTTCAATTCATTATGCTCTTTCTTTAGCTTTTTATGAGCAACATCAAGTTTTTCAGATTCATTTAACAAATCAAGAAATGCCTTTTGTAAGTCAAACTCATTACTTGACTCTAAGCTAGAATCACTTACTTGGCTTCCTGCATCTTCTAGGTCTGCCATTAAGCACAAATTTGCTTCTTCATCTGAAACGCTTGAGCTTGAAGAACTAGAAGCATTCTCTTCCCAAGCTATGTAAGCTTTCTTCTTCTTTGGAAACTTTCTTTCTTTCTTTTCTTCACTTTTCTTATTTTTTGGACAGTCAGTCTTCACATGACCTCTTTCTCCACATCCATAACATTTAATGCTTGAAGAAGATCCATGATTTTCTTTCCTTTCTTCACGGTATTTGTCTTTTCCCTTGGCTTTCATAAATTTTGCAAACTTCTTAATCATAAGACTCATGTTTTCTTCATCATCATCGGAGTCATCATCTTCAATCCTTTTAGAGTTCTTTCCTTTGGAGATCTCGGACTTGAAGGCTAGTGTCTTTCTTTTGCCTTGATCTTCTTCAGCCGTCAATCTTCTCAACTCAAGCTCATGCTCACGAAGCTTTCCAAAGAGAATCGCCGTTGACATCTGAGTGAGGTTTTGAGACTCCGAGATGGCAGTCACCTTTGGTTGCCAAGACCTGTCTAATGATTTCAAAATTTTCACATTCAATTCATCAGTGTCAAAATTCTTACCTAAACCTGTTAGGTGGTTCACAATGTGAGTGAAACGCTTCTGGACATCAGAAATTGGTTCTCCAGGTTGCATTCTGAACATCTCATACTCCTGGATGAGTGTATTCTTCCTTGCACGTTTCACGTCGTCTGTACCCTCATGTGTGACTCTGAGGACCTCCCACATTTCCTGTGCTGTCTTACATACTGAAATTCTATAAAATTCATCAAGTACAACAGCAGATGAAATAATATTACGAGCCTTAATATCAAATTGGGCTCTTCTATTTTCCTCAGGAGTCCAGCTAAAGTATGGTTTTTCTACTTCTACACCATCAACAGTTCTTTTAGGAATATAGGGACCATTTAGTACAGCTTCCCAGATGCCTCTGTCAACAGACCCCATAAAAATTTCCATTCTGACTTTCCAGAATGCATAGTTATCACCAGTAAAGAGTGGTGGTCTGTTGATGGAAGCACCCTCGGCATATACTTGAGTTTGATGACCGGCCATTTTCGAAAAGATTTGAAAGAATATCAAAGCAAGCTCTGATACCAATTGTCGGAACAATCGGTATCGTTATAGAGTCGCGCAGCGGAATAAAATACTTAGAAAGCGTGTTACGGTCACAAATCAAGTTTAATGGTTCGTTTTAGAAATTTAATTTTCTTAGAGACAAATTTCCAAACGGTTGATGTACGTACAATAAAATAAGTATAGGGAATAAGAAGAACAACACAGAATTTTTATCCTGGTTCGAATCAAAAGATTCTACGTCCAGTCGTTAATCACTATAAATAGTGATTAACCTTTTTCACTAAAAATTGTTTAACAGATTACAAGATAATGAACAATAAAAATGAATGGAACTACTCTACCAACTTGAAGAGAACCACTTCAGCAATCGACCAACGATTCACAAGCTTCTCCTTTCACAAGACCAGGCAGAGCACCTTGCTAACTTGAAGAGAGTCTGCTCCGACTATCGACACACGATACGCGAGCCTCTCCTTTCACAAGACCAAGCAAGGGAACAATGAACAAAAAGCTTTCTGAGAACGTTCCTCTGACACACAGTGTTCTAAGCTTTCTCAGTTCAAAAACAACGTTTTTCATTCTAATTTCTCCAAAACAAAATATATAGCCAAGTACACTGAATGCCAAAGGTCAGCTCCCAACTGCCATGAATAATCGATTATTGTAAGTGATAATCGATTATTCAAAGTCCGTTATAGGTTTTCAAAGATGTGATAATCGATTATATGAAGTGATAATCGATTATTCAAGTATGACTTGTGATAATCGATTATTGCTTCATCATAATCGATTATTGTAGTTAAAAATGTAAGTTTACAGGGTTTACAAGAATTTCCTACTACATTTAATTTCTACAAATTGCTTTTAACTAATTCTAATATCTTCTGCAACTAAAACTTCTTGTAACATCATCAAAACAAATTTCTTCAAGATTTACCAATACTCCTTATTGGTAACACTATAGAAGCCTCAAACGTAACATGCAAAACAAAGAAGACTATCATGCAAGTAAAAACGAAATTGACCAAAGAAAGGAGTTGAAAATCAACTTACTCTATTGAAGAAACCAATCGATTAGACTTAAACATCTCATCGCTGTAATCACTCAAATAGCTTCTAATCCTCAAACAGATGAACATAGGAGAAGAACTCATAAAGAGAAATTAGAAAACTCTAAAAGAGTAGTTTATAGAGAAATAATATGTTTTAAAATTAAACTCGTTTATAACAAAACTATTTATATTAAAACTTTTAATGTTAAAATAATCAAGTTAAACAATTACTATTTTTAAAACATCATTTCTAGATTTTACAATAAGCATTAGTATTATTATTATTATTATTAATTATTATAATACTTTTAATGTTTTTTGGTTATGTTTAAATTTTATTTTTTATGCTTTCTATAGATAGTTTATTTTTTGTATTTTTAACTTTTGTATTTTTAGATATTCAATCTTTATAATTTTTTTATTATCTAATATTTTCATTTTTAAAATTATTTATCTTTTTTAAAAAATTTAAATATCTTTTAATATAATATAAATTTACATTCTTTAAAAAAAATACAAGTAATAAACACCGCACGGTCTCGGGCTAGTTTTAGTTATAAAAAATTAGGCTGCGGTTTTAAAAATG
Organism: Vigna angularis; assembly: GCF_016808095.1. Lineage (NCBI taxonomy): Eukaryota > Viridiplantae > Streptophyta > Magnoliopsida > Fabales > Fabaceae > Vigna > Vigna angularis. The sequence continues at coordinate 18,312,194 of NC_068972.1, forward strand.
AAGACATTGGATCCATATGTTATGAAAAGTGTATGAATAAGGTCCTATCTGTTAAGTTAACAGCAACAGCGTTAAGTCCATGCTGATGTGGTCGTACTTTTTCTCTTCTCTCTTTTGGTGTCCAGCTTTTTCTCTCTCTTGTTCAGCTTTTTCTTTGATGATTTGTTGAACTTGTTCTTTCTTTGTGGACCTTATTCATATATTTTTCATAACATAGGGACCCAATGTCTTTATTTTTAAAACCGGGTACTAAACAGAAATTCACCTCTTAACATAGAGACGAAGTAAGCATTTAAGCCTAAAAAATATTTTGTTTGGTCGTTTTCATCTTCAAAGTCAAACTAACACTGTCAATATTGTAATTAAGATGACAAGAGAGTCAGTGTATATAGGTAGCATATATATTGTAATTAAGATGACAAGAGAGTCAGTGTATATAGGTAGCATATATATGTCATCTCATTTAAAATCCACTTCATTACCTCTTATGATATTCTTAGACACTAAATAATATTGATAGATTTTCTCTGTACATATTATATTTACTTATTTTGAAAAAAAAATTAATATTAAATTTTAAAATATAATTTTAGATAAAAGTAACCTTAAAACGAATTCAAATAGAATTATACTACAAATTGTATATGTAACTTTTGATATATTAAAAAATAAATTTAAACAATTTGGACAAAAAAATGTAAGTTTTAAAAAATTAATCTTTTTCAAATTAATTTTAATTCAATATATAAAAGATTATACATATATAAAATTAAATTATAAGTAATTGTTTTTAACATCCTATTTTTAATAGTAAAATACTACTAAAATGAAATATTACATATAAGATAATGGAACCATTATAATAAAACAAACCAACGAATGACAAGATCTACACCAGTAGATTCATCTGACTTCCCAACTTCTTCATCCTCACCTCTTATTGAAACAACTGAAAATACTGTATCTCTAAGCTCACACCATTAAGGTGATCATTGCAAAGAAAAAACAACACACAACATACCACACAGAAGCAAGGATAAGCTAATGACATGACAATTCATACCACCTTAATAACATAGCATACATAAATCATTTATATCACATACATCAACCCAAACATCTTAGCATGCAAAGACCTAGACTGATTATCCAGATATTGTATGGAATGTCGAGTTATAGAAGTTCCTGCACTTGTGGTGGCCTCTATTGCTCTGTAGAGCCCTTGCAATTGGGAAAGACCCCTTAGGCTCAAACCTCGTGTTATTCTCACGACATGACTCATCACTCTCTACTTGAGCATAGATGATCAATAGAATGTCAGGATAAATCCCAGCTTAACTCAGGTCATTCGTACTATCAATACTTGAAACCATTACCAAGAAGTTCCTGCTTGGAACTCATTTTCACAACTTTGAAGCCATTGATATCACTTCACCTTTACATTGAATCCATTTGAAACCATGTACATATAACCTTTCACTTTTACATTGCATACAAACATATATAACATTGATTATACTTCAAAGGACCATAAACAACCCCAACAAGTCATCAAAAATCACCATTCCATATATATTAATACACAAGAACAGTCCAAGAAGAATCACTAAACAACACAAAATTCCTTTTAACCCTTAGGAAAGAAAAACAACCTTAAAACCCTCACCAATAGCTTCGGAAGGGTCAAAAACCCCAAAAACGTCCAAAATGGATATCCATAACCCCGAAACGTACACCCCTCCCCCCCCCCCCCCCAAAGAAACATGTTTAATGGTGACCAACTGCGCCCAATGGTGCTCGGGCACCCATGGGCTGACGCTCAACACCCTGATCACCTGGAAAATGGGCACTCAACGTTATTAGTATGATAAAAACTCAATATTCTTACTTTGAACACTTTAACCCCAACTTTTAATGGCCTCTAGGACCCTCCAAAACTTGAGAAAACTCTGAAAACACTACTATAACTTAAAATGACCCATTAAAACCTAGTTTCACTCTTATAAGCTACCCAAACTAAATTTTACACTTTCTAACCTCATATTAGTTTACAAACTACATGACCAAGTCTAAATACACTTGTTAGCACACTCCAACACCTCAGAATACTCATAATCATTCTATTTCAAAATCTCACCATGTAAAACCTCAATTTGGACCAAAAACACTCAAGAACTCACCCAAGATGACGTATCATCCTTATGATCTGAACCAGTATAAAATTTCTTGTGCATATCTCTCTTTCCCTACACTCTTTGTTGTTGTTGTTGATATTATTTGTTAAGTAAATTTTATAAAGAGAGAAGAAAAATTATTTTCAAAGCACAAGAAATCAATTCACCCCGTCATCTTGACTTTTGTCCAAACAAGCTAACCATTCTGCTGCACCAATCTGAAAGAGGTGTTTATGGATGATTTTAACAAGTATGGTTCATCTTTTGATCATTGCTTGCCTAATCTTGGGAGATTTTTGGAGAGATGGGAGGAAACTAACCTTGTTTTGAATTTTGAAAATTATCATTTTATGGTAAAACAATGTATAACTTTAGGTCACGTTGTTTTTATGAATATGTTGATGTTACTAAAATTGATATTATTTCACACCCCTATTTTTTGTAAGAGGTTCAATATTTTCTTGAACATGCAAGATTTTACAAGGTTCATCCAGGACTTTAGCAAGATAGTTAATGTTAAGACAAAATCGTCTACATCTCAAACGTTCTCAGGTTTTGAAGTTTAATCAAATAACATTAAATGAGATGAGAATCTGAAAATATCTAAGCACAAAGAATTGGATAGATAGAAACACCAACGATAGAAATAAGATTCTCAAATCATCCACCAACATAGAAAAGCCTTAGGAAAACACATAGGAAAACAAGTATGATAAAAGCTTCCAAATGTAATGCTAAATGACTCATAAGTTAAAGTGTCAAAAGGGAGTTATGTTAAATTCGTTAGCTATCTGAACCCAAGGGAATTCAATTAAACTCTCAAGAAGCAAAAAAGGTGTCGAGACAATGTCTTTGACCAAACCCTCTATAAGCATATAAAAGATTAAGAAAGAAAAGATAAATGTTAAACGCTCAAGCCCTTAAAGCCAACATTACAAAAAGCGTTTACATCAACTTAGACTATATTGTAAGCTAAAATCTTTACTTCGTCCAACGATGAATTCCTACTCAACGCTTGGTATCATAGAAAAAGCTTTATTGAAAATCGGTACCTCAACGATAGAAAATTGAAAAAACACTTTGTTGTTCTAAATAAGCATTGAATGTCATTAAATGCTTAACGTTCAAAAATAATAAAAGTAATAAGAGATAAGACATATCTATTGCATGCACAATCTACTCTATACTACACGTATCCACTACTTTATCTGAAATATATTAGAAGTGGACGTTAGAGACAAAAGAGACATTCACGAAATATACTATTCATCAAAAGAAGTGTTTGAAAGGAAGTACAACCTACTTCAAGCAAAGTACTGAAAAAGCATGTATGCTCTAACAAGTTGACATTAACCAATGATTGCTTTGGAAGAAAGAGAAGACATAAGATTCAAGGCCAAGAACTTAGTCTAACATATATCTTTTTAAGAGCCTTTAAGTAGAAGATCACTTAAAGGAAGAATCAAAAGGATAATACACAAAAAAGCTTACAATGAAAATATTCATCCTACCAAAAACGTTTAAAATAGAAATACAGAAAAGATCAAGAAAAAGAAAATATTTGAGTAAGAGAAAGAGAAGAAAAGTCAAGCAACACTGTCGAGCTTCCTTATAAATTTTGCTTACTATTCTAAGAAGAGAGAAAAAGAGAAAAACCCAACGAGTCTCTAAACCGTATTGTATTATATACATATCCTCTCTAGAGTAATAGTCTAAACGACTTGTAAGCAATCGCTGACTACAATTCTAAAGATAATTAAAACACTTGTTGAAACTCTAAGGAGTTGAGGACATCTAGGTAGTGTATCAGAGGATACTAAGATTGTCTAGTACCAAAAGTGATGAGAAAACTCAACTAGTCTGGGGTAACAAAAGGTTATTTGCTGACTAGGGATACTAGGAGTGGTGTGAATACTCAACTGGTCCAAGGTAACGAAAGGTTATTCGCTAACTAGGGATACCAAGAGTGGTGAGAATATTCAGTTGTGTAATCTTGTTGAAGATTATAGTGGAACCCTATGTGGATAGGAGACACTGAACATAGCTTAGTTAGAGTAAACCAATATAAAAATATTTATGCATATATTATTTATTTTTGCCTAAACGCTTCTCTCATAAAACTTGCAGTTGCATTTTAGTTTTACAAAACAAGAATCTTCTCATACTAATTGATTGTTCTTTAATTAAGGAAGTTCTTACAAAGTATATATATATATATATATATATATATATATATATATATATATATATATATATATAAAGATGTTTGTAAAGATTGAAAATAACTCCTTACACAAATATCATAGGGTTAATTTTTTTCATCCATTTTATTTTTAAAATTTTCAAATCAAATTATAGAATATCAATTATGTCTATTAGATATTAATATACATTAAACAATTATAAATTATAAAGTTGAAAGAAAAGATAAAAATGTTTTGGATTCAATTTTTTATTAATATAAGAGTTACAAAATTGATTTAGTAAATTTATAAGAAAAACTTAGAGAAGTTGCAAATTCAAATATACACAATCTATGTATAATAAATTTAGACTTACATCAATTTCACTTAATAATAATAAAAAAAGAAACCGTAACGGAACGGATGTGACGGGGTGTTAAAAATAGTGTTATTTTTTTTGTATACGAAAACTTACGTATCTGAAAGGCAATTGTGATGGTGGAAATTGTTTGTCCTCCCTACTAACTTGGTTAGAAGTAATGAGAGATAAAAGAAAAAGAAAGAAAGATCATACATTCAACAAAGGCTTCTATATGTTATTCCTCTTGACTTTGAACTTTGAAACTGAGACCGGACGATCTGGTGGACCAGCTGATCCTTGTCTCAACCAATCTTTATGGCAAAAATCAAATGTCAAATGTTCAAGTTGTGGAGATCAGAGAGAGATACAAAGATGCAAAGATACAAAGATGCATGTATCTTCTTTCCCTCAATAAACAATTCACTCCAAACATTTAATATCACCAAGTGGCACCTCCTTTACTACGCAACTTGATCATCATACATATGGCCAACACTAAAAAGTTTCAATCATTCCTACAAACACTTCGTCTGCATTCTCTTAACATTTTTAGAATCATTATCAAAACGGCATCCATTATCAATCTTTATTTTTCACCCTTCATAATAATCATTAAAAACAAAAGGGTCCGTTGATTTCATGACTCTTCTAGAACACCCAACGACTCCTTTGAACTTCAACCCTATTCTTATATATAATCGGTACTGAATGCTTCATTACATTTCTTTCTAACATGTTGTAATGGTTAAAACTTTATACGGTAATAATTCAGAGATAAATTAATTATCTTTTGTGGGAAGGGTTAGGTTAATTAACTGGTATTTTGTAGACCATAAAACAAAAAAAAACTGTGCCATAAATATTATATGCCGTTGAATGTAGGGGGGTAAACAGGCACGCTGGCGGCTGATGTGACACGTAGCATGTGATTTGGGTCCCATATCGTTTAGGGTATAGAATTCACTAACGTAGATAAGACAGAGGAAGGTTCTTGGAACGTTGCTGAACATCGCGGACACATCTCAATCATGTTCCAATGGAGGGATGACCTTCCGCTACCGAATTAAAGTTTTTTTTATTTTATTTTTAAATAATATATTCTTTAATAATTTAGTTTCTATAATTTATAATAGGCTTAATACCCTATTTTGTTCCCAGTTTCGCTCGCAAATGTCAAATTAGTCCATCTTTTAAAAAATGCATTAATTACGTCCTCACTTAATAAAATTTGCAATTGAATCTCTTCCGTTAAATCCGTACAAACGGCGTTGCATCAAGATAATTAACGTACGGATTTAACGGAAGGGATTCAATTGATGCAAATTTTATTAAGTAAGAACGTAATTGACGCATTTTTTAAAGGATGAACTAATTTGATATTTTCGAGCGAAACTGGAGACAAAATAGGGTATTAAGCCTTTATAATAAAAACTCTAAGCTTATTTTTTTTATCCTTGTACCGCACCTCCTTCCCTCTCCGTTTGAAATCTTGAGCCTTATGACTTGTCAAGCCATTAAGATGAAAGACAAGACCATCTCCTCCATTTTCACCACCCATTCATGTTCAAAGCATGGTAGTAAATCCACCAAGCAACATATACACGTTACTTTATTAACATATGTGAAGCTCACAATATAAATAAAAATAATAACAAATTAAATAAAGATAATATATTCAACACTTTCTGATATATACAAATTGTATATACCAATCTTATTATTAATATAATTATATACACAAATACTTTATTAATACTTTATTAATATATGTTAAGTTTAAAATATAAATAAAAATAATAACAAACTAAATAAAGATAATATATTTAACACTTCCTATTAAATTGGTATATACAAATTGTATATACCAAGCTTATTATTAATATAATTAATAAAGACTTAGTGAAAATATAGACTTTTATCCTCTAGTGACATCAAATTATTAATGATTTCAAAAGACGACATATAAGGCGAAATATCAACCTAGAAAACTTCCCTTGAGCAACAAATATGGGGTAAATATCTTCTTGCAAATCATTGTTTAAGGAATACATTATTGACATTCAGTAAATAAAGAAGTCATTGTTGAATAGTCACCAAAACCATAAATAAACTAAGAAAAGTCATCTTTGCCATTGAAAAAAAACATATATGAATGAGTCAAATGCAATGGTGACAAAAGGGAGGTTAAAAGAGACAACAACGGCACACCTGAAAAAGGGAAAATAGCAACATCGATGCTTTGAACCTCGATAGATGACGCCACCATTGAAAACGACAAGTGTAGTAGCATAGGCAACATAAATTTTCTAAGCATAACTCAACCCCACAAAATTATAAGATAAGGTTTGCACCCACTTATATACTCTAAATTGACCTTATCTCTAGTCAATGTGGGACTTCCACCACATTCCTCACGTCGATGTATATATATCGCATGCGTGATATTAGATATTAATGAGTGATACTATAGTAACTCGATAACAAGTTAAACAATATCTCCAACAAACAACAAATATTTATTTTTAAAATTTTTTATCAAAATTTAGAATAGAAATGAGTTTCTATTTTACATCCGTCTGATAAGTAAAAATATATTTAACTCTATGTTATTAAATAAAATTTTGTATTAAAAATGAAAAAAAGATAAATAAAATTTCCAACTTAGTGGGGATGTGATGAGGTGGGGTTTGGTTTGAGTACAACATTAGTGCTATGTGAAGCGGTTGCAATTAATACAAAGACACTCACTCATTCACCAGTCACTCAATGGTGTGAGGTGTGTGCAATGCGACAAACAAAGAGAAAGAGAAAGAGAAAGAGAAAAAGAAAGGTTGAGTTATGAGAGTGATTGTGACACTGAGACAAAGAAACAGAGTCTTGGTTACTATGCCCTTCCATTCCACCACCCTTTTCCTTTCCTTTGAATCATTCATTTTAGCCACTCACCAACCTGTTGCTCCAACCCTTCTCCCTCTCCAGTTGCCCACGTTTTTTATTTTATTTTTCCATACACGTGACTAAATCATTCACTACAAAACTTCTAGTACCTTGTTTTTTTAATCATTTAAATACTTTTTTTTTATAATTCTATTATCCCTTTTTCCAAAACCTGGGAGTTCGATTTTCACGTAACACTTTCTACCAATAAAAGTTTTCCACTAATAAAATATTAATCACATAATAAAATATTATTACTTTTTATATTTTTCATTACTATTTTATAGACATAGTTTGAAAATTGTATCCACTCCCTATTCTTTGTTTGGCTAATCCAAATCCAATGTTAATGTAAAAGAAGGTGCTTTTAGGAGTTATTTAATTAACCCTTTCTATACATATTTAGACCATATACGGGTCCATCTTTTAATAGTACAATTTCAATAACATTAAAAATAGATATCCAAAGACATCCTCCTTGACCAATAATTCCAACTTCGACTTTATAGTACAATTTTCATTTATTTTTTTTTATCAATTTTCATTTATTTATCCATCATCTATGAATCTCTTGGTCATTATGTTTGCTTGTATTCAATGAGTAATATATAAAGGAAGCAAGCACCCAAACATTTGTTCTAAACAAGTTGTAAACAAACACAAGAAAAGCAAAACAGCTAGAATCTGGTGTTTACAAAGACATGGATTTTGATTCATCTATGTTCCAGTACGAAAGCCTTAACAGTCCCTTTGTAAATTCTTCTGTGTGTGCAGAAACATTCCATTGGGAGGAGTTTTTTCTCTTCAATGAAGAAAACAACACCAATATTCCCTTCAGCTTCAATGAGCAGTCACAGATGAAGGAATCATCCTCATCAGATTCCAACTCTTCAGGGTGTTTGGTAAGCAGTGAGTCACAGGTGGAAGTGTCCTCCAATCTAAGTGATGCAAGTGAAGGACATGTGGTGAAAGAAGCACAAGGTCCTAAGGAGAAGAGACCCTTTAGGGGAGTGAGGAGAAGGCCATGGGGGAAGTTTGCTGCTGAGATAAGAGATTCCACAAGAAATGGTGTTAGAGTGTGGATAGGCACATTTGACACAGCAGAAGCTGCAGCACTGGCCTATGACCAAGCAGCTTTCTCCACAAGAGGTTCCATGGCAGTGCTCAACTTTCCAGAAGAAGTTGTGAGAGAATCACTGAAAGACATGCCCAACAAGCCATGGGAAGATGGTTCCTCACCAGTGTTGGCACTCAAGAAGAAACACACCATGAGAAGAAAATCCAAAGCCACAAACAAAAAGCCCAAAAGGGACCATCACCATGGAAATGTGCTTTCACAGAATGTCTTGGTGCTCGAGGATTTGGGCTCTGACTACTTGGAACAGCTTCTCAGCTTAACTTCTTCTTCTTCTTCTTCTGATCATGTCTTTTTCTAGCTAGGTCTTAGTTTCGTTCGTTAGTTAATCCTGCTCTTGAATTTCGTTAATTAACGTTAATTCTTTCATGACTTGGTACTAGATTTGTTGTCGTTGGCATTCGGATTCGGTCGCCACTTCTCATCGTTTGCTTTTTCCGATGCCCTCATTAAGTAATGAGAGCGAATAAAATAGAGTCCAATTGTATAAACAAATGACATCAAGGAAAAAATTATTCAAACAATTCATCTTTACATTTCTCTCCATCCGACCATACAATATTTTTATTTTTCCAATATTTAAAATCGAAATATCACGTATTACCGTGACGTCACAGATATTTTTGATGACCATACAAGTTTTTTTTAAATAATGTATCAGAAATCAATGATAGTTAAGTTTTTTCGTTTATTGAAAATTAAAACCAAATAAGCTTTTATAAAAATTAGAATAAAAAAACATTTTTTCTTCTGAAATTAAAAGCATATTGACTCTCAAAATGCCATATTATTAATTAAATATGAATTGGTCTAACTAGATTTTTGACGTGGGCAAATTTGTTGGCTATATAATAATATATTGATGAAATCCAGTCTTGTATCAATAATTAGATGAGCAGTAACAAAACTGTTTTACTTTAAAATTAGATTACTTAACTTTTTATTTTAAAATTAGATTACTTATCTTTTTATTTTAAAAAATTGAGATAAATTGTTATCTTTGCCAATTCGTTCAACATATAATTTTTAATAATTTTTTTACTTGTTTTATTAGTTTACTTTTTCAAATCCCGTCTACTGTAATAGACAAAACTCCTTTTTTGCGATGGTACGTTCTTTCTCATATTTGACTTTATGTGTTTTTCTTTTCTTTTCATTCATTTTTTTCTCATCCTCATCCTCTGTGATATTAAGTTGATGTGAAATGCTTATTTTGTCATTCGTAAAAATGCTTTGCGTACTCCAGAAAATTTTCCCAATTATCGTTTTGATGTGAATAAATCTTTGAAAACGATGTTATCACCTGTTTCTAGATTTAACATTTTTATCCTAGTTTTTAGGTTCAAATAAAGTCACAAGTATACTCTAATAAATTTATAATAAGTTATTAAATCATATATTTATACTTATAGATCAATATTTATGATATTTTTTACCCAATTTTCTATTGCCTATTATGGATACGATCAAGATTTGCCCTTTATAAATAATTATGGATTTGACTATAACTTAAAATTAAAATTTTTTCTAATCTTTTAATTATACGCAATTTAGGTTTTAATCTTTCTAAAAGAAATAAAATTTAGTTAGTGTAATAGTGTCAGAATTATTTTTCAAAAATTAACTATCTGCAATTGTTATAGATCCATTAAATATTACATGTCTCTTTTGACTTATTTATGAGTTGAAAGCCCTTAAGATTATATTATTTAATGGATTTAAAAAATGAGTGTTCAGTTACGAAAAAATAAAAAATTAAATTTTAGATGGACTGAATCAAGGATTTCTCACATTTGTAGAATTTAAAAATATTTCACGAACTAAAATTTAAACATATAAAAGAATTAATATCAAACAGAGAATACATATGTATCATATCAAAACAATCCACTTTTGTCTCACACCCAAAAAAAAGAGTAAAAATATATAAAAGTAGGTCAATATAAAATATGAATTTCAGAAAATATAATTTATCATGAACGATTGCATACGTCTTATTTTGAAAATAAAGATGAAGATAACATGTTCCTCTTTGTCAAATATTTAACTTGAGTATGAATTTAAATTCCATATAAGGAAGTTTGAAAATAGTTTTTTTGAGTAGTTGGTGATGTATCGACCTAATTTATAGCTCCAATGTTTTTGAAGTTTTATATTTCTCATTTATTGCACCAATGGTATTCTCCCACCAAACTCTCTGCTAGAGTCAAATTCAACAATTTTGTGCCATACCTACAATTTTTACGGATCCTTCCAGATAAAAAGGAAAAGGAAAAACAATATTGGTCTTATAGATTTCAATCAACATCTATTCAAGTAGTTTCAAGAGAGTAATCATTTTTAAAAATACCTATTAAAAAAAGGGGGAAATTAGAAGCACAACTGAAGAAAAGAAAAGAAAACAAAAATATACACCCTAAATATTATAATAGATTTCTTATAAAATAAATTATCATCATAAATAGTACGTATTTCTATTTGGCCGAATTCTTTGTTGACTAGGCCGAATGCTTTTAGGTCAAGTATTTTTAGGTCAAACTGAATGGTGTAGGTCAAGTATTTTTAGATTTTTTTAAATAGATTATTTTGGATCGAATTCTTCTAGACTAATGATTTTATGTCAAATTCTTCTAGATTGATCATTTTAAGAGGAACTCTTATAGACTGATTATTCTAGGTTGACTTTCTCTGCTCTAAGCTCATTGAGACTGAGTTCTTCTGACTTAACTGCTCTTGGTCAACCTCTCAAGGCCAACTTCTCAAACATCTTCTCATGGTCGAGCAATCTGATCAAATGACATGGCCGACATTTATTGAATGGTAAATTAATTGGTAATCATGAATCAACATATTAATGTCGACTAAGATGTGATGGGATCATTATTAAGTCAGGAAAAAGATAAAAGTTCATAACAATCACTATAAACAAAGGTCTAAGGTATGACTTTTAGATACAAGCACATAACATGCATCACTACATTAATTGTCAATCGACCTGTCATTTATTGACGTTGGCATCAGAGTATTTTCTATAGGTGTTATCTGAGCGAAATTTGGAAGACGTGTAAATGAGAAATTGATGATCCAACACCCATCCGACCACAAAATGCAACAAAGGCACTCGAACGTAGGGAAAATCATGTCAGAAATCAACAATACTTGATGTTTAAGACTTCCTACAAGCTCGACCAAGGACCTACAAAAACATTTTGGCGCTCACCGTGAGACAAAGCAAGCATATATTTTACTCTCATTATAATCGAAAGGAACCAGATGAATGGTATAATGGAAGAAGTCAACCATTCAATTGTTCAACCCTACCATCCCAAAATAGGTTGACCGTTCGGCCTCTGCTGCACGATCTCGGTCAACCTCAATAACATAGCCTCGGGTTCTTCTTCTCGACCACTCTCAGCTTCATGGTCTCAGTCATCCTCAATATCATAGCCTCATGTGACTTCTTCTTCTCAGCCTCTTTCGGCTTCAACATGTTGGTTATCTAGGCTCTCCCAAATGTTCTTGGCGAATCTCAATATCATAGCCTCATTCGACTTCTTCTTCTCAATCTATTTCAGCTCCAACATGTCGTCAGACCTCTCCCGCGCGGTCTTGGTCAATCTCAATATCATAGCTCAATCGACTTCTTCTTTATAGCCTCTTTCGGCTCCAACATGTTGGTCGACCAACCTCTCCCACTTGGCCTGATCTGCATCTTGGCCTCTCGGCCTCACCTATAGACATTTTAGTTTTGACAGTCCAACGCTCGGCCTCATCTTCATTTTGGCCTCTCATGACCTTAACCTATTGACTTTTCAGTCTTTACCGCTTAGTCATTCGGTTTCACCTGCCTTTTGACCTCTTCCGATGTCAACCTATCGACTCTTTAGTACAGCCAAGCTGGACGACATCATTTGCATCTAAACCTCTCTTAACCTTAATTTGTTGACTTTTCAATCTTGATAGTTTGACTATTCGACATCATTCGGTCTCCATACATCCTCACCGGCTTCATATCTTCTCTAGCTACACCTCCAAACCAAAGAATAAATAAACAACCCATTGCACCAATCAGCTGTAAAATAACGTGCTTCAATCCTCCTTCAACAGCTGCACCAAAAACAGCTCCCCAAAACGGCCAAAATATGTCCACTGTTTCACGTCAAAACTGTCTATCAGTTTCTAGCTATTTAAACCAAAACTAGTTATGAAGGAAGACATGGTATAATACGGTCTAAACACAAGATCAGCAAGGTTTTCTAGTGCCTCAAATCATGGTTAGCGTTAAATCTATGAGAAAACAGTGGAACATCAGTGACCATTTCAACTCTAAGCCATATAACCTTAAGACCATTACCTTACACAAAGTTTGAAATATGATCCTTAGAAAAGTCTTACTACATATTTGGCATCAGAACATATTTGAATGAAATCTAAACCCTTGCAACACACCCAAACGTCAAGAAACAACAGATCTACTCATAAGTTTAAGCAACCCATCACCAATTATCCTACTTTAGACTTTAAACAAGCACTACCTAGCATCTCTTTATTCATTTATAAACATCATGGCAAAACAGCACCTAGTAACTCTGCTCCAGGTTTTAGCCTATACTTACCACATCTAAAAGTCTAATAAAAGCTACCCTTAATCGTGGTTTAATTTCTCTAATTCTGCACATATCAAAACCAGTGAAAACACAATAACTCTTGTCTTAATTAAAATAGCATCGTGAACATGTTTCAGCACTAATGAATTGCATGCACCAGATTTCTCACCACAAACCAGAACCTTATATCATAAGAGAAAATGAAGTATACAGTATAATATATACCAAACCACTTTACTAACAACAAATAAAACCACTAAAACACCCACTTTTCTCAAACATATGACTTACGACAGCATTTTCAGCAAACAGATTATTGACGAAACAACCATTACACGTTTCTTAATTCAATATCAACATTTTAATATTAAAAGTGATCCTTGCACCAGTTTTCCATCATCCAGACTTTTTAACATTATAACTCCATTCAATAATATTATATACTTAACAAATTAAACTCATAATCATGATCATCTAACGTCATACTAGGAAACATATATTATCAGCCTTAAAATATATTCACCACATCAACCAAAGCATGTTTTACTTCTAGATATTTCCAGTTACATCCATTATTAAAATAAGTGTTTACCATGATTTCCTATTACTAAATGTATATCAATTTACTCCTCCATTAACTCCCTTAGAGTACCAGATATCAAGTTCACTAAAACTATATATACTAATTCTATTAAACTAATTCAAGTAAATTTTCAAAACCAACTTACATTATATATTTGAACATCATTCAACATATAAACAAACCCAATTCTTTACACAGTAATATGATTCATTTCTATTCATCACTTTCATTTACTGCGGAAATATATATATTAAAATATTATCGCCCTTCTACTTGAAATAATTCAACTCTAAACTTTAAACAAAACAACCACCTATACAAAGCATCTTCATTACAACACATGCACCTATTTAACTAACCAATTTCCTTCAATTTAACCAGAAAATTCAGTTCTTAAACCCAATTAACAGTCCAACCAAACAATCTTAAACAATTGTCAACCATGACATGAACGTCACCTGTTCTAAATCATGAGACCTTACTAATTCAATAAAACTCCATTTAGTTTTTATCTTACTTTCCAAAACAGATTTAGTACATTTAACATCGTCCCTACTAATACTGAATTAACATATATTGAACATAAGCCCAGTCCCTCAAAGTCCAGACTAACATAACCATTTCAAACATGCTATTTCATACTTATTTCACAAAGATTCACCGATTATCAGAACCAAATATAGATATTCAAAAGAACCACTCCCAGTTTTCAACTCTAAAAGAATCCCAAATCAATTCACCAATTGTTCTAGAAGAATATCTTACTTATCTGCACCTATTGTTTCTGCAATCAACGTCACTTAACTATGCAAGGAACCAAATCTATACCCATTCAAACACATGGCCATTCAATTTCTCGTCAAAACTACTTCTGGACTGGTCGAATAACAATCATAAATCAGCAAATAAACCACCAATGACAAAAGTACAACAATAACCATCACAGCCATATATACATGATCAACCTTCATTCTCAAACACGTCATGAAACACAAGCACACCAAAGTTACACATTAAAACTAGACGAGTTCGCTTTTCAAGATTTTAAATTTTTTTCGAAAACTGAACTCTGATATCATAAATCTCCCAATTCCGAAAGTCACTTCAGCGCTTCAAAATCGAAAATTTTCGTAAAAAAAAATTAAAAACTTCAAAAGAATTGAACTTTATTACAACTTTAAATTTCCAATATCCATACATTCAAATAAAATAAAACTTCAAAGTAAACTTATAAGGAAATTTCTTTCATAAAACTAAGATGAGTGTTTAAGCTCCCCAAAGCACATCCCCCTCGCATCATCTATCTCATATCATCGACTTCGGCATTCCTGTCAACTCCCGTCATCACAGTAACCACGAACAAAATATGAGTGAGCTAATGAAATCAATGTTGACAATCCAAGTATAAGGCTAAGTTTTACATAAATGAAAAAATAAAACAATATATAAAAGTGAAAAACCGATTAACTCATTGCATTAAGTCTCGGTGACCGATTCATAATCCACTAGTGCAAAATATGTTTTTTATACCCATTTTTTAAACCTGTTAAAAATTTATTAGGTATAAAAATTAATACGATGACAGTATCGTAAATAAAATAAATTTTTTTATACCTATTATACTAAGAACAGGAATAAAAAATAATAAATAAGTATTTTGTACCAGTTATCCTCGAGATAGGTGTAAAAAATTATTTTTTCCATACCTATTAAACTTATATTAGGTATAAACGTTGTTAATTTCTACACCGGTCAGATAATATAATCGGTATAAAAATTTTGAGATTCTATCCTAAAACCTTTTTCTCGATTCACTTTTCTCTTCTCCATCTTTCTCTCTACGATTCCTTTCTCTCTCTTCTATAGCAATTGTGGCTATGCTCATGGATGCATCAGGTTATGTTGGCATTTGTTGCTTCGGTGGGTTGTGGTTGCTCTCGTAGTGGAGATGGAAGTAGTTCTAAGAAGGCGTAACTGACGTCGTGGAGAGGTTTACGGAGTCGATCTCCTTCGACAAACAACTCTACAAGCAAGGCATAAAATGAAAGAAGAGCGCATGCGTCGATTGCTCACTAGGTCAGTCACAATCTTTCACTCTTCCAATTCAAGGCTCAGCTAAACACTCACTGTTCTTTGTTTAGGGTTTGATAAAGTGCGAGCGACAAAAACTCCATTCTCGAAGGTTTGGAGGAAATAGAGAGGCGCATTGAGAATGGAGAGTTCAATTGGAGAGCTGACAAAAAGGACATGCACATGAACATCGGTGAGCCTGCGAAGAAGCTTCACACAGCTCGAAGTAGGAACAATCAGTTTTTGTCTGACTTCACACAGCTCGATGCACATGAACATCGGTGAGCCTTGAATTTGAATGATTGATTTTTTTTCTCCTCAATTTCTTTTCAGCATATATTTGATGTAATTACATGACTTAGTTTTTTGTGTGTGCTATTTTCATGTGCTTATGAAGACTTTCGGTAGAAATTGGAGATTTTATAATGAATTTGTGTAATTCTGTGACTCTCTGTGCAATATCAAGTAGCCAATGGTTGTGGAAGATGTAGACTTTATTTTGATATCTACTTAGCTATAAGCTACGAAATGACTAGAATGATTTTTTACTGTAATCCCTGAGTGAATGGTTTTAGGTCAGTGATTGTGTTGTGAGGGATTCAGTTGGTATATGAAGCAATGATCTTAATAACATTTTTTGTGAAATATGGTTTCGTAAAGCTTGAAGAGCAGGTAATATGTTGCTAGCAGAAGGAATTAAAGCCGCTGGTTTTTGCCATGAAATGTTGGTTGGAATGTTAAGGTGAATGAAATTCATTGTGATGCTATGGTGATAGTAACATTACTGATTTTTGCTGCCTAGATGTTATTATTTTTCTTTTAATTTGAAAATTGTGGCTATTAAAATTCTTTGATGTTTAGTGATAGTGGAAAAAATTATGTAAAACAACAGCTGAAGCAGGGGCCTTTTTCCTCTGCTTTTCATAGTTTTTCCTTTGATTAATTTGGTATAAAATTGTTATTTAGTTACATGTGTACTAACGCTTTAGTAAGGGAATATAACTACAGAAGAGGAAGAACATGAAATTATAAAGAAACAATCATGTACATGTACCATGTACTCTTAAACTTTTATTGATCCCAACTTGAAATACTTTTTGAGATATTGTCTGTCCCAGTTGAATCATCAAAGTCTAGCTAAACACTGAAAACTACCTAAAAAAAGATAAAGATGAGTATAGAAGAAATTTTCACATAATTAAGTTGATGACACAACACACCTCTTGTATCTCATCAAATAATAAATCAAAGAAACTGGAAAAAATGGTCCATGAACTTTATTAATTACATCCCCTGCTAAGATATGTATAATTTTTCATGTATTTTTATTCTGTCATTCAAGTAGGTATAATTTTTCATGCCAATTATTAGAATAAGAACCACAAAAGGGTTAATTTGTATTTTCTAATTTTTTTTCTTCTTTTTTAAGATATTTTTAAACTGTAAGGATTCTTGACACAAAGAAGCATTCTTTGCCCAAGCTATCATGTATGGTTTGTTTTACTTTGTGGCATGTTTCCTTTTGCTTGGATGATGTGTTTAGTTGTGCAGGGCCTGTTTTGGAAGTGCAGATTTGTAATATCTGGTTGCGCCAATCTCTTCCTTTGTAGGCTTGTTGTTTTGGTACTTCCAATCATGAAATGATTGACTGGTTTGGAAGCCTGTTGAAAAGTGATTCCAATTTCACTGAATCTACAGATCATATTACCTTAGAAAGTAATTTCATTGTCTCTTTAACCCTTCCTGCAGTGCTGCACCAACCTTTATCAAATCCCCTTCCTTGAATCTGCATACAGTAATAGAGAATGAGATAGTAGGAAGCTATTTTACTTAACCTCAAGAAAGATAAAATAAAGAAAATGACAAATAAAGTTAATTCATTATTATCTTTCAATAGAATTTTCAAATGAAGTTAATTGGCATCTTAAGAACATCAGGTTGAACTTTCTTAACCTTTTTTTCCAATCTTTTTATGTATATATTTCAATGTTTGATTCACTTATGCCTTTATTTACCTTTCCTTGATAGTTAAGGCTCAACTAGTATTCTAGCAAAGAATTTATGCTTTGGGAGCCTTTACTCAACCTTGATGTCAAGATCTTGGTGGTATAAAGTTCATTCCATTCCCTATGGAAGAAGAAAATCTGTAATGCGAGGGGTGGTGAAATCAATAGCTCCAAAATCTAACTCCAAAGAGTTTTCATCATTTGCCCTGCACATTCAAGAGTTTTCTGGTAAGCCTAAAGAAAATATGTAAGTATTTCTACCAAAACTCATGTATTAATATCCTCTGTCCTTTGCATTATTGGCTAAATGATAAATTACTATGAACATTAAATCTGCACAACAACAAATAAACAAAGCATTAAAGGATCATGCCAGGTTATATTCTCTGTCTTGCTCTATTATGTACGTGAGCCACAAGTAAGAAACCGTTTAATTTTTTTATGTGAATTTGACTTTGAGAGGGCGGCCACACACTGTGAGTAATTCTGTTTAATTTGTTTTTTATGTGAATTAATATTACCTATCCTAGTGAAGGACAGTTTAATTTTTTTTATGTGAATTAATATTACCTATCCTAGTGAAGGCCATATTATGTCCTGTTGAATGTGATATCATATTTTGACAATTATTTTCTATTAAAATCACATTATTATAAATTTATGTCCCTGAATTTGACCGACTTGATTTTTGTACCATACAAAGAGTAGTAAATAGGTTCCTAACATGATTATTTGAATGCACCTACAGGTTTAAAAAAAACAAATTGGTAACTATTATTAAGCCATTAATATTATAATTAAGATATTAAGCCATTAATTTTATAACTTGACTCAACGTATTTGTTGTGTAGATATTTGATGACACATTTCCAATGGAGCAACATGTCATAAAGGATGTTCGGAGCAGTTGACTGCATTTTTTTTTTTAATCATTTGTAAATGATTAGATATTTCAATATTACATTTTGAATTTAGGAACTATTTTATGTGTAACTATATTAAGTAACTATGTTAGGTAAATATATTTAGGAACTTTGTTAGGTAAATATTATATTTTGATGTGTTATTAATTGAAATAATATTGATTATTTTACTTGTTATTGATTATTTAAACTGTATTCTGGGATTGAATTTTATGTAGGTATGAATATCGATAGTAGTACATACAAATCAAATATTTTAAAAAAAAAACATCATTTTTTACACCGGTTATAGTACCAGCAGGTATAAAAGTGAGATTTTTATACCTATTCTAGCACCAATCGGTATAAAAAAAGTTTTTTTCTCTAGTGTAAATATCAGACTTTTATACCTATTATAAATAGAACAGGCATAAAAGTAAAACTTTCTACACCGATTTTATAGCAGGTATAAAAAAACTTTCTATACCCCCTACTTCTATACCTACTCAAAAATAGGTATAAAAAGCCTTTTTTAAGAGGTATAAAAAACTTTTTTTGCACTAGTGATCCTATGTATGAAAGTTCTCTTAGTTTATTTCAATTTGTTTAAAACAAAAAAATTGATGAGAAAGTAACGGTTAAATATCATTAGAAAACAATATAATTAAAAAAATAACATAAACCAATATTAATTAAAACGATTGTTAAATCAATATTTTCAAATTATTAAGAATTATTTTTTTTATTTAGATAACTTTTACATTTGATATTGAATGAAATACGTTATTCATATACAAAATTAAAATTTATTAAATTTAAAATATTTTGTCAAACTAAATATTTAAAAAGTAAATATTGATGAGTCGGGTTCAAATTTTTTTAACTCGCTAATAAATGAGTCGAGTTAAATTGACTCACTAAGACCCTGTTCTTTTGAGTGGATTTGAGGGAGTGGATTTGAGAGGATTTGAACATAAGAGGTAAATGAGAGTTAATTTGAAAATAAAATTTGTGAGAATTAGTATAAAATTGTATTGACGTGACAAATTAAAAAAAATTATTTTCAAATTCATTTTCATTTATTTCTAAATTCACTCAAAAAAACGATAAAAAAAATTATCTTCAAATCCCTTCAAATTCATTTCCTCAAATTCACTCAAAAAACAGGCCTAAGTGAATCAGATCATTTCAGATTACAACTCTGATTAGTATACTCCTAACAGAAGAATAAATTGATTGAAAAGTTTGGCCGAGGCACTCTGATATGCTTCTTCCCTTATTAGAATATTTAGAATATTGGTATGCAGTAAATATTATAATTGTAATAATTGTTGAATTATTTTCAATGCATTTGTTATTAGTTTTATTTTATGTAAATTCATTAAATAAATTTGTATTTAATTATTAAAGCGTGTACAGTGTAAAACATAGTTGAAAAACATGAGAAAATTTTAGGATTTCATATTTCAAAATCAGCGAAGTACTTCACATGGTTACTTTTAGCTTCAATTATTGGTTGTGTACAATTAAACTCTCTTATGACCACATGATGAAATTAGGTGTAACTAAATTTTCTATTGTTTTGCCAAACTTTTAGGTAATCTCCAAAATTAATTATTTATTTACTTCATTGCAAGACATTTTCCCCATATTAACAAAACGGATAAAATAAATTATAGTTGAAAACGGGAATCTATCGACAAACAAAATGAGGGAACTTTTTTTATTTTTTAAACAAATTTAATTAGGTTCATTCATACTTATATATCTGATGAATTGAATTTGTGTCATACTTTCATCCTATGAATCACTTTGTAATAAAGTAAAAGATTCATTGTGAATTAATGAAAACAAAGGAAAAAATAGAAAAAGTGGTGTTTTTGAGGGAAATTAAAGCCATTTATATTTCCTTCGTTTTTCGTAATTTTGGGTCATTTTCTAGAATAAATTACCTTTGAAAAAAAAAAGTTACTCTAATGCATTATTTGTAATGGTATGGCACTCTCACCTTCCGATTCAATTTGTAGAAAAATATATAAATGATTGCAAATTAACCAATTAAAGCAAAATTAAAAGATCTGTTAAGGAAAAGCAATATTGTCCTTCTTCTGATGAAAAAAAAATTATATTATTGTAACTATAATATCAAATTATTATTTAATATTAATATTTATAACTATAATATAATATTTTATTATAACATTACTACTTAATATACCACAAATCAGTAAATATAATTAATTTAATTGTAATATAATATTTTGTTGTGAAATTATATTTGTAAAAAAGATTAAATACGATCAAACATAAACCCCGAATATTTTTGTTTTCTTACACACACTTTAAATTACATCAAACATATATTGCCAAGTCCGTTAATTTGAGTGATATTTTGTTTCTTCAAAATAAAAAGTCTCAAACTTGATTAAAGATTATCATAACAAATATGAGTAAGTAAAGAAAGGTAGATATTGGGTAGCAAAGAGAGTGAATAAAGGTTATTTGGTATATTATTTAAGAGAAAATAGATCAAACACATATCATATAAATATTTCTAGGTAGAAATACTTTTTATATAATTTTGACTTTAAGCCTTAATTGTTTTCTTGGAGTTAATCTGAACTTGTAAATGGTTGGGAAGTTATATTTGTACGCTTTATTGTTAGGTAAAATATTAATTGTTATTCCTTTGTTGATTGTTGTCTCTGAGTGGTAGTTTACGTCCTCATAATTGCAAGTGTAAATATATGGTTGGTGCTTGAGTTTATCTCTTTCACTGTGTAATTTATGTGTAAGTTGTCATGTCCATATAATCTTCTTTTATTTTTCCATCGACAATCTCAACCTAACATTAAATCCTAATGATCTCGTCCTATGTAACACAGAAGGATATAACAATGATAATGTTGCGCATGACGAAATCATTTAGGACTTAGTGTTGAGCTGAGGTTGTCGATGAAAAAAATAAAGAAAGATTATGTAGGATATGACAACTTACTGGGCACAAATTACACAGGTGGAAGAGATAAACTCAAGCACCAACCATTTATTTCCACTTGCAAATTTAAGGACATTAACTACCTTAGACAATGACTAGTTGCACGTGATGAGATATATAAGGATTTGAGATGCAAATTTCAATCCTTCAAAATCTAGTCGTGCAATACATGTCTCCTGATGCCTAGACCCATATTCAACAACAACATCCAAGCCCAACACTATACTGATTACAACAATCCAGTCTAGTCTAAGATCCACAATCCGAACAACAACAAAAAATATTATCAAAATTTTTATGATATGTTAATTATTAGGACTTTTCCTACATATTCAAACAATGTTTACTTTATTAATATTTTGTGTTATGTACTTACAATTGTTACATATTACTACTTGAATAATTTATGCTATTTCGTATTATGATAGAATATTGTAGAAAATTATGTTTAGTAAGTGGTAAGTATTGTATATCTTTGTTTTGGTAAAAATATTTATATTACTCACTACATTGGTAATTTATAGTTACCAATAGAAAAAATTTGTCAATAAAGTCATATGTTAAATTGCTTGTTTTATAAATAGAAATTTGTTAATAATGTCACAAATCAACGCTTTTCATAGAAAAATTCGTCAATAACACTAATTTAATAATGTTGTATGTGTAGTCGGTAATTACAAAAAAGATATGGTAGTTTTGTCTATCAATTTTTAGGCAAATAAATTATTGAAAAAATTTATGTAATTAATAATCCATCAAAAATTGTGAATTACGACTAATACTAACGGTAATACCATATTTTTTATTAACATTATAAAAAATATTGAACATTAATATTTCATTAAGAAAGTATTATTTAATTTGACAGACATTAATTAAAAAAATAATGTGTAATATTATAATTTGTTATCAAATTTTAATGAGAAAAAATAATAATACAAAAGGAAAGAACAGTTAGGAAAAAAGTTACTGTAAAAGTAAAATAGAATATAGGATTGAATGGAGTAACAAGAAAAGCAAAAGCAAAGGTATATGCCAGACGAATATCTCTGATTACACCTACTTTCTTACATTCCAGACTTGCTCATAAATAACTGCCTCTCAATTCATCTCTTTTCCTTACACTCAATTCTTTTCTTTTACTTTGTCCCTCCAAATTCATCTCAGATTCTGTGTAATATATCCGCAGGTCAGTTTCATAACTATTGTCTCTTTCCCTCTGCATATAGCTTGGGTATTTTATGCATTCAATCCTTTTGTTGTCTCATCAGATTCCCATGCATGCATTATGTGGCTAACATCATTATCTACACCATTATCAAACCTTTTACTTTTTCATCCACATTTTTGTTTTAGGAGATGCACATATCTCCTCTTTAAAATTTGAATTCATATGCAAATATTAGCATGGATTTGTTTCTGAAAAATGTTACTTGTATATAAGCATTAATTTATATCTATCTTGTTTACATTGTATATTACATATCATAGTGATTTTTCTTAGTGGAAAGGGTTACCTTCTGAGGTATATATATATATAGATATAATGATGACTATGAAAATGGTAATTTCCATGATTTTATTTCATTTTTTTAATTTTTTAACTTCTTACTTTTTTATTTAATCAATTCATCAGCCGTTAACTCTGACATTTAAAATGAGTTTATTAATTTATTTTAAGATAAATATTTTTGCAATAAGTAACAAATATTTTTGCAATAAGTAATAAGTATTTTATATTCCATAGTCACATTTAAAAAATCATATTACCTATTGATTAAGAATACCACATCAGATATATAATAACATCAGTATTCACATCATTTTGGACTGCTACGCAAAGAACTCTTTTGATTGAGTTGGAGAACGGAAAAACTTTGGTTCGGTAAACTTCTCTATCTCTTTCAAAACCAACCTAACATTAAAATATTGAATTATAAGCATCATATTTTGGTTGAAAACTATAGAAGACCTAATTCAAGGTAGTGTTCCGAGTATTGGAGAAGTACAAAATTGTGCCGTCTGTTATAATAAGAGAATATTGAAAATTAAATTGATTTTTATTTTTGATTAGTTTTCTTTATATATATTTTTCTTTTATATTTTGTAATAAAAGTATAACCAATTACAAATATGACAGATTATATAAATATAACTAAATACACTTAAAAATATGTTTAATATAACATTTGTAATTGGTGAAGTCCCATGACTTCTTTCGACACTTCTCTCTTGTCAAATCCTTCATAAAATTATTAACCTCAAATTTTTAAACTACTTTAACCTCTTCAATTATTTTTTTTCGTTCGGCAACATAATTACATATTGTATAAATGTTACTTACATATTATTCTAGTCCATATGTGAGGAACTTGAGATTGAAGAATTTGATAAGATGAGAAACTTCGTGCCTATGGAGTTAATTTCTCATTTTTAGCAGTTGAATTCTTATATTCTTGAATTTTCTTTTGACAAACAAAAAACAAGGTCCTTTTATATATATATATATATATATATATATATATATATATATATATATATATATGTTTCGCTTCATATTTATATAGTAGATTGTTAAAGTGACAACCCTTTTGAATACCCAAAGTGACAATCTTTTTTAATATACCCAAAGCATATGATTTATGTTGTTAGTTGTCAAAGTCATGACAGTTCTTTTGAATATGTCGAAATCTTATGTGATTATATAACAGTGTGTCTTACCTTTATTTTAATAATCTTTTCATTTATCATTGTTCTTCTTATACATTCTACATTGACACCCGTTGATGTTTTTTTAGTTGATATCATACTTTAAATTGAAATGCACCCTGCATACTTTTCAACATATCACATAAATCTCACAGTAATAAATATTTTAATTATTGATAAAACTATGGAAAAAAATAAATTTGTTGATAAATTAAAAATTATATTATTAATAAATTTTGACTATTGATAAATATTTTTTTTGTGAAATTTGTTGATAAAATTCATTGGTAATCTAGAATTGTTATTGTCAACAAATTTTTCTATTAAATGGCAATCAATTTTTTGCTTTGAATTTTGATTGTTTTGTAGTAAAATTTGTTCGTAAATCTTGATTGAATTTCTTAAAATTTACTTATAAGATATAATTTCATTATTGATAGATTTCTTTTTGTTGGTAAATTAGAATCAAATTAATTATAAATATGATAGAATAAGTTCATAAATTAATTAGAGATGTGTGAATAAAAGGAATATGACTCGACTCTCGACTTTGTCGACATGACTTGACCCTTATCTGGATTGACTCATCTCGATTCTTTTTCCTAGGCTGAGTTGGCTTAACATTCAGTCTGTGTTGACTCAATTCAACCTTCATAGTTAACTTATAATACTTGGACTCGACATGACTTGACTAACAAACTGAGGTTGACTCAGGTCAACCTTTATACTAAGTAAACTTGGCTCGATTCTTCAGCTTGAGCCAACTTAACTTAACTTTAAGCTCAAGTAACTTAACTCAACCTTTGACTTGAGCCAACTCGGTTCAATCTTCAATAGTGACTAACTCATCTCAACCTTTATATTGGGCCAACTTGACTTGATTTTTTAGCTCATAATGACTCATCTCAACATTCAGCCTCAATTGACTCGCCTCAATCTTGGGTCTAAACAAACTCGTCTCGACCATAGGTTAAGGTTGACTCAGCTTGCATTTTGGTCCAGGTCAACTTAGCTCAGCCTTCAGTCGGTCAAGTTGTCTTGATTCTTCAGCTTTGGCCAACTTGTCTTGATTTCAGCTTTGGCCAACTTGTCCTTACATTTATACTAGGTTGAATCATCTCATATCTTTGACCCAGGTTGACACAACTCAACTTTTAGCATGGGCTGACTTAGTCTTAGCTTTAGCGCGAGCCAACATGGTTTGATCTTTTGGATCAGGCCCTTAGACTCAACTTTTGACTTAGTTTGACTCTTCTCAATTTTTGACTTGGGTCGATTAGACTCGACTTTTAGTCCTAACCAACTCGTCTTGATTCTTTAAATTAGGTCAACTCAACTCGATTTTTCAACTTGACCGACTTGCGTTGACCTTTGGCCCTTGATGACTCGATTCTACAGTTTGACTTAGACTTACTCGCCTTGACCTTCAACGTGAGTAAATAGGTCTTGACCTTTGACCTGGATCAACATGACTTGATCATTCGACTTGGGTTGACTCAGTTTGATTGTTCGACTCACATTAACTCAATTCAACTTTTGGGTTGGACAAACTCGACTCTACTTAGGTCGATTTAGCTTAACCTTTATCTTAAATCAACTTAACTCAACTTTCGATCCAAACCGACTCTATTCATGACCTTAGACTTGAGACGAATGGACCCAATATAATCTTCAATCACCTTAGCTCAATTTAGATGCACCATAATTTTTTATTTTCAAAATCCAAAAAGTAATACAATCTAAATCCAATTATATTAACTAGACTTAAAATCTAAAAATATAAATTTGGATTTAAGAAAAATCTTTTAAGTAAACTTAAAGTGACATAATTTAAATTATTATGAATTAAATTTCATAAATTTGGATATTTTGTCGAAATTTAGATTTTTTGTTCTTATGTTTAACAAAATTTTATAATAAAATGAGATTAAGGTAATTTGAAGATTATTTTTTGTTCTTTTTATTTTAATTTATTTTTACATACATTATTTAGTACACTAGTAAATATTTAAAGATTATAATTAACTCTTAAAATTTTCTATAAAAATGCTTTCACAAGAAAATCATTAAATAAAAATTAAGTTTAGAGACCAAAATAAAAATGCTATATAAAAATTATAATTGATTTGTAAATTGAAATCTAAATTAGTCTCCTTACCAAGGTTTTAGCTATTTACTGTCATGGATTCAAAATTAGTTTTTACTATTAAATTAGAAACTAATTTAGACAATAATTTCTTAGTAATTAAAATTTAGTAGTCAGTGTTAGAGATTAATTTAAACTTTAATTCATAAATTAGTTATAATATTTTATTTAGAGACTATTTTAGATAACAATAATTTTTAGTTTATGAATAGTTTTTAAAATAATCAATATAATAAGTAAGTATTTTTTGTCTTTGAAATTAATTGTTATTTAATGATTTTTTTTACTGTTTAACCATTAAAAAATGTAAAAAGAGCACTAAATATTCTTTATGAACCTTCATTAATCTCTTGCAATAACAAGTTATTCAACGGGTATACTGGTTAAAAAGCTTTACCATTACTGTATTGTTTAAGGAGAAATCTGTAAGAAATTGGATTATCTCCTTGCGTAACCGAGGTATTTTCTATGGTTCTAGCGGCGTGGTATGTAGTATAATCCATTATTGTTTTGTGAGAGATTTAAATAAGAAAAAAAAAATTGAAGTAAAAAGAAATTTAATTTGATGAGCCAGTTTTATAGAGTAGACTTAAGGTTAAATTTATTATCTTAATACAAGTTTAACTTTGTACATTGTAATGGTTTCAGTTTTTTACAGAGAAGTAAAGATATTTGGCGTGAGAGGAAGGGAGGGAGAAGAAAAGCTTGGTAAGTATGGCGAAGGAGCAGGTTCAGGTGCTAAATGCCCTGGACACGGCAAAAACGCAATGGTATCATTTCACAGCAATCATCGTTTCAGGAATGGGCTTCTTCACCGATGCCTACGATCTGTTCTGTATATCACTTGTCACAAAGCTCCTTGGTCGCATTTACTACCACGTTGATGGGGCTGCAGACCCTGGATCACTGCCTCCAAATGTGTCAGCTGCTGTTAACGGTGTAGCTTTTGTTGGAACACTTTCTGGGCAGCTCTTCTTCGGATGGCTCGGTGACAAAATGGGTCGAAAAAAGGTTTATGGCATGACACTCATGCTTATGGTATTAGCCTCTATTGCTTCAGGTCTTTCCTTCGGAAGTGATGCAAAGACTGTGATGACAACTCTTTGCTTCTTCCGCTTCTGGCTTGGTTTTGGCATTGGTGGAGACTACCCTCTTTCAGCCACCATAATGTCTGAGTATTCTAACAAGAAGACTCGTGGTGCCTTCATTGCTGCCGTGTTTGCCATGCAGGGTTTTGGAATATTGGCAGGAGGTATGTTTGGAATCATAGTATCATCTGTATTCATGGCCAAGTATGATGTTCCATCATACGAGGTTGATCCCTTGGGTTCAACTGTTCCACAATCAGACTATCTTTGGAGGATAATTCTGATGGTGGGAGCACTTCCTGCTGCCTTGACTTATTATTGGAGACTAGAGATGCCAGAAACTGCACGCTACACTGCATTGGTTGCCAAGAATATGGAGAAGGCTGCAGCAGATATGTCTAAGGTTATGCAGTTGGAGATTCAACCTGAGCCAAAGAAGGAAGATGAACAAAATTCATATGGATTGTTCTCCAAGGAATTCATGAATCGACATGGACTTCATCTGCTTGGAACCACAAGCACATGGTTCTTTCTTGACATTGCATTCTACAGCCAAAATCTGTTCCAAAAGGATATATTCAGCGCAATTGGTTGGATTCCTCCAGCAAAGACCATGAATGCGCTTGAGGAGGTTTTCAGAATTGCAAGGGCTCAAACTCTCATTGCTCTCTGCAGTACAGTTCCGGGATATTGGTTCACTGTGGCCTTCATTGATATCATAGGAAGATTTACCATTCAGTTGATGGGGTTCTTCTTTATGATTGTCTTCATGTTTGCTCTTGCAATTCCGTATGACCACTGGACCCTTAAGGAGAACCGAATTGGATTTGTGGTCATTTACTCTCTCATCTTTTTCTTTGCAAACTTTGGGCCCAATGCAACCACATTTGTTGTGCCAGCAGAGATTTTCCCAGCTAGGTTTAGATCCACTTGCCATGGAATATCTTCAGCATCTGGGAAGCTTGGAGCCATAGTTGGTTCATTCGGGTTTTTGTACTTGGCACAGAATAAGGATCCAAGTAAAACAGATGCAGGGTACCCTGCAGGTATTGGTGTGAAAAACTCATTGATGGTGTTAGGAATGGTTAACGTATTAGGCTTCATTTTTACCTTCCTCGTGCCTGAGTCAAAGGGTAGATCTTTGGAAGAGATTTCGGGAGAGCAAGAAGAGGAAGTTCAAGAAACCAAAGCATAATATCAGTAATCGCCACTGCAGAAGTAAAACGGTTGCATGCAGCAACAGAATAATGCATTATCATGTTGTAATAGTAGTGATATACCAAGAATATGCATTAGTAATAGAAACCTTAAGTGTTGTTTTGTTCTGTATATTTTGGAAATAGGAACGTGTAGTTCCGGCAATAATGTGTTAACAGTATCTGTCTATGTTGTTTTCTTCAAAACGCTGATATTAACTTAAAGATCACGTAATGCATGGGTTAATTTTAATAATTTTGCTTGTAGTTTATGAATAATTATGAGAAGGCCTCACTTTGGATACAATATAGGTTATTATTCTCTAAGGCGTATATAAAATTGAGAGATCATTTTAAATTTTATAGTCTAATATCTTAAATGTCTGTAACTTATTTAGATCTCTCTTCATCCATGGATTGAGTTGATTGGTCAAAATTTGTAACATTGTAATATAATAACCATCCAAATATCTTAACTATTTTAGAATTACTGAGTTAGAAATAAATTTCAACTGATCAAGTCTTTTGGAGGGAGGTTAGTCTTTTGATAATATGCTGTCTTTGAAGAATGCATTATATCTTCTCTTGAATATTTATTCAAACATATTTTTCGGTGGTAGGGATGATAGGAGGAAGATAAATAGGTTTTGTGTTGGCAAAAGGAGGATGGGGTAGGGATATAAAACATTCAGAGATTTTGATTTAACATTGTGAGGGAAGCGGTGTTGGAGATTGAAAATGGAATATCACTTATTTTTTCTTTCTCTGTCTCTCTTCTTATCACATCATATAATTTATAAACATATCATTTTTATTATCTTTTAAGTGTATATTAGGTGTTAATGCACCTTTTTAATGTCCATGAACCATTTTCAGTTTAAGGAAGGGAATAAGAGTGGAAGGATATTCAAAGGTTAGAAGCAAGTTGTAATGGTAGAAATACGTTAAGTGACAAGTATGTAACAGGAACAAGACAGGGGGAAAGAGGGACACTGTTCTCGAAGGGAAAAGGTGATAGTGAAAGGCTATTGGAAACAAAATACTCTAGATTGTTTTGCTTAAGAACAACATAGGACGCAAAGGTGTGTGATGAGCGTGGGTTTGGAGTTGGTATAGAAGGTTGTTTTAGTGGGAAAAGGAATTACATTGAGATTCACCTCGAGAGACTGAAAGGAAAACTAAGGGATGTTAATAGGGTTGTGATGACAATCTCTTGACTAGATTGGGTCAAAACTAAAGGAAAAGTCATGGAGGTAGTCATGGCACTACCACAGAATTGGAGACCTAAAAATACTTAAAAAGAGTATTATGATACAAAATTGACAACATAATAATACTCTAAATCAAAGGTGAATACAAGAATGGGAGACACCTCTATTTATAGGCTAAGGGTGTCTCCTTATTTGTAGAAGCTAGACATAAAAGACTCACCTTGACTAGGTTGGAAAGTAAGGAGAAATCCTCTCTAATAAGAGGGAGACAAGTGGTGAAAGTCATCTCTAATGAGTGGGTGACATGTGACTACAATCTTTGGAAAATCCTCTCAATTCCTAGAGTGACATGTGACTAGTTAGGGAGAAAACCTCTCCAAAGGGAGAAGGACACATGATATGATCATTCATCCCTCCTTGTCCACCAAGTAAGCTAAAAATGTTGAACCCTTGGTCAACACATGGCTTTGGACGTCCCCTCTAGGTCAACAATGAGCCTTAGGCCTTTGTTGACTTAAGTGGTCAAAACTCTATTCTACTTGGTCCAAAATACAAGGCCCAAATAAAATCCTACATTATTAGGTCCATAATACAAAGTCCAAATAAATTCTTAGACTAATATGCCCAAATACATGGTCAAAAATTATTCCATGATAGTCCAAGAAAAGAAAAACTTGACTTCATTATGACTTGAACTCAAGCCCACATTCTAGTCAAGGGCCCATTACCCATGGTATAGCGAGAAAGATCCAATAAAAACTTGAAGATAGATCAAAGGAGCTCCAAGCCCTATATATTCAATTGCAGTGTGTAGGACTAGACATTAATGGTGATCCAATAGCAGTTCGGTAACGAGTGGAGCAATATATCCAACAAATAACAAATATCTCAATAGCAAGTAACATAATAGGCCAAATAAACAAAAAAATTGTTAAGATAAGTTTTAGTCTATGACTCTAATATCATGTTAAAGAGTGGACATCAATTCTTATAAAATCGACTTGTAAGATAGAATTTACATTCTGCCTTTATCAATAGTAGATAAGAAACTTCCACCAATTAAGAGTGAAAACTAAAAAATAGTGAAAAGTCTGCAAGTAATTTAGTGTTAAAGAATAGTTTGTGTTTTAATATAATGAGGAGATTAATAGGACTTTTAAAAACAATGATACTGTATATTAGTATAAGGAACACTTGTTTGCAATTGAATTTTGATTAGTGAAATTTTATAAGAATTTTATTATATTTATTTTTATAACGATAATAATAAATATTAAACATCTTTTAATGAAGACTATTAAAAGGTCTAATAATTGGTCTCTCATCATTTTTCCCTTACATAAAAAATTTTTAAGAAAAATGGAAAAAAAAAAATCAAGAACCGAAAGCGTATAAATTTATTAAAAATAAAAATATATCAATCACAATTGAACCATGACATTTCATTAAAGAAACACCTGTACCTAATAGATATCAAAAAACAGTAAGGACCAAAGCAAATCAACGTTCATATTCAGAATCAAAATGGAAATATTTTTATTAAGACTAATAAGAAAAATTCACAGGGGAAAAAATTATTTAAATCCTGATAAAAATGTGTATCAACTAACATGAAATTACTTCCGGTCAAATTAAGTCAAAGACCATCCATAACCGACTTAATTGTCTCAGGAAGTTACTTATAAAAAGAAAGTCCTTCAATTGAAATTCGAAGATATGATAAGAGAATGAAAAATAGCAAAAAGTTTGGATCTATTCCTCAACAAATACTCTTAATATGAAATAGAAAAACGAAGGTAATGTATCCTATAAATAAAAATGAACTCATATATCTCGATTAGTTGAAAGTTTTTAAATGTTCATTTGCGCAAATTCATATATCTCCAGCTGCAATCAATGCCACTGTTGCAACTGCAACATTAAACTGCAAAGATACAATGTTCAAATGGTCACTCTACTACTATGCCGTCATAGCGTGCCAAAACCTCAAAAGACAGTAGAAAAAATCAATTTACAGGCACCAGAATTCAAATTAGTTAACTTTATTTTCTTGTTCTGTACAGCATTACAACAACACTAACAAATCTTCACTAGCCAATTAAAACTTGTGCAAAGAAAAATTTTCTGTATCCTGGCTGACTTGCAACACAGCAGGTCACCCATGCCTTCCACTAAGGCTGAGTATGTGGCATTTGTTCCCCCAAATGTGCAAAATTCACAAGTATTAGGACTAGATGAATATATACATTCAATGAGAGGAACTGGAAAGCAACAAGTACCAATCTATTCGGTACGGAAGCAGAGCTTTCAATCACAAGGTCAGGTCAGGATCATCTTCATAATCAAAATCTTGTTCACTAGAAGCCCTTGCTCTTTTTGCATCTCTCGACCCACCTCTACCCTTCTTTGGTTTTCCCCTATACACATGCAGACATTTTAGTTCATACAGCATGAATTCTTTACATATTTGCAATGATTTATGGAAAGTTTCTGTGATGTAATTTAATAGCTAGTTAATTAAGATACAATAGTTGAAAGCTTACTGTCCATTAGCATAAATTCCTCCACCTTTTGAACGACCAGGACCATAATCTGATCTACCATCTGAGATAAAAAGAAACACAATAAATAAACGAATTTCAAGCCAAGAAAGAAATTGAAACCCTGGCCTATATAAACTCACCATCTCGCCCAGCTGCAAGCTCTTCTGCCTATAGTAAAGTACATAAAATGCATGTCAAGTCAGAAATAACCTTGTTGTCAAAAGATGGAAGGATCAGAATTGGACATGGAAAATCAGAATTGGGAGAAAGAAAACATAAAAGGGTGATTCATTTTATGGATTGCGTGTCAATAGATGGAAGGATCAGGCCCAGTAAAAGGATCCAGAGTTGGATAGCTTAGAAATTTATGTTCACCAACTTCAAACATTGATGCATCCTATTCGTCCCAAAAGATGCTATTATTTCTTAATCAATCTTTAGATTTGGATAGTCGAGTTTGAAGATTTCAAATTATGTAATATTCAAATTTGTTAACAAGTAAGATGCCTTGGAAATCAAATGATAGGACAGGATCTGATCTAAGCACATATATAACATTTGATTCCACGTGCTAACTGTATAAAATGAAAACGTAGTCACGTATATGAAAGTCTAATATGAATCTCTAATTCAATAATTGTTTTATATTTCTATAAAAGTAAGCCTCTGAAATGTTTTCTGATCAAAATTGATCACAATGGTATCATCGGATCAGTTTCCCAAACTTCCTAACTGAGCTCTGCTTTGCCAATTCTTTTGGCTGTGGATTAAATCATGTTAGCACAGAATCATGGATGTACTTTAGCCCAAAATCAAGAAGCACCAACATGTCCTAATCACTCTCTCTTCCCAGAAGTTGGCATGATAATCATTATCAAACAAAAGTACAATGTTATGACCATTTTTTTAACAAGGATGTAAAAACTTAACAACAGATGAAATGCACAAAGATATATTTCTACTATCCCTACTTAGAAAACACATAAAGCATTTGCTAATGCATGTCCTTTCTTATATTCCTGGTTGAAGCTTATCACTTAATATCAGAAGCATACCGCTGGTGATGTCACTGAAGATAATGAAAAGAGTCTATCTTCAGGCTGAAACTTTCTAGACCTTTTCAAGCTGCAATGTAGAAATTTGATTCACTAATGTCATGCAAACATCAACATGGTGCCAAACTAGGATAAAATTTATATCTCAATTAAAACAAATGAAAACATGCATGAAAAAAAATTAAGTCATCTCAGAGACTTCCATACATAAAAACACATGTAAATTAATTATAAGAAAATAATAATGAATAAAAAGACACACTTCATGAAGTATCCGTGCTTCTCAAGATTTTGAACAATTCTATTTCAGAGTAAAAGAAATTGGTCAATTTCGATTACTAATGAATCTAGACCTGTCCCAGAAATGTATCAATTGATGTGGAATATCAGGAATCAATACAAGTTACCAAAACTATGAGTTAGCTTTTCCCAACCATCAATGAATCAAGATTACAGAACATCTATATTAAGGCCCAATAAATATGGCGCGTGATCAAGTATATAACAGATCACCACACTTGAAAAGCACATCCTCACAGATTCTGGCTATGGATTCTTTTCAGCAGAAATAAAATGAACCCCAGACACTACAAGCATCGAAGGAAAAGGCTGTTTGATTATGAGAACTTGATATAGGGAAAAAAATCATTACAGTCTAGAAAAAAGAAAGAACGAGAGAAAGTGAGAAGAAATTCATACAGTGCAGTGTTCTTCGATGACGATAAGAAACCTTCAAATCCTTTTAATACATTTCCACACTGTCCAGGGTCCTGTAAATAACTTGTCTCCATATCATAGACCTGTGTGTTTAGAAAATGTCAACAACTACTTCCTACAGAGCACACGAAATGTTCTTTTCAGCAGCTTAAGTTCACTTAGTTATGTCAATTTGATGAACTTGAGCAAGGGGGTGGGGTTTGGGCATCACTATATACCCAATTCAACAAGAAACCTCAATTCCATATAATTTAAAACCATCAGGGTTAAAGAGTATAAATTGCCAAGTACCAGTCACGAGATTATACATGAAAACGATATATTGGAGTACATGCCGTGCCCATTTTAGGTTAAATTACACGTTACCCAATTATTGCACACGGAATCAATCGACAAACCCAACAAAAAACACACTTTTCATGAGTGAAAAATTAAACAATTTATAACAAAAATCACAATTTTATAGGAACAAATAAAATTAATAAAGTGTAGCCGGATAAAGAAAGAGACATTTTTACTCCTTTCGAAACAACCAAAGGAACCCAGATGGCAATGTTAAAAAAATTACCTGCTTCTCAATGTTGCGAAGCTCCTCGTGAAGCTTGGCTCTCCTACTAAGAAGAGAAGCTAACATTGCGGACGGGTTCACCGTACCCTTTTGTCCTAAAACAGGGCATTCCGTTATAGGTTTAATAATCCATAAACAAAATCAATTAAATTCGGAGAGTGGGGGAAATATTGGGTTATTACCTTCGGATTCCATGTTCGAGAGAACTACAGGGGAATGTAAGAAAGGAAGAAGACAAAAAGAAACCCTAAATACCCAATTTCGTCTCAGGATTCACTGGAGGCTGTTTTCGTTTTCAGTTCGTTTTCTAAACTTGGAGGATTAACCAATCATATTACGCCACGTCACATGCTGGTGAGAGAATTAAAAACGAGTGAATAGAACTTAAGAAAAATGATAGAAGCATTCTTCCTACACCTCCGTAATTTTGCTCTGCACCTCTAACTTTATTTAAAAAAACTAATTTTATCCATTTGTGCGCTCTAGTATAACTAAGAATCTTTAATAAAAAAAATTCTCTATCAATTTTAAAAATTGAGATCCTAATCTCTTTCGTCTCACATTTACTCTTTTTCATTGTTTTTTCCTCTTTTCTATTTTCTTCCATCACTTTCACTCTCTTTCTCATATTCCTTCTTCTTATTCTCCTTTCTTGCGTCTTTTCCTTTCTTCTCTTTCGTGTTTGCTTTGTCCGCACTTCCTTCTTCTTGTTTTAATTTTGCGATGGTGGCACATGATGGTGGTGTGGTAGTTCTAACTAATTGTGGTAGTCTTATACTTGGTGTTTAGCTTAGTTAAGTTAAAAGATCTAGTCAATTGACTAATGTTGAGTCTAGAAGTGGTTGATACTCGTATAATATTTGTTAAATATTAGTGAAATTTCTTGAAAGGATTTAAGGAAGAATTGGCCGTAGTTAAGGTTGGAGTGAACTATTATAAAAATACGTGTGTTATTATTTTGTCTTATAAAAGTTTTCCTAAAAGTTCTTTTAAACACACAAGTGTCTAACAACTATTGCATATTGTCTAATCCTACAAAAAGACATTAAATGTTGTTTTGCAAAAAGATTTTAAAAAATTATTCAACGATCCCCTCTTTTTCTAGTGTTTTCTTGTGTTTCACGGTGCTTCTTCCCCAAGATCATTCAACATAAGAACACACTAATGTAGATAAGACTTTATATGACAAGTAAAATGATGTTTTATGATAAGTGTTCTAGTGTTATAGTTACGGGAGTCATAGAAAGTTCATTATTTCCATGTCGTAGCGAAAACCTCTCATAGTAAATAAGACTTATTATAATAGGTAAACGAGTAATAGTCATACTAAATTCAAATTATTATGACACATTTTTGAAAACCTGTCATAGGAAGTCAAACTTACTATTACATATTTTTTTATCACTTGTCATAATAAATGTGGTTTACTATGGTAGGTCGGTATTTGGAGTTTTGTTATAGTAAGTTAGATTTTTTTTTTCAGATTCATTTTATTTTACCATTTTCTTATACATTCAATTTACCTTGAAACCCCAAACAATTCATATCACCAAACCAAACAATTCCCAAACAAATCAATTCATACATTAAGTTGCCCAATAAACTTTAAAACATGAAATTGTATATACATAAACCTACAACCTTTATAACGTTTACAAATACTCTCCAAAAGATTGTAAAGTATTATGAACTTAAGATATTTACAAGTTGTCACTAACACTCAAAAGAAAGAAGTATACTTGCTTTTATTTTTTTTTCATCTCTCTACCTTTCAATGCAAATGAATAATTAAATACCTGTAAAAAAAAACAAAATAAGCAAATAAACAACATGGAAACACCTCACCTAAAACATGGATTATAATTTCAATGAAGTTGAATTAGAGGTATTTTGACTTATAATACAACCTTTTATTTCATATGTGAAACTAAGTTACCTAATTTATAGGCATAAATAACAATGTCACCATGCTAATCAACAACAGCTACTTGAGCAATGAAGTCCATATTAAAAAAACAAACGTAGTCAAAGAAAAAGTTTAACTTCAAACTATCATGACCATAACAAACACGCTCATTACCCTTATACACTCAAAAGCTTATAACATGTCATTGATGTCTTCACCAAGTACATGTCGTCTGCTAATCCTAACCCCCATCAAAAGCAACTGACATACTCTTAGACTGTATAGCTAACCCAATCATAACTTAGAACGATCAACAAGTTTATCTTATCCACCTTATCACTTGTATCAATTTAACGTTTAACACATGTACCTTGAAGATGCTTCTTTAAAGTTTCATCTTTATTTTCTACACTTATATTTACACGTGCTTCGTTATTATTGATTGACATCATACTCCGTTAGGTTGATTTGACTACAAGTACAACATATGTTTGTTGTTACATATGAAATGTATATTTTAGATCTAATAGTCAATTTTATTTTATCGATTTTAAGTTGATTTCACTGTTATTCTATTACTTTTGAAGTTTTCAATTTGATTTTATATTTTAAAATTGTAATAGTTTAATCACTTTATCACAGAGAAATGCCCTTAAGAAAGTGAAGAGATAATAAATGTATTGTTAATTATTATATGATTTCTAGTGATACAATTATATAGCATATTTATCATGTTATGATTGTTATTATGTTTTTGTTGATTTTACAATAATGACTAAATTATTACATTTAAAAAAATAAAATGTAATTAAGAACTTGAAAACAATGAGATGATATTAATAAGACAAAATATGCTATTGAAATTAATTTTTAATTTTTATATTTTAATATATATGAAAGAGAGTTCAAATTACGCTAATGTAACTTTAGTATTTTAAGTTAAATTACTTTATTTTCATAACTCACTTTAAAAAGAAAGAAAAAAATTCTATAATATAGAACATATTTATAAAAAAATGTAATTAGTATAAATTATTTAATATCTCATTATGTAAAGTAAAATTAGTATAATGTTTTAAAAACATAATAAAATATGAATTCTTTTATTGTCTTGTGGTTGTAGTTTAATATTTGAAAAGCTTGATAAAAGTAATTATGATAGTATAAAATTATGATCTAATAGTTGGATGAAAACAAATATTGTGTACAAATTATTAATAATGTAATATTCAAAAGTAATTTGCTCTAACTTAATATCCCGAGACTGAACACGCCTGGTAATGGTAAAATATCCATTCCCATCCCCTACAACAATCCTAATATTGCGTGGAGTCACTCTTCAACGCTGTACCAGTTTGAAAGTCCTTACCTTTTCTCTCTAGATTCATATTCTCTTCATGGATTTCATGGTATCTATTCTTCCCTCTGTTAGGTTTCTTTTCTTTTTCTTTTTTGATTTTGGTTTTAATTTTCTTTTGCAAAACTAGGAGAAGCTGAAAATTTGGAAGAAAAAAGCAGACAAAGAATGTGAAAGCCCTCCTGTGTTGTGGTTCGAAACCTCTGTATCTGTTTGTCGCCGCTTCCAGTTCGAACCCCATGGCCAACTTTCCGTATAATCCTACTACTTATCCTCATTGGTGCTTTCGGTGTTGTTTTTTAATCAAAATTATAATAAAAATTTGTATTAAAGGTCGATATAACGACACCAACTGCGGAGGTGAAACTTCGTATAAGCATTGTTCTTCTTATTGGTTGGGAGATCTTGCACAAATTTAAGGAAACTTTCCACAAAAGTGTGATTCAAAAAAATTAATTAGCTAAAATTTTGTTTCCCTTTATTTTTTACTTTTTCCATGGAAATGCATTTTGTTTTTCTTTTAAACTTTCAAGGAAGTATCTTATTTCACTTTGTTTTATGTTTCCAAATTTTGGTACAATGGTGAAAACAGATTGTGTATTTCTTAAAAATGTTTTTGCTGCACTGCCTTACAGCATTTTATTTTTGGTTTCTCTGTAGGTGACTACCATTGGTGATTCCCGGCCGTTATACCACAAGATAGTTGACTCATTCCTGAATAAATTTTTCCCTTCAGGATATCCGTACAGGTTCTTTGTTCTTTTCCTGAGCATGTTGCGTGCAATGATAGTTTATTTGATTAGCTAATACATTTTTTTGGGTGTTCGCTTTGCAGTGTGAATGAAGGTTACCTCAGATACACACAGTTTCGAGCACTGCAACACACTGCCAGTGCAGCTCTATCTGTGTTATCGACTCAGGTCTTCTTCTAATAACTTGAGAACATCAGCAAATCATGTATCCGCTTTCCTAATGACTCATGCTAGACTCTTTTAATTAAAACCTGTTCGTTTCGAATATTGTGTTGAAACCAGCTGGATTTGGGTTTTTATTTTTTTTAAGTAGAGGTCACTTCCTCATTATAAGCTTATCCAAACATAGTAGATGTTGGCATGTGAAGGATAACTATAGTTGGTGTATTACTTTATTATCTCATATTATCGTAACTGACATTTGACTTCCACATCTACACTCTTAGTAAGTGGGTTTGTGTCTTACTCAACCTTACAAAATTAGCTCATAAAATGAAGATTGCACTCCAATTATATTTTATAATTTGACCTTACTTTTAGTAAATGTGGGATCTTCAAAACATCTCATTAGGCTAATGAATGAACATCTCTAGTATTAGATTAGATATTTATGGGTGGTCTTGAAAGCCCCAAAGAACTTGATTAGGATAGATTCTTAATGACTTTGATACCATCTTAATGAGTGAGTTTATGCCTAATTTAATCTCACCAAATTGTTTGTAATATGAGGTTTGCACTCTACTTTAATATTATAATTTGGTCTTATTTCTAGGTGATGTAGGATTTGAAATGAGCTCTTTGCTAAACTGCAAGGTTAAAGCTAAGAGCAAAAGGAAATGTTAGTCAAGGAAACTGGAAGAATAGAGGAATAGTTAGAGTCATTTATCATGAAGAGTTACACATTTCTTAAAAGAAATAAAGCTAAAACTAGACATTATAATGTAAGAGTACGCAAAATTTTCTTTTGACAGAAAGAGTATTTATTACCATAAGTTGAAATAAGAGTTGAAAGAGAAGTTGAGGTGGCATAACAAGACAACTAGAGAAGTGCTGAAGCGAAAGAGTCCAGCAAAGCTGATGTGGCTATGAAATATACTGCAATGTGTATATATGGAGCATGTTCTTTTTATTAATCAACTATTTTCTTACGGAAGGATCCTTACTAAACAATTAAGTTCTAAGTGAGTCTCATTTAGCCCTTCTCCAACAAGAGTCTTAATTGAGAAGAAGGAATATAGAAAATTAGAGCACTTGTTAGGGAACTAATTGTATATAGTAGAAGGAGAAACGTTACCCAGCCTAACTGCCAAGGCAGTTAGGTAAGTCAGTATAAAAGGGGTGACTTGGTTGGTGAGAGGACAGTTTTGGAGTATTATTGTTTTGCGAGAACTCTTGTAGTTCTTTGGAGAGAGGTTAAGCTCTCGGGTTACGTTGTAACACCATTCTTGTTGATTCTTTTCAATAAAAGGAGGCTGTATAATTCCGAGTACCTGTTCTGTGTTGTGTTTCTAGTGCTATTCATAGGTTCTTGATTAAAAGAACCTATCATTTGGTCCGACCTGCCGGATCGGAGTGGGGGTGAAGGATCAAGAAGTAATCGAGAAACTGCCGGATTGAGACGCCACCGGAATCGTGTGCGGGTGAAGGAAATTGCGGTTGATAGAATGAAGGCGCAGATAGGGGAGCTACGACCAGATTATGCAGCAATACGCCAAAATTATGCTGCAATACGCCAAAATTATGCTGCAATACGCCAAGATTTGCAAGAAATAATGAGGATGATGGGGGCGCGGGCTCACAACAACGACGAACAATCAGGTGGAAGTCAGGCTTACGTCAAAGGGAACCAGCGACGGTGCGAGGAGGATATTGGAGGGAGAGTGGGTGGCGATTACGGTGGGACCCAAACCCACAATCACTGTGGCGATCACCGGGAGGTGCAAAATCAATGGCGGAAAAGGGGTGAATTAACCGCTTTCGAAGGGTTGGACCCGTTAAACTGGATCAATAGGGCGGAGAGGGTTTTCGAGCTTCAAGGAGTAGCGGAGGAGGAGAAAGTGCAGTTCGCGGACTTAAGCATGGAGGGCAGCGCGGGCTACTGGTTCAGAGCCTGGAAGGAGAAAGCCAAGAACCGTTCCTGGGATGGCTTGAAGGAGGCCCTGGTGATAAGGTTTGGAACCATTGTTGAGCGTTTGGCGGCATCGAAACAGGTAGCGACAGGGGAAGAGTATGTGCAGGGAGGCGAAAAGGTAAGAAAAGGGAGCGGAATAGAAGACGAGTCATCTGGGGGACGAACGCGAGAAGCGGTTACTGAGCGGTACGAGGCCAAGTACTGTAGACCAGACCGAGCGGGATTAGCCGAACAGTCCGAGGCC
Source organism: Vigna angularis (assembly GCF_016808095.1). Lineage (NCBI taxonomy): Eukaryota > Viridiplantae > Streptophyta > Magnoliopsida > Fabales > Fabaceae > Vigna > Vigna angularis. Next base: position 18,353,773 of record NC_068972.1, read on the forward strand.
GATCGCTATAACACAGACAGATCAAGAGCTGCCGAGCAGTCAGACGAAATAGAAGACCAGTCGACATGGGGACGAACGAGCGGTCAGTGGACACAGTCCGAGGCCGATCGCTATAACTCAAGCCGATCGAGATTTGCCAAGCGGTCCGAGGACATAGAAGACCAGTCGTCTTGGAGACGAACGAGTGGTAAGTGGACACAGTGCGAGGCCGATCGCTATAAGACAGGCCAATCGAGGGTTGTCGAGTGGTCTGAGGTCAAGCGCAATATCCCAGGTGAGGTTGCCGAGCGGTCCGAGATAGAATTAGACCTGAAGCAGACGGAGTTGTCCACTCTCTCGGCTGGTGGACCTATTCAGCCAAAAGCGATGGAGCTGCATGGTTCAATAGATAAAGAGCCGAACGGTATAAATATAGTGGGAAGAGAGCCGAACGGTATAAAGATAGTGGGAATTGAGCCGAACGGTAGAAGAGGACTGTTGGATCCGAACGTGAGAAGACCGGAACCGAACGTGAGGGGACTAACAGAACCGAACGGGAGAGGACGTCGGGAAGCCAACGGGAGAGGATTGCCAGATCCGCACGGGAGAGGACTGACGGACCAGAATGGAAGAGGACGGGAGGAACTGAACGGTCTTATAGCTACAGTAAAATGCCGAACGGTTTTACTCTCAAAACGGTCTCCTAGTCATTGGCCGAACGGTCTTACAATTAGATTCAAAGGCCGAACGGTCTTACAGTCTAAACAACCTCTCAGTACTTGGTCGAACGGCCTTACCATTAGAATGAAGGATGAGGAGGGAAAGATGGATGTTCCACATCGGGAGGCGATAACAGGGGAAGAATGGTCAGAAACTTACCTTATCCAGAGTTTCTGAAGAGGCGGGAAGAAGGAAGGTGTTTCCGATGCGGTGGACCATTCGCTCCGGGTCATCGATGTGCGGAGAAGAGCTTAAGGGTCCTGTTACTAGCGGAAGACGAGGAGGAGGAATGGGAGGAAAACTTTAACCTGGAAGCAAAAACCCTGGAGCTGTCGGCATGTTCGGCGGAGGGGCTGACGCCTTCCAAGACCCTGAAGTTGACCGGGTTGATAGGGGAGAGAAGAGTGGTAGTCCTGATCGATAGTGGGGCCAGCCACAATTTCATTAGCCGGAAGGTGGTGGAGGAACTGAGGCTTCCGGTAACAGAAACGGCCACATACGCGGTGAGTTTGGGTGACGGGTGTAAGAAGTGGACTCGGGGGCGATGTGAAAAGGTGGGATTGAAGCTGGGTAATGTGAAGGTAGAGGAGGACATGCATGTGTTTGATCTCGGTGGAGTGGATTTAATATTGGGTATTGCATGGTTGGCAAAACTGGGTGAGGTGGTTATTAACTGGAAAGAAATGTCTATGCTGTATGTGGTGGATGGAGAGAAGAAGAAAATCTGTAGTGACCCAGCCTTGGCAGGACAGCTGGGTGACACAGACGCATTTACAAAAATAATGGACGCTGAGTCATGGTTTCAGTTTTGGGAAATGTGCGTAGTGGAGCAAGGGACAGGCGGTGATGTGTTGGGCCAATTGACTGAAGCTCCCTGCACGGGTACAGCAGGTGGGGAAAGTAGCTTTTCGTTTACAATTAACCGAGGCAGCAAGAATACACCCAATATTTCACGTTCCCCAACTAAAGAAGGCTGTGGGTGAGAAGAGGGTTGAGAGGAACTTCCAGCTGAATTACAAGCCTACCGACCCATGTTTTGGCCGGTAAGGATTTTTGACAGAAGGACAAGGCAGCTGGAGTAAGAAGAAATACCTCAGGTGTTGTTAGATTGGCAAGAAGGGGACAAGAGGGCGGCCACCGTGGGAAGACGGGGTGACTAAAAAAGAGCAGTTTCCGGTATTCAACCTTGGGGACAAGGTTGTTGGGGGAAGGGGAGTAATGTTAGGGAACTAATTGTATATAGTAGAAGGAGAAACGTTACCCAGCCTAACTGCCAAGGCAGTTAGGAAAGTCAGTATAAAAGGGGTGGCTTGGTTGGTGAGAGGACAGTTTTGGAGTATTATTGTTTTGCGAGAACTCTTGTAGTTCTTTGGAGAGAGGTTAAGCTCTCGGGTTACGTTGTAACACCATTCTTGTTGATTCTTTTTAATAAAAGGAGGCTGTATAATTCCGAGTACCTGTTCTGTGTTGTGTTTCTAGTGCTATTCATAGGTTCTTGATTAAAAGAACCTATCAGCACTAAGCTTTCATTAATATTTGAAGTTACCATTTAGTTTCTTTTTATACAATAGTTTGTTATAAGGAAGCACAAAGAGAGATGGTGTGGGGAAGGTTATTTTTTACACAAAAGAGAAAGGGGAGAGGCAAGTTTGCTGGAGGGAATAATCCTTCTTTATCACACTGTGTTCTTAGTCTTTGTTCTGTATCACTCTGATTTCTAATCAGATATGGATTGACTATTGATAAAAATCACATGTTTGCCACATTTTCTGGTCCATTTCTGTTAGTATTCTTGTTCCGTATGCTTTTTCTTCTGCAGTCACTGCTATTTGCTGCAGGCTTGCGGCCCACCCCTGCACAAGCAACTGCCGTTAGTTGGGTAATTTGAGGCTACTTTGCATTTTGACGATTTCACATACCAGTTATTGTGCCATGCACTTAATATATAATTCATTTCTCTTGCCAATATTCAGATTTTAAAGGATGGCATGCAACATTTAGGGAATCTCATATGCAGCAATTTAGGTGCAAGAATGGATTCTGAGCCTAAACGTTGGAGAATTTTAGGTTTGCATTAAAGTTGGAACATTTTCCTTTTTTCTTATTTTAGCTTTTATTTTTCATATTCTATGGTGTATGACTTGAATAAGCCTTCCATCTTGCAGCTGATGTGCTCTATGATATAGGCACTGGTTTGGAAGTGCTCTCTCCTTTATGTCCTCAGCTCTTTCTTGAAATGGCTGGCCTTGGAAATTTTGCCAAGGTACACATTTTTATTGAGTTTTTAAAATTAATTTACTTGGTGGCATTTATTGATCTCATATTCCTTTCTTTTATTCTCCCTGTGAAGATGAGGCTACTTGAAGTAGCTCTCTTGTTTATTGAAGGTGATATCTTTTAACACAATTGTTTTTGGATGGTGGGTACATTTATAACCCTTTTGCGTGGTTGAGTATCCAAAAAAAACCACACTTGATAGCCTTGAGATCTAGTTTTCCCCTTCTATTACTATGAATATGCACAAAGGATACACACTCAAATATTCTAGGTTGGAGTTTATTTCTAGGGTCTAGGTATGGATAAAATGAAGATAGGACTTTCATGGGACTTTTTTATCCTAAGATTTTAGAGGGTTACTTATTGATAAGATAAGTGGGAGTAAGAAAAACTTCTTCCCAAAATTTCTTCGGAACATGATATGGAAAAGTAGAGCTTTAGTTTGTTCTAGTAAGCGTCCAATTTTTATTTTAGCCATCCAATTTTGTTAAGGTGTGTTAACACATGAAGACTCATGGATTATCCTCTCTCTTTTTGACAGAAAGAGCTGAACTCAAGATTAAAGTAGTACTTGGCATTTTCATACCTATTTATCTTAATATTGGCTCTGAATTGATTCTTAATTATTTTGACAAACTAAATAAAATCAAAACTAACTTCAAATTCGTGTTTCAACAGAAAAACTCAAGCCACCTAGGTACAATCATGTATAAAAGTTAGATTTAATAGCATTTTTTGTATCGATTTTTGTTGGGATTTACCAGAATATGTTATAGACACGTGGGCTTTTCCGATTTACTAAAGAAGGATGTTACTCCTATATATTCATGATTCAGCTGGATAGAGACAAATTCTTCACATCGCCTTCTTTTAGGAACTCATTTTGGCTCTCATTCTTCGTTTTGGTTTCCTTTTTGTCCCCATTCTTCGTTGTGGCCTCCTTTATACCTCAATTCTCACCTTGGGGTTTTCCATGTTATTTCCAACACGTCACACAAGGTGACGTGGCTTGTTGCAATAGGTGCACCATACCTCATGTTCTTTCTCCATATTTGGAACCACACTTTTTCTTTGGATAGAAATCATTGTTGTCAAGGTTATCAAACTCATGAGTTAACTTATTAACTTGGACGAGTTTACGTTCCTAGACCTAGTTTCCGAGTTAACTCGGAAACAAACTCGTTTTCCAAGTAAACTTGATGGAATTGCATGTGAAATTCGTTTTCCAACGTGATGATCGAAGTCGGTCTCGCAAGCCAAGTAAAGGACGTCCAAAATGTGACCATTGTGGCAAGTTAGGCCACAAAATTGATCGATGTTATGCGCTTCATGGGCGTCCTCCTCGACCTGTAGCAATGGCTAATTCTGATCCATCTCCCCGATCACCGTCTGCAGACCATCCTACTTCATCTAATACCGTAGAAAAACCTGCAATCTTTAACGAATTTCTCAGATGGTATGAGGATCGTCAGCACTCTAGTTCCACTACATCTGCATCTGTTGCACGTACAGGTACACCTTTTGTTGGTCTGACTCACTTTCACTCCCTCGGACCTTGGGTCCTTGACTCAGGCGCCACCGATCATATCACTGGTAACAAGTCCTTGTTTTCTTCCTTGTCATGTCCGAATAATTTACCCTCGGTAATAATGACTGATGGGTCTAGAGTCTCATCTCATGGTATCCATTGATCATGTACTTTATGTTCCTGGGTCTCCCTTCAACTTATTGTCCATAAGTCGTCTAACTCGTACCCTTAATTGTGTTATTTCATTTACTAAAGATTCTGTTTGGTTGCAGGACCGGAGTTCGAAACACATGATTGGCACAAGATGTGAGTCTCATGGCCTATACCATCTCCGCCCTTCTCCACATGTTGGCGTAATCATGGAGTCACCATCCCTTCTTCATGCTCAGTTAGGTCATCCTAGTCTTGCCAAACTACAACAACTTGTCCCGAGATTGTCAAAATTATCAAGTTTGTTGTGTGAGTTTTGTCAGTTAGGAAAGCATACTCGTAGTTCCTTTCCTCGTAGTGTCTCACAACGGGCGTCGTCCCCCTTTTCATTGGTTCATTCTGACATTTGGGGACCTAGTCGTGTTAAGTCCACTTTAGGTTTTCAGTATTTTGTTACTTTTATTGATGACTATTCCAGATGTACTTGATTGTTTTTAATGAAGAATCGTTTTGAGTTGTTTCCTATTTTCCAATCATTTTTCAATGAAATAAAAACAAGTACTTAGTGAATTGAAATTTGGAGATGTCACTCACATGACACTTATATGTGATAATCAAGTTACTCTCCATATTAGCTCTAACCCTGTCTTCCATGAGAGAACCAAGCACATTGAAGTTGATTGTCATTTTATTCGAGAAAAAATCATATCCGGAGATATCAAGATTGAGTTCGTTAACTCAAGCAACCAGTTGGCAGCATATTCACTAAGTCCTTACGAGGACCTAGAATTGATTATCTTTGTAACAAGCTTGGAACATATGATTTATATGCTCCAGCTTGAGGGGAAGTGTTAGATGTTAAGATGTGTGTTTCTGTTAATTGGGCTAGCCCATTATGTATTAAGGACATTGGCCCATATCTTACATTATAAATAAACTACCCTATATGTATGCAAAAGACACAAGGGATATTTTCTCCCAATCTTCTCTATTTCTCACAAACATAAAATGCAATATATCTAATCGTAATAATGAGAATGTGGGTTAAGCCTAAATACAAATGAACACGTAAAAATAACATAATTATAAGAGGGACTATGTTTCCCTAATTAACATAAGAGCAATATATCAACCACTTACCTTTCCATTTATTTTGGACTCAACAGGGGATGGCAGTTGTTGCATCAAGAGCTACGAGATTACCTATATATTCTTCATTCGCTAAAGAAGGAAACCTAAGTGACCTATTTGCTAGAGGGGAAGCTATTTCAACTCTCTTCAATGTTGTTGGAATTGGAGTTGGAATTCAATTAGCCTCGACTGTATGTGCATCAATGCAGGGAAAGGTATAGACCCGTACCAAAATTTTGAGCAACATATTATGTAAAAATTATGGGATTTTTGGTAGATGCTGTGGTAACCATATTGGTTATTTTCCATTAAAAGCATTTTACTAAAAGAAAATACTTTATTATTATTATTTTATAGAAATAATAAGCCCAACTACTGAAATAATAATTATGAATTTATATGAATGCAAACTGATGGAATATAAAACATTTCTTTCTTGTTAGTTGGTTGTGGGGCCCCTACTATCATTTATACACATTTACAGCGTTACTGAAGAAATGAGAGCTACTCCTGTCAATACCTTGAATCCACAAAGAACTGCATTGATTGTGGCTGATTTTCTTAAGGTGTGGTATGAGATTTTGTAAATGAACTCTTGGTTTCCATTCTTTATTTGTGAAACTGAAATTCTGTTGGACTGTTGATTGAGTACAAGCCAGGCTGGAAACGTATCAAGTCCAGCTGATCTAAGATATCGAGAAGATTTACTATTTCCTCGGAAGCTAATAGAAGATGCTGGAAACGTAAGAGTGGGTAGGGCTTTGCACAAGGCAATTAAGCCTTCAAAGCTTCTTGAATCAAAACAAGTATTCCCTGGGGAGAAGTTTCTTTTAAATGGTGATAATAGGTGCATTGATATGGTATTGGAGAAAGATGCTATTGGTGAAGATGCATTGAGAGGGTGGCTGGTTGCTGCATATTCTGTACAATTTGACAAGTCCTCTCATGATCTCAGTAACAGTACCCTGCTGCAGGCCTATGAGAAAATGAATGAGGTGTTCCCTGTGTTTCTGAAAGAATTAGAGTGCAAAGGGTGGCATACAGATCGTTTTCTGGATGGAAGTGGGAGCCGCTTTGCATTGTAGTGTTCAAAATTTAATACAGATAGTGGCTTTACTTTACTACTTTCTTTTACCTATTCTGCGAGAGTGGGTACATTGAATGCATGCATGCCCTTGGTTTGTATGCAAAGGATCAATAGTCCATATCCTGCAGAATAAGAGGCATATAGACATAAAAGACACCAAATAATATTTGGAGAATTCCTTAGCCAAAGTTGAAATAACTTAACATAAAGAAACACTACTTCACAGAATAAACAATTGAAGTTCTTGTTTTGGGTATATAGTAAAGACACTTCAAAATTTGACTAAGTGGTATTGAAATAGGATTAGGATATTTATATTGGTATTTCTATAGAAAGATTGTTTACTTGTGATTCTATTTATGTTATATGAAATGTTCCAATTCCACGTGGTTTCTATTTACTTGTAAAATTTACTTAGAACTAAACCTATTTTTGAATAGATATCATAGTATATTTCAATGATATTCGTATTTACAAAAGTCTAATATCATATTTAAGCTGTCTAATTTTTGTCCTGAGAAATGTGTTGAAGATTTTATATTATTTAAACATATAACTAAAATAAAATATATAAATGAACAAATTATATTTAACTAAAGTTTTTAACTTTCAATAAATTTAAATTAAAAATGTTAATATTTTTCACTCATTATTTATCTAAATTAGATATTTTTATTTATTTAAATAGGGATGAAATTCTATACTATTTTAATATTTATATAATGGTTTAATATGTATTTTAATCTTAACGGGATTTATTTAATGTGATAGTTAATGTTTTTGTCTTCAATGTAAATTAAGAAAAATATAAAAGTAAGGTTTAAATACTCTTGTGTGTAATGTGAAATTTATTTATTTTTTGTGGTCTTAATTTTTGTAATTTATGTTTAATTTAATCTTTTTTTTTATGATATTGTCTAAATTGTTAATGCATTTAAGTAATGTGTATCATATGTTAGTTTGTAATTTTTTTAAAAAATTTAAAGTTTTTTTTATAATTTTTATTATTTATTTAAAAAAATTGTTTCTTGTTAAATTAATATTGTATCATATGACAATGACAATATACTATGTGTCAAACTTTTTGTTATTTTTTGTTCAATTTAGTTTCAAATTTTTATTTTTCTTCAGTCTCAATTTTAAATTTTAAAAGAAAATTTTTCATTATCTTTAAAGTTGATGAAAAATTCTTCATTATTTTAAAATTAGAAAGAATTTTTTAAATTAGGAGGAAATTTCTTCGTTATTTTTAAAATTATAAAAAAAATTCTTCAGTTATTTTTAAAATTAGAAAAGGGAAATTATAGTCTATTTATAAAATTAGAACAAAATTCTAATTTATTTTTAAAATTGGAATAAAAATTCTTTATTATTTTTAAAAGTAGAAGAATTTTTAAAAATAAAAATTCTTCATATTTTTAAACAAACTCTAATCCTATTTTTTATATGTAAAAAAAATAAACAAATTTAGTAATTATATTTCAATATTAGAGTTGGTTTAAAAAAAGTTAATAAAAATGTGAATTTTAGTAAAAATTAAATTTAATATTAATTTAGAGAAGAACAAAATTGGAATTGAATTAAACAAAATTTAAAAAAATTGGGATTAAATTAAATAAAATTTACAAAAATTAAGATTGAAGTGAGTATAAGACATTAACATGTGACACTAACATTTTTGACATGTAACATTGACATTGTCACGTGACACAATTGACTTGATATGTGGACAACTTTTTTTCTTTAAATAAAAAAAATCTAAAAATAATTAATAAAACATTTAAAATAAAAAACACAAATTAACACATGACATACAATGTTCATTTGCCAGTTAATGATTTAGACAATATCATGAAAATAGTTCAAATTAAACATAAATTATGAAAATTGGAATCACATTTAATACTTGAAAAAAAAAATATCATAAACAAAGTCGATGAAAATAGGGACCAAAATAATATTTAAACCTAAAAGTAAAGATAAGTTTGTGAAAATTTGTAAGTTATTTAAAAAATATAATATATTTAAAATAAATAATTAAATATTATATTTATAAAATAACTAAAGTATCCTTGTTATTATAAAATAATTTTAGTCAAATGTCAAATTATAATTTATTCTATAAATTTTAATCATTATCAATATTTTTATTATTTGTATTATGTTATAAATTTATTATTATTGTTATTATTAACTTGATTCCAATTTTATTATTTTTATTATTACAACTGCTATTTTACAATTTTATTATCATTTATAGTTTTTTTTATAATTTTATATTATTAATTATTTTATAATTTTATATTATTAATTATTTTATAATTTTATTATTATTAGTAGTATTAATATTATTATTTTATAAAATTAATTTTATTATTATTATGCTTTTAAATTTCATTTATTATTATTTTATTATACAATAAGTAATTATATTAGATTATAAATAACCCAATTTACGCTATTTAATGTAACAACTGATTATGTTATGTAACTTAATTAACTATATCACGTTGTTATATAATGTAATATATTTTGTTATTGTAGAACTACAATTTAAAGGAATGGGTATATAACTATATATTTTAGGTGATTTTATCCCTTTTTTTTAATTGAGGGAAAACAAAAATAAATAGTATATATTTTCACAAATTATAATATTTTTAAATGTTTCAGTAAAAGTGTTGATTTTAAATGTTTGAGTAAAATTCTCGATTTTAGTTAAACGTTGAAAATAATTAAGTATACGATGCGATAATATTTTGTAAGATAATATCTACAACTCAACAATAAATCATTAAAGATAAAAATATTTTGCTTGTTAAATAATACGATACTATACAATCTTGTTTTACATTTGATAAAACATGAATATACTCAAATGATAGAACTTAAACTTAAGTCAACTTCACTCACATGAAAACATACATACACATATGTTTATTATATGTTGCATGGAATGTTTATTATTACTTCTATCTTCCAACTTAAATAAAAAGCTAAAATTATTTTCTTCAACATTTCTATAATGCTAAACTTTGTAAAGATTATTTATTTCATACGATATTGCAATTTAGTCAAATTTAAATAAAGACAGATATTGCAATTTAGTCAAATTTAAATAAAGACACATGGTTAAAGAAGAGACACGTACATTCAACTACGAAGATATTATATAAAGAAAAAAATATTTGTATAAAAGATATTTAATGTTTTATGATGTGAATTTAACACATTCTTCACAATTAATGTTGTCATATGTAAAAAGAATATTCAAGAGTTAAATATGTTCAATGACTAGAAATGAATTTGTAACAACTATTTTCTTTAGACTTTATATAAAGTTTTTTCACAAAAAAGAAGAAAGAGACGACCTCAACAAATCTCTATCCAAACCACCCCTTACCATCTCAACAAATCTTTATCCAACCTCTTGAATATACTAGCCCCATCATTGAACCACCTAAACTAATACTACCATTGTCAATTCAACTTAACAAACCCAACTCTTAAATGGTCACAACCAACCCTTCAAAACAAATGATTCCTCAACCACAACCTTTAGCCATCATATCAATTGATACCTCGTTAAACCTACCTCCTTTACCATTTGACCCAAACTCTCAAGCCCTCATGACTCATGTTCATCATTTGATTGTTGAAAGCAATATGCACTAACAAGCTATAATTTTCGCAATGTTCCAAGCAAACAAGAAAGAATAACAAGCAAAATTTCAAACCCTCCTCAACATCCTAAACAATGTTTTTGGAAATACTTTCTTCAAACCTACTCAACCACCTAGCCCAACCACACGACCCCCCTCTATCTGAGCACTGAATGATGTTGTTTAAGAAGTTTTGTCATCTTAGAGAAGAATAACATACAAGAAATCTAGGAAATTTTATAGATTAGGCTTATGTCATTCACTCTAATAAAGCTTCATTTACTTAGATACATTTTTTTATTTATATTCATTGACTTTACTTACATAGGTTTAATTGCTTAGTTGGTCTCCAAATTCAATGGTTAGTGTCAACTTTGTTCCCCCTTTTAAAAAAGGCTCAATTTCGTCTCCACTTTGTATAATTGCACCAATCAAGTCCATTCCGTTAATTTTGTAGAAACGAAGTTAACTCCATGGTAATGTGACAAAGAAGTCTGCATTTTTTTCTCTCTCATCTACTCCTCTGTTCCTTTGACATGCATCATTCAATGCTATAGGGGGGAGGGTGAATGGTGTTTTTAAAACTCTTTTCACAAAACAACATCTAATGATTTATAAGGATAATATATATGAGCTATAAAATGTTTAAACATTGGTCTTTTAATAGATAAGTGAATGGAAAATGTTTTGGATAGGAAAGTAATAAATCACATATTTTTATATTGGTTCACATAACATAAGCTACATCCAATTCTCCATTACAAACTCTTAAGGGGTTTCACTAATCTTTTCAAAGATTATATGAGTTTTTCCTCTCTGGGATCTCACTGAGTATTCTCACCACTCCTAGTTACAACAAACATTAACACCACTCCTAGTTACAACGAGTATTAGCACCACTCCTGGTTCCCTAATCAACACGACTAGAGCTAGTTTAGCCTCTCTAGGATATGATCCTAGAAAACTGTCTAGACGTTCAACTCAACTTGAGCTAAACAACCAAGTATTTAAGTTCTCTTCAGAACTTGCAACAAATTCTCAAATGGATTTTCTACAAGGTATAGACTAATAACTCTCAGCAAAACGATATATGTTCAAATACAATCTATAACACTTGAAAGTGTTACTCTCTTTATAAAGATTTTTCTCTCAAAAGATATTGATAGTTAAATGATATAAGAGCACCTTAAGCTTTTCTCTCTTTTCGCATTGTTATTCTTCTTATGTTATCTTTCTGCCATTTTTCATCAACAAAATCTTCTCTTCAAGTTTTTTTATATGTATGTAGCTTTTCTTGAAAGATGATCATTAGACTAAGAAGTTTACTACTGAAGAGTTGGTAGCCTTTCGATGTGAAGTTTGACTTTAGTATACTCTGTAAGGTTCAAAGCTTTTTCTTATAGCCTCAAGCGAAATTTGAGCTTTTATGATGTGACAGAGCAAATGATTTCAAGGAAACAATCTCATAATGTTATTCTTCTCTCACAATATCTTTTTCTTGGGTGTTATGATTCTGATCATATCTTCCGGCTTTATATCAAGAAGCAAAGTATATAACCATCGAAGTACTTTTTCGTACATGCATTAAATATTTTGAACATTCATAAGCGTTAAGCAATGTAGCGTGTTCAAGACATTTTATCATTTGTCATTTTATTAATAAATGCATCATTTGGTAAGATAAATCACATGTATATTCATCAGATGATATTATCATGAAGTGCTTTCAAAGGCCAAAGTGTTTTAACGGGCATTCATTAGACGATGTTTTCTCTAGAAATCTTTGTTTAATATAACACTGTAATGAATGAAAAATTTCTTTTAAAATTAGTAAAGAGATAGTATTATGCTTTGATAAGAAGCTAGCTTATTTTGTTCATGCAATCTATTGAGAGATTTCGGTAAGATATATTTTCTTCTAAACGTTGTTTATGATTTTCTACTTCATTTAAATAGTTTGGTCTAAAAAGCATTACTTCAACTCTTGCCTTCAGACGTTATAAAACTCTTCTTCATTAGACACTACTATTTTAAAACACTTTTCTTACACAATGATATTTCGTTTAATGTTTTTTCTTAAACTTCAAAACTTGGGTTGCTTTAGACGGTCTATTCTCTAGACGATTTTGTCTTAACAAACCTAAAAAAAAAGAAACATGATAATAAAATAAAACTTGAGGAGAACAAAGTCGGCAACATCAAAGAATCTAAAACCCAACAAATACTAAGTCTTCTCCAACTTAAGATAAAACAAGCAATAAAGCTAGACGGAGAACAAAGTTGGCAACATCAAAGAAAGTTATGTCTGAAGTTGGCAGCCATGCCCAAATTCGGTAACGTTAAAGGAAGATGGCATCATAGAAAGTAAAATCTACCCGAAGTCGGCAACACTAAAGCAAATATTTCCGAAATATACAGTCCTAAAACAAAGCCAGCCTAGGGACGACATCACCAAACAAAGCCTGTCTAGAGATGGCAACACCAAGTAGAGACTGCCTAAAGTCGGTAGCACAAGACGAAAGGACTATTCCCAAGCAGCTTAATGAGCTCGGCTGGATCAGCCACTCAAGGAGCTCGATTGCATTTTCTATTACGATAGCTCAGCCCCAAGCCAGATTACTTAGAAAGCTCAACTAGATTAGCCACTTAAAGAGCTGAACCTCAAGACCGATCCACCTATAAAGCAAGACTGAATGGCCCAACTATATTATAAAAACTCGACCGAATGTTTAATCCATTTGCAAACTACACAAGTCGGCCCAAGCCGACTAAAGGGCTGATATAGCCACATATACCTAACCAAATTCCCAAGAATTAGGGGCTTATGTTCCTCCCTAGCCCAATAGGCATATTAAAGAGTGCAACCCAATAAGGCCTTTAAGCCTCTTCATTATGAAGCAGCTCAAACGTAGCCTATTTGGACCATATTTGCATATTATAACTAAATCTTCGTAGTTTGGTGTGTTAGTTGTTATTTATCATTCTGTTGTTATTTATTATATTGTTATTATACTCTCCTTATAAGTATTAATTATTCCAATAGGAACATAGGACCACGATCTATGTTGATCCTATAAATATAACTAATATTCTTTGAGAAATACTCACTCTCACGCTCTCTTATAAACACAGATACATACAATTTATATAGAGTTCCTAACTCTTTTACAAAGAGTCTTTTGTCGGTAAATCTCCTCTCTCTTAACCGCAAATAGGTTTTTTTTCAAACAAAAGGAACAATATGATTTAGAATCTTCTCACCTATTTAGAAATCTCCCGTTCATAATACTGGTAAGATCAAGTTTGAAAAAGTTAAACGAATCATTTTTCTCAATTGACTCAAACAACGATAACAAAATTATAAGAAAAAGAAAAAACGTACAAGAAATATTTAGAGTGAACAAAAACTTACTGCTTTATTAGAAAATCTAAACTGATAGAATTGATCTTTACCTCCTTATCTACAACGATATGTGATAAAAAAAATATTAGGGAAAAGAGATAAAAAAATTTAACAAAAAGTGAGTGAAAGAGAAATGAAAAACAAAAACCATTACAGTTTAAGCTTTTCAATTTTGAATTAATTTAATAAATATAGTATATTCACTTAATTTAATATTTAATATGTTGAAATTAAATATCAAGAATGTATAAGAATATATATTACTAATAATATTATAAATATTAATTATATTATTTAAATTTCTTACTAAAATCATTATATAAGAAAAAATATTCTTACTTAAATTTATACATTTTTATGTCAGAGTCCTAGGACGTAAAAAAATATCTTTTACTTTGAACTCTTCTACATTTGATTTGATGTAAATTTGTGACTTGAATTTCTAATGTGAACTTTTTTTTCTTATTTCTTTCTGTATGAAAAAAACTGAGACTTAAGTTATTTTTTCTATTGATGAAGATTTTTTTTTTTGTGTGTGGGGCCTGTATTGGTGGCTAAAAGAAATTCGTTTTTTATTTCTCGTGGATGCAAACTCATGATACAACTTTTTCATCTTTAATGTGGTATTGAAGAATAAATGAATGATATTTAAATAACATTATAATTATAATGTTGATAAAATAAATTTTAGAATAGTTTATTTATATGATTTTTTAAAATCCAATTCAGATAAATAATTGTATCTAAAATATGCTAACTTTACAAGATTATCAGTAATTTTGAAATTGTTTAGTTTAAAAGTAAAAGATTAACGGTTTGAAATTGTTGAATGTCTTAATATATTTAATCTTTGATGTAAAATTACATCAAAGTGAAGAAAAATGTGAAAAATAATAATAACACGTAAAAAAAAAATTTGTGATTGTGATGAGATTAAACTTTTGATTGTTTGAAGTCATAGAAACTAATTTTTAATAATAAAAAGAAAAACACAAGTTTAAGTGTATATGTACATTCTAATATACAGCTGTATATATGTCCAGGCGTTAAATTTTATAATAATTACCGTTTCTTATAATATATTTTTTATGCAAATTATTGAGATTGACCCTTTTATGGAAATAGATTTTTAATGGGAGTCATTCTTCTGGAAGGAAAAACCATTATTCAATCGGTGAATAAGCTATTATTGCCATAAATGGAAATTCCCCTTTTCCTAAAAAAATTAGCATCAGACTGTTCAATAAAACTTGTGTTTAATTTTAATAATTTTTTATTGAAATTATTAATTACCCATAGTTTTATAACATTAAAAACATTAATAATGCAGTGCAGTGTACAGAAGTATATAACATTTGTCTGAGGCTAGGCTCAACATTCAACCTTAATTTAATTTTTGTTGTTTTTGTCTGCTGGTTTTGAGTTGAAGTTTAAAGAAAAGAGAGAAGAGTGTGTGTGGAGAAACAGTGACAGAAAACATGGGAAGAAGTCCTTGCTGTGAGAGATTGGGATTGAACAAAGGGTTTTGGAGTCCTGAGGAAGATCGCATTCTCATCGATCATATCAACACACATGGTCACAAAAATTGGCATGCCCTACCCAGACAAGCTGGTACTGCTTTCTTATTCAATAAAATCTGATTTTTGTTTAATGTTTAATGTTTAATGTTGTCGTTGTTCTTCATGTTTTCTTATCCCTTAATTTAAACAATAGGGCTTTTGAGGTGTGGGAAGAGTTGCAGACTCAGGTGGATAAATTATCTTAGGCCAGATATTAAACGAGGCAATTTTACAAATGAAGAAGAAGACATGATAATCCAGTTGCATGAAAACCTGGGGAATAGGTAAATGTTTTTTAATCTTAACACTATATTATTACTGATATACTTCAAATTTTGGGTTGAAACCTGAAATATTTTATAGAATTTGATATCGATTGTTTTTTGGGTGTTCTTTTTCTAAAGACTCAACCATAAAAATTAGATGGGTGTGAAATTTTTTTATGGAATGTTGGTTTAGATAAACTGAGTTTTTCTCACAACAATTTGAATTGATTTAATTTAGAATAAAAAATTTCTTAGAATATCAAAACTGGGGTTTTATTTTATTGGATTTAAACTTTATTTTAAAGGTCTTAACTCATGGTTAGAGGTGATAAGAACGATGGTTTGACTCGAAAAACTGTGCACTACACGAGAAAGAAGAACAGAATTTAATTTAATTTTTCAAATCTTTTAAAACATTAAAAAAATCATCTATAAGAAAGATCTAAATTTTCTTGAATTATTTCTCTTGCATGAAATTAAGATGATATATGCATGGTGTAAAAAATGAAATAAAGTAACAGAGGTGAGAAAAAAAAAGTGTTTCTGATGCAGCATTGATATGTGAAAATATAAAGTGCAGATGGTCAGCCATAGCAGGAAAGTTACCAGGTCGAACAGACAACGAAATAAAGAACCTATGGAACACCCACTTGAAGAAGAGGTTGTCCCACCAAGACAAAGACACGAATCAAAACGAGTCCTTGGTCCGCACACAAATTTCCAAACAACAACAACAACAACCCGTGAATGCTCTTCCCACAGATCATGTCATCGGAACCACAGACGAAAAAAAGGCACTGTCATCTCCACAGTGGGCAAGCAGTGACGTGTCAACCCTCACCACTTCTACCACCAGTGACAGCAGAGACCACAGTGCTACTGCTATTGATCATCAACACCGCTTGCCCGTGAAGCCTGAATCGCTCGATGATGATTTCTGGTCTCAAGTTCTCTCACCTGGTAAGTCCGGCGACACCGCCAGTTTTCCGGCCACCGGCGCGGGTCACCGGGACTTCCAATGTTCACTCTCTCCGTTGTTGACTTCCAAAGGGGTGCATGCGTCAAGTGCGTACGATAATGTCAACTTTTGGTACGATGTGTACATGGGAGAACAAGAATTACGAGATTTCTGATGGTTTATGTTAGAGATATTTCAACTGAACATGTTAATTAGTTAGTTATAGGTATATGTTTTGCTACCTTTTGAACTTTTGGACTTGAGGATGAGTTTCTGAGCTTGTGGACTTGATCAGCTTTGGTGGAGAAATTTGAGTACTGAATGGATGAAAGTAATTTGAATAAGACATCTCAAATTAGTTGTAGAATTATAATATGAGAAATAGTAATTTCACACCCTTGTTAAAAATAAATATATTTGACAATCTTGTTTCAATAATGTAATTATATATATTAAAATTTTTAATTAAAAAATTACATTAATATAGTTAAAATGTTATTACTTTAGGTTGTAATATATGAATGTATTTTATCTTGTATAGTATGACCAAACTTATAATATTGAGTAAAAAGAATTTAATGTATATTTTTCTAATAATGAATATTCAAACAATAATTTTGTATGACAAACAATTACTTAATGAAATTTTATCCTATATTGTATTTGATGGATTGTAACCGAAGTATTATAAATGAACCATTTACTTGTTTAGAGCTTTTTAAAAACATTCTTACAATAATTCTCATTCCCAAGTTAATGTGGATAATACATGCATGTAGTAATAATGTAAAGAAATAAGAGAAAAAGAGATACAAAGTATTGTCACAGTAGTTTGTCTGACAACACATATACTACTGCTGCAAAGTACAAACAACTTCTTCTTCTTAAATGCTTTTGTATATAGATTCTAAAGAGTTGCAATCCCTTCTTTAGTCATTGACCAACTTGAACTCTTTCAAATGTCATTCTTAAGCATGATGAGTTTGATTGTTAATCATGCATTAAATGCAATTCAAGCATCATTAAATACTCTTTCCTTTTTTATATAAATCTAAATAGCTAGATGAACTTATTTTTTTTAAAGAATGTGTCTTTGAATTTGTCTAAAGTACAGTGTTGTATAAAAAGAATGATTTTTTTTTCTAGAATTGGCAATGTTTATATCAAGGCGTTTCTGAAGAAAGCAACTTTAGCTCAACTCAAGATATCTTGATGCAGATTAATCTTGAGTGCATATTATCTAGACAAATGAATGCAGCGAACATTCTCTACAATATAAAATAAACCTATATATGTTTGTGTAACATGAGATTAGCTTAAATCTATATGTTTGTACATATCCATGCTTTACATGAGATTAGCTTAAATCTATAGTGTATTGTTTGTACATATCCATTCTTTATCAAATGTAAAATGAGGTACGGTGCTTGTATCATTTGACTTACAAAATGCTTGTGTTACATTTTTCTTTTAAGTTAAAACTATCTTCTTATATAGGAAGCATGACCATGTTTACAAACAAAACATGTCCATGTTTTATATTTGGTTGTTTTCATCACTTAATCAAAATCATGGATGTTAGACTTTTTCTTTAACAAGGATCAACCTTTTACACCTTTGCAAAAGATCGTCATCCATTACTTTCTTTTGTTATATATATATATATATATATATATATATATATATATATATATATATATATATATATATATTTGCATTTATGAAATATCATTATAAAATACACCTTTAATTGCCCATCAAGAACACATCATTAGTTCCTTTAATGACCTGCTTTGTATTTCTTGGAACAATGCTTTTTTTTATGACTTCCGGACAGGTTTTGAGATTATTTTCTTTATGTGGCGTTTTGGAAAGGGTGCATCGTTTCGTTCGAAGAATGTTAATGCTTTTCTTTTTAAAGTAGCTTGTCTCCTTTTTAGAATTTATGCCTCATCGAAATCCTGAGAGCATACTTACTTTCATCTTCTCCTTTCATATTCTTCAATTTGTCATCCTTTTCTTTTGTCAATCTAGGTATATTTTGAAATAGGGTGTCAAAAAATGAAAATAACTTATGGAGATGAATCCCAATGTACTCTCTCTAATTGGGGGAAAAGCCCACATCATCTATGAAATAGGGGGCCTAACAGCATAATACACCAAGAACGAGTAATGACTATCGTCCACGCATTTTTTTTTTCCATCAAAACTACTGCCTACACAATAAGTATAAAACTAGCAGTTACAAAAACTTGCTACTAACTACATGCATAATTTTCCTAAATTTCTCAAATTCTACTTTAATATGTGTAGTTCCCAAAAATTCAAATTCGGCAGTTTTTTACATCAGCAATAAGGTGAAACTGAAACTCCAAGCCATATGGAGAGAAAGACAGCCTTACATATGCAATCAGACAAGAGCCCCATTACCTACCATATTTGACATAGATAAGGAAGAGGGTCATTCCTCCATGGAGAACAGCGGCAACAATGGAGACGCAATGGCAGAATAAAAGAGCTTGGGTTACATGTTTAGCTGGTGGAGATTCAGATCACAACAGAGATAAGAGGTGGCGTGAGTGACACTGGAAGAATCATGACTAAGATGGCGTGACGTTGGGATTTGGGGAGTTAGTACACCAAATGGCATAATTGGAGAGACACAAGTCCGCTGAAAGAGGGGGAAGTGGCAAGGCAGAGGTATAATAGCATCTGCCATAGCACCTGAAGATAGAGGGCAGGTGAATTTACCGTGCACAAAATTGGAAAAACAGACGATGGATAATGAAGGAAAAGGAGATTTGTACAATGCATTGCTTTATAATGCCTTATCTACAGTAACCCCACACAAGCTCTGAATATCCAATCGTCCAATATAGAATTATAGATGATTCCATGCTGTAACTGAAGGAGCATTAAGAAAAACTATGCCGCTAAGACCTTTAAACAAACTAAGCTGAAATCACCAATAATCACGGCAAGAACAATTCCCTGAATTAATATGATGAAACCTGGTGGCATCTCTCACAACTAATTCACGACCAGTTACTATTGAGACTCGTTTTGCAAAATCATGGCTGTCTTTGCATGATCGTGTATTTCTGAATACCATAATAGGGGTCTCAGCTGCGGTGCAAATGAGACCATAGGCTATAGCCAGTCTCTCACTATGACCAAGAAGCTGCTCTTTGCGTGCAGTAAAGTCAGATAGAGCATCCTCTTCGTTGAGAAGGCACTCTCCATCCGTTTTTAGAGAAAAAAATGAGTTCTGTCAATTTTGAGTATATTTGTTCTGGTTGAGGATAGTGTCTGTCCCCTACCACAAAACGGTGGACTTTACCCTTTACCCTTTACAATAATCCAGCTGTAACTGACTTCCTTCCTCAAGTTCCTTTCAGTCATCATCTTCCTAAATTAGACTGCCTCATCCCACTTCCCAGCCAAAGCATACAAGTAGAACATGATCACATAAGTAGCAGAGTCTAGCCGGTCCAGGAGAAAGATGTTGTTAGCTGCAATCATCCTGTTGATAATTTATAAGAAAGCATAATTTACTTAATTGAGAATAGGAATAAACAGAAATGAACGAGAAGGAATAATAAAGGATTCTACCTCTCCTTGATCCGGCAAGTCAGACCAAATGTTAGGTTTCTTGGGAACAAGAAGCCAAAAACGTTCAGAGTTTCCACCCACAAACACCAGTGTTGATAATCTCACTGGAAAACAATCTTATTATTCCAACACAAGCAAAGTACACAAAAACCACCAAGGGAGAATGTTTCCCTTCACACAGGATGTCACTAATCCTGTCCAGCCTCTTCAAATACAAAAACCGTACCTTCTAAAAGACACCACCCCTCCTATATATAGTCTTCCCCCTAAGGAGACTTAGAACAACCCAAACCACCTAACCACTAACAACCTATGTTTTAGTTTTAACCACCTTCCTCCTAACATAAACCCTCATAGTCCTATCAGGATGCAAATACTATTTGACCTTTTAACTGCATGTGTTATTATGTTTCATTCATTCTTTAACTTTTTGTATCTCAAACAAACAGTGTTGTGGAATCTGCACGTGACAGAGGGAATGGAATATGCATGGGGTTGGATTGGGATTAGCAATATCGAAAGAAGGCACAAAGGGATTTCGTTCCATCATAACCATCTCAATCCTAATCAAGATTCTGATAAGAAGAATAAGGAATTTGGCACAACAAAGGATGACCTCAAAGTTGTTGGTGTTGAACCTAGAATAAAGAAACCATCTTAATCCAGGTACCACTTTAGATGCTCAAGTTAATGACATTAGTACAAAGGTGTCTGGAAAGACAGAAAACTGGCATGGGGAAAAGTTGCATGAAGTTGAGCTAATAGTGAAGCAAATTAGAGCAGCATTTAGAAAGAAAAATACATGGCTGCAAAAGAGAGAGTCAATCCACCTTTATATATACCCAGTCAGATGGAGTCACTCAGAGGTGTTAGAGATGGTGGAGAACTTGACTTGATGCAGGATGATCATCTTAGAGATACTGTCTTTCAAATCGTGGGGTTTGTGAATTGTATCGTATCATGTGATACACACTATATACTTACTAAAGGTTTGAATCATCACTTTTGGTTTTATCCCTCAAACTGGTACACACTTGAGCAACTGTAGATCTAGACACTCGAGAATGCAATCAACAATCCACTCTAGCAAATCCAATAACGAATAAACTCTGCAATCTTATTGCTTCTCTAGTTTTGACACACAATTTGTAACTACTAGCTCAGTATGATCTTGTCTAAAAGGATTAGACAACTGACACGGTTAGACGACTCAGTAATTACAAGCAATAGATCATACATATAGTACATGAAGATGAGACGACTAGTCTTTTATGGTTTATTGAAGCATGTACAGTTTGTATGTTTCCACCTATGGGGTATTCGTCTAGCGATCACCTAGTTCTGTATTAGAAGTATTATTCACGTGTCTTCATATCTGATTATAGGTGTGTTTCATGCTTGGTCAATTATAATGAAATTGCACTATAAATAGGACCTTATAACCTTTGTATTAGGTTAACTTTGGAGTTGTATAATGTTTTAGTTGTCTTAAGCGAGAGTTTATTATGAGAAATAAACTTCTAAGTTGTAATCTTTGTGATAGTATTTTTTTTTTCGCGGACATAGATTAAAATCCATTGACACTTCAGTTGTACCACATCAATCTTGTTTGTGCTTGTTCTTCTTGTTTTCTCTAGTGCACCTTCTATAGCACTTGCGGTGTGCTCTACTTTTCTTAGTTATTTGTGTGGTAGACTATTCTTAGTGAATTTGTGAGCTATTCCACAACAAAATTCTTCTAATATGACATTATGATTTGTTGAAATCTTAAAAGATACCAAGACAGTTTGAAAGGATTTTGCAGCCTCCACCATACAAACCAAAAATAGGGAGAAAGGAAGCAACAATTAAAAGTTTGCTTATCAACAAATAATGTTAGCTTGCCAAGCACCTATATGAAACTGGATCAACGATATAAGAACAAATGAACTAATTTGAGTTTACACTCAAATATCACAAATAACTACAGTTTGAATAAAGCAACTACAAACTCCTATACCAGAAATTACCCAAAATATTTGAAGCGCAGTTTGAATAAAATCAATTCATATCAAGTAATAAAGCTAGAATGAAGAAGAAAACCATTCCCCATTGATGATCAAGAAGAATTCCAAGTAGTCTAAGCGTCTATTAGGATGAGACTAAACCATAAGCAGATAAGTATCTAATTCATTCTAAGACCGATAACACTAATGGATCCTTTTTTGTCAACAATGGCTGACAGCAATAGTAGCACGGGGGCCTGATTCATAACACTCACCCTCAAAAACCAACACCCCTGACTTGACGCAAAGACCCTAGAGTTACTCTTCTTAAGATTTGCTCTGCTTCTGCACCACCAACTATAACGTCAAAGCCAAATGTGGGAAACACCAAATCTCCCCATCTTTAACCCATTAATTTCAAGAGACAAAAAGAATACCTACAGAGAGGATCCAACAAAGGAAAAGACATTTCGCAAGCGGGAGAGAGGCGAACGAGAAAGACAAAGATAAAGAGACGTAACTGACAGCAATGTTTTGGAGGGATAGTCGACAACGAAGTTAGGGACATGGAATCATTGGAGATTTAGGAGATTCGGAAATCACTGGTCATATTGGGGGATTGGGAGAATTATAAATGCATAGGAATGAATCGCAATTTGGGGAAAGGAAGCAGCTTCGAAGGCACAAGAAAGTGGAAGGAAAGTTTTGGTGTCAAACTCTTACTAACTTCTTTTCTTTTCTTTTTTTCCGAATTTTATTTTAGATTTAACTTTAATTATGTATCATTTAATTATCCATGATATAGAATTACTAATTTTTTATAATTATAATATTTTAATATTTATTATAAACTGTTAAACAAAATATTAAATATTATGATAATTTACAACCATAAAAATATACAAAAATATTAATACAGTTATTCAAGATAGCTTATGCAACGATAATTAAACTTAAAATATAAAAGATCACAACATTCTTTACTTCCATTAAAGACATACATGACACTTGACATGTCTTCTATTCACTTTAGTAGATGATTATTGTAAGAAAGAAACAACAACAAAAGAAAATATGAAAGGATAAACTAATATTCAAAAGAAATATTACCATATCAATTTAAAATATAGAATATATTCAATCATTATATATTACATTTCACATCTCAAATAACATACAAATAAATAAATTTAGACTCAATTTATCTAGATACATGTCTTAACATAGAACTTCACTGAAAGTATGCACCCGTAATAGTATTTATATTCTACAGAACTATAAATACAAGGTTATTACTTTACTACTCACGAGGTTAATCTTTCACACCTGAAACCAAAAAATTAGAGTAAAGACCTACACCTCATTCATCTTTATAGGAGTTGAATGGTTGGTAGAATATCAAGATATTTTTTTCTAAAATTTTGTCTGTTAAGCATACTTTAATAGTCCACCAAGACATAAAATCTCTCATTAATATTTTTTTCACAATACATATCATCCACAATTACAATCATATTTACAATTAATAAGCATCAATCAATCCAAGTTAAACATGAAATGAATTTATACAAACCACTTAAAACAGTAAGAATAAAAAAATCACATAAAAATTTGCACTAACTTTGTAACAGGGGCATTAGGTGTGGCCCTCAACACCAAAGGTCTCAAATTTTTCTCACGCACAGTGTTCTACCATCATTTAGCCCCATACCATTCACATTTTGGTTTGTTCAGTTGTGAAACTAGTGCTTAACGCTATAGTAGACAATGTGTAACTTTCATAATTTTACTTTTGATTGTAATTAAAACCTACTCAAATGACAAAATTGATATTTTTGACTCAGTGATTAGTTCAAAAAATGTTTAAAAATTAAATTGAATACCAATTTCTCCAATTAAACATAAACTCAATACATCAACTCACTCTAACTTCAACTATTTCCAACCATTTAAAAGCATAATAAATAGGTAGTAAATATTAGATTGCATCAACAACTCATCCAAAATAGTTCGACACTCAATTTAACAATTAATCATACACTATTACAACAACCGATCTTATTCTTATTCAACACAATAACAAATACACTTCAATTTCATCACATCACCTATTATATTTTACAAACCAATTCTAATTCACAATATTCTACTCACACATTAATGATCAAAGACCAGTTCCGCCAACACAGAATATTCTAACAACTCCTACCTAATTAAGATACAATGTTAAAACCACTTATCACATCTCATAGTCTCGTCTCATGAAAGACTTCAAGTTCAACTTCACGTGAAAAAAAAAAACAAAAAGTCTCATCTCATGAAAGACTTCAAATTCAACTTCACATGCAAAAAAAGATCGATTCTAACATGGAAAGAGTCACCATCCTATTTGATATGATTCAAATAGGTAGAAAAAGGATAAAAATAGATAGAAAAAGAATAAAACTTTTTAAAAAGAGGATAGGAAGTCTTAAAACAAAATTCTAGAAAGATAATGTTATTTTAGATAATAAAAATCGTTACATAAATTTTTATTTATATACTTAAGTTATTTTAACATTTAAAGTAATTGACTCGTTCATTATCTAGGCTTTTAGACTTATAATTATTGTCTTATTATTAGACTGATTTTATCTTAAATATTTATTCAATGATTTTATTTTGAATGAGTGGATTTTATGTATTAATTTTTTTTTAATTTCTTAATTTTAAATATAAAAATTAGTTAGGTAAATAAATACACGTTTCAACAATAGGTATTTATTATTTATTGATAAAGGTTAGTCTCGATATATTTGATTAATAAAATTGAATCTTTTATATTATAAGTTATAATCATTATTTTTCTTTTTAAAAGACCCATGGTAACGATAAAAATAAAATTTAAGAATGAACAACTATCTTATGTTGTAAATCATAGTTGGTGTTCCACGCATTTTATGAATTTGCTATATTAAATTAAAAATATTCAAAATTAAAACATTTATATATGTTTATATTAAACTGAAAGATAATTTGGTTACTGCTGGCCTTATTGCCTCAGCAGATGAATTTTATTCAAATATGATAAAACACCAGAATGTTCAAAACATTGCAAAGCTTTTAATTATCTTCCATTTATATTCAGCCCAAGTCTTCCATCGACACCAAAATATTAGGTGATTATATAACCATTTCTTTTTGCAATCTCGATCAATTTCAAACTAGTGTTTAATTTTTTAAAATATAAAACTGATTAGAACATGAAATTAGGGATTGTAAACTCGTACATAAACACAATCGAAACTTGTCAAGGAATTGAAATTAATAAAGGCGATTCAAAGGTACATAATCTCTCAGTGTACAGAACCACTCAGATAATAACAAAAGCTTGCTCGGATGGTACATAGGCCATTCTTTTATTTATTTATTTATTTATTATTTATTACTATTATTACTAATTGGACGTTCAAAATTTATTATTATTTCATAAGATGGCCACAGATGCCATATACCATCATGGATATGCTTGCTGCTCAAGATGATTGATCGAGAGAATTTTCAGGGTTGACCAACGGGCCCAAGTTTCCATTGTACTTGAGGTCATGCACTTGACTATGTTTTAGCTTGTAAATATTGACAAGAACCTCAGCAGGGAATGCCCTGAACGTCTCCTTCAGGTAGCTGGTGACGGCGTTGTCGTTTGTCTTGAACACTACGTACTCAAATCCTTGATCTCCAGCTTCTTCCGCCACCATAAAGTTCTGTGGCACCACCAGCAACTGTCCCTTCTTTAGTTCATCGTCGAACATCACAATCCCTTCGTTGTTCACCACTCTAACTTGTCCTTGCCCTCGGATCACGTATATCACACTGTTTGCATCCATATTCCAGTGGGGAGAGTAGATTCCATTCTGCATCGAAATAATGCAAAATATAAGCACAGACATTGTTGCTATAATATGTTCAAATAAGTGACAGACATTGTTTCATTAATATCCAACAAGATATTACTGGTATGTTAAAAAACAAACAGTTATATGGATGAAGTGAAATACGTACCTTGTAGAGGACAACATACTGGGCACTAAGTCCGAAGTGTTGGAGAGCTGGTAAGCTTTGGCTGTTGAGGTTTTTGATGCGACCGGCTTTAGGGTTGTAGAAGTCAGCGCCTTTAGGGCGAGCAATGTTGAATTGAAGCTTTGAGGAGCAGATTGTTTCATCAAGCCCATTTGATCCATGGGGCTTGTCTTTACTTGGTCTTGTCTCCCATTCTTCGTGTGCTTCTCCTTTTTCTACATCTTCTCCTTCTGGTCTATGTTCTTTCCAACTCTTCTCGTGGCGGGTCTTCTCGTGGCGGGTCTTGTGTCCTTTTGTGTCCTCCGATTCATCTTCCTCTTCCACCCCTCTGTGTCCTTCTCCTTTGGGGCTTGGGGTTGGTCCCCGAGTGCGGCGAGCGCGAGGCTTTTCTTCTTCTTCTCCTTCATCCTCACCTTCATCATGGTGATGTCTTGATCGTCGTGGAGGGAGTGGTTCAATTTCTTTTTCCTCCTCTTTGTGTACATGCTTTCGAGGAGGGAGAGGTTCAACCTCCTTTTCCACCTCTTTGTGTACATGCTTTCCATGAGGGTAAGGTTCAACCACTGTTTCCTCTTCTTTGTGTACACGCTTTCCATGGCTTGGTCGCCGTGAAGGACGAGACACAGATTCATCTTCATCTTCATCGTCGTCATCTTCATCTTCATCCTCTTGTTGTCCTTGCCACTTGGGGCTGATTACGCTCAGGCCTTCCTTCAGTTTCACGATCTGCTTCATTTCATCGTCCGGAGAGATAAGCTTGTTTGCTGTGTCTTGGTCGATGTTGAGGGCTCGTGCTAAAAAGCGTTTGCCGAAGCCACTGAGCACGTTGCCACCTTCTTCCTCCGCCTGCTGTTGCTGCTTTTCTTTCATTGCCTCTGGGTGCTCTATATCCGGGTTACCAGCAAGGTAAAACTCCTACAAACCCACCCCTTATAAATTAGCACAGATACAGGATCATATTTGTGAAAGAAAGAAAAATGAAGTTGAGTATAGTAAATCCCACTAGTTAAAGATTACATACTCTGGGACTTTGATCAAGCTGGTTGTCTTCACTGGAGGTGTCAAGAAGAGTGACAGTAATAAGAGGTTCATCGCCAGTGTTGAAGATCCAAAAAGGAACACCACGGGGAATCAACATTACGTGACCTTGATCGAACTGACGAATCTTCTGGTGGCTGTCCGATGGCTTTTGCGAACTCGAACTAGATTCCTTCGCCGGCTCCTCATATGTCTCAGCACATCCCGATAATGCAAGTCCGAGTGCTCCCTTTCCTGTAACCCCCACACAAACAAGTTAACCTCTTTAGCCATAATGTGAAGAGAGATAACAGTGTGTGATCCAACACAAACGATGAATATAAATTATAATTACCTTGGATAGCCATGATCATCTGGGAATAAGGTGAGTAAGATGGCATCTGGAAGCCATTACGGTACAGGGTGCGTCTGGTAACAGTGACGCCAGCACATTCCAGCTCAGGGTGTCTAGAACTCCAGGTTTCGACCAAACCACCGTCGGTCTCAACGCGGTGGTCGGGTTTCAGCGCGTTGAGGCTGTTGAGTTGGCAGATGTTGAACCTGTTGGTGCTGGAGCTACCACCAAAGCATGACCAGGCGGAGAGCAGCAGGCAAAGAGAAAGAAGAGAAAGCGTGAAGGGCCTGGCCATTGTGAAGTAAAGGAAGTGTTTAAGGGGTTAGTGAAGTGTAAGGATACAGGGGTTGTGATTTATAGGGCAGAGAAGAAAGTGAGAGAGAGACACGTAAGTGAATATGAGTTACTGAGTTGGTGACATTCTTCACCTTGCATGGCTATGGCTTCCAAATTTCTAACACCTCATAAGCTTGTGGGCTCACCTAGCTTCCAACTTGGCACAGATAATCAATTTGAATTTGAATGCTTCCTTTGTCTTCACATCTCAAGTCTATCCGCTTCTACTGAGACATTTTTGTTCCAGTATATTGATTATTGCTTACAATTTCTTCTATATATTTAACAAGATGAAAAGTTTGCATATAACTTTCTATAAACACAGCATCCTCTTCTACAATATAAAAAAATGAACGTCACTACAGTCTCCACACTAATCCAATATATATTATTAAAATATTAAAAAATAGTAAATAAAATTATACACGTGACTGTTGTTATTAATGTTTTGATAAAATTCTCCCACCTACCAATGATTAATTTAAATGTCTGCTTCTATTTCAATCACTTTTCACATATAATAAATATTGAACACGGACTTAATTATATATATTTTCAAACTTATAAAATGAGTGATTTTCTCATTGTAATAAGAATATTTCCATTTGAGAGATGAATTTTTGGTGGAGTATTATAATCATTTACCCAATTTCTCTTGCATGTATTTTTGTCTTCTTTTTCTTATTTTATTATACATTACATTTTAAATTTGTTCTTCCTATTTTATTTTTAAATAGATATTATATACACAAAAAACAATCTGATATAATCACATCAACACATAATGAATTCAAAAGGATAATAATATACTTTTACACATAAAAAAATCTTACATTCAAATGAGACCGTATCAATGAATCTCCGCTAATCTTGAAAAAAAAAAGATTTTTAACTCTTCTTTTTTTACAATCACAACGCTTTCTTCTATTTTCGTTTTTCTTAGAATATATGTTTAGAGTTTTTGTAGATTGTGATTGTTAGTGAAATTATGGGTGTTATGTAATGTAAGAAGAAAATTTTGGGTTGTTTCAAATAGTGTGTGAATGACGGTGAGAGAGTGACGTTGTTTTTGGGGTTTTAAGAAAAAGGAGAAGTTGTGTTTCAGTGATTCGTTGTTCGATTTGTGTTCATCGCTTTGTTAGATTTAGGGTTTTCTAATTTTTGTTGGATTGTGGTTATTTGTAGTTCATTGTTCTTGTCTTTGGAAGCGAATTTCCTGGTTCCATTTTTGCAGGTCCTTTATTAGCATCATTCATGCTTTTCATTGTTGTTTGGATATTTTGGAGCGACTTAGCCGCATGTTTGTTTTGACGAAGTTGAAGAACATAAAAAACACCTGAACGAGGGGAAAGTTTGAATAGTGTTAATGGAAAAAAAAATTGCAACCATTCTGATATACTACGTTTGTCGAGTATGATATTTATCAAATTGTTAAACGTTCAACTTCAAGTAATTGTAAACTATAACTTCTTTTCACATGTTATTCAGAATGTATATTGTAGAGTTTATAAGAACTTTCTTAGTTAAAGAACAAACATTTAATATAGGAAGATTCTTGTTTTCTAAAACTAAAGTACTACTACAAGTTTTATGAAAGAAGCGTTTAGGTAAAGGTAAATAATAAACGCACATATATTTTTATACTAGTTCACTCCAAATGAGCTACGTCCAGTCTTCTCTATCACAAAGGATTCCATTATAATCTTCAACAAGATTATAACTGAGTATTCTCACCACTCATGGTTCCTCAGTCAGGGAATAACCTTTCGTTACCCTAGACTGGATGGGTATTCACACCACTCCTAGTATCCTCAATCAATGAATAACCTTCTGTTACCCTAGACTGGATTAGTATTTGCACCACTCCTAGTATCCCTAATCAGCAAATAACCTTTCGTTATCCTATATTAGTTGAGTATTCGCACCAGTCCTGGTACCAAACAATTTTGGTATCCTCTAATACGCTGCCTAGATTTTCTTAACTCTACTAAGTTCAACAAGTGTTTTAATTCTCTTCAAAATTGTAATCAACAGTGTTGGCCAGGGTTATGATGAGACAGTAACTACAAGCTCGTGATCAAGCTTATGATGATCTCAAACAATAATTTGAGAATTTACAAAATTTGGTCATGACGTTCCTGCCTCTAGATGCACAACCTATGGTCCAACAAGTTCATCCCAACATCGTCCCAGCATCAATTCTCCCTAGTGCAACCACCACCCTAGCAATAACAACATGAAGAAGAAAATAACTTTAACGATAACTATAATGATTATTAGATATTTAGTTAGTTTATGTATATATTTTAGGATTTGAAAACACTTCTATAAGTTTGTATTTGTGACATTTTATTAAGTTTTTAAAGATATGGACTTCATTGTGACCAATGTATTGTTTGATTGATGTTTTGATGTATATGAATTTTGTGATTTTTATTGTCTATGATTGTCCATGTTTAATGTAGTAAGAAGTAAATGTTGTCCATTACACTTTAATTTGTTTCACATCTTACCGGTGAGGGATATATCAACGATAATTACTGACAAATATAGGTCATCGATAATTAGGGACAGATTATCCTGTTAATAATTATCGACGAACCTATATCCATTGATAATTGTTTTCAACAAAAAACATTATCTACGAATCTGAGTTTGTTAATAATTAATTGGAAAACTTATTGATGAATTTTGAACGTTTCTAATCGCAAATAACTGTAGGGTTTTTTTAGTGGTAAATGCTTAGAGATATGTGAGATACTTAACAAATTAATTAATGTTTGTTTAATTAATTTGATTTTGTTTAGAAATTTAGTAAATAATAATTATATGATAATTAACTAAGAATTTAATTGTAAACAAAATGGTGAGCCAATACGCTACTTTAATTATTTTATTCTCATTCTTTTATCATCGTGTACAACGCAAACCCTTTTGAATTTATCATTTATTTTATTTTATGCTTTATGCATACGTATTTAAATTATGTAAATTTTAGATTAACTAATCGTATCTATACTTAAATTCTATTAGGAAACAAGCTACTCTTTTAATTTGATGGAAAACAACTAGAATAATTCTAAAATGATTTAAATTAAAGTGGACTGTTCTACTTAGCTCAGAGTTCAAATGAGTTTACCTCGATAGAGGTTGGTTGAATTCATTTTTAAAAATAATTAAATATAATTAAAAAAACAGTGTTATTTTACTAAAATTACTTAATTAGCTCATATAACATATGTTTATTTATTAGATTAAAATTGCTTGAATAATGCAACTATCTATAACTCTGGAAAAAAATCTATTCCATTAAAATTGATGGCTTCGAGTTGGAAGTGTTAATTAAAAAGACGTTGAAGTGTAAAGAATGAAATTCTATAGTAGCCATGAACTAGGAGCATTGAATCTGTAGCAATGGGTAAAAGGGTCTATGCTGCGAGCAATTTCATGTTGGTAACAGTGTGAATGTACAATAACTTTGATTCGAAGTGAGGTCATTTACTGCTATAACAAGATGAACATGGGAACTGTGGTTCTGGCTTTAGATCTATAGAACATTTTTCTCTTCTTGTAGGTCCCATTTTCAACTGTTATGACTATCTTCCCAGGTTCACTGATGTAAAAGGAGTTTCTAGTACTGTTACCCTCTACGTTTTGGTTTTGCAGTAATACAGTGTACGACCCTTCATCATCTGGAATGAACTCTTCCTTGTAGCACACATCCCATCCCACCACAGTTACATCCCACATTATTGTCACTCCAAGCTACAAATATCCCAAAATCAGATCACACGTGCGTGTACATACAAATTGAAACAAACAAAAGTGTCAAAAGTTTCATGCTGTGTACCTCTGAGACTGGAAATTCAACTTTGGAAACAGTATTTCCTTTTATTTTAATCTCTGTAGCCTTATCAGCAGGCGAGAAATTTTCATCGTTGTTCCTCCTGAGACCACCGTACTCACATGGAAGATGTTCTGGGGCTATGAACCTTTACAAATGACAATTGTGGTTGAGTACGATATATAAGAGACAGAAAATGAAACACCAAGACAGACTCACTTGTGAAGGGTCTGCGTGACCTTCTGTGGCCTAGCTAAGATGAACTTCTTTTTATTTCTCTGGTTCATGAATCTTGAGAATAGCACTTGGGACGTGTAGAACCAAAATGGAGCATATACTATGATCTGCAAATCAAATAAGAAATAAAATGAGCCAAGCACTTGTTCTGCATCATCATAGTTTTATTATGGACTCACATTTTTGTGAATGATCTCAGGGTAGTAATTCTGAAACAAAATCAGAGCTTTTTTGCTTAGTGAGTTGAGCTCTTTGGTTCCTTGCATTGGGGTGTTCTTCAAATCAAAAACCTGAATTATGGAGTCCACCCCTCCTTCTCTAAAGGTTAGCTTCTTCACAGCCTTTTCGATGAGTTGAATTTTCCACCTCAAATACCTGTCACACCTGTTGTGTGATCCAAAGGTCTTCTTGTAGATGCGCCTGTCTTTGAAAACCCCACAAACTTGGTAACACACGGGACGTCCTTCTCTATCTCTACTGCACAAAAATCCTGCATTTGCAGACTCAGGACCTAAATCTTCCTCAGTGATCCCATCAATGTTGTTTTCACGTCGCCATATGAGGGTCTTCTGAAGCATGTCAAAGGCCTCATTCACCTTGTAATCTTTGGCCTTCAAGAATTTCCTCAAAACAACATCAGTGCCCTCATGAGCCTTACTGGGCAACAAAGGGACACCCCATATAGAAATCTCTCTAAGCTGTTCCCTCATCACTGCCACGTCTTCTGGTGCAAGCTCCTTGTCGGGTTCCCCTAACAAAAAGTTCCCAAGAATCGCATTTTCAACCTTGCAACGTAATTCAAGCAACGACTTCTTTATCTTGAGTTTAAGCTCAGCGGGGCTCTGGCTCCCATCTCCAAAAGTTGAGCCTTCCATATCATCGTCACCATCCTCATCATCTTCATCCTCATCCTCTTCACAATCATGATATTCTTGGAGGTCTTCCTTCAGACTTGAATCGTTATTGTTTTTCTCCATGAAATGGTAAAGTAGGGGCACCCCAACAGCGATTTTGCCATTTTCATCATTGCAACATTCATCTATGGTGTTCATGGCTGCGAGTAAAACGTTGATATTCTTCTCCGGCATGTACCGATCCTCCTCCTTGATTGGCACCTTCGGTGGAGGGGAGGGGAGGGAAGAAGAAAGGTGGCCTTACATTATACATGCAAATGCATGAAGCCCTGTTTCTGCCAACTCAATAATGTTGACAGATGATGGATCCATTCTCTCAATTGAACATTCTCAACCGTTGGTTACTCACTCGCCAAATATAGATCACTTCACAAACAATCATGTTTTAATTTGGTTTAGTCAAGTCCTCTTTGAAATCTGCCTTAAATTGCTTGGCTCTATATACATTAAACAACATTAAAAGTTCATTTATAGAAAGTTCTTTATATGGCCATATTGAAATCGCATAAAGAATCGGTTATGAATAATATGACATATACTCTTTCATATTTATCAAAACCAGCACTGTGTTATCAAAATAATTCATATTTTCAAAATAAAAAAATTCGTTTGAGTTATCAATTTTGATCTTACGGCAGCCTCTCAATAATTGTTTAAATGTTTGAACTATCTTTCTCAATAAGGTAAAATAAAAAATTCTCACACTCACTTTCCCCTTTCTTAGCGCCATATCACCCACCCTTTGTACTTTTGTTTTGCTCCCCAAACACTGCACCAAATCTCCCGTTGTTTCTTTCTATCAACGTTCAACCTTGATTACACATTCTTTTACATTTCTTCATTTACATTTCTTTATAAATGTTTATTATTGTGTAGATTAACGTAGAAATTAGAGATTTAATTGGAAAAATAGGTTTTACAACATTCGATTCAAGAAGTACTAAGATTTGAAATCCAATAAATTCTTTAGTCAGATTTTAAAATTTGTTTAACTACATTTTGAAATCCGTTTAAATAATATTTTGAATTCAGTATATATAAATATATACGTGTTTATATATATATATATATATATATATTATTTAATTTTAATTTTGATGGCTTTTATTTATTGTGTGCTCTTGCTTGGGATTAAGGCTTTTTAATTTTTTTAGAATTAATTATTTAAATGTTATTTGAAATATTTTTTATTTTAATTTACTTTTAATGATTACGAGAATAAGAGTAGGGAAAGAGGTTAGATTATTATGTACATCTTATTCTGGTGAACGGGTGATGACAGTCAGTCCAAATAAGAGCAAATAATTGAAAACGTATCTTCACACAGACTGCAGGTATGGATAAAAAGATCATTCTCAATACAAGAATATCAATGTTATGTTTCAAATCTCTAACTAAAAGAAACATTCCAAACTCATAGCTTAATTTCATGAAAAATGATTCTTTGACACACCTAAATGTTTTACACTCATTTGACATTACCCTTCTCTACTTTTTACTTTATTCTTTCTTAAAAAAATACAAAAATTTACTTGACCATTTTACCTTTGTATTCTGTGTCAAATGAATATAAAAGTGTGTCATGGAACCATTACTTAAGCTCAATTTTGGTTAGAGAAGTTGTTTCCTTACATAGGAGACTCTCGTACCTAAAGACATCCAATACAATGATTTTTAAAGATAATAAAAAACTATACGTAAATAAAATGAACCTAAAAGAACAAATAGTATGTGTAACTAGGAAGTCCACATCAAAATTATTTGGGATGAAGAAGTAAACGAAAAAAAGACACTACAAAGTCTAACTTATTATTACAACTAAGTTATTCCTATATTTTTTTAATTTCTCAAATAACTTTTTAAGAATTCCCTACAATTTTTCTTTTATTTTAAAAGTAATATATATTAGTAGTGAAAACCAAGTTGAAAAAAAAACAAAAAAACTATCACCACAATTTAGTCTCTTTAGTTATCATCGAAACACACATTAAAAAACTTAAATATCACTACAATTGTTCATGGATATCTATTTAGTATTCATTATAGATTTTATCTAAAAAATATTTAAGAGAACAAATTGTTTTTATTATCTCTAGCCTTTCAAGAAAGAGACCACTTTTATATTATCCACATTTCATAAAATTTAATATTGGTTTCATGAATTTAACTTTTTTTTTTAAATTAGGAACAATTTGGTATCTTTCTATTATTTTATATTAGAAATGATTAATAAATTTGTCCCTACAAATATATTTATAAGTTAGAATACGAGAATGAATAATATCTTTTTTTTAATTGGAATAGGCTGAGATTATATACACGTCTATCTCATCTTTACCTTCGTAGTCATCTCAGAACCCATTCAAGTCTTCGTACTCGTCTTCTTTTTGAATTACTAAAACACTAATATTTTATTATATAAGGAAAAAACTTATATTTGTTGTATTCTTTGGTCCTTAGTTTCATAATATTTTTTTACACAATACTTTTGTTATTCTCTTTCAAATGATCGACTTATTTAAAATTCAAAAGTTTATTTTATTTAGATTTTTAAGATATTTTATTTCTCTTATGACAACTCTAATTACATATTTTTTTTCCTTTATGCAATTTTATTTAAATTACACTTCATAACCACAATTTCATTTGTAAAGCAAACATTTTATAATTCCTACTCGTTTTTAATGTTTTTTATTTATTGTTTACTATTTTACATTAAAAATGTTTAACTCTTAATTTTGAGTGCTTAATTGTATAAACTCTTATTTTATAAAAATGTTTCAAAAAGCATAGCAATAAAGTACATATTTATACTTGTTCACTCAACTTGAATTACGTATAGTTCTCCCTTAAGAACTCTTAAGAGGTTTCACTAATCTTCAAGAAAATTACACAAGTTTTACCCCTCCAGGTTCATAACGAGTATTAGTAACGCTCTTAATTCACCTAGTCAACACGACTAATCGAGTTTAACCACTCTTGGTATACAGGTATTCTAACAACTTCTGGTTCAACCCTAGACAATTTGTCTCGACGGTTTAATTCAACTAAGCTAAGAGCAAATACATATTCTCTTCAAGATGTAAAACACAGACAATGTTAAGAGCAAATACAGATTCGTAACTCTCAAAGAGAGGATAAAAATAATACAAATAAATTTGAGATTTTGCTAAGGTTCTTTCTCTAGAAATTTGATAAAATACTTGTTTGAGTGTTCACGGGCTCACTATATTATCCTTCTTGTCTTCTCTTCAAGCTTCCATCTATTTATAGATTTTCTTGAGAAATGACCATTTAGATAGAAAGGTTAACTTCATGTAGATTTGGTAGCCTTTATAGGTAAGAAGTCAGACTTAAGTCTATTTCGTAGAGGTAGAGTGTTTTGTCATAGCTTTTAGCAAAACATAGCTTGTATGATGTGTTAGAGTTGAAGTATTCAAGGGAAACATTTACTTAATGTTCTTCATATCTCTCAACATTTTTTTCTTAGGTGTAGTGATTTTGATATGCTTTTGTGATCTGCACAAATATCAAGAATAAGGTATACAAGCATTTAAACACTTTATCGTACTTGCATTAAATATTTTGAACATTGATAAGCGTTAGGTCGTATTACGTGTTCAAAACATTTTATCATTTGTCAACTCATTAATAAATGCATCGTTTACTAAAGCATTCAACATATATGTTAACATAAAGCTGAATAGTAGAAATTTTGATGATGTCTCAAAGTCAAGTGCTCTTATTACAGGAAGATCCTCATGAAGACTTGGTTTTATATTAAAGCTTTTGTATTTTAGTATATTGATGTATAGGATGTGGTTTATACTTGATTATGTGTATTGTTTGTCTTAGGGTGCGTTGAAAATCGTTTTGAATCAGAAAACCTCATTTTATACTCATGATAATCGATTATCACGAGCCATTATGAGAATTTTTAAGCAATTTTTTTATTGTTGTGCATTCAATGATGCATAATTGATTACCATATTAGGATAACCGATTATTACATGTTAAACAACTAACAATGAATTTTTGGAGGTATCATTGAGTGAGATCTCTATAAATTTGATTAGGACTCTTATTCTAAGATACGTCGACATATATTCTTATCTTCTTTGTGTGGTGATAAGTGTTCTAGGGTTTGTATAACCCTTGTGTTGTGGCTTTAAGAACTTGATGTGTTGGCATAGAGCGTGAACTTTCACTAGGAGTGTGATTGAGTGTTGTTGCTATTGTTGAGTTGAAAGTTTGTCATCCTTTGTGAAGATTCAAAGGAGGTGTTCATCCTTTATGAAGATTAAAAGGAGATGGTCATCCTTCCTGAAGCATTTGGAGGAGGTGTTCATCTCTTGTGGGTTACAGGGGAAGTGAGTTTCATCTCTTGGGGTAAGAAAGGTGTTCTAACCTTCAACTTGTTTATTTTCTTTGTGATTGTAACAGTTTGTTGGTTTGTGCTAGTGAAACGTTAATTCTCGGTTGAGATTAACAACTGGACGTGGGATCTGTGGGATCCGAACCAGTATAAAAATTATCTATGTAATTTTCTCTCTTTTCCTTACTCAAATAAAACTTATTTTATAATGGAACAAAATAATAATCACTTTACTTGCACAAAATGATATCCATGAATGTGTCCTATACATATTAGTCAATCTTGTTTTATATGTGGTGTAATGTGTAGTGGGAAGAGCATAATATTTTGACGATATGATAAACAGACAAAGATGACATTATATTGATTAGCAATATCATAGTCAATGTCTGGTATAGTCATTCACTTTTCTATACTAGCTTAAAATTAATGAAACAAATTGTTATGAAAAAAAAGACATAATAAGTAAAGTGTAAACTGTAACAACACGTACCTTTGATTGTGAGTCCATTAGCAAAGACTTCCTTAGTTTTCTAGTCGATCATAGCTTCCAACTAATCTTGCGTATTCATCTTGCCACTGATTATGTTCTTTAAATAAATCATGTCGGATAAGAGACCATGACTCTTCAGCCATCCCTAACAAAGCAGCAATTCATCCATATCCATAATGATCATCAACAACATTGACAATGTAAAAATGACGAATCAGATGGAACTGATCTAATATGGGTATTCTCCTTTATTGCACAGATTTAGCCTTAGATTACATTTCTTTTTTTGTTGAAGAAATATCTTGTATGACATGCAAAATGTCTACATGATCAAAATATGAGGGTTCACGCTTTGTAGATCTTTGAGATCGATAAACTTTAGTCTTTTGTGCACCCTTCATTTTCACTTTATGCATTAGAGGTATCATTGATGTCATAGCAGGACAAGTAATTTCAAGTAACTTTTGTTTGAATGTCACTTTTCATGTAATACCAACATAATTGAAACTATTGAGCACCAAATCAAGTTCTTCTTGAATGCATAACTCTGTCTACGATTCATTTGATTAAATATTTGAAATGATCAATCTATTCCACATGATATGAATTTCAGACATAGGAATCATCTTAGAGTCATATCATGCTAATTCAAAATCACACATGGTAGACAATATATTTGTCTCATAGCCACAACTTTCACTATTAAATCTTATATACTTCACTCGATCGAACTCTTGAGCAATAAGTCCCAAAACATATTTTGATACACATTCAACCAATCTTTTATATTTATTTGGTTTGAAAGCATCACTCATAAGATTTATACTTCTTTCGAATGACGTCTTTATCTCATTATGTTGCAGAATGAAGACATTATGAATTGCATCCCAACATGAATAGAAGTCTCTCATTCCCAATACTTTCTCCAGGCTTCAGTGACTATACTCAACCTTGATACAATTGACATGAATAATATCATAAAACATATAACAAAATCAACTAAATAAAATAAGATTAAAACATACCTATTTGATGTTGTGTTTCCTAAATGCATAACTCGGTTTGTTCATACATTTACAAAGTATTTCTTACATGAAATGATCTAAGACTCATTGACATATTAAAAGAATAAAGGTCATGAAATACAAGTATGATGAAGACAATCAACATAATCAGTAAACATTGATTCATGTCACAATAAATGAAAAATTTCCATGCTTCCATGATGACATTTTATGCCTCAACAAAATTGACTAAAATTTTGCACTTGGCTTGCACATGTGTGGAAACAACATAGGAGATTATAACATTCATGGAACACAATGTCAATGACATTCATCAAAGCTAGGTCTATGTTGCTAACAATTATCTGTGGATCGTCCTCAGATGTCAAAACTAATCCTTTTAGCCTTTATAGAGCCCAAGTGAAATTATTTTTTCGTTCACTTGATATGAATACAAAATCGTTGAGAAAGTCAACCTTATTGATGTGATCCTAACTATATCAAGTAATTACAACTTATATTTATTTGTTTTGTATATATTATTCATCAACAAAACAATATTAAATGCATTCAACAATTTAAATATATCAAGATGTACCCAAAAGAGGTCAAGTACCACTTTAGATTTGTCAACACATAAACTCTAATACATGTATTTACCAGGTTCTAACATCATCATCCGGTGTTGTAATTCAGTTCTTGAGTCTTTTAATGATCATTTATAAATGTATCTTGCATTATATACTTGTTTGATTGTTATCACATTACTAACACTATTTTCTTTAAAAATAAGAAGAATGTTTACATATTGCAATTGACTCTTAATCATATTAATAAAAAATTATTATTGAATGGAATTGAATCTCCCAACAAAAGAGTGACTAATTAAAATCTATGTCAAGTTATATCCACCCATTATCTTCAAACCCACCCTTTTCTATTAGAAATCAGCTTTCTTCTCCATTTAAAAAAGACACTTGCATTTCTTATACTAGATATACTAGGATAAATATCAAATTTATGTTTCCTTTAATTTCTACCCCTTTTACATCATAATAATGCAAACGTTTTTTTTACTAAGTTGGCCATTAATTTTATTAAATCTTATAATAATAATAACAAAACAAAATAAAAAACAATCCCTTAAACCAACCAATTAATTCATGTGTGAAAAAATATTACCAATTCTTAAAACAAAAGAAAAATATGACATGAAACATGAATTTATTTGTAAATCTATTAAATTTAAAGGATAATCTTTAGAAACAAAACAAAAAATTAGAAAAAGTTATAAAAAAAATTAAAATTAAAACTAAATTTTAAATTTTAGTATGAGGTTCACCGAATTTCAGTTTTCACCAAATGAAATTTGATAAATTTTTTAATTGAATTTTAAAATTCATTAGAATTCCCAAACCAAATTTTAAAATTTAATAAATTCAAAAATCAAATTTTAAAATTCAATAAATTCCTAAATCGAAATTCAAAATTCTGAGTTTCTTAAACCGAATTTCAAAATCCAATGAATTTTCAAATCCAATACATATAAAATATAATAAAAATATAAATTTTAAACAAAATAAATATAAAATTTCAAAGTTAACCAACAAAAACGCATGTACCTGAAAAATAAAGGTTTAATTGCTTCCTTTGTCCCCAGTTTGGTTGAATTGTGTCAAATTCATCCTCATTTTTAAAAAAGTTTCATTGTCGTCCTCACGTGGTGTAAAAGTGTCAATTGAATCCAAACATAGAAAAAATTTGTGTCAATGTAGTCATCTCCGTTAAATACACACTAACGGTGTTAAGTGGCTGATTATTTGGCACTAGAGAATTAAAACGTGGCAAATGAGTCAGGTAATGACGTGTCAATGACGTGGCAGTCCTTAGGAAGGAAGAACTCGACGATTGAGATTTCAGATTAACCTTAATTAAATTCAATTTGGAAATTTCAATTCTAGAAGGAATCACTGGGTTTCCAACGTGGAAGTGCAGAAGAAGCAGAGAGAAAGAGAGGAAGAAGAGAGGAAGAGAAAGGGGAAACACAAAGGAAAAGAGGAAGATCGATCAAGATCTCCCTTGTGTTGTTCACAGTTGAAGAAATTGAAGAGGAGAACAAGAGAAACTCAAGGGTATCACAAGTTTCGGGTTTCAGCACATCTAAACTTTTTTCCGTGGAGGTTGAAGAAGATCGAAGTGGTGAGGGATTTAGAGATTAAACTTCAATTTATTGCTATTTCTCTTGATTTCTGGAGTTAGATTCGTTGAATTGCTTCTGTGTGTTTGGTTTCGGTAAACTAGGGTTTTGAAAGGGAATCCTGTTTCTTGCAGAGTTTTCTGTGATAAATAAGCTGTTGGGTCGACTTGTGTAGCTTTGCAAATAGAGGGGCTGAGGGGATTGAGAAATTTGAAGACTTGGGAAAGTTGGAGAATTTACTTAAAAAGTGTTTGGCAGAAGTTCAGCCTTCGAGTCATGCGATAAATTGGGGTTTAAGCGTGGATTTTGCAACCATGTTTTATTTTTCTTTAAATTTCATGAATGAGATCTATGATGCTTGGTTTGAAGTTGGAATAATTGCTTTTACGAAAAATTTTCCAGTTTAGATGCTGAAAATTTTCCAGTTTAGATGCTGAAAATTTTCAAAATGTCTTGATAACTCTCTATTCTTTCAGCTAGGAACTCCGACGAAGGATCGTCTCCCTGCGCGCATACGGCTGCCCCCACCAAACCGACCACCGCGAAGAGGCCCTCCGCCTGGTCCATGACGTCACCGGCGACCCCAAGCGCCACCAGGATCGCGGCTGGCCGCGGTGTCAGGTCCTCTCTCCTGCCCCCTTTCCGCGCGATAGAGGAGAAACTCTTTCAGTCCGACACCGGTCTCCGCTTGGGCACGTCCAGCCACCGGAGGCAGCGTTCAGCCCTTCTCACCCTCCGTTTCGGCGCGAGTTCTCTTCCTTCTCCATCGAACACCGCCAGTGCCACGAAACGCGGCCAAGGTCGCCGCCAGTTACCGAACCCCGAACACCACCTCTGAGGCAACGAGCGAAACCCTACCGTCGACGAAGCTAGTCACCATCGTTCTCGTCGGAGTTCGTTTCGTCATCGACGCCACCGATGGCGCCTCTCCCTCTCTTTTCTATCCTTTTTATTTACTGGTTGGTTTGGGATTTGGTTCTTGGAATGGTTGATGGATGATCCAGTGAGAAAAATGGGGATGAATTTGACGAATTCTAGAACGGAAAGGGTGGAAATCCGAGAGGGGCTGATCACGGGTGTTGGAGATGAAGGCCCCTGTTGGAGATGAAGGCCCATGAGGTAAGGAAGAAGATGAGGGTGATGAGCAGAGGGGTCAGTGCCACGAAGGGGTGAAGATTGATGATGGTCGTTGGCCGTATGCCACGTCATTGACACGTCATTACCACTACTGTGACTCATTTGCCACGTTTTAATTTTCTAGTGCCAAATAATCAGCCACTTAACACCGTTAGTGTGTATTTAACGAAGATGACTACTTTGACACAAATTTTTTCTATGTTTGGATTCAATTGACACTTTTACACCACGTGAGGACGACAATGAAACTTTTTTAAAAATAAGGATGAATTTGACACAATTCAACCAAACTGGGGACAAAGGAAACAATTAAACCAAAAATAAACGATGAAGTGAACAAGATGAAATGAACAAAATGAAATAAAGGAAACAAAGTAAGACCCACAACGAAGAAAACAGCTGAAACGAAAAAAGAAAGTTGAAGAAAACATCGAAAGAGAACACGTTCAAATGACTTTGCGTTCAATAAATATAAACACCACAATATATATGTTTTGATAAACAATAATTACTGCTTACCTAATTTCTCTTTTATTTATTTATTTATATATATATATATATATATATATATATATATATATATATTTACAAAGGTTAAATTTGTCTTTACAGTAAAACTATAGAAGAAAACCTTAAGATGCAGGAAAAAAGCCCCATAATTGTTTCTTTGCAAAATTATCTCTCAAACTTACCTCTTTCATTTTGTTAATGAAATGCTTCAGTACTTACGGTCATTTGAGTTTTACGAGGACTGTACACATGATGTATAAGAAAGCAAAAGACAAGTTACAGAAAAGAGCTTAATGAATAAAAAATAATTCAAGGATGGTTAGGACATCTAGCTACTGTATTCTACATAGAAAGTGATGAAATCCTATTTACAATAATTTTAAAAAAGAGCCCAAAACAGATACACAAATAAGTTTGTCCACCGTCACACAAGAAATAAAAATGCAACCACGCTCTGACTGCTATGTACATAGCAGGCGGCTTTCAGCTACCCCAGTATGGAAGAATATTAAGACTCCCGGTATTTGGTCAGATCAAATGTGAGGGTTCTCGAACAACTGCCAATGGAAAAATCATTACATACCGCCATCAACATAATGACAATATTTAAATCAATCAATATTTATATCGAGAAATTTACCCTCTTTCAGAATCTCTGTAAACACCAACTAGCGCCTCAGCTTTGTCATAAAAAGTGTCTTTCAGTGATATCACAATACTCTGAAAACCATTTCCACCATCTGCATCCTGGCTAGTCCTTGCCCCTTCGCATGATTTTGAACGAATAAAGCCAGCAACCTTGGCAACATTCAAGTTGTCCAACGCAGCATCAACTTCGTCCAATATAAAAAAAGGTGAAGGCTTGTAACTGAAACAAGAAGAAAGTAGG
This sequence comes from Vigna angularis, assembly GCF_016808095.1. Classification (NCBI taxonomy): domain Eukaryota; kingdom Viridiplantae; phylum Streptophyta; class Magnoliopsida; order Fabales; family Fabaceae; genus Vigna; species Vigna angularis. The sequence continues at coordinate 18,397,457 of NC_068972.1, forward strand.
GATCAATGTCATTGGAACATAACATCAGATCTCAAAGAAATAGTTTTATGTGTGGTGCCAGTGTATTTCTCAGATGAATTTTTATTATTAAAACTCAAACAGTAGTTATCAAGTATTCTTGTTCCAATGCAAGTTGTACAAACAACTCACCTGTGGATGGAGAATAACAATGCAAGTGCTGCAACTGTCTTTTCCCCACCAGATAGTTGCTCCATATCACGGAAACGCTTCGTTGGGGGCATAGCAGTGTACTTGATGCCATGGAGAAATGGATCATCATCATTTTCCAAGTTTAGATATGCTGTTCCCCCCAGTGGATGTGTATTGCTCTTTGTAAGTTGTTTGTAGATTTTATCTATATTACCAGATATATGGTTAAAAGCATCCATGAACAATTGGTACCTGCATCAAATACACACTTAAGCTTCATCAGAAGACAGATGAAATGCAATAAATACAAAGATTTCATTTTCAAGACAACCTCTAAGGTAGAGACAAAAATACTACCAATATAAAAGGTTGTACTTCATCAGAGCATTGTAAGGGGAAATGCAAGACAATAGATGTTCGGAGGAAACTTATCCCCAACCTTGTAAGTGAATTATCAAATATCAAGCTTACCAGATTGGCCTTATAGTAAGCATTGTTTAACATGAGAACATATTTTCAGGATTTGTTAGGTAATGTTACCATCATTGTTCAAATTCATACATAAAGAATGTTACATTCACAGTTTTGAAGGCTGATAAAAAGGTTCTTCTGAATTCTATTATTTGACGCTTGGGTGGTAAATAGTAGAAGACAGCGACTGGATGACTATATGGTGGTGTGTTCTGCTCTACGCTGTCACCATGCTCTGTGGTCACAGTTTTCTCTGCTTGCGGTTCTTGTTGCAATTCTCTCTTGTCATAGTTCCCTCTGCTCCTGGTTTTCTCTACTCGCAGTTCTCTTCACCAAGTTTTTCTTTTCTGCTAGCATGGTGTTCTATTCTTCTCTACTCATGGTTCTTAATCTATATAAAATATTTTTTTGTTAATTTTAAATGCCCTTCTCTGCTTGGGTGGTGTTTTTCAATTATAGAAAACTTTAATTATATAATATGATTTTCTAATTTTGTAATTGAAAATTGAAATTAGAGAGCAATCAAAGGTATGTCTGGGAGTGGATACAATTCTAAGGGCAATCCAAGTGTATCCTTATCTTTAACAATTTATGTTTTCTAATATTTGCATGAACTTATTTTTAGTATAGTGGATTTATTTGGCTCAATTATGTGACTGAAATATTAAATTAGCATATTACTGGCATAAAAAAAATCATACAAAGTAAACTCTTAAAAGTTTATGAATTGAGCTTCCATGTCAAGTTTACGAAGAGTTTACGTAAATTTTCAAGTTTGATAACCTTGCTGACGAGTCTAACGTGGGTGATCCAACAAGATTTTGGCAGGTGGAGGGCAATGCATGATAAGTTGCTGAAGAACAAGGCATGAGAATACATGACTGGGATTACAGTCATGCAAATTCTTAGGGTGGGTTACACTGCTCAAGGCACACTTAACCCTAATATCTGTGGCCAAAAAGGTGACAGCCAGCAGCAAGTTGCAGCAGACGGACTGGTAACAAAGAGAACAAAGCAGGACCTTACCCACTCTGAATCCAACTTGAATTTAAAGATGAGTAAAATCAGTGAGTATATTTCTCAGCTGATGTAATTTTTATAGATGTGAAAAGATGAGAAGAGTACAGAACAAGGAACAGCCCAAGTCTCTTGATCCCTAGACTGTGTACAACCAAAAAGAGGCTATATAAAAGTTGTTCAACAAAGTAGTAATTAACTATTTTAACAGTATAATATCACTTGTTAAAAATAACTTCTTCAAACAAATAGTCATTCAATTATTTTGTGACATCATTTTTTATGTAATTTTAAGACTCCTTTAGTCCATCCACCAAAACACTAAAAACCATTGCCTACGTAGTAATATTATAATACAAGTAATGACAAAAATGGAACTAAAATAACATGTACCTTCTCTGCTTAACCTCATTGAATCTCTGTGTTTTTTCCCTCTCCTCTTTCCTGACAGCTTCAAACTCCTCAGTTACAGCTCTTTCCTTTTCCAACAGAGCCTCATATTGGTCCAATGCCTTCAAATTTGGTGCTGTTCTTTCAATCTCAGCTACCAAGGCATCAATTTTTTGCTTAAAGTCTCCCTCAATTTTATCCCTGTCTGAGTGCCTCTTATCTTTCAGTGCCCTACTTAGTTGATCAAAATCAAAATGTGGGCCTGGTACCGAGTTATCAGTATCCATGGGATCTGATATGATAGGGAGGTTAATCTGTTCAAGTTCACACTTATCTAATATTTCCTGCTTTTGCACATCCAACTGACCAATCTGTGCCTTCTGTAAATACACTAAAGATGTTGGCTATCTACACTTTGCATGCAAGTTACACAAGAGACAAGAATTATTGTACATCTAACCTTGGAATTTATCAGGCGAATAAGTTTGGATATGTTTGTTGTGGCTGCAGAAGCTTTCTTCTTCCACTCTTGGATTTCCTTCTCACATTCTTCTGACTTTGATTTCCACTCTTCAAGGGTAGAAAGAGAACAGAGGAAGAATAAGATCCCAAACGAAGACATAAAATAAAGTAATAGTGGGTCTGTATTCCCATCAATTTGAGATAGAAATAGCGCAGGGCTACCGAAATAATCAAGCTTTCACTTCATCAGCATCCCCAGTATGCCACAAATATATCATACAGCAAACACAGTAATCAAATATACCTTTAACTTCTTCCTTTAACTGATTAACCTCTTCAGCAGACTTCTCAGCTGCTACCTTCGCTGCAGCCTCTCTGTCCTGTACACGTTTTAAATCTTTCTCTAAAGCACTTAGAGAAGCTTCCAATTCTAGAATTCTTGAACTCATGTCCCGATTTTGCTCATATTCTAACCTATAGAATAATTTTAAAAAATACAAACAAATGAAAGCATAGATTAAATAAACAGCACCTAGCTAGATGGGGAAAAAAAACTGAAAGTTAAGCTTCAAATATTTTCTTTTTGTGATTTTTGCTCTTTATCAATTTTCTAAGGTAATTAAAAACCTTCTGAACATAAAAGGAGATGCAGTAAAAGAAACTTCGGTAATTGGGAACACTACATGTAGCATAGACAATAATTCATATCACAACGAAAAACTTCAGTTAAATTACTATTTAAGATGCGGAAAACAAGAACTTAAGCCTGGCTTCTATACTGCAGAATCCATTATTTGAGCCATGGATCAAACCCCAAGAGCTATGAATCTAAAATTACTTATGTAAAATAGATCCAGACAATGAAATAGGTACCAGACAGATATTTTCTGACCACCTACAGACTTATGTATCGTATCAATTATGCAAACCTAATCTTCAATACATAATCCTATAACTAGCGTTTCCATCTCCCAGTTATATAGTAATCAGTACTGAAAGAAAAGTAGAACTCGGAATCCTAGACTTGATTGAACATCAAAATTTCTATTTTTCCTCTTTCCTCTTTCTCATTTCCATCAATCTTTTTTTCCTGTTGATTGTAGTTGTATACTGTGCTAGTTGCTGGTATTTAAAACACTTTTAGGAATGCACGTCGTATTACTTGTATGTAAGATCATAAACACCTTCATGCATGTAAATTATGTAGGTCAAGTTAACAGACTGCGAGAGATGTAATTTAAGTACAAGAAAAGGAACACACTGATATTTTAATTTTGAAAGTTGGCTACTCAAGTTCAGCCTCTCTTCCGCTATATTTTGAGCGGCCTTGAGTCTATTTTCTTCATATTCACGGATGTTTGCTACCCCAACTGACTTGCTGAAGTCTCTGTATATCCTATCAGTAATTTCATTTATGCGCCTCTCAAGCTTTCGTATTTCTGCATTGCTCTTGTTAACAGCATCGTTTAACTGCATAGCATAAACATCAAGTAACCAGTCAGATATACAACGATATTGCTACAAACAAATTAAAGAAATGTGAATACAACCTTCTTCAGCTCTGGACTGATACATTCAATTCTTTCTTTGATTGTCTTCTTTTCGTGGCCCAGATTTGAAAGTTTATCTTCAATGCTTCCCTGGAAAAGGTAAGAGCATAAAAATAAAATTCCTTGAAATATTCCATATGAAACAAAAGAAATAAATGTCATCAATTAGAAAGATTCTTACCCATACCAAGACAAAACTATAATTTATCTAACTACGGATTCACAAAAATGTTTATTGTCAAGCACGGAATTAAATAACATTGTTAGAATAATTACATTTATGTATTATCATTCTGCAGTCACAATTTGGTCTAGCGATCACCGGATTTGGATCGCCTCTCCACACCAACCCCACCAGTGGCAAAGTCCTCCACGCACCGCCACACACATCATCTTTGTGTGCTGCGAACTGGCAGGTGTTGTCCACGCACCACCATCCACTCATCACAACAACACTGCGTCACCTCCAAGTTGTCGACGAACCCCCCTCTCTTTGTTCTGACCCTCAAAACTTTACTTCATGAAGTCCAAAAGCCACCCTTGTGGAAAGTCACCTAGGGTTTTTTGCTTACCTGGTTGTTTTTGTTCCCTTGATCAAAAATGGTGACTAGAAGTGTTATTTCATTCTCTGAAAGTCCCTCAATTACTTTCGAGAAGCTAAATGGGAAAAACTACCTACCTTGGTTTGTTGCCATCCAAATGTGGTTTCTTGGCCAAGGACATTATGGCCACCTTGAGCCAGATGGAAGCCATGCTAGTTGAAAAAGCTTAACAGTGGAAACAAGCATATTTCTAGTTGTGTGCCCTGTTATGGCAATTCGTGGAACCAAGACTTCTTATGTCCCTTGGAGTTTTCAAAACATGTCACTCCTTTTGGAAGAAAGCTCATAGCACCTATGTGAATGATATTTAACGTCTCTATGATACGACAAACAAGCTTGCGTCTCTTAAAATGACAGACCATGATATGGTATTGTTAGAAGTGGACTTTAAGCCTAACTCAACCCAAAATCGGTTTGTAGGGTGAGGTTTGCATCCACTTATAAACCATGAAATGGCCTTATCTCTAGTCGATATGAGACTTCCAACACACCTCCCTCACGCCGAGGTATATACATCTCGAGCGTGAGATTAGACATTTTTAATGGGTGGTCCCATAGAGGCCCGATAGCGGGTGGAACAATATACCCAGCAAACAACAAATATCGCTAAGATAGACTCTAACCATGGCTTTGTACTGCAAAAAAAAAAACACTGCAGCAATGAAGGTTGCTGTCTGGGGTTTTGTTTGCGACAGCAATGAAGGCTAACCACTTGACTGAAGATGCTCCTAAAGAAGAAGATCCCAAATTTACAAAATGGGATGAAGAGGATTCTATGATCATGGCATGGCTATGGAATTCCATGATCCCAGAAATCACTTATACTTGCATGTTTCTTAATTCTGCCAAGGAAATTTGGAATGCAATGGAGCAAACATACTCCAAAGCTAAAGATGCTGCTCAAATATATGATGTGAAGGTGAAAATTGTTGCTGCAAAACAGGGCAACAAGACTGTTACAGAGTATGCCAATCAACTTAAATCCCTATGGATGGAATTAGACCATTACAGGGTAATCAAAGCCAAGTGCTCAGATGATTCTGCAATGCTCAAAGATTATATTGAGCAAGATAGAGTCTATGATTTTTTGGTGGGGCTAAACTCTGATTTTGATCAAGTAAGAGTTCAGATCCTTGGAAAAGAAAAAATTCCAGGTATTAATGAAGTAGTAGCTATGGTCAAAAGTGAAGAAAGTAGAAGGGGAATAATGCTAGAAACTCCAATCATGGAAAATTCAGCCATGGTAGCTGCTGGATCGGCCATGATGGTTGACCAAAAAGAGGGGGGAATAGCCAATATGGAGAAGAAAGGTGGAGTGTGGTGTAGCTTCTGTAACAAGCCTCGCCACACTCGTGATAAATGTTGGAAGCTGCACGGAAAGCCACCTAGTAGAGATTGGGGATCCCAACACCGTGACAAGGAGTGGGGAATAAAGGGAGACAACACTAGAAAGGGTGGACAGGCACACATAGGTGCTGCAACCAATGAAGAAAATATGGGAGGAGTGCTTCCACTTAACCAGGATGAAGTAGAGCAGATGAGATCATTCCTCACCAAGTTGGATAAGTCACCAAGTAGTTGTTCACTGGCACATTCAGGTACGTTTGGCGAGTTCCTTTCTTTTGGACTTAATGTCTCAGATAAAAACCCTAACCCATATTGGATACTAGATTCTGGGGCAAATGACCACATGACACCCCTACCTAAAAATTTCTCATCATAGGTATCCTTTATGACTGAAGCCTAATCAACTGTTGAGGAATTGAGGATGTTTCTGGAAGTTGAATATTTTGAGGACATCAAGAAGAAACTTGACAAATATTATATGGTGTTGATCCTTCGTGTTTTACATCTAGACTTTAATCATATCATACATCAATTTTTGACTAGTCATGAGGTCCCACAATGGAAACCTTGACCACACGCCTTCTCCATGTCCTGGTGCCTCAAACTCAGGAAGATCATTAGCTAGTGGGACTATCTGTCATGGTTTCCATACGAGGAAGAGGAGGAGGACGTGGAGGTCGAGGACGTCCTCAATGCACGTACTGTAAAAGGATTGGTCATACCCAAGAGAATTGCTACTCCTTGCATGGTTTTACTTCCAAAACAGCCAATATCTCTAAGGTTGAAACTACCAAATCCAAGTTCACTACAATGAATATCAAGAGTATCTATGCTTAAAGTCTAATAGCTTGGCACAAACATCTCAATATCCAAGTACATCAACAATCTACATTTCTCAATCCATGGGATAAAAATTCACGAGTAATTAACTCAAGTGATTTTGATCACATTTCTGGAAATACCTTTGTTCTCAATCATTTCCTTTCAAGAAAAACCTCATTTCATAACCTTTGCAAATGGCTCTAAAACTTCCTCAAAGGGAGTTGGTCAAGTTTCCTTGTCTCCCTCCCTAAATCTGAAGTTTGTCCATTTTCTCCCTATTTGTCCTTTCAATTAATTTTCTTAAGCCAGTTAACCAAAATTTTACAATGTTCAATAACTTTTGATTACAAATCTTGTTATAAAGGAGTGTGGTTCAGGGAAACAAATTGGAGGATATGAAGTTGGAGGATTATACCATTTTGGATCTCGTCCAAGGGTGTCGTGTTTTGCAGCTCCTAGTCCTAAAATTTTACATGATCGGCTTGGCCATCCTTATTTGTTAAAATTAAAAAAAAAATGTATCCTGAACTTAGTGGTCTCCAGACCTTAGAATGTAAGTCATGTCAATTAGGAAAGCATGTTAGATCTACCTTAACTAAAAGGTTTCAATCAATGTGTAATTCTAGTTTCTCTACTATCCACTAGGATATTTGGGGCCCTAGATGAGTATTCAAAGATGTACTTGCGTTTATCTTATGAAAGATTGCTCTGAATTTTAACCATCTTCACATCCTTTTTAAATGAAATCAAGAATTAATTTGGTCAAGTAGTCAAAATCTTAAGAAGTGTTATGCCAAAGACACTTCTCATCCACTTTTCTTGCAATCTTGAGTTCCCAAGGTATATTACATCAGTCCACTTGATCTCATACATTGCAGCAAAATGGTATAGCAGAAAGGAAAAATAGACACTTGGTTGAAACTACTCATACCCTTTTGCTTGGTGTCTATATTCTTGTCCATCACTGAGGGGATGTCATCTTAACCGCATGTTTCCTTATTAATAGGATGCCTTCCTCCTTTCTCAATCATAAAGTCCCTTTATCCATTCTCTTTCCAAATGATCCTCCCTTTCAGACCTCTCCTCGAGTTTTTGGCTGTGTATGTTTTGTTCATGACATGTCTCTAGGGCTAGACAAGCTTTCCGCTTGTGCTATCAAATGTGTCTTCTTGTGTTATTCTCGACTTCAAAAATGGTATCAGTGGTACTCTCCTGGAACCAAGAAGTACTACATGTCTACCAATGTTACATTCTTTGAACAAACTCCTTACTTTTCTCCATCTATTCACGATGTTCATATCCTCCCATAGGTCCTTCATTTTTCAGTGGTTGAGTCCAATATCTCCAATGTCTCTATCAATCCAAGTCTTGATCAAAGTCCTCCTGAACCCTCCTCTCCACATATTGATATTGTCCAACACAGGACCCCGATGGATAGTCCACTTCATACCATGCCTCTTGGTGAAGCTGATTCAGGTTGGCCCATTACTCTCAGAAAAATACTCGTTCCACTCAAAGAGGTGTGAATCTATAGATACACTAGACATAACAGAAGGGTCACAAACAATTAGGACATTGACTTGATTAGATGGGGACGCAATAGGAGAAGGATTGGACTTAAAGTATGAGGAAAACTCAGTGAAGGTGACATTAACGAAATAGCAATTAAGAGAAGGAAAGAAACATTGGCTCGGGGTGGCACATAAAGGCTTTGATCACCGCAATTTTTGCTGCACAATGGCCGCCTAACCGGGACGAGCAAAACAATGGTGTCACTAGTCCAAGCGGCAGTAGTAACTAAAGCAACGGTGACAACAACAGCAACAATGGTGACAGCAGTGATGGTGATAGTAGCAATGGTGACGATAGTAGTGACTACGATCACACAAGGAAACCAAATTGGGCGGTGGTAGCTTGATCATGGAAAAAACCAAACATTAGAAGAAAAAAACTAATATTGCTAGAAAAAAAAAATAGCAACAGTGAATGGTGGGTTCAACAAGGAGGAAAGGACTAAACCTAGTTCTAGATACCATGTCAAAATAAAAGAGAGAAAGAGGCATAGGCTAAATACCCAATGCGTATTAAACACATGGGGTTGTGCATTTATAAATAGGAAAATACAAAGATGGATCTAAGTCCATTACATGTAATAATAGCTAATGAAAATGAGCTCGAAACAGCATATATACATTTAATAAGCTGTTATGGGAAACTCATTGCAACAAGTGTATGCTTTATAAGCAGTTATTTTGTGGATAAGCCAAAATATAAGTTTTTTATAAACAAATCCAAAGTGTCACACAAATTGTGTCCTCAACTGAGTCAATACACATATAGCAAGCACAGCACACCAAACATTCTAGGGACAAAGAAAAAGAGAAATGAAACCACAAAAAGTATGAAATAAGAATTGCATGCTTGATTGTACCACAACAACAAAAGACTATCAGCTTTCGTGTTTGATTGTACCTTCTCAATTTCGGCATATTGAATTTTCTTCTCAAGTCCACTAATTTTTCCAGATGCTTCAGACTCTTTAAGGTGCATATCCCTTATTGATCCTAGTGATTCCAACTCTGCTTCATATTGCTCTTTCTTTTTATTAAGTCCTGAAAAAAAAAACATGTTTACTGAAGGAGCACAAGCTTTGACTTGAAAATTTTTTAAAAATTATAAAAACCTTCAATTTTCTTGTCATCCCACTGTTTTGACCTTGCTTCCATTCCACCACTAGTGCCTCCAGTCATTGTGCCGGATTTTGTGAGCAGAATTCCATCAACAGTTACAACTAAGCAAATTATAGAACAATGTTCACTAATATCCCATCTGATAATCATGATTGTATTAAATGCACCAGGATTACATAACATGCATTATAAGTACAAAAAAGGATTACTCTCCAAAAGCCAGAAGGTCTGTTAGATAAGAAACGAATTTACAAAATAGACAAACTCAAAGTACAAAGACAAGGGAGTTAACTAAAAGTTACAAACTGTGTGCCAAAAAAGTACAAATAACAAAAGCCAGGGGAAAAAAATGCATGGGGATCAAACAGGAAAATCTATGTACTTAAGTTTTAAAGCGGTATCAGTAAGAACATTAAGAACCAGTAGAGGATAGAAAGAAAAAAAGGTCTTCCTACCTTTAAACCTCTCTCCACTCCAGCTTAAAATTTTGGCCTCTTCCAGATCATCACAAACAAGAGTGTTCCCAACAGCAAAGAGAATTGCCTTCTCCAAGGAGGGATCAAACTTGCACTAGTTAAGTTGAAAATACTTGAACCACTTTTCAGCTTGTTATAGGGGTATAACTAACTAGATCAACAGAAAAGTATGAACAAAACACTTGATAATGGAGTATTCACAAGCAGGTGAAGAGAAAATACATGAATAATAGACCACCTACTTATAATCCAACAATGGCATCTGGCCTTAAAGGAATTCTCTAAAGCAACAGTATATAGAATAGTATTTTTATGAGTAGAAACTACTGAACAAAATTTGCAAATCTAACAAAAAAATTATATATCCAATTAGAGAGAGGATTTGATTTTAGTGAGCTACATGAAACAGAAAGGATAACAGAAACAAAAGCATAGAGCAATACACAACAAGATGGGTGGGAACAATGTAAACAGTTTGAAACTAGAAACCAAATGACTGGAAAACATTGATGATGTTAAGATGTAGCAGCTCTATGCATCACAATGACAGACAAGGTTACTCCACCCACAGAAACAGTCATTTGCGTGATTTTGTTTTCTAAGGAGATTACACATTCCTGTAGGATTTTGAATGTACAATTCAAATGCAGCATGAAGCATAACAACCTTTTCCCACTAGGTATGGTCAACTACTTGGATCATACAATGCCATTGACCTCAAAGCAGAAAGCATTTTGTATAAAATGGCTGGACAAAATATTTGACTGCATAAAAAGGTGATGTGTGCATTGATGAGTAGTCAACTCATCACCTTTTTTTGCCTTCCCATTCAAAAAATTTCAAGCAATGTGGTTAACATCACAAATTACTAATTTTTCAAATTAGTCAAAACAATAAAGTTGCAAAGGACAGGCTATATAACAAAGGTAAATTTCAAGAAATGCTCAGTTTCGTTAGAACAGATTCTTATTACAAATTTGCAAACATAAACAGAACCAGTTCTTCATGGTAGTCACTAGAGAAAAAGGATATTGAATCACATCAAAGACCAGTTTTGCTGTACCCCCTAATGTGCGCAATCTTTCCATTATTGGCTTCACCCGAACTGATTCCAGAGGAATAAATGTCTGGGGAGGAAGCCTCTGATCTTTTAAATACTGAAAGGCAAAGAAATCAATACCAATAAATATAACAAAGTGAAGTAAACGGAACCAAGTATAAAAGTTCAATGTTCAAAAAAGCAAATCTGAAATTTTAACACCAGAATTATGGCTTACAACAATTATGCAAAACCTTAATGAAATAAGAAGCAAATTTTCTACCAAATTTAGACAATTCGGTTGCCACAACCAAAGAACCATGTCAATCATAACAAAATCCACCAGGATGACAGTAAAGATGCAGCAAGTCAAAATTTATTAAAGTCATCAAGGATGAAAAGGCAATAAAATGAAGGTCCAGCAGCTTGAAGGTACCAAACAAGCTTAATGCTCAAGCCTCAGTCAACAAGGTTTATGTAGCACATAAATTGTTATGAAAATTTTGAAGTGCATAGTAAATTTAATATTTATCTTTTGTATTTTTTTCAGAGCTGAAGTATGTTGTGTAATCAACACTACTGGAGAAAAAAAGGGCATTCGAATCAAAAACAACAAAAACCTATCAACATTAAATAGAGTCTGTGAGTTCTAAAACAAGACTAAGTAATCATGCAATTGAAAACAAAAAGTACAATGGTACAAACAGAATATTAGGAAACTTATTAGGACCTTGATGCATTCCTTCCCAGTTGACTCCTTGTCAACTACAACTGCATCCATAAATTTACCCATAGCAACAGTAACAGCAAGGTTATACTTCTTCTGTGTTGGCCTACAAAGATCAGTCATGCGACCATGAACTCCTTGAAACAGGCGCTTCAGAGTCTCAACAGCCTGAGACAACCTAACATCTCTCTCACTTTCATATCTATCAGCCCTCAATTCACGAAGTTGATTTTCTACTTCACCAATTTTTAACCTCAAATTTTCATATTTTTTCCTGCAGATCAAAAGGAGCAACACCATTTCAAAAACATCATCAGTAATGAGCTTAAATGTAGTAGGAAGCTTTAACAGTTTTCAAAAAAGAAACATTCAATAAAAGTACTTGGAATCACGAAGTTTGTCCTGCATCACACGTAGTTCCTTTTTCAGGTTATCAAGGCCAGCTTTAGTTTTTGCAGAATTATCACGAATCTTTTCACCCCTTGCTCGCATCTGTTCTTCCTGTGAATTCAGTTCAGATTCCCTGTTTCTTAACTGTTGAAGATTTTCTTCCAAATTCTTTTGAGCTTCGCTATCAGCATTTAGTTTCCTATCTAGAAGCTCCTTTTCTTCTCTAAGCTTTGCAGTTTTCATCCCAGCCTCCTCTTTGCTGCAGGTACAAGTTCCAACACACAAAAAAAAAATAGCAAATGAAAAATTAATATCCATGACAATTGCTAAATATTAAAATATTATAAATTTTTTTCATGGCAACAAATATGCTACCAGAAGATAGAATTGATGAAATTCAGTCCAATGAAATAGATTTAAGTCCTCATGAGAACAAATGTGCTATCAGGAGGCTCTAATTGAGAAGACATGGCCAAGCTGCTAATGAGAGGCGATAAAATACCATAAGCAATGAATACATGTTCCAACTGATTCCCAATTTCAACCCACATGAAATAAAGTACTTTCCTTCAACAAAAAGAAAAAAAAAACATACACAATTGACAAAATAGCTTCACCTTATATCGCTAACAGTCTAGCAAACAGATTATCACTCTAGACCAGCGTAATCAAATAAAATGAGTACACAGTGCATATGGCACACATGATATTAAGTGCATACCAAAACTCATTTTAGAAAAAGAAAACCAAAATTATATATATGTATATATATATATATATATATATATATAGAGAGAGAGAGAGAGGGAGAGAGAGATTGGCTAACAGCTACAACAAATAAGCACTCACATTCGAAAATACTCATCCAAATCATTGCCTTGCAAATCAAGCTCATGATCAACATCCCGTCCCTTTTCCTGAAGGTCTGCCATTTTTGCTGTAAGATCCTGGATGCCATTCTGTAGTAATGCAATATCAGCATCATGCTTCATCCGTTCAACCTTTTTTTTATCAAGTTCTTTCTTCCCTTTTTTAATTTTTGATGTAATACGAGTCATTTCCTCCTTTAACTTCAGAAGCTCGGGCTGCTGCTAGGAGAGCATAAAATTCAGTCTATTAAGAGCATAACAAATACGAACAATAGGACTACAACTAGATGATTCAGGCACTCCCAGCTCTTTACCTCTCTTTTGTGTCTACAGGAGTTGTCATCCTTACCACTCACTAAACCCAGATTAACAAAACCACATTCCAAACCTTAAAATTGCAATTTCCATCCCAGTTTTCTTCAAAATACATATGACCGCAAGCAACAAAGTTCAATGAGTAAAGCATAGAATCAACCTATGTAAAACTTTCAGTAGCTGGAATTGATAATATTATGATGACAATAATCTTAAAGTATAGTACACACACCCCAGATGTAGGAAACATACTTACACTCTTATCAAGTTTGCTGTTTTTCTCATTAATTCTCTTTTCCCGCATTGTAATCTCTTTGAGATATTTGGCCTGCTCTTTTTTCTTTTTACTAGCTTCATTTTCAAAATTTTCCAGCTCTTTAACAACACCTTCACGACTTCTCTCCTCATCTTCAAGATCCTTAATTGTTTTAACATAATCATTATGTATATTAAACAACTGCCACAAGAAATGTTCTCTCTTCATAGATTTCTGCATGAGAAAAAAACAAATACTTGAAAACTTTGCTTGCCACAGTAAGATTGATCGACATCAAAACAGAAAATGCACAAAATCCAGGAATTTCATCATATTTTTTCTTCAGTTGAAAGTAAATAATATCTAGCGACACTTGGATTAAAGATAATGTAGTGGTACAGTTTTCCACAAATTCAATTATGGGAAGCTAATTTACCAAAGAAATTAGAAAGAATACCATTACGTCAGCTTAAGCAAATCCAAAAACGAGGAAACAGAAACAGGGGAAACATAGAGGCCACTGAAAGTGGCACCTTCAATTCATTGTCAATAGCCTTTGGATCTTCAAGAGAAAGATCCAATTTTAATCAACTATCTCCATCAAGTATCCAACCAGATCAGATGGAGCAACGAAGGTAGAAAACTCAGAAAAGCAGTGACATCATAGAAGCATTGACGTAAGGCAGTAATAGGAAAACTGAGGGTGAATTTCTTACTTTTTACTTGTTATAGTTACTAGAAGTACCACCCTGCCTTGGTCTAATCAGTCATGCAGCAGAAAAAGTACAATAAAACAGAATAGTAAGGCATAAAATAAACTAAGCAAAGTGTACTACATCAAGCTAGAACAGTCATATTGGAGCCGCAGTCAACCTACACACATACATAGTGCACACACAAACACACATACATTGAGACAGATCCACTACCAGTTCTTGTTGCAGGCGGAGATGCTTCTCTGCTTCTTCCTTTTGTTCTTTCTTCTGCTTTCTTTCCATAACAACAGTCTTCTTCTTCTGATAAACAAGTGCTGATTTTTCTTCAGCAGTGCCTTTTTCCTCTTCAAACTGCTCATAGTCCCTCTTGCACTCATCAGAGCCAGATATCTGCTCCACCAGTGCAGTGAGCTCTTTGGGATTCTTCGACGCAATGGACTCAACATCACCCTGCAAAACTTAGCATTGTCAATTGAGAAAAGTAACAAATTTAAGTGATAATTAGATGAACTTCTCTACAAAGTGTTAATCGTCCTTGCTATAATGCGGAGGAAGCAGAACTGCCACTACTAGAACCACCATAGCATGGGGTTTAAGTGTACTGTCCATAGTGACCTAATGGCGGCTGGAAATAGGACACTCACACTATTTGTAGTTTCCTAAAAGTCCTTGAATAAAGGCATTGGGGCATTTTTTTAAGGGGCTATTTGGGATTTCAATTTCAAAAACAAAATTTGAAATATGACTTAAAAGAGATGACAGTTGATGATTCCTATCTAAGTAACTTAGATTTGACTTCTATTGATATTTAGTAGTATATTTTGTTTAAGATGCCTATACCTATTATTTTTAATTGCTTATTATGAGTATTTATAAATGTCATGAATTTTTAGTATATTTTTAATTATTTTTAGAACATATGTGCATATAGTATACATAATATAAACATTAACTATATTTAGAAAATTTAGGAATAGTTGTTATCCCATGATCCGTTATCCCACTTTTAGATCCAGTAACGAGGGGCGTTTATGATCTGACCCCGTCCATTGACCCATTACAACCCAAAGTTAATTTGGATGGATTCCCGTTATGAGATTAGACACAAGGAACTTTGAGATGGGTTTTGGTTGTGCTTCGACTCGTCCCAAGTCCTATATTTCTTTAAAAGTATTATATTTTAAAAAATTATACATTAGTAATACAATATTTTCACTTGATAGACAATATTTTGGGAAAACACGATACTGTATTTATATTAGAATAATAGCATTATATATCTTGAAATATATTGTAAAATGTATAAATGTAAGCATATGCTTCTTTAATTTTACGATTTAATTATACATAATATTAATATTCATATATTATGTTCACAATCAGGTTAACCCAGTCTTTCTCCTATTATTTCGGTTCTTAACTAGATTGGCTACGGGCACAACTATATAACCTTAACAATGTTTCAGGTTGGGTAGTATATGA
Organism: Vigna angularis; assembly: GCF_016808095.1. Taxonomy (NCBI): domain Eukaryota; kingdom Viridiplantae; phylum Streptophyta; class Magnoliopsida; order Fabales; family Fabaceae; genus Vigna; species Vigna angularis. The sequence goes on from NC_068972.1 coordinate 18,413,228, forward strand.
TAGAACATCCCTACTGGGCTGGGGGCAGCTATTATAAGATAGAAAAATAAGAAAAAAATGAAATGAGTTTATCCATAATTTAAAGTTAGCTAAATTGGAAAAGTTCACTAATATAAATTTTCAAAAAGAAAAGGTTTAACTTGTGCACAGAATAATTTTAGTTACAGATAAATTCATTTCATGTTTTCTTCTTATTTTTTCCATTTTTAGAAGTATCAAGTTTTTATGAAAAAGTCAAAATAAATCATATATGCACCTTAGCTTTTGGGGATTTTAAGGTTTTAAACCACTGCTTATCCATACTTTCTTATATTTACTCATATGCAACCTCACTTCTAGGAGAAGTTAATCCAGAGGTTTCTTATATAGAAACCAATGGCATAAGCAGGACAAATATTGAAGCAGAACCTGAAAGACCAAGAAATTGCGAGCTTTGATGAGGATGCCGAGGGACTTGAGTCTGTTGTTGTAGGCGTCCCAATTGACGAGGGTGTCGTCGATGCGGTACTCGCTGGAGCCGGCGCTGGTGATGGTGCGGGTGAATCTAATCTCAGTGGAGTTGGCGAGGTGGTAGACAAGGCGGACGAAGGCTCGGCGACCCTTCTGGTCTTTCTCGCGGTCGTCGAAGGCGTAGATGAGGTCCTTGAGCTGCGCGCCGCGGAGCTGGCCGGTGCGGACGCCAAGGACGAAGCTGATGGCGTCCATGAGGTTGGACTTACCGGCGCCGTTGGGACCGATGATGGCGGTGAAGTCGTAGAAGGGGCCGATAATTTGGAACCCCTTGTAGGACTTGAAATTCTCCACCTCCAGACAGTGGATTCTCCCCGGAGAGAGGAGCGACGGCATGGTTGCGTTCAGAGTGAAACCGTGAAACTGTGAACCCTAGGAATAGTTAAGATTTGGGAATTGAAATGGATGGGGAAAATTGGCGGGAGAAGAAACCCTAACCGAGAGTGAACTTATATGGTGATGCAAGTAGATAGTAACAGAAACAAGAGTGCGAGAAGCAATGGTAAAATCAGTGAAATCGGGGATCTTCGCCTTTCAATTACGACGTCAACGTCTTTAGATTCAAAGTCTATAATATCAGCAAAAAAAAATTACGATTGTTTATGGCGGGATAGATACTGTTTGATTAGCAATGAACATTTAGAATTTTATTGTTCAATTGTTTGTTTAAGATTAGGTTTAACAGGTTCGAGGTCCTATATCTATGGGTTCGTTTCAATTGGGTTCTCTAATTTTGAAAGTGATCAATTTGGTCCTTAATTTAACAAAATTGAGTCAATAATACTCTTTCTCTTAAATGTAATGGATGGCATTAACTTTTTAAACATATGGTATGTTAAAGCATCATTCAAATAAAACTGTGCCACCTGCAAATATAAGGATCTCCGAAGTTATTAAACCTTTAAGATTAAAGAAAACATATTTTCATTACGTATATTATTACTATTATACTGTATATAATATATAATGATAAATGTATAAAAAATCATCTATTACTTTTTAGCTGTAGTTGTTATTTCTAAATAAAACATTATTAATTGTTATAAATTTAATCAAATATTTATATTAATTGTTATTTTCAAAAATTGTCTTTTTAAATTAATCAAATTAAAATCACATAATACATTTGTATCAGTAATATAGTATAGAAAACATAAACATAAAATGAATGATAACTTCATCATAATTTTATCCTACGAGCTGACATTTTTATTTTATTATGATAAAATTAGTACTACAAACCGCTGAGAAGATTTATTTAAGAGTCTTTTTTAGAAAAGTGATTTTAGTTTTACACGAAGAATACTTCCTAGTATAAAAACTAAAAAGAATATTAAGAATTTTGCTGTGTAAAGTGATCTATTATTATCACTAAGTTTATAAGTTGCTTCAATCTCGTAAGAGCGAAATAGAAGTTTCTATTAATGTTCTAGTTTTTATTCCAAATGAAGTATTCGATAGAAATTTTGAAAAATGATATTTCATTAGTACAGAATTGGCCTTTAACATCACTCCATAGACGATGGTTCACCAAAGAACCAACGTAAATTATTGACCGGTGGCATTTTCGTAAATAAGTGGGCATAGAGACTGCCGTAAGGAGGGAGCCCCGACGTCTATACTATTATAGACGTCGGTGTCCCTCCTAACGGACGTCTATATGGCTGACAGGGTAGGTGAGAAGTTTTTTTTTTCAGCCATTTAGACGTCTGTTAGGAGGGACACCGACGTCTATAATAGTATAGACGTCGAGGCCCCTCCTAACGAACGTCTAGGTGGCTGACAAGGTAAGTGAAACGTTCACTTAGACGTCGAGGCCCCTCTAAACCGACGCCTATAAGTCTCACGAATATGAATATTGAAATCAGAAAGACGTCATATTAGTTAGGGCCCCGACGTCTATACTATTATAGATGTTGGCCCCCCGCAACACCCGACGTCTATAGTCATTTATACTGAAAACACGAACCCGCGAGGAGTTACGCTCACTGTTCATCGTCTTCCCCGCGTTTTCTCTCTTAGATATTGCATTTCTAGGTGCGTTTCCTCCCTTTTGGACCGCTTAAATTTACTTTTACTCCGATTAAATTACTCTTTCATGAAATATCTTCCATTTGAACCGATTAAAATTCGTTTTCGTTACGTTGTGGTGCAGTTTCTGGCTTGTGCTTGGGCGGCGCTTTTGACTCTTTTTGGCCTACGTTTTTGGGCCTGCATTACTCCATTTCCCTGCATTGCTTTTTTAATCTGCTAAAAAGGTTAGCTTCTTTGTTGATAACTTTTTTGTATGCATGTTATTGGCTTTTGTGTATACATGTTAATGGCTTTTGCGTATGCATGTTTTTGACTTTTAGGTATGCATGTGTTATTGGGTTTTGAATATGCATGTGATAGTTATGTTATTATAATTGGCATGTTAGATTATAAGTATCAAATCATTGAGTGAAACTTAGTTCCCGTTTGAAATTTAACACAAACAATTAATCTTTTAATCGTTTGTATTAAATTTTGAATTGTCCGATTGGACAGTTTGAGATAATTATTTTTCATAATTTGTTATAACATGTACATTGGAGTTTATGAATAAGATTGATAAAATTTCGGTTTAGTATTTGTGTTGTTCTCCGGATGCATATTTGATTGTGGTCATCCTTGACTACTCTCATTTCGTGTATTTCGGAGACCAATGTGAAATGTTGTCGAAATCTTATCAAATTTATGATGTAGACTTCTTTGCATGTGTCTTAGCAATTTATGAAAAATAATTTTTCTGAATGGGTAGGGCCTAACCTTGTGAGAGTTAAAAAACTGAAACTGATGAATGATTTTACGAACATAGTATGGATCGAAGCTGGATGAATGAACGTCGCATCAGTGAAGAATATGAGAAGGGTGTTTCGGAGTTCTTGCAATATGTTGAACAAAATGCTAAGCCTGTGAACGGGACATATTTTTGTTCTTGTGTTCATTGTCTTAATCAAATACGACAAGACTTAGGCAATGTGCGTGACCATCTATTCATGTTTGGCATAATGAGAACTTATACCGTTTGGACTTGGCATGGAGAAGTATTGCACCAGCCTACCACGTCACGAGGAACGAATTATGTGGAAAATGGATGAGTGATCATTTAGAGGACATGATACGTGATGTCGGTGAAGATAATTTTGGAAGAGCTAATTTGTATGATTCTCTTATAAATGATTCAGAGCAACCGTTGTTCCCAGGATGCTCGAACTTTACACGTCTGTCTGCAACTTTGAAGTTGTTTAGTTTAAAACCAAGGAATGGATGGACCGATAAAAGTTTCACAGAGTTATTGGAGTTGTTGAAGGAGATGCTTCCATAAAATAATACTTTACCTATTCGTAACTACGAGGCAAAAAAAATTTTATGTCCAATGGGTCTTTGGGGAGACAGGATGTTGAATATTTCCATCATTCAACTATGGTGCATGTAAGATAGTTAATTTTGTCTTCCATATTAGTTTCATTTAGATTCCTAATTTCTAACAACTTAACTTTGTTGTTTTAGGTACATGGACACAATCGTTGTAGACCAAGGTCGGTCTTTCATGTACGGATTTGTTGAACCTCAGACAATTCAACCTTCTGGTAACACACTTGAAAGCAAACAACATTATTTGCAAACATGGATGGATGAGTTAAAAAGAGACGTATACCTTGTATCATACATTGATGGGTAGGTGTTGTTATATGTAAAAGTTCATTATTAAAGTTTACTTAATTTGTTAAATAACTATTTGTCATTCCTGATAGGTCGCACTGGCAGCTGATGGTCATCATTCCCAAACAATGTAAAATTATATGGTTTTGTTCGTTGCACAGGAAGATGAAAACTAACTTAAGAACCATGCTTTAAGGGTAAGTGTTTCTCCAAAAATGACTTTGAATTTGATGTTCACCTTAAAATTTTATGATAAATGTAGTTATATTAATTTTACTTTGTGTTTTCAATCTAAATAGAGTTATTGGTAAATCTCGAGGTCAACTAGTTCAAATTTTGTATTCAAAGGTTGTAAGTCATTTATACTTCTAATTCATTTCCTATGTTATTGAATGATCTAAATTCTTGACTATTTAGTTTGTCATTTTAGTGTAACCAGCAGCTAGATTCATGGGAATGTGGCTTCTATGTCATGTGTTGGATTAAGACCATCATTCGAGCTGTCATTACAGATGACTGGAATGAGGTAATGATGCATACCTTGAATACATTACAAATCAAATTCATCTTTAAACATATATGAAACCATAATGAATCTTTCTTCATTTTGCAGCGCTTCAAGAGTACATCTCCTATACCAGAGGACACAATTAGGCAGATAAGGCAGGAATAGACAGCTTATCTTCTGCAAAGATGGAGCTAGGATCACTTATATTTCTTGTTGAACATTACTTTGGTTTAGTTTAAGTTTATATTTTGATAGTTTTGGTAATGGATTGTTTTTTACATTAAGTAGAACTTTCTTCATATGAAACGCGTATATATATATATATATATATATATATTATAGTATATTGTTCTGGGACAATTTTCTGTTTTTCAGGTGTGGTTTTATTGCAAAAATAAATTAATTTAAAAAAAAAACCTAGTAGACGTCGGTTAATGCACTGCCCGACATCTATAGACGTCTGTCAATGCACAAACCGGCGTCCAATGAGTTACAGTGAACAAAACGTTTCAGGGCCTATAGACGTCAGATATGCCTACATTCGACGTCTATATACACGTCTGATATATCCAACATCCGACATCTATATAGACGTCAGTTATATCCACCTCTGACGTCTATATAGACGTCTGGTATATCCAGTCTGACGTCTACATAAACATCGGGTATATACTGTTCGACGTCTGATTAACGTCACTCACAAAGACGTCGGATGTGGATCCGACGTTAAAAAGCCAAAATAACATACGTCTAAAGTCTTTTCTGCACTAGTGTTTGCATAAATAATTGTTTCAAGATGGAGTTTGTTAGATCAAATATCACAAAATTTCTAAGGTGGATTATATGACTAGCAATTTGTGAGAATACATGAGAAGTTATATTTAAAAAGGCCTACTATAACTCACTTTGTTTGTTAAGGGTTATGTTTTTTATAGAATACTGAAATCAACTCTACTAAAGGAGAATTCAATAATCTACTTATGTAACTAGATTTAATAATGCTTATGTTTGCTTTTTAGTTATTTTTCCTTTGCATCATTTACTTTATGGAATATTTATTTTTTTCTTGTTTTTTATCATGATTTTTCTAATCATTCCTCTTTGTATGCATGTCATATCCAAGTTCAGATTATAAACTTTCATCAACAATTAAGTTATGAGTTAAGAATATAATGGATACAAGATTTTGGAAAGCATTATCTTCCATAAAAGGCAAGTAATTTTCAATTATTCATGGACAAAGGTTGTTTTATTAACTTCTTCAAGCTCTTTTCAAGCTTTTGTACATGACCAGTACTATGTAATTATCCTTGAATTACGTAAAAAAAAGTATTCGCAGAGAAGTTTTTGACAAATAACTCGAGTTGAACATTAGCGGGAAAAGATGCAATGTTTAGTCTCTCTATGTTTTTACTCTCACCTATTAGCAAATTGGTTGAGTTATTTACATGCGGAGCGAAGAACAAAATAATTTAATGGTTTGTGTTTTTACTGAATTTTGGAGTGTGATTTTTTAACAAGTGGCAACGTGTAATTGGATTGGAGAAATTCATAGGTGCATTTTGGAAAATTGAAAAAGTAAGAGAAGATTCACGAACAAAATATTTATCTATGATTAAGTCAAGTAAAATCTTTATGCATAAAAAAAAGTATGAGTTTTAGTACAATATAATCTTTGTCATTTATGTAGTTTAAATAAGGAAGTCCACACTCAATTATGTAGTACAATAGAATCTTGTCTGGAAGTCCACACTCAATATCCAAGGAAGATCATTTAACGTCTATCATGGAGCCTAGTAAATTGTTTCCCTGCCATCATCCTACTGCCTCTCACAAGTAGAATGTGCCTATATTTTTTATATGCTCATTAACGATGTAGGAGCAGATGAATAAGACTCGAAGACAACCCAGTACAGGAAGATGCTTATATCCGACCCACATGAGATGACCTTGACCCTAGTAGTGAAGCTTGGCCAACTGAGTTGCACAACCTGGCAACTCGACAATAATCCAATAAAGGCCGAGACTAACCTCCTCAACGTTGGACTATGAGAGAATGAAGTAGGACAACCCGTCATGAAGCTTGGCCACTCGAGAACAAAGATCGATCATGAAGCCCGACCACCAAAGGACAAAGCTCGGCAAGCAGACGATACAACCTGATCACAAAGCACGACCATCAAAGGATACACTTTAGTGTCGTGAACATATAGTGCAAAACTACTTCAAGATCTGGGTTCATGATTTTCAAGTCTACTTTGTCGAAAATGTCAATGAATTTTATAGATATTCCCCTTACTTCTGCCTAACATTGATAAGTACCATTAAGGTAAGGTGATGATGCCAACTTGTGGCGATCTGTGATGTAAAGGACGACGTCAAGGTGTCAAAGTCATCGATGGAGTAAGGGGAAGCGGTTAAACCACTCTAGGGAAACTCCATTCAAGGTTGTAAGGAAGGCCTTTCACATAACAATATCATCAATTGAGTAATGTACATGGTGGCATGGTCATCTGAATTGGTGTTGTCATCATACTGATCTAGTGTTAAGGTCTTCCACTGCTTAGGAAGTGGGGTATCCGTGATACCATTAACAAAGAAGCGTCGACAATTTCCTATTGTTGTCGAGGAGTTGTTTATTGTCCCTCAGTTTTATAGTCACTTGCCCCTTTAGCTTTATGGACAATGCGAAGATGAAATATTTTAGACCTTACATTTTCAGGGTTTTCCTTCTCCTTTCCCTTGTCGGTTAGTCCTTTGGCCTCAACCCTCCATATGAGTTTACGTTCTCCTACCTTAAGGGATATATCTCTTTAGCATTTTTCTTCTTGAATTCTATGAACTCCAAGTGCATTTTCATTTTTTCTTCCAACATCGTTGTTATGTGACTCGAGGAAGGTCTTGAACCTACTTCTTTCACTCTAACCATCTTGCTTCTTATAGACACCATGTAACACTTCTTCTTCGCATAATATATGTCGGTCCTACGGTGGACGCCAATTGTTCTTATAGAGCCGAATATACTCTATAAAGATTCCAAATTGAAGCGTTCGTAGCTTCAAGCACGAGATACCCGTTCTCTTCAAGCGTACTTTTCTTTTCTAGGGGTATTCACCCTTTTCAATATGTATATGGGTTGTGTCTATAGAAGACACTCTGACACTCAAGTTAGCCTAATGCGTCAAATGGTAATAGATACAATAATTAATGAACATAATAATATACTTTGTATAACGTGTTATTTACACTATTGTTCATGGGCCTTTACTTGGATAAGATTGGGCCACGAGATCTAATTATCTTTTAAGGGTGTTGCTCCCTCCACCACCACACCTTTCTCCCTCCACCTCCCCTTTACTATTTTGCCCCTCAGTAAAATTTTATTTTTAGAATTATTGTTTTTTAATTTTACTCATTTATAACATATTTCACTGATAACCTACGTAGTTCCTTGTATGAGTAAAATATTTTTCTTCAAAGCTTGGTGATCGTGAAAAGAATTATCAAGTAATCTTCCTCTTGTTCTCGGTGCAGTACGTGGTGCAGTGTGCTGTTGTGGTGTAGTGTGCTTGTCGTGGTTCCTCTCCAGGTACGTAGTCATAATTCTTCCAATAGTAGTCGTAATTCTTCCAATAACCCTAAATCCTAAACCCTAAACCCTTCCAATAATGCTTCCAATAATCGTTCGCATGAGCCCCAAAATGAAAACGAAACGTAAAATGAAAACGAGCGTAAACGGATGACATCCTTCAACGGATGACATCCGTTGAAGGATGTCATCCGTTTAGGCTTCGTTTTCATTTTAGGTTTCTGTTATTATTTTATTTATAGTAGTTTATATTTAAATTTTTAATTTTAGATGTTATATATAGTTAGTTTTTAAACGTAATAATTTTGTAAAATATATATTTTTTATAGATTTGTATCTTTAATTCTTTAATAATTTTATAATTATATAAAAAATTATTTATTACTCTATTTATATCAAATATATAATTTAATTATATTAATATTTTTATATTTGTTTGATTAATTATTAATTATGTTAATAAGGTTCATTATAATTTTGTAGGTGATTATTATTTAAAATGGATGAATATCTTCATATGGATTCTCAAATTGGTTGTAGTTTGAAATCTGATTTGTCTTCATCAATTAGCAAAGTTGTAGAGAGGGATTTAACAAATAAATTTACAACAAATGAAATATTTCATTCACGGGAGCACTTAATTCAATGGGTAAGAGGGATGGCTTATGATTTAGGATTTGTTGTGGTAATAGTAAGATCTGACATAGCTACTGGTGTACGGGGAAGAAAAACGTTCGTCATACTTGGATGTGAAAGAAGGGGAAAATATAGGAAATACAAAGCTGATGCAGTGGCTAGTGTATACGGCACTCGTAAATGTGAATGTCCGTTTAGATTAAAGGGTAAACCATGTTCAGATGGGGTCGGATGGGTGTTGAAGGTGATGTGTGGACATCACAACCATGAGTTGGCTGAAACTTTAGTTGGTCACCCTTATGCTGGCAGGTTAAATACGAGTGAGAAGTCATTACTGGTTGATATGACAAAGAGTAAAGTTACACCTGCAAATATTTTATTAACACTCAAACAAAATAATGATCGAAATGTCACAACGATTAAACAAATCTACAACGCAAGGCATGCGTATAAACGATCATTAAGAGGGTCCAGAACTGAACTACAACAACTTATGATGTTGTTGGATCGGGATAAGTACATTAACTGGAGTAGGTGTGCTGATGATTCAGAGGTTGTTACTAACTTGTTTTGGACACATCCTGATGCGGTGAAATTGTTAAACTCATTTAATGTTGTATTTATGATGGATTCCACATATAAAACAAATAGATATAGACTTCCGTTGCTTGAGATTGTGGGTATGACGTCTACAGGGTTAACCTTCTCAGCAGCATTTGCTTTCTTGTTTACTGAAAGGCAGAGTAATTTCACATGGGCTTTGGAAAAGCTGAAAGGTTTATTTTTAACATCCGAGGGTGGTCCTAAAGTCATTGTCACTGACCGAGACTTGGCTTTGATGAATGCCATAGCAAATGTATTCCCTGAGTCATATCAGATGTTATGTCGGTTCCACATCCTTAAAAATGTTAAAGCTAAATGCAAAATGTTAGTTCATTCTACTGAGGTTTGGGAAGTGTTGATGGATGCATGGGAAAATGTGATGGATTGTGCTGATGAAAGCTTGTTTGCTGAGTATGTGAATGGTTTTCAATATGCAAGCAGTTCATGGCCTTTGTTCTTTGAATATGTCAATCAGAATTGGATTATTCCGTACAGCACATACTTTGTAAAGTTCTGAACGAACAAAGTAATGCATCTAGGGAACACAACCACAAATAGGTATGTTGTAATGTTATTTTATTTATTTGTTTTGTAGATAAATATTTATTTGCACTTGTTGAAGGTTTTTTATTGTTTTAGGGCTGAATCTGCTCATTGGAGCCTGAAGAAAGTTCTGGGCAATAGTATGGGTGATTTGTGTTCTTGTTGGGATAATATTCATAACGTCATTATCCTACAACACAACAAGATTAAGGCATCATTTGAAAGTAGTTTGTTGCTCACGAGTGACCATTTTAAAGGCTACATATATAGAGAACTTATTGGACGTGTGTCTCGATATGCATTGGATCTCATTGCTCAGGAATTGAAAATAGTGCAACAGATAGGATTGAACTCCTCAAAGTGTGGATGCGTATTGAGACGTACATTTGGTGTCCCGTGTGCATGTGAATTAGCACGATATGATCCTAGGATGATCCCTATAGGTGAATTTCATATCATGTGGCGAAGATTGCATTTCTCAAATGTTGAATTAAATGAAACTGAGCCTCAGTTATCCATTAAAGATGAGTTGAAACAAGTAGAAGAACGATTCAATGAGGCTGACGTTGGCGGTAAAGTCACCATCAAGCAGAAGTTACTTGAGATTGTTTGTCCTACATTGACATCAATGGTCCCTCCATTACATAAAGTCAAGACAAAGGGTGCACAAATAAGCAAAGTTAAACGAAATGAAAGGTCTACTACGCGGGATCCATCATATTTTGAGTATGTGGACGCCTTTCATTCAACCATAGAATCTTCATCTATGAGAAGTAAATTACAATCAAATCCAAAACCAATGAAGAAAAGGAGAGTTCCAATGATAGACCAGTTTCATTCTACTACTCACCCCTTCATTGTGGACGTTGTTGATGTTGTGGCTGATGGTCATTGTGGGTATAGATGCATTGCTGCGTTGTTGGGACTCGGAGAAGATTCATGGCCCGTTATCAGGAATGAGTTGTACAAAGAACTCAGTGCATGGCGTGATGAATATGCAAGCCTAGTAGGAGGCTATGATAGACTAGAAGAACTGAGGAACTCTTTGTTGGTGCAATCACTGTCGGCGATAAGTGTTTCCCGTTTTATGTAGTTTATTTATTACATTTGTTTTTTTTCTAACAACTTCTTTTATTCATAACAGGCTAACATGAACAAGTGGATGACATTACCAGACATTGGTTATGCAATTGCTAACCGATGTAACGTTATCTTAGTGTGTTTGTCATACTCTCAAAATTATACTATCTTCCCACTACGTTCCACACCACCTTCTGATATAACTCAACATTGCTTAATTTGTATAGGACATGTTCATGGATGTCATTTTGTGCAGGTAAGTGCATTTTTTTATGATTTCATTTTAAAATTACTTATCACTCAATTAATTATTGTAATTTGTATAATGCAGGTTAAGCTACAAGAAGGTTGTCCGTTGCCCATGGTGAATATCATGTCCTCAACCCACTGTTATCCTGAGGCATGAGCGTGGTCATCTATTTATACTAGTAGGATGCACGCATTTGAACAGTTGATGGACATAACAACATCTTATGTTGACTTAGGTGATTCGTGATATTTATGTAGTATTTATTTATGTATGAACATATTTATATTATCAGTATTCATGATATTTATATTAGTTGTTGTTAATTAAGTTCTTATTTTTTCCCACTTAAACATATAAATATTTGATCATCTATATAACCAATATAAACGAACATGTAACTCAATATGATGTCAAATAATACATAATGAGAAAAAGGAAATATAAAGTCCTGTGATACATAATGAAATACAAAGTCGTATCAATTAGACGTCGACCGTCTACCACGCACATGCCTCTGCCCTCTCCTAGTCGGGGAATATTCGTCGATGCCCTCATTAGCAATCTGAAGCAGGTCCACTGACACCTGATGTGCAACAGTACCCTCGGTCACATGACGACACGATATCAAGGACTGTAACATTCTCGCCATTCGCCTGAATCTAGCCTGCATTATAATTATATCAAACAATTAAATAAACAAGGTGATCAAAATTTAATAATATAAACAAAGAAAAATAACATACCAGGGCGCCAGATGGTGAAGGTGGAGACGATCTACGATGGGGTCGTGCCTCATGTGGAACATCGGGGCACTGTCTAGGCGCAAGAGCCGGTCGCGCGTCATCTGCAACAGCAATAATATAAGGATGTGAAACCCTCTTGAACCACTGAATGTACCCATCAACACAGTCAGAAGGGGATGCTGCATGTCTGACATTACTCACAACGTGAGCTCTGAAGTGCAACCAAACATGATCAATGGCCACTACATCTGCATCTGGAACCGAAGTCGGTGATCGTGGAATGTCTTGCGGAAACCCAAATTGCCTCAGCACACGTTCAGGCAAATGACGACAAAGGGTGTCACCAATCCGAATCCATCCAGAATACATACAAATGCCGAAGAATGGTCGAATGCCTCGATGCCCCTCATACGAATGCCATACAACTCCACTGTATGTCAGCGCATCCAACTGTGACCGAATCTCTGCGAGAGTGGAACTCTGCCTAGGGCTCTGCCACCTCATGGCACGTGGTGTGGTATCATCGTAAGAAGTCACCAACCGCCTCCTCCCCATGCCAGGAAAATGTTCGTATATCCAACTCTAAAAAAATAATTATTCAATTAAATTACATCCATGTTCGAACATGGAAATAAATACATGAAATAAATGTCAAAGTTATAACTGTACCTGAAATAGAGTCAAATATCCAGCCATCTGCTTCGTGGACGCGAGACTCGCATCCCCGAGCTGCTCGTACAAATAGGCGAGTGCAGCAACTCCCCAAGCATATCTGCCACACGCGTGTACGTCTCTAAATAACAATAAGTAAGACACGCGTATAGAACTGGCACTCTTATTTGCAAAAATCGTGCATCCTACTAGATGCAACAAATATGCTCTAGCAACATAGTCCCAATGCTGCGACTCACACCTCTGAACATATATCTCTCTAAGCCAGCTGAGTCTGACTTTCGGACCACGTGCGTTCTTCATCTCAGCACCTGCTGTGCCACCATCAACACCGAGCAGTTGCACAAGGGCTGTACGAGCCTCCTCAAACTCCAACTCCTCCAAATCACACATTTGTCCCATCACGGGCAGGTGAAGTAATGTCGAGACGTCATCAAGAGTAATCGACATCTCCCCTATAGGGAGATGGAAACTACTGGTCTCAAAATGCCACCTCTCTATGAATCCGAGGAGTAACCCCTTATCAACGTAATCATAACAAATCCCTGTAAGAGGCATCAAACTGGAATTCAACACAATGTCTTGAATTTCCTCGTGGCATGGTCCTAACTTATTTACTTTTTTTCCGTGGGAGATCAACTTCAGTGTGTCCCCTCGATCCTACACATCAATATTTAATAAAATTTCTATTAAAAAAATAATACAATAAATTTTATTTTTGCACTCACCCGGCCTTTGGAAATAGCATAAGCTACATGCTGAACATAGTGCGTCAACAATGAATGATCGTGTGGACCTCCAAGAAATCCACCGACATCCTCTTGTATGTCATGAACATCCGCATGCTCCTCCTCATCGTCATCATCGTTAGGGGCCTCAAATGCATTCTCCTCACCATGAGTCTCATATGCCTCATATGTTTGTTCCTCAATGGCTCGCTCCTCAACTATGGGGTCATCCTGGATAGGAGCTGCCCGACTTCTACGAGCAAAAACGGTAGGTCTTCTCCGAGCTTCACCCTGCGACGAACTCTCTCCTCGAGAACTCTCACCTCGAGAATTAAAAGATGCACCACGTGTTCTTGCCATTTCTAACAATAATTTGTTTGTTTAATTTCAAAAATTAAAAAAATTATTGTTTCAAATATCATTAATAAACTATAAAAAATGCAATTCAAAATAAATTAAACTAATAATAATTAATTTATTAACTACAACAAAAATTAAATAAAAGAAACAATTAGCTAATTAATTAAAAAAATATATTTAAATACATTTCCATTTAATTATTATTAAATTAATTATTATTACAAATACAAATTTACTATAAATAAAATAAATACAAATACAAATTTACTAATATTAAATACAATTAAATTGATAATATTTATTTCAAGAAATAAAAATAATTTAAATATATAAAAGTTTTCGTATCTAATTCTTAATCAATTTATTTAGAAACTACAAATAAAAATTTTATAAAATATTCAAATAATAATCTAAGTCAAAGAAAATCTAAAAAATATTAACAAAAAATATATCAAATATATAAATATATATATTCCAGTTCTAATAATTCTAAAAATAATTAAAATATTAAAATATTAAAAAAAAATGCAGTGAGCCAAAACGGATGTGGGATATCCGATTGGCCTTCAACGGATATCCCACATCCGTCGACGGAAGTCGGACATCCGTCGAAGGCAAACGGATGTCCCACATCCGTTTTGGCCTTTCGTGGACAGTGAAGCAGAGAAACAGAAAGGACCGAGAATGGTGAAAGGAGAACCAACCTGGACGCTGCAGATCCAAGCTCCTCCACCCTAGATGAACGGTTTCCTCCGTTTCCTCTGCACCAAGTGCTGCTCCATGTTAGTCCAAAAACTTGTTGGGCTCGATTTCGGCAAGTGCACCGAATCGTTCAAGTAATAAACCGGTAAGACCGGGTATCGTTTTCCCAAGAGACTCGTAATACTAGAGAATTGTGCGATTAACAACTCATATAGACTCAAGAACATAACATCGATTTACAGAACAAGTGCAGAAATATAAATTCATACATAATTACAAGGTTGGACTTTGGTATTGAAGGCACTTGGAAATGGAAAAGATTAGAAATGGAATGAAATGACATTGTTAAGACTAGTTTTCACCAATGCACTCTTGTGTATGACCAATTTTATCTCCTCTCTATCAATTTACTAAAGTCAATCCACTAAAACACTCTAGCCCTAATTCCTTAGGTGAAAGGCCTAGGTTTTCCTTATCAAACCCCAATTCCTTGGCAATCTAACAAGCAAAACCCGCATTAAAGAGCTGGGATCTAAGACAACATGTGAATTATCTTCCATTCCTAGAATCAATGACCCACAAGGACTCTTATTTCAGTTCAAGATTTCATCTTACGTTCCCATAATCCACAAAACCCCAAAATAAAGCCATGAACGTTCCCATTACATGCAAGCTTTAAGATTGGAAACAAGAATATTAGCAATTGATAGAAAAGGCATATATATAATCAAATCATTCAACAATTACACAAGAATTCAAAGGCTACAATTAATCCCAACAAGATGGGTTTGGCTCTCCATTTCCATGGAGAGCCTTTAAGCTTACAAGATGACCATGGAAGAAGATGAAGAACCCAAGAGGAAGAAGGGAGTGTTCCCACGAACCCTAGCAGCCCTCCAAGCTCTCCTCTGAGTGAAATCGCGCCTCCAAATAACCAAAGACCGTTTCCCCTTCGCGTTTTAGGGTTAAATAGACGCATCTGACACATCAGCAAAAGTCGCGCCCGGCGCCCTCTGTCAGTCGCGCCCGGGCGCGAAGCTCTCGCAAAAATTCAAAACTGGCGAAAAGTCACGCCCGGCGCCCTCTCTGTTTCGCGCCCGGGCGCGAGCCTCTCGCAAAAGGTCGCGCCCGGCGCGGACCATCTGGAAACGTCTGCTTGGCCGAGCGTCCTCCTTTTATGGCCGAGCGTCCTCTTGCTCGCTGGACGAACGTCCTCTCGTTTCTTCGCTGGACGAGCGTCCACTGTGATCTCTGAGGACGAGCGTCTATCTGCCTGGCTGGACGAGCGTCCTCTTCTGCCTGGCTGGGACGAGCGTCCTCTTCTGCCTGGCGAGGACGAGCGTCCATTTCTGCCTTCTGAACGAGCGTCCGCTCCTGCTTCCATTTTGGACGAGCGTCCGCGCTTCTGCCTTCTAGACGAGCGTCCACTGCGTGTCTCGCTGGACGTCTTCGTCTGACGAGCGTCCTCTTAACTCTCTGGACGAACGTCCTCTTGCATGTTGACGAGCGTCCACTTCTCTTGCAGGACGAACGTCCTCTCTGCTAGCTGGACGAACGTCCACTTCTGCTAGCTGGACGAGCGTTCTCTGCTCTCTTCGCTGGACGAGCGTCCTGCCTGGCTGGACGACCGTCCTCTTCTGCCTGGCTTGGACGAGCGTCCCTCGTTTCTGGACGAGCGTCCTCTTCTGCTCCAGGACGAGCGTTCACTTGGCGTCACTCTGGCGCCGAGCGTTTCTGCATGTGTGACGAGCGTTTCTACGTGCCTTGTGGTTGGTTCATCTCTATAATTTGTTGGAGAGTCTTCCAAGCTCATTTTTAGCTACAAAACAAGGGATTATTGATGAAAGTACATCAAAGTAGCCAAAAACACAATTATTTAGAAAACAAGATAAAACAAGAGGATTAAGCAAGTTATAAGTTAGAAAGGAGTTGATTTTGCTACTAAAATGATGCTTAAAATATGGTAAAATTTAGCATTATCACTCCACACCAAACGGTCTTCTAGGAAAGTGAAAAACAAAGAAATGGAGAAAGAAAACTGAAACGGAGAGGTTGCAGACGGAAGAGAGAGAGGTTGCAGACGGAAGTGGATTCTTAAACGGAAATAGAAATGGAAGATGAAATGATAGGTCCAGGCAGTAAATACAAAAACTAGATTTAAATAAATTAAAATATTAAAAGTAAAAAATTTTAACTTTGAGGATATAACTGGAATTATAGAAAATTGGGGAGGTGGAGGGAAAAGGTTGGGGAGGTGGAGGGAGCAACACCCATCTTTTAATCTCAATTTCTTTTCTCCTTAACTTAACTATGGATTATCATGATTAACTTGGTATGATCACATCTTAGATAAATATGTGTGGACCACATACATGTTGACTTAATTGACCGATATCTACTCGACCAGGGATAATCCTTATACTGACGTGCATTGTGTACTCGAACATGTAAAGTACAACAACATATATAAACTATTTTCCATCACATTCAACATTTTTTAAATTTGGCTAACATGGTGCCTTATTGTAACATGGCATTTTCTTATGAGCTTACAATACTTTATGTTAATGTGGTGGTTTTTCCTTTTTTTTTTTGTGAGGATTTTAAGCTAAACCTGTGAGTTATTCAATTTTGGAAGCTAGATTATGATTCATATTTTTAGGCTTAAATTTTGCTTAATTTAATAACTTAAATATAATTATATTTGATTTTGATTCTTACGTTATTGAAAAAAAAAAAGGTCGCATGTTGCATCCATATTTAAATTCAGCCAAAAAATTCATAAAGTTCAATCTAACTTAAGGAATATCTTTTGAAATCACGAAGATATTCAAGTTACAAATGTTATAAAGAAGGCAACGACTCTACCAATTTAATTATACGAGTTTAATTTCGTTCTTAATCATATTTAAAAACTTACATAAATGAGTTAATTTAGTTCATGTATCATTATGTTCCCTTAAATATTTATGATAATTTATTTATTTTTTCTTAAAAAAACACACTTAAACATGAATACTAAGTTAATATCTTTTAAATTATTCAACATATGTAAACGAACTAAATTTTTTTTGTGTGTTTAATTTGTCAAGGATAAAAAGTTAAGGATTTAGATTTGATGTAATAGGTTTTCAACTTGTCATATACTACATCATGTTGTAAAAATTAGTTTGTTTTTCTTATCTTACTAATATTTTAATAAATCAAAAACTCATTGGAAGATATTATTTTAAAGGAACCTCACTACATAAACACTTTGTGTATATATTATTTGTTACAATGTTAAAATATTGAGTTAAATATTATTTTAGTCTTTAATTTTATCGAGTTTGTTTAATTTGGTTTTTTTTAATTAGGTCCTAATTTTAATAAGTATGAATAGTGTATGTTTTTTTTTTTTTTGTAAAATTTCAATTTTTGTAGTATTCAACTACCACTAGATTCATCACATCTTCAATAATACAAAGTAGTTAACTCAAAAAAAGTAGATAAGATGTTATTATAGATATCCAAATATAACTTATAATAGCAAACTATATATATATATATATATATATATATATATATATATATATATATATATATATATATATATATATATATAATACATCCTGACTACTAAGAGATATTACACTAAACTAAGAATATAATAGATATTTATAAACATTAAGGGAAAAACATAACAAAAACTTCCTACACTATATCTTAGCTTCATCTCCTCCTAGCACCTGCTTACCAGAAACATCTTCCTCTGCTCCCACCATTAAGGTAATAATCACAAACAATAAGAAATAAAACAAACAAACAAACATATAGAAAAAAATTTAAGCTAATGTACCAAAAATCATCATATATCATATTTATAACACAAAGAAAACCATTAATCCTAAGTCATACAATTCTCCCCTTTAGACTTAACCATCCAGATATATGTATCGATGTTGAACTCTTGGGAACTTGCGCATGTGTGGTGAAACAATACCACCCAAACTATCACACAAGATTAATCCATCAAACACCTATGGTCAAACTAACCGTAGGTTAAGGATCTCCTGTTACTCCTCACCACATAATCACCCCTCTCTACTTGAGGTTGGATGGTTATTTGTATGTCAAACAAATTTCCCCATTTCAAAGCTCCTATGACAATACATTACACTAAAACACAATACTAGGATTTTTCCCATGGAATTCTTTTCACCACATACTTAAACAAAATACACATCCACCATTATCATTCATAGAACATTCATAATTATCAAGAACTATACATAACATCCATTGTCATATGTCATGAGCATATTTATAAGCATCAACAAATATAAATCATATCAGAATAACCAATCAACTCAAACAAGAAATTACACAAAGAAAACAACATAAAATGCTAGAAACAAGGCTCCTAGCGAGCTACACTGCTTGTCCAACGAAAAATCTTCTAAGATAATCGATTATCTTAATTGGTAATCAATTATTCTAGAGAGATATAAGGCAAAGATGAATTTCTTTTTGAAATAATTGATTATCACGTACGATAATCGATTATTCTAGTGAGTTTTTCAACAATTTTGATTTTTCTGATTTGGTTGCATTTCAAACCTTTCCCGATGGCCAAATTGGTATCCTTAATACTATAATTGACCCAAAAACATATTTTTTTATAATATTAAAACTAATTAAATATAAATATTTTTACAAAGAGAAAGACAAGTATTTAAAACTAATATGTTATTAAACCATGTTTTTTCATAAGAATAAACTAATGAATATATTTTATATAAATAATAAATTTTGTCATTTTTTAATTGGAACTAAATTTATTATTTGTATAAATGTTATACTGATATTTATATTAAAATTTATTGGTTAAAGTCATTATTGATAAACATGGGTTAATAATATATAATAATGTAATATGTTTAATTTTTTTAAATAAGAACATGAATATAATATTTATACAAATAATAAAATTTTGTCTTGATTTAGAGATGGATAATATTATTTCATTTTGAGAAAAAATTAAACTAAATTAAATAAAAAAGAGATACATAGAGATTAAATTCAAATCAAAACAATGACACTAAACACTAATATTGTCACATGGTAGTATCTCTCAAGTGACACTGATAGTGTTATGTACACACCATTAACCTAACATGTGACAACAATTGTTTTATAATTTATTTTAGAAAAAAAAAAAACATAGAACGATAGAACACATGACATGTCGTTAATGTAAGTTAAAACTTTTTTAAAAGTTGAAACTTTTTTAAAAGTGATAACCAATTTTACACACTCCACTTTGTGGGGACTATCCGAGTAATTAAAAAGCTTTGAATTATCTACATATCTACCTAATTGGTAATTATTTTCTTATACCCCAATATTATCTTTATCTTCCATTTCACTCTACAATAAAGTATCAACTTGGTGATTTTTAAAACACAGACACTCGTACATGAGTAAGGCTTTGAATTATCTAGATATTTAACTACTTAGTAAATATTTTCCAAGACTGACTATGGTTCTTACCTTCCATTTCATTATGTAGTACAATATTAAATTGTGATTTTCCAAACACAAATACTTATACATTAGCTTGTCTCAACTCATTGGAAGAAAACCTATTACTCTTTTTCACATTTTCAAAGATCATAACGTGATGACTAAATGATGTCATGTTTGTGTTGACTAATAATCTATACACATAATCTAAATAGATACAAATAATATAAAAATAATAATATAGCATGCAATTTTATTTTTGTGGAAGTTTATCAAATAAAAAATAATATTTTTTTTACTTTATATTTTATATGTATTTTTTTGAAGTATAAAATAAGATGTTTAAATAAAAAAAAAACAAAAACTTTCTATAAATAATTTGATGTGAGTGAGTATATCAACCAAATAAAATAACAAAAAATAAAGATTAATATATAAATGCATAATTGAAAATAAATTAAATAACATAATTATAAATTCAATAAATATGATAATGCATAGAAATAAATTAAATAATATAATTATAAATTCTATAAAGAAGACCTGAGCATAACTGAAAATGAATTAAATGACATAAGTATAAATTAAATATTAATTTTTATTTATTTATTTTTATGTTTCTTAGTTACAATATTTTTTAAAAGACTTAAGTGATTTGTTTTTCAATATTTGTATTTTATGTAGATAAAACATGAAATATTTTTTTAAATATGAATTTAATCGTGTAAGATTTTTTAATTCTTATTTTAAGATAAAAATAAAATAATTTATATAATTATTTAAATTTGAAATACTTATTCTTCAACTATTTTGATAATCAAAATGTATTAAAGATATAACTTTCTATCGTTTCAAACTTAAAAAAAAAATACAAAACATCTGAACTGTATAAGAGAAAAGAAATACATCTTAGTCTCAAGTACGGAAAAGAAAAAATCATAAAACTGTCCTCTTTCCTAAATAATATATTAATGTTATTCTTATTTTTTTTGAAGTTATTATTATTATTATTTTGAAAAAAAAAAAATTCGGTAAATGCAAAATGCTTGATATCAAGAAATAGCGAGAAATTCTTTTTGGGGTTTATTAGAGGAGAAGAAGAGAAGACAGTACCGCCTCTTCTGCTGCGTTCTAGTTCTGACACAATTAAACTCTGTCTGCACCCTGCAATGGTTTCGCTATCGACATGGTTTCGCTATATTGCCCACAAAGTCGATTACTCCGTCTCCCTCGGCTGGAAGGTCCTTCTTCCCTCTTTCATTTTCTCTCTGATGTTCTGTGTATTTGTTATGCTTTCATTTAGGTCCAGTCTTGCAGATCATATTCGTAGGCCATGTTAGGGTGATCTCAGAACTGGTTCTTGTTAATGAATGCGAGTTTATATGGGTAGACTTTAGGCATGATGATAAAATCCCCCATCTTGAACTTATTAGTACATTTCAAGAATGTTTCTTTCAGTGATTGTTAGTGGGAATTACTCGTTACTAGTACATTTAAAACTACTTTGCTGTTTAAGTCTTCAACTGGGCAATGCTGATGAGAAACTTTGTAATTTGGGTCTATCACAATGTCCTTCTCGTAATTCTTCTAATAATACCCGTGTTGTTTATTTGCAAAGAGATCTTTTTGTCAGTTCATTTTGTCTGTCATGACCATAGAATGGTAGTTGAAATATCAAACCTGAGAAGTTTACATTTTATTTATCACAAGAAAGTGAATAAGTTTACCTTTATCTCTAAACTGCCTTGGATAAGAGGAAATCATAACCTTTCAAACGCCTTGTCTTTTATTTTTTTTGTTTTTTACCTTTTGCTGTATAGTGGTTATCATTCAATTAATAGGACTTCTCCACTAAATTTATGCAGTGTCAATAAAGGTGTTAGTGGCTTGGAATCCAATTTCTATCTTATTATATGAAACTCGAGGGAGAATTAGATAAGAGTAGTTGGATTGCATGTGATTTTCAAGATATGCTTTTATCTTGAAAAGAATATTCTTTTGGTTTTTCATCATATCCATTTCTCTGCATTTATGTAATTTCCTTATGTTCTTTTGATTTGGGGAATTCTCTTTCTTTTAGTTGTTTATTGTAAAAAATAACAAATAGAATAGTCATGGGTTAAATGGGATCTGTTAAAAGAATACTAGGAATAATATTTGGTAAGGAATGATATTGGGCTAGGCTTGTTCTAGTTGAAACTTGTAGCACTCTTGCATTTTCTGTGGAATTTTAATATGAAAAAAAATAGGAGTATTAAGTCATTGTCTTGTACCTCAACATGACAATTGTTGCGGTACAATTAAGTCACTGTCTTGGGGAACTCTCTTTCTTTTAGTTGTTTGTTGTAAAAAATAATAAATAGAATAGTCAAGGGTTACTCGGGATCTGTTAAAAGAATACTAGGATAATATTTGGTTAGGCTTGTTCTAGTTGAAACTTGTACCACTCTTGCATTTGCTGTGGAATTTTAATATGAAGAAAATAGAAGTATTAAGTCATTGTCTTGTAACGCAACATGACAATTGTTCATAGTCTTATACACATGTTCTCTCTTTTCTCCGTTTTCAATGTATCTGTTGAACCTATGCTATTTGAAATTAAAATGATTATCTGAGGGGACAATTGGGAAATAATTCTTTGAAGACTTAAGCATATTTCAGCTAATTTAGATATTAAATATGGGGTATCATTTTGAACGATTGTATTCTATGTTTAATTTGAACAGAACTATAAAGGAGGTAACATATCAGACAAAGAGGCAAGGGACATGATTTGGAAAAACTTCTTTCAAGGAAGGATGACGTACTTGCACTGGAATAAAGGAGAGGAGATGGCCCCTGCTATTGATGGAAAAGCGGTAACTCTTGTTCGGAAATTGCCAACTGCAGACCCAACGTAATTTCATATTCATCTAATATAACAACACTCTCCTTTTGTGAAATCTATTGACTGTTATTGCTAGTTGTTTGATGTGGGCCTTCTAGAGATAGATATATAACATAAATGGCTTCTATTTGCTTTACCTTGCTTAGAGTCGTGATACGGTGTCATCTTTTTGGATATCTTTGCAAACCTTGCTTAGAAATTGTTTTAGTCACTTATTTTCTTTTCAACGTCAGTTAAGATAGACTCCCACTTTTCCTACAATTGGTCCGTCATATACCCACTGAATTATTAAAAGACCTTTTTCTTGTGAAATTATAGTTTACCCCTGTTATCTGGACAACATGAAATAGCACCATTTAGGTGCTGGGTCCATCCAGGACAGCTGAATGGCATAGACATAGATATTTAAATTTAAATGTTGAAAGGAAAAAAACATATAGTGTTTGATAGGATACTGGGTGATAGGATAAAAGGCAGGGGAGTCGAACGGTAGGAGGCAAAGGAAAGCAAGCCGAACGGTGGAAGGCGGTGAAGAGCTAGAGCTGATCGGTTGAAGAGTGACTATCCTAACTGGGACAACAGTTAGGATGGGCGGGAAATAATTATAGTAAATAAGGTCATATCTTAGGGAAATAGTCAATATGAGTTAATTATAGTAAATAGAGCTATATCCTAGGGAAATATTCAGTATAAGTTAATTATAATAAATAGAATTATATCCTAGGGAAATATTCAATATAAGTTAATCATAGTAAATAGAATTATATTCTAGGGAAATATTTAATATAAGTTAGTTATAATAAATAGAATTATATTCTAGGGATATAATTAGTATAAATAAAGCTAGAGGCTATTGTAAGAGTTATGCTTTTGATTATTGAGTTTTGTAAAGGAGGTTATGCTCCCTAGTGACCGAAGGAGGTTATGCTCCCTAGTGACCGAAGGAGGTTATGCTCCCAGTTATTGTTTGCTTTCTTTGATTTCGATATTACCATCAATAAAAGAAATTCATTCGTTCATTATCATTCAGTCATTGTCTTTTCTACCTATTGTGATCGTTCTTAATTTCGTCTCCCACTCGGATACGTAACAGAGTTTGAGTCTTTTGGAGCTTTTAAGTAGCTTTTAATAATATGAAAGAAAATGAGGCATGGGTTTCTTTTGGCTTGTATAATTATCATTTGCCAAAACTTCATTTACTTTTGGCACGTATAATACATATGATGACTGTAGAAAGAGAGATAGATACGATTAAGAAAATTTTCATTTATTTTGAATAGTTAGTATTGCAACAGTGTACGTACATACTTACATGTTTAGAATGTGCTAATGGGCCCAAACTACTGATATAAATTAACATCCCCCTCAAGTTGAAGCATTTAGATTAGGTGCAGTTACTAATCAACGCAATTCAATATAATGAAGATAAGCAGTGGAATATAATGTTATTTCTTAGAATTTGGACTTAGAGTCTTGTTAGATGTTAAGTTGTGTGTTTATGTTAATTGGGCTTAGCCCATTCTGTATTTAGGGTTTAACCCTTATCTTACATTATAAATAAACTACCCTATGTGTATGCTAAACACATAAAGGGAGATTTCTCCTAATCTTCTCTACTATTTCATATGGTATCTAGAGCTTAGGTTTTGTTCCAGCCAGTTCCACGGTCTCCGGTACCCATCGCCGCCGCAGCCGTCACCGTCACTGTCGCAGCAGCCGCCGCCGGAGTTCCAGAATCGATCGACGACCATACCATCCGGATCGTCTCGGCCGAGCAACCACCGTGGTGCAAAGATCGCGGCGAACAGACCATCCGGATTGTCTCGGCCGGGCGACCACCGTGGTGCAAAGATCGCGGCGAACAGACTATCCACGCGCTGCCGCAAAGGTTACCAGATCCGCCGCTTCCCACCGCGCGTGCCGGCGCGTCGTCGGTGAGATCCGTCGCCGACCAGGACCGTCGTGATTGCCTCCTCGTTCTCTTTCTGGATCTATTGTCGTTGTGTCAATCGGAGCACTTTGGATTTTTTAGGGTTTCTCCCTATTCATGGCTGCCCAACTTGATGATCGGAGTCGGTCTCGCCAGCCTGGTAAAGGACGTCCAAAATGTGACCACTGTGGCAAGCTAGGCCACAAAATTGATAGATGTTATGCGCTTCATGGACGTCCTCCTCGACCTATAGTAATGGATAATTCTGATCCACTCCTTGATCACCGTCTGCAGACCATCCTACTTCATCAAATACCATAAATAACCCTGCACTCTTTCAGGAATTTCTCAGATGGTATGAGGACCGTCAACACTCTAGTTCCACTACATCTGCTTCTGTTATACACACAAGTACTCCTTTTGTTGGTCTGACTCACTCTCTCGGATCTTGGGTCCTTGACTCAGGCGCCACCGATCATATCACTGGTAACAAGTCCTTGTTTTCTTCCTTGTCATGTCTGGATAATTTACCCTCGGTAACGATGGCTGATGGGTCTAGAGTCTCATCTCATGGTATTGGTACTGTTCATATTTTTCCGTCCATATCCATTGATAATGTACTTTATGTCCCTGGGTCTCCTTTTAACTTATTGTCCTTAAGTCGTCTAACTCGTTCCCTTAATTGTGTTATTTCATTTACCAAAGATTCTGTTTGGTTGCAGGACCGGAGTTCGAAACACATGATTGACACAGGATGTGAGTCTCATGGCCTATATCATCTCAGCCCTTCTCCACATGCTGGCGTAATCATGGAGTCACCATCCCTTCTTCATGCTCAGTTAGGTCATCCCAGTCTTGCCAAACTGCAACATACTCGTAGTTTCTTTCCTCATAGTGTTTCACAACGAGCATCATCCCCCTTTTCATTGGTTCATTATGATATTTGGGGACCTAGTCATGTTAAGTCAACTTTAGGATTTCAGTATTTTGTTACCTTTATTGATGACTATTCCAGATGTACTTGGTTGTTTCTCATGAAGAATCGTCCTAAGTTGTTTTCTATTTTTCAATCTTTTTTCAATGAAATAAAAACTCAGTTTGGGGTTTCTATTCGCACTTTATGCAGTGATAATGGCCGTGAATACCTTTCTCAACCGTTTAAACATTTCATGGCTTCTCATGGCATTCTTCACCAAACCTCATGTGCCTATACCCCTCAACAAAATGGGGTGGCTGAGCGCAGGAATAGACACCTTATTGAAACAACTCGTACCCTTCTCATTCATGGTCAAGTACCCTCACGTTTTTGGGGTGATGCTGTTCTCACGGCATGTTATCTTATCAACCGCATGCCATCTTCCGTCCTAGATAACAAAATCCCTCATTCTATCTTATTTCCTCAAGACCCTCTACATCCATTACCTCTTAGACACATGTTTTGTTCATGATTTTAGTCCTGGTCTTGATAAGTTATCTCCTAGGTCTCACAAATGTGTCTTCTTAGGATTTCCACGGTCACAAAAGGGCTATAAGTGTTTTTCCCCTTCCCTTAATCATCATTTTATCTTTGCTGATGTCACTTTTGATGAATCTTCTTTTTACTTTACACATCTATCTTCTAGTTTTGTACCTCTCCCTGTTACTGTTGATATTCCTCTTATCTGTGATCCTCCTGGTGATGCTCCACCCATTTGTCTCCTCCTTCTTTTGACTCTCATTCACCACAGGATCGTCCTTCACCACCACCCTTTCAGGTTTATAGTCGCCGCAATTGTCTCCCTCATGACTCACTTCCAGTGCCGCCTCCTGTGTCTCCTCCGGCTCCAGAAAATGAGTCTGACTTGCCTATTGCCCTCCGTAAAGGTATACGCTCTACTCGTAACCCTTCCCCCTATTATACTGTTCTTAGTTACCACAAATTATCTCCATCTTTTTACACTTGTCTCTCATCCATTTCTTCTGTGTCAATTCCTAAATCTGTGGGTGATGCCTTAACTCATCCTGGCTGGCGTCAAGCTATGTTGGATGAATTAAGTGCTTTACAGAAAAGTGGAACTTGGGAGCTTGTCCAATTACCATCTGGAAAGTCTGTTGTTGGTTGCAGGTGGGTGTATGCTATCAAGGTTGGCCCTGATGGCACAATTGATCGTCTGAAAGCTCGACTGGTTGCTAAAGGCTACACACAGATTTTTGGTTTGGATTATGGTGATACTTTTTCTCCAGTGGCAAAAATGACCTCTGTTTGCCTATTCATTGCCATGGCCGCTCTTCGACAATGGCCTCTTTACCAACTTGATGTCAAAAATGCTTTCCTAGATGGTGATTTGCATGAAGAAATTTATATGGAGCAACCGCCTGGCTTTGTTGCTCAGGGGGAATCATTTGGATTGGTATGTCGTCTTTGCAAATCCTTATATGGCCTAAAATAGTCTCCTCGAGTCTGGTTTGGTAAATTCAGCTGTGTTGTTCAACAATTTGGTATGTCTCGCAGTGAAACGGATCATTCAGTGTTCTATCGCCACTCAAGTGCTGGATGTATTTACTTAATAGTGTATGTCGATGATATTGTTCTCACAGGAAGCGACTATCTCGGCATCTCTCAGATGAAACAACACCTTTGTCATCATTTTCAAACCAAAGATCTTGGCAAACTCCGGTACTTTTTGGGTATTGAAGTAGCACAATCCAATGATGGTATTGTCATATCTCAGAGGAAGTATGCGTTAGACATCTTGGAGGAAACAGGGTTAATGAACTGTAAATCTGTTGAGACACCTATGGACCCTAACATCAAACTCCTACCAAATCAGGGGGAGTCTTTCTCAGATCCTGAACGGTACAGAAGATTAGTTGGTAAATTAAACTATCTTACTGTTACGCGTCCTGACATTTCCTTCGCAGTTAGTGTGGTGAGTCAATTTCTAAACTCCCCATGTGAAGACCATTGGGATGCAGTTGTTCGCATACTGAAGTATATTAAAGGATCACCTGGAAAAGGTTTGCTATATGGCCCTAACAACGATACAAAAATCGTTTGCTATTCAGATGCTGATTGGGCTGGTTCCCCTTCTGATAGGAGGTCTACTTCTGGATATTGTGTCTCTATCTGATATCTTGGAAAAGTAAGAAGCAAAGTGTTGTGACAAGGTCCAGTGCAGAAGCAGAATATAGAGCTATGGCATCTGCTACTTGCGAGCTTGTGTGGCTTAAACAATTACTTAGTGAATTGAAATTTGGAGATGTCACTCACATGACACTTATATGTGATAATCAAGCTGCACTTCATATTAGCTCTAACCCTGTCTTCCATGAGAGAACCAAGCACATTGAAGTTGATTGTCATTTTATTAGAGAAAAAATCATATCCGGAGATATCAAGACTGAGTTCGTTAACTCAAGCAATCAGTTGGCAGACATATTCACCAAGTCCTTACGAGGACCTAGAATTGACTATCTTTGTAACAAGCTTGGAACATATGATTTTTATGCTCCAGCTTGAGGGGGAGTGTTAGATGTTAAGTTGTGTGTTTATGTTAATTGGGCTTAGCCCATTCTGTATTTAGGGTTTAACCCTTATCTTACATTATAAATAAACTACCCTATGTGTATGCTAAATACATAAGGGAGATTTCTCCTAATCTTCTCTACTATTTCATAAGTCTAATTCAACCCAACAAAGTTGGTTTGTAAGGTAAGAGTTATTGTGAGTGTTAGGATATTTATCCTATTTTATCATCATTATATTGTGTTAAGGGTTACCCTATTTATCATGATTATATTGTGTCTAGGATTACCCTATTTATCATGATTATATTGTGTCTAGGGTTACCCTATTTATCATGTACTTTTGTATCAATTTATTCTTATAAATAGAAGATTGTGAGGGGATCAATCAAGCCCTCTAGAATTATTTTACAGTTTAATTCTCAAGTTTAGGGTTTAAGGTAAGAGTTATTGTTATCTTATTAATAGGATGCCCTTTCTCCATCTTGTTTCCTAATGTTCCTCTCTTTCATACATCTCCCCGAGTGTTTGGCTGTGTATGTTTTGTTCATGACATGTCTCCAGGTCTAGACAAACTCTCCGCTCGCGCTCTCAAATGTGTCTTCTTAGGCTATTCTCGACTTCACAAAGGATATCAGTGTTACTCTCCTGAAACTAAGAAGTATTACATGTCGGCCAATGTCACATTCTTTGAACAAACTCCTTACTTCTCGCCATCTGTTCAGGATGTTTCTATCCTCGAGCAGGTCCTTCCTATTCCAATGGTTGAGTCAAATAGCTCCACTGTCTCTGTCGTTCCAAGTCTTGATCACAATCTTTCTACACCCGTTTCTCCACATACTGAGATCATCCCACACAGGGCCCCAATGGATAGTCCACCTCCCCAAGACAATGGTGAATCTCCTACTTCAGATTCTTCTCCCTCGTCACCTCCTCCCACGCCTCCTGGTGAAAATGATTTAGCATGGCCTATTGCCTTTAGAAAAGGTACTCGTTCCACTCGAAACCCTCATCCCATTTATAATTTTCTAAGCTATCATCGATTGTCGCCCTCCTATTTTTCTCTTTTATCCTCAGTGTCCTCTGTTGTTATACCCAAGAATGTGAAAGAAACACTTGATTATCCTGGATGACGACAAGCTATGATTGCAGAAATGCAGGCTCTTGACCACAGTAATACTTGGGAGCTGGTGCCTCTTCCCCCAGGCAAAAAGGCGGTTGGTTGTCGATGAGTGTATGCAATTAAAGTCGGCCCTGATGGTGAAATTGATCGGCTCAAAGCTCGGTTTGTTGCAAAAGGTTACACTCAAGTTTATGGTCTTGATTACTGTGACACTTTCTCTCCTGTAGCCAAGATGACTACTATTCGCCTCTTCTTTGCCATGGCAACCATTCGTCATTGGCCACTTCATCAATTGGATATCAAGAATGCCTTCCTACATGGTGATCTTGAGGAAGAAGTTTATATGGAGCAACCTCCTGGGTTTGTTGCTCAGGGGGAGTCTGGTATGGTATGCAAATTGCATCGATCTCTGTATGGCCTCAAGCAATCCCCACGTGCTTGGTTTGGAAAGTTTAGCTTTATTGTTCAAAAATTTGGGCTAAAACGCAGTGAAGCAGACCATTCAGTTTTTTACTGTCATTCTTTTCTCGGGAAATGTGTTTACTTAATAGTATATGTTGATGATATTGTCATTACAGGAAATGATGTTATTGGAATATCTCAACTAAAAGAGTACTTGTGTAGACATTTTCAAACCAAGGATCTTAGAAGTTTCAAATACTTCTTAGGCATTGAAGTAGCCCAATCAAGAGATGGAGTTGTAATCTCCCAGAGGAAGTATGCTCTTGATATATTACAAGAAACAGGCATGATTGATTGTAGACCGATAGACAGTCCCATGGACCCAAACCAGAAATTAAGGACAGAAGAAGGTGAATTATTCTCCGATTCAGAGAGGTATAAGAGGCTGGTTGGAAAACTGATTTATCCCACTATTACAAGGCCAGATCTTTCCTTTGCAGTTGGAGTGGTTAGTCAGTTCATGCAGGCTCCATGTGTTGACCATTGAAATGCTCTCATTCGCATTCTAAGGCATGTAAAGAAGGCTCCCGGGCAAGGATTGTTATATGAAGATAAAGGAAGCATTCAGGTCTCTGGGTATTGTGATGTAGATTGGGCAGGTTCACCTATTGATAAACGGTCTACTACAGGATATTGTGTTTTTCTGGGAGGAAACATTATTTCATGGAAAAGTAAGAAACAGAATGTAGTAGCTAGATCAACCGCGGAAGCCGAGTATAGAGCAATGGCATCACTAACATGTGAACTTAAATGGGTGAAACAATTCCTTCAAGAGGTTAAATTTTATGACATCCATACTATGAAGATGTATTGCAACAATCAAGCTGCTCTCCACATTGCATCAAATCCAGTGTTTCACGAGAGGACTAAACATATAGAAATTGATTGCCATTTTGTTCGTGAAAAGTTGTTGACTAAAGAAATATGTACTGAGTTTATTGGGTCAAACGATCAACTCGCAGATGTATTGACCAAGTCATTAAGGGGTCCTTGGATTGAGTTTATTTGTTCCAAGCTTGGTACATACAATTTGTATGCTCCAGCTTGAGGGGGAGTGTTAGGATATTTATCCTATTTTATCATCATTATATTGTGTTAATGATTACCCTATTTATCATGATTATATTGTGTCTAGGATTACCCTATTTATCATGATTATATTGTGTCTAGGGTTACCCTATTTATCATGTACTTTTGTATCAATTTATTCTTATAAATAGAAGATTGTGAGGGGATCAATCAAGCCCTCTAGAATTATTTTACAGTTTAATTCTCAAGTTTAGGGTTTAAGGTAAGAGTTATTGTGAGTAACCAATATTCTCATACAGTTAACCTTGACCAAGAGACTCATTGTCATAACTCAAAATGCAAATGGCTGAATCCCATTCATTATCACAAGGAGATGGCAGAAGTTAACTCATCATGAAAATTTGAAACAACAAAGGAAATGTCTTGAGCGAAGGTGGTAAGTTAACTTACCAACTACTAACTAGTTGTTGGAGATCTTGTATCGACTAGAGATATGATGAAATTTGGAGTATATAAGTGAGTGAAAATCTCACTTTACAATTCTGTTTTGTAAGGTTGAGTTAAATTGAAAGTTCATTTTATTAGATAGTATCAAAGCTCATAATGATTTTCCTATCAAGGTTTGTTAGACCTTCATGACACTATTGGACTCTCCTTTGTTCCCATGCTTGATGTCCATGGTGTGTAGGGGTGTCTCAAAGATCCTTGACTAGAGATATAAGTAAATTATAAATATATAAGTGGTCACAAATCTCACTTTAGTAAGCCGATTTTGTGAGACTAAGATAGACTTAATGTCTACTTTCTAAGATGGTATCAGAGCTTAACCTATCAATGTTTGTTGGACCTATAGTACTACTTGCAATTGGATGCTATCGACCTACAAATATCTAGTCTTCCGCTTGAGATGTAGAGTACTTAGCATGGGGGTGTGTGTTGTCTAGCAAATATTGTCCAAAAGGTATGTATGGAAACTTTTCAACAAATATTTCTTTCTTTTCAGTAGTAAGTTATAATATGTAAGTGAGTGCAAACCTCACCTTATTAGTTGATTTTATAAGGTTGAATTAAGTTTAAAGTCTACTTTTTAAGAGATACCTTATTGGATCAGTCAACAACTTCCCTTAACTTGCAAAGCTTGATAGTAGGGTCCATAATATAGTCTCTGTTGGTTTATTATCTAGTAGGCAAAGTTCCACAAGAATTATCCATTACATTGTCATATACTTTTTTTTGAGAAACAAAACGATAGTAGAGTTAGACCAAGCTACTTCAATACATAAAATTTTTTGTGCTTTTATCTCTGGTTTTGAAAGCGATGAAATAAGTGTTGCATTAGATTCTTGGCACTGTTCTGAGCATCTCTAGGTATGGAAATGTCATTAACATTAACAACCAAAATAGATGCATTTTCTTAGAGAATTATACATATAAAAGATTGAACGAATAGAATCACTTCAAATTGTACGAAACTATTTGATTACAAGATTACTTTATGCTATGAAAAGAGTGACTGAGTTTACAAACTGGGTGAGACTCATTGTGAGAAATAAAACTTGGAGTTTGCTCCACAAATCTTCTCATGAAACTTACTGTTAGAATAATTACTGTTATATATCATCATTAAGGCTTGTCTGCTAGACCATTTAATGAGTCGTACCTAGTTCTGTACCTAGAGGTCTAGTGCAGACTCTTGATGTTCCATGTACTCTTGCGTTTTCAATATATATAGAAGACAATGAGAGGGATCTGTCAAGCCCTCAAGAATATATTTTATCAGTTTTAATCTCAAGTTGGTATCAGAGCGGGTTCATCCTGCTCTGGTTTCTGTCCTGGGTTGTCCACTAGCATTGTCATTGCTGTTCGCATCTGTCCGATGCCCTTTGTCGTTGTCCGCGGTTGTCTTGTCACTATTTGCAGCTGTCAACTGCAGTTTGAAGCTCTTCAACTTGGTTCTCTGCCATCTCGCATCTGTCTGCCGCTGTCCGCCGTCACTGTTCCGTCTGACGACCACTGGATCTGGTTCGTCTCTTCACGCGACGACCACCCCCACCGGTGCCAGAGTCTGATTCTCCTCCACGCTCTGCCACGCGCAGCTTCTTTGTGCGCTGCGAACAGGCGCGTACTGTTCATGCGTCGCCCTCTGTCCGTCGGAAAGTCACCGTGACACCTCCATAGCTGTCGCCTGAGCCTCCTCTCTCTGTTCTGACCCTTAAAACCTTACTTCAGTGAAGTCCAGAAGCTCCCCTTGAAGAAAACCATAAGAAACCCTCTAGGGTTTTCTGGTTCCTCATTGTCGCGCATTTCCTTCTCCTATTTTTATTAAGAATGGCGTCTGGAAGTGTTCTTTCTTTCTCTGGAAGTCCCATCAATTACTTCCGAAAAGCTAAACGGAAAGAATTATCTGTCTTGGTCTGCTGCCGTGGAAATGTGGTTCCTCGGTCAAGGACATTATGACCACCTTGAGTAGGATGAAAGCCAAGTACCTTCTGAAAAAGCTGAACAATGGAAACAAGCAGATTTCCAATTGTGTGCCCTATTGTGGTAATCTGTGGAACCCCGACTTTTGATATCTCTTAGAGCCTTCAAAACGTGTCACTCTTTTTGGAAGAAAGCTCAAAGCATTTATGCTAATGATATTCAACGTCTCTATGATACAGCAAACAAGCTTGCATGTCTCAAAATGACAGACCATGATATGGTCTCCTTCATGACTGAAGCCCAAGCAGCTGTGGAAGAGTTGAGAATGTTCTTGGAAGTGGAATCTTCAGAAGACATCAAGAAGAAGCTTGACAAGTATTATATGGTGATGATCCTCCGTGCTTTACATCCAGATTTGAATCATATCAAAGATCAACTTCTGACAAGTCATGAGGTCCCTTCCTTGGAAGCCTTGACCACACGTCTTTTTCGTGTTCCAGTGCCTCAATCTCAGGAAGCTCATGAAACAATGGAACCATCTGTCATGGTTGCCACGCGAGGAAGAGGAGGACGTGGCACTAGAGGAGGAGGACGTGGAGTTCGGGGACGTCCACAGTGCACTTACTATAAGAGGGTGGGTCACACCCAAGAAAACTGCTACTCCCTGCATGATTTTCCTTCAAAAACAGCCAATATCTCTAAGGCTGAAACTCCCACTTCCAACTCCAAGTTCACTGAGGAAGAGTATCAAGAGTATCTATTATTAAAGTCTAACAGCTTGGCACAATCCCCAAGTACATCCACAACTTGCATCTCTCAATCCATGGAAGGTCAAAATTCATGGGTAATTGACTCGGGTGCTTCTGATCACATCTCTGGTAATACCTCATTGTTCTCAACCCTTTCCCTCCAAGAAAAACCCCATTTCATTACCCTTGCAAATGGCTCTAGAACTTGTTCAAAGGGAGTCGGTCAAGTCTCATTGTCTCCCTCTCTAACTCTGAAATCTGTTCTTTTTGTCCCTAACTGTCTATTCAATTTAATTTCCTTAAGTCAGTTAACTAAAATGTTATACGGGAGCGTGGCTCGGGGAGACAGATTGGAGAAGGATATGAAGCTGGAGGTTTCTACCATTTTGGATCTCGTCCACAGGTATCCTGTGTTGCAGCTCTTCCCCCTAAAGTGTTACATGACCGATTTGGCCATCCTCACTTGTCAAAGTTAAAAAAGATGTGTCCTGAACTTAGTGGTCTTCAGACTTTAGAATGTGAGTCTTGTCAACTAGGAAAACATGTTAGATCTGTCTTTCCTAAAAGGTCTCAATCAATGTGTAATTCTAGTTTTTCTATTTTTCATTTTGTCTGGGGACTTAGTCGCATCTCTTCTTTTGGTTTTAGGTATTTTGTTACATTTATGGATGAGTATTCTAGATGTATTTGGGTTTATCTAATGAAAGATCGCTCTGAATTGTTACCCATCTTCACATCCTTTTTGAATGAAATCAAGAACCAATTTGGTCAAGTAATTAAAATCTTAAGAAGTGATAATGCTAAAGAGTATTTCTCATCCACTTTTTCTGCAATCCTTAGCTCCCATGGTATTTTGCATCAGTCCACTTGTCCTCATACACCCCAGCAAAACGGTATAGTCGAAAGAAAAAATAGACACTTGGTTGAAACTGCTCGTACCCTTTTGCTTGGTGCCCATATTCCTGTTCATCACTGGGGATGCCATCTTAACTGTATGTTTTCTTATTAATAGGATGCCCTCCCTCTCTCTCAATAATAAAGTCCCTTTCTCCATTCTCTTTCCCAATGATCCTCTCTTTCACACCCCTCCTCGAGTTTTTGGTTGTGTATGTTTTGTTCACGACATGTCTTTGGGGCTAGACAAGCTCTCCGCTCGTGCGATCAAATGTGTCTTTTTAGGCTATTCTCGGCTTCAAAAAGGGTACTGGTGTTACTCTCTTGAAACCAAGAAGTACTAGATGTCTGCCAATGTTACATTCTTTGAACATACACCTTTCTTTTCTCCATCTGTTCAAGATGTTCATATCCTCCAACAGGTCCTTCCTCTTCCAGTGGTTGAGTCCAATATTTCCAATGTCTCAGTCAATCCAAGTCATGCTCAAGGTCCTCCCGAACATTCCTCTCCACATATTGATATCTTCCAACATAGTACCCCAATGGGTAGTCCTCTTCCAGAAAATGGTGGATCTCCTCCTTTAGATTCTTCTCCCTCACCGCCTCCTGCCATGCCTCCTGGTGAAGATGATTCTGGTTGACCCATTGCTCTCAGAAAAGGTACTCGTTCCACTCGAAACACTCATCCCATTTATAATTTTCTTAGCTATCACATATTGTCGCCCTCCTTTTATTCCCTTTTATCCTCAGTGTCTTCTATGGTTATACCCAAAAGTGTGAAAGAAGCACTTGATCATCCTGGATGACGACAAGCCATGATTACAGAAATGCAAGCTCTTGACCACAATAATACTTGGGAGCTTGTGCCACTTCCACCGGGCAAAAAGGCTGTTGGTTGTCAATGGGTATATGCAATTAAAGTCGGCCCTATGGTGACATTGATAGGCTAAAAGCCCGACTAGTTGCAAAAGGATACACTCAGGTTTATGGCCTTGATTATTGTGACACCTTTTCTCCCATGGCCAAGATGACTACCATTCGTCTTTTCTTCGCAATGGCAACAATTCGTCATTGGCCACTTCATCAATTGGATATCAAAAATGCCTTTCTCCATGGTGATCTTGAGGAAGAAGTTTATATGGAGCAACCTCCTGGGTTTGTTGCTCAGGGGGAGTCTGGTATGGTTTGCAAATTGCACCGATCTTTATATGGGCCCAAGCAATCGTCACGTGCTTGGTTTGGAAAATTCAGCTCCATTGTTCAAAAATTTGGGCTAAAACGCAGTGAAGCAGATCATTCAGTCTTTTATTATCATTCGTCTCTCGGAAAACGTGTTTACTTAATAGTATATGTTGATGATATAGTCATTATAGGAAATGATACTGCTGGAATATCTCAATTGAAGGAGTACTTGTGTAGACATTTCCAAACCAAGGATCTTGGAAGCCTCAAATACTTCTTAGGCATTGAAGTAGCTCAGTCAAAAGATGGAGTTGTAATCTCCCAAAGGAAGTATGCTCTGGATATTTTGCAAGAAAATAGGCATGATTGATTGTAGACTGGTTGACAGTCCTATGAACCCAAGTCAAAAATTAACAACAGAAGAAGGTGAGTTATTCTCCGACCCGGAGAGATATAGGAGGCTAGTTGGAAAACCAATCTATCTCACTATTACAAGGCCGGATCTATCTTTTGCAGTTGGAGTGGTTAGTTAGTTCATGTGTTGGCCATTGGAGTGCTATCATTCGCATTCTAAGGTATGCGAAAAAGGCTCCCGAGCAAGGGCTGTTATATGAAGAAAAAGGAAGCCTTCAGGTATCAGGATATTGTCATGCCGATTGGGCAGGTTCTCCTATTGATAGACGATCTACTACTGGATATTGTGTTTTCCTTGGAGGAAACATTATCTCATGGAAAAGTAAGAAACATAATGTAGTGGCTCGATCAATAGCTGAAGCTGAATATAGGGCAATGACGTCACTAACATGTGAACTTATATGGGTGAAACAGTTCCTTCAAGAGCTTAGCTTCTGTGACATCCAGAGTATGAAGATGTATTGTGATAACCAAGCTGCTCTTCACATTGCATCAAATCCAGTGTTTCACGAGAGAACTAAACATATAGAAATTGATTGTCATTTTGTTCGGGAAAAGTTATTGTCGAAAGAAATATGTACTGAGTTTGTTGGATCAAATGACCAACTCACAGATGTGTAGACTAAGTCATTAAGGGGACCTCGGATTGAGTTTATTTGTTCCAAGCTTGGTACATACAATCTGTATGCTCCAGCTTGAGGGGGAGTGTTAGAATAATTACTGTTATATATCATCATTAAGGCTTGTCTGCTAGACCATTTAATGAGTCGTACCTAGTTCTGTACCTAGAGGTCTAGTGCAGACTCTTGATGTTCCATGTACTCTTGTGTTTTCAATATATATAGAAGATAATGAGAGGGATCTGTCAAGCCCTCAAGAATATATTTTATCAGTTTTAATCTCAAGTCTTACTATGAAGGCATTTTTAATATCAAGCTAAAACAAAGGCCAGGAACGCTTAACAGCCATGGATTAGATAATGGGTGAACAAATGGCATCTTGGCAACTAGAAAAAAGGGATTAGGATGATATTTTGACCATAAGCTTGAGTGTCCATAGCAACCAGACGAGTCTTAAGGTGATCCACCTAGGGCCAAATTTCATATTGTAAATCCAATGACAAGTAAAAGGATTTAGCTTGAGGAGAAGGGACCAATTCCCAAGGACTGTTAGCATTCAGTACGGTTATATCTTCCACCATTTCTTGGGTGTAAAACTGACTATGGCAGTGTTAGGAAAAACAAACCTACAAGGAGGATACAGGAGCACAATATGGTGTAGAAAACAATGATAATTGACATAGTTATAAATTGAATGGGAATAACAAGAACCTTCTGAGGGCAATGGGGAGGTTATCTCTTGGATATTTATCCAATGCAGCAGGAAGGGATTCAGTAGGGGCTTCTGGAGGGTCATCAATAGTCGTGTGAGATCTATGATGATAAACCTATAAGGCCTACAGAGGAGGATGAGGAATAGAAATGGGAGACTTTAAAAGACCATGGCATCAGTGGAAAAATTAGTATCAAGAGAGTAACATTTATAGCCTTACTGATCACTATAATATTGGGGAAGAGGCACCATTGGTTATATTCTTCATTCTCCATTGGTTATATTCTTCATTCTTCATAGCCAAAAGTGGCAATTAGTATGCACATAAAGCAAGTCTTCTTCTCTTTTAGGATTCAACTTATTTCTTTTTAACGAGTAAATGAATGAATAGGTACTCCAATTCTTTACAACAAGACGATGAACAAGGTTGCACAAGAAGTTTCAATGCTAGCTTTTGAAGGAGATGGGCAGAAGAACCATGCATCACCCACCAATATTTAGGGTCCAATCGACATATCTTCAATTGAGTCAAAAGAAGAAAAGCTATTTGAATTTGACGAGAAATCAACATATTCAAGTGCAACCTTTCTTCTATACTCAATAGTTGTGAAAAACTTTTTCAGACAGTTATTCCTCTCCTTAGAAATCCCTTCATCCTCATGTGGGAGGATCCTAGTTGAAGTCTCTTGAAGCCATTCTTCACTATAATGCCTATGAATAAAAATTCAGAAAAAAATTGTTATAAAAATTAGTAACTTTCTAATTTAGAGATGAATTATTAAAAAAAATAACTATTGATAAGATACGTTTACCTAGGATTTAGAGAATGAGCCATGCAATGGAGAGGAGTGCAACTTTTACTCCACCTTGCTATTAGTATATTGTAAGCAACTTCATGAAATGTTGATGTATCATATCCTTCCTTTTCTTCCTACCTATATATATATATATATATATATATATATATATATATATATATATATATATATATATATATATATATCTTTCTTCACTTTTTCTATCATAGTATCCCACATCTCATAGACCAAATGAAGAGTGGGACTATCTATATCACAAGCTTTAAGCATGTTATATATAGGCACAGTCAAAGCCAAAATATATGTAATTTTGTTCTACCATACATCATTCAAAACAAAATCATTAATAGCTTGGGCATTGCCCGCTTCATCCTCTCTATCAGAACTCCATTCTTCACTAATAACCATGGATTGCAATGAACGTTTCAAAAATTTAAATCTTTTCATCTATAAAAGATGCAAAGCGTACTTAATTAACAAGTAACTTC
This sequence comes from Vigna angularis, assembly GCF_016808095.1. NCBI lineage: Eukaryota > Viridiplantae > Streptophyta > Magnoliopsida > Fabales > Fabaceae > Vigna > Vigna angularis. The sequence goes on from NC_068972.1 coordinate 18,452,577, forward strand.
AAATGTGAGAAGCGATTGAAAATGGCAAATCTCATGGAGTTGTTCATGATAAAGTTGCTAATAAAAGAAGCATAGTCAATAATTTTTATAATCCAACTACATTCACCATTGTGGGAAATCAAATAGTATTTTAGGAAAGAATAAATTAGGAAATTTGTGTATTTCATAACAAGTATATATTTTATTGTAATCGGTACAGATTTGAATAAATAGGGGCAATCCCATAAATCAAGGGATTCTAGAATAGAATATAGTTATTATATTTCCTAAAATAGCTTAGGTCTCCCGTATATATCTTGTATGATCTCTTTGTAATAAAGATATCAATTTCCATTTAACCTAATTTCCAGATGGTATCAGAGCTTCCGATCTAGGAAGCTCTGTCTGCGCATTGTAAACCCTAAGACGGCAGCCTGCATTGCTGCTGCATTTTTCTTAACCCTAAGACGGCAGCCTGCATTGCTGCTGCATCTCTCTTAACCCTAAGACGGCAGCCTGCATTGCTGCTGCATCTTTTCCTATATTCATTACATTTTTTTCCCTTGCTATTGCAACCTTCTCTATCGCTCAATCTTCTGTTGCTGCTGTCTTCTCTGTGCCTTAATTGCACAGCCTTTCCTTTTTTCCGCTCAGCCATCTTCTTGCTATGATGTCAAGGGAAGAGGAAGTTGTGAACCCAACCCCAGAAACAGGGAATTCCCATTCCTAGCTTCCTGGAGAACTGTAGAATATCCATTCTGCATATCGACTCAATGGAAGAAATTATTTGAAGTGGGCCCAACTTGTTCGTACAGTGCTGAAGGGAAAGGGGAAGTTGAGTCACCTGATGGAGTCTGGACCCAAACAGGAGGATCCCAAGTTTACTACATGGGATGAGGAAGATTCAATGATCATGGCGTGGCTGTGGAATTCAATGATTCCAGAAATCAGCGACACATGCATGTTCCTTAATTCGGCAAAAGAGATTTGGGATGCTGTAGAGCAAACCTACTCTAAAGCCAAAGATGCTGCTCAAGTATATGACGTAAAGGTGAAAACTTTGGCAGCAAAACAAGGGAACAAGATTGTTACAGAATATGCCAATCAGTTGAAATCATTATGGATGGAGCTAGACCATTATAGAGTCATAAAAGCCAAATGTACTGAAGATTCAGCACTTCTCAAGGAATATATCGAACAAGACAGAGTTTATGATTTCCTTGTTGGTTTGAATCCTGAATTTGATCAAGTTAGGATTCAAATATTGGGGAAGCAAAAGGTACCATGCTTCAATGAAGTGGTGGCTATTGTGAGAAGTGAAGAAAGCAGAAGGGGTCTCATGTTGGAGAGTCCAGCAGTAGTAGAGAACTCAGCAATAGTGGCTGACCATAAAGGAGAACAGACGTTGGCCATGGTAGCCGAACAGAAGAAAGGAGGATCAGCAAATGTGGAGAAGAAAGGTGATGGTCTCTGGTTACCTACTGCAATAAGCCTCGTCATACCCGAGAGAAGTGCTGGAAGTTGCATGGGAAGCCTTTAAATCGAGATCGAGAAGGGGGACACAGAGGAGGCCCCTCAAGGAAAGGAGGACAAGTTTATGTTGCTGCTGGAACAAATGAAGGAAATAATCCAGAAGCTGCTGCCCATCTTAATCAAGAGGAGATAGAAAGGGTGAGAACCTTTCTTAGTAAGCTGGAAAAACCTACAGGTGTGTGTTCTTTGGCATATTCAGGTAAGTTTCCACTTTCTTTTGGATTAAATGTCTCAGATACACCCTTTAACAATTACTGGATATTGGACTCTGGAGCCACAGACCACATGACACCATTAGCCAAACACTTCTCCACATATTCCCCATGTCCCAGCAACAAGAAAATGGCCACAGCAGATGGAACCCTTATAACTGCAGCTGGTCAAGGAAATATCCAAATCAATTCTTTAATAACCTTAAAAGATGTTCTCCATGTCCCAAAGCTGTCCACCAACCTAGTCTCTATACGAAAACTTATAAAGGATTTGTCATGTAAGGTTGTTTTTTACAACGATCATTGTGTATTTCAGGACAAGGATTCGGGGAGGATGATTGGACATGCTAGAGAATGGAATGGCCTTTATTATCTTGAAGATCCAAATCTGTCCAACAAAAACAGAATCTCTCATTCCTTCATATCTGAATCTTTGATGACCAACAGAGAAAAAATCATGCTTTATCATTGTCGGTTGGGACATCCCTCCTTTGGAGTGATCAAAATTATGTTTCCCTCTCTGTTTACAAAGTTAGATGTTGAGAGTCTTCATTGTGAGGTGTGTGAACTTGCTAAGCACAAGCGTGTATCTTTTCCAATAAGTAATAAAATTAGCAATTTCCCCTTTTATCTTGTTCATACTGATGTATGGGGACCTTCTAATGTTTCAAATGTGTTTGGTGCTCGATGGTTTGTCACCTTTATAGATGATTGTACAAGGGTCACTTGGGTTTTCCTACTTAAACAAAAATCAGAAGTCAGTTCTGTCTTCCTAAACTTCCACTCCCTGATAAAAGGTCAGTTTGGTGTTAATATTAAGAGGCTTAGGTCAGATAATGCCAAAGATTACTTCAATCATGTCCTTAATTCTTTTTGTCAAAAAGAAGGTATAATTCATGAGTCCTCTTGTGTCAAAACACCACAGCAGAATGGGGTCGCAGAAAGAAAAAATGGGCATCTATTAAATCAGACTCGGGCATTGTTGTTCCAAAATAGTGTTCCAAAAAATCTCTGGGGGGAAGCTGTTCTTACAGCAACACACCTTATCAATAGACTACCCTCTAGAGTCTTAGGATCAAAAAGCCCTATGGAAGCTTTGTCGTCTTTCTATCCAAACCTATCCACTACAAATAATCTTAAACCAAGAGTTTTTGGGTGCATCTCATATGTCCATATTCATAATACAGACAGGGGGAAACTTGATCCTAGAGCCTTAAAGTGTGTCTTTGTTGGTTACTCACTCACTCAGAAAGGGTATAAATGCTACCACCCCCCATCCAAAAAATTCTTTGTGTCTAGGGATGTTACCTTCAATGAACAAGAGGGCTATTTCCATCAACCTTATCTTCCGGGGGAGAGTTTCAGGGAAGATAAGGAAAGTAGTAATTCTGGTTTTCCCATTCTTCCAGACCTGATATTTGAACCTAAACTAGATCAAATTGAAGCTGTACCAAGTGAAATAGGTCAAGAAAGTGAAATTAATTGTGAAGCTGATCAAGGAGATGTTGAAGCTGGAAAATTTGGTAAGAAGCTGGTATACTCAAGGAAGACTAAGGCCATTCCAGGATCAAGCAATGTTCAAGAATCCAACTCAAATCCACAAAAAGAGGTAACAATTTTTTCTCCAGCTGTGCAGGCTGAAATTGAAACCCAAAATGATCTTGAAATTGAAACCCAAAATGATCTTGACCTCCCAATTGCCATTAGAAAAGGGCCAAGAAAATGCACCAAACAGCCACTCTACCCTCTCTCAAATTACCTGTCCTTTGAAAATTTCTCTCCTACCCATAAAGCCTTCCTAGTAAACCTAAACACTACACTCCTACCTAATACCCTATCTGAGGCATTGTCTGACAGAAAATGGAGGCAAGCCATGGATGTAGAGATGGAGGCGTTAGAGAAGAACAACACCTGGGAGTTAGTCACCTTACCAATAGGAAAGAGGCCAGTTGGATGTAAGTGGGTTTATACAGTGAAATACAAGGCTGATGGATCAATTGAGAGATATAAGGCAAGACTAGTTGCCAAAGGGTTCACCCAAACCTATGGAGTTGATTATCTGGAGACCTTTGCTCCGGTTGCCAAAATGAACACAGTTAGGGTGATATTGTCTCTTGCTGCCAATTATGGCTGGAACTTGGAACAATTTGATGTTAAGAATGCTTTCCTACATGGAGACCTTGAAGAAGAAATTTATATGGAGATACCTCCGGGATACGGTAGAGACGTTGTTACCAACACTGTTTGCAAGCTGAAAAAGGCATTATATGGGCTAAAACAGTCCCCCCGTGCATGGTTTGGCAGGTTTACTAAAGTTATGACAGGTCTAGGTTACAAACAAAGCCAAGGGGACCATACTTTGTTCTTTAAACATTCCAAGTCAGGGGGAGTAACAATATTATTGGTGTATGTGGATGACATAATATTAACTGGAGATGATAAAGAAGAGCAGCGATTGTTGAGCCAATGCTTGGGCAAGGAATTTGAGATCAAGACCTTGGGAAAACTAAAATATTTTTTGGGAATTGAAGTTGCCCACTCCAAGAAAGGGATATTTATATCCCAGCAGAAGTATATCACTGATTTGCTCAAGGAAACTGGCAAGGCAGCGTGCAAACCTGCTAGTACCCCATTAGAACCAAACATAAAGCTTGGAAATGCAGAAGAAGACGTTGCTGTTGAAAAAGAGATGTACCAGCGATTAGTGGGCAGACTTATATATTTGTCTCATACCAGGCCAGATATTGCCTATGCAGTGAGTTTAATTAGCCAATTTATGCATAGCCCAAAGGAGACCCATTTACAAGCTGCCCACAGAATTTTACAGTACCTTAAAGGAACTCCAGGAAGAGGGATTCTATTCAAAAGGAATGGTAATGTGAAGCTTGAAGCCTATACTGATGCTGATTATGCAGGGTCAATTGTGGATAGGAGGTCAACTACAGGATATTGCACCTTTCTTGGAGGAAATCTTGTGACTTGGAGAAGCAAAAAGCAGGGTGTAGTGGCTCGGTCCAGTGCTGAAGCGGAATTCCGAGCCATGGCACAAGGTATATGTGAGTTGCTATGGCTTAAAATCATCTTAGAAGACTTGAGGATAAAATGGGAAGAACCTATGAAGCTCTATTGTGATAATAAGTCAGCAATCAGCATAGCCCACAACCCAGTGCAGCATGATAGAACAAAGCATATTGAAGTAGACAGACACTTCATCAAAGAAAAGCTTGATAGTGGCTTGATATGCACTCCATATGTGTCCTCTCAAGATCAAATTGCAGACATTCTTACCAAGGGGCTGGGCTGCCACAATTTTGAGAAGATTGTATCCAAGCTGGGAATGGAAAACATCTATTCACCAGCTTGAGGGGGAGTGTGGGAAATCAAATAGTATTTTAGGAAAGAATAAATTAGGAAATTTGTGTATTTCATAACAAGTATATATTTTATTGTAATCGGTATAGATTTGAATAAATAGGGGCAATCCCATAAATCAAGGGATTCTAGAATAGAATATAGTTATTATATTTCCTAAAATAGCTTAGGTCTCCCGTATATATCTTGTATGATCTCTTTGTAATAAAGATATCAATTTCCATTTAACCTAATTTCCAGAACCATAAATGACATCATTGCCTTCAATATTATTTGTTGCACATATGTTCTTCAAGGCAAGATTCAATGTGTGCACAACACAAGGTGTCCAAAACACTTAATGAAATAAACCTTCACTGATCATTCCAGCACCTTTGCACATAGGAGCATTATCTGTTATAACTTGCACAACATTTTCTTCCCCTACTTCTTTAATAACATTAGTCATTTTGTTAGCTATGTAATGCTTAACTTTTATTTCATCAGAACCATCAACAACTTTTAAAAAAATAGGAACCCCTCACTAGTGGTTGTAAAATTAATTAAAGGTCTTCTTTGGTACTGGTCCATTCATCAAAAACTATGCTAATCCTTTTTTTGTTCCGAGTTTATTTAATTGGTTTAAGTTACCTCTCAACATGTGTTTTCTTTTGTTGTAATAGGGTTGTCCTGAATGCATTGTATCTATGAGGAATAAAGCCACTAATATTATGATTTGCAACAAACAAGTATGAATTCACATTATAGGGGTTTGCAAGGTTAAAAGGCAAGCTAGAAGAATAGAACATTCTAGTTATGATAGCATTTAGATTGTCTTTGTCCTCTATGTTGAGTGCCCTCTCTAAAGGACCACTCTTCCTCCTTTTTAATAAACTACTTTTTTTGTCCATCTCCGGTGGGCATGGGAACATGCTTAGGTTTTACTCTATTTTCTGCCAATTCAACAACCGATTTCAATTCAACCAAATATTTTTCAGTGATGTTTGAGCACACACTAATTCCAGACCCATGAATTTTCAATAAATGAGCTTTTACTCTAGAGTAATAACTTTCAATTTTTTTTGACAAAAATGACAAGACCATCTCTTGTTTCTCCCTCTCCTTCAGTTTTTGTCTAATAAACTGACATATGTCCATAGAGAAGCATAATCAACTTGTTGAACATCTTTTGAAATAAACTCTCTTTGAATTTTTGAGTTAGAACTAACGAATTTGGTGTTGGCTTTGACATTTTTTAACTCACCTAGTCATAAATAAAATACTACATCTGCTTAGAGGTAAAAAAAAATCAATAATAAGAAAAACAATAGTAGAAAATAATGAAGAAAAGGTCTAATAAAGAAAAAATAATTCCTTAGAAAGAAGATGAAAGAAGAGATAAATGCAATCCGTCAAACACTTCTAGAATAACAAGAATAAAAGAATTGAATGTCACGTCAAATAATTTTCCTTTGCTACACCTTTAATGACAAATTAAAAGTCATAGGTCACATATATAAGCATCTCATGGAGGGTAGTATCACATATAGGGTAGGGGTGTTATTATTTATCTGCCTATTTATTGTATATTATATTCTCTCAACCTAAACAAAATAAGAAAATATATACTTAAACTTTATAATATTTTATAGTTTTTATGATTTTTTTAAACTGTTATTATATTTTATTTGTTGTTAATAATATTTTAAACTTCAATTTATATCTTATTTAAAATTATTTTTTATTTATTGTAATTATTATTTGAAAATTCGGTTTAAAGAAATACAGAACGTGCGTTGGTTAATAAATTAAAGAAAACGTTCAAATCTGATTTTATGCTGGTTGTTAATATTAGGAATAAAATTCGGTGGGTTGTGTGTTAGATGCTAAAAAAAATAGAAGTGCTTTAATAAAGTAAAGAAAAACTGAAGTCGGTGGTTAAAGAAAACAGAATTGTGTGCAAGCACCTTTTTCTCCACGATTTCAATTGCCAATTACTGGACACTCTCTAAATACGTAATCCTATCCGTGTCAGATAGGACGGATACGCTACCTTGATGGACGTGTCCGTGCACCAGAGATGATAAATGAGTCTAGTGTTTGTGTTTGACTGTATGTTTTTGTAACAACAATCTGACTCTTTGGTAGTTAAAGTTCTGAGCTGGTTTTTACCTACGAATATGTAGATATCTTGAAGATTGTAAAGTTATACTTCAGAGCCTCGGTTGGTTTTAGCAAATGTTATAAATTAGTTGCCCTTCAGTAGTGTGACAAATTTCATGCATATAATCGGGAGTGGTTATGTGTATTATTTATATTTTTCGGATTTTGTTATTAGGTTGTGATGACCCCTTCCGGAAAACAAAAGGATTGCCTAGTGACTGGCAATTTGCATAATGTTGAAACTAGATCTTTGTCGTTTTTGTTCTTATTTTTTTGAGTTCCGCAAAAGATGGAGCCTGAGTGATGATGAACCTTTTCATCTGGAGCTTTTTGATTCATATGCATCGTTTGTTAGTGATGGACTTGGTTCTTTTACAGGCGTGTTTTTGTAGGAGATGTTGTGGTTTTGAAGGATCCTGAGAAGCCAGATAACTACCTAGTCAGAAGATTAACTGCGATTGAAGGTTATGAAATGGTTTCTACTGATGAAAATGATGAACCCTTTACTCTTGAGAAGGACCAATGCTGGGTTGTAGCTGAAAATGAAAAATTGAAAGCGAAGGTAAACGTTTTGGATTAAAATATCATTTAGTCAAAGCAGTGAGTTATAATTGATATAAAAGCAGAAAACAAGATGGGAGCATGCTTGTAGTTATTTAAATTTTCTGAAATTTGCATTTAAAATTAGTCTATTAACTAGATTATAATTAGATTTATTTCAACGGTTGGTTTGGTTAAAGTAATTTTCTATGATGAGTTAGTAGATAATATAGTTGTTCAAAACATAATGAAAATAGACCACAGTTACCATGGCAATTCAGTTAAGTAACTTTTGCAGTTCAGTTTATGATATGGCTATAGCCTAGAGATCATTTGCGACTTGGATTTCTCAAGTGGAAATGTTCAATCTATGTTTTAATTCATTCATGACTTTTATCATTTTTTTGTAATACCAAAATTGCTTATTCCTGAACAATAATCATGGTAGTAACCTGAAGACAAACAAAATCACCTCTATCAGGCAAAAAAGTTCTCCTGCTAATGGTTAGTGTCAAACTCTCAATATTTTCTATGTAGCATCGTATGGTTACGTTGAGAACTGAGGATATAGTTAAGTTTAAACCTCATATATTCACTCCTTTTTCTTTGACATTGCAATGTTTTTCCCTCCTCAATTGGTTGTAGAACACTTAGAATAATTGAATTTTTAATGCTCCTAACCCAAAAAGCAGGAAGCGAATGATAGTCGAACATTTGGTCCAGTTCAGATGACAGACATTGTAGGCAGAGTCATATATTGCCTGCGAAGCGCTGTAGACCATGGCCGTGTACAAAACAGGTGAACTTAATTTCTTAGGTTAATTAATTGTTATGTCGTTGATCTTTTTAATTAGGTCCTTAGACGACTAAAAAAATTGCAGTTGGGTCCTCGGTTTTTTTATAATTTTTGTAATTGAGTTCGTGGAGTTATTAAAACTGACACGAAGTTATTTTTCTGGCAGTTTCAAACCATTTTAAATTAACTATGGAGTCCAATGCCAAAATATTTACAAGATCAAAGACCTAACTATTTTTTTATTCTTTAGGGATAATTAAATGAAATTCCCAAAATAATTAGGGACCCTCTGATGTACTGAACCTCATTATTGACATATTTTACTGGTGTACCAGTTATTTTGGCATGCGAAAGGATACACCAGTGTTGGAAGTGGAACTTGATGTTGATGAGATGGCAAAGAGTCACAAAACCTGAGCTTTTTGTCCCGGGAAGCACTAACTACTTTACTTTATGCATTCCCAAGTTTCTTCTTGTGGATTTTCCTGGAAGCACAGATGAAGAATAAAGTAGATGATTTTTAAATTGTTGCAATGGGATGGTGATGTTATATGGCTATCCTATGCACTGCATCTTAGGCGATTGGTTCGTTCTTCCCAACACAAACATGATTGTAAGCTAAGTTCAAGCAAGGACTATTCGTAAGTCATTGGTTTGGCTCTAAAATTGACTAAATTTTGGTCTATTTGTTAAAGCTCACAAAAGGCTGCACCATTAGAAATATCATGGTTTCAGGTATTTTCTATTCCTTTGTTGCTCGATGACAATTATGTAGAATTGTGAAGTTCCAGTGTGACTGGGCTCACGTTTTGAATTTGAAGGGGATACTGTTTGATATCTATTTTCTCTACTCAGTGAGCTCATGAAAAGAGTTTCAGTTAAAATTGGCTGTATCACACGCACATAAGCATGTTCTTGTTTTAACTCGCTCAAAATTATTTCCTTTTATTTTATTTTCCTCTTTTGCTCCCAATTTATGGTTAATGGTGCACTCACAAACGTTCATTTTCCATCTAAAACTTAGTTTTTACTTCATTAAGGAGAATAAAATGCATTTTTAATATGTAACCTTATATATGGTTGTTTTAATGTATTAGCTCTTTAAATCTTCACTTATATTTGTAGTATCAGAGTTAATACTAATACTATTTTTTTGCATTACCAAACAAGAAAAAAAAAATATTACTTTTAGAAGTTGTATAAGTTGTATTATTAACCATTGGTGTAGTTTTAACGTTCATTTTTTTAATTTTAAATTATCAGTATTAAAGAACATTGTTTAGAAATCATATATTTAGAATATTAATCTTTTTATTAAGAAAAAAAATTACATATGAAAGAATATTTCTCAGAACTCTCATGACCCATAAGGTGATAAATGTTTTCATTTGGCTTAACAAAGAAAATAGAAATTTATGATGAGTAGTTTCCACATGATCATAATTAAAAGCACAAATTCAAATTTTGTGAGATTGGACATGTTCATAACTAGTCCAGTAGGTAAAAATCCTTGTTATCATAACATGTTACATTTTATAACAAAATCTTAAAAGAATTTAATATAAGAAACTCTTTTATAAGTTAATTTGTTTAAAATCTGTTTCCTTGAAAGTTGTTCTTACTAGAAAGTGAAAATCTTTGGACCAATCTATTAATGAGGTGAAGTCCTCAATCTCTTGGAAATATGAGTTAAACTATAAGCAACAATGATGAATTAGGACAACTCCAACACAATAAAAGAAGATCCATGACACTCTTGATACTTATGTTATCAAGTGAATATTAAGAGATGAATAATTATAGATATTGAAAGGAAGCGTTGAAGGGATTCATGTTGCTCACATGTTCTTATAGACTTACGAAATGTTATCTCTTTGGATAGTAATATAACATTTGTATACCAAAGATAAAATATAATAGAGTATTTAGGTTTAAATATTTTAGTGAATATTATTTAATCTTTTAAGAAATGATTTATAACTTATGAATTATATTTTGAGTATATTAGATAAACTTGTGTCTTTTTATAATTTACCGTTGGCAATGAGAAGATCAAAACAGTCATAAAAAATGTTGTTGATCCAGCCCACTAGTTTAGTTAGTTGGAAAGGGAAATGACCATTTTGCCTCTGAAATATTACATATTTCCAACAACATCCCTTATCAAACAAAAGAACCTACGAATCGCATGAAAAGCGGCATTGAGTGAGAGTTCCCTCTCATCTCCTCTGCACTAGGCTTCAAACAATGTCCCAAACGCTGCATCCCTTTCTCGCCAATAAGCTTGGTTAGTGTTTCTCTCACTCTAATTCCCTCTTCTTCTCTTAAGACTTTATGATTATTCTTTCATTATTACAGAACACAAAACTAAACATGCTGAAACCTTAGCCACGTTTAAGCCCTTCAGCTTCAAAACTCCGTTCCATTCGTTTATCTTAAATTACAAATTAAACAACGGGGTTTTCAATACTGTGTGCTTAGTTGGGTGAATCATCTGTTCTATTCCTGTGAAATTCGTAGCTTCATGAATTATGATAGAAAGCTTCTTTCCCCATCGCTGTTGTCTTCTTTTTCTGTTCTGTTTTAATCGTTTCTTAACCCCATCATGTGTGTTTTTACTTTTGTTTCTTGTCTGTTGGCGTGGCTATTAAGTGTCTTCGAGGCTTCATTCTTTTGGGAATTGGTATTTGGAGTTTGGGTTGATGATGATATAATGTTCGGCTCGTTTTTTGTTGGAGCTGGCTTCTATTGCCCGCCATCTATTTGTTGAACGGAATGTTACATTTACAAGTGAAAATCTACACCAGGATTTCCCTTGGTAATGGAAATGTAAATTATTGGTTACTGGGTTTTGTACACTTCTATTATTAATGGATGGAAGTGCTCTCTTCTCTAATGTAGGTTTTCTTTCTTTGTAACCACTTATTGTTTGTCTTTATTTTTTAATTTCTTTTTGGGTGGGGGGATTGACTGGAGGAGCTTATTTGTACTTATGAAAATCGTAGTAGTCAACATGACACTAAAAAAAGGCACAATATTGGAGCCGAGTGGTCCTCAGTTGCAATGGGATTCAAATAGTGGAGTCGCTAGCGGCCATTAAAACAGTGGTTTTTCTAGGGTAAATTTTTATTCTTTTCATTTTTATTGCATTTTTTTGCTTCAGAAACATAATAGGATTGAAGCCTCTCATTATTAATCACCCCACAAAAGGTTCATCTTATTTGAACTGTGTTCCTTCATACTTTACTGGGATTTTTTTTTCTTCCTATGTTTGGTTCATTTTTCTTTCTTTAGATCTCCCAGTTAAAATTATGCCAATTTCTATCTAATTAGTTGTGTTTCTTTCAATTGATTTGACTATAATCCTTCATTTTTTTTTCTGCTAGTACACCGATGAAAATTGATTTTGAGTGCCATCAAACTTGATTTTATAAAAATGTTATGTTTTTTTTTCTATTGTTAGGTAAAATTGATTTAGCCTCAAAACCCTGGTTTGACTAGATGTGATAAGTAGATTTTGTTTTGAGTTGACAATTTAATACTTAGAGTGTCTCTAGAAGAAGGGAAAATTATTTCTATAATTCTAGAAACACGATTATTAAAAATGAGCAAATTCTGCAGTACCAAGTACAGCATTTTGTTCCTCTTCGGGTATTACTTTTCAAAAAATAGCTTTTATGCTTTATTCCCTAAATCTCTCGCTGAATTGCGTTCCTTTTTTTTATTTGTTTTCTGTTCAACCACAATGAATTCCTTAGAGGTCTGTGGTTATGATATTTGAATGATTTATTGTTTAGTTGCTGTTCTTAGGATGAAATACTTGTTTTAGCATTTTAATGTTTAATGTTTAGTAACAGTAAACCATAGCTCTGCAACTGATGAAAATCTTGAAATTGATGAATCTGTAAAGTAATGAAATGAATTGTTATGTTTTCCCTTTGTCGTGGTTTGAAGGGAGCCGAGGAAGGATATAATTGTTTGTGGACAAATGTCTATCGCTTCCAGTTCAAATGATTTTTACAAAATCTGCATTTCTATTTGTGGGCTAAATATGGTAGGTTTGTGAAGTGTATGTAGGACTGGGATGATTATTTGGAAGTGTGGTTTATTGTGATGCTTTGATTAGGTTTATTTGGACAGGTCTAATGTAATGCTGTTCTGTGATTTAATGTAATGCTTTGATTTGGTTAGGTTTATTTGGGCAGGGATGCTTTGGTTATCTCTACTATGTTCTGTTGCAATTGACGTTTAATTGATGATAATGTTATGTTTTTACTAGTTTATTATCTTTGTTGCAGCTTGCAATGATTTTATGTTTTATGTATCCAGTGTTAGGTTTTAATGATTTCAACCTTTAATAAAAGAAAATTTTAGTCCTAGGAATTGAAAACCACAAAACCTGATTTAATCTAAACTACAAAAGTTGGTTTAGTTTGGTTCAGTTTTTATTATATGTTCAAAACCAAACTAAAATGACCTGTATATAGCTTTTATGTCTGTTTCAAATGTATTTTTAAGTAAAATCCAAATCAAGCTGCATTGCTAACACTACTCGTATATGCCTTTTCAGTTTGCTCTAATAAGCTTCTTGATATAGTTTACCAAAGTTAGCTCTTTTGTTTTTTTAGTTTCAATCAAATTTATAACACAAGCTATCATGTGATAAGAACTTATTGAATAAGTCCTGAATTAAGCTATTTACTCAGGCATACCCTTTGTTTATGCTCTTTTTGATCTTTGTCATGCAATGCATTTTGCAATTGTTGATAGTTTTTATATTACCATCATTTTTTTACCATGGGGAGCGGGATTTATATTGTTGATGTCTTAGAGGGGAACTCAACAAACTCAAAGTTTGTCTTCTTTTTCCAGGATGATCGAACCAATGTAGCTCTGCATGCCTTATCTGCAAGCTGCTTGTGGAATAGTGTTAAGTCACAATGGTTGTATTTTAACATGATTAGTTTGTTTTTAGGGCTTAGGGTTTCTAGAGTTGGATCCCGTGATTAGTCTTGACATCTATCTTTAATTCTTTACTAAAGTCAGGTGGGTTGCATTCCAGTGAGTTTACTTGTCAGGACACGCCGTTTTGTGTCATTAAACACCTTTTCAAAAACTTTTTCTGTCTCATATACGTGTTTCTCCGTGGAACTAAATTATTTTGGTGGTATTGAAGGTTGTGGAATGGCAGAAGGAAAGTGCCTTCCATGTTCAGGTGTTTCTGGACGATCTGCTGCTGTATATTCTTACTCTTCTCCAGGTCATCACATAATTCATTCCCATGTCAAAGTTAGAGGACTAACGTGTGGCTTTCGGGGAGCATCTTTTCGGTGTGAAGCAAAGAGAAACCCAGATTTCTCAAGGCAAAACAAGCATGGGCACTCCAGAGGCAGGAACAGGAACAACGATGGGAGAGATAGCTTTGAGAACTTCGATGATGATATGTTTTCTTTAAAAAATGGACCACCTATGTCTCTTTCAACCTCAGGAAAATTCCAGTCCACTTCAGTCCCTGGTCCTAGAGAGAAGGAGATTGTTGAGCTATTCAGGAAGGTCCAGGCTCGGCTGCGTGAGAGGGCTGCATCCAAAGAAGAAAAGAAAGTTGAAGCCTCTCGAGTGCAGATTAAAGAAAACAGCACTGTAGATTCCCTCCTCAAATTGCTGAAGAAACACTCTGTCGAGCAGGTGAAGAGAAGTAGCGGAGGGGGAAGAGGAAACGATCTTAGTTCAGATCAGTTGCAAGATAGTAATCAATATGACGGAGAACGAAACACCAAACTTTCTGATTTAGACAGTACTCCCAAGGATGAGCCACAAGAGGGTCATGTTTCCTCAGTAGCTAGGCCTCGATCAAGTTTCCAGAGAAGGTCTCCCGTTCCTCGTGTAAAATACCAGCCCGTCTCTAACAATGAGGATGATATGAATGTCTTGCCAGTAGGTAGTGAGGATGGAGAGAACAATCATGATCAGATAGATTTGAAGCATGATGACGAACCAGAGCCTGACTCTGAATTAGATATTGATTCAAAGGATGAGCTGTTCTTCCCCAACATTGGGATAGCTGCATTGTCAGAGGATGATGATTTTGAGCAAACCAATAACGATGAGAGTGTGGAGGAGCAGCCAGCTGTTCAACACGAAGACTTGAGTGCACTGAAGTTGTCTGAATTGAGGGTGCTTGCAAAGTCTCGAGGCCTGAAAGGGTTCTCAAAAATGAAGAAGAGTGACCTCTTGGAATTGCTAACTGAGAGCTAATTCTGATGGAATGTTATGCGGCGAAGAAAAAGTCACAGAACCAATACATGCCATGATAAATTAGATTTTTTTCGTGCCTTTGACTTGACATTCTATCTTATGTTTCTTTGTGTTTTTTGTTTGTCGCATTCTAATTTAATTCTTCATAAGTACTTCAGGTCGAGAGTTTGTGGATCATTAAAGTAATCACGATATATCTTTGCCTGGGTAGGTTTTTTCATGATATATCTTTGTCTTGGAGGGTTTTTTAATTTGTAGTTATGTTTCCATTATGAGATCCTGTGGTCTTTTAGGGTTCTTTTATGAAAATGGTGTAATTTTACACCAATTTTACCATAATGGAGAGATTTAAAAAGTATTGTCGGTTCTAAGTAGACCCTCCTTATCAAGATCGACTGTTGTTAAAGAAGTCCTGTCTCTAGTATAAAATTTCAAATTGAATTTTCAGTTTGCACAAAAGTTGTGTAACTAGAAGATAACTTTGTTTTTTAAAATTATTAAAAAGTCGTGTTAAGTTTGGATGAATTTTTCTAAAAAAAATAAATTGAAATTGTGTTTTGTAAGGACTTTCAAGTTCAGTTTGTAAATAAGGAGTGCTATTTGAACTATTTGAAATTTATTTTTCTTTTTTAAGAAGTATTATTATTTAAACTATTTTTCTTGTAATTTCTAAGAGCATAAAAGGAAGAGACAATGTGATGATATGCAACATTTTTAATTCTATTTGTGATAATCCTTTCTAATTCCAAGTGAAAGAAAAATAATATCGAATCTAGTAATTTAGACTATCTATGGGTGAGAAACAATTAAGGTTGCATTGTGGTGGGAAGAGAGCTTACGTGAAGAAATACTTGGAATAGAAATATGCCCATGTGGGGATGTTTGTGATTTTAAAGGCAATACGAGAGGGGTCCAAAGTGAAGAAGTGGTTGTTTGGTTTGGAGTAACAATGAATAAGGTAATAGGAAGATGCAAAAGAAGGAATAGGATATCGGAGATCATGTTGTGTCGTGTCTATTAATTTGGTTTTGATAGAACAATGTTATTCTTCTCCAATTAAGCCTAACTAATTTAATGTAATTATATTGTGCATAATTAGATAATGTTCAAATGTATTGTATTTTTTAATGGACTATTTAGAAGCATTATGTTTTGCCTTGTTGAACTACTATCTCTTATAAACAGGGTAGTATGGTGTATTAGGATTAAGTGAAGAGTAATAATAAAATTTCAGTTTCTCTCTCAACTCTTTAAGTTGGTATCCAGAGCCAACCTCGTTGACCGTTGCTGCTATCCATTGTCGTTTTCCCTGTCCGTTGTTGTTGTCGTCGTCCACTAGTACAAAAACAACGTATAACATCACGTGTTTAACGTCGAACCACTAAATAACCAACGTTAAAAATGACCGGTGACATTTTTGTAAATAAATGTAATTATTAAATGTCGTTTATAATTGTAATTCGACATAAAAGGATATAAAACGTCGAATGTCCTAGCGTTAGACGTTAAAAGGTTAGTGAATTCAATAAAAATTTGAGCGGGAGATTGAAAATTCATTCACTTTATCTTAGCGCGCTAGACCCTCTTCTCTTCTCCAACTTTTCTCGAACGAAGTTTGATGACCATCACATGTAATCTTTCTTTCATTTGATACAAATGCATGTTAATTACGTACTTTATGTATGATTTTCGTTTGTTTTAACCGATTATTTTCGTGTTTTTGTCCTTCATAGATGCATTCTGCTTTCTCTCTTACGGGTGACGACACTTTATTCCGATGAACCCACCTTTTGAAGGTTAGTTTTCGTTTTCGTTTTGAAGAACTTATTTGTTGAGCTTGTTTTTTTTTTTTTTGAACTTGTTTATGGTTGTTGTTTGGTTGAACTTGTTTGTCGTAGTTGTTTGGTTGAACTTGTTTGTTGTTGTTTGATTGAACTTGTTTGTTGTTGGTTATTGTTGTTTGTTGTTGATCAAAGTTCATGCTTTATAAAATATAAAAAACTTGACATTTGTTGTTTTTATGCTTTTCAGATCTTATAGAGTAGTTAAAAAGGATCACAATTAATTAAAAAAAATAAAAAAATTTGATTAACATAAAATATTGACAAAATTCGACGTTAAGTTAACGTTCTATATTGACAAAATTTGACGTTAATTTAACGTTTCCTAATATGACATCGTTCACGAATTCGCAGTTAAAAGCCCAAAATATTCGACGTTGTACGCAAATTTTGTACTAGTGGTCGCAACTTTTTCTCCGACGAAGTCAAGGGTTAGGTGCATCTCAACGAGCGCGACCCATTCATTCTCCTCCCGACGCGCTGTCACGTGTCGCTTCTTTCAGTCAACCTCCGGCGCGTGGGCTTCACACACCACCTTCCCCGTGTTGGAACATCACCGCACCATTTCCCGTCATTTGGCCTTAGTCTCCTAAGTGTGATGTGGTCATTATTTTGCTGTTTCGTTGATAGTAGCTCCTGTTTAGGGTTTCTATCCTCCAAATCAGATTTTTCCCTTTTCTGTTTGGCCTTAGAATAACTTATGGTTTTGGAACACCTTCTCTATCTGCTACCCCTACCATTACTTTTTCAAAATTTAGTTGGAAAAACTAGCCATCTTGGTTTTTTTCCGTGGAGTTATGGTTTCTTGGTCAAGGATACCATGATAATCTTAAACAAGATATTTCCACTGTACCCAATGAAGATAAATCTCAATGGCAGAAGCTTGATCCTTCTCTTGGAATCCTTGGTCTTTTCCTTGGAAACCTTGGGGTTGGACTTCCTCTCCTTGGGGCATGCCTCTTTGTCCTTATCCCACATCTCAATGGACTCGCCCCACATGACCTTCGAAGCAAGCTGACATTCTGGATCAGCGTCCTTAGGCCCACATCGCCACAACCTCCCCAATATCCATTGACATTGCTACTTCTATGCACACTATGTCACTAACACCTTATGACAACACGTGGTACATGGATAATGAAGCCTTTTCTCACTCAACGACATCACAAGGTAATCTTACGTCATATTCTAATTTGAACCATTTAAACCAGACACTAATTGTTGGTAGTGGTCAAGGTATTCATATTAAGGGCTCTGGTCACACAATTCTTTCTACATCAAATCGCCATAACCTCTCAACCTTAACCATGTCTTGCACACACCACATATTATAAAAAAATTAATTTTTGTGTTACAACTCACTACTAATAATAACATATTTGTTTCCTTTGACCCTTTTGGCTTCTCTGTTTATGATTTGAAGAGGAGGACCTCTCTTTCGAGATGTGATAATGTTAATGACCTTTATCTAGTTACTAGTTCCACTTTTTTTACTGGTCTAGGAATAAGTTCATTGCTTGTTAACATGTGAATTCAAAAACTATTTGTGATTTATGTGTGTTTGGAAAACATGTTAAGTTGTATTTTGTGTCATCTAATAATTATACTTTGATTCCTTTTGATTATGACAATGTGTTGTTTCATCGATTTTGCGATATTGGTATTCTTTTCTAATTCTCTTGTCTCGTACTTCTTCTCAAAACAACATAACAGATCGTAAAATTCAAACCATTAACAACATGATTCATACTCTCCTCGCTTATTCATTTTTTCTTCTTTTGTGTTGGCGTCACGCCCTTCAAATGGCCACTTATCTCTTACCATTAACAAAGTACAACCATGATCGAGTCCGTATGTTTTCTTAGGTTATCCACTTAAAAACAGAGGTTATAAATGTTTTGATTTGCCCTATAGAAAGGTAATAATATTGAGGCATGTCATTTTTTATGGAACACAATTTCCCTTTTTCCATATGCCTTCCTCCCTATCTCTACTTATGATTGTTTCACTAATGACATACATTCATCTCTTGTTCATCCCTAACTTAACCCTGGCCTTAAGTCTTTGCCTAACCCACTACTTGCAATATTATCCTCCTCTTCATCCAACGTATCACCCTCCATAACCAGCCTATCTACCTCTCCTACTTTAGACTAGTTTGCCTTGCCTCCAAACCCTACACCTCCATCGACTCACCCCTCCTTCTAGAACCATGGCCACCCATAGGATGACCGCTGTCTATAAACCCAAAAAGCTCTTTAACCTTTTTGTTTCCATTGTTGACTTGACAATATCTCCTCTTTCCAAAAATCTCAACCTTGCTTTATCGGACCCTAATTGAAAATTTGACATGCATTCTGAATTTGACGTTCTAATTAAAATAAAACATGAGATTTGGTTCCACGATCTTGTAGGTGATGGTAGGTCTTAAATTGCAGGTGTGGACTATGATGAGACATTCAATCCTATGATGAAACCTGTGACTATTTGCACAATTCTCATCATTACTCTCTCCAAATTTTGGTCCATTCATAAGTTAGATGTTTATAATGCATTTCTCCATGGTGATCTACATAAGACTATATAAATGCATCAGTCTTTCAATTTTTGTGATCCCCTTCACCTTAATCACGTTTTCCACATGAGGAAATCTCTTTATGCCTGAAGCAAGTGCCTCGTGCTAGTTATGTTTCTGCATTGCGTTCCAACATAGTGTTTCAGATCACTTTCTCTTCATCTACCAACGTGGTTCTGACATGTTATACATCCTATTCTATGTTGATCCCATGACTTTCGTAAATCTATCATGACACTCCTTGTTTCTAAATTTTATATGAAAGATCTTTGTCCTTTGAGTTATTTTCTCGGGATTACTATGACAAGACATGCAGGTGGTATGTTCCTCAATTAGAGCACCTATCCTAGTGACATCATCCTCGTACCGACATGACCTCTTGCAGTTCTTTTCGCTACTCCGGTTGATACAAAGCAGAAGCTTAGTACACCCTCTGATACATCATATAAGGATTCCACTATGTATCAAAATCTTGCCAACACCCTATAGTATCTCACCTTCACTCGTCCTGACACTTCATATGTTGTTGAATAGGTCTATCTTCACATGCATGCCCCTTGCATTAAGCACATGCTAGAATTGAAATGCATTATGCGACATGCTCATGATACCTTACAAGGTGGTTTACACCTTTATGCGACCTCTTTCGAGAAACTTATTTCTTATACTGATGTCGATTGGGCTAGATGTCCTGACACTAGATGCTCTACATCTAATTATTATATGCTTCTTGGTAACAACCTTGTCTTTTGGTCATACTCCGTTTCATTCTAGTGTAAAGATTGAACATAGAGGAGTTGTCAATGTTGTTTTTAAATCTTGTTGATTTCACAATCTTCTCTTTGAACTTCATTTTCCTCTTCTTGTTAATACACCCGTAATGTCTCTTTTTATTTATATATATATATATATATATATATATATATAATACATTTCTCTGTTGAAAAAGAAATTGAAACTTAGATTTATTTACAAAATCTTAAAATTAATACAAAATCGATAGTATAACAATTGCATTACAGACATCCCAAAATTTTAAAAACAGTAAAATAGTGACAATACATCAAATGTAGGTGATGCAAATAAATATATAATCTCAAATTATGATTGTGGCAAATACGGAAGGAGGATATGGTTGAAATATATTGAATAGGGAGTTCATAGAAAAGTATTCTAAAAATGAAGGAAGTGGGCAACTAGAGAATGTGTGTAGGAAGATAAGGAAGCTCAACGTCTCTAAGGTAGTTTTGTTCATGTGAAGGCTATTTCAAGATAGATTGACAACTAGAGACAAGTATAATATGTCCATGTTGTATTTTGGATAAGGAAACTACAACAATGTTTAGTACAATATCGCCCAACAATCATGGACCTCATTTTAGGAATGAGGAGTGTTTTAAAAAGAATGAATGGAACTTAATGTGGTGTGCACTGATATGGAGTTTATGGAATGAGAGAAATTTGAGTGTCTTTCATGAAAAACTCTATGATTGTCAAAATATGTTGAAATCAGATGGTAGGATTGCAATAAAAGAATATTTAATAATGTCAATATTTTTTTAAGTTTGAATTAGTTAATTAATATTTTTTAAGTTTGAATTATTTGATTAATATTTTTAATTAGATGAACTAATAAAATTGATAATTTATAATTAAGACTTAATTGATAAGTATTTTGTAATTTAAATTAAAATATTATTATATATTTATGTTCTTCAAATAACATAATATAAATTATAGTCTTTTAAATTATAATATTTTATTTTAATAAATCAATTTAATATTTTATAAATATAATATATATAAATAAAAAATATTCACTAATTTTGCACACATTATCATCTCTAATTAAAATAAAAAAAAATTGAAGTATTCTTATTTTATTTTGTAAGTAAAATAGTTTTTCTACTTAATTCGTACATTAAAACATGCCATCTGTATTGAAAATCGCAAATATAGCTAGTTATTCAACGATAAAATAAAACCGATGAATAAGTATTAATAGTACTGTATAGAGATAATATGTAAATATCAAATTGGATATGATTAGTTTAAATATCTCATTAGAATGTTTTCTTTTTCTATCTATAATATCGCACCAACTAGCATTAACTTTGAAAATTTATTTTAAGGTTCTGTAGAACTTTAATTTAATTATAATTCAAGGTAATAACTGGTTAATAATTATGAGTTAGTATAGTATGAGTTTTTCACCTATTCCTTTTACCTTGATTTTAGTGAAAAAAATATTTCTTATAACTCAAATTGATAGAATAATATTAGCAAGTATGTTTTTGTAAAAGAATGAATAATTTGATTGTTTACCAATTGAGAAATATTTGCATCTAATAATTTCTCTATAAAGTTTTTTAGTAACAATTTACCATCACAAAGAATAACAACAATAATTTTTAAAATATCCTTTCATCATAAAAAAAAAGAAATAGATACAGATGCACAAATTATTGTAGTAAATTATTGGTGTCATGTCCCCAATTGATTCGCTTATTTTAATTTTTTTAAAAATACCAATAAAATAATCCTGAAAGTTATTCATTTATTTAAAATTTTTATCATGTTAGATTATTTGAATGAATATGAGAAAATTACAATAAGAAATTTTTTAATTGAATGACTTGTACAGGCCATTTTACATAAGAAATATCAAATCATTATTAATATAAAATATTATAACAATAAATTTGTAATTGATTTCATTTCGCTAAAGGAGATGAGAAGGGTTTACTTTTTGAAATTTGGAATTTATTTATTGGTTATGATTTTGCATGGATAAAGGATTTTGTTCATGCTTCTATGAAATTATGAAAACATAATGTTGGATTTATATTCATGAGCTTCTATTAGAGTATTGAGAACTAAAGGAAATTTTTTCCACACCACGTGTCACTGTTACATCTTTATTTTTGAATAATTATATCATAAATAAGTCTTGTAATTTTTTTTATCCTTGATTTAGTATATATTGATTTTTAATATCATCTATCTAATCAAATTCGAGTGGAAAAGCCAATATTTATATTCATAGGTAAAACGGTCTTATTTACTATTATTTTGAATTACTTATAGATTTTTGTTGTGGATTATGAAAATTTGTATTTATTTTGTTCTAATTATAAAATGATTGGTCATGACCTATCTAATTGTAGAAGATTACCACAAGATGCAAACACCAATTATAGTGGGAGAAAATAGTTGGAGCAAAAATCCAACAACATTAGTGTCCTAAGGTGGTTGGTGTTTCGGATGGTTCTTAAGAGTCGACTCTTGTGATGGTGAAACTTGTAGTGTAGCCTAAGCAACCTCTAAAACAACTTGTAGAGCAAGCCTATAGTGTAGTTTATGGTTCATCAACCTACTAATGAGATGCAATAACACACTACTATGATGCAACCTACTACTTTGGTGTAACATACTATTATGGTACAACCTGTTGTGAAGCCTATTGTGGTATAACCTGTTGTTGAGCCTACTATGGTACAACCTGTTATAGAACCTATTGTGTTGCATCTTGCTATGGTTCAGTCTATTATGATGCAACCTGTTGTGGTGTTGCCTACTACTCAGTCTTAGCCTACAACCCATTTTGCAGCACTATGTTTACCTTTTGGCTAGGTGGTTAATCTTGATGGTCTTAGTGTTGAGGATGGGTCTTCTCCTGTACATAATCATGATAACAATAGTAATCATGTGCTAGTATATTCTGATTCCTTAATTGATATGTCTTTTTTGGATGATGTTATTCCTATTGAAAATAATTCTCAAGGATTACAACAAATTGTTTCTCACCATAACAACTCTCGAACAATTCCTAATTCTTTTATGTTAAGTTCAACTTAAGGAAGACAAATAATTGATAAACTTTGGAATATCAACATAACTTAGATGTCAAAATTCATTGTAATGTTTAATATGACTTTATTTTTAAAATTTGTAAGTGTTGTTCACCTCAATCATTTCATTTTTATTTAGAATAATGTTACTTCTAACTCCTTATCTTCTTTTTATTCTTCTTATTATTAAATTAAGTTAGACATATAGAGCATACTTTCGTTATTTGTTGTAATTATTCTAGTTTTAAAGAAAAATTCATGTTTATCAAGCAAATGAAACCATAGTTTCAAAGATGAAGTCTGATTCTTTTAGTCCTTAATTGAAAAAATAGAAAAAAAATTTCAAAGATGAATCCATGTTTCTCTTATCCTTTGATTTGTAGACTTGTTCTTGAACCTAAATAATTTCATATCATTTAAAGTCAAGATTAAAGACAATTAAAACGTGCATTTCTCTTTCAACTCTCCAATTAAGTTTTTAAAAATAAATACATAAGGAAACTCTAAATTGTAAAGTAAATAATACATAAAATATAATAATTAACTTTAACAAATTCTAATACATAAAATTTATTATCTTAATAAATTTAATATCAGTAGTTTTCGTAATCAAGTTTTCTGACTTGAAAATTCTAATAATCAAATGATACGTTTAAATTTTATAATCTAATCAGTTAGAATAGCCTTCTCCTCCCTCAACGGATATTTAAAATCTGAGCCTATACCCTTCCCCAATTTGGATGCAAGTGTGATAATATTTGTCAAACAAAAAATTAAATGGAACATTACTTCAATATATATATATATATATATATGTGGTGTACTTGAAAATTGGTCACATCATCTAACTGACATGAAGTGAGAGAAAAATATAAAGGTAACATATTTTTAGCCTGAGTTAGGTAGGGTTTAAGTAGAGCATTGTTTGTTTGTGTTAAGCTAACCTAAGCACTGTTTAGAATGTCGGCAGCATCTTTTAGTTTTAAAAGGAGACAACAAGTAGTCCAATCTAAATACAACACAAAATGTGATGAGTTTTTCTTATAGGCCCATAATCATTACCCAACTCTGAAACGCAGTACCATAATTATAATTTGGACTGGAGCCCATAATTCAAGTCCAACTTTCCTTTCCTTTTCCATGGAAACACCACCACGTGCATGCTTTTTCTTCTTGCTTCCAATTCCACTTTTCCCACAATTCAAAATTACACTTACAATTCATTTTCTCATCTATAATACAAACCATAACGTATACGGCAAACAATATGCCTAAATTAATACTCAATCTTTCACACATTAATGTCGATCTCACTCACCTTAATCATGCTTCACTTTTTAGTTTTTCGCCTCAATCATAGTATTTTGCTTCAAGGTATTAACGATTAATTTTCTGCTTAAGAATAATGGCAAAAAATTTTCCTAGAGAGAAATATCTACAGATAAAATTTCCAACGGATATACATGTGGATGTTTACTATTCACAGGTTGTGAATAGTGGATATTTTAAACCTCGCTTATAAACGGGTTGGATAATTTGTGAATAAAATTTGTGATAAATAATTGATACTTATTAATATTTACTATCTGGAGGTTGTAGGTAGTGAATATTTTAATACCCCTTATAAAATGATCGAATGTGTGTATTATACTACTCGATTAGCGGGTATTTGTTATCCGTAAAAAATAAAAATAATAATTTAATTTAATTTATATTTAATTAAATTTAATTTAAAATAAAATTAATTTATATTTTATTAGATTAATTTAATTAAAATTTAATTTATATTTTATTTTATTTATATTAATTATATATATTTTTTAATTTTAATTAAATTTATTTTAAAAATATATAAAATATTTTTTTTAATATTTGCGGGTATTTATGGATATTCACAAGTTTTAAAATATTCACGGATATTTTTGAAACGAGTATATATATAAATAATAAACGGGTTGCGGATAAATTTTTATTTTACAAATCAGATTACAGGTAGACATTATCCATGAGTGACCTGATCCATTCTCATTCCCTCATAATTGTCAAATATTAATCAATTGGAAGCTTTTATAAAGATTAAAATATTATCTTCTATAATGTTTGAACCTTCTCACCTAAAAAACAAAAAAGAATTTATGAGGCTTTTGTTTTCTGTGGGGAGTAGGTAGAGACCTTTTTGGGCAACTTTGTGAGAATGATATACAGCTATAAACAAAATGATAAAGCGGTAGTAATTATTATTATTATTCCAGAAATTATTATCAAACAGCTTGTGATTAGTGAGTATCTAATGTGAATTCAAAATAATTATCGTAAAACCAATCCCTCTGTGTTGCTAAATGGTTACATTTCTATTTGTATATATAAAAGGAATTTTTTGAGAACCTAAACTAACTTCGATTATCTCTCCACTTTAGAAGGAACTGGTTTCTTATTCTTGAAGTTAAAAATTATCTTTAGTAAATATAGAAGTGCAAATGCTAAGTTGAAAAAAAAAATAATCTTGAGACAGGCACTATAAAATATATTTTGTTTTGTTTTGTTATTTTTAATACACTTCTCTATTATATTTAACGAAAAAGCATTTCCATTTTTTAAAAAGTGTTTTTAAGACAGCAAATTATTTTTTTAAACAATGCTTAAAACACGTTCACTTCTATAAAAAAATATTTTAAATTGATTATTTTAAATATTTTTTTAAATTTTAGTGGCTAAATAGCATACTCTAAATTGAATAAATGTGGAAATACTCTTCGTTAACTCGTTTTAAAGACGATCTGGCTTCACAGAAAATGACTACCTATTTGAGCCATTTTATTCATTTCTCATATCAAAATAACTACATGTTAGTTTAAAAACACCTCAAATATACTCACTTGGTGAACTTGATAAATCAAACTCACAATTTAACAGAGTTTAACTAAATCTACACATAACACGTTTCAATAAAATTCACATTTCTAACACATCTAAACATGCCAATTTAATCATCAAAATTACTCTATTCTCCTTCACACCAAGAATGGCAGTATCAGCACATCAATTAAACAATTTAAGTACTGTTATGATACACCAACTTCCATTTTCTTGTTTTTTTATTATTGCAATTTTCTTTAATTGAAATTTTTTATAATTTTCAAAAAATTAAAACACGTTGATTTTTTATTTATTTATTGAGTTCTTTCATTTTCAAAATATTTTGCTTGCTAAGTCAACTATAATTTATTATATATTTTTTGTTTGAGCACAATTTTCATTCATCACAAAATAATTGTGCAGAATACAATTTAAGTATCTTTTGACAATGATAATACAAAACCTAATCCTAGTAAAATATATGTCGACTAGGTCGATATATATCCGACTCATACCTATTCAGTCATGATAATGTCATACCAATTGCATTATTAGTCATATTAATGTACAAGTTAAACAACAAGATTCACAATCAATTATGATAACTCAAGATTAATAGATAATTAGATCACGTGGTCCAGATCCATCTAGATAAGAGTCCATGAACAATAAGTATAAATAACACATTTTACAAAATATATTAATTATGTTTATTATTACAATATTAATTACCTTCTTATGCACTTGAGTGACTTGAACATCAGCATATCTTCTACATATATAATTCCTTATCCGACTAAAAGATGACAAGTATCCTTGAAATTGAAGACTTGAAGCATTTTAAATGTTTATCAAAGTCTTTCGTAAAATATATTTAGTTTTGTTAGAACAACAATACTAATAATATCAATTGAAAAAAAGCCTCATAGGTAAAATTATACAAACTTTATGTCAAAGTTGGCTAAGAAAATACTAATTAATATTTATCATGAAATAACTTAAACTTATATTTTAATTAGCATTAGTAAAAAAGTTAATTATAATGGTGAAAAAACAATAATTATTATTAATATTAATATGAAAGAAACTTTAGTCAACTTCAATAAAAAAACAATATTAAACATTGAAACATTTCAAACCAACAAATTTACTTGACCATAATCAAGTTAACCATGAATATTCATTACAACAAAATCATTAAATAACAATTAATTTTAAAGATAAAAAGTATTAGCCGTATTGACTAATTTAGATTTTATTTTATAAACTAAAATAAATTTTATTATGAATAAAAATTATAATTAATTTATGAGTTAGATTTAAATTGGTCTTTAATATTAGTTACCAAATTTGTAGCTACTAAGGAATTAATGTTTAAATTAGTCTTTAGATTAAAATTAGAGATTAATTTAGAATTAGTAATAGTAAGTTGTTAAAACATTGATAGCTAATGTTAAAGATTAATTTGGACTTTAATTCAAAAATCAATTATAATTTTTTGTTTATAATAGACACCGTTTTTGTAAAGACTTAGAAATTGACATTTTAGAAGTGATAGTGGTTTAAAATTAGTGAAACTCGACTATTTTAATATTAATTTTTTTTAATATAAATAGTTTTGTTATGAAATATTTTCATAATTTTAAAACACATTATCTCTTTAGAAACCACTTTTCAAGAGTTCTCTGACTTCTCTCTAGGAGTTCTCTGACTTCTCTCTAGGAGTTCTCACTCCTTGTTCATTTGTTTGAAGATTAGAGATTGCTTGAGTGATCCTTGAGGTGAGATCTTTAAGTCTATCTGATCAGTTTCTTGAAAATAATAAGTTAGTTTATGCTATTTTTTTAGTATGTTTTGTTTCCCCTGCATGTGAGGTAATTATGTTTTGCATGTGTTGTCTGAGTCTTTTATAAGACTCTTTGTTGATCAATTGTCCTAGCGGCGTACTCTGATAACGATTCTATGGTTTGTTGGTGTAGATAGAGTTCTATGATATGTGAGAGCAATTTAGGTTTTATAGAGCTATTTGAGTTTCTAAAAGGTAAGGGAAGCTAAATACGGTTGTTCTTAAGTTATAATGTAATTTGATTTGTGTGCATGATTTGATGGCTATGATTGATGTTGAATGTATGTTTGCATTGATTTCATCATTGTAAAATTTGTTGAGACTTATGATCAAATGTAATTTGACATGTTAGAAATTGCTCTAGAATTTGTGGTATGACATGTAAAATTCTGTGGTAATTGATTGTTGAATGAACTTGATGTTGGTGGTCTGAATTTATGCAATTTAGAACCTGGTTACCTATTCTTATTGCTGAATTTTAGTCAATTGGAATGTTGAACTATTGTATTGAATCTAGTTGAGATTGGTTTGATCTGATGGACTGAGTTGATGGCCAATTGAGCAAATTGGTATTCAATCTAATATAAACATGTTTTTGAATCAATCATAATGTCAAGAATACCAATTTGGTCAATTGGATAGGTCTTGAGTGCAATCAGATCATGTAATAAAGTTTCTGGCATGGCGTTGGACGGTGCTTTTGGGTGCAAAGCACCATTTCTTCCTTGTAGGGTTGGAACCTTTTCTCCATAATTAGCTGGGCGAGAAAATTTGCAAGAGCTTTGGCGTTAGGCATCAAGCCGACGCTGAGCACTCGTTGTTTTAAGGTTGGTGTATGTTTTTTGTGATTTCATGATTCCTAATTGGTTTGGATTGGATTATATAAAATCAATGCATATTTATTTAGAATTGTTGATGCTTTATGGATTTTAAACACATGAATGTAGGTATGGTTAAAGAATGTTATGAAAGGAATTCCAAGGGGAAGTTATTTTTGTTGTTTAGTAGTGTGATGTATTGATGTAGGGATTCTATATTGGGGGTTATCCTGATACTCCAATAACCATCCAATCTCAAGTAGAGAAAGGTGAGTTATATCGTGAAAAGTAGTAGGAGGTCCTAGTCTATGACCTTTTCCTTGGTTATATGTAGTTGATGAACTAACCTTGTTTCACCACTACAAGTCCAGAACTCGCTAGAGTTTAACATCAATACATGTATCTGGATAGTCAAGTCTAAAGTATATGTTGATATGCTTAGGATTGTTTGATTTATCTGTATTGATGTGTTAACATATATGTTTTAATTATATGTGTGCTCTTCTATAAATTAGCTTACCCTTTTATCTGTGTATGTTGGTTTGTTTCTTTTCTCTTTTGTAATGATAAATTAAATTGTGTGAACAGAGAAAGAGGATTTTGTTGAGCAGGTGCTGGAGGGCGAAGGTACAAATGCGTAGGCAATATGAGTAGTTATCTGTATAATAGATGTTATGTAAAACTCTAGTTAAACCTTTAGCCTTTGTATAGAAACTCTTAGTGTTAGAGTATCATTGTATATAAAGTTTGGTGTTATGGTTATGATCGGATAACTGTCATGATATTTTATATGCTTTCTTTTAAGTTAACTCTTAGTCCACCTTTTATTTCTTTGTTAATTTATCTTCTTGCACATAATCTTATATTCTTTAGTCTATATGAGTCATTAATCATTAGAGTTGTCAAAATGGGTCACAATCTGGGGGTAACCCGACCCACCACGGGTTTGGGCCGGATTGGGTTTAAAAAAATTATATTTTTTTATGCGGGACAGATTTAAACCCGGCTCATCGGGTTGAACCCGTGGTGGGTCGGGTTGGCCCACCAACCCACCAATCTAATTTTATTTTATTAAAATTTAATTTTAATTTTATAAAAAAATATTTATTATTATTTTTTGCTTGAAAAAATTATTTAAGTTCCCTATTTTCAAAATTAATTAAACACCTCATGTTGGGAGTGAAATTTGGGAGTAAAATTTGTTTAGATTTGAATTATAGGAAGTTTGTAATTTTTTTTTATTTAAAAAAATGTAATTAAGTGGGACAGTGAGCCAATCCATTTACCCACCAACCTGTGGTGGGTCGAGTCGGGTTCGAATTTTTTTGGCTCGCTAATAAATGAGTCGGGTTGGGTTGACTCACTAAGTGATCAACCTGTGGTGGGCCGGGCCGGGTCGGGTCGGGTGACCCGTTTTGACAGCTCTATTAATTTTAGTATTACATGAGTCTCTTGGGAAACAATACTTGATCTTACCATTTTATATTACCTGAGTGATTTTGTACACTTGTCGTTGACCGTTAACAATGTTCAAGACTGCAACCATAGATCTGGTTCATGAGTGATAATTTGTACTACTACTACTACTACCACCACTACTACTACTACGACTACTACTACTACTACGACTACTACGACTACTACCACGACTACTACTACTACGACGACTACTACTACTACAACGACGACGACTACTACTACTACAACGACGACGACTACTACTACTAATTGTGTTCCCTATAATATCTTAAATTAATTATTTTTTCTTTTTATTTTAAAATAATGTATTTACAAAAATAATACTTGTTTAATAAAAGAAGTTTGTAAAAATATTATATTTATTGCTGTTCTTAATCCATGTAGTATACAAAAAGCAATTGTAAAAGGTATTACGAATGATAAGGTAACGAGTTGGATATTATCTTATTTGATTAATTTATAAAATAATCTAAGTTATCTAAAAGTGTAAGATACCTTAATATAATATTTTTTAAAAGTTTTTAACTATAAACTATAAGTTATTTAATTTTTATATGTATTATTTTTATACTTTAATATCTTTATTATTTATTTATTTATTATTATCAATAATTACATATCATGAAAATTATGAAATAAAAACTCGATGCAACACCCATAATCTCTGAAGAATAAATGAAATAATTACTTTAATTCAATACAGAACAGTCAAAGATATTAATTATTATATTTATTTAAAGTGTCTTTATTTAATGTAGAAGTTTTGTAAAAATTAAATGTAAAACTTCAGTAAATATAAATAAAGGTATGATATAGAAAAACATAATAAATGTTATCTATTAGATTGGAAAAATATTATAGTTTAGAATAAAACTAATATTAAAACAACTACCTAATAATAAAAAAATACATCAAACTTGATAAATAACAAAATGTCGGCATCTTTGATCAGAGCATAACGGTAGCACAATAAACATCACATTGTGATAGTAAATTTACCTATTTTATAATATAATAAACATCACATTGTGATAGTAAATTTACCTATTTTATAATATATCTAGAACATCCTCATTGCTCAATATGAATTTTTAGAAAGTCCATCTAATTTTAAAAAAAGTAATCTATCTTTATGGATTTCATATTAAAATAATACTATTATTGACTAAGAACTTTCACTTTCCATTGGAAATGCTCATAAAATTTATGTTTAAGAATTTATGATTAAAATTAAATAAATTTAGTTATTTTAATCAATTTTTTAATTTTTTTTAATATTTTAAATGTATTTCTCAATCAATATTAAAGTAAAAACATAAACAAATAAAATGTTATCCGTAAAGACCCAGAAAATAGAATAATAGAGTAGACAGAGGTATTAAAATAACTGAACTGAGCTTTTAATGTTGAAATACACCAACAGTATAAATAGAAATTTCTAAACACTCAGTTCATTATCTTAAAACTGTTTATCTCTCTAGAACCATTATTTCCTAATTTCCCTCTCCCTTCTATCTAGATTTCTTCACCCATAGTTCATCTGTTTAGCAATCAGGGGGCACCTGAGTGATCCTGGCATCACAAGCTTCCTATTCCCCCGATCAATTTCGTGTTTAGAGCGGGTAAGTGCCGTTCCTTAAATTCTCATGAATTTTTGGGATTTCTGGTACATGCAAGAAAGCTTTGTTGTTTGCATGTGCTTAATTATATTCTCTTCCCCTTTCTAACTTCATTTTGGTCCTTTGGGTGGTCTGTTATCACCAATCGGTGAACTATAGGTATTCTTAGGATTTTCTGGTGTTGAAAGCAAATTCTTGAAGGTTGTGGAAGTTGTCCAGTTCGGTTAGAGGTAAGGGAAGCTAGTTAATTTAATTAATTGATGTGCTGTTGAATTATGATATTTTATAATGCAGTGTAGAAGATTTGCATGTATATATAATTGGGTGATTGTGTGATTTGTATGGTTGTTTGAAATAATATGGACTGTGACCGTGTGAAGCTTTTCTGCAGAATTATCTAGTACTGTCTTACAGTGAGTTTTGAGGAAATGGGATAATGAAAATGAGAGTTTGGGGTTAGACGTTAAATCGACCGGTTGGGAGAGCTTAGAGGAGTTATTTAGGATCTGTTAGAGTCCCTAAGTCATTCAAAATGTGCTAAAACCAGTAGAATCGAATTTGAGTCTTTAAGTTGATGATGATGCAGTTTTGGATCGTGAGTTTGGTAGTAGACTCTTTAGAAAGTGTTTATAAAGGTTTAGACATCCTTGGAATAATATAAATTGGTATATGATTCAAGTATGGGGAATTAGAAGTTGGGAAAAATATTCAGTTTTGGTAAAATTAGGTGTTGTTCCTAATTCTGCAGCTATTCTGCAGAATTATGCAGAACGTTGAGAGCAAAGTGAAGTGATCGGTTGTAATATGATCGTATGATTTCTATATATGTATGATTGTATTATATGTTTGTCTGAATTGTATGTTAACATGGTTAATTAAATTACATTAGCTTACTCTTATTTTTCCGTCTTGTCATGTTGTCTATTCGGTCGTCTACGTCCTTGCAATGATCACCATGTGGGCGTGAGCAGAGTGCGGAGAGGGTTCCCTGGAGCAGGTGTTGAGTGAGGAGTCTTCAATCCCTTAGGATAGGACCGTTCGGTTGATACATCTCTTGTATGACCGTTCGATTTGCTCTTATGGTTTGTATTCAGTGTAGGATTTTAGTAAGTTTTAAATTTATGGTTATTTTATGATAACTGTAAGTTAAATCTTTTTCCTATAACTGTTCTATTTTATTATAAATGTAAATACGCTTAAATATAGTTTACAGCTATATTTTTGGAATGTTACATTATCATACACACATAAAATAAACATAATAAAATTTAATTAAAATAATTAAATTTATACATTTTAAAGTTTAGAAAATTAAATTAGGTCTTGAATATAAATTAGTTTCAATTTTAATAAAAACTAAAAGCATCAAAAATATATTTAACTTATTATTATTATGATAAAGTGATTTTGAAGTGAGTGACAATACAATGACAGGCATCTTTAAGTCCTCCTTGTTTGTAGAGAAAAAAGATGAAGCTGTCGAAAGTGTCACGGAATATTGTAGGCTCACATGTTCGCCACAAATGACTCTGAATTTGAACACACGTGTACAACCTCTATTGGTTGCTATCACATAAAAGCATTCTTCGTTTTTGGTTGAAAAAGGGAAGTTTCTAAATTCATACATATACGTTATTTATGAATTTGGTACTTAGTACTTCGTAAATTTATGTCACACTAATTTAAGATGGGATCTGTAATACCTTTTTCACTCGGATCTATTTAATAACCAGCATCTATTCTTTCAAGAACTAAAAATCAAGGGAATATGAAACTCTTGTTCAAAATTAATTTAAATGCGCGAGGAATTTAATCTTAGATTTTAAAGTTTTATACTAAATAGAGATGAAATTGTAAGTAATATATAAGAACAAAGATTTATATTTATTGTCTTAAATTTTTTTCTTCTTTACATTGTTAAAGGTTACATTAAGATTTTTTATATATAACTGACTCATAATTTAAAACTTATTAGATCTACACTCTCAAGTTTCATATCAATTTTTTGTGGTATGTCTACTTGTGAAATTCAAAAATTATTTATTTGATTAAGAAGGACGAAAGAAAAAAATAATTTAATTAATTTAATTGAAGAACAACAAAAAGAATAATTAATTTTAAAAAATTGGAATCTATCATTCCATTTTCTTTTATATATTTCTATTTATCTCTTATATCTCTCTTCTTATTTCTATTAAACAAAAAAAAATCACAAAAATTTCAAAAACGATCATTTATTTGTTTATACTTGTTTTTATATTACCAAAAAACATATTTACTTTTATTTATTATCTATTTATCTCTTTTTTTCAACTTTTTTTTCTCTATTTTAATCTTTTATATTCATTTCTCAAAATCAAAGATGTCATGGAGCTAGTACAAAGTAGTTTTCATTTTTATATCCAAATACAAGGATGCAAAATCCCTAACTTCAAATTAAAAGTACTATTTAGTTGTTTATTCAATTCTCATTATAGTTATGAACCAACTTTATTTGACATAGGTAGCCTTTCTTTCTGTATCTTAATAATACAATCTTTGATTTAATTTGTAATGATATATCAAATACAAAATAAGTTATGTCAAAAAGGAAAAAACTCATTTTATATATACTCATGGTTTATATCTATTTTTAACGATAAATAATTCACACGTATACTAATGTGAAAGTTAATGGGTTAGAAGTTCTATATTAATTAGAGATAAATATCAATTTATAATATATAACTGAGTGTAAAACTCACTTTACAAATCGATTTTGTAAGATTGAATTAGGTTTAAAGTTTACTTCTTAATGTGGTATTCAAATCAGATTAAAGTTTATTTTAACGAGATTTGTGTTGAGCATATTATTTTATCAGTATTCATTAATAATATCTTAAAAAATTAAAAAAAAAAAAGAAAAAGGGAAAAAAGTACTCATTTACATGTTTTAGTATTATCACATGACACCAACGGAGGAAAAGTTACCAAGTTTGCTTTAGCTAGGTAATTTGGTTGTATTACAGTGCAACAGTGGCCAAATTGGAGTTGTTATTTGTCTCCGTCAGTATCTATGCATGAAAAAAGGTTGGTTTTGATGCCTTATTTTTTTTTTTTATGAGTTTTTACTTTCTTTTTGTGCAATCTTAAAGTGAACTTTTAACCATTTCTTTATATGTGTATGTGGATGGAAATTTTATTTGTCAATGTCAAGGGACAGTGCTAAAGGATAGTGAGATTTGATGAACAACATATTGCAGATGAATTTAATTAATTTATTTGACCAACCCAGTTTGAAAGGTGGAAATTTGGGTCATTCATTTCATTGGAGTTGGTATTAGGTAGTCCACAATATACTAAAACAAAGACATTCATTTAACTGTGGCTTCGAATCCTAACCATAGTTTTCGAATTAAGACCAAATAAATTCTAAAAGCTTAAGTCTCTTATCAATTTCGTATATTTTAATTTAGTTTTTTTATTTATGGGATATTTAAAACTTTTAATTTTTGTAATTGAATTTCGATCGTTTAAATTGTTTTGTTATTGAATGATATAACTATTATTTTGACCATCATATTACATCTTTATTTTTTTATATTAAAAATATAAAATAATATGATTAATAATATAAAAGTCTATTATCATTTTATATTAACTGTATTATTATTTCATATAAATCGCAAAAATATTATATTTCTTAATACCCGTCGTCAGAGAAGAAAAATAACACAAGACTTAATAGAGACTCAACAAAAGTACACAAATTTATAAGAAGCTTAAAATGTATTTAAGTAAAAAACTATATAAGAAGAATTATTAATCTAAATTTATATTATTTAAATATATTTTTAGTAGACCTGAAGTGAATAATTTTTCATTTTAGCTTTATAACTTTTTTTAAATAGTTTCTTTAAAATGAAAAAAAAAACATTATTTTTAATTCTTATTTTAAGTGAAATTTGGTTTTAAATCTTGGATATAAAATATTTTTAATTTTTAATTCTTTCAAAACTTAAAATTATTATTTTTGGATAGATTAAAAAAATACTTTTAAAAGCTAAAAAAAATTTACTTAATTTTACAGGACTAAAAAATCAATTCATATTTATTTTTGTAACAGGTAATTATCTCATAATTTCACTTGCCACAAGGTAGATGAAAAAAAAATTATTTTTGGATTCCGACGGATTCAAAATAGAATCTGTCATTAGAATTTATATAAAAAAAATGTTACAAATCATAATAAAGGTACCTTAATAAAATTTTTAAATAAAATATTACTGTTTCTAACCCTTTGTTCACTTGAATAAATTTAGGGAATTGAGTGAATTTGAAGATAATTTTTGTTGTTGTTTATTTGAGTGAATTTGGAGGTAAGTGAGAGTGAATTTGGAAGCAACGTTTGTGAGAATTAGTGTATAATTTGATTGATGTTACAGATTAAAAAAATGTACTTCCAAATCCAGTCTTACCTAACTCCAACCAAATCCACTCAAATAAACAAAAAAAAATTATCTTCAAATTCATTCAATCACTCTCTCCCAAATCCATTCAAGTGAACAAAGTCTAACCTTTTATAATTCAATATATTGCTTACTATTTGTATTTTAAAAGTATAACTTGTTCTTATTAATTCCATGTTTGGTTGACAAAAAAAACCTTACTCTTTAACTTTACACTTTTAGCTAGGTTTAACATAGGTTAGGGTGATATGCTATTAGTGTTGAGGCAAGGAGTTGGAAAAGTCTTAACATATTAAAAAGAAATACCTAAGCAAGGAGTTGGAAAAATCTTAACATATTAAAAAGAAATACCTAGGTCTTTATTCAATTTTAGAATGAGTGTAATAAGTTATTTACCTTTTAACTTGTCATAAGTAAATATTTATATTCCAAAAGTATAATTATGAGTGTTGCACGTGTTAAATTGGATAATTTTTGTTACCAATGAGAAGCATTGGTAAAATTGAAGATAAATAATTTTGATGATGCTGAAAGACGATAGATTGTGATAACTGTTTTAAAAGCACTTTGTAGATTATAAATGTATTAGGAAAAGCCTTAAACATGTAATACTTAGAAAAATTCGTATTTCTAGAACTGTTACGCATTTAATCGATTATTAGAAGCTATAATCGATTATCCTAAGTCCTTTTGGAAACCTTATTGCTCTGGAATAATCGATTATTACTTCAAATAATCGATTATCACTAGTTCTGATGAGAACTGCCAAAGACTCTGGAATAATCGATTATTCCTCAGGATAATCGATTATCACTCTTGAAAAACTCTGTAACGGACTTAAATAATCGATTATCACTAACAATAATCGATTATTTGTGGTAGTTATAATTCATCTCTGCGAACTTAGACCAGTTGGCTATATATGTTATTTCCAAAACTCTTAGAAAGAAACTGAGCTTTTGAGAATACAGTGTGATTTGAGGAAGTTCAATAAGCTAGTTCATTGTACTGCCTAGTCTCGTGAAAAGGAGAAGCTCACACTTTGTGGGTCAAAGGTCGGAGCGATTCTCTTCGAGTTGGAAACGCTACTGTTCTTCCAGTTCGTTGGTCGAAGGAAGAACTGTTATGCACTGTTCCGGTTCGTCAGTCAAAGGAAAGTGTAGATTGCTTGCTTCCAGTTTGTTGGTCGAAGGAAGGTTTTATTTTCTTGTTTTTTATTCTCTCTTAATTGTAATTTATTGAAACTGATTTTAGTGAAATCGTTAATCACTTTTTATAGTGATTAACAACTGGACGTAGATTCTTTTGAATCGAACCAGGATAAAAATCCACTGTGTCAACTTTTCTATTCCTTACACTCTTTACTGTTTTATGCACATAAATTGTTTGATAAATTTTCTCTAAGAAAATTGTTTTTCTAAAATGGACCATCAAAACTTGATTTGTGACCGTAACACGCTTTCCGAATATTTTATTCCGCTGCGCGACTCTATAACTTTACCGATTGTTCCGATAATTGGTATCAGAGCTTGCTTTGATATTTTTTCAAACTTTTGCGAAAATGGCCGGTCATCAAAATCAAGTATATGCTGAGGGTGCATCCATCAACAGACCACCTCTTTTTACTGGTGATAACTATGCCTTCTGGAAAGTCAGAATGGAAATTTTTATGGGGTCTGTTGACAGAGGCATCTGGGAAGCTATGCTAAATGGTCCCTATATTCCTAAAAGAATTGTTGATGGTGTAGAAGTAGAAAAACCATACTTTAACTGGACTCCTGAGGAAAATAGAAGAGCCCAATTTGATATTAAGGCTCGTAATATTATTTCATCTGCTGTAGTACTTGATGAATTTTATAGAATTTCAGTGTGTAAGACAACACAGGAAATGTGGGAGGTCCTCAGAGTCACACATGAGGGTACAGACAACGTGAAACGTGCAAGGAAGAATACACTCATCCAAGAGTATGAGATGTTCAAAATGCAACCTGGAGAAACAATATCTGATGTCCAGAAGCGTTTCACTCACATTGTGAACCACCTAACAGGTTTGGGTAAGTCTTTTGACACTGATGAATTGAATGTGAAAATATTAAAATCATTAGACAGGTCTTGGCAACCAAAGGTGACTGCCATCTCGGAGTCTCAAAACCTCACTCAAATGTCAACGACAATTTTCTTTGGAAAGCTTCGTGAGCATGAGCTTGAGCTGAGAAGATTAACTGCAGAAGAGGATCAAGGCAAAAGAAAGACACTTGCCTTCAAGTCTGAAATCTCAAAAGGAAAAAGTTCTAAGAGAATTGAGAACGATGATTCCGATGACGATGAGGAAAACATGAGTCTTATGATTAAGAAGTTTGCTAAATTTATGAAAGCAAAGGGAAAAGACAAATACCGTGGAGAAAGGAAAGAAAATCAAGGATCTTCATCAAGCATTAAATGTTATGGATGTGGAGAAAGAGGTCATGTGAAGACTGACTGTCCTAAAAATAAGAAAAGTGAAGAAAAGAAAGAAAGAAAGTTTCCAAAGAAGAAGAAAGCTTACATAGCTTGGGAAGAGAATGCTTCTAGTTCTTCAAGCTCAAGCGATTCAGATGAAGAAACAAATTTGTGCTTAATGGCAGACTTAGAAGATGCAGGAAGCCAAGAAAGTGATTCTAGCTTAGAGTCAAGTAATGAGTTTGACTTACAAAAGGCATTTCTTGATTTGTTAAATGAATCTGAAAAACTTGATGTTGCTCATAAAAAGCTAAAGAAAGAGCATAATGAATTGAAATTGAGGTATGAAAAAGTACTAGATGACGAAGTTGTTTTAAGAAACAAAGTTAGTAATTTGGAAACTAAATTATCTGAATCTGATACTGTTGTACAACCTATTGAATGTCTATCGTGTAAAAGGCATCTGTTTGACATTGACATTCTTGAGAATTTACTTGCAAAGGCAACTAAGTCTAAGTCATATGCCAAAACAAACTTTGAGAAAAGCAATGCAAGAAGTGGAAACACGCACCTACACAAAAAATCTAAAGTGATAAGAACTCGTAGAGTTTGGGTAGAAAAAGGGACTTTTGTGAAAAATAAAGTGTATGAGGCTTGTTGTTTTTACTGCATGAAACTTGGTCACACCTCAAACAAATGCAGCATCAAACATTTTGGTGTTCCAAATGGTAAATATGCATGGGTTAAAACTGTAAAATGATGTATGTTTGCATAAACTAACCCCAAGGACCCATAATAAGATTGAGGACCTAAGTCTTGCTCAAATTTGTTTTGTAGGAACTTACTAAGTCAAAGAAGTCACTGTGGTATCTTGACAGTGGTTATTCAAGACACATGACCGGTGACAAGAAAAGGTTTATTTCTTTTGAGAAGAAGAAGCAAGGATTTGTGACCTATGGAGATAACAACAAAGGTAGAATAATTGGAACTGGAGATATTGGAGGAGGAAACACATTGACTATAAAGGATGTATTATGTGTTGAAAGTCTCAAACACAATCTCCTAAGCATAAGTCAATTATGTGACAAGGGTCTCAAGGTAACCTTTGAAAGTGATAGATGCACCGTATATTTTAAAAATTCTACTGAAATTGCTTTGCAAGGTGTTAGGCATAATAACATTTACTTGATTGATATTGAAAATGCATCTAGTCATAGTATAACATGTTTAGTTGCTAAAGAGGAAAATCCTTGGTTATGGCATAAAAGAGCTGCACATATTCATATGTAGCATTTAAATAAATTGATCTCAAAAGATCTTGTGATTGGTTTGCCTAATTTAAAATTTGAGAAAGACAAATATGTTCTGCATGTAAAAAGGGAAAGCAAACCAAATCCTCTTTGTCGTCTAAAAACATGATTTCAACATCAAAACCTTTAGAACTTTTGCATATGGACTTGTTTGGTCCATCTAGAATTAAAAGTTTTGGTGGAAACAACTATGCTCTTGTGATTGTTGATGACTACACTAGATTTACTTGGACATTTTTCTTAACCTTGAAAAGTGAAGCTTTTAAAGCATTCAAATCCTTTGCAAAACGTGTTCAAAATGAAAAGGAATTGAAAATCAAAACCTTGAGAAGTGATCACGGTGGTGAGTTTGAAAATGAATCTTTTGAAAAGTTTTGTGAAGAACATGGAATTGCTCATAATTTTTCTGCTCCAAGAACTCCCCAACAAAATGGTGTTGTTGAAAGGAAAAATAGGTCATTAGAAGAACTAGCTAGGACTCTTTTAAATGAATCTAATGTGCCAAAATACTTTTGGGCTGATGTAGTTAGTACTGCTTGTTACGTGTTGAACAGAATGCTAATTAGGCCTATTCTTAAGCTAACTTCCTATGAACTGTTTAACGGTAGAAAACCAAATGTATCTCATTTGAAAATCTTTGGATGTAAATGTTTTGTTTTGAATAATGGTAAAGATAATCTAGGCAAATTTGATGCTAAATCTGATGAGGCAATCTTCTTAGGATATTCTTTAACTAGCAAAGCATATAGGGTGTTTAATAGAAGAACCTTGAAAATTGAAGAATCAATGCATGTTGTCTTTGATGAAATTGTGGACCTTGAGGTGAACCCTCTTGAGTCAAATAAACCAATTGTAGGTGATGAGAATTATTTGAGGGAAGCTCTTGAAGAGATGTATCTAAATGAAAACTATCCTCCAGAAACTCAAAATGAACATCAAGTAGTTGATCCTAAAAGCTATCAACAACCAAGATGACTTTCTCTAGACAACATCATTGGAGATATATTAAAAGGGGTAACTACTAGACACAATCTTAATAATTTCTGCTTAACAGTAACTTTTGTGTCTCAGGTAGAACCTAAGAACATAAAGGAAGCTCTTCAAGATTATAAATGGTGTGTTGCTATGCAAGAAGAACTTAATCAATTTGAACGAAATGATGTTTGGGAACTCATTCCTAGACAAGATGATTATCAAATCATTGGAACAAAGTGGGTGTTTAGAAACAAGCTTGATGAAGATGGAAACATCACAAAGAACAAAGCCAGGTTAGTTGCAAAGGGCTACTGTCAAGAGGAAGGTATCGACTATGATGAAACTTACGCCCCAGTAGCCAGGTTAGAAGCAATTAGATTATTACTTGCTTATGCATCTTTGATGAAGTTTAAATTGTACCAAATGGATGTGAAAAGTGCATTTTTGAATGGTTTCATTAAAGAAGAGGTATACGTTAGTCAACCTCCTGGTTTTGAGGATTTTAAATATCCTGATCATGTTTATAAGTTGAAAAAGGTCTTGTATGGTCTTAAACAGGCACCTAGGTCTTGGTATGAAAGACTTAGTACTTTCTTGATTGAAAATGACTTTTCTCGAGGAAAGGTTGATTCAACCTTGTTTATTAAGAAAGTAGAAAAACATATCTTGATTGTTCAAGTATACGTAGATGATATCATTTTTGGGTCTACAAATGATTCATTGTGTGAGGGATTTGCACAAATAGTGCAAGGTGAATTTGAAATGTCTATGATGGGTGAGCTTAACTTCTTCTTAGGACTGCAAATAAAGCAAATAGATGGGGGAACTTTTGTCTCCCAAACTAAATATTGTAGAGAAGTGCTTAAGAAATTTGGTATGGATACTTGTAAAGAAGCCAACACACCTATGGCAATGTCTTGCTATTTAGATAAGGATGAATCTGGTGAAGGAGTAAATGAAACCATGTTTAGAGGAATGATAGGATCCTTACTGTATCTAACTGCTAGTATACCAGACATTATGCAAAGTGTGTGTGTGCTAGGTACCAAGCTAATCCTAAAGAATCTCATCTAATTGCTGTCAAACGGATTTTGAAATACCTTAAAGGAACCCCATCTTTTGGACTTTGGTATCCTTCTGATGCTTCACCTAGTTTGATAGGTTATTCTGATGCAGATTATGGTGGCTGTAAAATTGATAGGAAAAGTACTAGTAGAACGTGTCATTTTCTGGGCTATTCTTTAGTGTCTTGACATTCAAAGAAACAAGCTTGTGTAGCCTTGTCTACCACTGAAGCTGAATACATTGCTGCTGGAAATTGTTGTGCCCAAATTTTATGGATGAAACAACAACTGGAGGATTTTGATATCTTCCTTGATCACATTCCTCTGAAATGTGATAATACTAGTGCTATCAACCTAACTAAGAACCCCATAATGCACTCAAGAACTAAGCACATTGAAATTAGACATCATTTCTTGAGAGACCACATTCAAAAGGGAGATTGCCAAATTGAATACATTGACACTTTACATCAATTGGCTGATATCTTCACTAAAGCACTACCTAAAGATAAATTCTATGAGCTTAGAAGAGAGTTAGGGGTGTTAGATATGTCCTAAACTCCAGATTTATGAAATTTTCTCAAATCTCGTAAGATCAGCGCTTTTAATCGATTATCATAGGATAATAATCGATTATTTTTATCTTTAGCAAAAACTCCTATTCGCAAATAATCGATTATACCATCGAATAATCGATTATTTTTATCTTTGACAAAAACTCCTATTCGCAGATTATCGATTATACCATAGCACAATCGATTATTCATATTCAAACCAAAAACTGGACATTCATGTGAAGATAATCGATTATCTTCATACATAATCGATTATTACACAATTTCTGGAAAGTTACGTATGAGCAGATAATCGATTATCACTTACAATAATCGATTATTACGCGATATGTATAAAAAATATAGCCGTTACAGTGAATTCTAACGGCTGGAAACGGTCATAAACGGCTAGTTTCTCCATTTTTCTTATAAATAGCCCCCTATAATCGATTATTACTCACTTCTTTGAACCCAGAAAACTGCTGCACCCAAATCTGAACCAAATCTCTTCATCTTTCTTCTTTCATTCCAAAGTTTCTTTTTGCCCACTTCTCTCATGGCTGATTCAAGAAGAACCCGAAGGAGGACTGTTGGTGCTTCTTCCTCTCGCTCCCGAAATGTTCGTCCTGCTTCCATCGAAGGTTGGATTTCAGATGAGGAGCAACATGGTGACTATGTCCATTTCTGGCAAGAACGACGAATCATGGCGGTAAAGTTCATCCGTCTCGACTTTTATCGTTTTTATGGATTTCAATTTCCATATCTGTTTCATGCTCAAGGACTTACTCATCTCGTGGAGTAAAAGGGGTGCATCTACCCTGATCTCATCCGTGCCTTCTACTTCAATATGCGATATCGTGACGGCATCATCACAACAAAAGTGAAAGGTGTCCTTATAATTCTGGATGATGACATATGGACGAATGTCGCACAACTCACACTATGGGATGATGCTGTCAAAATCCATCTTGGAGTTCCGGACTTCAATCGTCTCCTCGCCTTTCAATCCTTTTTGCGCCATCCTGAACAACAAATCAATCGTCGACAACTGCTTGTGGGTGGATTCAAGGTTGAAGAAAGGATGATTCACTACTTAATTGTATGGATCCTATGTCCTCGTGCCACTAACCATGCTCAATGCTCGGAGCAAGATCTTCTACTACTATATGGGCTTTTAAATCACATCCACATTGATTGGCCAGCCCTCATCTCCGACACAATGGTAAAGGCCAAGAAATATCCTTCTTATCATTTTCCATATGCACTTCTCATCTCTCGAATTTTAGAATACAAAGGTGTAAGTGTGGACGGCAAACTCACTACCTCCATTCAAGCAATTGGCACTGAAATTGGTGAGACAACATTTCGCCAAATGGGCTTTGTTGCTCGTGGCCGTGTGATCATTCACAAGGATGATGATCACCACGAAGATGCCAATGACGATATGGATGCCCATATGGTTGATCCAATCCCAGCTGCTACCTCTGCTGATGCTGGTCCTTCTCACATGCCTTCCACTTCATCCCTGACTATGGAGGAGCATTTTG
Source organism: Vigna angularis (assembly GCF_016808095.1). Lineage (NCBI taxonomy): Eukaryota > Viridiplantae > Streptophyta > Magnoliopsida > Fabales > Fabaceae > Vigna > Vigna angularis. The sequence goes on from NC_068972.1 coordinate 18,496,628, forward strand.
CAAACCTGTCAAAATAACTGGAGGATATGCGTCTCTTTCAGCAGACTCACTTTGAACAAATATATGAGTGGCAACAACATCATGAAGAATTTGTGATCGACCAGTTCAATGACCTTGATACTCGCATTGGAAACATTGAAAATCACTTTAATCTTCAACCTCCAGAGAGACCACCAAGTCCTGAATTTTAAATTTAGGATTTTATGTTAGTGTGCTTTCATGTTTGTTTGTTTTGAATTCCTAGGATGTTTTATCATGTTCATGTCTTGCTTTATGTGCCCTTGTAATCTTTAATGTTTTCATGAATAAAATGATCTATTGTTTTAGTACATACACGGTCTAATTGAGGGGGAGCTCATATTAAGGGGGAGCATTATAACTCTTTTTGCTTATGATCAAAAAGGGGGAGAAATATGTGCAGTTACTACTAACTCTTATTGTTGTCTGTCAGTTTGTATCTTTTGCAGATAACCCAAAGTTGCTTTTAAAAAGTGATTTTTGATCATCATCAAAAAGGGGGAGATTGTTACAAATGAGAAGCATTGGTAAAATTGAAGATAAATGATTTTGATGATGCTGAAAGACGATAGATTGTGATAACTGTTTTAAAAGCACTTTGTAGATTATAAATGTATTAGGAAAAGCCTTAAACATGTAATACTTAGAAAAATTCGTATTTCTAGAACTGTTACGCATTTAATCGATTATTAGAAGCTATAATCGATTATCCTGAGTCCTTCTGGAAACCTTGTTGCTCTGGAATAATCGATTATTACTTCAAATAATCGATTATCACTAGTTCTGATGAGAACTGCCAAAGACTCTGGAATAATCGATTATTCCTCAGGATAATCGATTATCACTCTTGAAAAACCCTGTAACGGACTTAAATAATCGATTATCACTAACAATAATCGATTATCTGTGGCAGTTATAATTCATCTATGCGAACTTAGACCAGTTGGCTATATATGTTATTTCCAAAACTCTTAGAAAGAAACTGAGCTTTTGAGAATACAGTGTGATCTGAGGAAGTTCAATAAGCTAGTTCATTGTACTGCCTAGTCTCGTGAAAAGGAGAAGCTCACGCTTTGCGGGTCAAAAGTCGGAGCGATTCTCTTCGAGTTGGCAACGCTACTGTTCTTCCAGTTCGTTGGTCGAAGGAAGAACTGTTCTGCACTGTTCCGGTTCGTCAGTCGAAGGAAAGTGTAGATTACTTGCTTCCAGTTCGTTGGTCGAAGGAAGGTTTTATTTTCTTGTTTTTTATTCTCTCTTAATTGTAATTTATTGAAACTGATTTTAGTGAAATCGTTAATCACTTTTTATAGTGATTAACAACTGGACGTAGATTCTTTTGAATCGAACCAGGATAAAAATCCACTGTGTCAACTTTTCTATTCCTTACACTCTTTACTGTTCTATGCACATAAATTGTTTGATAAATTTTCTCTAAGAAAATTGCTTTTCTAAAACGGACCATCAAAACTTGATTTATGATCGTAACACGCTTTCCGAATATTTTATTCCGCTGCGCGACTCTATAACGGTACCGATTGTTTCGATAATTTTTAAATAAAGGTTTAATGAAGTTTTGAGTTTTAATAAATTTGGAAATTTTTTTATTGAGTTTCTCTTAAAATTTTAAAATTTTGTATTCTATTTGAGTTCTCAAAGTTTTAAAACTTTTCAATTGATTTCTTGTCGTTAGATATTTTTTTATTAACTATATAACATGAAAATTATCTTGTCACATAACATTTTTGTAACAAAAAACCAAAATAACAAAAATCTTCCACAAAGATTTATTGTTATTTAGTGAGAAATATTTTTAAAGTTAACCAAAATTATAAAATTATAAAACTAAAAATTAAAAACTAAAAATATATAAAATATAAAAGTTTAAAATCATAAAATTAGACAAGAAAACTATCATTACGAGTTCATAAAATACGCTCATCAAGGCTTATATGGTCTCATTAGCTAGTTGGTAAAACCAATTTCTAGTGTCTTAGTTGCTAAACGATTGAACCCCTTGCTCGATGAAGATATTTTTGAAAAATCTAGTGAGTTTTAGGGGAAGTTGGTTATTGGGTTTGCCAAGTCCTTGCATGGTGAATTTACGAGGAATTTCTCCCCATGCTGTTAAAAACTATTGTAATTAATATTTCTCAACCAATAGGAGAATTTATTTAATTTATTTTTTTAAAATAAGTGTTGAGATGCTAAATCTTTAAACTTTTACAAATTTTCCAAGAAACATAAGATTAAACTTGAATATACATTTGGTCTTCTTCCAAACAATTTGATTTTGGAAGATTTTTCACTGTATTCACAAAGTTTATAAAATTATAAGTTCACCTTAATAATCCTAAACTCTTCAAACCCAAGAACTAATATTTAGGTGTAATGTTTCACACAGTTACATTTAAAGCACTCACTTACACAGTGAAAAAAAATACTTAATGAACAATACAGAAAGACAAAGGATAATGTATATTTGAAGTGAAAATTACGCTATTCAAGCCTTCATCAAGTAAGAAATCACATAATAAAATGTGTCTTGACAATTTCTTGGTAGATTTCCCAAATACTCAGCTCTTGCACTCTTCAAGAATTCAAAAAAATATCCCTCCTTCCACAGAATTAGCATTTTGAAATACATTTTTTTCGATTTTTTTTGAAAATGAGAGAAGACATATATTTATGGGAAACACCTCGACTAGTGGTGTTATTAATCGATTTTGAAATTGTCCTAATCGATTAATAACATAAAAATGTAGATTGTGAAAAGTTTGAGTATGTTTTAATTGATTTTGTAAGTATGGTAATTGATTAAAACAATTTATATGACTATTATGTGTTTCACAACATACTCTTTTTGTGCCAAAGATGTTTTCAAATGATTTAATTTGATAATGATATTTCGGTTTGACTTACAGTCTAATATGCCAATGTAGTTCATGTAGGTGCATGACTAATCTCCCACTACCAACTTTTGGGTTGTCGTCCTTGTCGGGTTGTGGTCTTGCTGAGTTGTAGAGTTGTTAGATTGAGCTCGGACATTGCTGGTGTAGCTTGCGTAGCTCGGTCATCATTAGTCCAGGTTGTAAGAACTTGGTCATTACTTTCTTAGCTTAGAAGAGCTCGATCATCTCTTTCTTAACTTGAAAGAGCTCAAACGTTATTTACTTGTTCTTGGAAGAACTCAGACATCATTCATTTGTTCTTGGAAGAACTCACTTGCTTGTTCTCGGAAGAGCTCAGACATCATCAACTTAGCTCGAAAGAGATCAGACTTCATAAAAATCTGAGTTGTATGCTGCCAATTTCAACAGGTGCTTGATTCATAGGGAAAGTACACTTTACTAATGAATATCTAAAATGAAAAACCAGTGTGTTAAAGGGAGAGTGAGTTGATCGGAAAATCAACATCTCACTAAGCGAGAAAATGATCTTGTTGAGTGAGAAAAATGATCTTGTTGAGCGAGTTTAAGTGTGAGTAGAGAACAAATTTAAGGGCATCAGGCGAGTCTCCTGATGGATAAGCGAGAAAAGAACTTAAGAACCAAAAGTAAGTTTTGTTGGTGGAATTGAGTATGAGATTGAGTAAAGCTAGGATCATTTTGTACCATAAATCTCTTGAGTATGAGGTTAAGTAGAGCCAACACCATTTTATGCTATAAATAAACTAGGCATTAGGTTGAGTAGAACTAGATCCATTTTATGCCATAAATCTATTGAGTTTGTTATTATCTTACTTTATATGTGGATTATATGTGTAAATATGGTCCTTTTTAAGGAGAATTACCATATAATATAATATTAGTGTATATATTGATTAGAGATTCCGATGTGACATCATTCTAACTCAGTTAAATGTCGATATTCTCATAAAAAATGAGGTTTAGGTAATAAGAGTTGATGAATGTTCCTTTGTTTGGGGAGACAACATGAAAAAGGACCGTGTAATTATCCTATCATAGGGATAAGATTTTATCCAAAATGCAATGGCTCTACAGGGTAGGAGAGTTTATGACATGCACAAAACTTCATATAAATCCAACTCAATTACATGTCTCTCGAAAATGTCTAGAATATATTTATATTTTTTCATGTATGTTTAAATTATGGTTGATTGTGTAGAAAATTCTTAATGTTAGTGTAGTGAAGACACATGTAGAACTTTGTAAAAAAGACTAACTTAAACCATTTTTTTTGTAAGTTTGTGATATCTATCTATTATGATTGTATAATAGGGTTAAATATGTTTTTTGTCCCTTAACTTTTGGTGAAAATTGGAATTAGTCCCTCTTCAAAACTTTGGACTAATTTAGTCCCCAAACTTTAGAAATGTGTGAATTTAATCCTTTTAACCAAATTTTGTTAACTTTATTTGATGTTTCAAAAATATTTCTCAGCTAACATTGAAGCAAAAATGTGTCAAACGGTGTAAATAACTCGAATGCTATCATGAAACGTACTTGAAACATCAAATAAATCTAACAAAATTTAGTTAAAAAGACTAAATTCACACATTTCTAAAGTTTGAGGACTAAATTAGGCCAAAATTTTGAAGATGGACTAATTCCAATTTTCACTAAAAGTTAAGAGACCAAAAACCTATTTAACTCTTATATAATATACCTGAGCAAAAGATGATGCAAGTGGTTGTCGGTGTTTTTACTTAAATTTTATCAAATTCACACATTTTATATTTGAATAGCCTATATCAAATCATGTAAATTGGACATTTATCAGTGGTAACGACTAACAACTGCAGGCAAAAGGTTGAATTAGTAAGAATGACAAGTTATTATATATATATATATATATATATATATATATATATATATATATATATAATTTTGAAAAATATATTTACAAATATTGAAATTTTTGCATATACGCTGGATGAAGATAAAAAAGCCTTCTCAAATTAAGTAAAGATAATGTATAAAGGTCTCATTACATTTCTTTTCATACAACACGTTTTTGATAGTATTTTATTTACAGTAATGTATTTTTTATTTTTATGTTAGTTTTCTATTGCCAATTACTCGTACGAATAAATTATTTTAAAAATTGAATTTTTCCATTTAAATTTATATATCAATATGTTTACATTAATTGAACACATTTCTAATTATACATATTTTAAAATTTATCTTATCAAAATTTGAAAAGATTTATGTAGTAGATGCAAAATACCATGTACAGCTTTGTTAAAAGAAGAAAAAAAACATCAACATATTCATCTTTCATATTCCTCATGATGAAAGTCGAATATATAAATTAAACGAATGCCAGTATTTAATAAGTTAATTAAAGAAACAAGGTACACACTTTTTTTTTCTCTCAAAAACAATTATTTCTCTTACCTTTTCAGTGCAACTGTCCAAAGATGAGAGACAGCGTATCATACAGTTCAAGTACTTGGAGATTTTCCACTTTTCCTGGATAGAAAAAAAAATGGTTGCCGAAAAGATGGGTTTTGTTTGGGTAGAAAATGCAAAAATGGGATTTGTAGTCCCCTTATCCTTCATCATCTTCAGAAACACAAGAAAATAATAATTCCAGATTCCATATTTTCATACTAGTTTCGAGGTAGAAGATACAGTATTGTACCATTGTTCCAGCCAGAAAAAAGAAGTAACAAAGGAATAATATTATCATTAAAAAAGAAATGGAGATACTAATATAACTTTTTAGCCACATTTTGTTACGTTGTTCTTGTTAATTTTTTTATCTGGTAAATTCTTAAATTCAAATTAGTGAAAGTCTTTTAAGGAAAACAGTGAAACTCATAAATTTCAATTAATAAAAAATGTTAAAAAAGAAAATATGGGAAATGGTGGTGCATATTTGAGCTGGCATATGCCCAGATAAAAAAACCATTTCTTTAGTTGAAAGAAAATGTCTTTTATGGTAGAGAAGAAAAAGGTGTTTATTTCTTGTGTTATACTGTCCTCAAATTTTACGAGAAAAATATATTTGGTGTTACAGTGACCTGTTATTATATCCCAAAAATATTGTTGTTTCTCACCACTGGAACTGTTCATTAGTACTTTGTTAATTAAATTTTGCCACGAAACACAACAAATTTGCAACCGTATCCGCATGACATCAAGGACCCACCACATTAACCCATTTTTATTTTTCTAAAAAAAATTTTCCTTGTTGTTGGTGGTGTTGGACCCTCTCCTTTCACCCAGGCTTTTCAGACAGCTTTGTTGGAAGAAAAAAATGCAGGACGAATGATGAATGAATGAATGGAGGAAGATGATGCTCTTCTGGGACAACCGTTGAATTTCTTAAATCACTACATGCTTTTTCTTTTGGAACCTTCCATTACATTCCTTATGGTTTGAGGCTGATCAGGATCTATTTTACCTGTTCCGTTTGAGTTTCAGAACCATGCATATAGGTGTGTATGCATATGAATGATCCAAAGCTTCTGTATTTCGTTCTCCCAAAATGTTTCTTTTTCCCATAATTTTTTATGTGGGTTTCTGTGGTGCCCTTTTCTGTTTCTGATTTGTTGGTGGATCGAATTGGTTCTCCCATCATCACTTGTACTGAAAATCTGAGCTTTGACTGGCTTCTGGGTTTCTGTGGATTAATTGGGGAGCTATGAATTTGGGAATGTTTGATGAAATCTCCTTAAGTAGTTAACTTTCGCTATGTTATGGTTAGAGTTTTTTGTTAGTGATTTATTGAGTTGGTTAATGGAAAGATACATGCTTTCCATTTGGGTTTTGGGGGAAAATCTGTGGAGAAGTTGTCTAAAAGAGAGGGTGATTTGGATTTTTTATTTTATTTGTGTGGTTCCCGGAGATGAAGAATTTTCTTTTGAGCATTATAGTTGAATTAGGGTCTTTTAAGTTGACGGTGCTGTCTTTCCATGATTATTTTACTGGGATTTATGAACCAAAAATTCTTTCCTCTTTAGTGGACTTTGACTTGTCTTGCATGCACCATTTTCATTGCCGAAAGGCCTATGTTACTATTTCAGCAAAGATGGGGGGCATGCACCCTTTGGTTGATCAATAATAACTTCTTTGCAATTTTGTACTACACCCTTCTTCCTGCAAGTTGATTCCATCTACGTATGTTTTTTTTTCTTTTTTTTTTTGCTGTTGGATTCATCAAAGTTTATGTCGAGTGTCTCCTTCTGTGTGATATTCGATCACATAATTCATGTTGTGTTTTTTCTTGAAGAGAAGCTTGTGGTAGTGCAGTTAAAATATTAATCAATATTGGTGTCTACCATGCACTTGAGTCCTCTTTAATTGTTTAAAGATAATAGGACTAAATAGGGGACTATCTTATTTTGTCTAAGTGATTCCCAGTATATGTTTTAAGTCTTCCTTTGGAATTCTTGCTTGTGTAATATTAGTTTGTTATATGGTTTCACTTTTGCAGGTCAGACAGATACAACTTCTGTGAAATGTCTGATCAACAGCATTTCTCGATTCATTCATCTGGTTTCATGTCAAACAATGAAACCTATGCCCTTTCAGAAGATCTGTAATAATATGGTTGGGGTGTTAAAGCGTTTGAAGCCGGTGCTTGATGACGTTATGGATCACCAAATTCCATCAGATGTAAATCTATGTAAAGAGTGTGAGGAATTGGATAAGCGAGTTAATGAAGCTAGAGATTTCATTGAAAAATGGAGTCCAAAGATGAGCAGGATTCACAGTGTAAGAATCTCTTATTCTTTTTGTCAAATTAATACCATATCCAACAACTGTATTTCCAACCTCTTTAAGATCGTTGGCATCTTTGTTTCCATTTGAAAGTTAAAATTGAATGAACCAATAATAAGTTCAATATCTCAACCATTGGTCTTCATTGGATGAGGTTAGTTGCAACTGCTTAACTTTTTGCCGGGATTATTCTATTTCCAGGTTCTACAAGGTGGTACATTGTTGATCAAGTTACAAAGCACTTCACTAGATATCTGTCACATGATAGTTAGATCCTTACAGTCACCTCCATCTGTATCAGTTTTGGCTAATCTCCAGGTATGTGCAATGTTGGAAGTTAACTAACCCTCTATCTCTTTTTTCTGATCACTATTCTGATACACTATGCCCTCCAAAAGTATAAACAGGAAAAGAAAATCGTCAGTTTTCTGGTGTTTTGTTGATCTGTTTAAGCATGAAATTAATTTCTACCAATTTTTTCAGCACTATATCCAGGAACTTCAGTGTCTCAAGAAGGAAATTGCAATGGTCCATATAGAAGAAGCACTGAGAAACCAAAGAGACAATATTGAACCATGCAAGGAGCATCTGACGGAAATTATCGAGTTACTTAAATTGAAACCAAATCAGGAGCTCTTAAAAGAAAGCATTGCTGTGGAAAAGGAAAGGTTGAACACTGAAGCCAATAAAATGATAGCGGACATAGAAGAAATTAATGAAATTGTGAATCTTGTCCGTAGTTTGCGCGATTATATGATCAAAACTGAGTGCCCTGTAGTCAAGAGTGGTCTCTCAATCCCTCCATACTTCCTCTGTCCTTTATCGTTGGAACTCATGTTGGATCCTGTTATTGTGGCTTCAGGTCAAACATATGAGAGGCAATCCATCCAAAAGTGGCTTGATCATGGGCTGACAGTTTGTCCCAAAACTCGTCAGAGACTTACTCATACAAATCTCATTCCTAATTACACTGTCAAAGCCATGATAGCAACTTGGTGTGAGGAAAATGATGTTAAACTTTCTGGTATCTCTGACCACAAAAAATCTGCCTGTGTCACATCCTCCATGGATAATTTATTGCCTCAAGATTTAACTCATGATTGCCGTGTTGGGTCTCTCTCTAGTAGCAATTCCATTTCAAGATCATCTCTTCAAACTGAAAATGCATTTGAAAAGCAAAAGGCTGATAACTCTTTTAGATTATGTGGAGAATACAATGGATGCCAGAGTGGAGCAGCTGAAAGGTGTGAGCAAGAGTCCCCATATACTCACAGCAGAAGTGAATCATTTTCAAGTTCAATTTCTAGTACTGATTGTGCAGTTTCAAAAGAGGTGTCAGGGATATCCAATAGGCATCAAAATGTGAAGGTGCTCTCTGGAGAAATCACAAACACGTGTCCTTCTCCTGGTAACAAACAATCAGGGATATCTCCTTGGTTATCTGGAAAAACATTTCAAAACCCTGGATCAAATGTGGGATTGTTGGAGAATGGAAATCATAATGATAATAATAATAGTGATAGTCTGTCAAGATATGATTCACATTCTGTTTCAAACTCCGGGTCAGATGAATTGACCACCACATCTCATGTCATTAGATTGATTGAAGACCTTCACAGTCAATCAGTTGAAACAAAGACTACTGCTGCTGAAGAATTGAGGCTCCTTACAAAGCATAACCAGGAAAACCGTGTCATTGTAGGGCAGTGTGGGGCTGCCATGCCTTTGCTTTCATTGCTACATTCAGACGTGAAGGTAACACAAGAGCATGCTGTGACAGCTCTACTAAACTTGTCAATTAATGAAGAGAACAAGGCCTTGATCATGGAAGCAGGAGCCATAGAGCCTCTTATCCATGTTTTGAAGACAGGAAATGATAATGCCAAGGCGAATTCTGCAGCAACACTATTCAGCCTCTCAGTACTTGAGAACAATAAGGCAAGAATTGGCCGTTCCAGGGCTGTTAAAGCTTTGGTTGATCTTCTTGCCTCAGGGACTCTTAGAGGAAAGAAGGATGCTGCTACTGCTTTATTTAACCTTTCAATATTTCATGAGAATAAAGCTCGTATAGTTCAAGCTGGAGCAGTGAAATTTCTGGTTCGGTTATTAGATGATGCTGGTGGAATGGTTGACAAGTGTGTTGCTCTTCTGTCAAACCTGTCAACCATTCCAGAGGGCCGATTAGAAATTGCAAGGGAAAGGGGTATCCCCTTACTTGTTGAAGTTGTTGAGTCAGGTTCTCAGAGGGGAAAGGAAAATGCTGCCTCCATTCTCTTGCAAATATGCCTTCATAGTACTAAGTTCTGTAATCTGGTTTTGCAAGAAGGCGCTGTCCCTCCCCTAGTTGCATTGTCAGTATCTGGTACACCAAGAGCAAAGGAAAAGGTATGGAGCTTATTTTCTGCATTTACCCGAATTCTTTGTCGGTAGAATTGTGTTGAAGCCTTGGGGTCAATCATAATTATGCACTCATTTTGTTGAAAGTTGAAACTAAGGGCAGCAACCTTGTTTTCTAATATTTTCCTACGACTTTAATTTTCATGCAGTATCTGTTAGGTTCATTTGTTCAGGAGACCAAACAGAACACTCTCTTCTCACAATAACACTCGAAACAGTAAAAGATGAAAGTATGTGTATGTATATTATTGAATCTGTAATGTATATTAAGAGAAATACAATTATACGTCCCAAGGAAGCCTCCTTCCTCCACTGGAAAATGTCCACTCTATACCCAAAAGGAAAATATATGATAATCCCCTTCTCCCTCTATTCTGTTTCTTATTTATACTTTCTCTCTCTCTCTCTACGAACAAACTATCCTCCTTTCCCGCCTTTAATTTCCTCCCCTCATATACTTTTAACTTCCTAACAGTATCAGTGTAAAGAATTTTACATGGTTAACCAATTTATACAAGTTAGCAAACTTATTATACATAATAGTGTGATTGGATAATATTGTATTTGTGCATTTTAAGTGAATTATTCATCCTAAACCCCTGCTGTCCAAAATAAGATTTCCCCTTTTATTTTTACTTTGAAAATTTCTATAGTCGCAACTACTATAGCTATCATGAGAAAGTTTGATCATAGTTGCATGCAGTGTACCTTGTAATGGGCATAATCTGAAAATTGAGAGAAAAAAATTCTGACATGTACGTATTGATGCAGGCACAACAGCTTCTCAGCCATTTTCGCAATCAGCGGGAAATAGCTGCTTCTGGGAAGGGAAAATCATGAACATGGCAAATTTGGTTATCTTATTGCCCCATTTTTCTTGCCTAATAACATGTGATAGCTGCTGTCTAGACCTATAGGACTTTTGTTTCATTGCATTCTTTTGATTTTTACATGTATCATTTGCAAAGCTGTGTTCTTGTCATATTTCAGTGGCATGTCTTGCTTTTCTCAGGTTAAAAAAATAGGATTGGGACACCATTTCCTGGTTGCTCATTTCCTCCCCTCTTCTGGGGTATTAGTATTTTCCAAGTTTTGTTTTGTATGGACTTCTAATTTTGTTCTTACTTTGGTAGCTGTTCTTGGGAGGAGATAGGCTACATTTCTGAAGCTTAAGCTTGGCAACATTTACACAATGATATTCTGCTAGACCATAGCTGATGTCGTCCCAAGTCGGTGTTGTATATATTTGTACATATACTATAGATTTTTGTTATCTACTATAAATCATTGTACCTTACACTCTTCGCTGAGCTTTTATTTTTATATATTCAACCATGTCAACTTTGTGATCTACACTTTAACGTTGACCCCTTGCATTATCTTACCATGCATGATTCATAGGCTATGCTGCAAAAATGTTATGGAATTGTAGCTCTTTGTCTTTAATATTGCAGACTGGTAGAATGGACATAATCATCTACTCAGTGCAATTGGGGCAACAGTTTGGACCCGTCATAGCCTGGTGGCTATTGCTTCATGCACCCCCACAATTACTAACTGCACCCCTCAATACAAGGAAAAGACTTAAACACTCTTCACTATTGTACTACACACCACCACTACCAGTCTTCCACCACCACCGCTTCCACCACCACCGCCGCCACACCACCGCCGCCACACCGCTGCTGTAAAGGAAGAAGAGAGGGAGAATGCTGCACAGGAAAAAGAAGAGAAAAAATGTAGAAAAGACTCATTTTCAAAAAAAAAATTCTGAAACATCTTCCATGGTTTCGGAAAGTTTTTTTCAGAACACATTTCATATGAGTATTCTGGAAAATTTATTTCTGAAGACATTTTTATGAGTTTTGGAACGGTTTTTTTATTTATTTCAAAAAATTTATTCCGGAATACATTTTATATATTACAAAGATTTTGTTCTGAAAATTTTGTTCTGGAATTATTGTTTGAGGAATTTTGGAAAACTCATTCTGATAAGTTTCTGGAATATATAATCCAGAAATTACTTTTCCCAGAAATTATTTTTCCCAAGGACATAAAGTGGTCATTTTGAAAGTTTGAGGAGCTGTATGAAGAAATTGAAGGAGCGTGCGGGAAGTAAAAGCCTAGCTTGGTTTGGCTTTGGGAGAAAATAAAATTCTTCAAACTTATTTAATCATATTGGATTGATTTGATTTGAGTTTTGAATTTTTTTTTGAACCAAACAAACCAATTTTAATTAAATTGATTTAGTTGGAGTGATTTGTTACAATAAAATTTAAATTATGTTTTTTCAGTTTTTATACTCTTATTTTTTTTCAGCAACTTTTTTTATATTAATTGAAGATAAAAATATTCTTTGTTCTCTCTAATAGCTAATCATATATAATATCTAATATTTATTTTTCTTTACATGTTTATTAATTTTTTTCACCTGGAAATAACGAAATAGAAAGATCAAATCAAGACACTTGAAAATATAAGATAAGATCTATAACAACTAATAGTTTTAGCACTAATATAGAAATATTACATATCTAATACACTGAAACTGAATGTTTTAATAGAGTTGGACAAAAAATTTCTATACACATAAAACTAATTGTACTATCTTAAGCATCGGTACGTTTGCCATCCAGTGTCTATTCCATTGAAACATTTTTCTTTACTCAAATCATTAAAATATATTTGAAAAAAAAAGATACAATTACACAAACAGAGACAAAAAGATAAACTAATGTTATCAAAGAAACATCCATATAACTAAAGTATAAATATAGCAATGAACACTCTTAAATCGAACAAATTGTAAGTATATAAACATTGATTATAGATTTGACCATCCATATACATATATTGATATATTGATGTCAAACTCTAGAAGTCTAGCACATATGTCTATCCAAGCTATCACACACACAGTTAATCTGTCAAACATTTATGGTTAAGGAACAACCTTCCACTACACTAATGACCTCTTTCTACTCTTCGTGACATACTCCATCATTCTCTACTTGAGACTTAATGATTATTAAAGTATCAAGATAATCTCCAATACTGAGTTCTTACATCAATATATATACTAAATAGAACTATTACAAGAACTTCTCCTTGAAGTCCTTCTCACACAACATGTTATACATATTCACAGTTCATAAATCATCCCCAAATTTCGAAATAAGCATACATTTAATTCATTTAAAACTACTTCAAACAACATAGAATTCATTGAACACAAAAAATTATACAACCTTTGCAATAGGGAACACTCAACACCAAGTCTACCGCTCAGCGCCAAAGCTCTAACACTTTATCTCGCTCAACAAATTATCAAAAAATTAAGTTTTATTATCTTGTTCTTCTATATAATAAAACTTGTTAATTAAAATTCTATTTATATATTTAAACTTTTAATATTAAAATAAGAGAATCTTATTATTTAACACATCTTATTGCATCTAATATTCTATTTTTTAAGTTCTCACAAATTCATAACTTCATTTAAATATATGCAAAACAAATTTACAATATCATTTAATATATGAAAAAAAAAGACCATTAGAATAAAAAGTCTGTAATACGAGAATTAAACATTATCCTTAAAAATGTTTTACTATGAGAAGAAATAGTCGTTAAATTTTTGGTTTTCAATAATTTTTCATTATAAGAAGAAAAATACTTATTAAAGTATCTGTTTTTAAATATATTTTTATCACATAACAGATAACTTGTTTAAGAAGTGTAGGATTTTATGTTGCAACGTAGTCCTCTCTTTCTATTAGTTATTTAAGGATTTTATATTAAAACTAAGAAAATGATTAAATTGTTCTATTTCAAATTTAGTTTTAAGTGAATTCTTCATTATATTTTTTATTTTTTCTTATTTCATTTTAATATATATGTTTGTGTGACATTATATATATATATATATATATATATATATATATATATATATATATATATATATTAAGAATATAATTCAAAAATAAATTATGGTATCTTCAAATTTAAAAATTTTCACATTTGAAAAAGAAGGGAAAGAATATTAATATTTATTTAAGTTAATAAATTTTTTTACAATGTTAGTTTGGGTTAAAAAAATAAAATTGAATTGGACTTAGCGAAAACGCATAACTGTACGGGCTTCTCCACTTATAGTTCTGAGTGGTTCATCAAGTATCCATGCATCTCTTTTTACTCTGTATTAATTCATTACTGCGTCACTTACCCGTAATTTCATATTCTAATCACTATAAAATTATATTTAAACACATAAAGTAATAAACACACAAAATATACAAAACTATAAAATTTAAGAACATATTTTATAAAAAATTTACGTTAATTTAATTTATAGACCTAGAAAATAACATTTTAAAAGTGACAATGATTTAAAAATAAATGAGACTCAACTATTTTAACAATAAAAAGTTTTAACATAAATAGATAGTTTTGTCATGAATGAGTTTCATTATTTTAAAATATATTTTTTCCTTAAAAATCACTTTTTTTAGGATTATCTTACTTCTCATTAGGAGTTCTCATTCATGTTTGTCTAATTGAAAAATCGAGATCATAGATCTTAGTGACGAGTTCTTCAATTTAAATCGATCAGCTTCTTAGATAGAGTAAGTTAATTTTCTACTTCTCTCTTTGGTCTGTTTCGTTTTTCCTTTGCATGCAAACTTGTTGTGGTTGCATGTGACGTTTGAATCTTCTATTAAACTTTCTGTTGATCAGTGGTCCTAACGATATACTTAGATCGTGTTTTTGTTGTTTGTAAGAGCACATAGAACTTCTTGTATGTTTGTATTTATTACTAATTTCATCCAAAGAGCCATGAATTATTTTACAAAAGTGGTATCTCCTCTAGTTTCCATTCCATTCATTTTAAATTGGGCATGATTGATATCATCATATACTAAATTATTAAAACAACGAAAGAATAAAAAAAATTTACTTGGGTGAAATTGGATTTTCACATGATTTATTGGCTATAATAGCCATTTATATTGCATAATTTTTGCTATCCTCCAACCTTAACAAGCACAACAGATCATAGGCTGGCATTGGTACATCGGAGCATCGCCTAAAATAGGATTTTTGCACTCTTTATTTTGATATAAATAAAGGAAGCTTTAGTCATTGTAACGAGATTCTTTTTTTCAGATATCAATGAAATTTTCATTTTTTTTTTCTAATTTCTTTACAAAATTTGAGACTTGATAATTTATTTGGACAAGATTTTATTATAATTTGATTCATATTTTTTAGTATCCTAATTACTTTAGCTATCACAGTTAATGAATAAATAAACAAAGCTTACAACTCAAATATACTGTGTTTATTAAATTGTAAAAACTTGAAAGTTGTTCTTCATCTATCTATAACATGCCTTACATTATTAAGACTTGGTGATCAAGATCAACACAAGAACCCTCGTTACACATTTTCTAGATGAATATGAGCTTATATATATATTCAAGAATACAAAATTTTTAGAGTCAAGAACGAACTCCCTTACAAAGAGAAAGTGTACTTTCATTGAAATTAAAGAGAATATTCTGAGTCATTTAGAAATGTGAAGAAGTTGAAGAAATAGGAGGGAAAATTCTTGTAGAAAAATATCTAACCGAGTTTTCAAAAGAAAAGATGTTTGCCAAATTTCGATAGACAACTTGATTGTAAATCATGATATCTTCACCATTAATTTTGAATTCAAAATAATATTTTCAAATTAATCGTAATTTTAATTTGTAATCTCTACATGAAACAGTTAAAATTTCTTTTCTATATATTATATATTGCAAAGTGAGTTTATCTTCCTTTCACATTGTATAATTCTCATCTTGCACATCAATAAATGATACATAGAATTTATATTATCCTTAATTATCAATAATACTAAACCTTATTTTTACTTTTGAAGAAAGAAATGTAAAAAACTTTGTATCCAGCCATAGGGTTGAGTGGGTCAAGGCTACCCGCGATCCTAGTAAGGTCCATTGTTAAGGTTTAAAGTCCTACCAATATTAGTATTTGTGAAAGCTCTATTCAATATTTAAGTCTTTAATATAAGAAAGGAATAAAAACAAAAAGTTGTGAATAAAAATACTGAACTTATTGGAAACTCACACGATAACCTGGTCACTGAGTTTAGGTTAGATTTGGTTAGAAAAATTAAACATATTTCAAGTGTGAAAACATTGATCTGGTCCTATTATGATTTGACACCGGTGAATTGATCCGCCAGTTGTCTAATAAACAGCTCATTGCACTATTTTTCTATAATTTTGTAGGTTAATTATTGGTGGATTAAGGAAACAGTTAAATTTTTTAGAAGATGTTAGATGGAGTTGTTGTAAATCTATTTGTTTAATGTCATGGAGAAAGACAACATATATATGGAAATACTTTACGCTTAGAGTTTTTATTTAAATAAAGAAATATGTATATTTTTCTAGAAAGGTAATTTTCTAGAAAAGATTATTTAAGTTGAATAGACTGATCTAATAATAAATAAAACTCATGGTAATTGAATCACTAAATCATTAACAACATTAATTTGAGGAAAGGTGTTAAAGTAATAGAAATGTTATTAAAAATAGCATATATTGCATTTCCTTTAATTTTAAATCAGACACAACCCTCTTTTATATTTAAAAAAAGAAAGTTGATATTCTCTATAATTTCTTATAATAAAAATTAGTTCACGATTAACAATTAATTAAATCATGTGACTCAATCCATCTAGATAAAAGTTATAAATAATACTATAAATAACACATCGTACAAGATACATTAATTATGTTTATTATTAAAACATTAATTACTTTATGACACACTTGATTGTCTTAACGTCAAAATGTCTTCTACAAACACCTAAAACACCTTATCCGACTTAGAGATAACAAGTATTCTTGAAAAGGACAAATCTAATTTATCATTAAATTTATTTAAAATTTAAAGTTTCTTCAATAATAAAAGAAATCGTTATCTAATACTTATTCCAACTTTAAAGTTCAAAATAAAGAAAAAAAATTGATTATTATGTCCATTACAATAGAAAAGAAATACCATGTAGACAAGAAAGAAAAATCTAAAATAAATAAGATAATCTAATTTAAATGGATAAAAGCATCGTATAAATTATAACATATATTAATTTAGTGTAGAGAAACCTTTACATGAGTCTGTGTGTAGGGGTTTCCTCGTGAAGTAGATTTGGTAAGCATGCCCTAAAGTATGCCAAGTGTACTACGGGTTGATCATATTGAGATATGAAAACCTATTACCTTTTTAGGTTTGTCTGTACTATTTAGATACCAAGTGGATTGATTTATGATAGTGAATGTGTTTTAGTATTACATGTTCACGAATGGAGTAAATCCTACTTAGCTATAGATATTATAAGAGAAGAGAAATCTGGAGTCAAGGGAACAATTTTTGGTGATAGAAACAGGGATACATTTGAAATTACGTGGCCATTATTACATTCTTGCGTGAAACTATCAAGCAAGGAATAGCGACAAAAGAATTTGGTATAGTAGTGGAGCACTATAGTTGATGATGACAAGCCTAGTCAATTAGCATACCAGTACACACAAAGTAATGAAACGAAGCAGTGAGAGGGAGAGAGAGAAAGAGAGAGATCATGCATATGTGTTTGACATATGCATGCGGATTGAAGAATACGTAGCATACGGTAACGCTTGCTTGTAATAATAATTATATATGTATTGTGGTAGTTTCTTCACGTCTTGTGTAAGTGTGTTGTTTTGTTGAGATGAGAGAAAGAGAGGTGAATTTAGTGATGCAATTATTGTGTTTGGATCTGCAAAATACTGTTGATAACGTGGGAGAAGTTCAGAGATGTGCAGGGTTCAGTGGCTAGTCCCTTGGATTGGAGAAACTCTCTTTCATTAATCAGAAATGGCAGTCACTAGCTTAAATCACGCAGTTACGGGGAAGGTAAACTTTGTGCAGCTTTATTGTCCCTTTTGGCTTCTATTGCCCGATCTGTTTCTCTCATACTACTGCCACTCAATCTGCCAAATCTCTCTCTTTCTCTTTCTGTCTCTATCTCCTTCATCACTCAAAAACTTCATTACATTTTTTATTTATTTTAATCATAAACTTTATATTTTATATTTTACTCATAGTAGTACACCCAACAAGATTCATACTCAACTTTGTAAAAAATTATTCCTATCTAACTATGTTTGATTTGATTGTCGCTCAGCATCACCTCAAGATACAGAGTGAGGAATATTTGTAGCAGATGTTTTTAGTCTAGTGTAGTGTTTGACAAGCCAACCCAGGTTTTCTTCAGCGTGTTTCCTTCCTATAAAAATATTTATGTCTAAGTCAAATAAATATATGATTTTGATGTTAAACATTCGTATAATCATGTTGGTGCTAAAGTGCTGCTTTTGTGGTGAATTCCTTGATTAACTTACGGTGTAATGTTGCAACACTCCACTTTTGCACAGATTCTGATGCAGTAGATTCTGATGCATTGGAGCAGTGACATTGGAGTAATTTCATAACAAGTTCATTCGAATAACGTTCAACCTAACTTGAATTGATTAGAAAAACTTATTTTGTGAATATGTGATGAAGGTCAGTGTCGGGTCATATTCGGATTATGGTGAAAGCTGGCGTGGGAGACTAGCTTATTTTCACTGAATACGTCACCGGAGTTCTCTCGCCGGACTTAATTTTTGTCACACTATTTCTTTGTGCCATATTTAACACTTCGTAGCTTTCTGTTTTTGTTTTTCATTTTTTCATCATTTGTTTCATATAGCATTATACCAGGTTATATTTTATAATTTATGATGAAGAAACGTGTTCGTGAATTATAAATTTTCCTGTTCTTATCAGTGTTTTGAACGTGGTTTTTTATATGTTGTGTAATATGGATGATTTTAAGTTCTTTGTATGTATTCTTTGAAAGTTGAAATACGAGAAAAGATTCATATCTAAAAGATTTTTCAAGTTTAAATCAATAAGAGTACTTAAAATCTATGAGTGAATATGAGAGAGTGTGTATGAGTTGAGTGGGTAATCCTTAGAATGTCAATTATATTTATAGGATTAACATAGACCGTAAACCTATGTATCTATGTGATGATATCAAATAATATTTATTTCTAGTAGATAATAATAACAAATCGGAAATAATAAACAGTGTCAAACCAACGATATTCTCCCAATAGATATATCTTGGACTGTTCTAAAATGAAGAGGTTTAATGGGCCTTGTTAGGTCGTGCTCTTTAGTATATCTATTGTGTCGAGTAGGTACATAAGCTTCCAGTCTCGGTAGTTTGATTTATTGTATGAGAGGTGATCATGATTGATCTTTTGGTTGAGGCTATGACTGACATGTAGAGTCTGCAAGTGGATTAACCGTTTTTGCCAAGTTGTTTGAATGTTGTTGTCTAAGGAGAATCTTTGCTTTATGTTGCTGACTTGACAAGTGTTGTCGCCTTAGGTTGACTTTATGTTGGGCTGCCGACTTGGGTAGCCTTTATTAGGTGTTGTTGGCTTAGGCAGACTTTGTTAAGCGTTGTCGGCTTGGGCAGGCTCAACTACTCGTTTGATCGAGTTGATGATGACTTTATCGATAATTGTGAAGTATTAATGAAAGGTTTTCTTGAAATGTCGCAATCATTGCCTTATAGTGTGAAACATCGTTTTACATTAAATGGCTCTAATTCAAGGCTGACGTGGTTGCATCACAGTGGTTGAACTCGAAGAACAAAACGTCAAACGTTATTCAACGAAGTGTCATCTTACTAAAGGTTATTTTTTTTAAACACTTTTAGACTAGATTTCGTTCTTCATCGCTACTTCACTTTGAGTATCCCTTTCGAGCGTTCTTCATGCCATTCTTCGAGCACTCTTCACATTTGTCCTCTGTGTCTCTTATCTTCTCTTCAAGTTTACTTGTTCTTATAGGCATGTCTTCTTCTTCTTCTTCTCCTAATATCAGCTATAGGCGGTTCTACTCCTTGTTGGTTAGGAAAATTACCCCATGAGTGATGATTTTTTTTCCTATTCTTTTGACAAGAGGGTTTCATCACTGAAGCCTCTTACTGTCACTCCTCCTCTAGTGGTCTCTTCGGGGGTTGTCTTTTGGGCTCCCTCAAGGAAGAAGAAAAGAAAAATAGGTGGAACAAGGTAAGAAGGTTGTGTTGCTTGTGCCGTAGGCTGAGCCATAATATCTGGCTGCTAAAAGGTGTGACCAATTTCATCCTATCACGGACCCTAGGTATACTTTGATCCAAGACATGGTCACCTTACACTAGTACAAAAACAACGTACAACATCGAATATTTTGGGCCTTTCACTTCGAATTCGAGGTCGACGTCATATCCGAAGACGTTAAATTGATGTTGAATTTAAAAAATTCGACGTTAAATTAACGTCGAATTTTGTCAATATTCGACGTTAATAATTATTTTTTGTTTTTTAATTAATTGTGATCCTTTTTTACAATTCTACGAGACCTGAAAAGCAGAAAAACAACAAATTTTAATTTTTGGTATTTTATAAAGCATGAACTATGAATGTGTAGTGTAGTATCAACAACAAACAACAATAACCAACAACAAAAAAGTTCAATCAAACAACAACAACAACAAACAAGTTCAACCAAACAACAACAACAAACAAGTTTAACAAAAAAAGCAATAAACAAACAATTAAGTTCTTCAAAACAAAAATGAAAACTAACCTTCAAAAGGTGGGTTCGTCGGAATAAAGTGTCGTCACCAGTGAGAGAGAAAGCAGAATGCGCATATGAAGGACAAGAACATGAAAATAATCGGTCAAAACAAACAAAATCATACATAAAGTAGTTAATTAACATGCATTTGTATCAAATGAAAGAAAGATTACATGTCATGGTCGTCAAACTTCGTTCGAGAAAAGTTTTAAAAGAGAAGAGGGTCTCGCACGCTAAGATAAGGTGAATGAATTTTCAATATCCCGCTCATATTTTTATTGAATTCACTAACCTTTTGACATCTAACGCTGGGACATTCGACATTTTATATCCCTTTACGTCGAATTACAATTCTAAACGATGTTTAATAATTGCATTTATTTACAAAACTGTCATCGGTCATTTTTAACGTTGGCCTCTAGAAGTGTATGTCTCTTGGATTGTGTCTATGTGTGTAGGTTGATTGCACATCCTTTCACTTGTCTTGTTCATTGATTAGAATTATGAAATCTAACTTTAAGAGACAATTTTATCTTGAGTGAAGATTGCAAGTGAGTTGGAGTGATCCTCCCTTCCCTTTTGGCCAAAATCGAGAGCAACATCTAAATGAGTGTGTTGCTATTTTGTGTGATTTTTCTTGTTGTTTCTAACCTGTTTCCTTGTGAGTTTGATGTTGTTTTGGGTTTTAAACATATCTACAGGTTCAAGGCAATCCTCTTTAAAGGAGATAATTATAATGGAAGTGCATGTAGCAAATTGGACATGGCAAAAACACGTAAACAAATTCAGCATCAACTTGACTCTCTTAATATGCGGATGGATAATGAGCTTAAGATGAAAAGGAAAGCAAACATATGGACAACAAGAGCAAAAAATTCTCCTCATGGCCATGTTCTTCCAAGAAGCATCAAGAAGATAAAGTTTTTTATCAATGTCTTCAATTGCCAAAGTTGAACTTGCCACCTTTCAAAGGAGAAAAATATTCTTTTATTTTTTTAGATTGACTAGCTAAATGAGAGCAAGTTTTTGATTTGTATAGTGTAGATAATTCTTTGTGTGTAAAATTAGCTTCATTAGCTTTAAAGGAGTACACCATGCAATGGCTAAACAAGATGCACTTAACCACCATGGGCTTACATGCAAGCTTTTGAGAACATTTTAAGGACATTTTGTTCGAACACTTCGTACCTCTTCGCTATCTTAGGGAACTCTTGGTTAAGTTCTAGTGGCTTATTCAATGTAGACGAAGTGTGAAGGAGTATGCTCGAGGTGCTCCTACATCGTAGTAATATAATTGAGAGTGACCAAGCAAAGATAGCTAGATTATTTAGTGATCTCAATAGAAACATACAAGTTGTTGAACTCCATGAAAGTTGAAAAACAAATTTTAAGAAAAGAGTCCTACCACAACAAGTTCTTAAACTCTTCCAAAGAAAATTTTTACAAAAAGTCATTATCAAAGAAGAAGGATAGATATTTTTCTAAGGAGAATTCTAATAAACCTCGCAAACTATCTTCTAATAATGCACATGTCACATTCACACTCTAGTCAAATTAAATGTTTCAAGTGCTTAGGACATGATCATATTATATCTGCATACCTTAACAAAAGACAATGTGCATTAGAGGAGAAGAGGTTATCACCGATGATTCTCCTCCTTCTTCACCTTCACATACTTCTCGTTCTTCTTCTTCCTCAAGTGAGGATGAATACAAGATTTCACTTGATGGAGACTTACTAGTTATAAGACTTCTATTGGGACAAGTCCACCATGATCAAACTAAAATTAAATAATTATTGTCTATTTTTTCTTATTAAAATTAATTTTTGTTCGATGGTAAATATGTATTTTGTTGAAGAATTACATTAATTATATAAAATAAAACACATGTGAGATTAAAATAACAATTTATTTTAAGTAATATTTCGTTTCAATGTTCACGTGCAAATTGATTATTATTTTATTTTAATATATTTTACTTGTTTTTATCTAATCTATATAAGTATAAAAACTATTGTTAAAACATTTGACTCTTAGCAATTAACATAGGAATGAAACGATTCAATTTTAAGAAATAAAATCTGGAAAACGAAAGTTAATTCAATGTCTTTTATCAGATGATTTTGATTCGATTAAAGATGTTAAAACATGTAAATTGTCTTATTTTTGTTGTCTCATTATTGGTCTATATAAAAATGGAATGGAACGGTTAGTTTGTCATAATTGAGATGCACCGAGGATTATACTCATTCATGAAATAATAAGTGACCAATAGATGTTTCTTATTTTGAGAGAATTATTATTTTTATACTTTTTACTAATAATTAAAACTAAATTTGTAGGTGTTCTATATTGAAATTATAATAATATTATATTTTTTTACTTCAATAATTGGCCATCATACTTTTTATTGAGACATAACATTTTTATTTTAATATAGTGTCATTATGAGATAATGACATCTCAATTAAATGGACAATTTATCTTAACCATGAAATGCTTTCAAACGATATGTATGAAGAAAACATAAACTTTTAGTTAGCATGATTTTTATTCATTTAATTTCAAGTAAAAAAAAAGACGTTTTAACTTTTGACGCAATATTGAAAAATATTATTTAATCTGTTTCCCATATTTATAACAGAACTGGATTTTTTTGTTTAAACTTTTTATTCTGAAATGATTTTTCATACTTTAACTGTATTTATTGAATTGAAATATCTAGCATATTATTTATTTATTGTTTTTTTAAATGACTGGGGCACTTATGGATAATAATTTTTTCAATATACACAATAGTTGAATTGAAAAAAAACAATCCAAATATATATTTTATTTTTAATCTTCTGAAATATTTTTTAAAAATAAATTCAAGATAGAAGTTCCAATTTTTAAAACCAACAATAGCGCTTAAGTGAATTTAGAGTTTATTATGATTTTTGAAAAGTATGATCCGTAAGACGGGCAGCGTTACATCAGTGGAACATATTGGGTGAAAAAAGCAAAATTAATACACAAACACTGTAGTACGTTTGCCATAATTCGAGGTTGTTTGGATGCGATGTTCCAACTCAGAACATCACGTTTATATGGTATGAATTCTGTTGAAGTACCTTCTCGTACATTTCACATAAATGACCAAACATGGTTCAGAACATCCTTCTACTCAACCAAAACCTGCACCCATTTCCCTTTTTTTTCTTCACAAAATTACACTTAGAAGAAGTTCTGATTGTACCCAGTTATTTAATATATGAAGTTTCTCTTCCCAATTAAGCTCATATCACTCAAGAATAAACTTTAGGCAAGAACAAACCCTATCTCAATGGTAAAAGAGCAATCTCAATTTCAGCAATGATTTCGGGCATTCATTACATTAAATATTATTTATTTATTTAACTATTAATGTGATGTAACGATATTTTTATTAAACTGTATGAAGTAACAAATTTGCAGTCAATCGAAAAGATTCGTAAGATTTAGTGGTTCATTTGTTGCTTGGATTGATAGGTCCCTCTATAAATTTCTGTCGGGGCAAGAATTAATACAAACACAAATAATTTCAGCTCCCATTAATGAGGCCAAAATGTAGATGTAGCTAATAGCTGCACAACTGCATACTTTTGTTTTCTTATTTTAAATTAAAAGTATGAGGACTATATTTATGGTTTTATTCTTTATCTAATTTTGAACATAGTATTAGCATATTATATTATTATTTTAAAGACACGTTTGAAATAATTATTATAAAAGTTAAAAATCTAACATCTCATTTAATAATATAAAATTATTAAATAAAATATTATAAAATTGAAAAAAATATAAATCAAATAATTAAAAACATATAAAATATCAATACAATATCAATATAGTTATATACCATCAAAACTATAATAATATAATATATACATGTCTACTAAAAACTATATGAATTTTTTTCAAAAAAAAAAATACTCCTATACAAATCAAATAAAGAGACATATCATCACCTATTTTAATATTTACTAATACTGTGAAGTGATCATTGCAAAAACACAACAAAACAAAAAAAAGTAAAAGTGCAACCTGATGAGAAAAATATTTGTGCAATTACCTCTTCTCTTCTCTAAACTCTTATTCTTCAACAACAAGAATCTTCTGTACTAAACGATTATTCTTCAATAAAAGAAGTTCTTACAAACATTGAAGTGTACATTCTGAATAGCACGTTAAAAACAACTATCTTTTATAATCATTTAATAGGTTGAGCGTCTAAGCGTTTATTAGAAAAATTCAAAAATCGACAACGTACTATATCAGAAGGGTTGTGAAATTTTTTTTCCATTAACACTATTCAACCCCCCCCCTGATAGGTGTAAACTTTACTTGTTTTTGTTACTTAAAATGTTGTGCTTTTGAGTGAGTTTTAGTGTTAATTCTCATGAAAAGTATACAATTGTGGTGTAAATATAGTTTTGATTGTTTAATTATGGTTTGAGTGTTTTTGTGTGTTATTTCGGAGTAGAATAAGGATTGGATACTATCACAGACTTGGAGAGCGTCATGTGCAGTGCCAGAAGGATCAAATCAACATGCCTGGACGCTTCTCGCCAGCGAACGGACGCTCGTCCAGCGAGTGGACGCTCGTCGCCCAGCGAACGAACGTTCGTCGCCCAGCGACGCTCGTCCCGCCAAGAAGCCCAGCAAGTGGACGTTCGCCCAGCGAACGGACGCTCGTCGCCCAGCGAGAACGCTCGTCCAGCGAACAGTGGACGTTCGTCCAGCGAGTGCACGCCCGTGACCCAAAAGTAGACGCTCGCCTAGCGAGAGAGCGAACGCTCGCCCAGCGACGGACGCTCGCCCAGCGAACTTTGGACGTTCGTCCAGCGAAGATGAAAAGTGGAGGCTCGCCCAGCGATCAATGGACGCTCGCCCAGCGAGCGTACGTTCGTCGCCCAGCGAAAAATCACTTAAGGCCCTTCTCTTTAAAAACGCGATCCAGAGGCAGAAACCAGGAGTCTGGAGGGGAGGAGACCAGAGAACGCTGCAGAGCTCGTCTTGGGTGCTTCCAAGGTGGAAAATCACCAATTTCCACCGTCCAATCCATGCTTTATCGCTTCTATGATGTATATGTGTAGCTAGAACTCCATTTCACTGGGGTTGAGAGTACATTTCTGAAACTCTTTGTAATTTCTATATTAATGCATGATCTTGTATGAATTTTGTGTTCTATCTTTATTATTCATGCCTATGATGAGAATCTGAGCTATTTGAACGGTTAAATCATTGAGAAATGTATGAGACTGCGGACCTAGGATAAAACTGCTAAAGGATTTGGGGTCCTAGACATAGGAGGAAATTTTTAGTCATCTGTGACATTGTGATTAAGGCAAATCTGATAACTGAATTATCTAAGAGATTAGGATTTAGTTTGAATGATTCTGAACTGTCATCTGAGAGATCAGGACTGCATGCGCCTAGGATGTTGATGCTTAATTTTGAGGAATTGTGTTAGTAGAAAAAGTACTTGAGTGATGAACTTGAAAATCAACCCCAGTGAACTTTAATTCATCTGTTTTCACCACTTTATTTTACATATTTATATGCTAATCTTAAGTTTGCTACAAAATTACGTTTATTATTAGCTAAATTAGTAAAATTTAATCAATCTGTGAATCAAAACAAATCTCTTGGGAAACGATTTCCGGACTTACCGGTTTATTACTTGAACGATCCGGTGCGCTTGCCGAGGTCTCAACAAGTTTTTGGCGCCGTTGCCGGGGATTTGTTTTTGTTTTCGTTGATTGTTTGTTGTTTATCTGGTTTAGTTGATTTTTGCTATCTTTTGTTTATGTTTTTATTGTGATCGTATTTGAATTCTTATGCATATTTGTTATCATCTGTAGAAATTGTGTCTTTTTGGATTGTTTCTTTTTAGTTTGTGTTTTGTATGAGAAGCAGAGAACAGGTTGAAAATCTACTTTTTGATCCTAAAATTGAAAGAACTGCTCGAAGGAACAACAGCAGAAGGAGAAGACAAAGTAGAGAATCCAGAGAAGCCTCTGCTATTTCTGAAGAAATTCTTAACTCTTCATCTGATCAAGAAAGAGAAGAAATGGAAGACAATCGTACTGGAGAAGGTTCTGGGCAAGGAAGACGTACTCTTGCGGATTATAATACTTTCTCAGGACCTCTGCACTTCAACAGTATTGCAAGACCAGTAGTGAATGCTGCTAACATGGAGATGAAGCCAGCTCTTATTCATCTGGTGCAGAATAATCAGTTTCATGGATTATCCCACGAGAATCCATACACTCATTTGACTACTTTCATGGAGATCTGTAATACAGTGAGGATTCATCAGGTTCCAGATGAAGCAATTCGACTCAGCTTATTTCCATTCTCATTGGCTGGTAATGCAAAAATGTGGTTGAATTCCTTTCCAGAGAATAGTCTGACAGTCTGGGATGATGTAGTTGCAAAATTTCTGAACAAGTTCTTCCCTCAGTCCAAAGTCAATAAGGGAAAGCAGGAGATCTCTTCTTTCCAACAAGGTGCTGATGAAACTCTAGGTCAAGCATTGGATAGATTCAAAGGCCTACTGAGAAAAACCCCTACTCATGGATTTGATGAGCCTACAATGTTAAATCTGTTTCTTGGAGGGCTAAAATCTCAAACAAAGTTAATGTTAGATGCATCAGTTGGAGGTAGTATCAGATGGAAGACGCCTGAAGAAGCACATGATCTAATTGAAAACATGGCTGCAAATGATAATGAAGTTCAGAGTGAAAGAGCTCAATTTCAACAAAAAGGTGTTCTTCAGCTTCAATCTCAAGATGCTTTACTAACTCAGAACAAGATTATGACTCACCAACTTGAGACATTAATGAAGAAGTTATCTCAGCTACCTAAAGAACTGCAGAATGTTTCTCAATTTCAACATCAGATGGTTCAAAGTTGTGAATTGTGCGGAGGAAATCATAATAATGGTCAATGTGCAGTGCAAAGCATGTCTCATGAAGAAGTGAATTATATGGGAAATCAAGGTCTTCAGACGAATTACAATCAAGGTCAAAGTTTTAATCAAGCATGGAGACCTCATCCGAGTATGGGACAAGTTGTTCCTTTCAACAAACCACCTCCACAGAACTTTCAGCAACAACCTTCTCTGACAGAAAGAACTTCAAAACTGGAAGAAACTCTTCAGCAGTTTATGCAGGTATCAATTTCCAACCATAAAAGTACAGAAGCCTCACTTAGGAATTTGGAGATTCAGGTGGGTCAATTAGCTAAAAAGTTGGAAGAAAAACCAGAGAAAGACTTTGGGGCAAACACTGAAGTAAATCCAAAGGCAGACTGCAATGTTATTACTACAAGATCAGGAAGAATTCTGGAAGAAAGAGAGAATGAGAAAAAAGTGAGTGTAGAAAAAAATGAGATGAGTAAAGAGGATAAAGAAAGTGAAAAAGAGAGAGAGAGAGAGAGAAAAAGAAGAAGTATATTGAGGAAGAAACTATAGAAGTACAGGGCCAATGCAGTGCTATCATTCAGAAGTTGCTTCCTCCAAAGTTTAAAGATCCAGGTAGTTTTACAATTCCATGCACCATTGGTGAACTGGCTATTGGGAATGCGTTAATTGATCTTGGAGCCAACATCAATCTTATGCCTCTGTCAATGTTTAAGAAGATTGGAGAATTAGAGTTGAAGCCCACTCGCATGACTCTACAATTAGCAGACAGATCGATCAAATATCCACAGGGAGTAGTAGAAGATGTTCTGGTAAAGGTAGATAAATTCTTATTTCCGGTGGATTTTGTTGTCATGGAAATGAAAGAAGATATAGAAATTCCTCTGATTCTGGGAAGGTCATTCATGAAGACTGCTCGAGTGTTGATTGATGTTGATGAGGGAAAGCTCAAAGTGAGAGTTGAGGATGAAGAATTAAATTTCAATGTCTTTGAAGCAATGTCTCACCCAAATGATGAAGATACATGCTTTCAAATTGATGAACTTGAGGAAGTCTGCATGATTGCACAGAAGACGATGCATATATCCTCACCTCTTAATCTGGATGTTTTAAAGGAGATTCCATCTCAGGAAGAAGAGAAAAGAGAACAGAAGTTGCACTTGAAGTTGCTACCTTCACTTCTGAATGATGTCAAACCCTTGGATCAACCACAGAGTGCTTCTTAGTGTCAAGCTAAAGACGTTAAACAAGCGCTTACTGGGAGGCAACCCAGCTTTCTAACTCTATCTATTTATGTTTTCAGTTATTTTGGTTGTGTGGATTGAATCTGAATCTGTTTGGTTGTGTGGATTGAATCTGAATCTGTTTGGTTGTGTGGATTGAATTAAGTTTCTGCAATGATTTGATTGTGAAATGTGTGTTTGAATTTTGAATTTCGAATTCTGTCCATGATAACTGGCATGATTGTGGGATTGTTATTGCAAAATCTGAGTTTTAGAACTTGTGTTATGATTATATATGATTTATTCTTGAATCTGATTGATTGTGACCCAGAAGTTGAATATCTGAGTGTACTGAGACAATTTTGAAAGCAAGTGAGAAGTTGTTATTGCTATGAATTTGGTTTTTTGCATAATTCTTATTATTATAGACGCATTCTGGTTTAGAAATGCGAAAGGCAGTTGTTTGTTTTGAAATTAACTACTTGGCCAGATGACTACCCATATGTGAATATTCATCCATTGTTATCCTGTTTGAGCCTTATATATATATTTGTTGTGAACCCTAAGCTTCTTACAGAACAATCTACCTTATCCAACACTCTAGAAGAAGAGAACAAGAAACATATTTGTCAAGATATAGGTAGAAATTAAGTTTGGGGGAAATCATAATCAGTTGAGTCTTAAACTGATGAAAAACAATCTGAAAAATAAAATAAAATATCAAAGTTAGAGAAAAATTCAAAAAAAAAAATGTGTTATGTGATGAATGAAGAGGAAGTTGATAAATAAAGTTTCAATGTTGTTATGTTCTTGTTCTCCTCTTCTTTAGTGTTGTTTTGTTTCCCTATAAAACCATGTTTCTTCTAGCCAAGCCAAGTTATAACCTGAGAAAGTCCTTTTGATTTAAATCAGAATGTTTGAATTGTATATGAGATGACTTGCAAAAGTTGATGAAGTAGTTGATGTCACTTTGAGCGTGAATTTGAGTGTAAACACTTGCAGGTTGAGGTAAACACTGATTGAGCACATTTGTACTATTCTTTTTCTGGGTGTCTTATCATTTTGGATTGAAGAACTTGTTAATATAGAAGTTATAACATTTGATCTGAATATTTGGAGGTGTAGGTACAATCCTTACTTTTGTGACAGAGATTATGTGATGGAATACTAACTGCTTTGTTGGGTTCGTTTTTCTGTTGATATTGTTTATTTTCATGAGGACATGAAAATATATAAGTTTGGGGGAGTTTGATAGGTGTAAACTTTACTTGTTTTTGTTACTTAAAATGTTGTGCTTTTGAGTGAGTTTTAGCGTTAATTCTCATGAAAAGTATACAATTGTGGTGTAAATATAATTTTGATTGTTTAATTATGGTTTGAGTGTTTTTGTGTGTAATTTCGGAGTAGAATAAGGATTGGATACTATCACAGACTTGGAGAGCGTCATGTGCAGTGCCAAAAGGATCAAATCAACATGCCTGGACGCTTCTCGCCAGCGAACGGACGCTCGTCCAGCGAGTGGACGCTTGTCGCCCAGCGACGCTCGTCCCGCCAAGAAGCCCAGCAAGTGGACGTTCGCCCAGCGAACGGACGCTCGTCGTCCAACGAGAACGCTCGTCCAGCGAACAGTGGACGTTCGTCCAACGAGTGCACGCCCGTGACCCAAAAGTAGACGCTCGCCTAGCGAGAGAGGGAACGCTCGCCCAACGACGGACGCTCGCCCAGCGAACTTTGGACGTTCGTCCAGCGAAGATGAAAAGTGGAGGCTCGCCCAGCGATCAATGGACGCTCGCCCAGCGAGCGTACGTTCGTCGCCCAGCGAAAAATCACTTAAGGCCCTTCTCTTTAAAAACGCGATCCAGAGGCAGAAACCAGGAGTCTGGAGGGGAGGAGACCAGAGAACGCTGCAGAGCTCGTCTTGGGTGCTTCCAAGGTGGAAAATCACCAATTTCCACCGTCCAATCCATGCTTTATCGCTTCTATGATGTATATGTGTAGCTAGAACTCCATTTCACTGGGGTTGAGAGTACATTTCTGAAACTCTTTGTAATTTCTATATTAATGCATGATCTTGTATGAATTTTGTGTTCTATCTTTATTATTCATGCCTATGATGAGAATCTGAGCTATTTGAACGGTTAAATCATTGAGAAATGTATGAGACTGCGGACCTAGGATAAAACTGCTAAAGGATTTGGGGTCCTAGACATAGGAGGAAATTTTTAGTCATCTGTGACATTGTGATTAAGGCAAATCTGATAACTGAATTATCTAAGAGATTAGGA
The DNA here is from genome assembly GCF_016808095.1 of Vigna angularis. Taxonomy (NCBI): domain Eukaryota; kingdom Viridiplantae; phylum Streptophyta; class Magnoliopsida; order Fabales; family Fabaceae; genus Vigna; species Vigna angularis. The sequence continues at coordinate 18,527,921 of NC_068972.1, forward strand.
TTTAGTTTGAATGATTCTGAACTGTCATCTGAGAGATCAGGACTGCATGCGCCTAGGATGTTGATGCTTAATTTTGAGGAATTGTGTTAGTAGAAAAAGTACTTGAGTGATGAACTTGAAAATCAACCCCAGTGAACTTTAATTCATCTGTTTTCACCACTTTATTTTACATATTTATATGTTAATCTTAAGTTTGCTACAAAATTACGTTTATTATTAGCTAAATTAGTAAAATTTAATCAATCTGTGAATCAAAACAAATATCTTGGGAAACGATTTCCGGACTTACCGGTTTATTACTTGAACGATCCGGTGCGCTTGCCGAGGTCTCAACACCCCCCCTCCTATCGTTTTTCAGGTACTTCATCCTCAACTACAAACTCCAACAGTCTTTTCATCTTATCAACATAAGACTTATGCCTACTCTATGAAGCCTTCATCCTCTCTCGTATCATCTTCACTTTATTTGTACAAGAACATATGATCCTCAACTGCAAACTCCAACGGTCTTCTCATCTTATCAACATAAGACTTATGCCTACTCTATGAAGCCTTCATCCTCTCTTGTATCATCTTCACTTTATTTGTGGTTTATTGCCACATCTTAGATCTTGCCAACATTGTTTCACCATCTTGGTACCAACATAAAGGACTTTTTCATTCCCTACCATACAAAACCTCATAAGGTGCCATAGCTATACTCGCTTGATAGTTTCGTTATAGGTAAACTCAACCAAAGGTAGCACTTCATCTCAACCTCCTAGATGATCTAACACACATGTTCTCAATAGATCCTCCAACAGTTGGATTGTTATCTTAGATTGCCCATCTGTTTGAAGATGATAGGCATAGCTCATCCTCAACTTACTACCTATATCCTCTTAGAGGGTTTACCAAAATCTAGAAGTGAATCACGCATCTCTCTATCTAACACAATGCTAGATGACACCCCATGCAATCTCACTATCTCTTTTATGTGCAACTCTAACAACTTAACCATAAACATCCTCACATTAACTGCCAAGAAATGGGCACTTTTTGTTAATTGATAAACTATAACCCATATAACATCATGACCTTTCTCTGACCATGGTAAATGAGCAACAAAATCCATGGAAATGCTATACTATTTCCACTTTGTTATCTCTAACTACTACAACATCCCATCAGGTCTTTAAGGCTCTACCTTAGCTTTTTGACAGGTTAAACAAGCTATCATGAACTAAGCCACATCACTCTTCATACTAAACCACCAAAAAGACTCATTAAGATCTCGATACATTTTAGTCATACTTGATGCATGCTAAAATAATTCTTGTGCCCTTCCTTAAGGACTAACCTCTTCAACTTTGCATTGTCTTGTACACAAACTCTACCTTTAAACCTTAAAACACCGTCTAACCCCATCACAAACTCCTTAGCATGTTTTATGCCAAGCCACTCCATTGTTTTTTGTAGGCTAGGATTCAACAATTGTTTCTCTTTTATCAAACTTAGAAATCACTAGATATGGTCACATTACTACATCTAATGAAATATATACTCTCTACAACACCTATAATTGCTTATCTCTGAATCTTTCACCAATCCAAGCTCTTTGATCATCATGTAAGATACATGCATCATCTTCCTACTTAAAGCATCAACAACCACATTATCTTTTCCTTCAAAGTCATAATGCTTCAGGAACTCTATCTTCTGTTATGCCTTATATTGAACTCCTTCTTAACAAACAAATACTTCAAACTCTTATGGTCGCTAAATACTTGGAATTGTGCACCATATAAATAGTGCCTACATATCTTCAAAGTAAACACCATTGCTGTCAACCCCAAATCATGAGTAGGATAATTCTTCTCATTAATCTTTAACTGTCTTGAAGCATAAACAACTACTCTTTTTTCTTGCATGAGCATACAACTTAATCCCTTATGTGAAGCATCTTAAAAGATCTACTTGTATCAGGGATTACAACACTAGAACACTTGTCAACCTCTGGTTTAATTCTTGAAAGCTTTCCTCACACTGATCCATCCAAGCAAACAACTAATCTTTGCGGGTTATTTGTATCAATGGTATCACTATCTTAGAGAATCCTTAATCAACTCTTGAACACAAGACTTTGACAAAAAGAAGTGTGTCGCTCTAGTATTAAAAAACACACATAAACTTTTACCATGTATCACATAAATCCTAATTATGGTTACTTGATTTGACTTGTTCTACTTTTGTAATAGCACAAACTCTCCCTGAAGCTTTAGGTCTATCACCTCCTTTTTTTGCTGAGACTAAGATTACAATAAGGGTCTCGTCACTGTGCCTTTGTTGGAAGGATAGTCTCTAAGAACATGTTCTTCTTTCCCACAATTAAACCACCTCCTAGGACCAACCAACTGTAGACAATCATTCCTTAGATGTGCCCCTCCACACTGAAAGAACTGGATCCTAGGCAGATAAGATTGTTACTGAGGATGAAACCCTCTAGTCCCCTGAGGTTGAGTCCTAAAATATGGTTTCTTCCTTTCCTCTTGTCTAGACTTTGATGTAAAGGGTCCTCCCACCTTTTATTACAACCTCAGTTGACCTTCTACTCCATCTATTCGGTTTTCGATCACTCTTGCCTTCTCTACTAAAGTAGGGAATTCTTTAATAGAGTAAGGGGTTATCTTCAACTTGAGATCTCCCATCAATCCATTTTCAAACTTTTTTCATTTCCATTCTTCATTGATCCTTAAGGTATGGAACCTTCCCAAATGCTGGAACTGCTTTAAATACTATGATAGTGACATGCTCCCTTGCACAAGCTATAAAAACTTTACCTCCTTTGCATATTTCAAACTGTTGAGGAACTCAACATAAAACTTCTTCTTAAACAACTCCCAGGTGATATTAATTATCATCTTCATACTAGTCCATCAATGAATTGCTTCTCCAAAAAACATATACTCTAAATAAGCCAACATGTTCTCTACTGCAAACCTTTTACCACCAAAGATTCTCTTAATGTCCCTGACTGATTCGCCTCATGTGGGCTTGTTCTCCCATTAAGCTTAGTCATATGGTGTTGTAGAAAACTCTCCAAACTCTAGTCTTAAACTTGAGGGGGTTGAGCTTGAGAAGGTCTAGTTGATACATTGGTTTCCCCCAACTGTAGCATGACAACCAGATACTATTGTGCATAACTTCAGCTAATAGCCTAACATACTCCATTTGTTGCACGTCTACATTGTGTTGTTGCACCATAGAAGAATTTTTGTTGTTGCTTCACTACTACAAAGGACTCCATTAACCTTACCATATTAGCCATATCTGGGTTTATCGGAGGAGTAGGAGGTGGCCTAGATCCTATAACTCTAACCATACAAAGAAAAGAAACCATCATTCTATCAAAAGACAATCATACGACTTACTAACACATCACAAAGAACACACAATAAAGCCTAAACAACCTATGCCAAAAAATCTCCTAAAGGAACTATTATTTTGATACAAAAAATGTAACATCTCATTTAATAGAATAAAACTTCTAAATAAAATATTATAAAATTGATAAAAACAAAACATATAGTTAGAAACATATAAGATATTAATACAGTGATCCGTCATCATAACTATAGTAATATAATATACACATGTCCATTGAAAATCACATGAGTGTTTCGAAAATAAAGAACTCTTATACAAAACAACTAGAGAGAGATATAAAATACTCTTCTGATTCTTCACCTTCCATTAGAGGCATATAATCACCTACCTCAACATCTGCTCACACTATGAAATAATCATCTCAAAAGCACAAAAACATAAAAGAGTAAAAGTGCAAGCTCATGTGCAAAAGAATTGGTTTATTATAATCATAATATACCAATTTATGAACTAATTATGTATATCATACAACAAATCCTATATTCACACAAACAGTTGACATTAAGCTCTATTATCTGAATACATGTCTTTGACAGAGGGTTTCAAAGTAGATGTGTCCTGCACTTGAAGTGGTATTTATGCTCTACAGAGTCATAAACAAAGGGGTTCTCACCTTACCACTTACAAAGCTAGTACCCTTCAAGTCTAGGACTAACAGTTCAATGCTTAGGACCAATCACGAATCTCACTACATAACTCATTCTATTCTATTTGAGTTTGAATAGTTATTAGAGTTTATGATGCCTTTTTTCTGACCTCCCATATGTCAATGCATCCACTAATAAAGCCACAACCAATCATCCTTGAATTGATTCCAACCGTTCTCAAATAAACATCATCATCATATTAACATTCACAAAATCTCACATTAAAAACTTATACTAGAAGAGAACATATAAAAATAGAGTTAAACTTTGTTAATCTCACTTGGTGAGAATATCTATTTGGTCAGGAAGTAGAAAGAACACTCGCCCAATGACCATATAGCTCACCCAACAAGATCATCACTAGAACTCATAGGCTTAAAATGTCACATAAGTCACCCAACAAAACTTTTCTTTCCCAGCCATTGTTAAGTAAGTGAGCTGTTTGACTTTGATTTTGGCCAACGAGTATTTTGTCACCCAACAACCACCAAGTCAGTAGCTCTCTGACTTTGACTTCACCAAGCGAGTCTGCATAATTCTGCTGAACATAATTCTATAGATTTATACTAGTCTAGCTTTGCAATTTCAGTCCAATAGCAACACAAATGTTAACACCACATTCAATGAATCAAACAACATCATGTGCAATACCAATTAGACAATATTCTCAATTTCATCATGTAATTCAAGTAACCAATTTATAATCTTAATATCAATTCCACTCACCAATTTTTATCCACAAAGCTCAATCATACAGCCAAAACATCATACAAACATACAATTATCAATTTCAATGAACAAATCACATGAAAATTGTGCAATTAGCTTCCTTTACTTGAGAGACAGACTAAACTGATAAAAAATCCTTAAAGCGCCTTTAACGTACATGAAGCTCCACTTGTCCCTAGGAACAACACAAATACGATCAGAGCATACCATTAGGTCCATTGATCAACAAAGGCTAATAGAGAAAACTTAAACACTAAATGCGAACCAAAAAGTGTCACATGCAAAGAAAGAAGGATACGACCAAAAAAAGGGGTAGAAAACCAATTTACTCTATTGAAGAAACTAATCAAATAGAAATGGAGAACTTGCCGTGAGAATTACCCTAACGGTCTTCCATCTTCAAATAAATGAACATTCGATGAGAAAACCTAAAGAGAAGGGAAAGAGCTCTAGAGTAAAGGATTTTAAAGAGATATTGTGTTTTGAAACAATGAAAGTAGTTTATAAAAACTTTATTTATACTTTAAACTTTTTATGTTAAAATAATTGAGTCTTACTATCTTAAACACTACTATTAATTCAAAAAGAACAATTTTCTAAGCTCTTACAAATAATTTATCATATATAATATTTCATAATTAATAATATAAACTATTTGTAAATAACAATAATGGAAGAAAAAACAATTACACATTCCCGGAGGAACAACATAATATTGGTTAGAGGTTGTAAAAACATACATTGATTAGAGAAAATATTGGCATTATTTCTAATTAACAGCCAGAAAGGAAAAATACTTTGAGAGAAAAAGAAGTTGCCATAAATAAATAAGATGACTAATGGTGGACATAAAGTGATTGCATCAACTTCTATAGAAAAAAATAGTAATTATCTATCAATAAACTCTTTACGCTAATTAGAGAATTAGAGTTTTTCAATCATCATTAATATCTAGTTTGGTTTATGAAAAAAGAATATTAAGTTTGTGCTTAGTGGATTTGAAATTTTCAGGCCGAGTATTGTACATCTTAAATGAAAATTTATATATTTGTTGATTTGATAGGGTCTGAAAATAGATAATATAATAAGTTTAACAGATCTCATGGAGATAAACTTGAATATTATTTTATGATATAAATTTTTAATTTAATTAAAATTAAAAAGTTAATTTATAAAGTGAGATTTTCATTTGATTATTTATATATTATTGTAATTTAATTTTACCAATAGTTTACACGATTTTTAATATAATAAACAAATGTTTAAATAATCAAATAAGAATAGACTAATGGTGTGATGCTTCGGCAGTTAGAAGTTAGATTGTTTAACTAAGTTCCAGGGTATGATCCTTGATGACTTGGGCATGAAGCTGCAATCAAAGATGTCACTTTATCCCGAAAAGTGAGAAAATAGTGGAAGGAGAATTAGTCGGGTGTGAAATAAAAAAGTTAGATTGTCTTCTTCATATTAAAAATTACTCATTTACTATGTTTAAATTGTATTTGAGTTTTGAAATAATTGTTTCATTAAATTGAATTCCTGATCATCACAGCTAAAGTGAGGTAATGGCTAATATGTCATTTATATATTGTGTGTTAGTATTATTGGTTGACCTCTTGGTTAAAAAACTCAATATTTTAATTTTGAAAATAATGATTATTGTGTAACCTATAAGAAGAATGCATTTAGTTTTTCCTTTAGTAATAACAATCTATGAATGTTTGAATATGAGTTACAAGTAATGTTTTAATCCTTTAGTTTGACAATAGCAATTAATTGTAATTAATAGATTGGTGGGGAGCCAGACAAAGAAAGGAAATTAAATTTTTCCAAGTTATTGTGATGTAATGTATCAGAAATGACAAAGGTTATAGAATTACATGTTTTACAACAAAGTATATTAAAATACATAAAAGAACTACTACAAGTAAATTTATGAGAAAATCTAATTATGAAGATGATATTTTTTATACAAATATTATTGTTTTGTTCATTCAACAATCTGAGAAAGAATTTTTAGTAAGAAGTTAAAATAAACTATTTTTTAATCTCAATTGATTAATAGTGTGTTCACAATGAATTGGAAAACTAATAAAAAGATTATCCTTAAAAAGATTATCCTATGATGTTTCTTCTAGTTCTATAGCATATATGTACATAATATATTCAAATTAAAAGAGAGCTTATAAAAGCTTTATAATATATTTTAAAACAGTAATAATAAATTATAAAACATAATAGTTTAAAACAAAAGAAATTAAATACTTGGTTTGAAAGCGAAAAATACAATTTATATATAAAAGAGAAATAAAATATTTATCTAAAGTAAATAAAAAAAGTAATTATTTTCACAAAAAAATATCAAAATATTATTTTCATGTATATTAATAAAAACAATATGTAAGTACATAGCAGATAGTACTCGGATATCTGCTTCCATCTTGAAACAAGTAGACAAAAACTGATTTAAAGAATACATAAATATATATCTTCTATTGATAATAATTTTATTGAGAAAGATTTGTGGTACAGTAGTCCTTTTTGTCATCACTCGTTAACGAAGAATTCTGCTACGAGGAATACCTTCTCTCAAAATAGTTTACTTTGGAGAATGTGGGATTGGTGGCAGTGATAAAATCACCCACTTCAATAACATTACCTTGTTATTCGACCAAAGCTTACTTTTTATTTCTACTTGTAATTTTTATAATTTTGGTATCCCAATGGAAACAGTGCCAATGGAAAATAAAAATAATTTTTTTCATTAATCAGAAACTTGTTTTTATAGGTCTAATATAATCTCAATAGTTGAAAAGATTTAGAATATATATATATATATATATATATATATATATATATATATATATATCTGAGAGAGATTTCGGTGTTCTTTTAAACTTATCGTATAGCTCTATTTATATAATTTTCATGTTCGTAATCCTAGTACAGATGAAAATTTCTGGATCAAAATAGTGAGCAGTAAAAAAATGTTGATCTTGGGTTTTTATGCAAACAAATAAAGTGCCAAACTGATGTATATAAGGGTGTTTGGATAAAACAAAAGGGAAACAAAAAGAGAAATGGAAAATGATATAGAGACAGCAAAAAAAGAAAAAAAGAAAACGTGACATACGATAATTAAATAATGTTTAATAAAAAAAGAAAGATAAAAATGTGAAAAAGAATATAGAGTACTATAATATATATCGTTATTGTTATTTCAAAATAATTTTTATTCTAGATTCACACAGTACCTAAGTATTCATATTGGTGACAAACACATGTGTTAGTAAAAGACATTTGATTTCGAAGCTCTGAACATTATAAAATTTCGTAGAAAGATTGGTGAGAGTAGAAAAATTATATAAACTATATAACTTCGGCTTCCATATCCGTTTTCGTTTCTCAAGTAAAAGCGTATTTATCTTGTTTTTCTATACTTCATGGATGTAAAATTTATGCTTAGAATATACATTGCACTCATTCCTATTTAAATACTTATTAAATAAGTTTTTTAGAAAAATAAAAATTATAATAAAAATAAATAATATTCTAAAAAATCCAATATAAAAAAAAATACACATTTTATGCTCTTAGAACCAAATAATAGTGAATAGATTATAATACTCAAGAATTTGTATTTAAAATCAAGTAAATTATTATTTTACTTCATATACTTTTCGCAATTATTAATCTAAGTATTAGATTGATAGAATATATATAACATAGAGAGCTGAAAATGATTATAGTAAGCTTCTCTTTTTTCTCTAACATTTCAGTAGGGACTTATCTCATATAAAAAAAAGTTATATATATTTGTAGCTGGGTTAGTCGAGTTAGTGATGGGTATACTTGAGATTTTAAATCCTTATTTATTTGCTGTTGTAATAAAATAAAAAAATAAAAAACTATGATTTAGTAGTTGTGGCAAGGGTTGAAATTTCACTGGGTTCTTTGTGGTGAAGATAGTTATTGTACATTAAAAGCAGGCACCCGAAACAAATATGCAACTCGAAGCTATGCGTTTAATTCATGTGTGTAATTATTTAGAATGAAGTATAGTCATGCCATGGTACAACTTTAACCAAAATCATATTTATATATTAAAAAGAAAAGCCGATACAGAAATTGCTGTTGAGAATTTAAAAATAGAAATTAGAAGAATGAAGCAGCATATGTAAAAGCTGCTAGGTAGGATTTTAAGAATATAATGATTTGAGAATCAAAGACTAATAAAAACAATAAAGAAGTTGTCCTCGTAAACATGGTACGATGTTAACAGCGTCCACCTACCGGTTAATAAACAAATAAACGATGACAGAACAAAGCTAATGCTTTAATCGTATAGTCTTTATTTTAAGGGAAGCTCCAATCACAAACACTAAGTCTAAACTTAACCAAATAATATATGCTAAAATATTATTCGAGGAAGGAATAGATCCTCTGTGTCTCAAAGTGATAGCATCTCATATACCCCACTAGAATCACACAATGTGTCCTATTGGCATAATTCACTTAGCCTTCACCAAATTCAGCTACAATAGGTGCCTCTTCATGAATACAGAGAATGCCAAAAAGGACCAAGATGAGATGACCCAAACTATAGTTTTATTAGACAGACAAGTTTGTCCGCTCGATGAATAGATTAAGAATATTTCCTATACATTTTCAGGATCTTGCAATGCACTTTCTCTCTATATACCTCTCACTTTCATTTTCCCTTCAAACCTTCCTCACCTTTATATGTATTCTTTCACCGACATGTATGCCTAATTAAGCTAAGTACTTCATTCGTGGATGCAGTGCTTGCTTAAAATTTAATTAATCACATCTAATCGTTGTTAATTAGTTCCATAGAATGCATATTTGCAGGAGGGTATGGTATAGGCTTCCTAATTTATATGACAGAACCTAACTATAAGGGAAACAAAGAGAATTGAAGACATATTATGAACAAGAAAGAAAATTTGATTCATTTCAAAGTCTTGGTAACTGGTGAGATTAAATAGGATCATGTGCAGAGGTCACAAATAATAATAGAGTTTAGTCATGGAGGAATTAATTACATTGTCTGCCATTAATTTCCTTTTCTTCGACATTTCCCTTCAGTTGAAAAGACAGCACTACTGCATATGTAAATATATATATATATATATATATATATATATATAAACAAATATCATGAATCAAATTGGCCAAGGTAACGGTCAGCAGTTGGCTACAGTCTTAAAGGGAAAAATCCTAAAAAAACTTGTCAGTGATCTGAAGCGCACAGATGATGATAGATGAAGCATGAAGGGCCATATGATTCTTCTGGATTCAGAGCAGATATACAAGGAGACAGTAAAGCAGTAAAAAGTGTCAAGTTGAAAGAAAAAATGTAAATTGAAAGTGTGTCTATGAAACCATTAATGAGCATGAATATGAGACACATGTAGAAGACCGTAATAATGTGGAAGGTGTCATAGAAGATGTACGGAAGTGACTCACTACCTATTCTATGGCTTCAAACGATTAACAACTCGGGGCATTGAATTTCTAGAGCGGCCAACGAGTACATATAATTCAACCATTGAAAGTAGGAACTTAAGAAGAAAACCCAAAAGGTGAGAACTGAGATGTATATATATATGTAGTCTGCAAGTCTAATAAGCTTGACATATACGGAGGATATAAAAAGGTACATACATACATAAAGAAAACTATGAATAATGCGTTGCTTTTGGTTCCTCACAGTGGCGATGATGGCTTCCTTGTATATTCAATCGTTGGTTCGTTCATTCACTCGCACTACCACTTTTTAGGTACCCCCACTAGTAGTCTACTCCCAGTACCACACAGTATTCTTTAAAAGCAGCTTCATCATATATCCCTCATCTTTAACCTTTTTTGTTCCTGCCAGAGCAAACAGGATAAAACTACAAGCAGCAGTCTACATGGACTACTGCTAGAAAACTTTCAGCTGAAAAATCACGAACGAAAACCCTAATTAAATTAAATATACTACTTAAAATAGAGATCATAAATAATGACAGGAAAAGCGTTGAGAGGCAGATGAGTGGGATTTTCCATGGAATGAGCATAGCTGGATGGCTGGCTATTCACAATCTTATTGAGTTGCACCTGAGGGAGGGAGGTGGTGGTGGTGATGGTGGTGGTGGTGATGAGGAAGAGTCAATGATTGTTGTTGTTGTGGTTGTGGAAGTGGTGGTGGTGGTGGTGGTGGACGCTTTCGTTTCTTCTTCTCATAGCTGATGCCTCTTGCTTTGGACTGAAGTTCACGAACCTCCCGGAGGTAGAGTCTCACAGCTCTTGCTCCAAATGGGTTGATTTCAGGCTTCCCTCCGTTTTCCTCATAAGCTGCCCTCAGACGACCTATGAGGGCATCAAGGCTTCCCCAGGCTTGTCTTAGAGGACATGGACATGGGGCTGGAGGGTTCGGGTGCCCGTAAAATGGACAGATCGGAGTGTGCACTTTGGTCTTGCCAAATTGGTCCAAGTACCTAAACATCACAGTAACAATTCAACAAGTAAAACAAAAGAGAGAGATTAAGAAAAAGTGCAACAAGACATGATCCACGCAGGTAAACTCAACACAAAGGTCAAGAAACAAGAGTATCTGCAAAGTAGTGTGATGTTGGAATGGAATGACATGTTTAAGATGTGTTTGAACCTGAGAAATTCAAGGACGTGTGCACCGCTGCACCTGGAGAGGGAGAGAGGGGGTCGGTGATTCTTGAGGTACTGGCCAAAGGTGTTCCAGTCACGGCGCTTTTGGTTCTCGTAGCGGCTGCTGGTGTTGGGGGAAGCGGAAGGGGAATTGGAGGTACCGACTAAGCTGTTGGTGGTGGCGGTGATAGCGGTTGTGGTGGTGGTGATGTGAGAGTTACAGGAGTCCATAAATTCTTGAATTGAATCCATGGAAGTTGAGGCTTTGGGTTTGCAGATCCAAGGTTGGTTTTGTCTGTTTGCTTGTTCTAGGGTTCCTAAGACAGTGACCAGAGTGAGTGAGTGAGTAAGGGAAGTGAGGGAGTGAATGAGAGTGAGCGATGAATGGATGGATGGATGGATGGAGATTAGACGGGATAAAGGATTACTATACTTATAATCTGGGAAACAGTAGTGGAGCAACGCTGTTCTCTAAAAAATATTCTTTTCTAATGTCTTTGCGTTTTTGAGGTTTGTGTTAAGGAACACAAACAACCTTGAAAGAAAATGAAAAGGAAACAAAGTCTGAATCACGATTGATATTACAGATTTCTAATTTTTTTTTTTTGGAAGAAAGAGAGAGAGAGAGAGAGAGAGAGAGAGAGGCTCCAAGTGGTGAAGCAAAGGAAGATTTTTCTTTTTTTATGTTTGAGGATGTGATAAGATTGATGGGAGTGTGAGGGGACTGTTCCTCTCTACTATTTGCAGTTGCAGTTTTTATATATTGAGTAATACTAAGGCTACCCGGGGCAATGTTGGTTTTTTTAGAAGTTTTTGAATTCAGGAATTGATAACATTTTGGTTTTGTTTTTCCTTAAAAGGGTGGTGCAAATTCAGAGTTTCATCTCTTATATTAATGCTTCCATTAATATTGTTGTTTGAGTTAGAAGTAGATGTATGAGGTTGCTAGGGCTTTTGAAAAAAATAGGAGAGTTGTACAATAGGTTAAGAGATGGATGGAGACAGAATAAAAGTTTGAAGGGTAAAAATTTAGGTAATAACATGATTCTCTTTCTCCACACTATACCTTCAACTTTGAATGACAGTTCCTTTTTCATTGACTACAATGCCCCTATTAATGCCCCTTTTCGCCTTTTCATTTCTAAACATCACAAAAAACTTTTATTTCCTGCTCTTTCTCCTCCTGTGTAAGCATAACAAATTATCATCTTCTAGACAGTTTTCCTTAAAAAACACAGTCAATAATTCTTATGTATGTGAAAGTTTTCAGTTCCCACTACTCTTGTATTTTCATTCAAATTTAGACCATGCTATGCCCTTTCCCCAGGGAGGGAACATTTTATCATAATATATAATTGATTATGTCAATACAAAAACTCCTAATAAATTCAAACAATACCATATGTCTACATATAAATTGATATGTTGGACGCTGCATACATGATATTATATAGTTTACCATGACTTAGTCGCTTCAGTGGTTAATTTAATGTTGTAAAACCATATATTTCTATTTTACTATTATAATTTCAAATATATTGGTTACATAATTCTCTTTATTTAGGATCCAATAAAATAAATAAATATCATATAACTATATATTACATCTTTTAATCCACAATGAAGATTATCCAACATTTATATTTATATGTGAGAGCAAGTTATAAATATGGTAAATTAACTATAATTGTAAAATTCTGTTAATAATTACAATTCAGTCAATTTTTTTCCTACAAAAGATAGGTCGCAAGCATCAATTAAAATATAAAATTTTACCACCTTCCACAAAATGCCATTAAGTTTGAACTTAAAGATTCTATTATTTTAGATTGATAATTTATTCTCTTTGTTCGAATATAATTTAGTAACATCATACAAAAAGATAATTTTTTATATGTTTTATTAAGTATCCATAATTATTCATCCTCGACTTAATGATAGAAAATTATCATGTACTATCACCGTCTAATATTTTCATATATATGCTATAAATATATTTTTTATATTTCGTCGAATATGATAGTTTAATACTTATACATCATAATTTTTTTATAACTACTAATTTCTCACGTCATATAAATTTATCACATTTCTTTGTAATGTTTAGTTATTTCCATCAACTATTAATATAATAAGAGTTAAATATATTTTGTATTCTTAAACTATTATAAATTTTTTTTCTTTTCCAAATAAATTATAAAATATTTGATCTCCATACTATATAAAAATCGTGTCAAACATTTTTCCACAAACAACGCATAAAGCGTTTTTCATGTAATAAACGAAATTTTATATTTTAACTATAATATAACATTCACATGTTTGTTAAAAATGATGGTTTGCATATCTTTTATAAAACGTAAAAATTAAATATTTTATAATTTAGTATAGGAGAAAATACCGTTTGAAATTATTATAAAACAATTAATATATAATATATCAATAAAATACCGTTTGAAATTATTTGCATAGTTAAAATATCTAGACAAATGTTGCTTGGTGAGTTACCATCACTAGAATAATATTCTTTTTAAGAAATAGATAATTAATACTAACTCTCTTCTTCAAGAATGATGTTCTTATATAAAGCATAAGGTTTTTGTCAAATTTATAAAAAATATTATTGATATTGGTATATATCACTTAATTAAAAATTTTAATACACGTGATCATATCAACTAAATAACATTAATAAGAAATATCACCTTCATCTATAATAAATTTATCATATTAGAAAAATAATTTATTCAAACTCAATTAAATCAATTTTTTAATGAAGTAAATTGAACTGTATTTATTCAATAAATTACGAATAAAAGTTTGAATTGTTTGAAGTTCAACTAATCTTCAACTAATTTTTTTTAATTTTAAATAGTTTATTAATAAGATTTTAAAAAGTTAAAAAATACATAATAAAGAATATAAATATTGAAGTTATGAAAAATTTAAAAGTTCATTCTTTATTGCATTTTTGTTAGGTATATTTAAACTCTTATAAATATGACATGCAACCAATAATAATTGCAAATATATATTATAACATTATACTATAAAATTCGGATTAACTTTTATTGAGGAAATTAGTAAGTCTTGAATGATTAAAAGTCATACTTTCAAGAATCTTTATAACCAATTTACTATAAGTCGGGCTTAGACAAATGCATGGTTTTTGAACTAAACATTATTAGTATAAAATTGAACTGCTGTATTAAAACAATAATGCAGCACAATTTAGTTATATATAGTTTAATACTTAATAATTTAATAAAAACATAGAATTATGATCATTAGTTTATTTTTAACAACCTTTCTCTTGTTTCCTATCCCATTTAGTTTCTACTATACGTATATATTTTTGTTGTCTAAATATAAAATTTAAAAAAGTTTCTATATAAAAGTATTCTAAAAATTAGAAATAACAAAGGGAATTGGTTTGCTATTAATTTGATGGAACATGTTAACATTTTCAATCTATCAACATGATGGACCAAATAATTGATATATTATTTAATTTGGTTTTAATTAAAGACTAAAATTGACAACATAGCTTGAACTGTTAAATGTTAAACTATGTTAACTGAATAATACATTGTGACTTAAATAATTAATTTTTATAAATTATGAGAATATTTTAATATGTAAAATTACTAATCATTTTAATTTATCTCTTAGAGATATTACTAAATCAAGTAAAGACTTACAAGATATTTATACCATTAAATGTGTTTTCACTTATATAAAAAAACAAAATAACAAAATCATAGGTAAAAAAGCCTAGCAAACTTATCCCATTCTAGCGAAGCATGTTAGGATTCTGAATCCTCTCTACAACTGAAAATTTACGGAAAATCCAACCACAATGGAAGAGAAGAATTGACCTATTTTATGACCCTTCAAAATCCCTCCTTCTTTATTGCCATGAATGCCTTTTACTTTAAATTTATCAGTCTTCAAATACTATCTTCTTATGTGACTGTGCAATTAATTGAAAGTTTAGTTGAACAGAAAATTGAGACTTTAGTTTTTTGGCAATGAAAGAAAATGTGACTTGAAGGTAATATACATGTGCATCTTATGGATAGAAGATTTTATGAAGACATTAATGGAGTTCACCTAAAAGGAAAAAGAGAAATGGCAGACGAATCTGGTTTACTTGAGCAGCATTTTAATTTTCCTACAATGGAGGTACATTCAAGTGGGGGCAATTTCAATGATTCTCTCTTCGATAGGGAAATTTTTGTCTCATTATTTTTTTAATTCTTGCTTTGCTGTCATCAAAATTTTTGAACTATGCTCTTTGACTGTTTTTGCCTTTTAACTATTTTTCTATGCTATAAATCCCAATCCAAAGTGTTACATTCGTTACTCTTTCCCTAATTAGTTTCAGTCACAACAGTGCCCACATTATTATATATATTCATTCATCAAATAAAAGAAATGAACACCCGCAAAATGAGAAAACAAGGAAGAGACATTATTTCAAAATTGTATGTGGAGATTCCAAGTGTTTTTGAATATTTTTTAGGACTCGAGATTGAAAAATAAACATGGCAGAAAAACTTTAATTGCTGCGTGGACCATTCTAGCTAGTTGATCTAAGAATATGGGAGTATATCACATTTTTAATTGTCTTAATTTCAAAGTAAATGTAACTTTCAAGCACACTTGACAATGCATGAAATGCCTTTCACATCATAAAATAAAATAGGTAATCAATTCAATCAAAACAACTCATGCAGACGTGTTTATTGTTCGGTAACTCTTCGAAATTTTTAGCCGACACGCAATGAAAAATTTACTGTTATCACTTGCTAGTGTTTGTCACCCATTTTAAAGACTTTTCTATTTTTTTAATACTTAATTACTTTCATTTCATTAGTTTGTATAATTGTTTGAATGCTTTATAAAATTATTTACACAATATATAACTGTTTGGTGGTCACAAACATTTTACCACTAATTTATAGTATTTCTTTTACCGTTCAAAATTAAAAAAAAAATAAACTTAAGTAATAATTAACTTTTTTAACCTCCACATCTTAATAAACAAGTTTCACTGTAAATACCTAAAATATAATTAAGAATAATAAAAGTTTTAAAATTATTTTAATATTTAAAACGTTAAATTGTAAATAGAAATTCTATTAATTAATTAACACGAAAAAATAAATTAACGTCGTTGAGTTAAAATAACAATATTTTTAAAAGAGAACAAAATGTATCAAAGTTTAAAGGCAAAGACGAACTTCAATTTTACATCTAAGTTTAGGGGTAAAAATCATATTTTATGTAAGAACTCGTAATATGGTATTTGTTAAGACAAAATCGTCTAGAAAATAGACCGTCAAACAACTTAGCTTTTGAAATTTAACAAAAAAACATTAAACGATTTCGTTCTGTATCAAAAATTGTTTTAAAGAAATAGTGTCTAACAAAAAATATTTTCTAATATCTTTGATAGATGAAATCAAGCTTATAATAAAGTTTTCTAGATTGAACTTTCTGATGAATAAAGTTTATGAACAACGTTTAAGAAAAGAAAACGTCTCTCTTAAATGAAACTTTTAATAGATGATATGGGCAACAAATAAAGTTTTATAAACAACATCTAAACGCCTAAATGAAAAATGTCTTATGAGCTAGCGTTTTATGAACATAAATGTCTATCTCACGATAACACTGAAGCTAAAAGAAAGTTTTATTCAAAACAGTGTTAATTCAAGCAAAGTGTCTTATGAAATACATTGTCTAATATATGACCGCTAAACACTACACTTACAAACAATTTTGATAAAGCATTTAATGTTTTATCCCATCTGATGATCATATATGTTGTATGCTTTATCAAACGATGTATTTAATAATATGACAAATGATAAAATGTTTTGAACAAACAATCATCCTCCTTATCCTTTCTTTCTTGTTAATCTTTCTTTCTTTTGTTCTTCCTCTCAACTTTCTCCTCTTTTGCTTTGTTTTCTAACTTTTCCATCTTTTTGTTTAAATGACTTAGCGTATCTTTCCTCCTTCATTCAATCTATTTTCTCTCCTTATCTTTCAAGAGCTTTTCAACCTTCTCTTTAAACTGTTTTTCTCTACGAAAGAACTCTTTTTTACTTTTAATAAAAAAATTTCCCCTCTTAATAAGTTATTTCATCTCATGTTGAAGCTCTGGATTTCTTTCAAAAGAAGGTGAAATAATTTTTCTTCTCATGCATGTCCTCAGCTCACACCTCTAATTGGAGATTTTCTTCTACTCTCAACAGTATATTTCTTATCCACAATTCACTTGCATGTCCTATGACTACAACTAACAATAAAGGGGTGAAGCTTTTCTACCTTTTTCTCCCAAGCTAAATATGACATAAGATTAGTTTCCCTACCAAAAAAGGGAATGTCACTCAAAACTCTAAAATGTAAATCATCCTCACCATATCTATAATGCAAACTACCATGATTCCCAAAAGTATCATGACTAACATTAGAATAACAACTCATTTTGTAATCAAAATAATTTGCAAAAACAAATTCTTAAAAGAAAATTTTTATTTGG
This sequence comes from Vigna angularis, assembly GCF_016808095.1. NCBI lineage: Eukaryota > Viridiplantae > Streptophyta > Magnoliopsida > Fabales > Fabaceae > Vigna > Vigna angularis. The sequence goes on from NC_068972.1 coordinate 18,545,945, forward strand.
GTGAAATTTTTGAAGAGAAAAGATGTTAAAAGTTCACTATAAATACTCTCAAGAAAGAGAGATGAATAATTTGGACAAGCTTATAGAAACCAAGTTTTTCCTAGGCAGAGATCTCTAGATTACTTTCACAAAATTTCTCAATAAAATTTTCAAAATAATTTTTCAAGTGTGTGAATTTTCTTAAGATCAAATGAAAGTCAACAACTAAGTGAGAAAATATTCTTCCCTAATTATAATGGAGACCTAAACACAACCTTTAAAATACAATAAAAGATAAAATATGAAAGAATATGAAATCAATGAATGAGAAAAGCAAACAACACTTGTCGAATGGCCTAAGTGAAGGTTCAAGTGACACTTTAGAGCCCCTTAACACACCTCCACACTACACGGTTAAAGTTATTACAAACGTGAGCTAAGGTAGAGATTGGGTTGTTTTTTCCCATACCAAAGTAAAAATGAATGGAAACAAAACAAAAGAAAATTACAAGACAAAGTGATAGAGATTGCTTTGAGGAGGCTCCTTCAACATAAAATGATCTCTAAGATAAGTTGATGAAGCTTCTTCAAAGAGGAGGACTCCATGTGATCAATGTTAGTAGCGAAAGCAAATAGAGATGAAAAGATGAAGATGTTGGTGTTGTGTGGTCTTGGTATATGTCTTTCTAGGAGGTGAGACCAACCATGAAGGAGAAAGTATGAAAAAGTATAGAAGAAGACATTTCGTAAGGTGAGAACTAAAGAAAGAGAAGTCTTGCAATTTTGGCAAAGTAACTTTACACTCAACTAAGTTCTAAAAAATGATACAAGGTTACTTCTCCTTTTATAGGTGAAGGAGTAGACTAACATTGAATGAACTAGAAATGAACTAGGAGCTTCCTATGGTAAGGGGGAGGAATGAGAGCCTTCCCCCTTAAGTTCCGTCCAAATATAATGTACGGGAGCCTCCCCTTGAAGGAGACATCTTTCAAAGGCTTCTAAAGATCCATTTCATGTGCATATACATGCGCTAGTTTACTCCAAAAGCTACTAAACTTCTAAAACAAATCTAAACAAAGGGTTTTTTCCAAATACAAGGCCTAAATACATATCATTTTACCATTTTTCATATCCATTCAATTTACTTGCAAATACTAAACAATTCATATTAGACCAAACAATTCTCAAGTTAATTTATGGAATGTAAACAAGTCAGGATCCAAAATTAAATATGAAATTCCAAAAAAACATTCACAATTTTAAACATTCTTCTCTTTGATTGATTGAAGAAGGATTATGACATTAGTAGGTGCAGAAAAATAACTAACAAAAGAAATAAAAATGTTACACTTCATCAACAAACAGATTATAAAAAAGATATTGTAATACTTGAAAAATATGTACCCACATTGTGAAATATGTAGCAAAAACACTCTTACATGAAGCAAACATTGAATGCTTTACCCCATACGATAATATAGTCCATATAAAGTAACTTCCTTTGTTGTATCTCTTGTCATATCTATAACAAACAAATTCATAAAATATTAAAATATCAAATATAGATAAAAATATAAAAACACAAAAAAAAATTAAAAAAAATAAATAGTGAATTTTAAAATCCGACTTTACCCAATTCAAAATCCAATTAAGGGCTTCAACCAAATCCACCCATGATCCCCTATTCTACGTCCATATACTCTATCATAATAATTTTAAATGGAAATGTAAAGCAATAGATATAAACGAAAAGCAAAACGAATATATACATGTGGTGTTGCTTGTGTAAGGATGAAGAGTGAAATAAGGTTGATTAGTGCAACGAGGAAAAAAATTTGGCGGCAGGTGCAATGGTGGAGAGCAAAGGCTTCTACAAGAAACAAGGGTGAATGTGGTGAGTGCAGCATCACGTTAATTATATACGAGAGAGAAAAAGGTGAAAAAATCCTTTATCTAGTGAGAAGAGTACTTTTACCATTAATTCAAAATTTGGAGGTGCAGGAAGAAGGGCTTGAAGGTGTAAGAAGAAGCCCACTATGCTTAAATACACGTGTTTTCACATTCGGTGATGGCCCAATAACAGGGGTATATTTGATAATTGCACCCCATCCTTGTGAAAGTCTTTCCCAATAATACCCACTTTCTCCTTTTTTCCTCTCTACCCAACTACGTCGTGTTATGTATAAGTATATGTATAAATATATATATATATATATGTAAATAATTATTAAAGTAATATAGAGTTTGATGATTGAGAGAGAGAGAGAGGGGATTGGCAACAGTTGTTAACCATTGTGAAAGAATAAGAATGACGTGAAACGTATTGAAGGGATTAGGTTGCCAACTTCCCAAGAAACCCAAATTGGATATTTGTTTACTGTAGCACGTAATGTTTCACTTTTTAGCGGGCCATAGGGCTTGGGCTTCAAACTTTTATTTATTTCCTTTTCCCTTTTTTTTTTCCAGGAAAAGAATCTTACAAAGTCAAGCCCCAACCTTCAAGAAACAAATGCTCTCTATCCTACCTACCTAAGGTAACACAATTGTGTATGAGGTCCTTATTGCTTAATTAAAAAAAATAACTTATCTGTAAATAATTTTGGGGTATTGAAATTTATTTAAGAAATTCATCTCTTCTAACAAATCCTTTTTTTTATGTACTTTTCATAATTTTAATTCCTCACCAGGTATTTAAGGATCACGAGTATCTATGACATAAATTTACTTTTAATTCTCGTAGTTAAGTAAATTAATGGTTTTGGTCCCTATAAAATTTCAATTACATACTTCTTCTTTTATTTTTTTTTAATTAAGCAATTCTAATTTATTGGTAATACAATAAATTTGTAATAAAAATATTGATGTTTCCATTAGTAACGGTGGAATTAGTTATTTATTCATGTGGAATATTTATAGCGTAATTTAACAATAAGCTTTAACAATTGTAATCACTGAAAACAAGTTATCCTTTTTATTAGCCAATATTGTTAGGTTAAAAACGTTTAGTTTTATAGAGATAAAACATTGCATATTAGTGGAGCTATATACATAGATTAAAAAGGATCTAAAGTCATTATCTATCAATTATGTATGAAAATTATACTAGCCTTATTTATATTTTATGTTTCAATTTGTTCCTTTAAATTCTGAAAAATCACTTTAATGCAATGTCTTCACTAGAATAAATTGGCTTTCTCCATAAGTTTCTTTACTACTTACTATATCAATTTTTAACAAATATGTATAACAAAATTAACCAACTATTGCGAAAAAAATATCAATTTAATCTAATACTTATCAACGGGTTAAACTTTTTAAACTTTTATAATGCTAATTAAATTACATATATTTTTAGAAACTATGGAGGCAATGCAAACAAATAAGTTTAAATTTAATGTCAAATCAAAAGAAAAGTTAAAATTGAAGATGCCGTCACTAAAATAATTATTTTAATTTTAAAAATCTTTTATTTAAAGAGTAAAATTGAAAAATAACTATTACCACAAAAAAAATCTTTTTTATATATAAATATATAAATATAGATATATAACTTAAAGATTTTATTTATATATATATAATTTCATAATACTAAACATTTGTATTTTGAATACATATTTTAATAATTTTTCAATAGTATATTTTTCATTAATACAGATGTTTGCATGTGTATATCATTATGAACTTAAGATTAACACATTTGGTGTAATATAGATCGAAATCAGTAAGATATTGATTTAATGTAAACAATAATGGTGATTTCTTGATCTTAAATGTCATCAATTAGCATCCCTCAATCATCGCCCCTCAATTATTTATGCGCCCATTGTTGTCGAGTGTCTTTATCAACTCAAAACCAGATATGATAATAAGGATGAAGCAGTGAATATCAATAATGAAGATGTTGTAAATAATTATAGTGCCAATAGAAAATAAAGAAAAAAAGAAAAACATGCTCATTACAATTTCTTTTCCAACACTATATAAGGAATGATTTTTTTAAGAAAGACAAATTCACTTCAATGATTCATTTTTTTTCTTTTGGAAGTAGGATAAAATAATTTTAATATATACACGTACGCATATAAAAAACAAGAAAATCTTGTTGGAGAATATTGAAAGAATCTCTCTGCTCATGTGACCACTAGGCAGCAATTAGATTTCTGTCTCAGTTAAGTGTTCATGTTCGCCGACAAATATGAAAGTGAAATCATTAAGATTTTAAAGCTATTTACTGTTTTTTTGATAAAAAGTTTAGGTGAATCACACTTTAACTTATAATGATTTAGGGGAAGTTCCATGAATACGAGAATCAAGTTTTCATGTTAGTAGCAGATCTTGAATTTGTGTGTTTGAGAAATATTAGGTTTAAAAAGAGCATGTTTGTTCTTCTAAAACTCTTGTTTTTTAAGATTTCTATCATTTAATGAATAATAAATTTTTATAGGTCTTACTTTCATTTAATGGATTCACTCTCTTAAAACTAGAGTTCACTTCCTGCAAAACATTTAATTTCTAATACTCGTGTGCAGATAAATTCTATTAGATTATGAGCTAAACTAACTCACACTTTGAATTTACGCATACACATATTATGTAAGTCCTTAGGTCTTGGCTTAATTTTTTTCTATTTTGTTTTCTTTTTTTTTCATTGGTTGATTTATTTTCACACAAGTTTCTCCATTTATCTCTAATCTCAATATTTCTTCCTAAATTTCTGATGTACTTTCTCACTTTTGCGAACACAAATTATATCAATTAGGGTTGCAAGAAATTTTTGGTAGAGTAGGTATTGTTACTGGTTTTACACTTCAATTTGATTTCACATTATTAAATTAAAGGCTTAATACCAATTTTAGTCTCTAATTTTGTTAGTTGTGTTCAAAGTCCTCCTATTTTTGAGTTTTTTAGAGTAATATGTTTTGTAAAAATGATTCAAGTTGGTCTTTTTTTTACTAATGACATTAAAAACGTTAACGACGTCATGTCCACCTGATCTGTCCAATTATTCATTACATGAAAAATTTAGATCAATTGATGTGGAAATGTTAAAACTTAAAATTATTGATGTGAAAAAGTTAAAGTTAAGGTTAAAGAAAATTATAATTAGGTTTAAAGCAATCCATCGTCAAAGATTTATTTCATAAACAAAACTTAAAGAACCCCAAAATGTAAGATTACAGATTCAAAAAATCCCCTAAAGTGCAAGATCAAAATACAATTGCAGATAATCCCAAAACGTGAAATCAGAAAACAAAACCCCAATTCGAAAACCCTAACCCCCAAATCGCATTAACAATCTGTAGAGGAGAAACAACACACAAGAAATTCCTAAATCAGAACCCTCAATCCCAAACAAAAACCCTAAAATCCCTAAATCACAATATCACAAAGAACCTCAACCATTATGCTACCAACCTGTAGAGAAAAAAAAAACAGAAACTCAATCCAAAGAAAGAAACCCAACATTGCAAGATCAGAATCCTAAAAATAGAATCTCAATTTGGAGCCCTAAATACAAACAAAACTAGAACAAATCCAGAATAATGAAGAAGGAAAGTAGAAATGTTCCCTACGATGTTAACCCAAAAACAGAGGAGAGGAAGGAGGAGTGTGTCTCCTTGCGCGACGAGGAACCCACACTGCTAGGTTTGTTTGAGAAAAAGGAAGTCCCGAAAATGGAAGCCAAGAGTTTCTAAAACTCTGATTAAGATAAAGGGTAAAGTACCCTTTGGAATTTGAACTAACAAAAGAGAAATTAATTAACCCCAATAATTAATTAACCCCAATTTGCTTGATGAAAAACTAGACAGGTCATTAAGTCAGATATTATAAGTTAGCGTTTGTAACGCCGTCAGTAAAAAAGATCAATTTGAACAATTTTTACAAAACATGACTACTCAAACAACTCAAAGATACAAGGACCACTTTGAAAACAACTAACAAAATTAAGAACCAAAATTAGTATTAAACCTAAATTAGAGTATAAGAGTGTTACTATAAAAATTGAATTTTATATGTATTATTTAATGCTTTTTAAATTTGTTGAAATAAATGAATTGGATGCTTTAGAATTGAAATTGGTTTTGGGAAGATTATGTACAAGAGTCTCTCTAAATTATTTTATATAGAGAATTATGATTTCTTCCTTTTTTTTTATTGATAGATATTAATTGTTAATTTGTTAGTGAAAGAAGTTGAGTCCACAACCTTTATTATTTTGTCTTCTAAATCCTTTAAACCAATTTTATATTTTCTAAATATTAGTAAAAGAAGTGAACTCATAATCTTATATATTCTAACTTTCATTACTTGACCAACCTTATATGTATTTAGTGGATTTTTTCCAGACTTAATACAGTCAAAAAGTTATCGTGCTCTTAACGGATTAGATTAATTTTTTCATTGGATATAAACCCAAAGACGATTAATGTTTTTTCTAATTTTATTGTGTAGATTATTGTGCTTAATGCATCTGGTTAATATGTTTGAATTTAGTTATATAAGTTGAAAAGATTATAGCAGTTGATGTATGTGTTCTCGAAATGAATATTTTGACTTTAAAAGGTAACTATGATTAAATTTATCAATGGTACGTTGGAACTGGATTAATTAAGTCATATACTTTGGGCAATATGTTGACCATGGTTAGAAATATTAATCGCATAAATCTATAAATAAAAGGATATGTGTTTCACTTATTGTAGCTTAAGATGTCCAATTTCTCACACTATTTTCATTACTGGCAGAAATTTTTTTTATCATGTTTAATCTTATATCCATTAGAAATAAGATTCATTGTACACTAACAATGTTTTGAAATAGACTATATAAAGTTTGATGTATTAAATTATTGTTAATCAAACTTTATTTTTTTGCTTAATACACCCTAAATCGTATTGGGTACTCACAGGAAAGTCATACAGATTTAAAGAATCGCTACTGCTAATATAAATGAGAGAAATGTATTGATCTTGATGAATAATTTATAACTACGTTAAATATATAATATTAAGCACTTTAGTTTGTAGGCTTAATTATAACTTTTTAGTCTTATTATTTATTTAATTTCATTTCATTATTAATAAAAGGTTGAACCGAATCTCAGTTTTCAAAAAGTAAAGATGCTACTACTTTTACTCAAATCAACCCAGTTAATAAATAAATATTAATACTTTTAATTTACATATATATATTTTATGGCCCATTCTTATTGACGAATTATAAAACTAATGGCATAAGTTTGAACAGAAAAGAAATATGGATTTGTTTTTAAAAGTTAAGGAACCTGATGTGATGTAATATCTGGGTCATATATTATTGTATTTTATAACCAATGCTTAATGATAAATTGTAAAATTAATGGCATAATTTTTTTGCCATTTTAACATGTCTTAGGGGTGCTTTATTTTCATTCAATTCTAATAATGAGGCATAACATTAATTAAGGGTTTGAAATTATACCAATAATATGAAATTTTATAGAGATTGATTATTGAAAAATATCATATATGTCGAGACCTAGTCTAGTTTATGTCTCTTAAGATGCATGAATAGACGGAAGATTCCCGTTGAAAATAAGGAACCGAACCCGTTGCAATAAAAAAGCATGCTTCACCATTAACCACCCACATAATTTTGTTTTTTTAAAAAAAACTTCAGGAAATTATATTATGTCTTCATAAAGTTAAAAAATAAAAATTTCTGCGAGAAAAAGACAATATTTAATGTATAAAAAATATATTCACTGGTTATTTTGGAAAGTAATATAAAGTATTTAATTTACAATATTTATATCTATTTTGTTTGTGTCGTCATAAGTACATAATAAAAAACGTAAAAAATATAAAAGAATTTTGAGTGCTGAAATGTTTATCTTTCAATAAAATGAATAAAAAAATAATCTTAAAATCTATTAACGTGTCATGCTGGGGAAGACACAATAATTCAAGTTTATAATGTATTCTTGAGTCAACTTGGTTTGGCAAAGTTTCAAAACTTAAATAATTAGGGAGCAATTACGTTCAATATCCCATATGTTATGTTCCTCCTTATTATTTTATTTTTATATTCTTCCTATAACTGCTGTCTCATATTTATTAAAGAATTAAATTGCATTTTTATCTTTAAAATTAATAATTGTATTTAAGGTGTGGTTTATTTAGGAGTTTTGTGACGATTTTGTCTTAAAAAATATTATTTTGAGAATTAAAACATGTATTTAAATTGTTGTTAACTTTAATTTTTAAATAATATGAAAATATTACACATATTAAAATAAATCTCTTATCTATGTCTAATAAAAATAAAAGTTTATCTATGATACTTATTTCTCATTTTTATAACCGACACCAATGTTTTTCAAATATGTTGAGATAGTATGTTAAGTTGCTATTAAGAAACCAACTACAACCATTTTAACCAATAGCTTGGTAGTAATATCGTATCAATGATGGAGGGGAAAAGGAATATGTTTCTTCCCTTTAAATAATAAAATTAGAAGACTCGAAAACAATTCTTCTTCATTTCAATAATGTAAAGACTTAGAAACTGACGTTTATAGTGATTTAAAATTAGTGAGACTCGATTATATGTTTTAATATAAATAATTTTATTTTGAAATAATTTCATTATTTTAAAATACACAATTTCTCTAAAAACCGTTTTTTAGAGTTATTGACTTCTCTTTAAGAGTTTTTTTTTTCTGCTAATCTGATGGAAGAACCAAAACCGTAAAATTGACCCTTGCAGCGAGCTCTTCAATTTGGATCAATCAATTTTTTCATTTGAGTAAGTTGAGTTTCAACCCTTTTTCTCAGTCATTTCTATTATATGTTGCATGTGACCTTTTTTCCTCTTACATGCGTCTTTTGAGTTATCAATATGAACCTCCACTAATCAGTTACCATAACAATATGTTATGATTGTTCTCGTGATGTATCTATGAGTAAATAAAGCATCCTACAAGTTGGGAGGAATTTCGATGATTAGAGTTTCCACTGGGCGCCTTCTATTATGCATATTATATTGGTTGTTTTCATGTTTTATGATAGAAATTATTATATAAATGATGTATTTGATTATTAAATGAAATACTAGTGTTTTATGTTTTCCTTACTTTTTCATGTTATGCTTGGATTGACTTCTTGTGGTCTTGATTATTTATTATTCTTTTCTTAGATTTACCTTTTAAGGTGTCATAAAACTTTAACCAATTTATTTTCATATCTCAATGAGCTCAACTTAACTGCAGCTACCCTAATAACATCAAAATATCCAAAGAACACTTATGAAACTAAAAAGCTATTTTTAACATGTTTTTTTTATCTCACAGTAAATAAATTCAATTATAACAAATCTTAATTAAAATATTATTTTCACACCTCAATGAGTTCAACTTAGCTACTACTGCACTGACACACATCGAAATATCCAAAGAACATTTGTGAAACTTTAACCCATTTATTTTCATATATTGAGCTCAACTTAGTTGACGCCTCAAAATATCCAAAGAATATTTATGAAACGAAAAAACCATTTTTAACAAGTTTTTATATCTCACGTTAAATAAATTTAATTATAATAAATTTTAATTAAAATATTTTATTAAAATACAAAAACCAATTAAGAAATCAATGTTAAAAACTAGATGGAGACATAAACATGCACTTTTGAGTATCCAAATGGTTGGTGTGGCTAAGACTTCTAATATATATATATAACTTTCCTTCACCCAATCAATTTCTTCTTCCTCCACATTAAATTCGACGCCATTCCAGTTTTCTTTGATAATGGTGGTCCTGTTTCCATCCGTTATCGCTTGAGCATGACTTGGCTGGCACACTTCTACTTTCCTTTTTGGTTGGCTTTGTTTGAGTTCATTTTTCCATTGCCTATGTTCTTGCATTTCCATTCCGGATTTCTAGCATCATCAGGAAATCGAACAAATCCGAATCTTGCCCCTTTGTGGTTTAATTTTCTAGATATAAAAATTTATTGCACGCCCTTTCCCATCTTCTAAAAATCCTCCACATATCATATTTTCCCTGCCATTGTTTTTTGTTGTAATCCCTTCGTTCATAATACTTGAAGATCTTCCTCCCAGTCTATTCCACTTTTTATCTATCGTCGTGTCGCTTAAGAAAGCAAGCCTTTTGGCATTGCAACAGAAATGGAGAACGTTGTCTCGGTTTTCCCAAATATAAGGATTGATAAAATAATATGTTATCAACTTGGTGTCGTTACACTTTTTTTTTTTACTGTTATTATTATTATTATTATATGTATCTAGAATATTTGCCACTTCAAACATCCTAGTTTAAATAATTTAGAAAGAGAGCAATTTATATAATCATAGAGTGAACAGTAATAATATATATGAATTATAAATTAACAAATGGTACATATATTAAGGTATCTATCACTATCTACATCTACAAATGCTAAATGTATATATAAATAACCTTTCCCACCCAAAAAATAATAATATTAATACGAAAAAAAAAACTAATTAACAACACTGGTATATAGCACTTGAATAGTGGCCCAACCATGGAACAACCGATCCCACTCCAATCACGTGACTTGCCCCCTAAAGCTAAACACCATTATCACATCACACCAACAATTTTCCGTAACTTACGCATATATGAACCACAATATATATAGGTATATATATATTATGTACACATTTAACTTTTTTTTTTCTGCTTTTTCATAACAAGACCACACTATTATTATCAACCTCGAATCTCATTCCGTCGACCATGTTGGAGGCCACGGCATCATGGAAGCTATTTTCTTCGATCTCCATGTCCCATAGAAAGCCATAGCCATCATCACATTTGGGACTTATCTGAGTGATGGTGCTAGAGTTTGCATTTGTTTCCCTAGAAAAGTGAAGGACACCCATGAAGGAGTTGTTGTTGTTTTGGGTTTGATTTTGATGATGATGATGATGATGGTAATGATTATGATGGGGTGTGATTGAGGAAGAGAAATGGGGAAGTTGGTTATACCCAATGGTTTGGTTGGTTGGAGATGACGAAGCCAGAGTTAGGGATGGAACTGTGTTCTCATACATGAGTTTGGCACTGTTAACGTTGTCTGCTTTTCCTTTGTGAAACACTCTACACAAAACCCAGTCCTCCTGCAATCAACAACATTTTTCACCTAATTACCAACAACACACGCCAAAGACAACCTTCTATTAACGAATATATTCTATTCTATCATATTCAATCACAACCCTTATCATCACTACACTTGTTAAATCTTAATTCAAAATTATAAACTATACAATCATTAGCTTTCTATGCCCTAATCTTGATTAAAATTGAGAGGTGAAAACGAAAACGAACCTTAGGGGGCATATGTGGCGTCTCCAAGCGAAACTCGTGCATGATCCAACCCGTTTTGATGCCATTCGGGGCCCTGTTCCTGTAGAACACCAAAGTCTTCCTCATCCCTACAACCTCACGCGTGGAGGGGTCAAAAACCGTACGATCCTTTCCCGTGGCTTTCCAATAGCCAGATGTCGTTGCACGATTCGTTCGGTAGCCGGTTGCATATTTGCGGTCACGAAAGCTGAAGAAGTACCATTCGTTTGCGTTAAGCTTAGCCACCTCTGTAGAGCACGCATGCATGAACACATGATGGGTCAGTTTTTGGTAGCAAATGGACAAAGCATGACTAAGGTAGGTATATATAATTCCATCAAAATGCATAGGTTTATAGATATATAGATAGATATGTACTATCATTATGTACAATTAATTAATTCTCTCCAACAAATATAATTATTAGTATTATCACCATAATAATTAGGTCTTCTGTTTAATCACCATCACATGTCACCTAGCATAAATCACATACCATTTCCAATTTTCAATCCAATCAGATAAACATTACCTAAACACGTAGTTTTAATTTGCTTAATTATACCTTGTATATGTGATTGCGTACCCTGTGAGCTTTCTCATACTACTTTTTACCTTCTTTTTACCTCTTTTTACCTCTTTTTACTTCACATGAATTTGTGGACTATGTGATTACGTAAAAACAACAAGCACCAGTCCTTTATAACTAAAAGGTGCTGTAATCTTTCTTTTAGTGTATTCAGTCACCATTATATTATGTACTTATATTCATCATGCGAATTATTTTATTTTAAAATTCTATAATAATATGCGTAAGAATCTTGACAAGAGACAAAGTCGCTTAAATAGTAAATAATCATGGCCAAGAAAAGTGAAATGATCAGAGATACGAATTCAATGTTTTCGAATATTCTTAAATCAATTAGTTTGTCAATCTATACACTCAAAATATTTTACTCTCCCATAGACTAGAAAATCTATACACTTAACATGTTTTCTCTTTCGTAAACTAGTTAATCTCTAACCTTAAAATGTTTAGAATCTATCCTTTTTGTCTGAATTAAAAAAAAAACATGACATCAATGCAATAAATAATTGATACAAATAATTGAATTATTTTAACGAATACACAGAGGCTTTGTTTTATTATGAAAAAAATAATCATTTATTTTTTATATGAAAAACATGGAGAGATTTTAGAAGGTAAACAATTATTTTTCTTGAGAATATATATTCCAAACGTTAATTATCTATATATGTGTGTATAATTCAAATGATTATTATACAAGCATGAATTAGATCAATCAGTCCATGTAGAGGGCATGAATTCTTCATATATATATATATATATATAATTCTTTGCTGAAAAAAAAAATTAGTTGCATTGGCTGTAAGCAGAGATTTAATTAGTAATATTTTCTTATTTCTCGATAAACTTAACTTTGGAACACATGATGGGGTGAAAGATGAGAAAACCAAACAAACAGTATGTTAAATATATAGAACCAAACATGAATAGTATAATATATAGTATGCGATTGATAAATAATATGATTTCCCTAGCTGTAAGTGCATTTCTTTTTGTTTTATAAATGGTCGATTTATTTTGCTTTAATTACAACATCAAAGAAGTACTAAATGAATGTTGGTATAGTTATATTTATCTAATCGAGGGCCTCATGATGAGCAAGAAGCCAAAACATTTGAATATGAAACAAATAATATGTGGTGCATGTGCATCTGTGATTTATAGGCATTCATGCAGAGCATCGAACAATGTTTGGTCTCCACGGTTTTGCTGGTGGTGGTGTAACTAACCATGCAATAGAGACGATATTTGCACATGAGAAGGACCCTCATGTATAGATATGGGACATGCATGTAAATCACATTTGTTTTGAAACCAAAAACAGATTTTCCAAAATAACCGAGGGACAAAAAAGAGGTAGAGTATTAATTGTACTTGTACTTCAAAAGGGTACATTATCTTGGTGTAAAAAGTACAAAAAAGACAAAAATAATAATTATCTGGGTGATGAAAAACACTATTTATTCTACTGTGGAAGAATTAATTAACCGTGGAAATAGACAATGATGGAAAATGGCTTGTAAGGGAATAAATAGGATTAAAGAAAAAGGAATATAGAATCTGCACAGCAGGCAGACAAAAGTCTTCGTTATGATCTTCATATTGATTTATCTACGATATAAAAATTGAACGTGCTTGTGACGCGCTTACAGCAAAAAACAACTATGTACAAACTTCAAAAGGACAAAAGCAATTATAAAGGAACACATAGTCATATGTTTTTCAAGAAAAGATGATTTCACACCCATCTCCTTGGGTATATACAGTTCAAAGAAACCATGAATATGTAAAATAGTTTTAAAAATTCTGAAAAACAAGTTGATGATGCATTTGAATACAGAAATCAAGTTGTGATAGAATATTTATTCCTATAAAGAACAGAAATGATTATTTATATACTGACAGAGACAATATTGATCGAGTTGTCGCTGCCTTAATCATTGAAGAACTGAATAAACTATTACTCGAATAACATAACTGTAACACACCCTCCTCAAACTCTTATCCATTCAGTTTTGTTGTCTTCTCAGTTTTGCCTCTTCTCGAGGCAAAGATCTGCTACTTTGTTATTACTATATACTCTAGACATGTTCCTCTAACAACTATGTTAATTTCTTGAATTGTTTTGATCATATTTGTTAAGAAAAAAAAGAAAGCCTTGAACGGATTTTTTTTAGTCAGAACTGAAGCTAGAAACACCATGTTCATGAGCAAGCAAGGTAAACTATAGGCTCTCGTTAGTGAATGTGAAGTAAACATTGTGATGATTCTACTAATACAATCACATAACTTCATGCATGTAGAACAAAACCAAGATCTCTCAAGAATCGTGTAAATTAACTAGATCAAGCAAGGATGATTTAAAATATATATGATTTATACCTGGAAGTTGCCATGGCTCGCATGTATGCAAGTCGATTTCCATGAGGGTACCCTTTAGAATTTCCTCATTTGTGACCTTTTTGTAGAGGTAATGAAGGACCAACTCCTCATCACTGGGATAAAAGCGAAACCCTGGGGGCAGTGAAGCACCAATGTCTCTAAGACCCATGAATTTGGTAGTGTTGTTTTGGGAAGTGAATGATGAAGGCAGAGCAAAGTGAGCAAAAGGCGGAGAGAGAAAGAAAGAGTGAAATCTAATATAGATATTTTTGAAAGTTTAGATGAAAAGAGGTTTGTGGATATATATGGTAGAGGTGGATATAGAAATGTGAAAAATCAAGAATATAACTCAAGAGGTTACTCCCTCTGGACATTTGAAATATTAAGGTATTATTATGGCAGAAAGGTTGGTATGGCGTATATATATATATATATAGTTAGGATGATAAGAGACTTTGCCATATAAAATTTCTTTACTACACTGTTCAGGCACGAACATGCTTGTGTAACTGGTGAGAAATATAGTAAGAAGTTTCAAGAAATACCAAAGTTACAAGAAAGCATCTAATAACTAATAAAAGAGGAATGATTGATTAATTTTCTGCAACAAATACGGGAAAAAGAAAAGAAAGGAGAAAGACCCCTTTTGTTTGCATTATTAACCTTTTATATTTTTTTTTATTTTTATTTTTTTGCCCGTCGTATATCTTCCGCAAGAAGAAAGAAGAAAACGTGTTTTTATGTACTATCAAGAAAATAAACCAACACATTTAATTTCTTTTTGTATATATCTTACTTTTTCTTTTAATTACCTTAAAATTTACATAAAGGCGCATCTATAATTAATCTACTTTCATGTAACTTGAAGGAGGAGAATGATTTTGTTGCTGTACCGTATTTTTGTATCTATCCATCGAATGACATGGCTATTCTGATAATCATTTTCAATTACTTTTCCTTAATGACGTTTTAATGGATCAACTTTGGTTGCATCTGGTTAGAGAAGTTTCGGCCAGAAATGTCAAGCAA
Source organism: Vigna angularis (assembly GCF_016808095.1). NCBI lineage: Eukaryota > Viridiplantae > Streptophyta > Magnoliopsida > Fabales > Fabaceae > Vigna > Vigna angularis. The sequence goes on from NC_068972.1 coordinate 18,561,299, forward strand.
CGAGACCTCATTGGTAATAAGTCCAACACTTTTCCTGGTTAGTTTATGTTTAATTGATTAACTAATGGTGCACTAAATATATTTAATTAGAGTGCATTGAACCAAGGAAATTACTTGTGGATCATCCCAAAATCACGTTTTTCGTTTTTTTCCTTCCAGTACTTTTGCGTGACAGTCTTTTTGCATGCAGAATCTTTCTCCATGGCTCTATCTGTTTTGTTTTATGGATAGGTTAACGAACACACAGAAATCACATACCATGCCATGTATGAGACTCTGAGAACACTGGAAGCATTTGATTAACCCTCTTGAAGAACATGGACAGCTCCGAGAAAAAAACACATCAAATAATTCATGTATGGATAGCTGGAATTAGAATTTAATGCCAATCATGAACTTGGAAGTCCCATATGTTCCATTTTGGATCACTGAATAAGAGTTTGGAACGATGTGCGTGCTGTGGGGCATCAGATTTGTCTTTCATCTGGGGTCCTCTCAGAACCTAATTATAAGGCCATGTTCCTTTTCTAGTTTATCTGGATTTTAATTTTCTTCTCTATTTTTTTCAAAATTAATTTTTTATTTTCTTTCTGAGTGATGGGGGTGCTATGCTAGCAGGAGCAATAATAATATAGATGCGGACAAAAATGGTATTTGTCACAGCGTGTATCATATAAATTAATTATGATAACGAAGGGAGTATATATGGCAGATGATGACTCAACTTGGGTCCCTCACCATCTTTTCTTCAACTATTTGATCATACGCATACTTAAATCTAAAGATACCTTCAATTTCACTGTTTACAAGCAATTATTAATTATGAGTATATATATGTATATAATACATATCAGTTTCTGATGATTTAACTTGTCTTAATTAATTAAGGTTTGGAGGGAAATAATAGATGTATGAAGGAATGTGACGAAAGGAGAAAAAACATAGTATGATCATGTACGTATATGTTTTGTATTAATTGAAACTACGGGGAATATAAAACACCAGGATTACTTGTAAAATTGGACACTTTTCAAATTTTTATAATGAGATGATATATATGAACCTTTTTTGCCATTGCAAGAAATGGGAGCTGAGTGGTCCCAAAGATGAAGTTTGGTGGGGACATAACAGAGACGGTTATTGAAAGGGGAACTAAGGCATTAATCATGAAATATATATGATCCTGTCGGAGAAACAGTGCCATGTAATCTAGGATTAAACTGGGCGTGGATAAATATATTTATTTATTTATTTATTCACAAGAATGATAATTAGATTAATGATTAACGAGATAACTATAAAAATTAATGAAGGAATGAATAATGCAGATTAAACTGGTAATAATAATAGGTAATAGAGGAATGAATGAAACACAGTTTTGAAATAATAGAGTTCGGGTAGAAGTGTTACGCAAAGTGAAAAGAGTGTTTATTAGGAGTAACATGGATTTGTTGTTAATTAACGAGATGTGTTATTTTCCTTGAAAGCTAAATGATGGAGGAGTAGTACCACATGTTGAAGGTACACGTCATTAATTTAATAGGGCTTGACGTAAAAGATTATTATAAAATAATAATAATAATAATAATAATAATAATAATATTATTATTAATATTAAGAGTATCCTTAGCGAAGGATAGAAATGATTGTGAAGGTTAGGGTTTTTGCCTAAGGATGGAACTTTGTTAGGTGAAAGAGAGGAAGATCGATGTTGGAGAATGAGTGACGGCTTCATATTCCTCTCCTCTCTTTCAGGGCCAATAATTTCTTTTCCAATCTCTCTCTTTTAAGTCTCTTCTTTTCCCTTATACTTGATTAATTAATTAATATACAATTTTTATTATTATACTCGCACTTAATAAATTGTTTTATCCCATAACCATCATTATAGTTCATATAATTTATTAATCCAATTCTTGTCTCAAGCTTTTTTCTTTCTTTTTTTCAGACAATCAACAGTGGCTTTTCACACATAAAGCTAACTCGTGGCACTCCCAGATTTTCATCTTGGCCTAATTATTTTATTTCGTGATTCATATCAATGTTGCTAGAGCCCACAAATATTATTGTATTTTAGCATTTTCAAAAACTCAATTCAATGATTATCCAAAGAATTGCTTCACAAGAAAACCCTTTTACTGTTTTCAGCTCGTTACTTTATTCAAATGCAGTTACTAATTAATTAATAAATTAACAAATTAGAGCAACATCTTTCATTCTATCTAGAACAAATTATAATATGTTTTTTTGACGAATTCTACCCCACCTCCACATTTTAAAGTTTAGTAATTTTTTAATCAATAAATTATAATCACCTGAACTTGTAATATACTGATGATAACGTCGGTAATTTTTGTTTAAGATCTTTACATTTTTTTTTTCAGTTTCGGGCAATTTCATTTACGTTGTTTGTTACATATGAAATTTCTATAAATAAAACAGTCGTCAACTTTTTCAATCATGGAGTTAAAATATGAAGTTATCCACGAATAAATTTACTGTTTGAATAATTATGTTATTGATCAAAATATATAAAGGTATCGATACCCTTCCATTTTCAAGTGTGATAAAGATATTGATACTTCCTGGAATGTAAGTGCGCGTGTTTCAAGCTTTTATTGATTCCAAAGGTGTCTCTACTAATTGATATAAATTAAATACAACAATCAATATTTGTTGAATCAGGAATTTCGTTTGATGAAAATTATATAAGAATTATTTTATGAAAAACTAAATTTAAGTAATATTTTGGGAGGATTTGGGAAATGGGTTAGAAGATTTTTGGAACCTCTAAAAGAGAAATTTAGCCAACTTTGGTGAGAAGTGGATCCTGGATCTGAAATTTCCCAGATTAACGAGTATTAACTGATATAGAATAAGTTAATTGAGAATAGAAAAGAACGATTGATAGCAATTAATCGGATTCAAGATTGTGGTGAAGCAAAATGAATAATATATTATTATAAGATAACGTTTCTTGGAGAACTTTAAGCATAAATATGGGCATCTTTTGCAGTTCTATTACACAGGGTTCTTTTGGAAAGATGAGTATCTGTTCACTTTACATAACGCGCTTTTTTGAAAATTTTGCTGTTTTCTTGATTAGATGGTGAGTGCATAACTGGCCATTACTTTTACCCAACATTATCGTCATCAAAGTAACTTGCTTTCTTTTATAAGAATCAAGCCAAAATCCGATTTCAAATTCAACACAGTCACATGTAACACTTCTTCCTTTTACATTGTCTTTTGTTATGCTTTCTATTCTCTGCACTTCCATAAAAGCTCTCTATGGTTTATCAACCATGTTATTTCTCACAAACAAATCCATGTATAAAAACAAAACAAACAAAAAATGCTTCATGTTTCTATATTTACCCCAAATTGAAAAATACGAATTAACATTCCTTTTTTCCAAATTGATTGCCCCACTCAAAATTTTCCATGAATTATGTGGTAAATAACAAGAAACAAAGTTAATAAAGTAGAATCAACTTTAATTAATTTTACATACGTATCTATTTAATTAAATCCTTTCTTAATTACCATCTTCTATGATAATGCTAGATTTAGAATCTTTAGCTATAAACCCTTTGTCAAAGGCTATTGTAGCTTGCCTTTTATTAGTTTAGCAACATTGTAAGGAAATCCACCATCATAAGGAATTTTTCACACAGCACAAAAAAATAATCTTATTATTATGTGAATCAGATCGATGCCTCTCTTAAATGGATAAGCGATTCGTCAGACCCACGATTTAGAACTTTATGTCTTTTTCAGTTTTTATATATTGATATTGTCCATTTAAAAATACTATATATATATATATATATATATATATATATATATATATATATATATATATATATATGTATGTATGTATATATATGTATAGACACACACAACGAAACAACATCCAAAGATTCTTCTGATAACTTGAAAATGCAGGAAATTGATTTCTACAAGTATAAGCATCATCAGTCACGTATACAAACCTCGAATATGATTGGGTATCATTAAGAAATAACACGCAGATCATATTTAATAATGAAACTTGTCAATCATTTATTTTTTATTAAATCTAATTAAAATGTGAGATTAAGTTAATTAAGTGACTAAAAGAAGAGGTTTAACAACATACTCTCTCTCTCTCTCTCTCTCTCTCTCTCTCCTGTGGATTAAAATTATAAAATGAAAGTAAGATTTATTAAACAAAAAAGGAGATTCGTATAATTTTATAGTTTTAACATAAATATGTGGTACTGATATTTTTCGGTGTTGAAATTAATGGTACAATCATGTGGTAGTGCTAGTTAATTTAATCAAAGAGGCTAGATAGCTAGTATTGACTATTCCACGCACCCACAACACTATGTCGTCGCCTAGATTCTCAACCTTATAACCCTAATAAAATTTTGAACAAAAATAAAGGAGCACCAACCGTCAGATTGTCATCATGTATAAATACAAATAGTTGCATGCATATGATGTGGATATATTAGTGGTGAAAAATTCATAGACTTAATATGAATAAATACGCTGAAAATATTGTATGCATGATGATAAAAGGAGCGCGTGTTTGAAATAACTTGGATAATTTTTGGTGAACATTTTTTGTGTTAGTAAAATAAAGCAATGATTAGTTATGACAAGAAAATAGTAGACATATACGTGAAAGAAAATGTGTAGATATAATGATTTGTTTGGATGATTGAATAGCAGAAATGCAGAAAAAGAGAGGTAGGTGACGTTGCATGCATCTTAAGGAGACAAGTGGATGTAATTTGTGTATGAAAAAAGTGAATGGTGAATGGTGAATGGTGAAGGTGGTGGAGTAGGGTTGAGTGGCTCTGCAAAAGTAGTAGTTCTAATTACAAGTACTTCAAGTTCCGTTTCGTGGCGGCTTCCCAAATTTTGCGGCTGCCACGTGGTTACATCTTGTTGGATATTTTAAAGATTTACCGACAATAAATTATGACTTCATTATATCAATGTACAAGTAATTTTAACCGGGAGATGTTTGTCTTAAATGTCTTGTCAGAAAATTTTTTACATGTTACTCATAACATATTATTTTCATCTGTCCCTAAAATGAATTATAGATTGGTATTATTGATAAATATCTTTCAAACTGTCACTAAAATTGTTATTGTTATTTGTGAACAGACACAATTAATATGATCAAGAGTTTAATTTATGTAAATTTTATACAATTTGGAACCTAAAATCTTAAAATAGTATATTTATATGAATTTTTATTTTATAAGATATTAAACTATTTTTATTTTTATTTAATGTAGAATTTTGACTGATTTTCAACATTTTTAATTTAACATTTTAAAATAATTTATTTTTTAATTTTGTTTGTTTGTTTTATTGTATAGTTATACTAAAAATTAACCCACAAATTCAAAAGTGTAATAATAATAATGGAAAGTAGAGTATATGGCTTTTAACCTATAGGAACATGCTTAACCTCACTTACTCCATGTATATCTGTTACATGAGGAAATTATAGTAGTGCCAATTATTTATGACGTACGTCTTATCTATCACTACCAACATATATATACACACATGGCCTAGCAAATCATTATTATTGAAGCATTTTTAAACTTTGAATTCAATTTGGAAAATTCTACCACCAATAATTCATTTATGTCACTCGAGGAGAATGAATTATATATAGAATAGTGTACCAAGATTTATAATTATTGGTAACACCAAACCAAGACACAAACTTCATCGTTGTGTTTACTATTACATTCTCAAATTTAGATGAAGTTTTCTGTGTTTGAGATCAATAATCTTAAATTGGTTTATTGTATAATGAATATAAAGAGCGAAGGTAAAAGTGTATAATATAATAATAAAAAAAACTCTTATTATTGTAACTCACTTAAAATTATTATATTCTAAAAAAATAAAAAGATTATATTATTAAAAAATCCCAAAAATAATTACTAAAAATAGTTGAAGGAATGATAATTTTTTAAACTTTCCCCACTCTATTGTTGGAATTATATATAGTAAGAGATTTTAATTTAATTTTATGACATATATTATAAATTTTGTTATGACGGCATGGCAACTTGGGAAGGTCTTATAAGAGTTAGCCACAGAATTTTCCTAAAAGCTAATGATTTTATTGACTAATTAATA